>NW_027507784.1:265150466-266432966 GCF_037356315.1 Lithobates pipiens | reverse complement strand
AGTAGATAGTAGAGATCAAGTGACGTTGGGGGGATCAGAAGCAACAATTTTTTGAACTGCCTCAAAGGCCAGCTATGTAGCTTCTGTCTCCTGGAATCAGTGAAAAAATCAAAAATTGGAAAAATAGACCCACAATTATAGTGGGGAGGTCACAGGAAATTTCAATAAATTAGATCTATTCTTAGGAGACCCTTTAAAAAAAATTCATGCCTTCAAACAATCTCCCGCACCTTCCCCACCCGGGAAAATTCCTATTCAAGCCTGGGGGAAAAACAGGGTTGAAGTCTACTAGCATCAAAGGACCTGAGAGTGAGGAAAAGACAAACGTATCCAAGTCTTTTAGTGTGCCATGTGCCACTCCACTATTCTCACCAAATGACAAACCCTAGAATACGGGCAGGTTGATTACCCCCTTAGTTTGAGGGATTAATGCCCGTACACATGGTCGGACTTTCCGACGGGAAAATGTGCGATCGGATCGTGTTGTTAGAAAATCCAAGCGTGTGTGGGCTCCATCTGACTTTTTCTGTCGTAATTTCCGACACACAAAATTTGAGAACTGGATCTAAAATTTTCCTACAACAAAATCCGATCGTTTAAATTGTGTAGACAATTCGGACAGACAAAGTGCCATGCATGCTCAGAACAAATTACGAGACGAAAGCTATTGGCTACTGGCCCCTTTATAGTCCCATTGTACGTGTTCTATGTCACCGTGTTACGAACAATCAGATTTTCTGACAACTTTGTGCAACCGTGTGTATGCTAGACAAGTTTGGGCCAAAATCCGTCAGAAAAAATGTGACAGATTTTGTCATCGGAAAGTCGGACCGTGTGTACAGGGCATAAGAGTAGCGATCTTCACAAGGCACAGCGAGTTGGTTGCACATTCCTTTTTTTAAATTGCTGCTCTACCGAAACAAAGAAAAAACAGGGATATTTAAAACATTTAAGATCCTCTTGAATAGAATGTAAGGGTAAGTAATTGCGTGTATATAAAGTGGTTAAGTCGGGTGTTCATATTCTAACTAGCTACAAAAATATCAACTTGAAGATTATTGGTTACCATGAGCCATACCCTCACTTTTCTCTTTAACTATTTTTGGGGCATTACTGAAGCATGCACTATTACAATCAACCAGCAGCTCCACTGCCGTTGTATTACCCAGTCTACCATCAACTAGCAATAAAAATAAAATAAAATAAATGACACATATGATATAGTCTGTCAGGGGTTGGGTAAAGAATAATCACACTGGCAGGGGTGCTTAGTTTTTTTATATTATTAATTGTTTTAGTCTTATATGAATTTTAAATGAATTTTGGTATATTCATACAGCCAAAACTCTGCAACCACCCCCCCCCCCCAAAAAAAATAAACAAAAAAAATGTTGCTGTATATTCTTAAAAATTGTTAGCGTTAGAGTTAAGCTTTTTTCATTTTGCCCCGTTTGTTTTTTTTGTTTGGCATTTGACATAAAGTCTAAAACGACATGTCCACCTAAGATGACCCTGTCCACATGGTGATCCGGCCGCTGAATGATTTCACTTGAGACAGCACAGTAGTGTCACCGTATTACAGGAAATATTGTATTAGGGGGTCTACTGGCAGCTATTAACAGATCAACGGATATTATGTGACAAGGGCACTCAAAAAAATAAAAAAACTATTGTGCTAATTTTGTAAATTAAATCCCAATTTCTATTTTTCCTATGCTTAAAATGTAAACCAAGAACAGAAAAGATAATATGACATTTCATTAACAGCCAATGGGAAGATTTTACCTAATTTCTTATCAGCTGTCAGATGTTCTGTTCATTTTAACAGTTCATAGAAATCTGAGCTGCTTACATCCCATCTATATATAGTACTAAATTAGCAAAGTGTTGCTTGAATCTTCTGTATCACCAGCGATATGGTTAAGTGTACATGACCTGAATTATGTATGTTTGTGCACACCTAAGCACTTACTTGTGCTCTCCTCTGACCCAGAATCAGCTGACATCACAGAGTCACTCCGGGCTCTGGACAGATCCGACAATAATGTCGAGATCCACCCAGATGCCCAACCAGCAGCTGGCTCAGCCTCAGCGTGCCGATGAGAGGCTGAGCCAGCCGCTCCCACTCCCTCTCCAACCAGGCACTCTAGTGATCGAGAGCAGAGAGAGTGGTGCCAAGAACTGAGAGTTCAGTGGTGAGGTAATCACATAGTTCACAGGCTTAGAGCTGGCAGGGGACGTATGTAGCATCAGACCGATGCTGCCGCAGGGAGGTGAGTATGAATCTTAATTTTTTTATTTTTTTGCTATTCCCACATTTCTTCTTGAAGGGTGGATTCTGCTAATATGGACAAGGATGTCAAGGCACTGTGCCCCAGTTCACTCCTAATAAGATGCAGCTAGTGTGGACCAAAACCTTCTGGATAGTTGTACAAAGTAATGCCATATGGGTTCCAGATCCTCTATAGAGTTACTAAACATTAATAACATTTACATCTGTAGCCCTGTTATGGGGGGGGGGGTCATATAAAGTTTCCCTCTCCACACAGGCTATGGCGCTAACCTGCAGGTAACCAAATGAGCCAGAGCCAGAGCCCTCGCTAAAGGAAGAGTGGACTATGAATATATAATTTGCAGTGCCTCCACCTAGAACAGGGCTTGAGCATATGTAGAGATGATCCCTCTCTAGGACAATAACTAGTAGCCCAAAATAACTGACAGCAGTAGTACTAATACACCAAGCATAGATTTCTAAGAGTAAACATATGCAGACATACCAGCAGATGATCAGTGTAACTTTATTTGTAATCGGAGTCTTCAAGTGGGAAATGCAATATTACTTAAGAAACAAGGCCTGAGGTGTGCCATGGCCTGGATGGTCAGTATGCCTGAAAAGAGGGCATACCCTGAATGTAAGAATAAGAAAAATACTATGAGTATGAGTGAATAACCTGGGGGAAACGGGTGGGTGGGCACCTAGAAAACCCCAACCCTGGCCCTGACAGAGGAGGAGGGTTATATAGTCTCCGACTCCTCCCACAAATACAGGCTGGCCTACAGCCAGCCTTCTAACTTGTAATCGGAGTCTTCAAGTGGGAAATGCAATATTACTTAAGAAACAAGGCCTGAGGTGTGCCATGGCCTGGATGGTCAGTATGCCTGAAAAGAGGGCAAAAAGACACCAGTTTAGGTGGGAGAGGGAAGATAGAGATCCCATCCCTAAAATGACGTATGCCCAAACGCCAACCGTAAGTAACCGGTAAGTATCCGCTGTGAGAGTAGAACCCACCGACTCCAGACCTGGAGATGAGAAGGAACCTCCTTAGAGCCTGCAAGCTACGCAAACCCAATTGAACGTCCCGTGAAGGATAGGATGAGCCTGATGCCCAAGGTGACCCGGACATGAGAATGAACTGCTATGAATGAGAGGATACGTGGGGAAAAGAGAGCAAGGGCTGACCCGAAGAACCCCTACAACACACACCAGAAGAAGCACCGTGAAAACACCCCTTCCCATACCTGGTAAGAGGATGTGAGAGGGTGAGTGGCAAAAATACCAGTGATAGGAGAGGAAACCTGGCTGCCTGATGGATGTGATGGAGTAGATGCCATGGCAAGCATCATCAACATGGCGACACCAAGACAAACTGGTCCCACCGGATGCGAGCAGGTCATGCTACTGCCCGAGACCTCCCAACCGAGACCGAATCCTGAACCGAGGAAGGAGAAACAGACTCCAACCCAGGGGAATAAGTCCCATAGCATGAACCAGCCATGCCCAAAGTGACTAAAGCACCCCCCTCCCCACCTGGAACAAACCGGGGAGGAGCAAAGATGACTGGACCGACGTCCCTGAGCAGTACTCCAGGCAACCTCCTAGACAAGAGATCGGAGCTGAGAGTGGAATCCAGAATGGTGACGACGTCGCCCAACCTACCACCTAAGGACCGTGGCTTGGACACACCCTGAGAGTATGAATCCCAGGGCGGTAACCAGGGCCTCTATGCAACAGGATGTCCACTAAAGAAAATTGTTGTCTGCTTCCAACCTGAGGGTGCGCCCAGTGGCGAAAAGACATCTGTACGTGAGTGCAGGCATGGTTGATATTGGTATGGATGCCAAGACGGCCCAACCTGAAAACGTAACTAGAAGGAAAGACAGACAACCAGACATGAGAACAACAACAACGCCCCTCTGCCTACCTAAGAATGAGAACATGGCAGAAAAGTCAAGACCACAGCGCATGAATGAACCTAATGATGAACCCCCCCCCCCCCCCGTGTGTGAGTTGAGAAATAGTGAGTTAACCCGAGTAACCTGCAGCGCAGAGACAGGTAATTAACAGAAACTCAGGCCTAGAGTACCCACAGACCGTGGTGGGTAGACGTACAGGTGTGGTGAATGAACATGCATCGTATGACGTATGGTATACAGGCGAGAAGATTGTGGTCAACAATCATTAATAACGAAACCTCAGCCCGTATGGATCTGTAGACGTGACAGATCCCGATGTGCGAGCCCTAGCTAACTGACCCCGGTACAAACATGAACACAGATACGATAAGACATGACAATGAATGCAGACAAACCTAACCAGAATATGTCATAAGTGAACGCCCTTCTGCGAACTCTGAAGCCAAACACAGAGGTTGAAACACCATGACAGAACCACTGAACAGAAACACTATGACAGAAATACTGACAGAAAAATGTCACGACAATGCCATGACAGAAATGCTAAAAGTTAACCTAGGTAGAACGATGACTGAAATCCCGGGGCAGAACGCTATGACAGACATGCTGGCAGGACGCTATGACAGAACTCCAGGGGCAGAACACTGACAGATAACCTGGGGCGGAACGCTATGACAGACATGCCGGGCAGAATGATATGACAGGAACCCAGGGGCAAACCACTATGACTGCCATGCTGGACAGAGCGCTATGACGGAAATACTGGACCGAACGCTATGACGGAAATACTGGACCGAACGCTATGACGGAAATACTGGACTAAATGCTGTGACCGAACCTGGACAGAAGACTATGACAGGAAAGCTAGAAAGAATGCTATGACCGAGAATGCTGGACCAATCGCTATGACAGAATTGCTGGGCCGAACATTATGACAGAAAATGCTGGGCCGAACGTATGACAGAAAATGCTGGGCCGAACGTATGACAGAAAATGCTGGGCCGAACGTATGACAGAAAATGCTGGGCCGAACGTATGACAGAAAATGCTGGGCCGAACGTATGACAGAAAATGCTGGGCCGAACGTAATGACAGAAAATGCTGGGCCGAACGTAATGACAGAAAATGCTGGGCCAAACGTAATGACAGAAAATGCTGGGCCGAACGTAATGACAGAAAATGCTGAGCCGAACGTAATGACAGAAAATGCTGAACAGAACGCTGTGACAGAAAACTGGACTAATGCTATAACCAAAACCTGGACAGAACGCTATGACAGGAAAGCTAGATCGAATGCTGTGACAGAAATGCTGGACCGAACGCTGTGACAGAAATGCTGGACCGAACGCTGTGACAGAAATGCTGGACCGAACGCTGTGACAGAAATGCTGGACCGAACGCTGTGACAGAAAATGCTGAACAGAACGCTGTGACAGAAAAACTGGACTGAATGCTGACCGAAACCTGGACAGAACGCTGTGACAGGAAAGCTAGATGGAACGCTTATGACAGAAATGCTGGGCCGAACGCTATGACAGAAAATGCTGAACAGAACGCTGTGACAAAAACTGGACTGAATGCTATGACCGAAACCTGGACAGAACGCTGTGACAGAAATGCTGGACAGAACGCTATGACAGGAAAGCTAGACGGAATGCTATGACAGAAATGCTGGGCCGAACGCTATGACAGAAAATGCTGAACAGAATGCTGTGACAAAAACTGGACTGAATGCTATGACCGAAACCTGGACAGAACGCTGTGACCGAAATGCTTGACAGAACGCTATGACAGGAAAGCTGGGCCGAACGTTATGACAGAAAATGCTGGGCCGAATGTTATGACAGAAAATGCTGGGCAGAACGCTGTGACAGAAAATGCTGGGCAGAACGCTGTGACAGAAAATGCTGGGCAGAACGCTGTGACAGAAAATGCTGGGCAGAACGCTGTGACAGAAAATGCTGGGCAGAACGCTGTGACAGAAAAATGCTGGGCAGAACGCTGTGACAGAAAAATGCTGGGCAGAACGCTGTGACAGAAAATGCTGGGCAGAAAATGCAGGGCAGAACGCTGTGACAGAACGTTGTGACAGAAATGCTGGATAGCCCGCTGTGACAGAAAATCGCAGGCAGAACGCTGTGACAGAAAATCGCAGGCAGAACGCTGTGTCAGAAAATCGCAGGCAGAACGCTGTGACAGAAAATCGCAGGCAGAACGCTGTGACAGAAAATCGCAGGCAGAACGCTATGACAGAAAACGCTGGCAGAACGCTATGACAGAAAACGCTGGCAGAACGATATGACAGAAAACGCTGGCAGAACGCTATGACAGAAACCGCTGGAAAAAACGCTATAACAGAAAACACTGGCAAAACACTATAACAGAATGCTATGACAGAAAATTGCTGATGGAAGCTACAATTACCTCCCCCCCCCCCACGGGAAAAACCGGTGGGAAGGGCGGACTGCACGCAGGAGAGCTGAGGGAGGGGAGAATGTGGGCGAAGGACGGCCGATCAACCCCCCTCCCCCCGGCATATGTGAGGGGCCGAATACCCCCCCCCCCCCGAGAATCGGCCGATCATCATCATCATTGTCATTTTTTACGTGAGGGGGGAGAGAGCCGGCGCGGCCAATGGCTGGACGCATGGGGAGTGGGCGGGCAGGGAGAGTGCAGCCATGCACCAGGAAGGAAGGACGCATCCCGCTGCCTCCGGCAAGAGCGCGCCCAGGTGGAGCTGGGAACTGACTGGGGACATGGCAAGGTGGAAGAATGGCCGAACGCCCCCCCCGCTCCCCCGGCCTGAGCGCCGGGAAGAGCGGGCGGGCCGCATGCCAGCCCCACGGAGCTATGGGGATATGATAGCAGGCGGATGGATGGCCGGATGAAACCCCCGTTCCCCCGGCATGAGCGCCGGGAACAACGGGCGGGCTGCGCGCCAGCCCCACGGAGCTGTGGGGAGATTTGGAAAGGAGGATGGATGGCCAGATGAACGCCCACTCCCCCCGGCATGAGAGCCGGGAAAAGCGTGCTGGGCGCACGCTGGCCACACGGCACTGAGGGGAGACTGAGAAAAGCAAGCGGGCCCCCCCCTTCCCTCCCTAGCATGAGTGCCACGGGAACCAGGTGGGCTGCACGCTAGCCTGATGTAGCAGAGACCGACGGGGCGGGCGGGTGGACGGAGCAACATGTGGGGAGAGAGGAGCTGGGGCGGCCGATCGTCGATCACCCCCCCCCCCCCTCGCCCCACACTGGAAGAAACAGGCGGCTGGACATGGCAAATGTGGGGAGAGAGAGGAGCCGGGCCGACCGATAACACCCCCCCCCCTCTCCCCACACTGGAAGAAACAGGCGGCTTGACATGGCAAACGTGGGGAGAGAGAGGAATCGGGCCGACCGAGCCCCCCCCCCTCCCCACACTGGCAGAAACGGCGGGTGGACAGAGCAAACATGTGGGGAGAGAGAGGAGCTGGGGCGGCCGAACGCCGCTCACCCCCCCTCTCCCCACGCTGGAACAGGACAGGGGAACGCACCCCCTCTCCACCAGCATGAATGTAGAGAAGCGAGTGGTGGGGGATAGATGGACAGCCCTTCCCCCATGAGCTGCCTCCACCTAGAAAACCCCAACCCTGGCCCTGACAGAGGAGGAGGGTTATATAGTCTCCGACTCCTCCCACAAATACAGGCTGGCCTACAGCCAGCCTTCTAACATATGATAAAGTGATGGCATTACATACAACCAAAACAATAACAAGAAGAATGTATATATGTCTTAGAAGAACAGTGTATCAACTCTTCATCCCCACTGACTTATACCAAAAAATGGGAAACAGACCTTCAATTACAACCAGAACAAATAAACTGGCCCCAAATATGGCATAATACCAAATCAGCATCACCTAATATTGCCGCTCTCAAAACTAATTACAAAGTTCTCACTAGATGGTACCTAGTTCCTGCCAGAATCTCCAAGTTTTCTCCACAATACGTGTCCCAATGCTTCCGAGGATGTTCAGCATTGGGAACACACATGCCCATATGGTGGGAATGTAAAATTGTTGAATCCTTTTGGTTGGAGGTGTTTAAGATTCTTTCCACTATGTTTAATATACCTTTGCTTCCTGATCCAGCCACAGCACTCCTAAATGATAAACCAAATATTTTATTGCACCGTCAGTTTAAACTTATGCTCTTCATAACCACAGCAGCCAAGCAGACCATAGTGAAAGCATGGAAATCTGACTCACTCTGTATTTTGTAATTTAAGAACAGAATAACTCAGTTCATGAGTCATGAGTCAAACAATCTTACTTGTCAATTTATCGAAGTATGAAGCCTTATGGAGACCATGGTTTGAGCATTTCCTAACTCCAGGATTCGATAATTACCATAGCAGTTGAAGCACCATAGCAGTTGAAGATTAAACAGAGGCAAAGTTGGCAGCTTCCTTGCCTG
Source organism: Lithobates pipiens (assembly GCF_037356315.1). Classification (NCBI taxonomy): domain Eukaryota; kingdom Metazoa; phylum Chordata; class Amphibia; order Anura; family Ranidae; genus Lithobates; species Lithobates pipiens. The sequence goes on along the minus strand of NW_027507784.1, from coordinate 266,424,317 downwards.
TGGCCAATTATAGCTCAGGGGGTTTAGTGCACACCCCAAACTATATAAGGCCGCCTGCGTGGCGGCCTTGTGTAGTGTGTTGCGCCATTCATAAAGAGAAGGATAGGCAGGGACAGTGTCTACATTTCTTGTGATTGAACCTAGCGCAGTTACAGTCGGTGTATTGTGCTCCCTGCACAGTGTACACCTGAAGCTACTCTAATTGCTGGAGTTGTTCTGGTCCTATACCACAGGCATCTGCAGCAGTTACAGTCGGTGTATTCTGCCCCCTGCACAGTATACACCTGAAGCTACCCCCAATTGCTTGTGTTGTTCTGGTCCTATACCACAGGCAGCTGCAGCAGTTACAGTCGGTGTATTGTGCCCCCTGCACAGTATACACCTGAAGCTAACCCCAATTGCTAGAGTTGTTCTGTTCCTATACCACAGGCAGCTGCAACAGTTACAGTCGGTGTATTGTGCCCCCTGCACAGTATACACCTGAAGCTACCACAATTGCTCGTGTTGTTCTGGTCCTATACCACAGGCAGCTGCAGCAGTTACAGTCAGTGTATTGGGCCCCCTGACAGTGTACACCTGAAGCTACCATAATTGCTTGTGTTCTTCAGATCCTATACCACAGACAGGCAGCTGCAGTAAATGCAGTCGGTTTACTGTGTCATCTGCTCAGTGTGCACCTAAAGCTACCCCAATTGCTGGTGTTCTCATCTTCCTGCAGACCATTAGTATGTCTGGAAGGCCAACAAGGAGAGGCAGACAGTCATGAGCCAATAAAAGAGGGCAAGCAGGCTCTGTGTCTAGAGGCAACAGTGCTGATCGTGGAAGCGGTTCATCGTCATCAGCACATGGCCATGGGAAACGCTTGTCCTTATTTTCAGCAGCTGGACTCATTGAGCCGCAACATGCCAAAGACTTGGTCAAGTGGATGACCAAGCCCTCCTCATTCTCCTCATCCTCTCTCACCCAGGCTCAGGGTACTGGCAAAGCAGCTGCCAACGCATCATCTTCCCTCGTTTCAATGGCATCACTCCTTCCCTAGACCCACCATGTCCTCCTGAGGAGTCCCCTGAACTGCTTGAGCACAGTTTTGGGTACATGCTACAGGAGAATGCCCAGCTTTTTGAAGGCTCTAATGATGATACCCAGCTAGAGGAAGGCAGTAGCGTGAGCCCAGAGAGAGAGGATGCTCAAGAAGGACAGCAATCTGGCAGTCATTTTCCACTAGCTGCAGCATACTGCCAGGTTTGCTCCAGTGATGAAGAGGGAGGGGATGACTCCACGTGGGTGCCTGATAGGAGAGAGGAGGAGGAGGAGGCACATCTCCAATGAGGCAGGATGCCCTCCAGGGGCCAGCTTAAGGGCAGCACACCAACTGAATCACACCACAGAGCTCCTCCTCTGCAGGATGCTGCCTCTGCATGTTATTCCAAAAGTTCTTTGGTGTGGGCCTTTTTTGAGACGAGTGCATCAGATTGCACTACTGCTATTTGCAACATATGTCTCAAGCGTATGGCAAAACATCAGCCGCTAGGGCACCACATGCTTAACCAGACATATGTTGACCTGCCATGCAGTTCGTTGGCAAGCGTACCTTAAAGATCCACACCAAAGAACAAAGCAGACCTCTCCTTGCTCCTCATCAGCTTGGATCTCCAAGACAGAAGTACAATCAAATCACACTTGTTTATTAATCAAATAAAAAAGGTAAATAGAAAAAAGCATAGTCAAGCATAGCCAGAGTCCTGTAGCCAGATCGGGTAGTCAGCCAGTCCAAAGTTCAATAACCAGATTGGGTAATCAGCCAGGCCAGATGTCAGGGATCCAAGGAAAGCAACTGCAAGCAGGATGAGAAGCCAGGTGGGATGTCAGCAAGCCATTCTTGAAACAAACAGCAGGAGATGGTTCCCTGTGATGTGACCAACACGAAGGCAAAAGAAAAAGTGAGCAGGAAGGCTTTAAATAGGCAGGTCAGACGAGCATCATCGGGAACAGCTGGTAACTGTGGAAAGAGAAGAGAGCTGGCAATTAGCCGACAGCTGAGCGGCCAGCCCAGAGGAGGAAGGGCTAAGCCAGCCCTGACAGTACCTCCCCCTCAAAGACCCCTCTCCCTCGGAGGGCCACCGGGCTTGAGGGGAAACCATCTATGGAACTCGCGGAGGAGAACAGGGGCATGTACGTCAGAGGATGAAACCCAGGAGCGTTCCTCCGGACCGTACCCCTTCCAATGCACCAGGTACTGTATGCGCCCATGGAACCTACGGGAGTCAACAATGGATTGTACCTCATACTCCTCATGGTTCTCAACCAGAATAGGGTGAGGACGTGGCACCGAGGTGGTAAATTGGTTACAGACCAAATGGTTTTAATAAGGAGACATGAAACACATTAGAGATGCGCATACTAGGAGGAAGGTCCAACGCGTAAGCTACTGGGTTAATCCTGCGAAGGATACGGAATGGCCCAATAAACTGAGGTGCAAACTTCAGTGAGGGAACACGAAGCCGGAGGTTGCGAGATAACAGCCAGACCCTGTCCCTAACCTGGTAGGAAGGCGCAGCAGGCGTCTGCGGTCAGCATGGAGTCTGTACCTATCATTAGCATGACGCAAAGCCTCCTGGACATTGTACCCAAGTGGAACGAAGACCACGGAGATGCTCCTCTAATGCAGGAATACTCTGCAGGACAAACGAGTCAGGCAACATGGAAGGTTGGAAACCATAAATGGAGACAATCGGGAGGCAGAATTCAAGGCACTGTTGTGAGCAAACTCTGCCCAAGGTAATAGGTCAGACCAGTTGTTATGATGGTCAGAAATATAGCAACGTAGGAATTGCTTCAAGGACTGATTGGCTCGTTCTGCGGCCCCATTAGACTGCGGGTGATACACAGAAGAGAACGCAAGCTGGATTCCCAACTGTGCACAAAAGGCTCACCAGAAACGGGAGACAAACTGACTGCCCCTATCCGAGACAATCAACTTGGGTAGCCCATGTAAGCGAAAGATCTCCCGAGCAAAAATGGAAGCCAGTTCCTTAGAGGTGGGCAACTTGTGGAATGCAATGACACATCTTTGAGAACCGGTCAACCACCATAAGGATAACAGTGTAGCCTTGGGAGTTGGGCAATTCCACAATAAAATCCATAGACAGGTAAGTCCAGGGCCTCTCTCCATTGGGTATGGGTTGTAGGAGGCCCACTGGAAGGTGTCGTGGAGTCTTACTCTAAGCACACACGGGACAGGCAGCTACGAAGGCAGTAAAATCAGCCCATAGACTAGGTCACCAGAATTGTTGGGAGATGGCCCAAATGAGTTGATTTTTCCCAGGATGGCCAGCTGCCTTGGGAGAATGGTAAGTCTGGAGCACTGCAGTATGGAGACTCTCTGGGACAAAGCAGCGGTAACAAGGTTTATCAGGAGGAGCATGGACCTGAGCAGCAAGAATTTTGTCACCCAAAGGAGAAGTAAGACTGGTGCGAACCATAGCCAAGATACGATCAGGAGGAATCATAGGAACCGGAACTGACTCCGACTTGGAAGTGGAGGAAAATTGTCGTGACAAGGCATCAGCCCTTACATTCTTAGTACCGGGTAAGAATGGGACAATGTAATTAAAGCTCGACAAGAAAAGAGCCCATCGCCCCCTTCTAGGAGAGAGTCGCTTAGCCTCAGACAAGAATGTAAGATTCTTATGGTCAGTAAGAATAAGAACAGGCAGAGTGGTACCTTCAAGGAGGTGTCTCCATTCTTTCAGGGCTAAAATTATCGCCAACAGCTCTCTGTCACCAATCTCATAATTGCCCACAGCAGGTGACAATTTCTTGGAAAAGTAGCCACATGGATGCATAGCGCTCTCAGAGTTAGGACATTGAGACAGAAGGGCGCCAACTCCCGTCTCAGAAGCATCAACTTCTAGGATAAAAGGCAACGTAGGATCAGGATGTGCCAACACAGGAGCAGAAACAAAGGCAGCCTTGAGAGTCTCAAAGGCCTTAATGGACTCCGGAGACCAACTCTGTGGATTACTGTCCTTTCTGGTCATATCAGTCAGAGGCTTGACCAGAGACGAGAAGTTACGAATAAACTTCCGATAGTAGCTGGCAAAGCCCAGGAAACGCTGCAGAGGACGTAAACCCACGGGTCGAGACCACTGTAGGACTGCCGACAGTTTCTCTGGGTCCATCGAAAAACCAGCAGTGGAAATGACATAACCCAGGACTGTAACCTGTTCACGATGGAACTCGCACTTCTCCAGTTTACCATAGAGATTGTTCTCTCTTAGTTTCTGAAGTACACGACAGACATCTGTGTGGTGGCTCTCCAGGGACTTGGAAAATATGAGGATATCATCGAGATAAACCACCACACACAATTGCAACAAATCTCAGAGGACATCGTTAATAAATTCCTGGAAAACTGCCGGGGCATTACAAAGGCCAAAAGGCATTACCAGGTATTCATAATGGCCTGTTCTGGTATTAAACCCAGTTTTCCACTCGTCGCCCTCCTTAATGCGCACAAGATTGTATGCCCCTCTCAGGTCAAGCTTTGTGAAAACCGTTGCTCCCTTGAGGTGGTCAAATAACTCCATAATCAATGGAATCGGGTAGGCATTCTTAATCGTGACACGATTGAGACCCCTATAATCTATACAAGGTCTGAGTTCACCGCTCTTCTTTTTCACAAAGAAGAAACCAGCACTAGCAGGAGACGAGGACTTGCATCAGCAACATACTCTTCCATGGTCTTATCCTCCAATACCGGCCATGAGGAGGTATGGCACCAGGTTGAAGGTCAATTGCGCAATCATAAGGCCGGTGTGGAGGAAAACTACCAGCTTGACCTTTATCAAAGATATCCCCAAAATCACGGTACTCCTCCAGCAAGGAGGGGAGTGAAGCGGTGCACAGGACCTTGGGTACCTTCAGGAAGCATGTCTCACTGCATTGTGGTGGCCAGGAGAGAATCTCAGCACGGAGCCAATCAAAAGAGGGGTTGTGCCTCTGTAACCAAGGATAACCAATAACCATCAGAAATCTGGGTGAGGAAATAACTTGGAATTGGATTGTCTCATGGTGAAGAGCCCCTACGGCCATGGACAATGGAACCGTCTCATGAGTCACATGGGCAGGCTGTAAAGGTCTCCCGTCAAGAGCCTCAATGGCAAGTGGAGTGTCACGCAGCTGCAGCGGAATCGAGTGCTGCGAAACAAATGCAGCATCAATGAACAGGCCTGCAGCCCCAGAGTCGATTAAAGCCTGTATCTCGATGGACGACTCAGCCCAAGAAAGGGTGTCCAAAACCAGGGGCTTATCCTTCTGTATAACTGGGGAAGAAACAATGCCACCTAAGGTCTGTCCATGACAGGACCTCAAGGTTTGAGTGTTCAAAAGGACAAGACTTCAAAAAGTGACCTGCCTGGCCACAATAAAGGCACAATCTCTCCTTCCTCCTAAAGGCTCTCTCATCCGCAGAGAGACGCATGAAGCCCAGGTGAATGGGTTCATCTTCATTGACCAACTTGGTACCCCGAGGCATGGGAGGGGAGGGAGGCATGGGTGGGACTACAAAGTTCGGAGGCAAACATACAGGAGGCTTCCGCAAGCGCTCCTTAAGAGAAAGTCTTTCTCTGAGTCTGGAGTCAATGAGGATGGCAAACGAGATCAAGCTCTCCAGCTCAGTGGGTATATCTCGGGCTGCTATCTCATCCTTGATGGAATCCGAGAGACCATGAGAAAAAGCAGCCACAAGGGCCTCATTGTTCCAAGCAACCTCTGCTGCCAGAGTATGGAATTCAATGGCGTAGTCGGCAACAGTTCTCGGACTCTGTTTGATGGACATGAGGCACTTGGCAGCAGAAGCGGAGCGTGCGGGAATGTCAAAATCCCTTTTAAAGGAGGCCACAAACTGAGGGTAACTCAAGACAACAGGTTTTTGCGTCTCCCATAGAGGGTTAGCCCAGGCCAAGGCTCTCTCAGAAAGCAAAGATATCACGAAACCTACTTTGCTTCTGTCCGTGTGAAACGCCTGGGGCAGCATTTCAAAGTATATCTCAACCTGATTGAGAAACCCTCTGCATTGAACTGGATCGCCCCCAAATCGCTGGGGAAGCGGAGCAGAACCAGACATACCTCTTATAGAGGTAATACTCGAGACGGGTGCCTGCACAGAGACTGACGCAGCAGCAGGAACGGCCTGCAACTCAGGTTGTACCGGAGCAGCCACCGTGGGGGATTCCAGGTGAGCCGTGCGATTCAGGAGCGTTTGTAACGCCAAGGCAAACTGATCCATGCGGTGATCTTGCTCATCCAATCTGGAAAAAATATTACCAACAAGTGGATTGACTGTACCTTCTGAATTCATGGCCTATCAGAAACCATGAAACAGACTGAGACAGAAGTACAAATCAAATCAAATCACACTTGTTTATTAATAAAAATAAAAAGGTAAATAGAAAAAAGCGTAGTCAAGCATAGCCAGAGTCCTGTAGCCAGATCGGGTAGTCAGCCAGTCCAAAGTTCATTAACCAGATCGGGTAATCAGCCAGGCCAGAAGTCAGGGATCCAAGGAGAGCAACCGCAAGCAAGATGAGAAGCCAGGTGGGATGTCAGCAAGCCAGTCTTGAAACAAACAGCAGGAGATGGTTCCCTGTGATGTGACCAACGCGAAGGCAAAAGAAAAAGTGAGCAGGAAGGCTTTAAATAGGCAGGTCAGACGATCATCATCGGGAACAGCTGGTAACTGTGGAAAGAGAAGAGAGCTGGCAATTAGCCGACAGCTGAGCGGCCAGCCCAGAGGAGGAAGGGCTGAGCCAGCCCTGACAAGTCATCCCTGAAACCTGCACTGAGAGGAATGAAGGTGTAGAATTAGGTGTGTCAAAGCCAAGTACTTGCTGGCACTCTGCTAGCAGTACACCGATGTCCGATTGTACCAGGCAAATTTCCCTGCCCCAGCTGCTGGACCGTCGAAAGAAGTTTACTCCCAGCCAACTACATGCCCAGTGGTTGAATGCTAGCTTGGCTAAAATGCTAGCACTTCAACCTCTGCCTTTTCAGTTGGTAGACTCGGCCCCCTTCCGTGAGTTTGTGCAATGTGCGGTTCCTCATTGGCAGGTTCCCAAACACTACTTTTTCTGTCAGGTTTCCAAACGCCACTTTTTCTCACGGAAGGCGATTCTGGCTCTTTACCGGCATGTGGAAGGCAATGTCCATGCCTCGCTGGACAGGGCGGTCAGTGGTAAGGTGCATATTACCACTGACTCATGGACCAGCAGGCATGGACAGGCACGTTACCTATCTTTCACGGCACATTGGGTCATTCTTCTGGCAGCTGGGAAGGATGCAGGACAAGGTACAGTAGTGTTGGAGGTTGTTCCACCACTACGCCTCCAAAATGCTACTACTGGTTGTGACACACCTCTCTCCTCCACCCCCTCCTCTTCTTCTTCCTCCATGGCCTCTTCCTGTGCTTTGTCCTTGGAACCAGCGGTGCTCTGTAGGCGTTCAAGGCGCTACGCAAGTACGCAGGCAAAAAGATGCCATACTGTGCTTGCGTTGGTGTGCTTGGGGGACAGGAGCCACACTGGGGCAGATATTGTGTCAGCTCTGCAGGGGCAGGCTGAGAGATGGTTGACGCCACACCAGCTTAAGCCAGGAATGGTGGTTTGCGACAATGGCACCAACCTCCTCTCTGCCCTCCAATAGGAACAACTGAACCACGTGTCCTGTGTGGCTCACGTGCTTAACTTGGTGGTGCAGCAGTACTTGGGCAGGTACCCGGGCTTATAGGATGTCCTGAGGCAGGCCAGGAAAGTCTGTGTTTATTTCCGCCAGTCATATAATGCCAATGCTCGGCTGGCTGAGCTCCAAATGGAGTTGAACCTGCCCAAGAACCGCCTTATCTGTGACATGCCCACCATTTGGAACTCAACGTTGACCATGCTGCAGCGGCTGCAAACGCAGCAGAGGGCCATCAATGAGTACCTGTGCGACTACAGCACCAGGACAGGGTCAGGGGAGCTCCGTTTTTTCTCCCACGCCAGTGGGCCATGATTAGGGATGCATGCACTGTCCTTTCATCATTTGAGGAGGCCACGAGGATGGTGAGCAGTAACAGTGAATGCATCAGTAACACTGTACCCCTTGTCCACCTGTTGGAGCACACGCTGCATGGAATAATGGACAGGGCACTTGAGGCAGAACAGAGGCAGGAAGAGGAGGACTTCCTTGCCTCTCAAGGCCCCCTTTATCCAGACAGTGTTCCTGCTGTCCCACCGATCACACAGGAAGAGGAGGAGGAGGACGATTGTGTCAGCATGGAGGTAGAGCCTGCCACTTAGCATCAGCAGCAGCAGTCTTTTAGGGATGATTTACAGTCCCAAGAAACCCATGGACTTGTACGTGGCTGGGAGGAGGTGGCTAAGGATCATGTCGTTCTTAGTGACCCAAAAATTCTCTGGACCGAATGCCTCAGCTAACCTATGCTGCATGGCCTCCCTGATCCTGCAAAGCCTGCGGAAGGATCCTCGTGTTCTTCGGATCAAGGAGAGGGATCATTACTGGCTGGCAACTCTCATTGCTCCACGGTACAAGGGTAAGGTTGCGGACCTTATCTTGCCTTTGCCGAGGGAACAGAGGATGAGACATCTCCGGGAGGCCTTGCAGAAAGGTCTGTGCAACGCGTTCCCAGAGACTGGAAGATTACAAACTCCTGGTCCTGCACAACGTGTTGCTGAGGCTTTGGTCAGTCACAGAAGGATTGGTGGAGAAGGTGGCCTCCTGACCGATGTGTTCAGACAATTTTTTAGTCTGCAGCCCCAAGGTATGATCAGTTCCAGCAACCATCGCCAGCGTCTGATTTACATGGTGCAGGAATACCTAGGGGCAAGGTCAGACTTGAACACCTTTCCCACTTAAAATCATCTGGGTTACTGGGTCTTGAGGATGGATCACTGGCCAGAGCTTGCACAGTATGCAATGTTGTGGCACCAGCACCAGTGCCTAAGGCCCAATTTTTCAGCCCCTGTTTAACAGGGGCGTTTAATTACAATTTTTGATGCAATGCTTTGCAGCAGAGCTCATTCCTGTACTCCAACTAGAGTATCTGGGAGAGGTTGCAGTGTCGTTGCACCATCACCAGTACCTAAGGCCCAATTTTTCAGCCCCTGTTTAACAGGGGCATGTAATTAAAATTTTTGATGCAATACTTTGCAGCAGGGCTCATTCCTGCACTCCAACTAGAGTATCTGGGAGAGGTTGCAGTGTTGTGGCACCAGCACCAGTGCCTAAGGCCCAATTTTTCAGCCCCTGTTTAACAGGGGCATGTAATTACAATTTTTGATGCAATACTTTGCAGCATGGCTCATTCCTGCTCTCCAACTAGAATTTCTGTGAGGTGTTGCAGTGTTGTGGCACCAGTGCCTAAGGCCCAATTTTTCAGCCCCTGTTTAAGAGGTGCATGTAATTAAAATTCTTGATATAATATTTCACAGCAGGACCCGTTCCATCGCCCACCGAGAGTAACTGCGAGGATTTACAGTGTTGTGGCACCAGCACCATCACCACCAAAGGCCCAATTTTTCTACCACTTTTCAACCATGGCATATAATTACAACTCTTGATATAATAGTTCACAGCAGGGCATTCTAGCACCCACCAAGAGTCACTTTGAGGGCTTACAGTGTTGTGGCAACACCAACACCTTAGGCACAAATTTCTGCAGAGCATATAGGACAGGCCCCTACTTTCAAACATCCAACTTACAAAGGTCTCCTACTTGCAAATGAAAGGAGACAACAGGAAGGGAGATGAAAAAAGACGGACGGCAAAAAAATTATACAGGGATGATAACCCTTCCCTATGTTTTCCAAAAAGCTTAAAAATAGTTTTTTTAACTGGAGCTACACTTTAAAAATGTACCAGTTCAAAATTACAAACAGATTCTACTAAATACAACAAACCTACACAGTTCCTGTCTTGTTTGCACTGTCTTTATACTGCTGTTCTAAGTATATAGGGCCTGTGGGCCCCACGCCTTTCCTTTTTTTAATTTAGGTTCAGGGTTCCCCTTAATATCTGTACAAGACCCAAAGGGGCTTATAATGGGCAGGGGGGCTACCCATGCCATTTTTCTCAATGATTTTCATCTATATTGCCGGAACCAGACATTACATTAAAATGACTTTTTTTCCATTAGAAATGTCATTTTGTGCAGGGACTGTTCTAAACGCGGGAAACATGTGCCACTTCACAGGCATACTATAGACACCCCCCAGGCATGATATTCAAAGGAATATTTCACTTTTTTTCACTTTAAGCGTCATTAAAATCAGTGCTGCTGAAAAAACAGACGTTTTAAAAAATAAAATTGCATTGATACATGTCCCCTGGGGCAGGAGCCGGGTCCCCAAACCCTTTTTAGGACAATAACTTGCATATTAGCCTTTAAAATTAGGACTTTTGTTTTCGAACGTTCGAGTCCCATAGACTTTAATGGGGTTCTAAAGTTCGTATGAATTTTTGATCCGTTCGAAGGTTCTGGTGCGAACCAAACTGTTTGGCTCATCCCTACTCTCTTGTATAATGCAGAGAAAGAACGATTTTTTTTTTTTTTTTTACCAGAAAGCACGATTTTTTATCGCCAAGTAACATAGACAGACGCTGGTATCACGTTGAGCTAAGCAAAATCCTCTCTATCATGATATGCTGCTTTTATTTATATTGTTAACATGAATAACAAAAGAAGGTGGTGGCTTCAGAATCAGCCAATCAGACACTTGTACTCTTTCAAAAGAACCAATCACACACATGTATATAGTCAAATAGAATTCCAGTAGTGATGTGTGCGGATGGTCATGTGCAGAGCCATGTGGCAAACGACTCGACTCGAATAAGGAAGTTCATAGCCAGTAGCCAATAGCTGCACTAGCGTCGGTTTTAGTCCGTCGGAATAGCATACACACGAGCGAATTTCTCGGTAGGAACTGGGTCCGGCAGAGTTCTTGCGGAAAAATTTGAAGCATGTTCCATTTCTAAAGTCTCTCAGACTTTTGCGAATCAAAAGTCCGTTGCAGCCCACACACGATAGAATAGTCTGCCGGAATCATTCCGTCAGACTTTGGATGTTGAAAAGTCCGGTCGTGTGTACGGGACTTTACATTTTGAGTGACTGCACTTCCAAGTGCACTTTCAAGTGCACTTGCAGTGCAAAGTGGATTTGCCTTTCGTAAATAACCCCCATAGTGTCTCATAATTTGAACACTACTTATATGTCTCTGGACACGATCGGGTACACATTTCTACTGCTACCAATGATGCGAGCCATACTCTATCATGGCTCAGATTTTTGTATGGTTAAGCTATGGTTCCAATGTACGCAGATCTGTTTGCTAGGAGCATTAATGCAGTCGCCATGTGGTGGCCAGTCTCTTGGTGAGGCATAAATGAACATCCCTAAAAAGCAAACAGATCTGCCGTGTCATCGCGAAGGTTTCCGCAGCCAAGGGTCTTCCACCAATGTCTGTATGTGTGAATACGCTCATATGAGCGTATTACAGCAAAACTGACACTGGGGGACATATGACAACATACATTAATAAAAATGTTCACAACAATCTATGGAGCGGTGGATTCCTAGGGACGCTTGTACAGATGAATACACAGATAGCGAAGAAGTCTAGAACGTGCCACCTGCAAGGCAAATCATGCCTATCTAGCCTAACTCTTGGTCCCTAACCTGACTATAGGCTATCAATACTGCTGGACTTCTACCTATATAAATGGCCATCAGAAGCTTATCCTAACGTTACCATGAGTTGTTTACCATTCCTTAGGTTATGACTAGCTAGGAACCCCCCAGACCAAAAAAGGGACACTGTTGCTTTAACCACTTAACAACCGCCCGTTGCCGATTAACGGCTTCAGGGCGGTTGTTTAACTCTGAGAGGCCTTTAATCAACGGCCTCCCAGAATTCTGCTCTTGCGCGCCCCCTGGGGCGCGCACACGAGATCATCCGTGACCGCCGGGTCCAGTGGACCCGGCGCATCACGGATTATGGTAAATGGCCGCTCGTCGCGGCCATTTACCACGTGATCGCTCCGTCAAATGACGGAGTGATCACTTGATCGGTACAGCGGAGGGGAAAGAGATCGGTGTCAGCAGCGATGTGGGCTGCACCTGCAGTGCCCACATCGCTGCTCACCGAATTTAACCCCTCAATTCCCTGCCAATACTCTGCAATACCCTGCAATACTCTGCAGTTCCCTGCCATTACTCTGCAGTACCCCCCATTACTCTGCAGTACCCTGCCATTACTCTGCAGTACCCCCCATTACTCTGCAGTACCCTGCCATTACTCTGCAGTACCCCCCAATACTCTGCAGTACCTGCCATTACTCTGCAGTACCTGCCATTACTCTTCAGTACCCCCCATTACTCTGCAGTACCTCGCCATTACTCTGCAGTACCCTGCCATTACTCTGCAGTACCCCCCAATACTCTGCAGTACCCCCCCAATACTCTGCAGTACCCTGCCATTACTCTGCAGTACCCCCCAATACTCTGCAGTACCCTGCCATTACTCTGCAGTACCCCCCATTACTCTGCAGTACCCTGCCATTACTCTGCAGTACCCCCATTACTCTGCAGTACCCTGCCATTACTCTGCAGTACCCCCAAATACTCTGCAGTACCCCCAATACTCTGCAGTACCCGCCATTACTCTGCAGTACCCGCCATTACTCTTCAGTACCCCCCCATTACTCTGCAGTACCCCCCATTACTCTGCAGTACCCTGCCATTACTCTGCAGTACCCCCCAATACTCTGCAGTACCCCCCCAATACACTGCAGTACCCTGCCATTACTCTGCAGTACCCCCCAATACTCTGCAGTACCCTGTCATTACTCTGTAGCACCCTGCCATTACTCTGCAGTACCCCCCATTACTCTGCAGTACCCCCCATTACTCTGCAATACCCCCCAATACTCTGCAATACCCACCAATACCCCGCCAATACCCTGCCATAAATTGCCATACCCAGCCATACTCGGAGATACCCAGCCATACTCGGTGATACCCTGCAATACCCAGCCATAGACGCCCCCCCCCACCCCTCACCGCCCTCCGGTGCTTCTACCAACTCACCAGTACGATCAAAGCCAGAATCTTTTTTTTTATTTATTTTTTTTATTTCAGGCTTCTCAGCCTAGAGGTGAGATGTGGGATCATATTGACCCCCAGATTTCACTGTAAAGAGGACCTGTCACCCCATATTCCTATTACAAGGGATGTTTACATTCCTTGTAATAGGAATAAAAGTGATCAAAAATTTATTTTTGGGGAAAAAAAATGTCAAACTAAAATAAATAAAGTAAAATTTGCAACGACCACCATTGTATTCTCCAGGGTCTTTGCTAAAAAAAAATATATAATGTTTTGGGGTTCTCTGTAATTTTCTAGCAAATAAATTATGATTTTTACATGTAGGAGAGAAATGTCAGAATTGTCCTGGGTGCTCTGTATGTGGCCACACTGTGTAAAAGTCTCACACATGTGGTATCGCCGTACTCGGGAGTAATAGCAGAATGTGTTTTGGGGTGTAATTTGTGGTATGCATATGCTGTGTGTGAGAAATAACCTGATAATATGACAATTTTGTGGAGAAAAAAAAAGGAAAAAAAATCTTGATTTTGCAAAGAATTGTGGGAAAAAATGACAACTTCAAAAAACTCATCATGCCTCTTACTAAATACATTGGAATGTCTTCTTTCCAAAGAGGTGTCATTTTGGGGGTATTTGTACTTTTCTGACATGTTAGGGTCTCAAGAATTGAAATAGGCCGTCAGTCCTTCAGGTGTGATCAATTTTCAGATATTGGCACCATAGCTTGTGGACTCTATAACTTTCACAAAGACCAAATAATATCCACCAATTTGTACTTATTTTTACCAAAGATATGTAGTAGTATACATTTTGGCCAAAATTTATGAAGAAAAAATTACTAATCTGCTAAATTTTATAACAGAAACGAAGAAAAATTCTTTTTTTCGCAGAATTTTCGGTCTTTTTTCTTTTATAGCACAAAAAATAAAAAACTGAGAGGTGATTAAATACCACCAAAAGAAAGCTCTATTTGTGTGAAAAAAAGGACAACAATTTCATATAGGTCCAGTGTTGCATGACTGAGTAATTGTCATTCAAAATGTGAGAGCACCAAAAGCTGAAAATTGGTCTGGTTATTAAGGGTGTTTAAGTGCTCAGTGGTCAAGTGGTTAAATAATGAAGTTGCAGACATACACTTCAACACAAACCAGTCCCTTGATAGCTTATAATCAAATGAGCTTTGCTCTCATACACTTGAGAATAGCCCAGGTATATTGCAGTATGAAAATAGAAAGTTTCAGTGAATCAGAGAAGCCTCTGAAAGCTATCTCTGATTCCCACACAGGGGTAACAATAATATAACAAATCGTGTGCTACATAGTACAGTAACACTTGCCTTCTGTCCCTTTTCAGCCTGGATTGATGGATACAACACAAAATCAGCCTCCAGCACCTCCTGGCTTGCACTGCATGTGGCTTGTCACTCTCTCACCTTTCACTTCCTGTAAAACATCCACATACAGGGGCGTAACTATAGGGGGTGCAGAAGTTGCGACCGCAACTGGGCCCTGTGATGCAGGGGGCCCATGCAGCCCCCTCTACTACATATGGCCAGCAGCAGCATAGGCAGCTAGGGGTACCAGTGCACTATGCACACGGGTGGCTGGAGGTGGAGGGTGACTAGCAGAGCTCCATGCTTGACTATCGCACTGGCTGCTCTTTAGTTGTGCATTCCCCACATGACCTGTGTCCTCGGCCGGCTACTCAGAGTACCCCTCTCCTGCTCCATGCATTGCCGCTCAGTCCGATGTCTGTTCTCCCCATCCAGAGTCCCGCCCCCCCTGAGTCCGGCCCACACTGCACTGCATACTTCTCCCAGGTAAACAAACTTTAAGCACACAGATACAGTGCAGCCCTATGAGAGCCAGCTCCCCGGAGGATACTGCAGGCTTGTCTGCCAGCCCCCCTCCTCTCCCATCATACACAGATGATGAAAGGTCTTTCTGAGAGATATGCTGATCGCTTGTCCAGCACACTGGATGGAGCCAAGGCCAACATGGATGAGTCCGTGGCCTACAGCTTGGTCATGGTGAGTGAGAGGACCCCATCCCCCACACACCATTACATACCCCCTCCATCTCCCCCTGGGGACAGGGACCCGTTCTCACATGGGGACATGGACCCCCACCTCCCCTGGGGACAGGGACCCCTTCTCACCTGGGGGCAGTAACTTCATCTGCCCTGGAGAAAAGGACCTCATCTCTTCTGGGGACAGGGACCCCATCCTGCCTAGGGACAGTCCCCCAATGGGGCACCTAAAAAAATAAAAATAATAAAAAAAAAACTACTGATACCAGTGGTGGAACTACAGGGCTCACAAAGGTCATACCTGTGACCACGCCCTGGAGTTCCACCGCCGGACTCAGAGGGAAGGGCCCTGGCTGGGGTTCAGGGGGCCCTTCGTGGTTTCTTGCACCGGGGCCCTGAAGGTTCTAGTTACGCCACTGTCCACATATATAGCCTTGAGGGGTTTCCTGACCCCTAAGCCGGGGCAGGAAACAATCTCTTAACAGTAAGAATCTGTTTGTAATAAGAACTCTATGGTAGTTACCAGGCATGAATGTAAACAACCTCACAGACAGTGTACAAACGAACAACACTTTGTTACACATCTATTTGTGGCTATGCTTTAGCTCATGTCTTTGTGATCTATCACTGTTCCCAGTATATGGTGCTAAGCTGCCTGATGTTTTTAACATAACAGATGCTGCATTTGACATGTTGGACAGATTGTTCCAAGTTTTAACAAGTGAAGAGTGGGATGCTTTGAGGGAATGCAGAATAGAAAAAACATTTAATATGGTCTATTGTTAGCTGTGATTAAAAGTGATAATTGCAGCACAGTTTAGGTTTACAGGGCCATTGATTATTAGATGTCTCACTGGGAAGCAGTGAGGTATCTGCCATTCCTCATTCATGTACGGAGAGGGCTGGGACCCAGCTCAGCTAATAGATGGTGATTGTTATTGCTCTTCAGGGAAACCCCACATTAATCATCACCCACCACTGGTTTAATTTCCCCTATGTATGTGGAAACCCATCTGCTAATGTACTGTTACTTCTCTCTCCAGCCTCTAATCTTAAATACAATAAAGAAAATACAACTTTTGGTATGTGACCACATATTATCATTCTTACAGTCAGATATATATGAAATAAATGTTTTGAACATGAAGACCTGACAGTTTGAGAAACACCTAATTCACAGCATACAATATCAAATCTAACCTGAACCAAAAACTCTCTGTTCGTGAAAAAGAAGTTCACATGTCACAATAGGAATCCAGAACATATTGGGAAGAGAAGTGGGGGTGAGCACAGACATTTGAGTGTCAGGTATTAGGCTGAACATTGGCTTTGTTCTCTTGCAAGCATAGCAGTTATTGCTTAGAAGCTGAGGAGTTGACTTAAAAAGCAGCGGTATAGACATGCGACCCAAAAAAAAAAAAAAAAAAAAAAAAAACCACAACACATTTAAAAAGCACGTTAATGTCCTTTTTAAAAGTGCACAGTGCTCTTCCAGCTTGGGATTCTCTCAAAAAGGGTACAAGTCCTCAATGTCCTGGCTCGTCCTAGCTCCTGTGATCTCTAAGGCCGCGTACACACGCGGGGACTGTTCGCTGAAACTGTCCGCTGAAACCAAGTTTCAGCGGACAGTCCGCTCGTGTGTGGGCTTTCAGCGGACAGTTTCAGCGAACAGTCCGCTGAACAAGGTTTTTTCGGAAATTCCGAAAAACTGTCCGCTGAAACCTTGTTTCAGCGGACAGTCCCCGCGTGTGTAGGCTTGTTCGTCAAACAAAGTTGCGCGCATGCTCAGAAAGGATTTTCACGCCGAAAGTTATAATGCAGTGTATAGGACGTCGTATTTTTCGTCCCGTCGTACGTGCCGTTCACGTCATCGCGCACGGTTTCAGCAAACTGTTCGTCCGTCGTGTGTGGCCATGTCCGTCCATGCTAATTTTGAGCGGACTGTTTGCCGAAACTGTTTGACGGACAAAGTTGGGCGAACAGTCCCCGCGTGTGTACGCGGCCTTATAGACATGTGCGTTAATTTTCGTCCGAATGTATTTTCGTCCAAATTTCAGGTATTTTCGTTATCGTTTTAACAAACGAAAGATCAACAAATGCATAAACAAATGCTTTATTTTCATTTTCATTGTGACAACAGTTCCATATAGATAGGAGATTCGACATGACGCTGACAATAATCTGTGTCTATCGAACCTGTGGTTGAATGTGCCTCGCCTTTACTCTATTAGTCCAGGATTATTCTACATAGAGAGAAAAGATTCAACATAGAGAGAAAAGATTCAACATAGAGAGAAAAGATTCAACATAGAGAGAAAAGATTCAACATAGAGAGAAAAGATTCACTGCTGGAATTGGGTGGGGGAAGTAAAATAAAAATAATGATGATGAATGTTATTGGCTGATTGTAACCAAAGAGGAGGAGCAGTAAAATAGCTAGAACTAAGTACACACGTGCAGCCAACTTACTTTCACTTAGGATTGCTAGCAGAGAGAGACACACACTGAATTATTTCAGAAGACAGTCAATCTTAGCTGGTCCGTTTGTCAGAGAACCTGAATTATTTAGCAATTAAGCATAAGCACAGCAGCAGAACAATAGTGAAGCAAGCTACAGTTCAACTTAACTTTTTCATAATAATCTGCTGCTATTGTGTCAGTGTTGTGAACTTGATAGTGATACTAGTGTTGCTAGTGTTGTGATAGCCTCAGAGGCTGCCTGTGTTTTGTGTGTGTGTGTGTGTGTGTGTGTGTGTGTGTGTGTGTGTGTGTGTGTGTGTGGGGGGGGGGGATTTATTATTATAGATTCTATATTATAGATTGAGATTCTATATAGATTCTATATACCCTATCGTGTTACCTGATCAGTGATCACTATCACCAGTCCATTTTCTGTTTGAACTATATACATTCAACCATTCAACATGAATGACAAAGATTCGACAAAGCAGTGAAAAACATACAAACGTCAAATCTTTGGCTTATGGTGTCTGTCGAAAGTTCCATGAAGATTCGATGGAGCAGCTAAACTATACGGAGTCATACAGTTTAGCTGCTCCGTCGAATCATCTTTGAACTTTGGACAGACACCCTAAGCCTTGAATGACAGATTCGACCTTAATTAATTTGGATTTTCGGACAAATGCAATTTTTAACAAAAAACGAAATTAAAAAGAAAAACGAATTTGGGGAGTGACTAAATAACTGTATTTTTTTGGACGAAAACGAAATTCCAAAACAAAATATTTCAGTGTGCACATGTCTAATGTCTAAGTGTGAAAGTCTCCCTATGGCCCATCAATCCCATGGATTGATGGTTAGTGGTAACCTCAACCTGGACTCCACCTAGGCCACATACCCAACACATTTTGCTTCGCCCCTTAGAGCTTAATCATGGTGATTGATAGATCCCAGGCATGAGGGGGAGATTTTATACATCATTGGCTGTCACAATAAATAAAAAAAAGGATTGTCAGGTGTATGCAGGTCTGCTATAGAGCTCCATGAGAAACATGGAAAGTATGTGATTAGTATAATCAGACTGCAGATACCTATAGGATTGGCAAAAATGTGGTGCCTAATGTAGCACTGACTCCCGAAGCGGCTGATTTAATTGGGCTTACCGTTACCTTCTCCACCTCATGTATGTCTAGGGATTTCCCAAGGTAGTTGGCCCAAGAACGGTAGAGACTGACGCCAGATCCACTTAAAGGGATTTTTATTAGAAAAAATAGTTAACGAACACAGTCTCTCAACATAGGGTTAGTGGGTTTAGGTAGGAAAGTCCAAGTACTCTTTAGTGCTAATTCAAATAGGAAAAGTCTCTCTACATCAGGAAATCCAGAGAATAGCCATTCACAGCTGGATCCTCACCCTTATCGGATAGTCCTCCTCTCACCAGGCCTAGCAGCCAACAGGGTGTTTCAATCAGACCAAGTCTCTGCCACAGACTTGCTATAGAACACTTGAGCAAAACTGAGTTTGTAGAACATTTTGAGAACTCTCGGATGGTACCAGTATCTTGCAGCCGGTCCGGTGATACCACACAAGACCAGATTCACTTGGGGTCTATCAACTTGTCCAGGCTCTTGCTGAGAAGCCAACCTTTGCGTGGCCTTCTCCTGAAGAGTCCTCCCCTGGATACCTTCACAGTTGCTGAGCCTCTCCACAAATCGAGACGGCACTGGGCCACCTCTGAATCCTTCTTTCAGTTTCTTTGCCTCGGGCTAGCCAGCCCCGAGACCTGTAGTCGGGTGGATCCGCACCCCAGGCCATGAGAGTCCTGGGGGCTGGTCAGGAGGATTAGGACCATCAGCCAGAAAGCACTTCTAGACCAGAATCCCCAAAGTACGTGACATCAGCACCTTAAGTACCCTCTCCCAGAAGGCACAGCAAGAGTGATACTCCCACTGGGCTGGTTCTGAGAGAGAGTAAACCCTTAATGCATCCAACTAGACTGCGTTCTTGATCCTGCCAGAGATGACAGCACCACCTATGGTCAGGCAGAACACCATACAGTCCAGCCAGACTGGTACTGAGGTCAACATTTTAAGTAATTAAACCCAAAATGAAACTGCTGTTTCAGGAAAAGTTAAATGACAAAACACATAGCGCATGCTCTTCAGGAGCTGGTGCTACACTAAAGTAATCTAATGCTCTTTTGCATTTAGATTACTTTGAGTACCAATGTTTTTTAAATGACCCCTAGTACAGATACTCCCAGTAGAGATATCATCCCGTTGCACCTTCTAACTAGCATGATTAGCCAGCAGGGTGTGAATAAAACCCCTTCCCTTTTCCAGCATGTATTCCCTCCCAACATCTGTTCATCTCACACCAGTTAAAATCTTTCTTTTACCAGTACAGCTGCCCCGTACAGATTCCCTCCCCCACCAGTACAGCTCCCCCTCCTCCAATAGAGTCCCCCCAGTACAGATATCCACCAGTACAGCTTCCCCCTCCTCCAATAGAGTCCTCCCAGTACAGTACAGCTCCCTAAGTACAGATTTCAGTCCTCCCTCAGGATTTTTCATGTGACTGAAGCTGAGGAGCAGCTAAGGACAGCCGTTCTCCTTTTGAATTGCTGCTGCCTGTCTAAGTTCTGACAGGTGGCAGAATTTGATAGCTGCCGTTTCTGCTGTGTCAGTGGTAGCAATGACATTGATGCTCTAGGGAAAGAGGGGGGGTTTGAACCCTATCCCCCACCTTATCTACAACCCAGTAGAGATGTCTGTTCTCAATTACAAATGAGCCCCTTACTTTACGAGAGTAGAGCAATTGTTTAGCTCCTCAAATGCAGTGTACAATTGTTTAACTAGATGCCGACTGCCGGCTGTCAAATGACGGCCAGGCGGCGCACCTATTGTGTCATATGACGGCCTCCCGTTTAAACAGGGAATGCGCGCGATCGTGAGCGCGCATCCCTGTTTCTTCGGTGGCGGCGTGTCACGGAGACACCGCTCGCCACCGAAGGGGGTGAACAGCCATTCGTTATGGCTGTTTACCACGTGATCGGCCGTGATGAAGTCACGGCCCGATCACAGATGGTCACACCCCGAACGTGCACGGCGCATGCGCGCGATCGCGAGTGCGCTGCGCGTGTACGTCGGTGGCGGCGTGTTCCCCGGGAACACTGCTCGTCACCGACGCTGGTAAACAGCCATTGGCCGGCTGTTTACCCACGTGATCGGCTGTGATCCTTTCACAGCCGATCACTAAACTGTAAACAAACCGCGGTAACGGGATGTTACCGGGTTCTCCTCCTCACACACCGATCGTGTGTGAGGAGGAGATTGCGGTAACATCTTGTTACCGCATACAGTGTACACCAATCATACTGATTGCCCCCCCCCCCCCCCAATAAAGAGGACCTGTCACCACCCCTCATAGTACCTGTCAATCACAGTCCATCAGAGTACCTGTCACAGTCCATCAGAGTATTTGAGTACCTGTCACAGCCCATCAGAGTACCCGAGTACCTGTCCCAGCCCATCAGAGTACCCGAGTACCTGTCACAGCCCATCAGAGTACCCGAGTACCTGTCCCGGCCCATCAGAGTACCCGAGTACCTGTCCCGGCCCATCAGAGTACCTGAGTACCTGTCACGACCCATCAGAGTACCCGAGTACCTGGCACGGCACATCAGAGTACCCGAGTACCTGTCACGGCACATCAGAGTACCCGAGTACCTGTCACGGCCCATCAGGGTTACCCGAGTACCTGTCACGGCCCATCAGGGTACCCGAGTACCTGTCACGGCCCATCAGGGTACCCGAGTACCTGTCACAGTCCATTAGAGTACCGAGTACCTGTCACAGTCCATTAGAGTACCGAGTACCTGTCACAGCCCATCTGAGTACCTGTCATGGTCGGTTCCGAGTTCCAGCAGCCCATGGAAGACTTACCCACAATGTTGGTCCGTTGAGCGCTAATAGGTCTTTCCGGGCGCGCGTTAGCGCGAACGGACGCACGCGGGTGCGAGCAGGTACGATCGGGCGCACGCGGGTGCGCAAGGTTGCGAACGTGCGCACGCGGGTGCGCGGGGTCACGGTCGGTTGCACGGTTTGACGTGGGCGCGAACGGGCACGCCGTGCGACCGTTCTTGGCGCCCAGAAGGCTTCTTAAGTGATTCATTCTAGTGGCCCATTGCTGTCCTGTCTACAGCGTTCCTGAGAGTTGCCTCTGATTACCTGATCGTTCCTGTCTCTGATCTACTCGGCTTGTTCCTGATTATCCTGCTTGCTGCCAGCCCTGACCCCCGGACCTCCTGACTATTCTTCTGCCTCCTCCTTCGGTACTTCTGCTGCCAGCCCGTTGACGACCCGGCTTGTGTTGACCCCGCTTCTGCCTGCTGTTCCAGTCCGTGTTCGGTGACCGCTGCTGCCTGCCTGCCAGCCGTTCCCGTGTGCCCACCTACTTGCTGCCAGCTGCTGACTTCCAGCCACTCCAGAACCACCTGTCTTTATCCACTGCTGTCTGACGCCAGTTCCTGGACCAGGCCCACCTACACGGACTTGGCACTTGTGCCCTCTGCCCTCCAGAGCCCCTGTTCCCACTCTCAGGGGATCTCGAGCCAGAGGCTTACGAGAGGCCGCTCCCTGCACTCCGGGCTCCCACCACCAGGTACGTGACAGTACAGGACAGCCATGTCCGAGCCCACGCAGGGAGCCTCTCCAATGGACGAACTTTGCCGCCATCTCGCAGGCCTCACTCAAGCAGTGAAGAGTTTACAGGAGGGTTACAGTCAACTGGAGGAACGGGTCCAGGCCCTGTCCACCTCCTCTCCTGCTACTTCCGGAACTTCTGCTACTCCTGCTGTAGTGATGCTGCCACCCGAACCCAGGGTGCCTACACCCGAGAGATTTTCCGGAGATCGAGGGAAATTCCGGGCTTTTCGGAACTCATGTGAACTGTTCTTTGCTCTACAGCCGAGGACATTCTCCCTCGAGGCTACCAAGGTGGGCTATGTGATCTCTCTGCTAACAGGTGAACCTCAGTCTTGGGCCCACCGTCTACTAGAAAAGAAGGATCTCCCCCTTGAAACCTTGGACATCTTCTTCCAGGCCATGTCGCGGTTGTATGAAGACCCACAACTAACCGCCACCGCTGAAGCAGCCCTGCATTCGCTGCAGCAAGGTCGCCGACCTGTAGAGGACTACGTGTCGGAGTTCCGACGCTGGAGCTCCGACACAGACTGGAATAACGCGGCATTACGCTATCAGTTCCGGATGGGCCTATCGGAACCGTTGAAGGACGAGCTCGCCCGAGTGGGCATTTCAGAGACTCTAGAAGCCTTGGTGGAACTGGCGATCCAAATAGACAGGCGGCTGAGAGAACGCCGCCTGGAGCGGTCTTCAACCACTTCTCGTCCGGTATGGATGCTTCCTCGGGTCCCCAGCTCTCCTCATCTCACCCCTCCTGCTGTCACCACGACAAGTCAAGACCTCCCTGAGCCCATGCAGCTGGGCTTACTCCGGCCTTCCTTAACGCCTGAAGAACGCCAACGCCGCCGGGAAGGAAATCTCTGCCTCTACTGTGGAGGGTCTGGACACTTCGTGCGCAATTGCCCTGCTAAGCTCCGTAAGTCCCTCTTCGTATCTCCTGCCCTTACGTTAGACTGTCCTAGTGCTGCCTCCCATTTGACTGTGTCCATTTCCTTGCAGCTACCAGGAGGGAATGTCCAGACCAACGCCATTATTGACTCGGGAGCTTGCAGTGGCTTTATGGACCTAACCTTCGCCTCTAAACATAACATCCCTCTTCGGCCCAGGGCAAGGGGACTTTCTATACATCTGGCCGATGGTTCCACCCTCAAGTCCGGACCTGTAACCCAGCAGACTCAGCCCCTGTTAACCACTATTGCCGGGACCCATCAATAATTACTCTGTCTGGACATTATTACTTCTCCCCTCTTCCCTATCATTCTCGGCATGCCCTGGCTGAGGGCACATAACCCCCTTGTTGACTGGACCACCGGGGAGTTGAGATTCCCCTCACCTTACTGCCTCCAGCACTGTTTGTCGGGAACCGACCAGGCCTCTTCTTCTTTGCTCTGCCTGGAAGTTGACGCAGAAACCCGCCAAATTGTACCATCTGCCTACCATGATTACCTGGACGTGTTTAGCAAAAAGGGTGCGGAGACCTTACCCCCTCACAGGCCATACGACTGTCCCATTGAATTACTTCCTGGGGCAGAAATTCCTTTTGGGAGGATCTTTCCGCTATCAGAGACTGAGTTGGTGACCTTGAAGTCCTACCTGGACGATAATCTCAGGAAGGGATTTATACGTCCCTCCACTTCACCGGCGGGAGCAGGGATCTTTTTCGTGGAAAAAAAAGACCAGACCCTGCGCCCCTGCGTTGACTACCGGGCCCTTAATAAAATAACGATTAAGAATCGTTATCCCCTACCACTTGTGCCGGAGCTTTTCCAGAGACTGGGGTCAGCGGCAGTATTTTCGAAACTAGATCTCCGGGGGGCTTACAATCTGGTCCGCATCCGTGATGGCGACGAGTGGAAAACTGCCTTTCGTACTCGCTTCGGGCACTTCGAGTACCTGGTCATGCCCTTCGGTTTATGCAACGCTCCCGCCACATTCCAGCACTTTATCAATGATATTTTCAGGGACTACCTAGACCTGTTCGTCATTACCTATTTGGACGACATCCTGATCTTCTCCTCCTCTCTGGCAGAACACCGGGAGCATGTCAGGAAAGTACTATCCCGACTTCGTCTGCATGGGCTATATGCCAAGCCGGAGAAATGTACCTTTGAGCAATCAAGTATTCAATTCCTGGGGCTGGTAATTTCTGTAGATGGCATCGAGATGGACCCTCAGAAAGTCTCCGCTATCCGTGATTGGCCCGCTCCCACTGACAGAAAAGGGGTCCAGCGTTTCGTGGGATTCGCAAATTTCTATAGGAAATTTATTAAGGGGTTTTCCACTAATATAGCCCCCATCACCAGACTGACCAGGCAGGGTCTGAAGTTTCAATGGTCCCCAGAGGCTCAGGAAGCCTTCTCTACCCTGAAGGACTTATTTGTGTCGGCTTCCATCCTCAAACATCCTGATCCGACCCGGCCCTATATCTTAGAGGTTGATGCCTCTGAGATTGCGGTTGGGGCGATTCTCTCCCAGAGACATGGGCCTAGGGCCCGCTTGCACCCAGTAGCGTTCTTCTCCCGCAAGCTAACCGAAGCAGAGGCAAATTATGATGTCGGAGATCGAGAGCTATTGGCCATTAAAGTGGCCCTTGAGGAATGGCGTTACCTGCTGGAGGGGGCTACGCATCCAATCCTCATTTACACGGATCACAGAAACCTGGAATACTTGAAGTCCGCCAAGAGGTTGAAGCCACGCCAGGCCAGATGGGCTCTTTTCTTTTCCCGGTTTTTGTTCCACATAACTTATCGCCCGGGTTCCAAGAATACCAAACCGGACGCCCTGTCCCGAATGTTCAACGAGCCAGAGACCTCTCCACATCCGGATACCATCCTGACCTCAGGGAACTTTCTTCTTCTTCAAGCTGATTTGTTGTCCCTGATTAAGCAAGTCTCCGTTGGTGCCACTCCTCCACCTAACGTCACACTTCTGGCCCAAGATGAACTTCTCTGGCATGAAGGCAAAATTTTTGTCCCCCAGGAGGCTCGGGTGCCAGTCCTCAGTGCATGCCATGACCACCCGTTGGCCGGCCATTTCGGCGCCCTCAAGACCACCGAGTTGGTCCAGCGCACCTTTTGGTGGCCCCAGTTGAGATCCGACTGTAAAAGATACGTGGAGGCTTGTGCCATTTGCATCCGTAATAAAAGCAGCAAGTCCAGGGCCTGGGGCCTGATGAAACCATTACCTGTTCCAGAGAGGCCTTGGCGGATGATTTCGATGGATTTCATCGTAGAGCTTCCTCCATCAGAAGGCTACTCCACAATCTTCGTGGTAGTAGATAGGCTAACCAAGATGGCCCACTTCTTGCCGATGAAGGGCACCCCTTCCGCTGCGGAGACCGCTGAGGTTTTTATTAAAGAGATCGTGAGGCTGCATGGTGTCCCCGCAAACATTATCTCGGATCGGGGTGTGCAGTTCACGTCCAAGTTCTGGAGAGCACTCTGCAGGGCCTTGAAAATTGATCTCTGTCTCTCGTCTGCCTACCACCCACAGACCAATGGGCAAACAGAACGGACGAACCAGACGCTGGAGCAGTACCTACGCTGCTTCTCGTCCTTTTCTCAGGACAACTGGGCTTCCTTGCTCCCGTTAGCGGAGTTCGCTTATAACAACTCCATCCACTCTGCCACAAGTCAGTCTCCGTTCTTCGCCAATTACGGCTTCCACCCCTCATTCTTGTCCCAAGACCTGCCTGAAAGCCCGGTACCAGCAGTCCAGGAGAATATCGACTTCTTTAGTGCCAATAACAAACTTCTGCAGGAGACCATGGCAAAGACCCAAAGACATAATAAAGAAGTCTTTGACAGGAGGAGAAGGGGGGAGCTTGAACTCAAGGTTGGGGACCAGGTGTGGCTCTCCATGTTGAATCTAAAGATGGCCTGCCCTACTAAGAAGTTGGGACCAAGGTTTGTGGGTCCCTTCCCAATTGTAAAGAAAATAAACGATGTAGCATTTGAGCTGAAACTGCCAGAGTCATTCCGGATTCACCCCGTATTCCATGTGGCGTTACTCAAGCCAGCCGTCCCGGACCCCTTCGTCAGTCGGAGGATTGTCCCACCTGAACCTGTGGTCGTCGACGGTGAAGTCCAGTACGAGGTGGAGTCTATCTTGGACTGCAGGCGTAGACGGAATCAAGTTCAATTTCTGGTAAAGTGGAGAGGGTACGGACCTGAAGAGAATTCTTGGGAACCTGAATCCAACATTCATGCCAGGAGACTGATTCTCGCCTTCAGAAGGGCCCATCCTAGTAAAATGGCCCAATTGGGCATCCGGAGGCTGCCCCTTGGGGGGGGGCAATGTCATGGTCGGTTCCGAGTTCCAGCAGCCCATGGAAGACTTACCCACAATGTTGGTCCGTTGAGCGCTAATAGGTCTTCCCGGGCGCGCGTTAGCGCGAACGGACGCACGCGGGTGCGAGCAGGTACGATCGGGCGCACGCGGGTGCGCAAGGTTGCGAACGTGCGCACGCGGGTGCGCAGGGTCACGGTCGGTTGCACGGTTTGACGTGGGCGCGAACGGGCACGCCGTGCGACCGTTCTTGGCGCCCAGAAGGCTTCTTAAGTGATTCATTTTAGTGGCCCGTTGCTGTCCTGTCTACAGCGTTCCTGAGAGTTGCCTCTGATTACCTGATCGTTCCTGTCTCTGATCTACTCGGCTTGTTCCTGATTATCCTGCTTGCTGCCAGCCCTGACCCCCGGACCTCCTGACTATTCTTCTGCCTCCTCCTTCGGTACTTCTGCTGCCAGCCCGTTGACGACCCGGCTTGTGTTGACCCCGCTTCTGCCTGCTGTTCCAGTCCGTGTTCGGTGACCGCTGCTGCCTGCCTGCCAGCCGTTCCCGTGTGCCCACCTACTTGCTGCCAGCTGCTGACTTCCAGCCACTCCAGAACCACCTGTCTTTATCCACTGCTGTCTGACGCCAGTTCCTGGACCAGGCCCACCTACACGGACTTGGCACTTGTGCCCTCTGCCCTCCAGAGCCCCTGTTCCCACTCTCAGGGGATCTCGAGCCAGAGGCTTACGAGAGGCCGCTCCCTGCACTCCGGGCTCCCACCACCAGGTACGTGACAGTACCCGAGTACCTGTCACAGCCCATCTGAGTACCCGAGTACCTGTCACAGTCCATCAGGGTACCCGAGTACCTGTCACAGTCCATTAGAGTACCGAGTACCTGTCACAGTCCATTAGAGTACCGAGTACCTGTCACAGCCCATCTGAGTACCCGAGTACCTGTCACAGCCCATCTGAGTACCCGAGTACCTGTCACAGTCCATCAGGGTATCCGAGTACCTGTCACAGTCCATTAGAGTACCGAGTACCTGTCACAGTCCATTAGAGTACCGAGTACCTGTCACAGTCCATCAGGGTACCTGAGTACCTGTCACAGTCCATCAGGGTACCCGAGTACCTGTCACAGTCCATCAGGGTACCCGAGTACCTGTCACAGTCCATTAGAGTACCGAGTACCTGTCACAGTCCATTAGAGTACCGAGTACCTGTCACAGTCCATTAGAGTACCGAGTACCTGTCACAGTCCATCAGGGTACCCGAGTACCTGTCACAGCCCATCTGAGTACCCGAGTACCTGTTCCAGTCCATCTGTGTACCAGAGTACCTGTCACAGTCCATCTGAGTACCCAAGTACCTGTCACAGTTCATCTGAGTACCCGAGTACCTGTCACATTCCATATGAGTACCTGTCACCGCCCTTCAGAGTACCCAAATACCAGTCACCAAACCATCAGAGTACCTGTCACCAGGCCATCAGAGTACCCGAGTACCTGTCACCAGGCCATCAGAGTACCCGAGTACCTGTCACCAGGCCATCAGAGTACCCAAGTACCTGTCACCAGGCCATCAGAGTACCCGAGTACTTGTCACCAGGCCATCAGAGTACTCGAGTACCTGTCACCAGGCCATCAGAGTACCCGAGTACCTGTCACCAGGCCATCAGAGTACCCGAGTAGCTGTCACCAGGCCATCAGAGTACCCGAGTACCTGTCACCAGGCCATCAGAGTACCCGAGTACCTATCTCCAGCCGATCAGAGTACCCGAGTATCTATTTGCAGCCCATGTCTCATAGAATATACGTTGGGGTGTTTGCTTTCCAAAATGGGGTCATTTTGTGGGTAATTTCACTGTCCTGTGGTCCAGGACCTTCAAAAGTGTGATGGGTAGGAATGAAATGAGATGTGTCATTTATGCTCCTAGAACGCCTGAACGTACTACTTCAATGTTCGGCCTCTATGTGGCCAGGCTGTGTAAAAGTCCTACACATGTGGTATCGCCATACTCGGGAGGAGTAGCAGAATGTATTTTGGGGTGTAATTTTTGCTATATACATGCTATGTGTTAGAAATATCTTAAAAATTGACAATTTTGTGTAAAAAAAAATGCGTTTTAATTTTTTTCCACATATTCCAAAAACTTCTGGAAAAAAATTAACCATTCAAAAGACTCATTATGCCTCACAGATTATACGTTGGGGTGTTCGCTTTCCAAAATGGGGTAATTTTATGGGAAATTCCATTGTCCTGGTACTCCAGGGCCTTCAAAAGTGTAATAGGTGGTTGAGAAATGAGATGCGTAATTTTTGCTCGTAGAACGTCTGAAGGTACTACATCAATGTTAGTGCTCTGTATGTGGCCAGGCTGTGTAAAAGTCTCACACACGTGGTATCGCCGTACTCGGGAAGAGTAGCAGAATGTATTTTGGGGTGTAATTTTTGCTATATACATGCTATGTGTTAGAAATATCTTATAAATTGACAATTTTGTGTTAAAAAAAATGCGTTTTAATTTTTTTCCACATATTACAAAAACTTCTGGAAAAAAACTAACCATTCAAAAGACTCATTATGCCTCACAGATTATACGTTGGGGTGTTTGCTTTCCAAAATGCGGTCATTTTATGGGAAATTCCATTGTCCTGGTACTCCAGGGACTTCAAAAATGTAATAGGTGGTTGAGAAATGAGATGCGTCATTTTTGCTCGTAGAAAATCTGAAGGTACTATATCAATGTTGGTGCTCTGTATGTGGCCAGGGTGTGTTAAAGTCTCACACATGTGGTATCGCTGTACTCGGGAAGAGTAGCAGAATGTATTTTGGGGTGTAATTTGTTGTATGCATATGCTGTGTGTGAGAAATAACCTGATAATATGACAATTTAGTAAAAAAAAAAATCTTCATTTTGCAAAGAATTGTGGGAAAAAATGACAACTTAAAAAAACTCACCATGCTACTTACTTAATACCTTGGGATGTCTACTTTGTAAAAAGGTGTCATTTGGGGGGTATTTGTACTTTCCTGACTTGTTAGTGTCTCAAGAAATGAGGTACACCTGATGTACTGAAAGCCTGATCAGAAGTGATCAATTTTCAGTGATTGGCACCATAGTTTGTAGACTCTATAACTTTCACAAAGACCAAATAATATATACTAATGTGGGTTATTTTTACCAAAGATATGTAGCAGTATAAATTTTGGCCAAAATTTATGAAGAAAAATTACTAATTAGCAAAAATTTATGACAGAAACGAAGAAAAAGGCATTTTTTTCACAAAATTTACGTTTTATTTTATTTATAGCACAAAAAATAAAAAAACCCACTAGTGATTAAATACCACTAAAAGAAAGCTCTATTTGTGTGGAAAAAAGGACGCAAGTTTTATATGGATACAGTGTTGGATGACTGAGTAATTGTCATTCAAACTGTGAAAGCGCTGAAAGCTGAAAATTGGTCTGGTCAGGAAGGGGGTGTAACTGCACTGTATTGAGGTGGTTAAACAAAAAGGGTACACTTACTAGGTCCTGCCACCCATTGAACATGCCTCAAGTCTTCTGTTTAGTGACCCAGGTCACCTATACAGCAATTGTTGCATCATCACAGGAATGTTCCTGTAAAATAGATACGCTCCAGTTCTTGCTAAACTCTCATTTTGATTTTATTTGTATTTTATATAACCCTTCTCACATCTCCTCTGGTAACTGCATTTTCATCCTACAGTTCTTTAGAATTATGTTATGTAGATCATTTAGTGAATTAAAACATTTGATATTGTCCATGGATTTATTGGGTTTTGTATCTTTTATATCCTTTGCCATACTTCCTCTGGTAATTAGAGTTCTTTAGAATTATGTTATGTAGATCATTTAGTGAATTAGAAAATTTGATATTTTCATTGAATTATTGGGTTTTCTTTCTTATATGTCAATTCTCACACCTCCTCTGGTAACTGCATTTTCATCTAAGGCCGCGTACACACGCGCGGACTGTTCGCCCAACCTTGTTCGGCAAACAGTTTGTCAAACAGTCCGCTCAAAATTTGCATGAGCGGACTTGCCCACACACGAGCGGACTGTTTGACGAACAAGGTTGGGCAAACAGTTCGCTCAACTTTTGAAATGAACGGACTCGCCCACGTAAGGAGGAGGCAAATCCGCCCATTTCGAGCGCGTGTACAGGTAGGCGGGGCCCGCGAAGGAGACGTCGCGGGCTCCGCCGCCTGGAATGGGCTTAAAGGGGAACCCCAACGCCGAAAAAAATCGGCGTGGGGGTTCCCCCCAAGTCCACACCAGACCCTTGTCCGAGCACGCTACCCGGCCGGCCAGGAAAGGGGGGCGAGCGAGCGCGCCCCCCCCTCCTGAGCCGTACCAGGCCGCGTGCCCTCAACATGGGGGGGTGCCTTGGGGAAGGGGGGGGCCGCGCGGCCCCCCCACCCCAAAGCACCTTGTCCCCATGTTGATGAGGACAAGGGCCTCTTCCCGACAACCCTGGCCGTTGGTTGTCGGGGTCTGCGGGCGGGGGGCTTATCGGAATCCGGGAGCCCCCTTTAAGAAGGGGGCCCCCGGATACCGGCCCCCCACCCTATGTGAATGAGTATGGGGTACAATGTACCCCTACCCATTCACCTGTGAAATAAAGTACAAATAAAAACACAACACAGGGGGAAAAAATATTTTATTGCACAGCCGGGGGTCTTCCGTCTTCGGGGGTCTTCTCGCCGGACTCCTCCGCTATGTGTGTGTAGCTCTTTTGCCAGCGGAGGAGTCCGGCTTTCTTCCTCCCCGCCGCCGGCCTCTTCTCCCGACTTCGGGGGTCTTGTCCCCCTCTTCGGTTCTTCTGCCGGGCCACCGCGCCTTCTTGTAGCTCTTTTACAGGCGGTGGCCCGGTCTTCTGTCGCCGTCGCCGCCTTCCGTTCGTGTTCTTCTTCTTGTTCTTCTCCAGGCGATGTTGACACGTCGCTCCCTCCGGCCGGAATGCCAGAGCCGCCCTGCGCTGTGACTTATATAGTGACAATGGGGCGGGGTCACATGGTATATGTCACATGGGTTGATGTCACATGGTGACCCCGCCCCCTTACGATGTCATAGTCCCCATGTGACATCAACCCATGTGACCAACCCATGTGACATATACCATGTGACCCCGCCCCATTGTCACTATATAAGTGACCGCACAGCGCGTCCCCGGCATTCCGGCCGGAGAGCTCGTCGAGTCAACATCGCCTGGAGAAGAACAAGAAGAACAAGAAGAAGAACACGAACGGAAGGCGGCGACGGCGACAGAAGACCGGGCCACCGCCTGTAAAAGAGCTACAAGAAGGCGCGGTGGCCCGGCAGAAGAACCGAAGGCGGCGACAGAAGAACGGAAGACGGCGACAGAAGACCGGGCCACCGGACCAGGCGCGGTGGCCCGGCAGAAGAACCGAAGAGGGGGACAAGACCCCCAAAGTCGGGAGAAGAGGCCGGCGGCGGGGAGGAAGAAAGCCGGACTCCTCCGCTGGCAAAAGAGCTACACACACATAGCGGAGGAGTCCGGCGAGAAGACCCCCGAAGACGGAAGACCCCCGGCTGTGCAATAAAATATTTTTTCCCCCTGTGTTGTGTTTTTATTTGTACTTTATTTCACAGGTGAATGGGTAGGGGTACATTGTACCCCATACTCATTCACATAGGGTGGGGGGCCGGTATCCGGGGGCCCCCTTCTTAAAGGGGGCTCCCGGATTCCGATAAGCCCCCCGCCCGCATACCCCGACAACCAACGGCCAGGGTTGTCGGGAAGAGGCCCTTGTCCTCATCAACATGGGGACAAGGTGCTTTGGGGTGGGGGGGCCGCGCGGCCCCCCCCTTCCCCAAGGCACCCCCCATGTTGAGGGCACGCGGCCTGGTACGGCTCAGGAGGGGGGGCGCGCTCGCTCGCCCCCCTTTCCTGGCCGGCCGGGTAGCGTGCTCGGACAAGGGTCTGGTGTGGACTTGGGGGGAACCCCCACGCCGATTTTTTTCGGCGTTGGGGTTCCCCTTTAAGCCCATTCCAGGCGGCGGAGCCCGCGACGTCTCCTTCGCGGGCCCCGCCTACCTGTACACGCGCTCGAAATGGGCGGACTTTCCGAGCGGGAACAGTCCGCTCATTTCGAAAGTACAGCGGACAGGCCCACACACGGGCGGACTGTTCGCTCAAACACAGTTTCAGCGGACAGTTTTTCGGAATTTCCGAAAGACTTTGTCCGTCCAACTGTCCGCTGAAACTGTCCGCTGAAAGCCCACACACGAGCGGACTGTCCGCCCAAACACTGTTCAGCGGACAAGGTTGGGCGAACAGTCCGCCCGTGTGTACGCGGCCTTACAGCTTATAATTATGTTATGTACTGTAGATCATTTAGTGAATTAGAACATTTGATATTTTCTATGAATTATTGTGTTTTATTTCTTATATATTCATTCTCACGTCTCTGGTAACTGCATTTTCATCTTACATTTCTGTTATGTAGATCAGTTAGTGAATTAGAAAGTCTTATATTCTCTCTGAATTATTGTCTTTTAATGTTTACCTGAATTCACAAAGCATATTCCTTTTTTCACTTAATAAGTTAATGCCCATTGATTCTATGCACAATATGCTATTGTGACAGTGGGTAGTATATCTACTTTAGAATTTTTACTTATTTTTATAGTTAAGCAATGACTATTTTTTTTCATGTTTAATATCTTTCATGGCATCATATTTAGGAAACACATATCTACAGTGTATAAAAAAGGAGCGTGACTTGACAGCACCACCAAAACATGACTCCATCCCTAATGTATACACACAAACAAAAATTCTGATCATGGGACTTTAGATGAGGCATATCACAAAATGAATTTACAAAAATAGAAAATATATTATACACTTTATTCAAAAATGAATCGTAGAAGAACATTTCATGTTTAGCGATATACATGGTACAGAATAAAAATTGATTGATGAGCATAATAAAGACCTGACATATGGCACATGATTGTTATGATAAATTCATAAAAAAAAAATACATGGTACAATAGAATCGACAAATGCATGATGGATATAAAATGTAAGGATCAGACTGTCTTGACGTATAGTAACTCTACGCATTGCATGGCTCATGTCCACTTATCAGGAGTATGTTGCCAAAATTCTCTGTAAATATAAGTAATAAATAAAAGATGTGTAAGGGTAAAAATGACTATATGACTAACAAAAAAT
This sequence comes from Lithobates pipiens, assembly GCF_037356315.1. Classification (NCBI taxonomy): domain Eukaryota; kingdom Metazoa; phylum Chordata; class Amphibia; order Anura; family Ranidae; genus Lithobates; species Lithobates pipiens. Next base: position 266,390,463 of record NW_027507784.1, on the reverse strand, counting down.
AATATAACAGAGGCCAGAAGTCTGATAGCCACATGTCAGCTCAGAATTCAAATTCAGCCTACAAGATGGATGTGAGGGCTGCCAATGACAAAGTCTGACCTGGGGCTGATGCAGGGATATCCCACACAGACCAGGGGAACAGCACAACAATTCTACATGATTGAGTATGGGTAGATGTAACGAACAGTGTATAAATGTCTGACAAATGTGCTTCAGCTGACCAAGAACAGTCATGAAGGTGTAGATAAGGGTGAAAAATAAAAATTGTGAAAAAGAAAGACACAGTGGTGTAGTGGTTAGCACTCTCACCTAGCAGTAAGAAGGGTCGCTGGTTTGAATCCCAACCACGACACTACCTGCCTGGAGTTTGCATGTTCTCCCTGTGCCTGCGTGGGCTTCCTCTGGTTTCCTCCCACAATCCAAAGACATGCAGGTAGGTTAATTGGCTTCTTTTCAAAATTGGCCCTAGTATATGAATGGGGACCTTGGATTGTGGGCTCCTTGAGGGTAGGGACCGACGTGAGTGTGCAATGTACAGGGATAGGGACTATTGTAGACACTCACTCAGGATGGACTGGTGTCTTTATTCAACCTAACTAACTATGAAAACTATGTTTAGAGGTCCTTTTGAGCACACTTGGGCACACAGAGGAAAGGATTTATCCGACATACTATGTGAATTTTGGGCATGGCCAGGGCACTGCAAAAACAGTGGAAGTGGCTTAATGGTGATAATGAAATAGGATCTGAGCCTATTCTCTGCATACACACAGCCTAAGCTCTTTGTATATACTGTAGAGATATACAGTAATCCTTACTATGCCTTAAGCAAGACTAATGCCGCATACACACGGTCAGATTTTCTGTCGGGAAATGTTGGATCTGAGCTTGTTGGTGATAGTCCGACCGTGTGTATGCTCCATCGGACATTTGTTGTCAGACTTTCCATCAACAAATGTTGGCTAGCATGTTCTCAAATTTTCCACCAACAAATGTTTGCTCTCAGACTTTCTGATCGTGTTATGGTGTCCCACAGGTGCTTTAATGGATACTAGGGGTCTCTCCATGTGTGAAACATGCACAAAACAGGTAAGTATACCAGCTTTTGAAAGTGAAAAAATCATGTCTTCAGCTTGAAACTCTGTCAAAACAGACAATTGGACAACACTTCCAAGCAATGTTTCATATTACTATTTCTAGCCTAACATATCTGTCTGCTAAGTATACCTTTTTTGTATTCACATAGGGGAGAAAAGAATAGGGAAATCTGAGGACACCAGTAACCTCACACTGAATGAAGAAAGGGAACTCACCACACACCATGACGATCTGGATGCAGAGGTTCATGAAGTGTTGGGTGAAGTGCTAGAAATTGTGTCGACAACAGGTCAATGTCTGAGACCACAGCTTCAGATAATAGATGGATGCCTGCATATTTCTAATACATGGTGTGTTTTTTTATTTTTAGGTGATGTGAATGTTGTATAAGAATAAACTCACTTCAGCAGTGCATGTGACGAATACTGATCAGTGAGATCATGGTGTGCAATCGTAATTTGGAAAAGATGAAACAAAACATCCATGATGTTCAAAAAGGACAGAGCAACATCATCAATATTTTAGGCAAAATCTAAAAAAAAAACATTTTAAAGTTGTCGTTATGTTGTACATGTTTTTACAGTTTTAAATGAATGGCAAAGCCAAATTTTGAAGATGCGCACAATGCAATATGTGCTTTCTCCCATCATGGGATATCAATGTATGCGTTTTGTGGTTGCAACCCCTTCCTCTAACTAAAATAGGTGAGAGGAAGGGGTTGCACCTTCGAAACGAGCTAGCACATGTTGATACACTGGGGCTTATTTCAAAAAGGCAAAACCACTTTGCCCTACAAGTGCAATGCAAGTGCACTTGTAGGGAAAGTAGCTTGTCCTTTCTGAAATAAGCCCCAGTGTGTCAACATGTGCTAGCTCCCATTATGGGGGATCAATGGACGTGTTTCAGGGGTGCAACCCCTTCCTCTCACTTACTTTAGTTTGATGGAAGGGGTTGCATCCACAAAACTCGAACATTGATATCCCATGATGGGAAATGGCACATGTTGACACACTGTGTGTTTTGTGGCTTGAACAAAATAGATGTAGGGAAAAGACACACAATTTAGGCATGGGATCATGAGGGAAATCCAAATTTTGAGTCCCAATTTGTGTGCATCTTCAAAATGTGGCTTTTAGATTGGTGAGATCACCCCATCTGATGAAGAAAAGATCAATACAGTTTTGACATACTAATGTCTCATATGGCCTTCACTTTAGCTAAGTTGAACTTTGTAACTTCCTGAGTTGGGGGTGTGTATGTAATGTTTTTAAACATGCCTGTTTAGCCAGAGAAAAAGACAAATTTATGTAAACATACATGTTATGCATCAAGATGTTTTTTTTTCAAAAATCGTTTATAATGCACATGTGAATGTGCTTGGAGTAAAATGTTTTATACTCAACAATGTGTGGCTTCTTATTTCAATGTTCAATACCAGTTTATTTGTTAAGTATGTGTAGTTACAGGGACAATGGTGGTTATTTACTAAAGGTAACTCCACTTTGCACTTGCAGTGCACTTGTAGTGCAAAGTGGATTTGTCTTTAGTAAATAACCCCCACTGTGCTGTAAAAGTTGCCAAAATCAGGCCATTTTAGGGACTCCAAGCAATTAATTAATGGAGTTAAAAAGGATGATTATTTTTATCATTAATGCATTACATACATTAACAACAATAACATTGTGTGTGTGTGTAGCCGACCCACAGCACAACATAATAGTTAGCTGAAGAAGAGATTGTCACCTCATGTATCAAAAAATGTATGTTTGTACTATCAATGCCAAAACACTACAACCTAATACATACCTATGGAGAACTAACAACTATCTTCTCCACAACCCCTCCCTCGCAAACATTCTCCAACAACATTTAGAAGAATTCTTCTCTATCAATTCTCACTCAGTGTCCGACCTGGTGGTGGTGTGGAGTGCTCACAAAAGCTGTCATTAGAGGTGTCTTTATTCAATTAGGGGCTATAGAAAAGAAAAAGAGATCACAAAAGTTACACCAACTCACGGCCACCATAGAAATTACCGAATCTCAAAACAAATCCCACCCCTCCCATCTGCTCCAAACAAAAATCTTTAAGTTATGCCATGAATTGCGCTCACTGCTACTGGAATCATTTGAAAAAGCTTACACAAAAGTTAGGGCAAATACCTATTTTACGGGAAACAAAGTGGTAAATTGATGGCATTGAGAATCAAAGGATCTAGGACCAAATCAAAAATCCTGTTTCTGTATCACCCCCACACAAAAGAAAAACGACTTAAACCCCACGAGATAGAAAACGCATTTAGCACATATTACAATGACTTATATAACATCAAGGAAGATAAACATATTATCCAACCTTCCCAAGACGAAATAAAAAAATTCCTAGCACAAGTGAACCATCCTTCTATTTTGCCAACACAACTATCTACCCTCAACGCCCCCTCAGAAATGTTAAGTGTGACTGTAGTAACACTTCCAAAACCTGGGAAAGATCCGACCTCACCCCAGAATTTTTACTCCATATCCCTACTTAACATAGATGTTAAAATCTATGTGAAATTGATAGCCAATAGACTAATCGACATTCTTCCAACTCTCATCCATAAAGACCAATCAGTCTTCACAAAAGGCCGTCAATCTTCAGACGCCACAAGAAGGATGATAGATATCATACATCAAGTGGGAAATTCTGGTACCCCCTCTGTACTCCTGTCCCTAGATGCTGAAAAAGCATTTGACAGAGTATACTGGGGGTACCTTTCCCTAGCGCTAACCAAATATGGGCTCACGGGGCAAATACATAATGCCATAATGGCCTTGTCCTCCGCTCCCTCAGCCCAAGTGTATGCAGCAGAATGCTTATCATCCACATTTGGTATCTCAAACAACACTAGACAATGGTGCCCCTTATCCCCTCTCATCTTTAATATGATACTAGAACCCCTTGCACAGTCCATCCGTACAAACAAATAGTAGGCATCCCCATAGGAGACCAAGAACATAAAATTCGTTTATTTGCCGATGACGTGATTCTTATGATGTCCAACACCACTACCTCCCTCCTGGCAGTTCAGAAAACGCTAGCCTGGTTTAGTAACATATCTTACTACAAAGTCAACTAATCCAAATCTTACATCTTGAACGTAGGCGTTGATGCCACAACTAGCATGCTATTACAACAACAATTCCTATATACTTGGGCAGAAAAAAGCATAACCTATCTTGGAGTCCAGCGGACTAAAACAACTAAAGATCCATACTTTCACAACTATATTCCCTTTCGTAACAAACGAGGATCTACGCAGGCTAGCGTCTTTTGAGTTGTTGTGGATGGGACGCCTAGCGGCCTTTAAAATGCTTCACCTCCCCCAAATTCTATACCTTTTTAGGACACTTCAAATCACCACTCCTAGCAACTACTTTAGATCGTTACAAACCATACTTTCTTCCTTCACATGGCAAGGCAAAAAAGCCAGAAGTGCACATACAAAGCTGATCAAACTCGGCACAGCCGGTGGTACTGGCTATGTGGACTTCCAGGACTACTACATGGCCTCAGTGCTCACGCAGGCAAAAGAATGGTTCTTACCCACCCAGCACACTATATGAGGACAAATGGAAGCTTCCTTCATTCCATGGAAAAATCTATCCTCATGGCTACTCTCTAACACACGCCCTTCTAACATACCCTCACATATTTCCCCTACAATGTTGGCTACGTTCCAAGTTTGGAATAAATTCGTACGACTTAGCCAAGACTACCCCACCAAAGCCATAATGAAAATCCCGTTGTTAGTCATACAGAACAAAATGGACCTAGCATCCTTCAAAAAGTGACATGAGAAAGGTATCACACACATTAATGACCTCTTCACTGATGACAAAATCAAAGCATTCCCTGACCTACAAAAAGAATATCGGCTACCTAATTCAGACCTCTACCTGTACAAAGCATTACCTGCACACTTCGCCAAAATGGGCATGTGAGATCCCTCAACCCGTATGGATATTTCTCAAAAACCCTTCAGCTAGCCACAAAGGTGTTTCTTTTTTCTATAATATCCTTCAGCAAAAAAGCATAAATCTACTGCTATGCTCAAATGGGAAGCAGAACAGGGAAAACACACACAACTGACCAATGGGCTAAAGCATGCAATTCCACCTACAAAGTTACTAGCTTCTCTACTCTATGGGAACTATCCATTAAGATTTTACAACGTTGGTACTTGACCCCCGATAGAGTGTCTAAATTTGGTAAAAATCTAGATGACAAATGCTGGCAAAACTGTGGAAAAAAGGGGGATATGCGCCACACATTCTGGAGCTGCCCCAAACTGACACTCATTTGGGAATCAACATTCCAATTACTATCTGACGTCTCTCACATGGCAATAACTCAATCCAGCCTGGCACTCCTATCTCTAGAATTGGACCACTATCCGAAACAATTGAGACATACCATATCTCATCATTCTACTCTCAGCTAGATTGTGTATAACCAGAAAGTGGAAAATCTCGACACCATCCACGCTAGGAGAAGTGGTGCGAACAACCCATATACATTTTACATATGAGCAAAAACTGGCAAAAAGCAACAGGGAACACATTTTCCAAATGTTGCTCCCATGGTTGACATGGTTCAATGGGAACTCCGTGATTGAGACTTAAGTGTACTATTACTCTCGTATTTTGATGTTTCAGAAGATTTATTAACAATACGCTTGATTGGACTATATCCAATGAGGAGTGGGCTGGCTTAAGTCCTGGACACAGTCTGGGATGGAAACCAGCTCCTCCATTCCCTAATTAAAAAATCAAAAAATTGGAGGTATTCTAGGTATTTCACTTTATTATAGCCAACATCCCAATGTTGTGGAAAATCTACCAAAAAGCAAATCCCCTCAAAATGGCAGGACTTTTTAGGCATAGACTGTAAAACTTACAACACACGTATAAAAGATTATACAATCACTTTATTATAACAAATTATCAAAAAAATCTACATATAATAAAACAGAATACAAAGCTATAAATAGTTCTAAAAAAATTGAATAAATTCTTTCCATGTACAGATGTGTCCCAGTTATGACATAATCATCTATACACACTTAGTTACAATAATACTCTGCACATGATATATCCTACGCTTTACGGTGATTCTCTCCTTCTTCAGGGATCCATCATTTTTTGCAGCTCTGTGTTATTCAGAGATTTGATCTACAATAGTAAACATAAACACGTATGTACATGTATATAGGCCTACTTCACACAAAAAAAAAAAAATATATATATATATATATATATATATATACTCACAGACAGAAAGGTATGGATTAAATGCAGTTCTAAAACTCAAAGCCTGCTAGATATATCTATGGTGAGGGCCAGAAGGTGAAACCCAGCGAGAGGATAGAAAGGAGGACAGAGCCAACGCCTCTTCTCCTTTTCTCAGACTCACAAAATCACAAAAGTCCCTGTGTGGAGTGGTAGAAAATATGTGTGGTTTCGGGGTCCCCCACGAAGAACCGGGATCGCATGGATACTAGAATCTACATAGGAAGAGGAGAGGAAAGGAGAAGCAATAAACATACCAATAAAAGAGTTGGACCGTATACCCCAGTGTACAACCCCACTCCATCACAAGTATATATGTCTATTATGTGTATATGGGCATATCTTCCTTTACCTTATATTTAGAAAGATGTCCACTCTATGTTAATTCTGCCCAAAAAGGAAACTTCGGAGAGTCTGTATTGTAACAAAGTATATAAGCCAACGACTAGTGGGGAGCATCACACCCAGCAATGCCCATTTATTTGTCCCTAAATAAAAAACCAAAAATAGTACTAGTAATGGTGTACAAACACCACACATATAGCCCTACCAAAGACGCCCTTTCCCAAATCGGGGGGTAATCAGGTATGTAAGTATAAAGAGTAGCTTACCTCAAAAGTCTTGCCATCAAGGCAAAATACTACAAAAATGGAACAGGGCAGGAGAAACCTCCTAGTGTCACCAAAGTCTGCATAAAGTGTGCTTTGCCTTCCCTCACTTGTCCTCTGTTTTGTAGTGTCCATTAGTTCATATATATATATATACTTCCTCCTCTTCCCCACCCCTCCCAACAGGTGAGAGCAATAATTACCGCTCCCATCTGTTGACTCCAGGACGTCCAGAGGCAGTCCCCCGAGTGCGCGGTGCACCACGCCACCCCCCTCGCCCACACTTCTAATGGCCGTGCGGGAGGAGTGACGTCATGAGTCACGCTCCCACCGGCACGCATGCGCAGCCTAGAAACTACACGCTGGCTGTGTATCTGGGGCGAGTCATATCTCATAGGACTTCATTCCCCATAATGCCCCGCGTTAGTGCAAGGAGCAAAGCGATAGGTAGATACCATTATCGCTTACTCCCGATGTTAGCTAACAGAGACCCTCACAGGTCACTTCCCTGGTAGCGGTCACACTTATTCCAACTCGCAAATTAACACCTGACAATGTCAAAATATACCCCAGTAGGGCGCCATAATTGCTGCCAAAAAAGGGGCCGGTATGGCAGAAAGACACACGGGCGACAATTCTTTTGTCCCCCGCACTGCATCCGCCCGGATCTGCCCCCCTGCGTGCTGGGATCGCATCCAGGGCGGACCCCCCCCCCCCCCCCCCCCACACACATACATATACAAAAAAACTCAACACACAGGTCCCTAGAGTTACCTCCTTATCCAAGAGTCCTATAAAAGATGTCAATTAATTTCAAAAGAAATAAATTAATGAAAATTGTAATAAAAAATAATAAGGAAAAAAATTATAAAAAAATATAAAAGAAAAAGAGAGAAAGGGCACCTACCACAAAGATTGATCAAATTATTTCTCAATTCCCCCAGATACAAAACCCTCCAAAAATGGTTTATAATTAACTGCTTCGTTGAGACCTGGGAAAACCGTAGCTTTTAATTGGAAAATCCATTTTAATTCTTTTTGCAAAAGGATCTTATTCCAATCCCCCCCTCTATTACTTGGGTACACTCGGTCAAGAACTAGACATTACGACTGTCATCAAGGAACACGTCATCCGAGGCGGCGTCATGACGTAGGAGCCGCTATACGCTGATCTCCCGAGATCCCCACTCTCTCTCCCTCTCACTACGCTCTCGTTGATGCGGGGCTGGGCGTGACTTCCCTGGCCCGAGGAGAGCTCCAGCAACGCCGCGGGATTCGAATCTCGCCGCGGCGGCCTCCGCGATTTAGGCATAGGCGGACAGCTACCTCTCTCTCGGCGAACCGGCGGAGGATCGGATGGATGCTCACCTTTCGATGAGGAAGGCCCTTTGATCGGCAGACAGACAGACAGCTGCATCTGAAATTGGGTGTCAGGAGAGGAGCCGTTTATCCAGGGATCTGTGTCTGCGCATGTCGGCGTTTGGCGGTCGGTCTACGATGACAGCGGTAAGACAAGCGGCCTGAAGGGGAGGGAGGCAGCCCAAAGCTGGAGGTGGTTCAAAGACACTATACCCGATAGGAAGAGTTCTGTCCCCCTGGTTATAGCTCGGGCTTACCTGTGAGTATCTCCCCTCCCCCCCTTTTAATGATATAAGAAGGCTGCCACCTAAGGTCTATCTTTGAAGGACAGTGTCTCTTTGCATATTCTAAATGTGCCGCTGCTATAAATGTGAGTGGAGAGGAGAAGGGGAAGCCATAATAAAAGGAAGAAAAATAAGGATGAAGTGTGCGCTGCTGTGAACAAAGGAGGTTGGATATATTCTGAGGCTTGGTTATCTGACGCAAGAGTTTCTTTTGCAGGAAAAACTTATCTAAAACCTCTTCTGGTTGTGTGACCGTGTAGTTTGCCTCCTTTTAACACTTAAAGGACTGAAATGTGAGTGGAGATGAGAAGGAGAGGAGAAGGGGAAGCAATAATAAAAGGAAAAAAAAAAATATATAATTTGCTTGCTGATGGAAATTTGCTGTAGCTGCCAGATCCCTTCCCTTTTCTAGTTGAATACAAAATTACAACTGAATTTGCATGCATATAATTTAAGGATGAAGTGAGCGCTGCGGTAAAAGGAAGAAAAATAATTCGCTTGCTGATGGAAACTCGCTTTAGCTGCCAGACCCCTTCCTTTTTTTATTTTATTTTAGTTGAATACAAAATTACAACTGAACTTTTATCCATATAATCTAAGGATGAAGTGTGCGCTGCGGTGAACATAGGAGGTTGGATATACTCCGACGCTTGGTTATCTGACACAGGAGTTTCTTTTGCAGGAAAAACCTATCTAAAGCCATAATAAAAGGAAGAAAAATAATTTGCTTGCTGATGGAAACTCGCTTTAGCTGCCAGACCCCTTCCTTTTTCTAGTTGAAATTACAACTGAACTTTTATGCATATAATTTAAGGATGAAGTGTGCGCTGCTGTGAACAAAGGAGGTTGGATATATTCTGATGCTTGGTTATCTGACGCAAGAGTTTCTTTTGCAGGAAAAACTTATCTAAAACCTCTTCTGGCTGTGGGTCCGAGTAGTTTGCCTCTATTTAACAGTTAAAGGACTGGATACATGTTTTTCGTCTTTTTTTGATTTTGGGGTGGGAGAACTTGTCATCAAAGAAAGACCCACCTAAAAACCTTTTCTGGCTGTGTGACGGTTTTGACTGTTTTTGATTGTCTCCATGTAATAGCTGTAGGACCGGACATATCTTTGTTTTTTGGTTTTATTTTTTTTTTGTGTCTTTTTGGGGGGGAAAAGCTGCTATCAAAGTAAGATGAATTCAGCTTAACAGCTGTAATAATATCACTATCAACAACTTCTCACCGTATAGCCTATTACATTTTCGGTATACCATCAACGGCATGGTCCTTGATAGAGGATCTTTCCACGGCATGGAAAGCAGCTGAACTAGGTTCCATCCCCCCCTCCCTTTTTGTCTTTTTTCTTTTTTTTAGAATAAGGCAGCCGTTGATACTGTTATTCTTGATTTAATTGTATCTTATGACGGGTGATCTTGGGCCTTTGGGGGATCTTTAGTGGTTCGGACGCAGGTATACTGGATTAGGTTGAAGGTAGGAGGGAAGAGTGGGAAGTGGGGCTGATAGTAAAAAGGAATATCTGGCGAGCGTTAGATAAAGGGAGGAGGGTCTCCAACCCTGTCAAAATGAGGGGAAAGACAAGTAAAGTTAACAAGACAGCCACCCCGGCTACAAGTCCGGTCGGGATCCAAAAATATTTAGCTGCAAACTCTAGTATAAGAGAGGATGAAGGGACTGACAGCCCCAGAACAGATAAATCTATTCGCCCAGGCCCAAGTAGACAGAAGGGGGAAGAGGGAAGGGGGGTAAAAAATACCACGAGTAAGTCAAGCGAGATTAAAAAAAAAAGCGGGGTAAATTTACAGAATGTAGAAATAGACCAGAATAATTCCCGGGGGGAGGGGGAGGTGGTTAACAGGGAGACAGAAGAAATGATTCCGGATAGCCATAGAGAAACCCTCCAACCCCCACAAATCAGGGAGATGCTCTCTGAGATGTTCTCGAGAATGGAGATCTCCCTAAGGGCAGATATCGCAACAATAAGAAGTGATATAGGTTTGGTATTGGGGAGAGTTGAGGAGTTAGAAAACAGAGTTGAGTCTCAAGAGATTAAGATGGAGGGAATCTTAGAGCAGATAACAGCTCTCCGGAAATCAAATAGAGCAATTAGATATAAGCTGGAGGACCAAGAAAATAGAAGTAGGAGAAAGAATATACGGATAAAAGGTCTCCCCGAGTCATATGGTGGGTCGGCTCTGGGCGAGATAGCTCAACAGATTTTTAACCCTTTATTAGATAAGGAAGTCACAGCCCCTTTGAAAATTGATAGAATACATAGAATGACTCTACCCCGGGGGATTAGAACAGAAGCACCTCGAGACGTTATAGTGAGATTTCACAATGTAGTAGAAAAAATGCAGGTAATGAGAAGAGGGAGAACACAGTCTGGGGTGGTCCATGAGGGCACGGAACTGCAGATCTACCCTGATTTAGCGGGTGAGACATTGGGAAGGAGGAGATGCTTAAAACCACTTACTGAACTGCTGAGAGCGGCGGACATCCCATATCAATGGGGATTTCCTGCATGCCTCATAGGAAAGAAAGAGGGACGATCTGCAGTTCTGCGCTACCCTGAAGACCTCCCAGAATTTTGTGAACAGTTAGGTATAATCCCTGCCCCTCAGATAGAATGGAGTAGTGAAGATGTATTAGGGGCGGAAGGGAATAGTACCCGGGGGAGGAAAGGGCAGGGCCGACCAATCAGGGGGAGTCGAAAGTAGATTACTGGAATTGAGCTGAACTGATGAATTTGCACTGAGAGTTGAGGGGTGAGGGGGGGGAATTGGGGGGAGGGAGGGAGGGTAGGCGAGAGGAGTCTTGGGCGGATTAAGGTTCAAGCTCCAGGGATACTATGGGGGTGAGGCGAACACAAACAGCGGCCCACCAATGCCATAGGCTTAACGGGAAGGGGGGTGTCCTACCCAGTCTCACGAGACGTTCCGTTATAGGACAAAGGGGGTTCTGGGAGGGGAGATGGAGGGAGGGAGGGAAAGGGAGGGGGGTGGTTTTCGGTTGCTTTTTTGGGCTCTCACTCGGTCCTCCCATGGGACTAGCAGGTACGGGCACCACTGGATCCACTAGACGCTTAGGAGGAAAGGAAAAAAAGAAAGAAGAAAGGGAAAGAAAGAAGGGAAGGAAGGAAAAGGAAAAAAAAAAAAAGAGAAAAAAAATAGGGAGGGGAATTATCCCAGTAGAGAGGTATGGTAGTCCTTAATGTTGTTACGTATAATGTAAGGGGTTTAAATTCAAAAAGGAAAAGATTCCGGGTAAATGACGAACTGCAATATATGGATGCAAATATAGTGTGTTTGCAGGAGACGCATATAACATGCACTTCTGGGGTTAGACTGAATTCGGCCAATTACCCGGTGTGGTTCTACGGGGATTCCCCATCCCCCTTCTCGAGAGGGGTTGCAATAGGGTTCAGTAGAACAATAAGATTTAACCTAGAAGAGCGACTGGTGGATCCGGAGGGTCGTTACCTATGCCTAAAAGGTATGCTGTTTAATTCTAAATGTACAATTGTTAATATCTATGCCCCAAACAAGAACACGGGTCGATTCGTGAAGAAAGTTTTGAATAAAATAGAAGATTTTAAAGAAGGGAAATTAATTTTGGCAGGTGATTTCAATTGGAGCATGAACCCCAAAATAGATACTACAGGGGTGGGGCCTAGGATATCTGAACATAAACTGAGGTCATTTTCAAGAGTATTAACTGCATACCAATTATATGATACTTGGAGAACACTGCACCCTAAAGATAGGGATTATACATGTTTTTCCTCGGTCCATGGTTCCTTTTCCCGTATAGATTATATCTTCCTGGAGCATTCATTTTTAAGGGCACTTAAGAAGGCTGAAATAAAGATAAGAACTGTTTCAGATCATGCTCCTGTGCTGATTCAGTTGGAGATCGGGGGGGACCATGGACCGAGGACGAATTGGAGACTGAATGAATCTCTATTACAGGACAAAGATACAGCAGAAAGGATTGAGCAGGAGATTATACAATTCTTTAGTCTGAATGACATCCCGGAAACATCTAGCCCTGTATTATGGGAAGCGCACAAGGCAGTTATAAGAGGCGTATTAATAGGGATTGGTGCAGGGAAAAAGAGAGAGAGGGAGAAGAAGAAATCCCTATTATACGAGGAAATTCAGAGATTGGAACAGTTGGGGAGACCATGGGGGCTTCAGGACACCCAAGATTTAATAACAAAAAAACGTGAGTTAGATGATTGCTTAGAGCAGAATAGGAGATCGATCTATCATATTTTGGGAAGAGAAAGGTACCAATGGGGGAATAAATCAGGTAAATGGCTGGCTAGGAGGGTGAAGGAAAAGAAAAATAGAACTTTCATTCCAAACGTAAGAAATGCTGCGGGGGACTTACAAAATATGCCAGACGATATTGTTAACACATTCTTCACATATTATCAGGGCCTATATAATATCGGGCAACAGGATAAGGGTGAGAATCAAGTAGAGGAGGGAATAAAGGAATATCTAAATCAGTTAGATATCCCCAGGGCCAGGCAATTAGAAATGGAAGCATTAGAAACCCCAATAACAAGGGCGGAGGTTGAGAGGGCGATCAAAAATACAGCTAAAGGAGGGTGCCCGGGGCCCGATGGTTTCCCGATCTCCTACTATAAACAATTCCAAAAACAGCTAGTCCCAAGATTATGCGACTATTTTAATGCAGTGGGGAAGGGTCAAGCATTTCGTGAAGAAACACTTCTGACACATGTGGTCCTGATCTTAAAAGAGGGAAAAGACCCGGCGGCAGTAGAAAGCTATAGGCCAATTTCTTTATTAAATTCAGACATTAAATTGTTTGCAAAAATTATTGCAGAGAGATTGGGACCACATGTGCCAGAATGGATATTGCAGGATCAGGTTGGATTTATTGAGGGGAGAGAGGGTCGGGATAACACATTAAAGACCATTATGTTATGCCAAGAAGCGGTAAGACGGGGCACCCCTGCGGTGCTCATGTCAATAGACGCGGAAAAGGCATTTGACCGAGTGGGGTGGAGGTTCTTGTTTGAGGTTCTGGAGAGGTATGGAGTGGGGGACCGTATGAGGGGTTGGGTAGACGCCCTTTATACCCACCCTAAAGCTAGAATAAGAATAAACGGGGCCCTGTCCTGCCCCCTTGAGTTATTCAATGGGACAAGACAGGGCTGCCCGCTATCCCCATTATTATTTATACTGTCACTAGAACCTCTGTTGAGGGCCATTAGGATGAATTCAAACATTTATGGGATAAGGGCTGCTGACAGGGAGTTCAAGGTTGCGGCGTTTGCCGACGACCTTTTGCTCTATATTTCCAACCCTGGGTCTTCCATACCAGCACTAATGGAAGAACTATCAAGTTATGGGAAGGTCTCTAACTTCAAGGTTAATACATCTAAATCCGAAATTCTGAATCTGAATATTTCTATAGCAGAGCAGAGCCGTCTTCGGTCTAAATTCCCCTTTAGATGGTGTGGGAGGGAATTGGTCTACTTGGGAATAAGGCTGACAGCAGAGGTGAGTGATCTGTTTGAGGCCAATTATATACCCTTATTAAATAAAATTAAACAGAATTTGGAAAGGTGTCAATATAAAGCTCTATCATGGACAGGTAGAATAAACGTAGTTAAAATGTTTATTTTACCAATCTTTTCCTATACATGCCAAATGATCCCAATAGTGTTACCACAGGTCTATTTAAATAAATTAAAAATCTTGATTAACAGATTTATATGGAAAAAAAAAGCGGCAAGGGTGGCTCGGAATACCCTGATCAGAAGTAAAGAAAGGGGAGGGTTGGCAATGCCGGATCTCCAAAAGTATTATGAGGCTATAGCAATCTCTCGAATACCGGACTGGATTTATAATAAAAAGGGTAAGGACTGGGCTGAATTAGAAATTAAGTTAAGTAGAAGGGATTTAGGGGAAATAGTATGGATACCTGCAAAACACAGAGAATTAGGCCCTAACACAAGCACACTCACAAAAAATTTATTTCAGATATGGGACACAATAAACAAACGACATAACTGGGAACACAACTCACCACTAATGCCACTACTGGACACTAAATTCTTTATCCCAGGTCAAGAGGAATATTTATATTATAGTAGTTGGGTTAAGAAAGATAATATTAAAGTACAGGAGGTGATGGAAGGTAATAGGATGTGCACATATGAAGAAATTATAGGGAAATGGGGACATAAACCATTAGACAAATGGAGATATTTTCAATTATATTATTTTATTCAGTCTTTACCACAGCCACTACGGGGTATGGAACAACTTAGACCGTTGGAGAAGCTATTAGTGAACCGACAGTGCCTTCAAAAAAGAATCTCAAAATTTTATAAAATTCTAATAGAAAGAATAGAGCAAAATTACCCTCCCTATTTAGAAAAATGGGAAAACGAAATCGGGTCCTTAGGTGATGATGGCCATAGAAATAGGATAATTAGACGAACCTACTCGGTTACCGTAGATTCGCAAACACGAGAGATGTCATATAAACTTTTAACAAGATGGTACATAACCCCACAACAAGGAAATAAAATATGTAGTGCGACCCCCCGGCTATGCTGGAGAGGCTGCATGGGGGAGGGGTCTTTTGCCCACATATGGTGGCTGTGCCCTAAGATACAGATATTTTGGGATAAAGTAATAGAAACTATTTTTGAAATAACAGGGGAAAGGATTAGGAGGGATCCATGGGTATGTTTGTTTCATGATATAGAAAAAGGAGAGAAGGAGTATGCGTATTCCTTGATACCCTCTTTATTAAATGCTGCTAAATCATTGATACCGCTTAGATGGAAAAGAGCTGACCCGCCCTCAATGAGGGAGTGGGCAGATAGGTTAGAAAAGACTCGAATCATAGAAGAGTCAATGTACAAACTGGATAACTTGGAGGAAAGGTACCAAAATAAATGGCGTCTTTGGGTATTGTTTGGTAAAACTGAAAGCTATCTGAAGAGGATTGAAAGCTAGTTAAAAGGAGTCCCATGGAGTAGGATCGAGTGAGGGAGGGGTGGGAAGGGGGGGGGGGGAGGGAATAGGAAGATAACCTGTATAAGAAATGATGTTGTACTTAACATGTGAAATAGTTTATATATGAATCGTGGTTTTTTGTAAATTTTGGAAAATCCTATAAATAAAGAATTAAAAAAAAAAAAAGAACTAGACATTACATTTTTGGAAAAATGCTATTATGTAAAGACAGAACATGTCTGCCCAATGGGAGGTCAGGGACGGCTTTTTTCCTGCTCCAAACATGTTTGGACAAACATGACCTTAGTTCAACCTTCGTTTTCCCTACGTAGAATGAGCCACAGTCGCACATCAATAGATATACTACCCTTTTGTTTTACAATTGGCAAAGTGGGTTGCCTTGAACCTTTCACCATCAGGCAGCACACATGTGGGGCCCACATGTATGTATTGGCAAAAAGTGCAACCCCCACATGTGTACGTACCTTTCGTTTTACAAGGATCACCACGGTTTTCCCCCTTGAAGTCACTTTGTACAATGCGGTCCTTTATCGCCGTAGCCAGCTTGAAAGTGATCAGGGGTCTTTTAGATACAAATATGCTCAAACTGGGGTCCATAGACAAAAGGTGCCAATATTTTTGTATGATGTTGCGAATTTTATTGTGTTGGTTTGAATACGATATTATGATCCTAGTGGTGTTTTCTTTTTGATTCTCAGTTTTTGGCCTCAGGCCATAAAATTATTTGTGTCTTGTCTTCATCAGTGCTTTTTTGTAGGCCTTTTTCAATGATGACTTAGAATACCCCCGTTCCAGTAATCTAATCTGCAATTTTTTAGCTTCCACTTGGAAGCTTTGATCATCCGAGCAGTTCCTTCTTGTACGTAGGTATTGACTAAAAGGTATTGACGCGATCAGAGGGCGGGGATGGAAGCTTGTGGCATGGAGAATTGTATTTCCAGCCGTTGACTTCCTATACAAACATGTTTGGACCTTGCCCTCTACACCACGGATGACCGAGACATCCAAGAATGTTATTTCATCAGAGTGGTGGGACATTGTGAATGCTAGGTTGAATGTATTCTTATTCAATCTTACCAAGAATTCTGATAGCATCTCTACCGGCCCATCCCAGATTAAAAATACATCATCGATGTACCTTGACCACATCCAGATGTGGTCAGTGTACATCGCCATTTGTTCGTCTGCCATCAATGAACGCTCCCACGCCCCCAGGTACAGGTTGGCGTATTATGGGGCACAACAAGTCCCCATCGCCACCCCCTGCACCTGGAGGTAGTGGGAGCCGTCAAAGGAAAATACGTTGTGATTTAAAATAACTTCCAAAGATTGTATAATAAAGTCACTGTAAGGCCATTTCTCTTCGATCTGCTGCGACAAAATATGTCATATTGCAGGCAAACCAAGAGAATGCGGTATAGAACTATACAGTGCTTCCACATCTATAGTTACTAGCATGGAGTGTTCCGGGATAACCAAATCATCCAGTATTTTAAGAAAATGTATCGTATCCTTTACATACGATGGAAGACTAATTACAAAGGGTCTGAGATGTTCGTCGATTAATCGACTAAGGTTTTCCGAGATTAAGCCCTTTCCCGAAATGATGGGGCGACCTGGGGGATCCCTTTCATTTTTGTGGACTTTTGGGAGTAAATAAAACGTAGGAATTTTAGGGTACTTGGTTCGTATGTATTTCCATGTAGTTGCATTGATAATGCCTCTTTGGCCCGCTGAATCTATAAGTTCATAGAATTCCCTATTAAATTTCTCGATCATATAGTTAGGGATTGGGCGATACCAATTCCTATTTCTGAGAATCTTTTTGCACATTGCCATGTATTGGTTGTTGTCCATGACAACGGTGTTACCACCCTTCTCAGAGGGCTTGATTACCAGAACACGGTTCTGTGATAGATTTTTGAGGGCCTGTCTTTCCCCTGGTGTCATATTATCAGTAAATATATCTTTATTGTTAAGTTTATTCACATCCCTGGATACCAATTTAAAAAAAAGTTACCATGTTGGGGTTAGAGCTGGGTGCTGGATACTGATCTGATTTTTTCCTCAGTAGAGATTGAGCCCTTGGTCTCTCATTAGGCTCAGCCCCCGCTTCGGTTAGAAGTTTCTCAATGTCAAAACTGTCAATAAGTTCAGATTGATCATTTTCATCAAGGAGGGAGACAAGGTGGTCAATTGCTGTCTCTTCTTCCTTACTCAAAAGAGTGTTAGATTCTAAACTTTTACTGTACATGTTCTTCAGAAGTAACCTTCTCACAAAGAGATTTAAGTCCCTTACCAAATCAAACTTATTAAAGTTTTCATTGGGACAGAAACCCAGTCCCCTCATGAGAACGTCCACTTCGAGGTCAGTTAGTTTGTAGGAAGATAGATTTATTATATTCCTTTGATTACAAGGTAAAAGAGTAGTGCTTTTACCTATGTCGTAGTTGGCACATGAATTATCTTGTTGCCCCTTGTCACATTTGTGACTGGGCGATTCAGAAAAGGGAAGAAAATAGGTGCAACGGGAGTAGATACCCCGTATCCCTCCGATCTGCAGAGTGTCTAGAATTTGCATGATCGTGAATGTCTTCAAAGCGAGAGATAGAGGATAGTTATATAGCCACACCCACATGTGAGTTACCTGTTACCGAAAGATGACAAACACAAGAAATTTGTGAACTTTGTCTAGGGTGCGTATTTTGTCCTCTTAGCGACTTTTTAGCTGTTTCTTCCTGTGGGTCGTCATAGTGTCTTTGTCTCTTATTACGACCTGCTCCTCTTTGTCTAGAAGTAGAAGAAGAGTGCTGAGGAGGTAAAGTGGTAGAGACAGAGTTAGCCATATTACTCCCATAATTCTTTGAGAGATTAGAAATACCTCTATTTGTTGGTTGATAACTATGCCATTTATAGGCTTTGCCTTCTCTGAAGGCATTTCTGTCCCTCACTATTTTCTTCTCTTTTTTGATCAAAATCTCCCTTTTAAATTTTTCCAAACGCTCCGTCATACTTTTCTCTCGTTCGTTGTACGATGCTTGATTCTGTAAAGGATGTAGAAGACCGAACACTTGGTCTAACTCCTTATCCGAATCAATCATCTGTTTTTTATATGCTTCTATTAGTAATGACATAATTTCTTTTGAACATTTATTTAGTATTTTTTCCCATTGAGCCTTGAAGTTAGTATCTTTGACTTCAAAGGTGGGAAAAATTTGGACCCATAGTCCAAAAGGATTTATATCTTCTCTAATATAATTTTCAAAAGAATCTATATGCCAATGCAAATATCACTTTTTTTCCAACAGTTTACCCAATCGAATAAACAAAGTACTCAAATCAGACTCTACACATTCAATTTGACAAAAGTTGGCTAAATACCCAGCCATTCGTGTTTCCCAGTCTTTGCCTTTGAAGTTTGCCATTTCCAAGAGAAGAGAAGAGAGAAAAAAAAGGGGGGGCGGCAGGCCTCCTATTTTTCTTCCAATGCACCACAGCACTGAAACGACATGTACTATAAAAATAGTATATTTATTCTAATAAATTTGGTGTATATACCTATATACCTCCTCTGGAACGGGGAAGAAATTCTGGCATTTGCTGCCTAAAATTGATAAAAATCAAAAAATTGGAGGTATTCTAGGTATTTCACTTTATTATAGCCAACATCCCAATGTTGTGGATCTACAATAGTAAACATAAACACGTATGTACATGTATATAGGCCTACTTCACACACAAAAAAAAATATATACTCACAGACAGAAAGGTAAGGATTAAATGCAGATCTAAACCTCAAAGCCCTCTAGATATATCTATGGTGAGGGCCAGAAGGTGAAACCCAGCGAGAGGATAGAAAGGAGGACAGAGCCAACGCCTCTTCTCCTTTTCTCAGAGTCGCAAAATCACAAAAGGCCCTGTGTGGAGTGGTGGAAAATATGTGTGGTTTTGGGGTCCCCCACAAAGATACAAACCGGGATCGCATGGATACTAGGATCTACATAGGAAGAGGAGAGGAAAGGAGAAGCAATAAACATACCAATAAAAGAGTTGGACCATATACCACGGTGTACAATCTCACTCCATCACAAGTATATATGCCTATTATGTGTATATGGGCATATCTTCCTTTACCTTATATTTAGAAAGATGTCCACTCTATGTTAATTCTGCCCAAAAAGGAAACTTCGGAGAGTCTGTATTGTAACAAAGTATATAAGCCAACGACTAGTGGGGAGCATCACACCCAGAAATGCCCTTTTATTTGTCCCTAAATTAAAAAAACAAAAATAGTACTAGTAATGGTGTACAAACACCACACATATAGTCCTACCAAAGACGCCCTTTCCCAAATCGGGGGGCAATCAGGTATGTAAGTATAAAGAGTAGCTTACCTCAAAAGTCTTGCCATCAAGGCAAAATACTACAAAAATGGAACAGGGCAGGAGAAACCTCCTAGTGTCACCAAAGTATGCATAAAGTGTGCTTTGCCTTCACTCACTTGTCCTCTGTTTTGTAGTGTCCATTAGTTCATATATATATATATACTTCCTCCTCTTCACCACCCCTCCCAACAGGTGAGAGCAATAATTACCGCTCCCATCTGTTGAATCCAGGACGTCCAGAGGCAGTCCCCCGAGTGCGCGGCGCACCACGCCACCCCCCTCGCCCGTTCCCTAATTGGCTGTAATAAGATGATACATATATTGGTGCTCGATGAGCTAAATTCAACTTTGTTTTTGTAAGGTTACTTTCCTCAAAACCCGCACAAGGCGTTGTTTTACCGCCTTTCGACTAACAAATGTTTTCTCACTCTTTTACCCTTGCATTAAAATTGTATGCATGTATTAAATGTAAAAACCCAATAAAAATGTATTGAAAAAAAAAAGTTAAGTTTGCACTATTGAAGAAAATGACCAAAATTAAAAGGCCATTTGAGAACCTAGGAGACAGATAAGAAACAAAAACAGTAATTCAAATGAAACATGAGTTTAGTTTTTCCCAAAAATGTTATTAAACATCTACAAGATTTTGTTGTAAATCAATTGCCCCCCTACCCACGAAGTAATTTACATAGTTGTGCCTGACTTTGCGGGCGCTTTGGGGGGGCAAGCCAGGATGACCACTTTTGAGCGTCGTCATTGATGCAGGTTCTACTGAAAAGTCCAGTACAGTACAGATAGCTAGCTGCATTTTTGTGAAGGTAGTTGTGCAGAATGCAGCAGCTCAACACAACGTGATTAAGTTTGTATTCAGCCAGGTTGATTGACGTAAGGAAAAGCCTGAACCTGCCAAAGGCATTCTTAACCACACTTCTGGCACGAGCCAGCTGGTAATTAGAAACCCTCTGCTCTGGAGTCAAGGTCCTAATGGGGAATGGCCTCATCAGATGTTTTCTCAGAGCAAAGGCCTCATCTGCCACAAACACAAAGTTGGGGCCGCAACATTCACCCTTGGAGGTGGCAACCCCAAGGTGCCATTTTGTAGATGCCGGTAAAACTCAGTCTGGGCGATCACTCCTCAATCAGAGTTAGGGCATTCTTCCCAACGTCCAGGTAGATGATTTCATAAATGGCCGTCACCACCACCAACATCACCATACTACTAAACTCCTTATAATTAAAGTAGTATGACCCCGAGTTGGGTGGTGGGATGATCCTGACGTACTTCCCACCAATAGAATCACCACAATTGGGAAAGTGCCACTGGATGAGAAACTGGGAAGCCACAGTCTGCCATTCCTGTGGGTTGGAAGGAAACTGTGGAGTCAAACAAGAACTTCTTTTGCACATAACATTGCAAGCAGATTAGACACAAACATTCTTGGCCAACACAAGTATAACATTTATTAAAATTAGTATTTACAGACAAAAGTATGAGGTCAACTTATCAGATTCCTCACCCCATCTGGTGGCCCATTGTAAAAATTTTATGGTGGGGCTGGGGGAGATGTTTTGGACAGGTAACCCTCTCCACTTCATTGAGAGCTGAATGCATAAATAATATGTGTTTCTTTGGCCAGCCCCTCCTTACTTACACTATTGGCAGCCCACTGGACAGGTAAGAAATGTCATTTTCCAAAAATATGAATACACATTGTCCAAATTGAAGCAAGTTTTTACATTCTTCAATTATGTATCAAGACAATAGGAGAACAAAACTTTAAACAGTACCATTTGAGAGTATCCAGGCAGGCACTTGCACTACATGCTTTGGTGAATTCATCCATAAATATGAACACAAAAAAGGTACATATAGTTTGTATGGGTTTGGCAAAGTCAGCAGATAGAGTATTGGTATCAGTTGACTTAGCGGTTGGGGGAGGGAGGGTTCAACATGAGTTTGGGCCCAAAAAAAAACCTCTTGCACTCTGCCTGAATTTAAGGACAACAAAACCATTTGTACACATTTTAGGGGGTGTTTAGGGTAAGCACTACAATGGAGCTGACAAAATATATTGTTAAGTTAGTAGGCTAGGTGTGTATGGGCCCAGAATAGCATGCTAGGGAGGTTAGTGAAGGCAAATATGCATGAAGGACAAAAAAGGAGCATTAAAAGCTTACAGCATGCATGAGGATAAAGAAGACATTCACAGCATATTACAATCATGGTAATTATGGAATGAAGCAGTGAATACAATACATTAGCAAATATTAAATACATAGAATGTGATGTTAAAGGATAAAATGTACCCTAATATAGTCCTTCTGCAGGACATGAATGATGGCAGTGCCCTCTAAGTGTAGTAAGCAAGCTCTTTTAATAAAGTAAAAGGTTAAAAATCACTCACAAAGGTATAATTACAAGTGGGCATGTAGTGTCATCCGCTCATAATGACCAAGTGGAAGAGGGAGAAGTCCAGTCTAAGTGTAAAGGTGGCTGTGGTTCCATGCTACGGTCCTGTGTCCGGTCACACTGCTGGTTCACGATGCTATCCGGATACCCTGGAGCTCCCGCAGCAAAGGCATATGACAGAAGTGGCCACGTTTAAGCAACCAATTCTTGGTCCAAGAACTCCTCCTCCCCCTGTTCATGGACTGGACTTGGGTCAAAGCAATAACACCAAGCCCAACAACAGCAAGATCTCTCTGATGAGAACACAACATGGCTAGTTAATGAGCGGCTGCTCAGAACGAACTGACAGAACGCACTAATAATCAGAAGCGAACTATAAAAAGAATGCACTGAAAGTCAGAAACGACCTGACAAGCATGCACTGAAAAACAGATACGGACCAACAAGCACAACCTAAAAAGCAGAAACAAACTGAAAAGCATGAGGCTGAAAAGCGTGAATCATCACTCACCAAACTTCTACTAATGCCCCGTACACATGATCGGAAATCCCACCAGCAAAAGTCCGATGAGAGCTTTTGGTCGGAAATTTCGACCATGTACGCATTATCTGACTTTTGCTTTCCGCCAGCAAAAGATTGAGAGCAGGTTCTCTATTTTTCCGACGGAAAAAGTTTTGATTGGAAATTCCGATCGTCTGTAGCAATTCTCTGAAACAATTTGATGCATGCTCGGAAGCATTGAACTTCATTTTCTCAGCTCCTCGTAGTGTTGTACATCACCGCGTTCTTGATGGTTCAGAGAACTTTTGTGTGCCCGTGTGTATGCAAGCCAAGCTTGAGTGGAATTCCGTCGGAAAAACCATCCAAGATTTTTCCAGACGAAAACTCCAATTGTGTTTACACGGCATTACACCAGATAAACACAAGATTAGCAGAAGAAGTACAAAGTGTGGCGCACGACTATTGAACTTATTTTGTATGTCTTGTACGTCACTATGTTCGTAATTGTTGGCCAACATTTGTGTGACCGTGTGTATGCAAGACAAGTTGGACCCAACACCCTTCGAACAAATTCCACGGTTTTGTTGTCGGAAAGTCTGATCGTGTGCATGCGCTAGTACAGTTACAAACATTAGAAAAAGGACTATTTTTAAATGATTTTATAAAAAAAAAACATTTTTACGTGATTTTTCTGTACACAGAATCTAGACATAAAACAAGAACAGGATTTTTTATACCTACTTTAAATAAGACCTTCTTAAACCAATTGTAGACTACCTAGCAACCTGCAAATGTTAATAAACACTTTGTTCATTAACAATGTACAATATAGCTGCCAAGTTACACCATGAAAAGTCCCTTGCTCCATCCATTAGCAGTCAGTCACAGATATGAATTTTAGTAATTATAGTCAGTTTTAGTGAGTGACCAAGAAACTAAAAATTACCTATGCTTAACCCTAAAGGTGATTATTGTTTAAGAGTTGCAGTACCCTAAGCAAAGTCCATATTATAAATCACTTGTGCTCCATTGGCATTTATAACATGGCCTGCAATTCTGACCTAGTCATCTATTTCAAAAGGGAATCCCAACATATACAGTTGCTTTGTCTGTACTGAACAAATGGTGCATGGAAACTAAAGGGTGGATGCAGTAAACGTCCTGACGAAGCTGGGTTTCTTGTGAAACGCATTGACATCATGCAGGTATGCACCAGACATCAGTAGTCAAGCCTTCCACAGTTGCCACCTGACCCAGGAAGCAGTATGGGATTCCTGTCATACCACGGTCAGTGCGTATACACATGGAGTACAGTATGGCCATTACGGGCAGCAGTATGTAGTGGCATCACATTGAGTTGCATGTTTGGACTCTAGGAGGACCAGGCCAAGCACCAGGAATGACCTGCATATGCTCCCAACAACACTACTGAGATTCGCAAGGATCAATATTACACGTGAGCATAGAACAGTCATCACTTACGAAGTGTAGAGATTGAGTTGTGATATGTGTAGACTGCTTTCCATATGCTATGTGAGCTATACATCCTGCTAACTCCCTCTGCTCCTTGCATATATGTGCTGTGTTACTTGCCTTGGCCCGATGCCAGGATCGGCTATTTATCCTTTGCTGCCGCCTGGCTGTCCGCTGCCTGCTTCCTCCTACATTTCTGCTTCACTTGTACCTTATGGAACAATATAAAAATATGTAAATCTTGCGAGCTACATTTGAGCAACCTGAGACTGCAATCAGCGTCAGGTATAAAGTAACCTGAGGTTACAACTTAGCTTCAGGTGCGGTATAACAATTCCTGTGAAACAAAGTGCAAATTCACAGCTGCTAATAATAGATCACAATCCGATAATCTGTGAAAACATATATTCAAAAAACAAAAAATAAATAAATGCAGCGCTGTGTGATACTGAACCTTACAAATGCATAAATAGTGGCATAAACAATGAAAATCAATATTGCTAAAAAAAATTACCTTATGGAACAGTGACCATCTATGGAAATATCTTCATTTAGGCCAGCTGTACATGGACATTATCTGCTTTACTTTTAGGCTGCATGCTATACTTACCTACAGTGGGGCACATATTGATAGGCATTAGTCAATTTTGATCCAGTTCATTACAGGAACTGTCAGCTATCCACAGCTATCAGCGCTATTCTCTATTTTCCATGGTACATTTTTTAATCCAGGGATTGTATACATTGATGTTGCAGCAGTGATAGTTTTTTTTTTACCTACATTGGCCTGGATTCCTTCCAGTAGGTCAGTAGGCTTTGCCACTATAGCCCTCATTCCTGCTTCACCACTTTGTTGAGATTTCTCAGGTGGAAAAATTTACATGCAGTCCTCATATGTTTATGCTTTTATGTTGAGCTATACTATGGATGCTTGGGCTGTTTGCATGTTAGTGTGGCATCTGACACACTTTTTGTTTTTTTGTAGACGTTGTTGTGTGTTATGTTGGTGATGGTGGGTGGTTTCTGCTTAAGCATTTATACTATTTGGATTTTTTGCATCGATAAAGAATGTTTTATTGGTGGCTCATGGTTATGGTCCCTTTACTATCTGCCTTGTCATTTGTTGCCCTGTACATGCAGCCTATAGTAAAGAAAATCTTCACATTCTGGTGTCAGAGGTTTCTGTTTCTGTTAAAACATGAGGTATGTTGGCACTACACAGGTTAATACCTGACCTCTGGCAGTAGTCTATGAGCTGAGACTTCCTGTGAAGAAACTACACATCCCAAAATGCAAGAGAAAGCTATAGTAATTTGATCTGACTGATGCCCATAATCAGAGTAATTGCCAGAGAGATCACCATGCTGGAAGAGATGTGTTTTCATCAAATTGGACCTCCCACAATTGTGATCCAATACAGAGAAAATGGCGAAGCATGAATTGGATTCCAAGCTAGAAGAATGGATACATGGACATAGGGTGTTCAATCAGCCACAACACTACAAACTGCAGCCAGCCACCATATTTTTAGCCCATCATTACAAGATAAGGCAAACAAATATCACATTAAATATTACTACTGTAATCCTTAGTTAAAACAACAAAATCATTTGAAAGTGTACAATGCCTTTAAAGAACAATTATACCTTTTGTTAGACATGTGCAGAGTAAAATATTTTGTTTCGGAATTTCGTTTTCGTCCGAAAAATAAATTTATTTAGTTACTCCCGAAATTCGTTTTTATTTATTTAGTTTTTCGTTCAAAAATTGCATTCGTCCAAAAATCCACATGAATTACGGTCAAATCTGTCTTTGAAGGCTTATGGTGTCTGTTGAATGTATAAAGAAGATTTGACGGAGCTAGTATATACAGCATACTTCGTGTGAACTTTAGAACCCTATTAAAGTCTATGGGACTCCAACGTTCAAAATCTAAAGTGCTAATTTTAAAGGCTAATTTGCAAGTTACTGTCCTAAAAAGTGTTTGGGGACCCGGGTCCTGCCCCAGGGGACATGTATCAATGCAAAAAAAAGTTTTAAAAAAGGCAATTTTCTCGGGAGCAGTGATTTTAATAATGATAAAAGTGAAACAATAAAAGTGTAATATTCCCCGCCCCCCCCTCTGATGTAACACAGGCAGGTTTCTGTTACATCAGAGGGGGGCGGGGTCACCCATACGTCATGGGGGAGCCCGGTTTTCCCCTTGCGTCAGAGGGGGGCGGGGTCAGGTGACGGGTGGCCCCGCCCTCCGCATATAACAAACGTCAGGCCGCCGGAATCCCCGCAGTGTCTCCTCCGTGGAGACAGAAGATGGATGGATTTGCTGCGCTGATTCAGATGAGCCATCGCTGGACCCCGGAGAGATGATCGTCCGTCGCTGGATAGCAAGAGTGGATTACCACCGTTGGAATCTTTTTTTTATTTTTTTTTATTTTTAATAAAGGAATTTTTCAAAAGTGTGTTTGTCTTATTTAACAATTTTTTACACTTTCTTTGTGAAATTGTAGGGGTACTTTTGTACCCCCTTACCATTTCAAATAGGGGGGGCGGGATCTGGGGGTCCCCTTGTTAAAAGGGGCTTCCAGATTTTGATAAGCCCCCCGCCCGCAGACCCCCACAACCACCGGCCAGGGTTGTGGGGATGAGGCCCTTGTCCCCATCAACATGGGGACATGGTGCTTTGAGGGGTCACAGACCCCCAAAGCATCCTCCCAATGTTGAGGGCATGTGGCCTGGTACGGTTCAGGAGGGAGGGGGGCCGCTCTTTTTCTGCGGCCTGCCAGGTTGCGTGCTCGGATAAAGGGTCTGGTATGGATTTTTTTTTCTTTTATTCTTTATTTTCATAATATAGTGATACAGTCTTTCAAATCTAAACACGTACACACCTACATCTTATGTTTAGCACAGTGCCATTCATCATTTAATCGTGCTTAATTTCTTCTATTACATTACCATATTTCCTTATATTCACTATTATTATACTATAAGAAAGAAATACAAACGGCAAAACAAAAAAAAAAAAAAGAGAGAAAAAGGAAAGGGACAAAGAAAGAGAGAAAGAAAAAAACAAAAAATTGTTTCTCCCTTTCCCTCTTCCCCCTCCTCCGTCTCCCCCCTCCCCTACCCCTCCCAGGAATTACAGACCCTCCCACAGATATTTTAAATACAAAAAACATTGAGATTGAGCTTTGTTTTAACCCTGTGTTATGACCCAACTATCTCTCCCCTCAACCCTGCACAAAAAAAGCATGGAAGGATTTTCATGTCCACATTCCAGACCAGGAACAAAATGGTGAGACAGGGATATTATAGAGACAAGATGACCCCTGACAAAAAAAAAAAAACAACACTCCTATCTAATGATTTTGTTCCCTATATATAATATAGGGTTTCCACACTTCATGATATCTATCCTCTTGCTCTCTCAATGTCATAGTCAAATTTTCCATTTGTTGGATCTCCGATACCCTGCTCATCCATTGTGATTTGGTTGGAGCCACCGTAGTTTTCCATAAAACTGGAATGCATGCTTTTGCTGCTGTAAGCAAATGCCTTAAAAGAGACTTTTTATATTTCTCTATGGATAACGGAACATCATGCAGTAAAAAAGCTGCCGGATTTTCCTCTAGAGACACATCTGCTATTTCCTTCACTACTTCCGATACCATCTTCCAAAAATCTTTTACTCCGGGACAATCCCAAAATATATGTAACAGAGTACCCTCGGCTCTCTGGCAGCGCCAGCACAAATTTGATACTTGTGGGTATATCCGGTGCAATACTTCTGGGGTCCTGTACCATCTAGACAGAATTTTATAGCCCCCTTCTTGGTATCTAGCTGCTATTGACGCCTTATGCGTGAACATGAAGATCTTATTTTTCTGTGATTCTGAGAAAGTGACTCCTAGGTCCCTCTCCCATGCTCGTAAGAAAGCCAGATCTTGTGAGGCTTCTTGTTCCATCCGCAATGCATACATCGATGAAAGGGAGTGTTTCAGTGGTTCACCTTTCAAGCATATCTTTTCAAACCCAGATAGTGTCCTACTCACCGGTATTCGCTGCCTGATTGATCGAAGAAAAGCATTTAGCTGTACTCGCCTGAATGGGTCCAAGTCCTCCCTAAATTCTTGTTCGATCTCTTCCTTATACATTACATGATTATCAATTGAGAAATGTATAACCCTACTAATTCCCTTTCGTCTTAGATCCCTAAAACCCTGATCTCTCAAACCTGGCTGAAAACTCGGAGTGCCCAAGATTGGTATCATAGGGCTTGGGTGTTCTGATATCCTGGTCTTCTTGAATAACTTTTGGACTGTCTGTAGTGTGGCACCCACTGTCGGATGTCTACGTACCTCTTGTGGAATTTCTACCTCTGAGAGCCACGCTATTCCTTCCAGTGGTATCGGGATTATTGCTTGTTCCATATCTATCCAAGGTTTTTCTTTTTGAAGTCTACACCAATCTACTACCCGTGCTAAATGTGATGCTTCATAATAGCCTACTGGATCTGGGAATCCTACCCCTCCTCTCTCTATTAGTAATATCAAAATATCCCTGCATATTCTCGCTTTTTTACCTGCCCATATAAATTTCATAAATCTTGATCTCAGATCTCTCAGAAATCTTACAGGGAGCTTTATAGGTAGAGTCTGGAACAAATATATCAGCCTTGGCATTACGTTCATTTTGATAATATTAATTCTCCCAAACCATGTAAAAACCGTTTTATCCCAACGTTCAAAATCTAACTTGATCTGTTGTATTAATGGGATAAAATTTAGTTCAAACAATCTGTTCAACTTATTTGATATTTTAGTCCCTAAATAGCATATGTGGGAATCCGTCCATCTGAACGCAAAATGCACCACTAGCTGGGATTTCATTACATTATTCATTTCTATCCCCATCGCTTCCGATTTACTGTAATTTACTTTAAAGTTAGATATCTCTCCATATATGCGCAGCTCCAGTAACAAAGAAGGTAAGGAAATCCCTGGGGAGGTTATGAAAAACAGCAGATCATCCGCATATGCGGCCAATTTATGTTCATTTTTTTTGACTGAAATGCCCTGAATATCAGGATTAGCCCGAATTGTTCTCAAAAAAGGTTCTAATGTGAGAATGAATATGATAGGGGAGAGTGGGCATCCCTGACGCATTCCATTCCTTATACAGAATGGTTCAGACATTATCTCATTTATCTTTACCCTAGCTTTTGGGCAAGAATATAAACTATCAATCCAATTCTGCATCCCATTTTTTAGTCCTATATGCTGTAACGTTGCTCTCAGGAATGTCCAGTCGACCCTATCAAATGCCTTCTCTGCATCCGCCGATATAAGTACTAGCGGTTTTTGATAGTATTGTGCTATATATAGAGCATCAATAACTCTCTGCGTATTTTCTCTTCCCTCCCTACCAAGGGTAAATCCCACTTGATCTGGATGTATTAAAACTGGAATAAATGGCAAGAGTCTATTCGCAAGTATCTTTGTTAAAATCTTGAGGTCTACATTTAGTAAAGAAATTGGGCGGTAGCTGGCACATTGAGTTGGGTCTTTCCCTTCTTTCGGGATCACCGTTATATGAGCCATTAGCATTTCTGATCGCATCCTTTGCCCATCCCATATAGAGTTAAATGCCTCTATAAATTTTGGTGCCAATTTTTCAAAAAAGGTCTTATAATAAAGTAATGTATACCCATCCGGGCCTGGGGCCTTTCCGGGTTTCATTTCTTTAAGGGTTTCTGACAATTCCTCTATTGTAATTGGTCCATCTATATTTTCTGCTTCTTCTTCAAGAAGCATAGGCATTCCCGATGTATGTATTCTTTTACCCTTTCCCCTCTAGAAGGTATCCCCGACGTGGGCCGTCGATCTTCAATTTGATAAAGAGTAGTATAATAATCCTTTCACA
Source organism: Lithobates pipiens (assembly GCF_037356315.1). Lineage (NCBI taxonomy): Eukaryota > Metazoa > Chordata > Amphibia > Anura > Ranidae > Lithobates > Lithobates pipiens. The sequence goes on along the minus strand of NW_027507784.1, from coordinate 266,360,063 downwards.
ATAGCTTTCACAATAGCCCCACGTAAAAAATGTTTAAAATTTGACGCGGGGTTCCCCTTAATATCCATACCAGAGCTGAAGGGCCTGGTAATTGAATGTGGGGGACCCCCACTCTTTTTTTAAAATGTATTTATTTATTTTTTTATCAATGACTTTCAATGAATGTTCTCTGTATTACGGAGCCGACAATTCATAATAGCCGCAAGTGATTTTAAAGGACTTTTTTCCTGCATAAATGACACTTCGTGCAGGGAGAGTTCTAAGCACCAGAAACATGCGCTCCTTCACAGGCGTACTATAGACACCCCCCCCCCCCCCGTACGAAATTTAAAGGAATATTACACTTTTATTGTTTCACTTTAATTATTATTAAAATCACTGCTCCCGAGAAAATTGCCTTTTTTAAAACTTTTTTTTGCATTGATACATGTCCCCTGGGGCAGGACCCGGGTCCCCAAACACTTTTTAGGACAGTAACTTGCAGAATCTTTTCTCTCTGTCAAATCTTTTTTCTCTGTCGAATATTTTTTCTGTATAATCTTGGACTAATAGAGGTAAGGTTAGGCATATTCGACCACAGGTTCTATAGACACAGATTGTTATTGTCAGAGTCACGTCGAATCTCCTATTCTATATCGAACTGTTGTAACAATGAAAACGAAAATAAAGCATTTATTTATGTCGGATCTTTAGTTTTTCGGATTCTGTGCTTTCGTTATCGTTTGTCAAAATGAAAACGAAAATAGCTGAAATTCGGACGAAAATGCATTCGGACAAAAACGAATGCACATGTCTACCTTTTGTACAGTTGTCCATTTATCAATGTGCCCCTCCCTCTAAGTTAAATATTTTTCCTTCTCACCATCCCAGGGGATCTTTACTATTGCCACATAGACTTTACACTAGACCATTATGTCCTTTTCCTATTTCGTATGTACCACAACCCTATTCATGCCTATGGGAGAGCTGTACTCTGCTGGACCAATGGATGCCACGAGTATGGCTTTCTCATAGGCGTACATGCACAGTAAGGAAAAAATCTTCAAGAGATGTTTGCAGTATAAAGGAGATGCAATGCTGGGCATGGCCACATAGAATGGGGTGGTAAGCATTTAATCAGGTGGGATGTATTCAGAGGGTTGAGGCATCAATTAAAAGACAACTGTACTTGTCCTTCAAGTCTATTATCACCTAATATTTTATAGGGTTAGGATTAAATGAACAAAGACATAAATAAAAGAAACATTAATCCCTTCCCGACCAGCCGCCACAGTTGTACTGCTGCAGGTTGGCTCTCCTGGATGAAACAACGTTACCTTACATCGGTTCGCCTTTTGACCACTAGGGGGCATGTGCGGGCCACCGAAGGTGCACGCACAAGCCTGCAGCGTGACGCCGTAGCCGATTCGTGTGCGACCACTGTGTGACCAATGGGCACCCGCGATAGCTCCAAACAGAAACAGAACAGGGATCTGTCAATGTAAACAGACAGATCTCCGTGTTGTCAGGAGTGAGGAGAGCGATCTGTTGTTCATACTAAGTATGAACAACAGATCGCTCTCCTCACTCAGGCAGTCCCATCCCCCTAAAGTTAGAATCACTCCCTAGGACAAACAATTAACCCCATTGATTGCTCCCTACTGTTAACCCCTTCCCTGCCAGTGACATTTACATAGTAATCAGTAGTGCATTTTTATAGCACTGATCGCTGTATAAATTCCAATGGTCCCAAAAATGTGCCAAAAAAGTCCGATCTGTCTGCCATAATGTCACAGTCCCGATAAAAATCGCTGATCACAGCCATTACTAGTTTAAAAAATAATAATAATAAAAATGCCATAAATCTTTCACCTATTTTGCAGATGTTATAACTTTTGCTCAAACCAATCAATATACGTTGATTGCGATTTTTATTACCAAAAATATGTAGAAGAATACATATCGGCCTAAACTGAGGAAAAAATTTGCTTTAAAAAAAATAAAAAAATTGGGGATATTTATTATAGCAAAAAGTACTAAATATTGTGCTTTTTTTCAAAATTGTTGCTTTTTTTTGTTTATAGCACAAAAAATAAAAACCACAGTGATGATTAAATACCACCAAAAGAAAGCTCTATTTATGGGAAAAAAAGGACGTCAATTTTGTTTGGGTACAATGCCACACGACTGCATAATTGACAGCTAAAGCGACGTAGTGCCGTATAGCAAAAAATGGCTTGGTCATTGAGCAGCCAAATCTTCCGTGGCTGAAGTGGTATTAAACCAAAAAGCATACTACTGTATTAATATATTGCATCTTACCATTTCTTGGATGTAGGGGCATAAGTTTTCCTTTTTATGCATTTTTTAACTTGATTTTCACCTGGTAAACCAGCCAGGAAGTGTGTTGTTTTTAGACTTTCTTTAACAAACAATGCTGGGGATGCCTGAAATCTGACTTGTATCTTAGTGCAGACTTCTGGGAAAATCAGGATACCAATCACAGAAGCAGGAAATTATGTTTCTTAGGGGTGTTCTGTACACATTGTGTGTACAGAACACCTCCTGGTAGCCATATTGCATTACATTTTACAGAAAATTAGAGTGCTGTATATTGAATAGGAAAGATAATTTCTTTAAATAACATTCAATTACAATATAAATTGTGTCGCAATTGTATACACTATATTATTTATTTATTTTATTTGCTATTTTTTTTCCCATGAAAGTGGAGTTACCCTTTAATTTAAAGATTTCAACAGCTCACATTTTCCTTTTTTTTTATATAAAAAAAAATTATAAGACGACTAGTGGATAGTTCATGAGCCAATGTGGGTATAAAGTGAGCAAGAGTTGATGTCACTGCTTCTCTTGTGATTTCAGTTTTGTCAGAATGATGGAGATAAGCTTAAAAATTTGACATTTTTCCTGCAAGTTGTCTTACTAAATGATGGTTTAGTCTAAAACTGAGTTCATCTGTTTCCCTTTTTATTTTAAGACAAAATGTATGAAAATCTTTCATTCCACTCTGTGTCTATAGCCGTGCCAATAGATCAAGCTGTTAGACTTGTCTTTCAAGCAGTACTGAAAATGGCTGCCAGCAATATCCCATATTGAACACGAAATAGACAGGAATCTGCAATCTGCTAATGAGCTGTAATGGAGACAGATAAGAAGAAATTCTGAGCCTTGTGGGTTATTCTTACTGCTGCAAAGATATCCGGTATCATCAGCTAGGAGGCCCAGCGTGTTATACTTTCCTACATGGTAGCTAATGAGAAGCCTCTTCGGCATGATATATTGCAGTAAGCAAGTGGGGAAGCCTTAGGAAGCAGCCAGGAAAACTAATCCACAGCAGGTGCAGATGGAATATGTTTGCATTAAAACTGTGTTGGGATATTATTCTTTTATCTATAAGAAAGTTTGTGTTTTAATATTTGGTTACATGATCACTCTAAGCCCTTGTACACGCGGTCGGACATTCCGACAACAAAATCCGGTGGATTTTGTCTGAAACTGGTGTTGCATACACACGGTCGGACAAAGTTGTCGGAAAATCCGAACGTCCGTAACGTGATGACGTAATTTAGTTACAACGGGACTACGTGTAAAATCCATAATCAAAAAAGATACAAATAAAAGTGAAACAGCGTGTAGCATAGATAAAAATAAAAAATATAAAAAATAATAAAGATAAAAATAAAAATGAAAATAAAATTAAAATAAATATAAAATAGGTATAAAATTGAAATAAAAATAAAAATAAAATAAAAAAGTTAATACTCAAAATATACAAAAGGGTAGGACTTGTAAAAACTTAATAGTGCAACTTAGTATAGTGCAATACCATCCAGTGTATCTTAATCAAAGTGCATATAGTGCTGAAGATAATAATTGAAATCCAAACGCACATCCAGAATGTGCTCTAAAGTATAACCGTCCAGAAGGTGCTCTAAAATATCACATCAAATAATGGTTATCTATAATCATGCAAAATGTGGGTCCATTCAGTGGTAGATAAATCAGTATCCTGCGTGACCAAAAAAGGGGGCTGATTCCACCGGTGCTTCTGTGAATCTTGTGTTCACACACTAGGTGCAATAACTACCTTACCTTACTGCTGTAAGGTAAACAGCATTCCAAAAAACACTTGCTATCCACTGGTGTGGGTTCAGTAAATGGTTTTACTCTGGACACTCAGTCACCATGTATATGTAGTTATCATAAAGGGAAGAAAGGGGAACACTCCAATGGTGAAGTATGTATTCACAGTTTCAATTTATTCAATAGGAAAAGTCTTGGGTACTCACATTTAAAAACATAAAATGCACAGTTTCAAAACACGAACGAGCACCGCGCTCGTACTCCGGACGTCACTTCCGGTGTCCTCACTCTCCAAACGCTATTGGAGAGTGAGCGGATAGCAAGTGTTTTTTGGAATGCTGTTTACCTTACAGCAGTAAGGTAAGGTAGTTATTGCACCTAGTGTGTGAACACAAGATTCACAGGAGCACCGGTGGAATCAGCCCCCTTTTTTGGTCACGCAGGATACTGATTTATCTACCGCTGAATGGACCCACATTTTGCATGATTATAGATAACCATTATTTGATGTGATATTTTAGAGCACCTTCTGGACGGTTATACTTTAGAGCACATTCTGGATGTGCGTTTGGATTTCGATTATTATCTTCAGTACTATATGCACTTTGATTAAGATACACTGGATGGTATTGCACTATACTAAGTTGCACTATTAAGTTTTTACAAGTCCTACCCTTTTGTATATTTTGAGTATTAACTTTTTTATTTTATTTTAATTTTTATTTCAATTTTATACCTATTTTATATTTATTTTAATTTTATTTTCATTTTTATTTTTATCTTTATTATTTTTTATTTTTATCTATGCTACACGCTGTTTCACTTTTATTTGTATCTTTTTTGATTATGGATTTTACACATAGCACTTGATCTGTTACTGTTAGCACTGGGTTAGGTGCACAGTTTGATGTACTGCACCAGAGTGGATATATACACTGTCTGAGTTTATTAAGGCACGTAGTCTATTTATTTACCATTTACTGACGTTTAGGCACTATAGCTAGTTTATTTTACTATATTGGTATCTTTTTCTGTTTATTTGGAGCGCAACACCAACTATTACTTATCATCACTTATTTTGGGGAGGGTTATCACCCCTACCGGTGTTTTGCTGAAATCATAGTCTTTATTTTTACTTTAGGGCACGTAGTTTGGCGCGAGAATACCTTATACCTTTACAACGGGACTACGTTCAGGCTAGTAGCCAATAGCTTTGGTCTAGGAATTTGATCTGAGAATGCGTGGCACTTTGTCCAATCGGAATTCTCTACAATTGATCAGACAAAGCCCGATCGGATCAGGTTGTCTAAAAATTTAATAGGCCAGCTCTAAAACTTGGATATTCTGACGGAAACAGTCCGATGGAGCCCACACACTGTCGTATTATCCGACAACGCGGTCCGATTGGACATTTGCCATCGGAATATCCGACCATGTGAACAAGGGCTAACAGCATGATATTCCTAAACATAGTGTTGAGCAGATTGGGGTAATCATTTGCCCTACATTTCTAGTTCTAGCTATACATTTAAAGTGTTACTGAACCCAGGATCCTGCATTTAATATATCTGGTCTCCCACAATACACAGAACATGGAAATGCAATTATTTTTGTAAATATAAACTACTAAATACCTTTTAGGTTCCACAGTGTGTATAACAAGCATGCAAAAAGAAAAAACAAAATGAGGGAACAATTGCTGTCAAGCAAATATGTAATACGGTGTTTCAACACTGTTTACCTATTGAGGTAGTTTCACTCTGACCCCTATAACTCATATATATACAAAAATCTCCTCACAGAGAATTGCGAGGAAAAGACGGCCATAGGAGTAATACAGAATACTACGTTCAGGTTCACAAAAATATTTACTTTATTTAAGAATACAAAGGTTCATATAAATATATCCATTTCAAGTAGAAATAGAGATATTAACCACTTGACCACTGGGCACTTAAACACCCTTAATAACCAGACCAATTTTCAGCTTTCGGTGCTCTCACATTTTGAATGACAATTACTCAGTCATGCAACACTGGACCTATATGAAATTTTTGTCCTTTTTTTCACACAAATGGAGCTTTCTTTTGGTGGTATTTAATCACCGCTGGGTTTTTTATTTTTTGTGCTATAAAAGAAAAAATACAGAAAATTCTGTAAAAAAAAGAATTTTTCTTCATTTCTGTTATAAAATTTAGCAGATTAGTAATTTTTTCTTCATAAATTTTGGCCAAAATTTCTACTACTACATATCTTTGGTAAAAATAAGTACAAATTGGTGGATATTATTTGGTCTTTGTGAAAGTTATAGAGTCCACAAGCTATGGTGCCAATATCTGAAAATTGATCACACCTGAAGTACTGACGGCCTATTTCAATTCTTGAGACCCTAACATGCCAGAAAAGTACAAATACCCCCCAAATGACCCCTTTTTGGAAAGAAGACATTCCAAGGTATTTAGTAAGAGGCATGATGAGTTTTTTGAAGTTGTCATTTTTTCCCACAATTCTTTGCAAAATCAAGATTTTTTTTACTTTTTTTTTTTTTCACAAAATTGTCATATTATCAGTTTATTTCTCACACAGCATATGCATACCACAAATTACACCCCAAAACACATTCTGCTATTACTCCCGTGTACGGCGATACCACATGTGTGAGACTTTTACACAGTGCGGCCACATACAGAGGCCCAACATGCAGGGAGCGCCATCAGGCGTTCTGGAGCACCCAGGACAATTCTGACATTTCTCTCCTACATGTAAAAATCATCATTTATTTGCTAGAAAATTACATCGAATCACAAAACATTATATATGTTTTTTTAGCAAACACCCTGGAGAATACAATGGTGGTCGTTGCAACTTTTTATCTCGCACGGTATTTGCGCAGCAATTTTTCGAATGCTTTTTTTTGGAAAAAAAACTGTTTTGTGCTTAAAAAAAAAAAAAAAAACACAGTAAAGTTAGCCCAATTTTTGCATAATGTGAAAGATGAAGTTACACCGAGTAAATCGATACCTAACATGTCACTCTTCAAAATTGCACAGGCTCGTGGAATGGCGCCAAACGTCGCTACTTAAAAATCCCCATAGGCGACGATTTAATTTTTTTTTTACTGGTTATATGTTTTGAGTTACAGAGGAGGTCTAGGGCTAGAATTATTGCTCTCGCTCCAACGTACGCAGCGATACCTCACATGTGTGGTTTGAACACCGTTTTCATATGTGGGCGGGACTTACGTATGCGTTCGCTTCTGCATGCGAGCACATGGGGACAGGGGCGCTTTAAAAAAATAATAAAACATTTTATTGTTCATTTTACTTTATTTATTTTAGTTTGACATTTTTTTCCCCAAAAATTAATTTTTTGATCACTTTTATTCCTATTACAAGGAATGTAAACATCCCTTGTAATAGGAATATGGCATGACAGGTCCTCTTTACAGTGAGATGTGGGGTCAATAAGACCCCGCATCTCACCTCTAAGCTGGGAAGCCTGAAAAAAAAAAAAAAGATTCTGGATTTGATAGTATTGGCGAGTCGGTAGAAGCACCGGAGGGCGGCGGGAGGGGGGGTGTCTATGGCTGGGTATTGCAGGGTATCACCGACTATGGCTGGGTATGGCTGGGTATATCAGAGTATGGCTGGGTATCTCAGAGTATGGCGTTGCAGAGTATTGCGTTGCAGAGCATTGCAGGATATTGGAGGGTGTTGCAGAGCATTGCAGAGTGTTGCACGGTATTGGCGGGTGTTGCAGAGCATTGCAGAGTGTTGCAGGGTATTGGTGGGTGTTGCAGAGCATTGCAGAGTGTTGCAGAGCATTGCAGAGTGTTGCAGGGTATTGGCGGGTGTTGCAGAGCGTTGCAGAGCATTGCAGGATATTGGAGGGTGTTGCAGAGCATTGCAGAGTGTTGCACGGTATTGGCGGGTGTTGCAGAGCATTGCAGTGTTGCAGGGTATTGGTGGGTGTTGCAGAGCATTGCAGAGTGTTGCAGAGCATTGCAGAGTGTTGCAGGGTATTGCAGGGTATTGCAGGGTAATGCAGAGTAATGCAGGGTAATGCAGAGTAATGGCAGGGTATTGCAGAGTATTGCAGTGTAATGCAGACTATTGCAGAGTATTGCAGGGTAATGCAGAGTAATGCAGAGTAATGCAGAGTAATGCAGGGTAATGCAGGGTATTGCTGGGTATTGCTGGGTATTGCAGAGTAATGCAGAGTATTTGCAGGGAATTGAGGGGTTAATTTTCGGTGAGCAGCGATGTGGGCACTGCAGATGCAGCCCACATCGCTGCTGACACCGATCTCCTCCCCCTCCGCTGTTCCGATCGGTACAGAGAGGGGGAGGGAGGAACCGGCGTCATAACATGACGCCGGTTTGTTTACAAGTGATCACTCCATCATTTGACGGAGCGATCACGTGTTAAACGGCCGCGACGAGTGGCCGTTTACCGTGATCCGTGATGCGCCGGGTCCTGTGGACCCGGCGGTCACGGATGCTCTCGAGTGCGCGCCCCAGGGGGCGCGCGAGAGCGGAATTCTGGGGGAACGTCATATGACGGCCTCCCACAGTTAAGAAACCGCCCTAAAGCCGTCATTCGGCTATAGGGCGGTTATTAAGTGGTTAATTACTAAACTTGGTTTGTGCATAACGGGCACCTAATCAGGGTGACCCGGCATTTATAGCAACCGTGACAGAATAAATAGATCAATAAAAAACAAACAGTGACATAAACACGTAACATAAACTCTTGTCTGGATGCCAGATGGTCAATGTACAGGTGGTCAAACCACGGCAAGCCGCCGTATATAAGGTATTCGAAAATTCCAATATATACTGGTATATCCAGCTGTACAGAGGTCCCTGGGGGCTCAGGCCACTTGAGGGTAGAGAAGGAGAGAAGAGGGGGGTGAAAAAGGGCAGTGGAGGATAGATGAATAAAGTTACTAGACCATACTGCAGTAAAGAGAATGTCTAAATCTCCAGATATAATCCAAGCCAGACAAGCTGTTTGTTCCAGGGTTGACCAATGTCACAACTCCAGAGTGTCAGTTCATACAAGCATAAGTGCACAGTCCCAGAGTCAATTTCTATAATTGACTACTTCAGTGTGTTAAGATGATATATAACTCGTCATGAGAAATTCTATTACCCTTATGGTGTCAGGTGACGCCAAATCCACCATATCCTGTAGGGAGCCAGTGCAACCCAGGGATGGTGAGACAGTCGAGGAGATTGGGGACTGTCTAGGCAATACAGTAAGGATGTCCTTCATGACGAGAATGCGTGAAGTATCTACACATCTGCAGGAGTAACATCACAGGAAAGTGAATGGTAGTTTCACGGATGTAATATATCCACATCCGGGGCTGTACTAACTTGCCCTAGATTTCATCCAGACTGGCCCACTTTAATTTTGCAAACACGCACGAAAACAGTATATAAACTATATGCAATTGAAAAAAAAAGTAAAAATATTGCACTATTGGGCATAGGACAGGGCATAGGACAGGGCATAGCCACACCAGTGCCTATTAATGGAGCCTGATCAGTGCCCATCAGTGCAGCCACACCAGTGCCCATTATTGCAGCCTGATCAGTGCCCATCAGCGCAGTTACACCAGTGCCCATCAGCGCACCCACACCAGTTCCCATAAATGCAGTCACACCCGTGCCCATTAATGCAGCCTGATCAGTGTCTATCAGTGCAGCCAGACCAGTGCCCATTAATGCAGCCTGGTCAGTGCCCATCAGCACAGCCACTCCAGTGCCTATTATTGCAGCCTGATCAGTGCCCGTCTGCGCAGCCACACCAGGGCCCATTAATGAATCCTGATCAGTGCCCATCAGTGCAGCCTCACCAGTACCCATTAATGCAGCCTAAACAGTGCCCATTAGCGCAGCCACACCAGTGCCCATTAATGCAGCCTGATCAGTGTCCATCAGCGCAGCCACATCAGTGCCCATTAATGCAGCCATACCAGTGCCCATTAATGCAGCTTGATCAAGGCCCATCAGCGCAGCCTCATAAGTGCCCATCAATGTTATTCCCCCCCAGTACCTGGTCTGCACAACTTCTTCTACCTAGGTCCCGTCTGCAGTGCTTGTCCTGCAGCTGGGTCCTTTGGAGCTGAGAGCTCAGTTCCAGCTGTGCATTGCTGGTACATCTGGTCCTCTCCCTTCCTCCTGGGCACCAAAGAGCAGGGTAACTAGGGTTTGAGAAAGCTGGGGGGGCCGAGGTGAGCGGGTGGGGCTGGGACTCCCAAATCCTGTCCACCAATTAGCTAATCTCCCAACTCCACAGCAGCACTCCCGGTCAGCTCCGCCATACTGATATAGCACAGGGCGGCCTTCAACTGTGTTAATCCACCCAAAGCCGAAAGTGATGAAATAGTCTGCTCTCTGTCCCCAAGCCCCCACTGAACACAGGGGGCCTGGAGAAGTTTTTTTTCTAAACAGCTGCACAGCGGGAGATTAGCATATTGGTGGACAGGGTTTGGGAGTCCCCGCCCGCTTTACCTCCACTATCACTGAAACCGGCCCAGTGAGCCATCGGGCCCACCGGGTAATTCCCGGTAGTCCCGATGGCCAGTGCATGCCTTCCCACATCCACAGTCCAAGAATTTGGCCAGTCACACGGCCCTATGAAAATCCACGGCCGGTAAGACCTCTTGAGTTGTCATACACAACAAGCTGACCTGTAAATCTGTCCCTCCCCCCCCTTAGATATGGCAGTGTAGCCGACTAGTGGTGATTTGGAATACAGCCAATCCTTGGTATGATATACCAGCTTTTAGCTGCAGCACTATTTTAGATCAGTTCAGTCCTCTGCTGAGGAGTTATATGTCATCTTAACACACTGAAGTAGTCAATTATAGGAATTGATTCTGGGACTGTGCACTTCTGTTTGTATGAACTAACTGATACTCTGGAGTCCTGACATTGGTCAACCCTGGAACAAACAGCTTTTCTGGCTTGGATTATAACTGAAGATTTAGACATTCTTTTTACTGCAGTATGGTCTAGTGACTTTATTCATCCATCCTCCACTGCCCTTTTTCATCCCTCTCTTCTCTGCTTCTCTACTCTCCAGTGGCTCAAGCCCCCAGGAGCATATGTGCAGGTGGATAAACCAATATATATTGGGATTTTCTATTACCTTATATATGGTGGCTTGCCATGGTTTGATCACATGTACATTGACCATCTGGCGTTGGACAAGAGTTTATGTTATGTGGTACCTGTTTGTGTCACTGTATTTTGTTTTTTTGTTTATTAATCTATGTATTCTGTCACGGTTGCTATAAATGCAGGGTCACCCTGATTAGGTGCCCGTTATGCATAAACTAAGTTTAGTAATTAATATCACAATTTCTACTTGAAATTAATCTATATGATCCTTTTTATTCTTAAATAAAGTAAATATTTTTGTGAAATTGTATAATAAGCATGCTTTATGGCATATACAGACTGATTTTACTTAAAGGGGGATAGTTGGGAAAAGGGGATTATTATTACACTGATTTTACTGTTGTGGGTTTAGTAAGGCTCGGTTCACACAGGGGCGACTTGTCCAGGCGACTTCGCCGCCTGACAAGTCGCGCCCCGTTCTGTACTACGGAACCGTTCTAATAGGAGCGACTCAAGTCGATCCGACTTAGAAAAAAGGTTCCTGTACTACTTTTGCGGCGACTTCGGGCGACTTGCATTGACTTCTATACAGAAGTCGTTTTGCAAGTCGCCGATGAGGTCGCGGCAGGTCGCGGCGCTGCAAGTCGTGCCGCATACTGTGTGAACCGAGCCTAACACTTTAAATAAACACAAAAGTGCAGCACTTAATGGATGACATATTCTATACATACTACGTTATACAGTGTAAAGAAATTGCTTGTGCTAGAAATACGAATAAAACAATATAATATATGGATATATAAAAATACATGTAAATTCCCATGCGGAAACGAGGAAATATCAAAAGTGACTGATGATATATGACATGCTGTGACGGTGTATCCCAAAAGAGACAGGCTTCCAGATTCCAGTTCTTAGTGCCACTACGTGAGTCACCCCAGTGAATGTAAGGTGCGGGCTTACCAGATTGTAGTGACCCTCATTAAAGAGAAGTCAAAGAAGCATTTATGGATATGTACTGACTCTTCAGAACCCTTGATCTGCTCACTCTAATCGTTGCAAAGTTGTGTGTACCTTGGTGTATCACAGCATACACTGGTAAATAAAGCTCTATATAGTGATGTTACCATGAAAGGAAAAAAGTGCTCTCCAAAGTGTAGATCAATTTAAAAGTAATAACGTTTAATAAGATTGCAATTATAATACATGAAGTTTAGGCAGACATTTCAAACAATTCAAATTCAGGTCTTTCTCACAAACAAAATGGCCACGGCTGGTTGCCGCATGTGCAGTAGTGTGTGTTCTGGCTCCAACATACGCGTTTCGTCATAAGTTACATCATCCGGGGTACGGGGTGATGTCACCTAGCTATACATTTGCAGGGTGGATAAACTACCTCTTTCAAACCTCCAGGTGTATGTGTCTTTTGATTCAGGATGACAACAATGTGTCTGGCAAGGCCACACCCTCTGACACACCAAGTCTGAAAAAAGAGGATTTATTTGGGTTCTACACCCAACGAGGCAACAACATCAAAAAAACGGCAACAGTAATAAATAGAAACAAAGTACAACAAACAATGCTTAGACCGAATAATGCTAGTCCCATTGCCCTCCAAACACTTGAATCCTAAATCTAATGGGAGGTACTAACTAAAGGTGACACTCGTCTAAAGGCTGAAAGGTCCTAAAGTCCCCCCAAAACCCTTCCCATTGCCCAGTGTGTAGACAAAAACTCACCTAAGCTCTACTGCATATTTATAAGATGATGAGCTCAATAACGGTGCTCAGGCCATTATGTCACATACATCAAAATTGCTAAAAAGAGTGCCTGCAGCTCGATTGCTTCTTCTTAAATCTTTACTGAGCACAGACAGCAGTGCAACATTGAAGCGCTCAATAAATATTTAAGAAGAAGCAATTGATTGGCCAGTGCAGTACTAAACGATGGGGCCCAGAATCCTGCATTTTAGCATTCAACTGAATTTGTATCTTATGGCTAAGGATGTAAGTGCCCAAACTAAGTGCCAAGATAGGGTGGCATTGTCACTTTAAGAGGAGGGTGATAAGGTTGCAGCCAGTGGCCTCTCACCACTATGCAGTCTGTTGTGAAGCCTCCTCCCAATATGCAGTGTTCGGAATAATCTCACAAAACCAGCGATACCCCTCTCCTCCAGCTTGTTGCATCTTTCTAATGGCAAGGGCCTCCAAACAAATGTGGCAACACAATCCTGCTCTGTCACAGTGGTAAACACTGCCTACAAGTGGTGTCTCAGACTTTGTCTGCAGCAGTCCAACTGGCTTCTCTCACTCCCCACATGTGACTGTCCCACACCATGGCTTCTACTTCCTTCTCCTTCTGTCTGTAGCACACCATTCTCCTTGCGGTCCCATACAGTTATCCACTTAATAGAGGCTGTCTCCCATGGACTATATCCCCCACAGTTCCAAATGATTCTTAGCAGTTTTTCACAGTTCCCTGGGCAGGTTTTTCCTTTCCCAGGCTGCCCAACAGCCAACCACAGTGTCCCCTGTAACCTGGGAGATGGGTAGGTCTCTCCTCCAGCAGCCGTGGCTTCGATTGAGGACCTGTAAAGGCATACTATGTAAAGACATACCTCCTCCATTTGTTTTTTATGGACCATTAGGGCGTTGGCTCCTAAAGCTCATCTCTGCTCCACTATAAGGATATAAACAAGAATAGATTCCATCTAGCAGCCGGGGAGAGGGGATTGACAGCTTCAGTGTGGAGGACAGTGATGACAGCTGAGTCCATGTGGTGACTGTGGTTCCTAGAGTGTCTCAGACTGAGGCTATTCCTGCATGTGCTGGCAGTTGATTGCTACTGATGTTTGTCAGTAGCAATCATACAGTACATGCTTTCTAACTTTTTCCCTTTTCAGATACTGCTTTGCTGGAACTCTGAGCTGCATCTGTATCTACAGCAGCATATCTCCCAAGTGTCTCTAATTTTAAGAGACTGTTCCTGATTTGAAACAAATTTTGATCTGATCTATATAGTTGCATATGAAATTCAATTTTTATCTGTCAAATAGTGTTTCCCAGTGCAAACCAATGTACATTGTTGCATTTGTAAGTTTTAAAAGCCAATCAAAATCACTTGTGGGTTTAACAATTTTTTTCCCCCTATAATTCTCCTTAAAGGGAGCGTGGCAGGGGTTGTGTCCTATGCCTACATACTTCTTCTAATAGGTGTCTCTTGTTCCCATCTTAAAAAGTTGGGAGGTATGCTGCAGCATTTAGTACTTTGGCTGAGCTGGGCTCCTTAAACTGTTGAAAAGCTGCTGTAGCTATGGCTCACATCAGACAAGGTGATGCTGAACACATCACTGAGCCATTCTCCATTTTTTTTAAAGCAACAAGAACATACAAAGTAGAAAATGACATCATAATCATGTAGTTCCAACAGGGAGTACAATACATTATGCAAGCACCAAACACCACACCACCACCTAGTGGCAAAACTAGTAATTCCAGTGTTATATATGAGAATAATTATTACACCTATAACTGTATAAACAGCATGCTAACACAGCACCTATCATAATGTGTTTAGTAAGATAAAACTCACACAGAGAGTTATTAGGCCCTTGGCAGATGGTTTATAACCCCTGCCAAACCCCCATAAGTGATGGAATTAAATTATTAAACTTAGACAAACACATATCAGCAGTTGATATGAGGGCCAGTGTAGCAGCTAAAAAATTTGATGTGGATATGGCTGCTGATAGCCTGACAAAATTCTAACATTTCCAGGTATTTAATTTGTCATGAAACCCTGCCTCCATATATCCCTAGTGGCTCATTGCATTGATAGACAGCCTTCCTGGTCAATAATATGCACAGCAGCAAGGAAGGGATGGGTAAGCTGTGGCACTATAAGAAAATAGCAAAAATCAGGAAGCAAGATTGTAATTCCACTGCTGCAGATATGTATAGGTGCCTTTTACAACAGTTTTTTTTTTTTAATAAGTTTTATGATTTATACTTTATATAAGTCAAATTTCCTTTAAACAGATATACTATAGCAGTGATGGCGAACCTTGGCACCCCAGATGTTTTGGAACTACATTTCCCATGATGCGCAACAACACTGCAGAGAGGCATGAGCATCATGGGAAATGTAGTTCCAAAACATCTGGGGTGCCAAGGTTCGCCATCACTGTACTATAGGCTGTGCAGAATTGATGAAAGGTGATCATTCTTCATTTTAAATCCTCCTACGGTGTGATTTTAAAAAATATTGGAATCTATTTAGACTGCTGCTGTAGGCCTCATAACCTAGATCAAACTCTGTAGTGCAATATCATGCGTTTTCTCAATCAGAATATGATTCAAAAATGAATAAATAAAATAAGCAAAAATGTATGTGTCTGTTCATACATAAATTCCACAAAAAAAGTGATGTGCCCTCACTCACCAACTCTTAGTGAATATTATGCCTGTTATTGTAAATACACTCCTCCAAATCCTGTGAAAAAAGGGTTTCAGCTGCTCTGTTTACTCCAGCAGGATAGTAGCAGGTGCAATATTCACTAATGCTGCGTACACATGACCGGACTTTCCGGCAGAAAAGGTCCGACGGAATCATTTAATCGGATATTCTGATTGTGTGTATGCTTCATCTGACTTTTTTTTTCAAAAATTCTGATGGACCTAGAAATAGAATGTTTTAAATCTTTCCGAGGGGAATCAATTCCTAACGGGAAAACCATTCGTCTGTATGCTAATCCGATGGACCAAGAACAACGCAAGGGTAGCTATTGGCTACTGGCTATTGAGCTTCCTTTTCTAGTCCCGTCGTACGTCATCGCATTCTAAACAAACGGACTTTGGTGTGATTGTGTGTAGGCAAGTCCGTTTCAACGGAACTCAGTTGGAAAGACCGTCAGAGTTTATTCTGACGGAAAGTTTAGTCATGGGTACACGGCATAAGAGTTGGTGAATAAGGGCACGTGAGGATGGGAGCACAACACTTTATTATCTTTATCTGGACTTTATTGAAGCACAAATTGCACTTTAGAAGACCAACTTATTGAATTTGGCACTTAGAGGACGGCACGGATTTGCACCATATACCATAAATGTTATACTTTTTTTGTGAAGTTTATGTACAAACTGACACATTACTTTTTGCTTATTTTAGTTATTCATATTTGAATCATATTCTGATTGAGCAAATGCAAGATATTGCACTATAGAGATTGGTCTTGATCTTATGAGACAGCACTGGGTTTAATATAACACATATTTAAAAGGTGATCATTATTATTTGCCGCATTCATATAGCACTGGCATATGACACTACACTTTACACCGGACATAGACCTATTGTTATTGTTCCCCGCAGGAGCTCACAATCTAACATTCCTACCACAGTCATACATGCACTAAGGGCATGCTGGGAGGATTTATTATCTGACCACTATGTTTTTGGATTTTGGGGGGAAATGAAAACAGCTGGTGAACCCACCCCCATGGAGAGAACATACAAGCTCCATTCATACTACCCTAGGAGGGATTTGCCAGTAGAGCCAAGAGCTGCAAGGCAAAAGTGCTAATGATCTTGCCCCCATGCTAAAGCCATGAATTACAGTTTTGGTGGGCTGGGCCTCTCATCACTGATAATGTCCATCATATTACTTGTGGTAGCCATCGTTAGAAATGTAGTAATAATACCATACCCAACTTTTTGAGATGGGAACGAGGGACACCTATTAGCAAAAGTATGTAGGCATAGGCCACATCCCCTTAAAGGAAAATACAGCAATGTGGAAATTGGATGAAAGGTATAGCACTGGGAAACACTTTTTGAAAGATAAGTAGTGCATTTTATATACAAAAATATATATCAGACCAAAATGAGGGACAAATGAGAAGGAAATATGGACAAAGGGACTTTGTTCCAAATCAGGTACAGTCCCTCAAAATCACGGACATTAGGGAGCTATGATATTACTGACATATCCCTTTAATCCAAATTATATTTAATGACTGTGTTTATCTATGTCCCGTCTAGATTTGATTAGAAAAATCTGTCATCAGCTTGCAGTATGACTAATTCACACATATATTCTGTCACCATTGCTATTTAAATTTCAACAGGATTATATCACACTAATGTAGAAAAACATATGCACCTAACAAGTATTTGAACCACAAAACATTGTTTTTATAATGGAAACACTGTGATTTTACTAACCATTGGCAGGAATGTCGGGGACAGATGGGCCATCTCTGCAAAAACCTACCTATGTACACCTTCCAGATTGCAATGGCTGCATACGTTTGAGATACAGTAAATGGAAAAGCAGGCATGTTTTAGCAGTTACATTATATCAATCTGTTAGGACAGTTAGAATTTAATTTATTAGCATAGGAATAAAACCTGGAGAATGTGGAAAATGTTTATATACAAAGTATTTATAACTGTGAAAAGACGATTTTGATTATTTTTTTCTACATATCCCCATTCTGTGTTTCCTTTAAGTATATAGAAACCCAATCACTGCCTTTGGTAGAAACCCAACCACTAAAAACTCATAAACACTTTAAAATCTGAGTGTAAATGTAGCACTCGTTTTCAATATTTCGAAATCTGAAGATGTTAATAAAAAATATTTGGTTACTGGAATAAAGGTACTTCCTGTTATCAGTGATGTATTTAGGTTTTGTGCTGCCCTAGGCCTGACTAAAATCGTGCACTCCCCCTCTTATTTTAAATACCTGTCATCTGTAAACCACACCTCTTCCTCTTACAGTGGTAGGAAACCCTGTACTGCCACTTGTACCTACAAGTAAGCATATAGTAAGGCTTACCTGTAGGTACTGTGAATATCTCCTAAACTTGCACCGTTTAGGAGATAGTCAGAGTGCATGCATCCGATGACATGATCGCCGCATGAGCTCTGAAGGTCTGGACCTTCAGAGCCCATGCCAGAAATGGAGCTCCCATGTGTACGAGCGGGATGGATGTCATCACACCCCTGGCCCCTCATGTAGCTGGAGGCTGCAAACCTGGAATGAAGACCAGGGGAAGATGTCAGTCGTTTCAGCGGTGACATCACGGTACTGTAGGGCTTCGCTCTAATGTAAGTTTCTCATAATGTGCTAGAAAAAAAACATATTTCTCCATTTACATGAAGGTCAGGTTAATATAACCCAGCACAGGGTTTTTCTTTACAGTGTAAGGGGGAACTCTGTGGACCCTGATTTAAAGCAGAACTCAAAGAATTCTGATGTAAAAGGGACTTCTGCAGACTCTGGTGTAAAGGGAAATTCTGATGTAAGGGGGTCTGTGGTAAACACAGCAGATGGTCAGAGACTGCAAGCATGGCAAAAGGGATGGTTAGAGACTGCGGGCATGGCACAAGGGACAGTCAGAGACTGAGGGCGTGAAAGTATATAATAATGGTGCTGTGCTGTTGAATATCGGCAGGTGTATAGTATGTGACATAAACTTTCTTTTAAAGTTCAAGTGCAGTATTAAAAATATGCATCAATACGTACAAGTATCTTCGACTACCAGTATTCAGGGGGCATACTGACCACCACTGTATAGGGGGCACACTGACCGCAATTGTACAGGGGTTTCGCTAACCACCAATGTGCAAATGCACCCTGACCACCAATTTAAGAGGGCACGCAGAGTATTGACCACAAATGTAAGAGGGCACACTGAGAAACTATTGTTATACATGGTCCTGATCTCCACACAGTATACACTATATAGTACTGACATCTTTACTCTATATGCATTGCTGCACAATGAAGGGGGCACACTGGCTGCTATACTGCTGGGGGCTTATTGTTGTGCAATGTAGAATGTTTATTATTGTGCAATGCTGGGGGTTAATTCATGTGTATTGCTGATGTTAATTATTGCACTGTGTTTGGGGTTTATTATTGTTTCATGCTGGGGGTTTATTATTGTTCTGTGCTAGAGGGTTTTTTTACTGTGCCATGCTAGAGGTTAATTGTTGTGACATGCTGAGAATTACTTATTATGCCGTGTTGGAGGTTAACTACTGTGCCATGCTGGGGGTTACATAGTTAGTCTGGTTGAAAAAAAACACAAGTCCATCTAGTTCAACCAATAAAAGGGCTACATATTGAGCTGTGCCCTGGTCAATTACTATGCCATGCCTGGAGTTAATTACTGTGTTATTGTTGGGAGTACATTATTTTGCTGTGCTGGGGTTATTGCTGAACATAGTAGGGGGTCCCCTCACAGAAATTGCCAAGCAGCCTGTCCCTGCTGGACCGGCTGAATTTAAATCAGTGTTTGGCCGCGTACACACGGGCGGACTGTTCGCCCAACCTTGTCCGCTGAACAGTGTTTGGGCGGACAGTCCGCCCGTGTGTGGGCTTTCAGCGGACAGTTTCAGCGGACAGTTGGACGGACAAAGTCTTTCGGAAATTCAGAAAAACTGTCCGCTGAAACTGTGTTTGAGCGAACAGTCCGCCCGTGTGTGGGCCTGTCCGCTGTACTTTCGAAATGAGCGGACTGTTCCCGCTCGGAAAGTCCGCCCATTTCGAGCGCGTGTACAGGTAGGCGGGGCCCGCGAAGGAGACGTTGCGGGCTCCGCCGCCTGGAATGGGCTTAAAGGGGAACCCCAACGCCGAAAAAAATCAGCGTGGGGGTTCCCCCAAAGTCCACACCAGACCCTTGTCCGAGCACGCTACCCGGCCGGCCAGGAAAGGGGGGCGAGCGAGCGCGCCCCCCTCCTGAGCCGTACCAGGCCGCGTGCCCTCAACATGGGTTGATGTCACATGGGGACTATGACATCGTAAGGGGGCGGGGTCACCATGTGACCAACCCATGTGACATATACCATGTGACCCCGCCCCATTGTCACTATATAAGTGACCGCACAGCGCGGCTCTGGCATTCCGGCCGGAGGGAGCGACGTGTCAACATCTCCTGGAGAAGAACAAGAAGAAGAACACGAACGGAAGTCGGCGGCGACAGCGGCGACAGAAGACCGGGCCACCGCCTGTAAAAGAGCTACAAGAAGGCGCGGTGGCCCGGCAGAAGAACCGAAGGCGGCGACAGAAGAACGGAAGGCAGCGGCGACAGAAGACCGGGCCACCGCCTGCAAAAGAGCTACAAGAAGGCGCGGTGGCCCGGCAGAAGAACCGAAGAGGGGGACAAGACCCCCGAAGTCGGGAGAAGAGGCCGGCGGCGGGGAGGAAGAAAGCCGGACTCCTCCGCTAGCAAAAGAGCTACACACACATAGCGGAGGAGTCCGGCGAGAAGACCCCCGAAGACGGAAGACCCCCGGAGCTGTGCAATAAAATACTTTTTCCATGTGTTGTGTTTTTTTTTGTACTTTATTTCACAGGTGAATGGGTAGGGGTACATTGTACCCCATACTCATTCACATAGGGTGGGGGGCCGGTATCCGGGGGCCCCCTTCTTAAAGGGGGCTCCCGGATTCCGATAAGCCCCCCGCCCGCAGACTCCGACAACCAACGGCCAGGGTTGTCGGGAAGAGGCCCTTGTCCTCATCAACATGGGGACAAGGTGCTTTGGGGTGGGGGGGCCGCGCGGCCCCCCCTTCCCCAAGGCACCCCCCATG
Organism: Lithobates pipiens; assembly: GCF_037356315.1. Classification (NCBI taxonomy): domain Eukaryota; kingdom Metazoa; phylum Chordata; class Amphibia; order Anura; family Ranidae; genus Lithobates; species Lithobates pipiens. The sequence goes on along the minus strand of NW_027507784.1, from coordinate 266,339,247 downwards.
TTGAGGGCACGCGGCCTGGTACGGCTCAGGAGGGGGCGCGCTCGCTCGCCCCCCTTTCCTGGCCGGCCGGGTAGCGTGCTCGGACAAGGGTCTGGTGTGGACTTTGGGGGAACCCCCACGCCGATTTTTTTCGGCGTTGGGGTTCCCCTTTAAGCCCATTCCAGGCGGCGGAGCCCGCGACGTCTCCTTCGCGGGCCCCGCCTACCTGTACACGCGCTCGAAATGGGCGGACTTGCCTCCGCCTTACGTGGGCGAGTCCGTTCATTTCAAAAGTTGAGCGGACTGTTTGGCAAACAGTTCGTTGAAACAGTCCGCTCGTGTGTGGGCAAGTCCGCTCATGCAAATTTTGAGCGGACTGTTTGCCGAAACTGTTTGCCGAACAAGGTTGGGCGAACAGTCCGCGCGTGTGTACGCGGCCTTTGGCTAGCTTCACCAAAATATTGCTTTAGAAGCTGGATATGCCATGGTTATAGCACAGTCAGTATTTGGTAGAAGTCACAGAGTCACGTGACTCTGTGATGCAATGCATTGGGAGGAGCCTATGACATCATGCTGCAAACAGAAAGTGTGCAGGTAGCCAACTTGTGTGAGCCATTTCTAATGTACTTGCATGTATTCTGATGTGCACCAACAAATGTGCAGTTTTTAAGTTAAGTTTTTAATCTCTGTCTTTATTTTTAATTAAAAAAAATCTTAAATATATGGAGAGCACTATATATATATCTTTCTTTTTTTAGCTTCCTATATACAACCACTGAAGGATTCATGGGGATGGAGGTGGATTGAATGACATTCATATACATCAGAGGGGAAAAACACTTCTGGTGTATCAAACCCTGTTTAAAGGGAAGGCACATGAGACCTGATTTTTATTGGGTCAAATCACTAAGGTGAGTATTGAAAAGTTGGTGATGGGTTTTGCAAAAAAAAAGTTGGAGCGATTCCCAAAAATTATAAAGAAAAAATACAGTATTTATAGTAAAAGTGGAAGAAAATAATAATGGAGCCATTGGTAATTGAAGGACTTTTATTTTATAATTATTGTGGACTTGCACAGTTGATTTGTTTTTTTGGATATATGATTCGTGGCATTATATAAGTCCATACCTTTGGGCCCCTTCTGCTAATTTTGTGTTTGGTGAGCATTGATTCCAAACATGTGTGTTTGTACTTTCAGCTTTTGTGTGATGGATTTGTTAACTGGCCATATGAAAATCTGACGTCAACCACTGTCTGATGAAAATTTACTAGCCTGTCATCCAACATTTGTTGGCCGAAAGTTGAACAACAATTGTCAAAACGGTAAGATTTTAGAGCAACAGTCTGTCAGCAGACAATCTCCAGCCAGCAATCGTACCATGTGTACGAGGCTTTAGTCTGTATAAAATGCTCAGATTTTAGCATTGTAAAAAAAGTCAATACCTGAGTCTGAAACAGACACTGAAAATCTAGTACAAAAAGCTTTTAAGGCTCCATGAATCATTTAAAATCACTGGTATCATTTTATTCCACTTACTGATCCAAAATAATTCTCACTGTAACATTTGTATCTTTACGGATATTGTATATCAGACTCTGTGTCTGAGTATTGCTTTGAAATTTCCCATGGCAGTTTGCTAGCCTGGTTTATCATTTAAAACAAACTAAATAGGATGGGTTTTGCTTAAAGTAAAAAAGATTTATTTTTGCAAAGCGTAATAAATTATTTATTTCTTTATTATTAAATTAACAGGTACTATTACCCAAACATAAAGCTCTGTAAATTAGACAAAGGCAGATAATTATTAGAAGGCAAATTTGGATAGAGTAAGGGGTTATAACCCCTGTCATTTTTTTGCCATCTATGTCCCATTGGGGAGATATCCCATAGTTTTCTTTCCCAAAATAGGAAGTGAGAGGAAATCTGTCCAAAGACAAGGAATCCCTGGTTGTTACCAAGGTCACCAGAACTTATGTCCCCATTGGAAGATGTCTCCTCTATTCCTGTTCTAGTGAAAATTCCTGTTTTAGTTACACTATTTGTATACAGAAATCCCCCTAAGATCTAATTCCCTGGTCAAATGAATTGGTTGTTGGTTTACCTAACACTTGAACTGATCATGTGATTATGGCAAGTATGCCCTCCACTGCTTTAGAAGGATGACTAATCTCAGTATAGTAAAGTAAGGATAGTAGGATATGCAATAATATTTTGCTTAAAGTGGAACTTTAAACTTTAAAAAACTGTGGATAGGTGGGATTTTTGTTGCAGAAGAGGCATTAAAGTTCCCTTATATGTCTGCGCACATGCAGCTCAGTGTAGCATTTTGGCAATGGCCAGCTGACTAAACTCCCCTTGGGCCAGACCAATTCAAATGGCTGGGAATCAATAACCAGAAGCCACTGGGCTAAAGATGGCAGCGGCGAGAAAGGAGCTCAGAGGGATCACAGCGCTGGAGAACAGGTGAGTATAGCTTTGCTTTAAAGTCTTGCTATTATATTATTGAAATATCTTTTTTTATCATAACCGGGGTGGCTGAAAACCCTTCACCTTCTTTCCTGGCAACAGTGAAAAGGTAAGCATCTGTCAATATATAAAGTTTTGCAACTATGACTTTCCCCTCTTTTTCATCTGTTTTGTCCTTCTCTGTCATTAGCTACAGCAAATAATATTTATTCAGTTATTTCCATTTAGATATCAGGAATACATTTAAGAAGCCTTTACTCTTTTACAGGGTTGGGTTTATACCATCTAACCCCCAAGGCTAAGTGGCCAGCTCTTTTATACCACCCCTTCCCTACTCGAGTCATCTTACTAGACTTAACATTACAGTAACAAAATGCAATACAATAACCACTTAAAACATTAAGAGGCAGAGAAATAAAAGATCAAACGCCTGTAAAAAAAACTTTTTTATTTGAGCTGCAGTGTGCAAGAGCCCTTAAAGAATCCGGTTGGTACACTTAGAAGCAATGACTAGATGAGTAAGATAAACTGTGGTCCTACTCCAGTAGTAATTTAGTTCTAGGGGTATGGACCAAAAGTGGGTGAAATGGAAGTATATAGTAAAAAAATTTCAAACTTATTAGGGGAGAGCAACGATGAGACTCCCTCATGACTGCAACGGTTGAAGACTCTTAAAGCACATAGGAATATGTCAGCAGTATGACTTGTGGAAACCCTTGTGTTGTCCCGATCCTCCAATCACTAAAATCCAATCGCTAAAATCTAAATTTTTTTAAAATCAGCAAGGTTCATTAAAATATCGCTCGCTAATCCTGTCATGAAGGTCCTAGTTCTGGCACCTATATTCCTGTTCCTGTCCCTGTTTCCCATTTTTTTTTCTGGATTGCCATCCTGTCATACAATCACCTGATGGCAGCTTCAAAGAGCCATGCTGATGCACATTTCAAAGGCATGGTCCACTGTTATCACCTTCAGGAAAAGCCATTGCTGGATAACCAGAGCTGATATTCACTGTATGGCTATGATTGTAAGTGATTTTGTTGCAAAAAGTATATTCAATACCAGAGTCAAAGGGTAACTTTGTTATAGTTAAAAATGTAGGGCTATTTTAGTTAAAGGTTATGGAGTATCTGACTGGTGCGTAATTTCTTCCCCACCAAAGCTTAAATGAATTTAATTACCCAGGAAGTGTGCATTTGGATATATGATGATGTAGCTGAAGTGAAAACGCATATGGATTCTAAGGAGGAAAAAGTAAAGATCTTGCCTAGTTGTGGAAAAACTGGGCCCTCTGTTTTTTATTACCGCCTCCAGTGACGGCCTGTCCATACGGGGCGTAGGGGCGCTGGCCCCCCAATCATGTGCCCATGATCTACATACTGGGCGCCAGATCCATGGATTCCAATGGTATTTTATTTTCCGAAGCACGTGATTTGAGCCAGAAGCTCTAATTGGCTTCAAAAAGAGTGGGCTCTGGGCGCAGAGCACTGCGCCTCGAGCCCACCCACTTGTGTGACAATAGCAAATTTATATTTGCTACTGGCTTCATGATTCTCCTCCCGGCCAATCATGGAGCAGGTCCTGAGACCCGACTGGCCGAGAGGAGAAGCTTACATTCTGCTTCCTCCCATCCGGATTGGTGCTGCACGTCATCTAGGTGTGCCTGCCACTTTGGCTCTACTCAGCTCCCCTGGTTTTCGGTCCCGCCTCCCAGTTGGTCTTTCCACATTCCGTGGCCTCACATCTCCCTGGGGACGGTTGTGTCCTTCACTTCCGGGGTAAGTGCAGGGCTGGTGTGAGGACAGACATGTCCAGTTGGCCAGAGGGGGTGGCTTCTTTGCGCCCCCCCCCCAAAAAAAAATTGAGCACCAGCCACCACTGGACGTCTGTGTCACCTTTGAGGAGATTTATTCCTGGTGACAACTGAAAATCCAAAATTTCCAAAATCAAAAGAAAAAATTTCCACAAAATAAGAGGTAAGGACAACATTGTTTTGCAATCAGCATCTTTTCTTTCTTAAACTGCTAAAAATATCTATTTTCTTATTTGTTGAAATGCTGTTTTCTTTAAGAAATTATTGTAGGAATTAAATATTCCCTAGAACTATATTCATCAGCTCCCCAAATATTTACACTCAAAAAGATATTCCAAACAAGCTTGTAATAAGGGAAAAATTCCAAACCCACACCTCTAATCTTTTCTAGCTACACTGCATTCCCTTTACTGCTCTGATCATCATAACTGCTTGATAAAAAAACACAATACATTCAAGTATAAAGAGATATATGACTTACATGCCTCTCATAATTTAGCAGTTGAGACCAGAGGGGTCATTTGCTAACACTGTTAGATGGGACCAGGGGACATGTCATAGTTTGTGCAAATATCAGCAATACTGAATTTGCCAAGAAATGAGGAATGGGGGAATGGGCTTGTGTTACATATAGGTACAAAAGTATGGCCAAGGTGGTGGTATTGTAAATGTATTGTAAATTTAACTATAACATATTGACTTCATCTTTAATCCATTAGATTTGCATCTTCACTTATGATTGTCTTGGATTTCTTCCATAACTACAAAATACAGAATATACTGCTAATTCCCCTTACATATTCTATCTGTACCTTCTGCAAGGTCATGTAGACAGTGCTCTCATAACTAGTTGTTTATGTATTTCTGTAGGCTTTCATTCTCATTGTCACAGTCATATATGACCTCACTTTGTATAGCACTGCTGAAGATATTGTTTGATTTCTTAAAGGACTGTAGCTGTACCGTGCTTCTTATTCCTGTATCCAGCAACCTATGTGACCAGTTTATCCATGTATGACCATGTACAAACCAAGTATTAAAGAAAAAATGTTACAAAATTAAGTTTTGTCGAGGACTACTAAAAGTTTAAAAAAGTGTGCTATATATTTAGTGTCAAAGAGATTTAATTAGTGTCAGGTGGTGTATTAGAAGAGTTTGCTCGAGAATCATTTTCATAGCATTTCTTCAGGTCAGAGTGGGCAAACCACATAAGTTAACAGTATGGGCAAGTCAATCATTTTAAAAACTGTTCCCCAAGCAAATTCCCAGTTTGACTCATGATCTAGTTGGCAGTATGAATATGGGGGTTATAAGTAGGCTTGTGCAATTCGTTTCGTAACGAATCGAAATTCGGCCGAATTTTGCATCTTTTGGACATTCGCATGCATCCGAATGTCCGAATAAACGAATAACAACGAATATGAAAGAAATATAACGAATGAATTCGAATGAATTTGGTAATTCTTTAAAGCTCTAATGAAACAAAAAGTCAGCTCAAAGTAAATCTTATAGTCCAATCAGCTAATTAATTTTGTGCCGGAGTATGGATTACTGGCAAAGTGCAATCCTGAGAACTGAGTTAGAAGAGTGTTGTATTGTATTTGAGCAGAGGAGAAGAGACGTTGTCATTGTGTGTGTTAAAAGATTCAATAAACAAACGGCTTTCCAAACTACGAATCAATATCGCTAATGTCTATACATACATAAATAGCAAATTTCTACGAATACGAACGAATGAATTCGACACTCTACGAATAATAACGAATTGTCCGAAAACTTATTAACGTAACATAACGAATATAACAGATGAAATCATGTATTTTACGAATGACAACGAACCAAAACTAAGCAAAATTTTCAGTTGTGCACAAGTCTTGTTATAAGAAGTTTTTTTTTGTTTTAGTTGGAAAGCAGACAAAAAAATACTCTATATTGAGATTCCTATAAGTATGTCCCCTCTTTCATCTGAAAACACATTTACAAATGGTTAAGGTTGTCATAATTTTTTTTCTTTAATGTATAATAATAAACATGTTATACTTACCTGCTCTGTGCAATGGTATTGCACAGAACAGTCTCTTATCCCCTTTACTGGAGTCCCCTGCCAGTGCTCTCTGCACTGCACTCCTCCTCTTCTCCGAGTGCCCCTTCAAAAAGCCAGCTGATGGGGGTGCACTGGTGCTCCTGAGCCAAGATGTGTGCACCCATAGACACACACAGCGTGGTTTGGCCATTGTCCATGCTCCCTCCTCACAGGACTTGACTGACAGCAGTAGGAGCAATGGCTCCTTCTGCTCTCAGAGACTCCTGTGAAAGAGAGGAGCAGTGCAGCTACACACCTGACAGCACTGGATCGATAGATGACCCAGGAAAGTGTAGGGGTGGGGGGTTGATATTGGAATTTTTTTTTACCTTAATGCAAAGAATCCATTAAGGTAAAAAAAAAACTTTTGCCTTTGGAATACTTTAAGATATAAATAGGACAAAAGACAAAACAAAATTAGTATCTACGTATATACATTTGCGATTCATCCATCAGCCAGTTCATAGAATTGCAGCTAGAGACGGAGGCAAGTCATAAGTCAGAAATGTGTTCAATAAGATCAATAATTTCACTTAGAACTTAAGAGATAGCTGCATGTCTACAGATGATCTTACAGTCTGAATGTATTCTCCTTAAACTGGCCTTTGTCAGGGTTCTGATGTAGGGGTCATTTTTTTTCAACGCAGTTATAAAATGTCCATAGAATTTTATAACTCTAAAAAACCCAGTAGGAAAGCAGGAGTTTGAGAACCAATGATATCAGTACTGATTTTATTAAACCTGGACATAGCAGTCTGCAGCCCCAACTAGGGCTGCCCTACTCTGCAGTGCGCTTGTGTAGACGGGTGATGATGGACCTTCCTCCATGTTCTCCATTAACTTGTTGGGCGCCAAGTTCTGGGTCACATGAGAGGATTACCCCCAGGATGACTTCTTTTGGACTACACTAGGCACTTGTATCAGGGTCAATGCCAAACACATGGTCTACCTTTACTTGAACTGTGCTCACGACCTGGTAGATGACAAACATGAGCAAACTCTAGTAAACTCTCCTGAAGTATTAAACAACCACATGATCACTTGTACCTTTGCTCTGTGCTGTTTCATCAATGCCCTGGGACAAGGAGGAGGCCGCCATGGGGGAATACTTGACCTTAAAGTGGGCCTACAATCGCAGAGACAAACATACACAGTGTACACTTGCACGATAACTGTCCTCCAGTTAACTCTCCGGTCCCCATGTCATTGTACACTTCTCACTGTAGCTTGCATTTAGGAGGGGAATGATAGGTTTATGTCCACTCCCACCTGTCCAGCCTTTGCCACTAACCATCCCAGGTAATGGAGTGGGACCCTGCTTTGCGCCTAGCGAAGGATATGAGCCTCAATAGTGTGAGTCTGCTTCCATTGCCATGGGAGGTGGACCACTTGCCGTATGAGTACAGACAATATCTCCCTTGCCGCTAGAGGCTGTCCCACCAGACATAGGTACACGCTACCGACGCTGCTTAAACTGACTGTAGACTTCCATTGGCCGCAACAACCACATGTAATACTACAACAGGATAACTCTCTGTGCTTTTTTCAATTGCCAGTGAAGACAGTTGGGATGAGAAGGTAGCCTGCCAAAAACAGAGACCCAGGAAATAAGTTAACCGCTTCCCCCTCTCTGCCAGGCAACAGCTACCTAGCACTTTCCAACTTGCTTACACACTAATGCTGCGTACACACGATTGGACATTCTGACAACAAAATCCCATGTTTTTTTCCGACGGATATTGGCTCAAACTTGTCCTGCATACACACGGTCACACAAAGTTGTTGGCATTTCCGAACGTCAAGAATGCGGTGACCTACAACACGTACAACAGGACTAGAAACGGGAAGTTCAATACCAAGTGTGCCACCTGTTGGGCTCCTTCTGCTAATCTTGTGTTAGTAGAAGTTTGTGACAGATGATTTGCGCTTTTCAGACTCGTGCTTTTCCGATCATTACTGCTCTTCAGTTTGTGTTTGTGGGTTTGTATCTGGTTTTCAGTGCGTGTAGTCAGTTCGTATCTGTTTTTGCAGTGCGTTCTTGTCTGCTTGTATCTGAATTTAAGCTCGCTCTTCTCAGGCCTTGCTGTTTTTCAGTGCATTCTGTTAGTTCATTCTGACCAGCCGACCATTTTGAAGCCATGTTGCGGGTACGTACTCGTCGTAGAGTTCATGCTGTGCAAGGCCTTATTGTTGGGGTTCTTACTTTGACCCAAGCCCAGTCCATGAACAGGGCGAGGAGAAGTTCATGGACCAAGAATTGGTTGTTCCAGCGTGACCAATTCTCTCATATGCCTTTGTTGTGGTAGATCCGTGAGAATAATCCTGATGATTTCAGAAATTATCTCCAGATGACGAACTCTGTTTTTCACCATCTGTTGGCTTTGCTGTCCCCTTATATTATGAAGCAGGACACCTGCATGCAGCAAGCCATCACTCCTGAACAGAGGCTAGTCACCACATTGTGGTACTCGGTACAGGGAGAAGTCTGCAGGACATCAAGTTCTTGACAGGTATCTCCCCCCAGGCTCTGGGGTCATTATTCCAGAGACCTGTTCTGCCATCATTCAGGTCCTACAGAATGACTATATTAGGGTAAGTTTTCTCCTTTAACATCACATTCTATGCATTTAATGATTGCTAATGTATTGTATTTCTTTCATCATTCCATAATTACCATGATTGTAATATGTTGTGAATGTCCTCTTTATCCTCATGCATGCTGTAATTTTTTAAACTTCCTTTTTTGTCCTTCATGCATATTTGCCTTCACTAACCTCCCCGCATGCTATCCTGGGCCCATATACACCTAGCCTAGTCACTTAACAATGTATTTTGTCTGCTCCATTGTAGTGCTTACCCAAAACACCACCTAAAATGTGTACAAATGTTATTTGCGTCCTTAAATTCATGCAGTGCCAGAGGCTTTTTTTGGGGTTCCAAAATCATTTGAAACTCTCCCTCCCCCAACCGATGCCAATCCTCTATCTGCTAACTTTGCCCAACCCATACAAACTATACCTACCTCTTTTGTGGTCAGATTTAGGGATGAATTCCCCAAAGCATGTAGTGAAAGGGCCTGCCTGAATACTTTCAAATGGTTTTATTCTCCTATTATCTTGATAGGTAATTGCAGAATGTAAAAATGTGCTTTCATTTGTACATTGTGTATTCATATTTTTGTATTATGACACATCTTACCTGTCCGGGGGGCTGCCAAAAGTGTAAGTAAGGAGGGGCTGGCCAAAGTAACACATATTATTTATGCGTTCAGCTCTCAATGAAGTGGAGAGGTTTACCTGTTCAAAACATCCCCCCCACCTATTTTTTTTACAATGGGCCATCAGGGGAGGGGGGGGAGGAATCTGATAAGTGGACCTTATACTTTTGTCTTTAAATACTCCTTAAAATAAATGCTATACTGATGTTGGCCAAGAATGTTTGTGTCTAATCTGCTTGCAATGTTATGTGCAAAATTACAATTTTTTTTCTTGTTTGACTCCACAGTTTCCTTCAATGCCACAGGAATGGCAAACTGTGGCATCCCACTTTGTCAATCGTTGGGACTTTCCCAACTGTGGAGGGGCACCCTTTCACCCATGACACATCCATAATGGGGTACAGGACAGCCAATTGAGACATTTCAGAACATGGACATACACCCTACCTTATAAATAGACCTGATATGGCGGCCATTTTACATTCTGTCTTTTGTCACGGTAGGGAAAGGACGCTGTGGGGAGCAGGGACAGTCAGTCTAATCACTAGCTAGCTATTACTATTAGGTCCACAAAAATGTCCTTTTAAGGACTGGTATAGGTGTACAGTATATAGGGTTGTAATACACTTATACTATACTTTCTTTCAAATATAGAAAGCATATTATGGTGCACTGCTGTGCTGCTGAGTGCAGTCTTTTATCAGTGTAGGGAGGGACAGTTTGGTGTTTGGAGCAGGGACAGTCTGCAAATTACTAGCTACTAGGTCCACAAAGGTCATGTTTCTTTCAAATATAGAAAGCATAGTGCTGACCAATTCTGCTGCTGTATTTTATCAGTGTAGGGACTGAGAGACAGTTTGGTGTTTGGAGCAGGGACAGTCTGCAATTCACTAGCTATTAGCTAGCTACTATTAGGTCCACAAAGGTCCTTTTAAGGACTGGTATAGGTGTACAGTATATAGGGTTGTAATACACTTATAATATACTTTCTTTTAAATATAGAAAGTATATTATCATGCAGTATATTATGGTATCAGTGTAGGGAGGGACAGTGTGGTGTTTGGAGCAGGGACAGTCTGCAAATCACTAGCTACTAGGTCCACAAAGGTCCTTTTAAGGACTGGTATAGGTGTACAGTATGTAGGGTTGTACACGTATAATATACTTTCTTTCAAATATAAAAAGCATATTATACTTCACTGCTGTGCTGCTGAGCTGAGTGCTGATCAATTCTGCAGCTGTCGTTTCTCAGTGTAGGAAGGGACAGTCTGCAATTCACTAGCTACTAGCTAGCTACTACTAGGTCCACAAAGGTCCTTTTAAGGACTGGTATAGGTGTACAGTATATAGGATTGTAATACACGTATAATATACTTTCTTTCAAATATAGAAAGCATATTATACTTCACTGCTGTGCTGCTGAGTGCTGATCGCTTCTGCTGCTGTCTTTTATCATTGTAGGGACTGAGGGACAGTTTGGGGTTTGGAGCAGGGACAGTCTGCAATTCACTAGCTACTAGGTCCACAAAGGTCCTTTTAAGGACTGGTATAGGTGTCCAGTATATAGGGTTGTACACGTGTAATATACTTTCTTTCAAATATAGAAAGCATATTATACTTCACTGCTGTGCTGCTGAGCTGAGTGCTGACCAATTCTGCAGCTGTCGTTTCTCAGTGTAGGGAGGGACAGTTTGGTTTTTGGAGCAGGGACAGTCTGCAATTCACTAGCTACTAGTTAGCTACTACTAGGTCCACAAAGGTCCTTTTAAGGACTGGTATAGGTGTACAGTATATAGGGTTGTAATACACGAATAATATACTTTCTTTCAAATATAGAAAGCATATTATAGTGCACTGCACTGCTGTGCTGCTGACCGATTCTGCAGCTGTCGTTTCTCAGTGTAGGGAGGGACAGTTTGGTTTTTGGAGCAGGGACAGTCTGCAATTCACTAGCTACTAGCTAGCTACTATTAGGTCCACAAAGGTCCTTTTAAGGACTGGTATAGGTGTACTATTTGGTGTGCAGTGTATAGGGATGTAATACATGTATAAAATACTTTCAAGTATAGAAAGCATGGAAAAGTGCATTTCCACTGTGCAGCATTGTGACTGCTGAGCGGTTCTGCAGCGATACTACAAAGAGTGACAAACGCAATTAGAAAAAAGTATTATAACTGGTGTGATAGACCAGTGGCCCCCCAAAACGACAGATTGAAGCGGGGTGTTATATACCTTCTTCCACATATACTGCACTTCTCTAGAGACTTTTGTCACAGGGTCATTTAAAAAATGACAGGCAGAGGAAGAGGCCAGCCCCCCCGCAGTGGTGGTAGGGGTAGGGTAGGAGCAACAGGCTTGAGCAAAAGTGGCAAACTGCAGAAGGTGCGTTCGATTACGTCAAAGGACGCACCAGACTTGGTTGAGTGGCCCACTCAGCCTTACTCTTCTGCACCCTCCTCATCCTCTCGATCTGCACCCTCTTCTTCACTCTCTGCTGTGTGCACCCCCAAAGACACTACCACCAACACCACCACCACCATATACCCTCCGCTTGAGTCACAGGAATTATTTTCCGATCCATCACAAGACATTGCCAATGCGCAGCCACTCTTGGCATTGGATCACGAAGAGGAGATAGCAACAACCGTCACTCAGCAGTCTGACGACAGTACCCAGATAAGCCCAAGGAGGAGGTTGGTCCCCAGTGTTGCTGCCTACTCTGAGATCTCTAATTATAGCGGTGGGGAAGGTGATGTCGATGATGACGTGTCTAGTGATGTCCCATGGGTGCCCACAAGAGAGGAAGAGGAGGGGAGTTCAGAGGGAGATATGGACCAGCAGATAGGGAGGAGAAGCAGGTGGAACTTACATTGCACAGGAGGGACAAAGCAGACTGCTAATGTATCAGGAGCCAGGCATCAACCATGTACGGTCACAGGACGCCGGCACATGGCTCCGCAGTGTGTGCTTTTTTTAACGTGTCCGCTGCTGACAATAGTGTTGCCATCTGCAGCCTTTGCAGTCAACGCATAAGTCACGGTAAGCCCAACACTCACCTAGGAATGACCGCCTTAAGAAGGCACATGAGCTGCCATCACTGAGCCCAGTGGGAGCAACGGAACCCACAAAGCCACACTCCAGGCTCTCACCGTCCAGCCTCATCTTCTACTTCTCCTTCTCCTCTCTCCTCAGAATTGTCCTCCACTCCACCTTCCATCATGCCATCCTCGCATTTTTCTGGAAAAAGGCAGGCTTCCGTGGGCCAAATGTTCGAGCATTGATGACGCCAGATAACCCTCTTGCCCAACGGTTGACGGCTGGCTTGTCAGAACTGATAGCCCGCCAACTACTGCCATATAAACTGGTGGACTCGGAGGCCTTTTGAAAATTTGTGGCCATTGGAACACCACAATTGAAGGTCCCAGGAAGGAAGTATTTCTCACAGAAGGGCATCCCAGAGCTATATGGCCATGTTCAGCGGCAAGTGAATGTGTCTGGCACACAGTGTCGGTGCCAAGATACATCTGACCACAGACTGGTGGTCTAGCAAACACGGGCAGGGAAGGTATATAACTTTTACTGCCCACTAGGTGAACCTTCTGACGGCGTCAAGCATGTAACCCGTGGCACCCGTGTAGATTTGGTTTTACCGCCAGGGGTTGCATGCAGGCCTGCCTCTTCTTCTCCTCCTCTTACTCCATCCTCCCTCTCCTCCTCGGCTGACTCCTCCTTTTCTGCTATTAGCGTCTCTTCCGCTGTGCCACTCAAGATCCCCAGAACCTATTCGACATGCCAGGTGAGACGTTGCCATTCTGTGCTGCGTCTCTTGTGCCTGGAAGCCAAGAGCCACACTGGCCCTGCACTCCTTTCAGCTTTGCATTCCCAGGCAGATCAGTGGCTAACACTGCTCAATTTGACAGTTGGTAAAGTGGTGTGTGACAACGGTGCCAATATGCTTAGCACATTGAAACAGGGCAAAATTACACACATGCCATGCATGGCACACGTCTTAAACTTGGTCGTGCAGCGATTCGTTGTCAAATACCCTGGGGTCCAGGACATCTTGCAGCAGGCAAGGAAAATCTCAGCCCATTTCAGAAGATCTTACACGGCCATGGCTTGCCTTGCTGACATTCAGCGGCGACACAATCTGCCAGTCAGAAGCCTTATTTGCGATTCGCAGCCATGGCGCCATCAGTGACATCGTACCTTATGCCTTCTTTATGGAGCGTGCATTGCGTTGTGTCATTGATCAAGCCGTGGAGGAGCAGGAGCAGAAAGATGAGGAAGTCGCAAAGCTGGATGAATTCCCGGGGGGCTACTCTATCTGAGACAAGTCAACAACAGGAGTCTGAAGAGGAGTCAGAGGAGGATGGTGCCGGGGCGGATGAGGAGGAGCAAGAAGAGCATGCTTTAAACCTTTCTGGGATCCCTGTTGTTGTTCGTCGATAGGGAGAGGAGAACGAGGAGGACGACATTATCCTGGATGATGAGCAGGAGACAGGCCACCACACCGCTTCTAGTTTAGTGCAAATGGGGGCCTTCATGCTCCAGTGTTTTAACAGGGACCCCCGTATAAAAAGCATACAGGTTAAAGACCAGTACTGGGTGACAACGTACTTAGACCCCGGTACAAACACAAAATGGCGGAAATGTTACCACCATCACAGAGGGCTGTCAGAATGGAGCACTTCCAGGCCTTGCTTAGAGAAATGCTGCATTCTGCTTTTGCGTGCGCTGGCAGAGGAATTCCCACTCCCAGAGAAAGAGTTGCGGGTACCAATCCAACAGTGCCTGCAAAAAGAGGGTGGTTTGAAGATGTGTTGGTCACTTCTGATATGAGATCATTCTTTCAGCCGACCCATTGACAGGTCTCATCCAGATCCAGCATCAGGGAATGCCTAGACTGACAGGTGTCCACCTACATACGGCACCATCTCTAAGGATCAGACCTGGACTGGCACCTCCGGACCACCGCAGTAGAGCCCTGCATAGGTGGGGGTAAGGGCCGGGCAGAGGGAGGGGCTCAAGCACAGGTTGGCACACTGGGACACTGGCACAGGACTGCGCTGCCCTGACTGTGGCACTGATCATCTCCTGCACCCCCTTCATAGCCTCGCCTGACCTTGCCTCTCCTCCATGGCCTTCATGCGCTCCTGAATTGTCAAAATTTCACAAATAAAAAAAGAATGCTTGTCATTGTCGATCCCTGATTCACTCAATACTCTTGTTATGTCAGTGTCCATGTATGTATGCATAGCTAATAAGTATTTTGTGGCTGAAAATATGACCGGGAGGTTTTTAAGGTTCGCCTGCCATTAAAGTCAATGGGGTCCGCCGCAAACCGCACTTTTGCCCACGTTCGCGGTTCGCATCCGCGAAATGTCCCATCGGAAGTTCGTCCATCAGTACACACTACACTGGTCAAATCCTTTCCTGACAACAGCATACTGACAGGATTGAAAAAAAGAGAAATTCCACCATCAACGGGACCAGGTGTTTTGTCACCACATTGCAAATATGAGCAAAGAAAAACAACCTCCTTGGTGGGATGGGACTTTAAAGGTGACCAAAACACCAAAATGTAGAAATTTGATTACAACAATATAGTACAATACACTAAAATGTGTCTCTGCAGAGACAGGATTTGTTTCAATAATTTTTATTGTTTTACAACAAATTAAAAAAAATACAATGTGACATTGTACAGCGATTTACACAAAGTCGTACAGGTAAGTACAGTTAGAAAGTAAAGTACTTGGTTGTCAAGATAACAGAAAAATTGGAACTTTCATATTCGTAACTGGAGTAACTATACGTTAACCATAAGTTGTGTATCACTCCCCCAGGAACCCCAATGGGAACTCTTTTGTTACCCAGGGGAGGAATAACTCATGTGGATATTGTCTTACATATAATGGATATCGATAAGAAAGTGTTAATATCAACTTGTTACCACATCAAGAGAAGTTAACTGGTTTGCACGTGTTAAAGGAATGTCATAGCCCCAGACCACAGCACCCACGACTTTGTTTAGGAAGCCTACGCTGTAAGCCATCATCGTTTTGTAATTGTAGTGGAGGTTTACTGTGTCACAAGTGTGTTCTACAGAGGGGGATTTGTCAGTTTCCCACAGTCTCATTATACATAGTCTGGCGGCTAGCAGAATGTGGGTCGTCATGCGTCTAAAGGTCTGTGGTATAGAGTCAATGTTCAGGTTCAGTATCGCTAGTTCAGGTGATGGAGATATGTCTTGGTGTGATATGTCTGACAGTATTTGAAAAACTGTGTTCCAATACTTCTGTATGCGTGGGCATCTCCAGAAGATGTGGAATATATCTCCTTTGGCTGAGTTACATCTCCAGCATTGGTCTTGTGTGGAGGAGTTAAATTTAGCAAGCTTTGAATGAGTCACATACCATCCAAGGGACGATTTTTGGGTGGTTTCTCATAATGCAGAGCATTTTTTGGTTTTGTTTATCGATTATAATGCCCGTTTCCATTGGTGTTATGTGTAGGCCCATCCCAAGTCGTGTTCCCAATAGATGTGGGGGGGGGGGGGCTTTTTAGTAAACTGAAGCTTTTGGTCTAGGACATTATAGAATAGAGATATCCCTTTCATTTTGGGGGAAGAGGACGTTAGACAATCCCACGCTTTGGAGTATATTGTGTAGAGAGGAAAGTGGATTCCTTTAAGGCAGTGCGTGGCGCATATGTAAGTGAAGAGGTCCGTATGGGGTAGGTTGAATTTGTGTTGAAGGAGAGGGAAGGGTTTTGGTCTGTCATTTTGGAGAACATCTTGGATATTGTGGATAGCCTTTTTGGACCATTAGGTCATAGATAGGTCAGGTGAGAGATGATGAAGATAGTAGATTGGAATGGGAGGAGTGTTAGATGTGTCGCTGCTGTTGCGGAGTAGTCGTTTCCATGCCGTGACCGACGCTATCATGGTGGGAGGTGTTGCTGACGATAGTTTTGGGCCCCAAGGTGAGCTCATTACCCTCCATTTTAGATTTGGATGTAGTAAAGTCAAAATTTTGATTGAACTCCAGAGCTTCACTGGAACCACTCTTTGTTTTGATAAAGCACCAAAGCAGTGTGGCAATCTTTGAAGTCTATTATACCTGAGCCACCCGCTGATCTATGGTTTATAAGTGATGAGTGTGCACTTCTAGGTTTGGTTCCATTCCATATGGATTTGTTAAACAGAGTTTGTAGAGATTTGAAGTAGTGTTTGGGTATGGGGATGGAGAGAGTTCTGAGCAGGTAGAGAACTTGAGGAAGATGGAGCATTTTAAATGCTGCGAGTCTGCCGGACTATGAATGGTTTATTTTTGGTTAAGGCTTGGGTTTGTATTTTTAATTTGGCAAGGAGAGGTTTGAAGTTGGTTGTGAAGAGGTGTTTGACTGATTTTGTGAGATGTACTCCCAGATATGAGATGCTATCATCTGCCCAGGCGAATGAGAATTGGGCCTGTAGTAGGTTTCTGGTTGTGGCGTCCAGCTTAATGTCTAAGATATGTGATTTAGTTACCTTCAGTCTGTAGTATGATATTCGTCCAAACCAGTAGAGCATTTTTTGGGCTTGAGTCAGGGAGGAAGTTGGGTTAATCCTTACTATAAGTATGTTCAATATGGTAGGCTCAATATGGTGTATCAGGTTGATCATCCATCTTGTGGCGTCTGGTGCTTGTCTACCCTTAATAAACCCTGATTGGTCCTTATGAATGAGATCAGGCATAACTATCATCAGGCGTCTGGCAACCATTTCGGCATATATTTTCAGGTCGAGGTTCAGTAGGGAGATAGGGCAGAAATTTTGAGGGGAGGTTGGATCTTTCCCTGGCTTTGGAATTGTAATTATAAGGGCATTTAGTGATTCGTCAGTGAACTTTGAAGAGAAGGCAGCAATATTGAAAAATTGCATCAAATGGGAAAGAAAGTGGCTCGAGAAATGTTTATAATATTCTCCCAATAAACTGTCTGGTCCTGGAGCTTTGCTCAAGGGTAATGTAAATATTGTGTCGAGGATTTATTTTTCAGAGAATGGTTTGTTTAAGGAGGACAATTGAGTGCCTGTCAGTGCTGGGAGTTTAATTTGGTGTAGAAAGTCATTGATGTCGACGGTTGACGGTTGGTAGGTATTAGGGTCATGTCTGATGTTGTACAGGTTGCTATAGTATTCACCAAAGGCATTCGCTATGTCCTGGGGTTAGTCAAATTTTCACTGGAGTGGGGGTGGAATAGGTGGTGTATTCTGGATTTGATTCTTTTTCCCTTGAGACGTTGCGCTAGTCTCTTACCTGCCTTGTTGGATGTGGAGTAGGATTTGGCTTTAATTTTTTGTGTTGGATTCATTTGTAAGAATGTAGGAGTAACGAACCTAATTCCTGTTGTAGGGTCAGCAGTTGGGACAGGAGTGTCTGGTTTGGGTTAGTTTTGTGTTGGGATTCAAGAGTTTTGATTTGGGATGTAAGGGTATCTATTTTCTGCGTCCTCTTCTTCTTACATATGGAACTTAGTTTTATCATTGTACCTCTAATCGCACATCTTTGATGGAAATAGTGTTCGGAGCATGGTCTTACCACGTCATGGTGTGGATTACAGATGCGCCAATATTTTGTAGCAACCATTTGTCTGAGAGAAACATATAAATTCTGGAGTACGATTTGTGGTGGGGGGAGAAGTAGGTGTAGTCTTTTTCAGACCCGTGATGACACCTCCACACATCAAAGACATCTTGTGATGCAAGGAGTTGTTTCGGGGGGATTCTCTTCTTTTCACTGCTGAAGTAGTGTCCATGTGAATGTCCACCACTATATTGAAATTGCCGCAAATTAACAAATGGCACTGACCCACCGCTTGTGCTTTGCCTAGAGATTTCCTGAGGAAGCGGATCTGTCGGGTATTGGGAGCATAAACCTTCAGTAGGGTATAATTGACCTTGTTAAGGGTAAATATTAGGATTAGGTAGTGACCATTGGGGTTGGAGATTTCTTGGAGCAAGTGGAATTGCTTTGAGAACTCTTTTCTTGGAGTTGTGGGTGGAATGGTAAATTTAGGGATATTTGCTGTTGGAGAATAGGGCTGTTGAAGTAGGTGGTTTTCTTGGATACATAGGATGTCGCTGTCGAGTTTTACAGATATGTGCCACAGGGAGCGGCGCTTTGCCGGGTGGTTTAGGCCCTTGGCATTTAGGGTTAGGATATTAAATGGCACGACCAGTGGCTAAGAGTAGAGGTGGCGCAAGTGGGGGAATAACACTTACAGTTAGTTGTATACAGTGGTCGCTGAGGAGGTGGCTTCTTCTTGAAGTTGAGTAGTCTCTGGAGAGCTGGTGCTGTGTTGTTGATGTCCTGGATCTAGGGCTATGAGAGAGATCTGGGGGAAAACCAACAAGTCAGAAGGGCTAAAATATCAAAAATGAGAACAAAAACCGTAGCAATTCTTCTGTCATACAATGTTCCTTCAATGAAAGGTTTGTGGTGGCATGTGTAACAGGAAGCTAAATGTAGCTTTGTCGCTGGTGGGGGAAAACAGTAACTAAAAAAACCTGAGAAATTTGCATAAGGCGGTGAGGGAGAAATATTGTTGTTGCTGTGGCCCAACAGGTTCAGGTGATCATTTGGGATTGGTGGGTTCTGGGTCCCTGGTTGGTGCGCCTTTGTTGAAGTTTCCGTTGTAGCAGAGGTGGAACTGCTTCTTTGAGGATTCCAGAATGATCCCCATTCATGTAGTAGGCGCATGCCTGTCATTAGGTCGCTGACAACATGGGTGGCGTCATTTTTGATGATAAGTAAAGTCGTGGGATATCTCCACTTGTATAGGATTTTACGATTGTAAAGGCCTTGGGTAATGGGGTTCAGCTGTCTCCAGAGTTGTAGCGTATATTTGGAAAGGTCGGGGAAGATCTGGAATCTGTCATACGGTCTGGGCAGAGGAGATTTGGACCTGACTTCTGCCGTAATTTTTTCTTTGATGTGGAAAAGATGAACCCTCATGAGTATGTCTTTCGGCACAGATGCTGCTAAGTGTGAGGGTTTTACTATTCTGTGGATCCTATCTGTGATGATGTCTCTAGGAGCCGCGTCAGGCAAGATAGTGTGTATGAGGTCTTTGGCATATTTTGGTAGGTCTCCCTGGTAGGTACAGATTCAGGGACCCCCCCGCAGTTAACGTTGTTGCGTCTGGAGCGGTCTTCCAAGTCGGCCAGCTTGGCCCGGACCTAATCTTGCTCCTCTTTCACTTCTTCAACTGTGTCTATAATGTTATTCATGTCATAGTTGTGCATTCTGTCATTCCCTGTTCAATGGTAGAGATTCTGTGACCCATAGACTGCACGTCTGTGGAGATCTTGTTGAATAGAGAAGACAGGTCAGTCATCAGAGACGTTTGCAGGGACATGAGCATGTCTTTTAACCACTTGAGACCCGCGCTATAGCCAAATGACGGCTACAGCGCGGACCTCCTTTGCCGGGACTACGTCTATTGACGTCATCCTGTGCACGAGCGCGCGCTCTGTAATCGGCGAGTCTATGAGACCACGTGAGTCTATGAGACCCCCTTACCACGTGATCAGCTGTCAGCCAATGACAGCTGATCATGTGATACAATGGAGCCGGTAATCAGCTATTATTCCTCCTCGCGCTGGCAGCGCGAGGAAAAAAAAATAGCCGATCACCGATCACGGCCAGCTTTCCAGTGCCCACCTGCCCCCCTCAGGAATAAATAAGTGCCCCCCGTAAGTGCCACCCAGCAGTGCCCACAGTGCAACCCAGCAATGCCCACAGTGCCACCCAGCAGTGCCCACAGTGCCACACAGCAGTGCCCACAGTGCCAACCATCAGTGCCCACAGTGCCACCCAGCAGTGCCCACAGTGCCACCCACAATCTGCCTCAACAACGGTGCTGCACCCCAGTGCCACATATCCGTGCCCATCAGTGTCATCTACCAGTGCCCATCAGTGCCGCCCATCAGTGCCCAGCAGTGCCACCTATCAGAGCCACCCATCAGTGCCACCTATCAGTGCCCATCAGTCCCATCTATCAGTGGTACCTATCAGTGCCCCTTAGTGCCATCCATCCGTGCCACCCATCCGTGCCACCCATCCGTGCCACCCATCCGGGCCTCTTATCTGTGCCCATCTTTGCCCATCAGTGCTGCCTTATCTGTGCCCATCAGTACTGCCTTATCTGTGCCTATCGGTGCCACCTTATCTGTGCCTATTAGTGCCGCCTTAACTATGCCTATCAGTGCCCACCAGTGCAGCCTATCAGTGCCCACCAGTGCAGCCTATCAGTGCCCACCAGTGTAGCCTATCAGTGCGCCTCATCCGCGCACTTTAATGAAGGAGAAAAATGACCTGTTTGCAAAATTTTATAACAAACTATTAAACATGATTTTTATTTTTTTATTTTTTTTTGCATCTTTTTATGTTTGTTTAGCAAAAAATAAAACTCCCAGCTGTAATTAAATACCACCAAAAGAAAGCTCTGTTTGTGGGAAAAAAATTATAAAAATGTCATTTGGGTACAGTGTTGTATGACCGCGCAATTGTCATTCAAAGTGCATCAGCGCTGAAAGCTGAAAATTGGTCTGGGCAGGAGGGGGTTTAAGTGCCCAGTAAGCAAGTGGTTAAAGCAGTGTCTATGACTGGTTGGCCAGTGGTGGGAAAGGATGCCATAGAATTATGCAGGAGACAAGTATTTGGCGCAAATCAAAGATATTTGGTTCCCACTAGAAAAAAAGTCTATAAAATTACATATAGTAGTGAGTGCAGGGAATGCACTACTTTGTCAAGTCCAAAAAAGGAAAAATAAAATGTTCTTTAGTTCGTGAGGAGAGGGGGGGAGGAGAGGAATGGAGAGGGGGAATGGATCCGCATGCAGGGCTGCCACCTTAAAAGAGCTGAAACTTAAGCTCCTGGATTGCTGCAGATAAAGGAGAAAAAAGAGAGAGAGGGGCGCCTCTGGGTGCAGATTTTTCAAAAGGTTTTATTTTCAGTGTAAAAACATAAAATTTTGCACTCACATTTAGTAGGCAAAAGGTAGGCATTTAAACACAGAGGGTCATCAGGTGTATCTGATTATGGGACGTCAGCCAGTGATCCGGTCCACATCTGTCATCTAGTTGTTCCTGTTCCTCTCACATAAGGTCCACTACAGGTGTTTTTTAAGAAGCAGCCGGCTTATGGTGGACACGAGATGTGCGGTCTTCAGAAGGAGGCTTGGGAAGCAGAGATGACCAGGGCGCGGTGCTGTGACGTCAGAGGGTATGCGGCGCGTTTCTTGAGCGTGCGGGTCGAGATTTCGGACGACCGCGCTCTTTCATCAGGCAGAATCAGAATAAAGTGAAGGGGACTCAGGATTTAAATAGGGGCAGGCTGAGGACAGTAGGTGTGGCTGGAGGCGGACTGGGAACAGGTGAAGGGGCATGGCTAATTAGGGGCAGGCTGAGGACAGTAGGTGTGGCTGGAAGCAGACTGGGAACAGGTGAAGGGGGCGTGGCTATGGCCGAGTATGGGGAAGGAAACGATGAGTAATGAGGGGGGGAGGGAAATGGGAGAGAAAGAGAGAGCAGCAGCGGCTTAGAATAAGGAGGAAGAAAACGTCTATGGGGAAATCTTATGTATATGTCGGTAAAATCGTCTATAGAATAAAATTCTATGGGAAAAACATCAAAAATAATTGTGAGAATAAGTAAAAAGGGTAAAAATTATATATATAAAAAGATAAAAAAAGCTTAAAAAAGCTAAAAGGAGGGGAGTAAAAAAGAAGGTAAAAAGAGGCAAGAAGCATACATGAAGTGTGTAGATATAATTGTATTGGGGATTGGACATGCAGGACATATGTGTATAAGGGGATAAAAATGGTGTATGTGTATATACACATATACAGATACACATATAAATACGTACGCTTACCCGTGTTAAATGAAAAAAACGCAATGTATAAAATGAAAATGAAAATAAAAACAGAAATAAAAAAGAAATAAAAACAAAAACGCACACCCGCACATATATGCCTACATGGACACATGTGTGTATGTGTGCACATACAT
Source organism: Lithobates pipiens (assembly GCF_037356315.1). Lineage (NCBI taxonomy): Eukaryota > Metazoa > Chordata > Amphibia > Anura > Ranidae > Lithobates > Lithobates pipiens. Next base: position 266,316,628 of record NW_027507784.1, on the reverse strand, counting down.
GAGTGTGGGGCGCGGGGAGAGGAAAAAGGAGTACGTGGGAGTGGAGGGGGGGAGGAAAAGAAAAAAAGGGGGGGAAAGGAGCTAGAAAAGGGGGGAGGGAGGGGAGAGGGGGGAGGGGAGAGGAATAGGAAGTATTACACTAATACAAAATGATAAGAATTATTTTCTAAATATGCATGGGTACATATACAAGCCAATATCAATACATGATTCTTTGCAAGGAGAAAAGAGAATATAATCGCTTGAGAATTGCAGTAATGGTAAAACAGTATGCATAATAATATATTTGCCATAAATATCGGTAGCTCGAACAAGCGGATAGATTGAGAGGATATCTATATAGGTGAGGGGATGTCATGTTGTGTGATAAGGACGGCACCATGGACGAGGGGTGTCTGGTATGGGGCGGTTCGAGCTCTGCGACAGATGATAACAGGTGGGTTATAAGGTAGTGGTGCATCAGAGGATGGTGGCAATTTCGATACACTCGTTGATTCCCCCTGGGGAGAGTGCGTCGAGGGTATAGATCCAGAAGGTTTCGCGAGAGCATAATTTTTTAAACCTTTCCGCTGGAGGGAGATGGTTGGGGATCTGCTCGATAACCCAGACCTTGAGGCCTGATGTGGACCCCTTATGAGAGAGGGCGAAGTGTCTGGGCACGCTATGGGGGTCTGTGCCTCCTTCTATTAATCTACGATGCTCACCGAAACGTTGTCTGAGTGTCCTAATGGTTCTCCCTACATATATGAGACCACAGGGACAACTCAGACCATATATTAGGAAATCGGATGAGCAGTTATAAAATTCTTTTAGTTCATAGGTTTTGCCCTTGGTGGTGAATTCTTTTTGTCCGTGATTGACAAATTTACATGTTTTACAAAGTGCTTTGTGGCATTGATACATCCCAGTTAGGGGTATCAGTTGGAGGGTTTTAGGAAAATTGGATTGGGTTTTTAATTTACTGGGTGCGATTTTGTTTCTCAAGTTTGGGGCCCTACGGTAAGTGACAGATGGTCGGGCTGGGAGTTCAGTTTTCAGGTGGGGGTCCTGCTGTAGGATACTCCAGTGTTTTTTTAAAATTCTTTCCATAGTTTTATGTTCATTATGAAAGGTGGTGATGAATCTACTAGAGAAATTCTGTGGGGAGCGGTCTGTTTTTGTTGCAGTTTTTTCTGAGAGGCACTGTTTGAAAGCGTTTTCTATAAGGGGTGCAGGATAGTTTTTTTCTTTAAATTTAGTTTTCAAAGTGTTGCTGGATTCGATATAGTCAATTTGTTTGGTGCAGTTTTGCCTTAGGCGCCAAAATTGGCCCTTTGGGATATTTTTGATCCATTTTGGGTAGTGACAGCTATTAAAGTGAAGGTAGGAGTTGCCCGCAGTTGGTTTCGTATAGTTTTTTGAGATAATAGCATGACCTTCGTGTCCCAGTTCTAAGTCTAGAAATGCTATGGTCTCGGAGTTGGTATTAGACGTAAAGGATAGGCCATAGGGGTTATTGTTGCAATGTTGAACAAAGGGGGGGATTGAGTCAGCTGCTCCATCCCAGATGAGGATAAGGTCATCTATGTATCTACCGAAAAAGATTATGTTTTCTGAAAAAGGATTATTTTTGTAGATGTAGTGGGACTCCCAGAAGCCCATCGCAAGGTTCGCATATGAGGGCGCAAAATTGGCGCCCATAGCTGTACCTTGGATCTGTTGGTAGAAGTCACCGTTGAAGGTAGGCCAGAAGTTCTAGGAGGTGACGACCATCGCGAATATAGGATTGCACATTGCAACAATAACCCCTATGGCCTATCCTTTACGTCTAATACCAACTCCGAGACCATAGCATTTCTAGACTTAGAACTGGGACACGAAGGTCATGCTATTATCTCAAAAAACTATACGAAACCAACTGCGGGCAACTCCTACCTTCACTTTAATAGCTGTCACTACCCAAAATGGATCAAAAATATCCCAAAGGGCCAATTTTGGTGCCTAAGGCAAAACTGCACCAAACAAATTGACTATATCGAATCCAGCAACACTTTGAAAACTAAATTTAAAGAAAAAAACTATCCTGCACCCCTTATAGAAAACGCTTTCAAACAGTGCCTCTCTGAAAAAACTGCAACAAAAACAGAGCGCTCCCCACAGAATTTCTCTAGTAGATTCATCACCACCTTTCATAATGAACATAAAACTATGGAAAGAATTTTAAAAAAACACTGGAGTATCCTACAGCAGGACCCCCACCTGAAAACTGAACTCCCAGCCCGACCATCTGTCACTTACCATAGGGCCCCAAACTTGAGAAACAAAATCGCACCCAGTAAATTAAAAACCCAATCCAATTTTCCTAAAACCCTCCAACTGATACCCCTAACTGGGATGTATCAATGCCACAAAGCACTTTGTAAAACATGTAAATTTGTCAATCACGGACAAAAAGAATTCACCACCAAGGGCAAAACCTATGAACTAAAAGAATTTTATAACTGCTCATCCGATTTCGTAATATATGGTCTGAGTTGTCCCTGTGGTCTCATATATGTAGGGAGAACCATTAGGACACTCAGACAACGTTTCGGTGAGCATCGTAGATTAATAGAAGGAGGCACAGACCCCCATAGCGTGCCCAGACACTTCGCCCTCTCTCATAAGGGGTCCACATCAGGCCTCAAGGTCTGGGTTATCGAGCAGATCCCCAACCATCTCCCTCCAGCGGAAAGGTTTAAAAAATTATGCTATCGCGAAACCTTCTGGATCTATACCCTCGACGCACTCTCCCCAGGGGGAATCAACGAGTGTATCGAAATTGCCACCATCCTCTGATGCACCACTACCTTATAACCCACCTGTTATCATCTGTCGCAGAGCTCGAACCACCCCATACCAGACACCCCTCGTCCATGGTGCCGTCCTTATCACACAACATGACATCCCCTCACCTATATAGATATCCTCTCAATCTATCCGCTTGTTCGAGCTACCGATATTTATGGCAAATATATTATTATGCATACTCTTTTACCATTACTGCAATTCTCAAGCGATTATATTCTCTTTTCTCCTTGCAAAGTATCATGTATTGATATTGGCTTGTATATGTACCCATGCATATTTAGAAAATAATTCTTATCATTTTGTATTAGTGTAATACTTCCTATTCCTCTCCCCTCCCCCCTCTCCCCTCCCTCCCCCCTTTTCTAGCTCCTTCCCCCCCCCCCCCCCTCCACCCCTTTTTTTCTTTTCCTCCCCCCCCCCCCCCACTCCCACGTACTCCTTTTTCCTCTCCCAGCGCCCCACACTCATGTATGTGCACACATACATGTGTCCATGTAGGCATATATGTGCGGGTGTACGTTTTTGTTTTTATTTCTTTTTTATTTCTGTTTTTATTTTCATTTTCATTTTATACATCCCGTTTTTTTCATTTAACACGGGTAAGCGTACGTATTTATATGTGTATGTGTATATACACATACACCATTTTTATCCCCTTATACACATATGTCCTGCATGTCCAATCCCCAATACAATTATATCTACACACTTCATGTATGCTTCTTGCCTCTTTTTACCTTCTTTTTTACTCCCCTCCTTTTAGCTTTTTTAAGCTTTTTTATCTTTTTATATATATAATTTTTACCCTTTTTACTTATTCTCACAATTATTTTTGATGTTTTTCCCATAGAATTTTATTCTATAGACGATTTTACCGACATATACATAAGATTTCCCCATAGACGTTTTCTTCCTCCTTATACTAAGCCGCTGCTGCTCTCTCTTTCTCTCCCATTTCCCTCCCCCCCTCATTACTCATCGTTTCCTTCCCCATACTCGGCCATAGCCACGCCCCCTTCACCTGTTCCCAGTCTGCTTCCAGCCACACCTACTGTCCTCAGCCTGCCCCTAATTAGCCCCGCCCCTTCACCTGTTCCCAGTCCGCCTCCAGCCACGCCTACTGTCCTCAGCCTGCCCCTATTTAAATCCTGAGTCCCCTTCACTTTATTCTGATTCTGCCTGATGAAAGAGCGCGGTCGTCCGAAATCTCGACCCGCACGCTCAAGAAATGCGTCGCATACCCTCTGACGTCACAGCACCGCGCCCTGGTCATCTCTGCTTCCCAAGCCTCCTTCTGAAGACCACACATCTCGTGTCCACCATAAGCCGGCTGCTTCTTAAAAAACACCTGTAGTGGACCTTATGTGAGAGGAACAGGAACAACTAGATGACAGATGTGGACCGGATCACTGGCTGACGTCCCATAATCAGATACACCTGATGACCCTCTGTGTTTAAATGCCTACCTTTTGCCTACTAAATGTGAGTGCAAAATTTTATGTTTTTACACTGAAAATAAAACCTTTTGAAAAATCTGCACCCAGAGGCGCCCCTCTCTCTCTTTTTTCTCCTTTATCCATAGAATTATGCAGGGCCTGATTGTATTGTAATGGATTGAAGGCCTAGGCCTCTATCATGGTGTGAGGTAACCGTGGATGCAGTGCATCCATCCACATCCAAGCTTTGGCCAGGCTAGAGTTAAGGGGGTCAGAGCTTGGGTCTTGAGCAGGGGATAGAGGCAGAGGTGCCATGCCCATTTCGGTGTGGATGGCGTTTGGAAGGCCCGTGTAAGCCTCCCATAGCTCTTCTAGGCTGCCGCTGCCATCTTGGAACTCACTGACCTTGTCCTCCTGGGGGAACATGAGTGTGATAAGTTTCTTAGGGCTGTGTTCTCCCATCCGTTTGCGGGACATTGTAGGCTGGTACCGGGTGCTGATATGGAGCGATTTTGGGCATGATCTGTCCCTCCTGTCAGGTCTTATGCACTCCGTTTGTTCTCCCTCACTGTGGAGCTGCAGGATCAAATGGCCATCTTCAGCACTGGCTAGCCACGCCCCCCATAAGCCTTATTTTAAACACAAGAAGGAAAGAGAATGGACAGGCTCTAGTGCAGCACCTTTTAATATGTTTAAATAAAATAATTAAAATCAATACACTCACTAACATTTGTAGAAACAGGCATAAAAATCCTTAAGCAGCTCACACTCTGTGAGCCAGGCTGTTTGCACGTCAGAGCAGGGAGCAAAGTGTGTAGGTCAGCATGCAGTCGCCTCAGGCCAACATCTCACTATTTACAGACTCCCCGGCAATAGAATTGCGATGCCACTCCCACCACCACATGATTTGGTGGGCCGGCAGCCAAAAGGGTACACAAGGGGGTTGCCAGGACAACGCATTTCAGAGGGCACAGCCGCCTTCTTCAGGTCCCTTTCTGTGCAACACTCCGTCCCATTTCAGTGCACACTTTGCCTTCCAGAATGTAGCATTTAGAGGGGGACATCACAAAGCCTGTGTCCTGCTCCATCAGTCCATCTTTCCTCTGCCATCTCACTCCCAGTGACAGAATGGGGTCCCATCATGCACAGAGCACAGAACTCATGATCGCACTTAATTAACTCCTTCAGCTCTCCCGTACCATGTGGCTAGGTTCATGGGATCTGCATACAGGAGGTTTGATTCTGGTTGCTTTTGGGGAAACAACCACAAGGCATTGAGCCAGAGTAACGATTGCCTCACTACCTATGCCTGGTATCACTCTCAGCTGTCTGGCTGTAACTACACACTTCCCACGAACTCCACATGTTTTGCCCTATGTGTGCTTTACAGACCCTTTGAGTAACTTCAGACCAGACTTAAACAGGTGAAAAGCTTTACTGGGATTTTTCATCGATACAGTCCAACAATGTGATATCATGATTTCTCCCACAACTAACTAATCAACTCCAGGCTACCCGGTGCATACCTCCCCAAGGTGGAAGTCCATAAGTTGTAAAGTCCTGGTTAGGCAGCTCCTGCCGGTGTGTTCCAGATGTGGCTGATGATCATGTCTTTTGGCGTGACTTACCTTTTCTTCCCATGCAGGTCTCCAGACACACCTGAGCAGAGCCATTGCCCTATTTATTTACAGCACAGGGAAGAGAAAATGCCCAGGAAAATGCAGAGCAAGCTTAACCTCTTCTCAACCCGCGAAGTCTGTAAAACTTAAGCTGCCTTAATCCAACTCTTGTAAGCACACTAATAAATTGAAGACAAACTCCAGCTAAAATGGTATAAGCCATTACAACAAAAGTTTTTGCCCTTTTGGGATAAAGGTTTCACATAATAAATAAAAGCTGATCATTGTAAGCTCCACTGTCATTGTTAAATAGTTTGTATCATCTTGGTAACTGATACATTCTCCTGGAAATCTTGTTCTTTTGAAAAACAATCAGAAAGTCAGATCACCAGATAAAATAAAAGAAAGAAAGCCTAAAAAAGATTATGAATGCAGCCATCACATCTAAGAAATGGTAGACTGCAATATAATGAATATTTGCTTTGGGTTTACCAGTTTCTCCAACGGGAAAAAAAAAAACTTTTCAGATAACATCCTGGATCAACATGCCAAAGTATTATTTCTGCATACTTACATATAGTTGCAAAGTTATTGAAGTTGAAAAAAGAGCAAATGTCCATCAAGTTCATCTTCTCACAAGCAGATTTTGTTCAGAAGGAGGCAACTTTCCAGTTTTGCAACAGGAAGAAATGCCTTTCCTATTCTGCAAGGGTTCTTGCGTCATTCCTAATAGATCAAGATATTTGTCTTTTACTCACTGAAGACCAAGCTTTTTCTGGCACTTTTTGTTTACAAGATTAAATCAGTATTTTTTGCTAGAAAATTACTTATAACACTACCATTTTTAACAGACCCTAGAGCAGGGGTCAGCAACCCCTGGCACACATGGCAGACATGGCATGCTGCTGTATTTATGTTGGCACGCGAGGCGAGTTGCCAGTCATCAGTTTTGCTGACAGTGCTGGCGAACAGCACAGTGGTTGAAATACCCTGTCTTTCACTGCTGCTTCATGCAATCCCCACCTCCCCATAGATTCCCAGCACAGCCACGCTTGTTGGCTGTGTCTGGGTCCCAGGATAGAAGTATGTGTGCTCGGTAGCTGGGCGCCCACTCTGTGCGTAACATCAGACGCCGGTTCCCAAGTGGCTGCGACCGAGGGACTGCTACAAGGGGAAGGTAATGGCTGTGGTCCTGTACCACGTGGCAGCACCTGGCACACACTGTGAAGGAGGAGGGGGGACTGTTTTCCTCGGTAGCTGCTAAGTGTAAGCATTCTTTTTGTTGTACTTGCTGGAAAATTCTGGGTCCATGGGGTTTGGTTTGCTCTTGGTGACTGTTGGTTGGGGTTATGGGACTAAGTCTATGAATGCAAGGGAACAGGGTTGGCTGGCAGTGAATTGTTTCATAAATGGGGTGTTATGACTGTAAATTTGGTGGCTGACGTGTGAGTGAATATGTTGCAGTCTGTGTATGTATGTGCATCTGTTGGTATGTGTGTTGTTATATATGTGGTTGCAGTGTGTGTATGCATGCAAATGTGTTGGTATGGATGGTGGTGTGGGTGTTGTGATTGGTGTGGATGTGCGATTTGTCATGGGTGGGGTTATATCTATGTGCATGTTTTTGCGTTGGTGATTGAGTATGGTTTTTATGTGAGAGTGCATGTGTGAACATGGGTGATACATTTTGGCAATATAGGTGAAACTCGAAAAATTAGAATATCGTGCAAAAGTTCATTTGTTTCACTAACGCAACTTAAACGGTGAAACTAATATATGAGATAGATTCATTACATGCAAAGCAAGATCAAGCTGTGATTTGTCATAATTGTGATGATTATGGCTTACAGCTCATGAAAACCCCAAATCCACAATCTCAGAAAATTAGAATATTACATGCAAGCAATAAAACAAGGATTGTACATAGAACAATATTTGGACCTCTGAAAAGTATAAGCATGCATATGTACTCAGTACTTGGTTTGGGCCCCTTTTGCAGCAATTACTGCCTCAATGCGGCGTTTCATGGAACCTATCAGCCTGTGGCACTGCTGAGGTGTTATGGAAGACCAAGATGCTTCAATAGCGGCCTCTTCTGCATTGTTCGGTCTTGTGTCTATCATCTTTCTCTTGGCAATGCCCTATAGATTCTCTATGGGGTTCAGGTCAGGCGAGTTTGCTGGCCAGTCAAACACTGTAATCTCACAGTCATTGAACCAGGTTTTGGTTCTTTTGGCAGTGTGAGCAGGTGCCAAGTCCTGCTGGAAAATGAAATCAGCATCCCCGTAGAGCTTGTCTGCAGAAGGAAGCATGAAGTGCTCCAAAATCTCCTGGCAGAGGGCTGCGTTTACCCTGGACTTAATGAAGCACAGTGGACCAACATCAGCAGAATACATGGCTCCCCAAATCAACACAGACTGTGGAAACTTCACACTGGACTTCAAGCATCTTGCAGTGTGTGCCTCTATATCCTTCCTCCATACATTGGGGCCTTGGTTTCCAAATGAGATGCAAAATTTGCTCTTATCAGAAAAGAGGACTTTGGACTACTGAGCAACAGACCAGGTCTGTTTTTCTTTAGCCCAGGTAAGATGCTTCTGACGTTTGTATTCAGGAGTGGCTTGACAAGAGGAATAGGGCATTTGAAGCCCATGTCCAGGGGTCCGTCTGTGTGTGGTGGCTCTTGATGCACTGACTCCAGCCTCAGTCCACTCCTTGTGAAAGTCCCCAACACTTTTGAATGGTCGTTTCCTGATAATCCTCTCCAGGCTGTGGTCATCCCTGATGCTTGTGCACCTTTTTCTTCCACACTTTTCCCTTCCATGTAATTTTCTATAAATGTGCTTTGATACAGCACTTTGGGAACATCCAACTTCTTTTGCAATTACCTTTTCAGGCTTTCCCTCCTTATGGAGGGTGTCAATGATTGTTTTCTGCACAACTGTCAGGTCAGCAGTCTTTCCCATGATTGTGATTCCTACTGAACCAGACTGAGAGACAATTTAAAGGCTCAGGAACAGTTTGCATGTGTTATGGCTTAATTAGCTAATTAGAGTGGGACACTTTGAGCCTAGAATATTACATCTTTTCACAATATTCTAATATTCTGAGATTGTGGATTTGGGGTCGGGGGACCCAGGAAGAGGAGGATTGGAGCTGCACTGTGCAAAACCATTTCACCATTTAAAGGAATATTTCATTTTTATTGTTTCACTTCAAGCATTTTTAAAATCACTTGCCTTCGAAAAAACTGCACTTTTGATTTTTCATGTTTGTGTCCCATAGACTTTAATGGGATACGTCCAAAATGTTTGCCTGTTCGTAAGTTCTGGTGCGAACTGAGGGGTGTTCGGCTCATCCTTAGTGATGTGCATTGTTAGTATTCTTTCACCCATAACGTTTTGCTTTTAGGCCAAAAAGTTAAATTGTGGTCTCATCTGACCAGAGCACCTTCTTCCACATGTTTGCTGTGTCACATGGCTTCTCACAAACTGCAAACTTGACTTCTTGTGGCTTTTTTTCAACAATGGCTTTCTTCTTGCCACTGTTCCATAACAGCCAGATTTGTAGAATGTAGGACTAATACACATGGTCGGACTTTCCGGCAGAAAAAGTCAGATGGAATAATTTCATCGGATATTCTGATCATGTGTAGGTTTCATCTGACTTTTTTTTTTTCAAAAATTCTGACGGACCCAGAAATAGAACATGTTTTAAATCTTTCAGACGGAATCAATTCCTTTCAGGAAAACCGTTCATCTGTATGCTATTCCGACGGACCAAAAACGACGCAAGGACAGCTATTGGCTACTGGCTATTGAACTTCCCTTTTCTAGTCCCGTCATGCGTCATCATGTTCTAAACAAATGGACTTTGGTGTGATCGTGTGTAGGCAAGTCCATTTCAGCAGAACACTGTTGGAAAAACCTCCAGAGTTTATTCTGATGGAAAGACCGGTCGTGTGTACGCGGCATAATAGTTGTCCTGTGGACAGATTCTCCCACCTGAGTTGTGGATCTCTGCAGCTCCTCCAGAGTTACCATGGGCCTCTGGATGCTTCTCTGATTAATGCTCTCCTTGCCCAGCCTTGCAGTTTAGATGGACAGCCATGTCTTGGAAGGTTTTCAGTTGTGCCATACTCTTTCTATTTTCAGATGATGGATTGAACAGTGCTCTGTGAGATGTTCAAAGCTTGGGATATTTTTTTTCATGGCCTAACCTTGCTTTAAACTTCTCCACAACTTTATCCCTGACCTGTCTGGTGTGTTCCTTGGCCTTCATGATGCTGAATGTTCACTAAGGTTCTCTAACAAACCTCTGCTGGCTTCACAGAACAGCTGTATTTATACTAAGTTTAAATTACACACAGGTAGGGGTATAGGGGTAGGGGTATCAGAGTAAACGGGGCTAAATACAAATGCACGTCACACTTTTCACATATTTATTTGTAAAAAAACTTGAAAACCATTTTTCATTTTCCTTCTACTTCATAATTATGTTCCACTTTGTGTTGGTCTATCACATAAAATCCCAATAAAATACATTCATATTTTTGGTTGTAACATGACAAAGTGTGGAAAATTTCAAGGGTTGTGAATACTTTTTCAAGGCACTGCATATATCCACTTGCTAACCAAAATATCTATCTCTCTCTCTCTCTCTCTCTCTATATATATATATATAAATATATATATATATATATATATATATATACGTTGGGGTTTGCAAGTGGTTTACTGGGATTATGGCTTAAGATATCAGCCATAACCCTGATATAGTTATTTACATCTGGAGGCTGGCTTTCTCAGGAACCAGTTCAAGCGGCTCATGAGCTGCTGGAATGCTTTATGGAGTAGCAGGATGGGAGTCCTGGCCACTCGCCAGTGTTTCTTGGGCTTACCTTTTAAGAAATGATCTGACAATGTGACCGGCTTCTCCCATAGGCTACAGTGCGGTCGGCTTATTCAAAGAATCTCGCTCCCGGGAACATCCATGACAGAGCATCACTTGTAAACAAACCGGCATCATGCATAACGCCAGTTCCTCCCTCCCCTCTCTGTGATGCCTGTTCCTCTCTCCCCTCTCTGTACTGATCGGTACACGGTGAGAGGAGAGAGGGAGAGAGAGGGAGAGATCATTTGCAGCGCTGTGGGCACTACAGATCCAGCCCACAGCACTGCTCAATGCCCATACTATGCAGTACTCTGCAATACCATGCAATACTCTGCAATAATATGTAATACTCTGCCATACTATGCAATACTCTGCCATACTATGCAATACTCTGCCATACTATGCAATACTCGCCAATACTCTGCCAATACTCTGCCAATATCTTGAAATACTGGCCAATACTCGGCCAATACTCGCCAATACTCTGCAACAAATTTTAACAGAAACAAAGAATTATTATTTTTTTACAGAATTTTCAGTCTTTTTTGATTTATAGCGCAAAAAATTAAAAAAAACAGCGGTGATTAAAAGGAAAGCTCTATTTGTGTGAAAAAAAAGGACAAACATTTCATATGGGTATATTGTTGCATGACTGAGTAATTGTCATTCAAAGCGTGAGAGCACCGAAAGCTGAAAATTGGTCTGGTTAGGAAGGGGGTTTAAGGGATTTAAAAAAAAATCCCATTAAATTGCGTTTGCAAAAAAAACACTGCACAAATACCGTGGGACATAAAAATTACAACAATAACATTTTATTCCCTAGGGTCTCTGCTAAAAAAATATATAAATATATAAGTAATTTTCTAGCAAAGAAATGATTCAAACTTGTAAACAAAAAGTGCCACAAAAAAAGCCTGGTTGGGAAGTGGATATACAATCACTTTAAAGAGATCCTGTGGTTGATTGGTTGATTTACTTAAAGCTAAGAATGTTTACACAAAAAAAGAGTGAAAACTCACTTCAATGATCCATTTACAGTATGTGAAAAGCAATTTCTTATTTATTTACTTCATCTGTGCATGATTGGGTAATTAAAGTGAATATACACGCTTGTTTTTTGTTTTTTTTGTGAAAATTCCTATTCCTATTTTCTTTAGTAAACCAACCTCCTCATCACCAGACTATTCATTTCAACACAAATCTTCCCATAAGATTATATGTATATTTAAAAAAATGTGCATGTTATTTACATGTAAATACCTACCTAGACATGCAAAAGCCTTGAGACTGCAGCTGGGTGTGACCATCTTGGATGTGTTGTCAGCAATCCCGGCAGACATAGTAAGTTGTTACTGAAGAAACACTCTATAGTATTCTTGTTCACCTCTCCCGGGCAGGTTATATAGTTTGTTGAGGGGAGAAGGAAATATGCTGGGCCAGCACAGAGAGTAATTATACACTCCTAGAAGAGGAGAGGGCTATAACGACACAGAATTGATATTATGCCAACAGTGTGCACAGTACTGTACAAAATAAAGGGAGTACAGTTACAATGCAATTCAAGACAAAAGGGTTAAGAGAGCCCTGTTTGTGAGAGCTTACACTCTAAGGGTACTAACTATGTGGGGATGAGTTTGAAAAGTAAAATTTTATTTGTTAGGTAGAAGCGGGATAAGCTTGTCAGGTAGAGGTGGGATAGGCTCCATGCATGTCTATGGGCAGGCAGATGTAAAATGATTTGTATCTGTTTACATCTGCCTTCTTCCAATTCCAACCATGTCCAGAAAATAAATGTGAAAAGACTATGGGGTTTATTTGCTAAAGGCAAATCCACTTTGCACTGCAAGTGCACTTAGAAGTAAAGTTGCTGTAGATCCGAGGGAGATATGCAAGGAAAATAAAAAACAGCATTTTAGCTTGCACATGATTGGATGATAAAATCAGCAAAGCTTCCACTCATTTCAAATCTACCCCTTAGATTTAGAGCGACTGCACTTTCAGTGCAAAGTGGATTTACCTTTAGTAAATAACCCCCTATGTCTTTTTCCATTTTTCCAGGCCTAAATGTGACAGACCAGAGGCAGTCTGATGTAAATGGACCATTTACATCTGGATGCCCATAGAGCAATTATGAGTCTGCTACAATTGCAAACAAAAACTGAGCGGGCACGGATGTCATCAGCCCTTTTCTGCTCAAATTCAGTAGGGGATCTGCACATGGATCCCTGCTAAACTGAGTAGAGTGCCTGCTTGTGAAAATACCCTTAATGTAGTTGTAAACCTTTGACATGAAATATCAACAAAGCATATCCCTCTGTAGTGTGTAATTGTCTCAATCCAGAGCACTAAGCGTCATAACTGTCTGCTACCTCATTCCTCTGCTATCATCATGAGTCATTTCTGACAAGTTTTCCTGACAACAAGAGGTAAAAAGGTGATGGGGAGGGTGCTCCAGCCACAGCCTGTGATTGACAGCCTGTCAAGATCTGTTTTTGTATACCGTGTGAGGAGGGGTGTGTCCCTTCCCTCTTATCAGCTCTAAGCTCTTCTCACTGAGCTCTGCAGGGTGTAATTTAACTCCCCATCCCCTGCTTTCTGAAAACTCAGACAGGCTCTATAAATTCCCACTTTGGACAAATGAGAGACTGCCGGTAAACAGGTACAGCTTATGTATGAGAATGTGTTTTATCTCTGTGTATCACCTGGGGCTATTCACTTCAGCGGGTATACGTGAGTGTTTACAACCACTTTAAGCCAAATATTCCACACTGTCCTCTAAAAATGTATTTCTTTATGTATTTATGAGCCATAGGCCCAGTGGTTTGTTGTGCTACATTGACATATCACAGGATACCACAATCTGGGGCTTTACCAAAATATTTTCATGTGCTGGGTTTACACTGTACAGCACAGCGCTCTCTATAGCTTTTACATTCTGCCACATTAACCCAACATGCTGGCTCATGCTCTTGGGACCTGGGTTCCTTTAGCCGCTAACCAAACAGCTCCACGTTCTATATGAAAACTGCACATTGCAGAATCCTGTGTTGTTTTACAGTCTGGAGTAATAACCAGATACCCCAAATGAAACCAAATTGGAACACATTTTAAAATTTCTTTTAAAAAACTGTCTTACATATTATCTTAAACTGCAAAGCATTCTAAATGATTAATAATAACCAGCTAATCAGTAAACCTAATAAAAAATGCAGAGCAAGCGTTATGTCAATCAGATGCAACGTCAGTCCCTGGCATGCTCACCACAATTAATATTCATGCCATGGTCTATATTTCATGAATGAAAACTTGCAGCAAGGCAATCACTTTATTTCATATATCTGCAACCCCAACTGTTACCTCAGGAGCATTCATTGATTAGAACACATCACTCAATTCAAACGTATTGGCTATTAATTTGCTCTTGCAGCAATTACTTTGAGCAAATCTGCTGCTTGAGGGGACACATTTACGATCGTTATTAGTAAGCAGGGTTATTTTTCTTTATTTACTTGAGAACATCGAGTTCACTGTCAATTACTCACAGATGAATGTTTGAATTATATTAACGAGCAACCACATTGGAAGTGCTGGCAGCATTATTAAATGGATATGTACTGCTTGTCCATTGTTCGGTGACTGACAAAAGATGACATTTTACAAAAGAGAAAGTACATAATAAAAAATGTGTGAGGCCTTGCACGTGTTGAAATTATTGTTAAAATTGTGGTATTTTTCTGATATGCAGACACATCTGGCCTTGGACTGTGAACAACACATTTCTGATGATCTAATTTCAACATGTTTTTTTCTCTGCGGAAGAACCAACATTCAGAAAAAAACATGCATGTGTACCAATTCTATAAAAAAATGTATGGATCATTTTGTTGTATTTTATGGACGTCAATAGAGAAATATTTCCCAGAATTGACTTGTACCCCCTACTAGCACCTTTTTTCTAACTTTGCTAAAGTTTTAAACTGACTCGATCACTTAAACAAACTTAAAAAAAGTACCTACAAAGAACTAAGTAAATGCTTATACAGTATCTCCATGCCATGGAATGCCATTCCATTGCAGATAATTTGGCGCAGTGCATTGTGGGTCATGAGCACCACACGAATTTGGCGCAAATGGCCCACAGAGTTCTGGCTTCGCCGGACGGGCGAACAGCCGGTGTTCGAGTCGAACGTGCGTTCGACTCGAACACCAAGCTCATCCTTAGATATGAATATCACTATTGTACCCAATACTAGACTGATGCTCACCAGGAGTACAGTGGGGGGCACAGGGGATGGATACTCATGTAATTTTTTTGTTCCTGAAGGAACTTCATTCTGTGCAAGGGATCATCATTCAACAATGCATACAGCAGGGAATAAGTATTCATAGTTTTTTTTCAGGTACAAGTTTAAGTGACAGAATCACTTTAAATTGTGCCTCTCACCACATAGTCCAAATAAACCATGCCTGTGCTTTATAAGAAGAGAAAGCAACTTAAATTCAGTTACTATGCTGCTTCTTGACTACTGCCGGTATACAACACATCCAAGTGTGTCGAATATATGTTCTCCACACCATATGTTATAGTTCCCCTTGCCGCAACATACGAGTTGGCAGATACTGTAAGTGAACAGATGATCAGGTGTTGTCTCATGCAAAAGTATAGACATCTGTGTGACAAGTGTGGCCGCTAGAAGGATAAGTACACATGCTCTTCTTTTACAACATGAGTATGGTTTACTTTGGACACTGCAGAGATGCTTTAGGCAGGCTACACAATATTAGTTGTACAAAGATTGTCCACTAAGTTGAAACTCTTTAAAGTGCGATGCAATAAAATTGATTGATCAAACACAAAAACTCAAATAATGCTCCAAACAACAATTTTTTTTTTTTTTTTAAATTGCTGTACCAAAAAATTCTTGGGGGGGGGGGGTGTTAAATTAAAAATAGATGACGACAAACATCTATTTTCAATCTTTAAAAAAAAAGAAAAAAAGAACATAATACTATCCTATCTGTTCTTTTCTGGTCTGTTAGAACATAGGGTTGATTTACTAAAGGCAAGTGAATTTCCCTTAGCTTTAATGAATGTGGTGAATGTGATGTAATGAATGTGGTTCTCTTGCAAAGTATACCCAATCACATGCCAGGAAAAGAAAAAAAAGAAAACTGTATTTTAGAATACACATCATTGAATGATGGAAGTCAGCACAGATTACACGTATTTATTAACTCTCCTGGTGGTATTCCCAAGTGTGGCTCAGGGTTAAATTTCAGTACCATTAGCAGTGACCCCGAGCCACACTCGGGATTGCATTGCAGTGTTCTACGCTGGATCATCCGCCCGATGCTCTGTGTTCTGGGCTCCGTTCCCTGTGAGCAACGCAATGCATTGGGGCGGAGCCCTGTGGCAAATTCAATAAGTACAAAAAACATACAGTAACATACACATTACACTGTAATCTTACAGATGGCATTACTGTATCAAATCATTTAACCCCCCTTTTGTCCTTAATGCGTTGTTCAGTGCTCTGCATGCTCTTTTATATTATATATACTGTTCTTTCTGCCTGTAAACTTGAGATTGTCCATAGCAACCAAAAAGTATCCCTTTACGTCAAAAGTGGTTTTAGACCAGCTAGAAAACAGAGATAGTAAATTAGAACACTTGCAGAATTGAGCGATATTGATTTTATTATTATTATTATTATATTATCATTTTTTATAATTATTTATAGTTATTTATTGTATTATAATTTATGATTTAGTGTTTCAAACTTTATCATACCTGGGATGTCTACTAGAATCTTGTTTGAACAGATGTAAGTATGTTATTACTAAGAATTACAGGCCTACAATTTAAAAAGCCAAATTTCTATGCAAAACAATGTACCGCTTTCAGATTCTAAAATCTGACATAATCATGCCTCCAGGGAGGTTAAACAAGGGGGCAATTCCTATACAAAAAGAAAATTCCAAGCCTATTAGCCTTTAGTAGATCCATCCCATGTATTAAAATAAAATCAATAGCAAAACTGAAAATTTTTTCTTCTCATTGATGCCATGGGGTTGATTTAATAAAGGCAAATGAGCCTTCATTTTGTGAGGAAATTGTCCCCTTAGCTTAGTGATTGTGTTAAAAATTCAATATGCAAAGAGTACTGCTCGCTTAGGATTGACTGATGGAAATCAGCAGTCACTAAGCTAAGGGAAAATTCCCTTGAAAAATAGACAGCCTGTTAGTTTTTAGTAAATTAACTCTCATGGGTCTACTGTTGAAATTGGCTATTCATTAAAAAAATGTGGGCACCAAGCTAATACATCTGTTCCTTCATCTCATATGAACATATATCCATCCACTATGGCTAGTATTCCTGACCAACACAGCAACTAATGACTTATTAGAAGTACAGATATTTAAAATATTTTTTCATCTCTAGATGCTGTTATTCAATATGGTATAACAGACTGAGCTGTCAGGACCTATATCCAGCGTTCCTATAGCTTACCACCTGTTCATGGTCAATTCAATAAAAATCACTGAAGTTCAGAAAATGTTATATAGTACAAACTTTTTTTCTGATTCGTGAGTCAAGTGTTATCTGTTCAACAGCTCAGATTCTCCTTTGCATTGCAAACTCTACCCTTCATATAGTTACACCCTGGAAGTCAAGTTATATATTGTTTTTTTTAAACCTTTCTTTTTTGAGGACCCCTCATGCACTCTGCAATGATTGGGATAAACTTGTAACTGGATCGTGGGAGGACCTTGCAAGTTCACTGAGTGAACCAGTTTGAGCAATGCATGGAATGGCCATTTAGATAAAATTTATGTTCTGATTAAGTTGGCTTGATCGACCATTAGTCCTAAATCATCCAAACTTCTTCACTAATAGTCTCCTATTTTGAAAAGTCATGCACCCTTGAGCTTTATGTTGAAGGAAATCAGCCAATGCTCCAAAGAAAACAGCTTGTTGCAACACTTTAATTTAACTATTTAACTTCAGGCACTGTTAACATCCTGATCACTTAAACCTATTAGGTGTACCTGGCACATTTAAAATATTATAGGCCATGGGGCCCTAGTACAGAATTTAGCTACTTTATCTTATATGGATATCTCTGTTAGCCCTTTATTAATTTGCAGCAAGCTCACCAAGTTTGCCCAAGTTTGAGAAAAGTAAAAGGGACGTGGAGGAAAAATAATTCTGCATTGCATTTTACAGCTAATTAATAAAATGGAGCAGAAACATTTTTGGGTCACTCACCCAGAGCATAATGATCAGATATTCCTATAATGTCCTTTTGGTCATCTTAGCTATCTATCTATTCACTGATACAAATGAGAAATAACCTAATGCATTTTTTTGGTACAGTGCTTAATCATGTTGGGACATTAATGCCTTTTGATAAAGAGATTAATGAAGCAGAACGATGCTTGGCAAACACTTGTATACTGTGATAACAATATCCTAGACAACCTGTCAACACTCAGTAGTTAATTGTTTTCAATTATTGTAATCTAGTTTTAACTTATTACATATGACAGTCATCATCTCCTACTGACACCATCACAGTGTAGGGATTTTAATCAGTAACATACGGTAATTAAGATCATATCTTATACTTACTTTTGGTCAAATATTTTATGTTAGTGGAGCATAATAGACAAGAATGAGCCTGATTCATCAAGCTCCAGCAACACTTAAGAGGTGCCAAAGTGTTCTCCCAAGAAATATTATCACATCTACTAATATTAATGCCTGAGAATTAAGTTTAGCACTCTCAGCTTGATGAAGCAGGCCTACTGTGTAATTGGAAAATTGAATTTCATGATGTATAGCTATTAAGGATAAGTTCATTTTTAGTACACATTCTTCTCTCCCAAAGCAATATCGGTATAGATCCTCCTACAACCTCCTCTGTGGTGTTCACTGTGCCACCAGCCTGCAACAAACCTGCTTTCCAAAATCTTTAGAAGTCTTTAAACCCTGCAACCTCCATGAACTTTAATAGAAAGCCTTTCCACGGCCTGGAACTCCAGGCAAACAGCTAAATATGCAGTTGACAAAACCAACCCTCTAAAATATTTGTAAGTCAGCCACCACTCTTATGTTTAAGAAACTCCTTCCAGAAAAAAATACTAGGCTGATGACCACACTTTTTTACTTGGACAGCTTGGTCATCTTTCTGCACAAGACAAAATAACAAAGCACTGATTGGCTTCCTCTTCCTTTCTAAAGTTCTGTTGTTCAGAGGACTGTTATCAATACATAACTGTAATAAATATTTTTATATTTGCCTGAAGTTTAGTACATCTGTTGGGGTTTGTGCCTGTAGAGTAGGGTTCAAGTAATCATCAGTGAAAAGATATGACCTCCTAAAATTTGGATTCTTATAATTTTATCCGGTACCCACTGATGACCATGGGGACATGGTTTTGGTACCCTGTGCGGCAGGCTGTTGGGTAAATTTATAACTACAAACACTACTCAGGGATTACTAATCCTTAGTTACATACCTTGATTATGAAGGATGAGGGTAGTACATTTTGGAAGAGATTCTTACCATGCTAGTGCTAGAAGGGCTCTGTTTGGAAAAGATTGCACAACTTCAGTATGCATAGCCCTGAATACAATTTAACATCTCAGAAATGTAAGTTAATGTACTTACTGTAAATTCACACCTTACTATTCCATTGGCTTACCTTGTTAACTCTATTGCCTTATTGTGCACATATATTGTATTGGAGATGGGCCATAGGGGTACAGAGGATAGAGACATCATCCTGTAATATACACTAAAGCCCCTTTAACAAAAAAGTCCTCTTTCATTGCAGTATTTTATTTGCACTGACAGGTACACTTTAGTAGCCAAATACCAAAATGATAAAGCACAATAAGTTTAAATAACAGTTAGATATTATCTTTTATTACTGCAGTATAGTAAGCCTAATGCAAGTAGATCAACCTGATATCACTTACTGCACAGTTTTTCACTTATTATCACCACATTATTAAAACACAAGTTTAATCAGCTTATATTTTGCCTTCTCTGGATCCTTTCTACCCCATCATCAGCATAAATTAAGCGTTTTCATTACATGGCTTATTTTAGATCCAGGGACATCATCGCTGGGTATCTGTGCCTTCCTATGTTATGGAGGCAGATCATGGCTTGTGGGAGACGCCAGTGTGGTACTGTACATTGCTCCCTGAAAACATCACAGCACCCTGTCTAAGTACTCTTGGGAGTTATGCAAATATCAAAATACCTTTAGGGGCAGGTGTCAGTCTGGAGGGGTAGATATTTTAAGGCAGACCACATTTGTATGAAGACCACCCTAGGTAACGCTCATGACCAGTGTAGCCTGAATGCTCTCTTCCCCACTTTGTACCCCCCATCGGAACATACCTTGACCTTCCACCCTTAACTTCCCACTTAAAGACGAGACCACATGTTTTATTTGGAGTAAACTGGCCACAACAGCCTTTATTAAACACGTCTTAAAACTCACTCCAACAAAAAAAAAAAAATATATACCGTATATACTCGAGTATAAGCCGAGATTTTCAGCCTCTTTTTTGAGGCTGAAAGTGCCCCCCTCGGCTTATACTCGAGTCATCGCTGTCTGCCTGCTCGATCAGCGTGTCGAGCAGACAGACAGCGGCCATTCTATAATTCAAAAGCCGCGCCTCCGGCTCCGCCTTCGCCTGTGATAGGCGGAACACTGAATTTCCCAGCAGCCTGTGTTCCGCCTATCACGGACATCGTCTCATCCTCGTACTACGGACGAGGATGAAAGGATGTCCGTGATAGGCGGAACACAGACTGCTGGGAAATTGTGTTCCGCCTATCACAGACAGGGAGGCGCGGCATTTGAACAGGGGAATGGGCGCCGACGAAGAGCGGTGATCCTGGGACGGGACCGGACGGAGGCTCGGCTCGGGACGGGACGGGACCGGACGGAGTCTCGGGACGGGACGGGACCGGACGGAGGCTCGGGACGGGACGGGACCGGACGGAGGCTCGGCTCGGGACGGGACGGGACCGGACGGAGGCTCGGGACACAGGTAGGCTGGACACACAAGGCCACACACACACACACACACACAGGGATGGATGGATGGATGGACACACACACAGGGATGGATGGATGGATGGACACACACACACACACAGGGATGGATGGATGGATGGACACACACACAGGGATGGATGGATGGATGGACACACACACACACAGGGATGGATGGATGGATGGACACACACACAGGGATGGATGGATGGATGGACACACACACACACAGGGATGGATGGACACACACACACACAGGGATGGATGGATGGATGGACACACACACAGGGATGGACAGGCATATCTCACCCTCGGCTTATACACGAGTCAATAGGTTTCCCAGTTTTTTGGGGGTAAATTGGGGGCCTCGGCTTATACTCGGGTCGGCCTATACTCGAGTATATACGGTATATATATATATATATATATATATATATATATATATATATATATATATATATATATATATATATAAATATATAAATATATATAAACATATTATAAACAACCCAAATATAAATAACATGCCCAGTCTGGTGATCTCTGACGGTGACCCATACACGCCAAAACACTGCGGTACCTCTGTATAACTTTTACCAAGGCCTCCACCTGTAACCGGTCGGAGACAACTTCCGGCAGTGAACATACCAGTATTCCATCCACCGTTCAAGAATACACCAGAGGGGCCGATCTTTCGATGAGCCCCCCACACCTTCAGACCATTTTCTGATTAACCGTCTACCGTCAGAAACCACCAGAAACACTGCCACAGCCCAAAAGGGGGACTACCTCAACCTTGAGGGCAACCCCACACCCGCAGAGCCATCTAAATACCCTCCTGCAGACCCAAAGACCATAAGTCTATGCCGACGTCTGAAAGATGCACACCATCTTTACACAAATAGAGCCCCACATTGACTTCCAGTTCCCGGTGCCGAACAACGATCCCGCCATTCTGCACCATAAACCTGCCCATCACCTTATTAACCCTGATCCTGGTCTTATTAATGCTGTGTACGGATCGAGCCCACCGCCAAACTGTTCTGGCCACGATGTCAGACCAAACCAGAATGGTAGCAGGGAAACGTGCCCGCAAACGCAGGATGTCAGCCTTCATATCCGCTAGTATGTCCTTCACGTTTCTCACCCCCAGATCATTCCCCCCAGCATGGATCACGAGCACGTCCGGGGGCCTCTCCCTCCATGCAAACCTTTCCACCTCCCGCATCACTCTCTCCCACTGCATCCCTGGGAAGCCCAGCCATTTTAAGCAAGCCACCCTCCTGGAAATCCCCAATTGCCTTCCATCCGGCCGTGCATCACCTCTCCTGGCTCCCCAACAGACGTAGGAGTGCCTTAGGATCCAAACGATGCGTGCTGAAACTCCATCTGGAACGAAAGAACCATAACACATCACAAGTTTTAACAAACACAACAAACCCCCCACCAGCATGTACAGTGCATCAACAACCCTCACAACCAGGACATATCGCCCCAAAAAACACACCCCCCCGACTCAACTATTCCCTGATGAACTGCGGCCGAATGTACGACCGGAAGCGCCTGGATTCCCAGCGCCCGAACTTACGTACTGTCGCCTCGTCCAACCCGCATTTTGCGGCTTCCGTGGCTGCCCCAATGCGGAAAGAGTGGGACGCATAAGCCTTGCAATCCAAACCCACTTCCCGCAGACAACGTCTAAACACCGATACTAATTGGAATCTGGACAAAAACGAACCATCCTCATGCATTAAGAATGGCCCCATCCCAGCCCCTCTCACTGCATGGAATTCCCGCACCACCGTCACCGGACACACCGTAGAACCCGGCAGAGCAAATAGGGACACCACCGTCCCCCTGCCCTGCTGATCAGTTTTTGACCTCCTCAAATGAATACTCACCCTACCGGCGCTCACCTGTATGTCCTGATCCAACAGCCCCCCGCTCAACCGCTTGGACGGGCTCACCAACTCCCTCACCCGAAATGCCCCATAAAATGCCAACGAAAACGCAGCCGTAAACAGCAACGTCTCGTAACTTGATGTACAGACTGAGCGGAGGCGGCCACAAATCGCCATTAAGTTAGCGAACGTGACCGGCCACCTGGTATCTTTCCGTGGCTGCTGTCTCCGATATCCCCGCAGTGTTTGTCGGACCCAAAATTCCTTTGTCCAATCCACACCCCCCAATAACTTGAATAAAAAGGCCAGCCCCGCCAACTTACGATCAATGGATGCGGCCGACAAACCCAGTTCTATGTTCCTGGTCACCATATATAACACCAGCCACTGCTGATCGGAGCCCCGTTCACTTACCCCCACCTTGCGAATCAACTTAAACCATTCCGTCCACACCCTTGAGTAAGCCGACCATGTAGCCTCACTCAACGACCGCCGGATCCATCCCGCGGTGAGTCCAAAGGCAGCTTCCACAGCCATTCTGGGCACCGAACCCCCGCTTCCTCCACGCCAGGTGCCAGTTCCCTGAACTTGGCCGACTGAAAACGAGAGAGCGAATCAGCCAATGAGTTCTCGACCCCAGGAATGTGAACGGCATACACAAAAACATCGAGCTACAAGCACTGGAACACCAGCTGCCACAGGAGTCGAATAACCGGGGGAGAAGAGGCCGTCATGCGGTTAACCACCTGCACGACCCCCATGTTGTCGCAATTAATACGCAACTTCAGGTTGCCAAATTCCTCGCCCCACAGCTCCAACGCCAGCACCACTGGGAAAAGCTCAAGCAACACCAAGTTCCCCAGGAACCCCGCCTCCCTCCCCAACTGCGGCCAGGGTTCCACACTCCAGCAACCCCAAAAGAATGCCCCATATCCCGTAGAGCCCGCTGCATCGGTGACCAACTCTACATCGAAGTTGCTCACCTGGCCCGACATCCACATAGCCCTCCCGTTGTAGGAGGCCAAGAATTCATGCCACACCCGGAGATCTTCCCGGTGCTCCCTCCGCAAACGCACAAAATGGGTAGGCACACTGATCCCTGCAGTTGTCACCGACAGCCGTCGGCAGAACACCCGCCCCATGGGAATGATCCGACAAGCGAAATTCAGCTTGCCCAGCAATGACTGCAAAGATCACACCTTTTGTCTCCCCTGAATTTCCCGGAGATCCTTCTGCAATTCCTCCAATTTATTGCAGGAAGCTCAACTCCGACGTGGGCCCTTCCGTTTTGTCCGCCACCAAGGGGACCCCAAACCTGCCCGCGATGTGCTGCAACGTAGATAGCAGGATCGCACACACAGCGGAGGCAGGTGGGCTCATGCACAGGAAGTCATCCAAATAATGGATGACCGAGTCCAGGCCCGAAACGTCCCTCACCACCCACTCCAAGAAGGAGCTGAAGGTCTCAAAATACGCACACGAAATCGAACAGCCCATCGGTAGACACTTGACCACGTAGAATTTATCCCGCCAGTAAAACCCCAGCAGCCGAAAGCTGTCCGGGTGCACTGGCAACAGGCGAAAAGCAGACTCAATATCCACCTTTGCCATGAGAGAGCCCTGCCCATATCGCCTCACCCAGCGGACCGCTGCGTCAAAGGACGTGTACGAGACCGTGCACGCATCCGGGTCAATAAAGTCATTGACCGGGCCACCTTTTGGAAAGGACAAGTGGGGAATCAGGCAGAATTTCCCGGGCTCCTTCTTGGGAGCGACACGTAACGGTGACACCACCAATCCCTCCCAAGGCTTCGTCCCGTACGGCCTCCCCATACGCCCCAGTGCCACCTCCTTCCCCAACTTCTCATCCACCACCTCCGGGTGCATCAATGACGAATGCAGGTTCTTTGCCACCGGCGGTGTCACCGCCAGTGCACAAGGGATCCAGAAACCATCCCGGAAACCCGCAAGTAAAACCTGCGCCATCGCCCTGTCCGGATACTTACTTAGGAAAAGAAGCATCCTTTCCACCTTCACCGGGGTCGTCCCTTTTGTGAGCAGAGTCGCTGGCGTGCTTTCCCCTCTTGAAGCACCTGGCCAGCGTGTGGGCCCCCCCCACACCCTGAGCACTCGTGCTTGAAACGGCAGGCTCCCCCAAACTTGCAAGCACCCTCATTGAACTGCCAGCACACTCCCCACTTTTTTCCGGCCGGCAGCCCTGAGGATGGCGCACTCCCGGCCCCCCCTGAAAAAACTGAGGCGGGGCCCGCGGTGCAGACATAAGCCTCATCCAGAGGCTGATGTCCTTGTGGTCCCAACACAACTCCGGCCGGACCGCCTTCCGTTGCCGGAACTGTTCGTCGTACCGAAGCCAGGATACCCCCCCCGTAAACCCTATATGCTTCCCCTATGGCATCCATATAGCAAAATAACGCCGAGCAATGCTCGGGGTTCTTTTCCCCAATCATACTAGCCAGTATGGCGAATGCCTGGAGCCAATTAGGGAAAGTGTGCGGGATCAGCCGATACTGCCGCTTTTCCTCATCCTCCTTCTTCGTGCTATCTGGCTTCAACCTGTCCAGGTTAAATTTTTCCAAGGGGAGCAATGAAAAGATATCCACATACTCACCCTTAGCAATCTTGTCCCGGACATCCTGTTTCAAGTGTGCACCTAGAGGGCCCTCGAAGCACACATACACCTCACACCATGCCGCGTCCGCAATCCTGACCACATCGGACTGTACCACCGATTCCTTGGCCGCAACTACCCCTGCCGCACTCGCGGGTTCCTTAGCGGCCGACCCGTCCGCGACCGGGGGAGCCGGGAGGCCACTCGTAGCGGCCCCCCGGTCCCCTCTTCCGCGACCCAAGGCCCTGGGGCCGTCCACAGCCCCACCTGCGGGGACGGACCCTGACCCCCGTCAAACTTACCCACCAGGGCCCGCAGACCCTCCAGGAGGTCCCTCAGCTGTCCCCCGTTCTCCGCGTTGGCTGGCCCAACCCCCATCACAGACTGCCCGGGCCCTACCCCCTGTTCCGTGCCCCCTAGACCAGCCGACCCCCCGGTGCCCGCCCGCACCCCACCTAGCAAGTCCCGCAAAGCAGCAGATAGTGACAGACCATCAATAGACTCACCCGGCCGCCCCTGCGGTCTTGTGTCAACCGCTCCGCTGCACTCCCCATCTGTAGCCTGTGTATCCTCCTCCTCCGAGATCTCTCCTTCGGATCGGTCCTCTATGATGCCCGAGGGCGATGATGCCAGCCCCCCGGGCGAGGCGCCCCCAGAGGCCGCGGCACCTTGCTGCGATTCCTTCAGTCCTGCGGCCGCCAATACGCCCCCAGCAGACTGGCGCCACAAATCTGACCTGCTGGGCACCTTAGCTGTGTGCCGCCTGTTCTTGCCACCATCTCTGCTCGAAAGTCCCTTGGTATGGCCCCGCCCCCCCCGCCAGCACAGCTGCCCATCTATCCACCGGCCCAGGCCCACTCCCGCCCCGTCTGTTCGATTCAGCCCCCACTCCTGACGTTGCGCGGCCCACCGGCGATATCCGTGAGTCCTCCATGCGGTACCGGCCAGGTGGGGATCCGGCGCCAGGATGACCCATGGCCCCACCCCTCGAGGCCGGTCGGCGGCGTCCTGACCGCCCGAGAACTGGCCCGTCATGCTGCGCCCGCTTCGCTGGGGGGATCGAGTTGCTCCTAGGTACACAAGGTGGCCGAGGTGCAGGCCCTGGGGAAAAATGCGCCTGAAGGGAAGACTGGAATTTAACTTTAATTACATTTTCTTAGAATGTTTTGATCCAATGTAGCTTTATCACATTTTAAGTCGTAAAAGCTAAGTAATGGGTCCATTAAATAAAAGCGACCTAGTATGGTAATTGCCAATTATGGAGCTGACTTAGCTCTCTGAAAACCATTATTGTTTCAGTTTCAGTTACAAAGTCCGGGATGATTACTTTTGTGCAGAATGGCTTTACTACTCCTGGAGGCATATCTTTGTGCGATAACCTTACTTAATAAGTATAAAATAATTGAAATTTTGTTCAGTGTTTAAGACAAATATTAAACATGTTCAAAATATAATTTGTGGCTAAAATCAGTCATTAAAAAAAAAAATTCTCACAGGAAATGATGCCCTAAAGAAAATTTGATCTAAATGGAGCTGTAAATGGGGCTTTTAGTTAATGTTTTATTTCAGATCTAAATTACGTTGTAAAGGTGGTTGTTACTTCATGTCCCAGAGCATCCATCATTTGCTGATACAAATTACATGGCTGGTGAGCGCATTGTCTCCTCTAGTATGAAAGTAAACGTTCCAATGCTTTTATAGTGGCTAGAACTACTAGTTATGCCTGCCACAAATCTTGTCTCAGCATATATTTCTCCAACGTTTTCATAGTGGCTAGAACTACTAGTTATGCCTGCCACAAATCTTGTCTCGGCATATATTTCTCCAATGCTTTTATAGTGGCTAGAACTACTAGTTATGCCTGCCACAAATCTTGTCTCGGCATATATTTCTATCAACTAAAGGATACTGTAATTTCTTGAGCTCTTACAACCTTGCAACCATTGCTAACATTCTGCTCGCAAAAAACAATGATCTGGAAACCACCAGAAACTCACATTTGTCCAAGATGGGAAGTAAAAAAGCAAGGCCTGGAGCGCAAAAAAATAGCAGAGAGCAGACATGACAGTGTGAAGAGCTTTGAAGAGTTAATAGTTGGTTGTTTTTGAATAAGTGAGGGGGCTTACCTGATTGGGGGTAGCGTGTGGCTGGGTGGGGTCTTGGGCAGCTTAAAGAGGGGTGGTTTAGCCCTGGAGTCCAGTGGCGCTCGGCAGATGCAGGAGACAAATTCATTGTGAGGTATCCTGCTGCTGGGGTTTCTGGACATGAGTATGTGGGGCATGGACCATATACTTTCCCAGCTCCAGGCTGTAGCCTCTTCTATTTGCACTGCTTGGCTACAAGACCAGGTCTTCTCTCTGCTGGGGGACCAGGTCTCCGGTACAGCGGCTTGGGGACAGGAGTTCCCAAGTGCTCGGAGGTCTTGGCCTCCAGAGAACTTCACCCCAGAGTCCTTCCCCAGGGGTCTGCGCCATGAGGGGACATAGTGACAGGCCAGTTTAAATAGGCAACTGGGCACCAAGCATACATGCTAATTCGTATGCACACGTGCACGTATACATGTGCGAGTGCACGCACGAATGTGAGCACGATGAACAGGATTAGTACATCTTTGCCCAGAAATATTAGCATGTGAACACATGTGCACAAATATGAGCATAAGCCCACACTGGTTTTCTGGTCCTGGGAATCTGGTTTGCCTTATAGTATTAGACAGGGAGAGGGGGCTGAAATGGGGAGAGGAGTCTTTACTAGGGATTAGGCTGTAAGGGTGGTCTGTAATAGACGGGGGTCTGTATTTTGGATTAGGCTGGGAGGGAGGTATATACTATGGGTTAGGCTTGATGGGGTGTAATTGGGGTGTAGGATTTTAGGGAAGGTTAAGGTGGAAGGGATCTTCTGAACATGTGGGAGTACTGAGGTTAGGCTAGGAGCCGAGGTCTAGAGGTTGGGCCAAGGAGGGGAGCTGCTCGGGAGTTAGGCTGGAAAGGGGAGCTGTACTGTTAAGAGGGGTCTGTACTGGGGAGTTAGACTGGGAGAGGGGTCTGTAATGGGGAGAGGGGTCTGTACTAAGGTTTAGGCTGGGAGGAGTCTGTACTGGGGGGTGGGGTGCCTGTATTGATGTTAGGCAAGAAGTGAGGTCTGTATTGGGGTTTAGGCTGGGATGGAGCTGTACTGGGGATCAAGTGCCTGTACTGGGGGTTATGCTACAAGGAGAGGTCTGTTCTGTGGGTTAGACTATGAGGAGGGTCTGTACTGGGGGGGAAGACTTTACTAGAGGTTAGGCTTGGAGAGAAGCTGTACTGGATAGAGGGGTCTGTACTGGGGTTAAGCTGGGAGGGGGGTTGTACTGAGGAGAGGTGTCTGTACTGGAGATAGGCTGGGACAGGGAAGGCCAGTACTGGAGTTTATGTTGGAAGGAGAGTGTACTAAGATAAGGGTCTGTACAGGAGGTTAGGCCAGGGAGGGGGGCTGCTCGGGGGTTTAGGCTGGGAGGGGAGTTCGTACTGAGAGTTAAGGTGGGGGTGGAGTCTGTACTGGGGGTTGGGCTGTAAGGGGGACTGTAATGGAGAGAGGGGTCTGTACTGTGGGTTAGTATTGAAAGTTATGTTGGAATAGTGGGTCTGTACTGGGGTTAGGCCAGGGAGGGGGCTGCACTAGTTAAGCTGTGGAGAAGGGGGTCTGTACCGGGAAGGTGTCTGTATTGGGGTTAGGCAAGGAAGGGCTGTCCGTACTTGGGTTAGGCTATGAGGAGAGGCTGTACTGGGGAGAGGGGTCTGGTTTGTGGGTTAGGCTGAGAGGGGGGCCTGTACTGGGAGTTAGGCTGGGAGGGGAGTCTATACTGTGACATTTGTGTGCTGTGTTTACAGAGAGCAGTTTCAGGTTTTATTTAAAGGGGTTGTAAAGCTTAGTTTTTTATTTACTAAATAGGTTCATTTAAGCTAGTGCATTGTTGGTTCACTTTCCTTCAATTTCCCTTCTAAATGTTTTTTTTTCTTTTTCTGAATTTCTCACTTCCTGTTTCTCCTCAGAAAACTTCACACCATCATCCGAGCGTGGTTTAGTCAGCCAGAACAGCTTGCTGAACAGCTTACTGAGAAGGAACAGGAAGTCAGAAATTCAGACAAAGAAAACAAAGAAAAAAAACATTTAGAAGGGAAATTGGATAAGGATGCCTCTAATAAATGCTTTGTGGGCGTTCAAGAGTGTGAAGGGACTCTCTACTGAATGTTCATTTTGTTGAAAATATGTTTTAAGGTTTTGAGAAATCAGTTCCCTGGTACCAGGGTCCTGTAGTAATCTAACACTGCAGCACCAGATGGGTGACGAGGGGGAGACACACTTCTCATGAATAGAAAGCGATATGGCAGAATGGTCAGACCACATAATATCATATAGGATGAAACATTTTGTAAGGTCCATTGATCTGATAAAAAGAAGTCTATTCTAGAATAAGACCCATGTACATGGGAGAAGAAGGTAAAGTCTTTCTCGTTGCCATGTGTGCATCTCCATACGTCGTACAGTTTTTCAGAATGTAGGACCTTATTTAGGCAGGTGTTGTTGTTACGTTTGACATTAGAAGTGTCAAGTTGTGGGTCGACAATGAGGTTAAAATCGCCACCAATAATGAGACTACCGTATTGGATAGGTTGTATTTTACGGATTAGTCTATTCAAAAACCTAATCTGTCGGGTGTTTGGGGCGTATAAGGATACAATGGTGTACGGTTTAGAGTTAATATCACCCTGGAGAATAATATAGCGACCATTGTCGGCTATGATGGATTTCTTGAGATGGAAGGAGACCGTGTCTCGGATGGCAAGAAGGACACCTCCGCTTTTTTTATTCGGGTTATTTGCCAGGAATATATGTGGGTAGTTTTTGTGTGTACATTTGGGATGGTTGTCCTGTTGAAAATGAGTTTCCTGTACACATAAAATATAAGCCTTTAGTTTCTGTGCTTCGGTTCACAGCGAGTAGCATTTCACGGGGTGGTTGAGGCCTCTGGCATTAATGGAAACAAAAGTAATGGTCATATTTCAGGTGGGAAGAAATGTGCAGGTGTACTCACAGTGTCCTTCGAGAATCATTAGAGTCATCTGATCTCCATGAGACTGACAGAAGAGATGCTGCAATGGTATTTAGAAATGTAGCAGGACAGGAGAGGAAGGGTCCATCATGTGTAGGTCCAGTGCTAATGAAACAAAGGGTGTAACCACAAAAATAAACAATAACGTATAGAATAATAAAAATAGAATCATATAAGCGATCCATATGCAAACAAAGTTGCAAAAATGACAAATGTCAGGGGTAAGGACAAGGAGAGATGAAGAAATCCTTGTGCCCAGGGAGAGAACAAATTTGTCAACGGTGATGCACTAGCTTAAAATAACCTTTAACCATGCCCCTTTCAGTCTCTCCTGCTGTTATTGGAATTTGGCCACAACAACAATTCGGTGCAGCATGCTTTTGCTTATGGAGGGGGGCAGAAGTAAAAAAATGATGGTCCCTTGGTGCCTGATATGCTAAATGCAATACTGGGGCAGGCAGGTAGGGGCTGGGCTAGGGAATTGGCAGTTCCTGAAGTAAAATTTTCTAGCAAGTTTAAAGGCACATTGCAAGTAATTAATGTGTGGTAAGGAAAAACACAGCAACTATGAATTAAAAAAAAAAGATTTTTCTGTGCTTTTACATTTGGTATTTAAGTTGGTGACATGGGGGGGGTGATTTATGAAAGCCAAGCTCCATCAGTAGAGGCGCACGGCGAGGCGAAATACACATTTTCATTTACTATAGCGACCTCCACTCCCGGGAGAATGAAATCTGTGCGCCATTATGGATATGGCGCATGGTATCTCCAAATCAATATTGGCAGAAGGTGGAGGTGCCAAAATTTTGGGGTGATGTGAGGAAGTTTAGTAACAACTGCCCAAGTAACAAATACTGTATTTTCTGACGTATAAGACTACCTTTTACACTTAAAAAAAATGGCCAAAAATCGAGGGTCGTCTTAAACACCGGGTATACAATGCTGCCCGATGGATGTCAGCCCCCAAATGTCTGCTAATACTGTATGTGGCTTCAGCTACAAACAGTATACGCCGTTGAGCCACGAGCGATGTATTCCATTAATGAATACAGAGCCTGCTTGGATTGTGCTTGGATTGGAGTAACAACCTCTGTCAATCCGAGCAGGCTACATAGAGTAGCCTGCTAGGATTGGTTTTGAGAGAGAGAGAGAGAGGCAAGGGCTGATGATGCTACAGCCTCTGCCAATCCAAGCAGGCGTTGTATTAATTAAAATTAATTAAATGCATTTTGGTGGACAATTCCCATAGAATGTAACCCAAAAGTGGTATAGGTTTGGTTAGTGAAAAATTCTACTTTCCAGAGTTGTGGCATTCAATAGATCTCCGTTTGTGTTATTATTGTTTGATTTACTTTATGACATATCACAGCATGGCGGATGAGTAGTTGGCATTCTTGCTTTGTGTTTTTTAATGGTTCTAATGTTTTTTTTAAATGGTGTTGCCTCAGAAGGGGGGTAGTCTTATATCGCGAGTATTGCCCAAAACCTATGTTTTCACTTGAAAAATAGGGGGTCGTCTTATACGCCCAGTCGCCTTATACGCCGGCAAATACGGTAAGCCCAAAATAGAATGAGAAAGTAACTTTTTCAGAGAAAACCTGCGTTAGATCAATGTAAGCAGTGCGCATGCGCAAGCGACTCTTGTGCTTGTTTAGATGCGTTTGTTCACTGCGTGGCCAATATTTTAGTAAATGTTAAGCAATATTGAATGGACGCACCTCTAAATTTGACAATTTTTTTATTTTTATGCTGGTTCACCTTTATGTATTTTTTTAAGGAGATATGCACACAGGTCATGTTAGCATGTTACGTTGCCAACATGTGACATGCACTTTGTTAAAATGATGTAAAAAGACTCTTGCTATTCTAGCTCCTCCTAAAAGGGCATTTAACCTTCCCCCTCTAATGCATATGATTTCCTTGGGCTAGCTTTTGCTTTTAAAGAGGAACGCCACACTCCATTCAACAATGCTCTTGTTTCCCCCCTCTAACCCCTTGGATTTTCATGGGCTAACTTTTGCTTTTAAAGGGAAACTCCACACTCCATTCTCCAATGCTCTTGTCACCCCCCTCTAACCCCTTGGATTTCCATGGGCTAACTTTTTCTTTTAAAGGGGAATTCTATACTCCATAATCCAATGCACTCCACTTCATTCTCCAAAGGCTATGAGCTGCTAGACATGTGCATATCATTTTGTTTCGAATCGAAATTCGGACGAATTTTCATTATTCGGACATTTGGATGCATCCGAATTACCGAATTACAATGCTAACGAATTCAAACGAAATTCGAAAAATGACATTTTGCGACCCGACTTTGGGGCCATGTATCTTGGGGCCAATTATAGCTAGGAACCCCAGATTTGGTATGCAAACACAGTAGAACTAGCACTACAACATATCCATGACAAAATGTCATTCTCTGCTGCAGAAAAGTGCTTGATATTTTGCGACCCGACTTTGGGGCCCCATAACTCGGGGTCACTTGGAGCTAGAAACCCCAAATTTGGATATGTTATAGTGCTATTTCTACTGTGTTTGCATACCAAATTTGGGACTCCTATAATTGGCCCCGAGATACGTGGCCCCAAAGTAGGGTCGCAAAATGTCATTCTTTTCTGCAGAAAAGTAATATAAATTAAATAAGATGTGTGTGTTGTTTTGCACTGGTACACTGCAAGTATGAGAAGTGTATGTGACAGATGTAACCATCTTCCAAAATTTCTAATTCAAATAGAAAAGATTAGAACAAAAATATAATTTAATAGAATAAAATAGAAAGAATATACAACCATCTTCTGAAATTTGAATTTCAAATAGTATGAATTCTAAATGTTTAATTAATTCATTTTAAATTTGGATAGAAAAGATTATAATAAAATAGAAAATAGCCTAGAAAAATGATAGAACAGAACAGAATAGAATATATTATATTTTATTCTGTTCTGTTCTATTGTTTTTCTAGTCTATTCTTTTATATTCTATTAAACTCTCTTCTATTAAAATCTAAATCATTATATACTAAATTCGAATTTCGGAAGATGGTTATATATATATATATATATATATATATATATATATATATATCCGACATTTGAATTTTGTATAGAATGAATTCGAATTTGAATAGAAAAGATTAGAATAGAAATAGAGAATAGACTAGAAAAACAATAGAACAGAATAGAATATAGATACAATCTATTTAATTTAAAAAAATTTTGCAGATTACCATTTGTGTTAATAAGATCTCTTGCAGACTATTAGCATCTATTTCATTTTATTCATACTATTCGAAATTCAAATTTATTCTATTCAAATTTGAATTTCAGAAGATGGTTGTATATTCTTTCTATTTTATTCTATTAAATAATTTATTTTCTATTCTGTTCTAATCTTTTCGATTTGAATTAGAAATTTTGGAAGATGGTTAGTTACTTATACTTACTTATATATATCTGTCACATCAACTTTTCATACTTGCAGTGTACCAGTGCAAAAAAAAAACACACACATCTTATTTCATTTATATTTATGGTATCAATGAAGTTGTCAGCATGCCTGATTGAAGAAGTCACAGATGTCGATCGCAAGGCAAGTGCATATGCTGTATGTCATTGTCCACTTGCCAAAAGTTGTGTATTGTATTTGTCCACTTGCCACGTCACCTGCCACAAGTTGTGTATTGTCCACTTGCCACGACACCTGCCACGAGGGCCAGCCACGATTGCCACATGACCTGACACGAGTGCCACGTGACCGGTCACGGGTGCCACGTGACCGGCCACGAGTGCCACGTGACCGGCCACGAGTGCCACGTGACCTGACACGAGTGCCACGAGTGCCACGTGGCCTGACACGAGTGCCACATGACCTGACACGAGTGCCACGTGACCGGCCACGAGTGCCACGTGACTTGGCACGAGTGCCATGTGACCAAGTTGTGGATTGTCCACTTGCCACGTCACCTACCACCAAGTGACCCTAGATATAGGCAATAAGAAAGTACTTTTCTGCAGCAGAGAATGACATTTTGCGAGCCGAATTTGGGGCCACATATCTTGGGGTCACTTATAGCTAGAAACACCAAATTTGGTATGCAAGCAAAATAGAACTAGCACTACAACATATACAAATTAGGGGTTTCTAGCACCAAGTGACCCTGAGATACTTGGCCCCAAAGTCAGGTCACAACATGTCAAGCACTCATGTGCAGCAGAGAATTACATTTTGCGACCCGAATTTGGGACCACATATCTTGGGGTCACTTAAAGCTAGAAACACCAAATTTGGTATGCAAACACAATAGAACTAGCACTATAACATATCCAATTTGGGGTTTCTAGCACCAAGTGACCCCGAGATATATGGCCCTAAAATCGTGTCAAGAAATATTTTCGAATCCGGTTGAAATCGTTTTGAATGCGGTTGAAATAATTTCGAATCATGTTGAAATCATTTCGAATTCGGTAGAAATATTTTCGAATTTGGTTGAAATATTTTCGCATGTGACCAATTTTTCGAATTTGGTAGAAAACTAAACGAAATACGAAAAAGAAGTTAACAAATAAACAAAATTAATTAATTAACAAATTAAAACGAAACAAAACTAAACAACTTTTTTCCTTTTGTACATGTCTATGAGCTGCCTTCACCAATCCAAACTGCATCCTTTTTCAGAGCATACAACAGGGCCAGCTAGGAAAGGGGCAAGAAGAGCGATCGCCCTACCCCCTCCTGAACCATACAAGGCCACATGCACTCGACATGGCTGGCTGCCTTTGGGGCATGTTGGGCTCAGCACAATACCAACCACAAAGCACCTTATACCCACTAGTTTAAAAGGGTTTTTCACATTCCGTAAAGCCGAAGCATCCACCTCCCTTTCATGGACTGGCTTGCTGTGCATTTGGCTAGGGGTTTGTTAGTGTGTGGGAGGGGCCCAATATTTTTTTAGTTTGGGGTGGTATTTTTCACGTGGGGGTTCTCATTTTAAGCCTTAACAGACCCAAATGGCCTTGTATGTATTGGGGGGCAGGCTATTTTTTGTTTTGAGTTAAAATCTTGTAGCTGCAATGTAGATTTGTACAGTGTCTCTAAAGCTGTACATCTTTAAAGTGGTTGTATACTCTTTTTTGTAACTTTTACCTACAGGAAAGCCTATAATAAGGCTTACCTGTAGGTAAAAAAAATATCTCCTAAACCTGTACGGTGTTTAGGAGATATTCCCCTCGGTATGCGCCGCTGACTGCAGCGGCGCATGCGCACGAGGGGATTCTCGGCCTGAAAATCCAGCAGTGGCCGGCGGCCGGAAAGAAATCTCCCGCGCGCATGCGCGGGAGTGACGATATCGTGGCTCCGGCCACTCACAACGCCGGAGCCGCGATACCCGGAAGAAACGCAGAGGGAGCATGTCAGCTCCCTCGGCGTGGATCGTGCCAGATGTCGGGGCCTCGTTCTAAGGTAAGTATTTCATAATGAGCTAGTATGCGGTGCATACTAGCTCATTATGCCTTTTGCTTTGCAGGTGTTAAAAAAATAAATAAAAAAATAGCGGGTTTACTATCGCTTTAAGGCAGCATTTTGGATACATGCTACAGGAACACACATTTACAGGCAGAGTAAGCCCCCCACGTTACTAGCTTTTAAGAAAATTTGCATTTTTAAAGGCACTTCTTGTTTCATTTTTGGTGTTGTCCAAATTGGTGACATTGATATATGTCCCTCAGGGTGGGACCTGGGCCCCATACCCATTTTAAGGCCAATAACTAATATTTAAGCCAGCCAAGTGGGGACTCGCAAAATTAACAAGTCAGTTTCCATAGACTGCAATGATATTTGTTGTATAACTTTTGCCCATGTTAGGCTCTTTGTTTGCTCCCTGGACCAGGGGGCATTTGTCCCATCTGTAATTTTGTAGCATACTGGAGGATGTGCTTAATTTTGGACAGTGGGGTGGCTAATTTTGTGCTAGCTGCATTTGGGTTGTTCTGGGCAAGCTCGGGGACTTTTTATGGCTTTTTTTGGTGATTTTTGTGTGTGAACAGCACTTGAATTTTTCTAGGCATGCTCAGAGAGTGTGTTTTTTGGGTTAGTAATTTAAGGACATACTTAACAGGTGTACCCACTTTGAAGTTCTGTCTCTACATTAGGTGAACTTGCATTTTGTGTGTTTCATGGATTCTGTGTGTCATGTATTTTGTTTATGTCTTTGCAAAACAGATGTGTTGTAGAGCAAGCATTTTTTTATTTTTTTGAGGGGGGGGTATTTTTTACTGAAATATTTTTGATGTTGTCAATCTGTGTTGTTCGTAGGTTGTTAGTTTCACTTTGATTTAATTGTCTGTGCTCCATTATTTGAAAAATCTTCCTCAAGCTGTTGTGACTACTAAATGTTTAAATCCTTAAGAGACTGTCCGTTTGTGGATGCAGTCCTTTTAACTCCTGTTAATTCCCTCTGCAAAATGGTAAGATCTTCAAACAATATTCCGTTAGTGTCTCAAATTAACATACATGTGCTTTTTGCTTTCCTTGCTCTTTTCCAAGTCCTGTTTTGTTGACCAATAAAATTCATAACACATTTTTATGTTTTATGTGTTTTGTCAATAAATTGTTTCGCAGATGCATGTGCATTCCAAGTAATGCATTTTACACTCCTAGTCTAGTCCTAGAAATCTGCATCTGCTTTACTATTAATTTCTATAAAAATTGGGTTCCTGCTCAACCGCTGTGCATGTGAGATGCGCAACTGCTGTGTGTGCGGAGGTATGTACCCATGGCACATATCTGGATCTGGATCTATAGATGTAGGTTCTTGTGTCCACCAGCAGAGAGAAGTTGGGTAGATGCCACACTGCCAATTCTGAAGGCATAATAATGGTGTACAGGGGTCTTCAAATTATGGCCCTCCAGTTGTTCGGGAACTACAATTGCCATCATGCCTAGTCGTGTCTATGAATGTGAGTTTTACAATGCCTCATGGCATGTGTGGTTCCGCAACAGCATATATTTAGGCAAAATAGGTAATAGGAAGACGCACATGAACAATTAATTCAAAATATAGGAAATAAAACAGGCTCTTGCACTAAATCTAATTTATTTAAGATCTAACTGATTGCACTGTATTGTCACCTTTAAAGATCAAGATCTAAAAAAACATGTATTTATTGGGTTTAGAAATACTTATCTGTTCTTTGTAAAAACAACACATTTCAAAGATATATTAGAAGTGAAGTGATAGGAATCATATTAGCATCAAAAGGGTTAATTAACTGAGCACACCTACTAATTGCCTAACAAGACACATCCAATGAGATGAAATTAAGCCAATATTGGGCGTGCGCTATTATCAATGAGAAAACTCCAGTTACCCTAGTGCCAATTGCAGTTTACATATTTATTATCGCTATTTACACTTCAATATGCCCCAGTTCGCATGTTCAATTCATGACTTTTCCGGCACACGATTGAATGCATGGACTAGTGTAGTGCCTTCTTCTTAGTAAATCACTCCCATGGTGTCTAAATAGAAATTCAGCCTGGCTGTCACTTCATTGTGTTTACAGCCCTTGCTACACCAGTCCTGTGTGTTAATGCAATAACAAAGCAGGCATGCCATGCCTTTTTTTTTTTTTATTATGGCATGAAATTTACAGATATGTAGCACTCTACTGGGTAGGTTAGGTAACATGTACGTAAGTTTACTTTATTTTGGGCTTTGCTGTAGTCAAATACATCTTTACTGTGCCCATCAATTGCAGCCTCACTATGTCCATCATATGCAGCATCACTGTGCCCATTAAATGCAGCTTCACTGTGCCAATCAATTTCTGCCTCACTGTGCCCATCATATGCAGCCTTACTGTGCCAATCAATTTCGGCCTCGCTGTGCCCATCAATTTCGGCCTCACTGTGCCCATCATATGCAGCCTCACTATGCCTATCATATGTCATCCTTTACAACAGGTGTCCCCATCAGCAACCCCCAATACATCAGGTGCCCCTGTCAGAATCCCCCTATACATCAGTTGTCCTCATCAGAGTCCCCCTATATATCAGGTGTCCTCATCAGATTCCCCCTATATATCAGGTGTCCTCATCAGAGTCCCCCTTTACATCAGGTGTCCCCATCAGAGTCTCCCTTTACATCAGGTGTCCCCATCAGAGTCCTTCTTTAAATCAGATGTCCCCATCAGAGTCCTTTAAACCAGGTACCCCCTTTACACCTGGTGTCCCCATCAGAGTCTCCTTTTACATCAGATGTTCCCACCAGCATCCCTCTTTACATTAGAAGAATGGAGGCAGAACGAGGGGGATTATTACGGTGCCTAACAATTTAAGCCAATAAAAGGGAGGGAATATTTTTTGTTTAGAGATTTTGTCAGCGATTATAGGGTAAGAAAAAAAAAAGAGAAAAAATTTACCATATATTAACCATTTAACCACCTAAGGACCGCCGTATTGCCATTGTACGTCATTACAATGACACAGGCAGGCACAAGCACGTACATGTACGTGCCTGCCTTCCAGCGGGTGGGGGGTCCGATCGGACCCCCTCCCTCTGGATACGGCGGTCCGGTTCGCTGCAGGAGCGATCCGTGATGAGGGGATGGCCGTTGGTTTCTGGCCATCCCCTCTCGATCGCTCCTGGCCAATGACAAGCTTCCTCCCACTGTGTATTGTATACACAGGAAGGAGGAAGTGATGTAATTTTCCTCGGGGCGGTCTTTTTGACCGGACTACGAGGAGAAGACAAAAAGTAAGTGTGCACCAACACTACACTGACATGTAGGTACACACAGGCACACAACCCCCCCCCTGATCCCCCCGATCGCCCCCCGATCCCCCCCGCCCCCCCCCCCCCCCAGTCACAGTGTCACTGATTGCATTGATCATTTATTTACTGATCACTGCATTCATTGTCAGTTGTAAAAGTAAAAACTGTCAGGGCAGTTAGTGTTAGGTCCAGGGTAGCCCCCTATCAGCCCCCAATAAAGATTTAACCCCCTGATTGCCCCTAGAGTTAACCCTTTCACCCCCTTTTGCCAGTGTCACTAAGCGATCTTTTTTCTGATCGCTGCATTAGTGTCGCTATTGTCGCTAGGTAGCTAGTTATTTTTTTAGGTTCACCGCCAGGTTTTTATAGCGCTAGGTACCTCGATATACTACCCAATAATGGTTTTAACCCCCTGATTGCCCCTAGAGTTAACCCTTTCACCCCATTTTGCCAGTGTCACTAAGCGATCATTTTTCTGATCGCTGCATTAGTGTCGCTATTGTCGCTAGGTAGCTAGTTATTTTTTTAGGTTCACCGCCAGGTTTTTATAGCGCTAGGTACCCCGATATACTACCCAATAATGGTTTTAACCCCCTGATTGCCCCTAGTTAACCCTTTCACCCCCTTTTGCCAGTGTCACTAAGCGATCATTTTTCTGATCGCTGCATTAGTGTCGCTAGTGTCGCTAGGTAGCTAGTTATTTTTTTAGGTTCACCGCCAGGTTTTTATAGCGCTAGGTACCCCGATATACTACCCAATAATGGTTTTAACCCCCTGATTGCCCCTAGTTAACCCTTTCACCCCCTTTTGCCAGTGTCACTAAGCGATCATTTTTCTGATCGCTGCATTAGTGTCGCTATTGTCGCTAGGTAGCTAGTTATTTTTTTAAGTTCAACGCCAGGTTTTTATAGCGCTAGGTACCCCGATATACTACCCAATAATGGTTTTAACCCCCTGATTGCCCCTAGAGTTAACCCTTTTGCCAGTGTCACTAAGCAATAATTTTTTTGATCGCTGCATTAGTGTCGCTATTGTCGCTTGGTAGCTAGTTATTTTTTTAGGTTCACCGCCAGGTTTTTATAGCGCTAGGTACCCCGATATACTACCCTATAATGGTTTTAACCCCCTGATTGCCCCTAGTTAACCCTTTCACCCCCTTTTGCCAGTGTCACTAAGCGATCATTTTTCTGATCGCTGCATTAGTGTCGCTATTGTCGCTAGGTAGCTAGTTATTTTTTTAGGGTTACCGCCAGGTTTTTATAGCGCTAGGTACCCCGATATACTACCCAATAATGGTTTTAACCCCCTGATTGCCCCTAGTTAACCCTTTCACCAGCGATCACAGTATAAGTGTCACTGGTGACGCTGGTTAGCCAGTTCGTTATTTAGGTTCCCCGTCAGGTTTTTATATAGCGCCAGGGACCCCCATATACTACCTAATAAAAATTTGAACCCCCTGATTGCCCCTAGTTAACCCTTTCACCAGTGATCACCGTATAAGTGTTACGGGTGACTCTGGTTAGTTTGCTTTTTATAGCATCAGGGCACCCACCATTTATTACCCAATAAAGGTTTAACCCCCTGATCACCCGGCGGGTGATATCAATTAGGTTTTAGGGTCAGGGTCTGCGTCGCCCCAGGCAGCGCTAGGTTAGTGCCAGTACCGCTAACACCCACACGCAAAGCATAAACCTCCCGTAGTGGTATAGAATCTGAACAGATCAATATCTGATCTGATCAGATCTATACTAGCGTCCCCAGCAGTTTAGGGTTCCAAAAAAACGCATTGTTAGCGGGATCAGCCCAGATACCTGCTGGCACCTGCGTTTTGCCCCTCCGCCCAGCCCACCCAAGTGCAGTATCGATTGATCACTGTCACTTACAAAACACTAAACACATAACTGCAGCGATCGCAGAGTCAGGCCTGATCCCTGCGATCGCTAAGTTTTTTTTGGTAGCATTTTATATTTAAATCCGGAAGGCAGTGCTTGGGTTTTCGGGGTCCCGTACGTGGCTAGGCTCCCAAAAAGTCCCCCACATGTGGTATCCCCGTACTCGGGAGAAGCAGCAGAATTTATTTTGGGGTGTAATTTGACTTATGCCCATAGCATGTGTGAGCAATATATCATTTAGTGACAACTTTGTGCAAAAAAAAATAAAAAATTTTAAATTCCTGCAACTTGTGGCAAAATATAAAATATTTCATGGACTCAACAAGCCTCTCAGTAAATAGCTTGGGGTGTCTACTTTCCAAAATGGGGTCATTTGGGGGGGTTTTGTGTTATTTTGGCATTTTATGGCCTTCGAACCTGTGATAGTTAGTGAGGAGTGAAATCAAAAATTTGCACCCTTAGAAACCCTGAAGGCAGTGATTGGTTTTCGGGGTGCCGTACGCAGCTAGACTCCCAAAAAGTCCCACATATGTGGTATCCTCGTACTCAGGAGAAGCAGCAGAATATATTTTGGGGTGCAATTCCACATATAACTATGGCATGTGTGAGCAATATATCATTTAGTGACAACTTTTTGTAAACTTTTTCTTTTTTTTTTGTGTCATTATTCAATCACTTGGGACAAAAAAAAATATTCAATGGGCTCAACATGCCTCTCCACAACTTCCTTGGGGTATCTACTTTCCAAAATGGGGTCATTTGGGGGGGGGGTTGTACTGCCCTGCCATTTTAGCACCTCAAGAAATGAGATAGGCAGTCGTAAATTAAAAGCTGTGTGAATTCCAGAAAATGTACTCTAGTTTGTAGACGTTATAACTTTTGCGCAAACCAATCAATATACGCTTATTGACATTTTTTTTACTAAAGACATGTGGCTGAATAAATTTTGCCCTAAATGTATGATTAAAATTTAGTTTATTCGATTTTTCTTATAACAAAAAGTAGAAAATATCATTTTTTCTCAAAATTTTCGGTCTTTTTCCATTTATATCACAAAAAATAAAAATCGCAGAGGCAATCAAATACCATCAAAAGAAAGCTCTATTTGTGGGAAGAAAAGGACGCAAATTTCGTTTGGGTGCAATATTGCATGACCGCGCAATTACCAGTTAAAGCAGCGCAGTGCGAAATTGTAAAAAGACCTCTGGTCCTTAGGATGTTTATTGGTCCGGGGCTGAAGTGGTTAAGGACCAGGCCTCTTTTTCAGATTTGGTGTTTACATGTTTAAAACAGTTTTTTTTGCTAGAAAATTACTTAGAACCCCCAAACATTTTATATTGTTTTTTTTCTAACACCCTAGAGAATAAAATGGCGTCATTGAAATACTTTTTTTCACACTGTATTTGCGCAGCGGTCTTACAAGTGCACTTTTTTTGGATAAAATTCACTTTTTTGAATAAAAAAATAAGACAACAGTAAAGTTAGCCCATTCTTTTTATATTGTGAAAGATAATGGTATGCCGAGTAAATTGATACCCAACATGTCACGCTTCAAAATTGCGCCCGCTCGTGGAACGGCGTCAAACTTTTAGCCTCAAAAATCTCCATAAGCGACATTTAAAAAATTCTACAGGTTGCATTTTTTGTGTTACAGAGAAGGTCTAGGGCAAGAATTGTTGCTCTTGCTCTACCGATCACAGCGATACCTCACATGTGTGGTTTGACCACCGTTTTCATATGCGGGTGCTACTCACGTATGCGCTCGCTTCTGTGCGCAAGCTCGTCGTGACGGGGTGTTTTTAAAAACCTTTTTTTTTCTTATTTATTTTATTTGATTTTATTTATTTTTACACTGTTTTAAAAAAAAAAAAAAAAAAAAAAAATGGATCACTTTTATTCCTATTACAAGGAATGTAAACATCCCTTGTAATAGAAAAAAGCATGACAGGTCCTCTTAAATATGAGATCTGGGGTCAAAAAGTCCTCAGATCTCATATTTGGACTAAAATGCAAAAAAATGAAAAAATGACATTTAAAAAAAATATACCTTTAAGAGGTATGGGCGGAAGTGACGTTTTGACATCGCTTCCGCCCTCCTATGGTATAGAGACGAGTTGGGGCCATCTTAGCCTCACTCGTCTCCATACCCAGCTAGGAAAAGGACCCGATCGCCTCTGCCGCTACCGACGGCTCTGGTAAGCGGGAGGGCAGCGGGAGGGGGGGTGGCACCTCTCCCGTCGCCGATAGCGGTTATCTCGTGGCGAATCCGCCGCGGAGACCACCGTTATTGTACAGACGACCGGCGCCTGAAGAGATGGATATCTCGGTTGTGGCAGCAGCTGCTGCCGTTACCGAGATATCCCTCTTCAAAAATAGGACGTACATCGGCATGCGCTGGTTGTTAAGTGGTTAAAAAGAAAAAAGTTATTTTGTTTATTTAATACAATTCATAAAAATAATTAATCAAAGTGACAAACAGATCACATTGATTCGTTTATACATTAAAAATTCATGTCTAATCATTCTACTTGGTCGAAGTTATATTAGCTGGTTCGAGAATATCCCAACAAGTTTCGCCTTAACAAAGGCTTCTTCAGGGGAGCCAGTATTCAACACCAAGAGGTTTCGACAAGATTAACTGTAAACATAACAAGAAAAAATAACAATAACAAAAACAAAACTGTAAAAATAGAGCTGGAAGTATGGTGCAGCAAGGACCCCCCCATAAATAACAAATACCAATTTGTAAAGAGGAAAAGAATAAGTTCATAAAAAGATACCTACCCCTGGCCTATGCCCCACCACTGCAACCAACTGGGGGAATTTTCCTGAAATGAAAGCAGACCGATCGTAGATATCGCCACAAGTGACTGCAGGGGACAGATAAAATGGACAATTACCCACTGACCCTTAAATATTAGGGGTTCTGTAAAGCCCAACATAGGGTTAAAAAGGCTAAAGTATATTGAAGGGAGTTTGATGTCTTTAGATACATACCCTTAAATTAAAGTGCTCTAGTGGATTTGTTCAAAAAGCAAAGCATCACTGCTGGAGACAGAAAAACACCAAGGGTAGTGACGTCAGCCAACCTGAATGTACCAATCAAAACTAGTGATGGACGAACTTCCGACGGGACGTTTCGCGAATGCGGACCGATAGTTCGCGAACCGGAACGTTCGCGGCGGGCCCCATTGACTTCAATGGGAGGCGAACTTCGCAAACCTACAGGTCAAATTTGCAGCCACAAAATAATTAATAGCTGTGCAAACATAGTCCCACCACATGGCCAGTGACATAACACATGTATGAGGTGAATCTGGGATCGACAACTACAAGCATTCTTTTTTTTATATGGGAAATTGTTGTGACAATTCAGGACTGTGGAGCGCATGAAGGCAGTGGAGGAGAGGGAAGGTCAGGGACCAGGGTAGGCAAAGAAGAGGGTGCAGGAGATGATCACCAGCAGCGTGACATACAGCAATGACACCTGCACCGTGA
Source organism: Lithobates pipiens (assembly GCF_037356315.1). NCBI lineage: Eukaryota > Metazoa > Chordata > Amphibia > Anura > Ranidae > Lithobates > Lithobates pipiens. Next base: position 266,271,985 of record NW_027507784.1, on the reverse strand, counting down.
TAGAGTCATCTGACACCAGCACCGTGATAGAGAACACTGACATCAGCAGCGTGACATACAGCAATGACACCTGCACAGTGATAGAGTGATCTGACACCAGCACCGTGATAGAGAGCACTGACATCAGCAGCGTGACATAAAGCACTCACACCAGCACCGTGATAGAGAGCACTGACATCAGCAGCGTGACATAAAGCACTCACACCAGCACCGTGATATACAGCACTGACAGCAGCACCGTGATAGAGAGCACTGACAACAGCACCGTGATATACAGCACTGACACCTGCACCATAAGCAGCCCCAGGAGGAAGTCAGCATAGCAAAGGGATGGTGGGAGCCCCTCATAATGAGCATAGCACAGGGATGGTGGGAGCCCCTCATAATAAGCAGCCCCAGGAGGATGTCAGCATAGCACAGGGATGGTGGGAGCCCCTCATAATAAGCAGCCCCAGGAGTAAGTCAGCACAGCACAGGGATGGTGGGAGCCCCTCATAATGAGCATAGCACAGGGATGGTGGGCGCACCTCAAAATATGCACAGCAGAGGTACAGCCCCAGGAGGAAGTTGGCACAGCACAGGGATGGTGGGAGCCCCTCATAATATGCACAGCAGAGGTACAGCCCCAGGAGGATGTCAGCACAGCACAGGGATGGTGGGAGCCCCTCATAATAAGCAGCCCCAGTAGAAATATGACACCGCTCAACCTCTTCAAAGAGGAGGGTATGGGCATATAGTACGGTGTGCTTTTTTTGGACAAGAAAGTGAGCCAAATGAAGAAAGAAGGTCTCTGTGCTCGATTAAAAAAATAGTTTATAGACATATACATGGTCTACTGGTCACATGTGTTGAATTCCTCCGAGATCCATGCCTCATTCTTTTTTAGAAATGTGAGGTAGTTAACACTGTCGTGAGCTAGGTGAGTATGCTTATCGGTCATGATCCCCCTTGCTGCGCTGAACGTCCTTTCGGACAGGACACTGGATGAGGGGCAAGCCAACAGTTCGATTGCAAATTGGGCAAGCTCTGGCCAGAGGTCAAGCCTGCCCACCCAGTAGTCCAGGGGTTCATCACTCCTCAGAGCGTCCACATCGGCCGTACACCCGATGTACTCGGACACCTGACGGTCTAGGCGTTCCCTGATGCTGGATCCGGATGACACCTGTCGATGGGTCGGCTGAAAGAATGACCTCATATTGGAAGTCACCAACACATCTTCAAACCGGCCTCTTCTTGCAGGCGCTGTTGGATTGGTACCCGCAACTCCTTCTCTGGGAGTGGGAATTGCTCCTCTGCCAGCGCACGCAAAAGCAGAATGCAGCATTTCTCGAAGCAAGACCTGGAAGTGCTGCATTCTGACAGCCCTCTGTGACGGCGGTAACATTTCCGCCATTTTGTGTTTGTACCGGGGGTCTAAGTACGTTGTCACCCAGTACTGGTCCTTGACCCTTATGCTTTTTATACGGGGGTCCCTATTAAAACCCTGGAGCATGAAGGCCCCCATTTGCACAAAAGTGGAAATGGTGTGGTGGCCTGGCTCCTGCTCATCATCCAGGATAATGTCGTCCTCCTCATTCTCCTCTCCCCATCCACGCACAACAGAGATCCCAGAAAGGTTTAAAGCATGCTCTTCTTGCTCCTCCTCATCCGCCCCGGCACCATCCTCCTCTGACTCCTCTTCAGACTCCTGTTGTTCACTTGTCTCAGATAGAGTAGCCCCCCCTGGGAATTCATCCAGCATTGCGACTTCAAACTGTCAAATTGAGCGGTGTTAGCCACTGATCTGCCTGTGAACGCAAAGCTGAAAGGAGTGCCGGGCCAGTGTGGCTCTTGGCTTCCAGGCACAACAGACGCAGCACGGCATGGCAACGTCTCACCTGGCATGTCGAATAGGTTCTGGGGAGCTTGGGTGGTGCAGCGGAAGAGACGCTAGCAGCGGAAAAGGAGGAGTCAGCTGAGGAGGAGAGGGAGGAGGAGGGAGTAGGAGGAGGAGAAGAAGAGTCAGACCTGCATGCAATCCGTGGCGGTAAAACCAAATCTACACGGGTGCCACGGGTTACATGCTTGACGGCCGTCAGAAGGTTCACCCAGTGGGCAGTAAAAGTGATATACCTTCCCTGTCCGTGTTTGCTAGACCACGTGTCTGTGGTCAGATGTATCTTGGCACCCACACTGTGTGCCAGAGATACATTCACTTGCCGCTGAACATGGCCATATAGCTCTGGGATGCCCTTCTCTGAGAAATACTTCCTTCCTGGGACCTTCCATTGTGGTGTTCCAATGTCCACAAATTTTCTAAAGGCCTCCAAGTCCACCAGTTTATATGGCAGTAGTTGGCGGGCTATCAGTTCTGACAAGCCAGCCGCCAACCGTTGGGCAAGAGGGTTATCCGGCGTCATTATTTTGTTACGCTCGAACATTAGGCCCACGGAAGCCTGCCTTTTTGCAGAAAAACGTGAGCTTGGCGTGATGGAAGGTGGCGTGGAGGACAATTGTGAGGAGAGAGGAGAAGGAGAAGTAGAAGACGAGGCTGGACGGTGAGAGCCTGCAGTGTGGCTTTGTGTGTTCCGTTGCTCCCACTCGGCTTGGTGATGGCTGCTCATGTGCCTTCTTAAGGCGGTCGTCCCTAGGTGAGTGTTGGGCTTACCGCGACTAATGCGTTGACTGCAAAGATTGCAGATGGCAACGCTATGGTCAGCAGCGGACACATTAAAAAAAGCCCACACTGCGGAGCCATGTGCCGGTGTCCTGGGAGTGCCAGATGTGACCGTACATGGTCGATGACTCGCTCCTGATACATTTGCAGTCTGCTTTGTCCCTCCTGTGCAATGTAAGTTATTCCTGCTTCTCCTCCCTATCTGCTGGTCCATATCTCCCTCTGAACTCCCCTCCTCTTCCTCTCTTGTGGGCACCCACGTGACATCACTAGACACGTCATCATAAATGTCACCTTCCCCACCGCTATAAGTAGAGATCTCAGAGTAGGCAGCAACACCGGGGACCAACCTCCTCCTTGGGCTGATCAGGGTACTGTCGTCAGACTGCTGAGAAGTGTTTGCTGCTGCCTCCTCTTCCTGATCCAATACCAAGAGTGGCTGCGCATCAGAAATGTCTTGATATGGATCGGAAAATAATTCCTGTGACTCAAGCGGAAGGTATGTGGTGGTGGTGGTGGTGGTGGTGTTGTTGGTGGTGGTAGTGTCTTTGGGGGTGCACATAGCAGAGAGTGAAGACGAGGGTGCAGATCAAGAGGATGAGGAGGGTGCAGAAGAGTAGGGCTGAGCGAGCCACTCAATCAAGTCTGGTGCATCCTTTAAAGTAATTGAACCCACCTTCTGCAACTTCCCACTTTGGCTAAAGCCTGTTGCTCCTGCCCTACTTCTACCACCCCTGCGGAAGGGCCTGCCTCTTCCTCTGCCTGTCATTTTTTAAATGACCCTGTGACAAAACTCTCCGTCCCTATACCGATGAAGGACTGCTGCAGTATAGGTCAGCGGTCAGCAGTAGTGCACCTCAACCCTATGTATTGTGGACTGATACCAGTCCTTTTAGAATGGCAGACTGTACCTCACTCAACCCTATGTACTGTAGTACCCTATACCTTACCAGTCCTTATAAGGACCTTTGTGGACCAAGTAGGTTGTGTGTGAGTGATTAGCAGACTGTACGTCAGTCCCTATACCGATGAAGGACTGCTGCAGTATAGGGCAGCGGTCAGCAGTAGTGCACCTCAACCCTATGTATTGTGGACCGATACCAGTCCTTATAGAATGGCAGACTGTACCTCACTCAACCCTATGTACTGTAGTACCCTATACCTTACCAGTCCTTATAAGGACCTTTGTGGACCAAGTAGGTTGTGTGTGAGTGATTAGCAGACTGTACGTCAGTCCCTATACCGATGAAGGACTGCTGCAGTATAGGTCAGCGGTCAGCAGTAGTGCACCTCAACCCTATGTATTGTGGACCGATACAAGTCCTTATAGAATGGCAGACTGTACCTCACTCAACCCTATGTACTGTAGTACCCTATACCTTACCAGTCCTTATAAGGACCTTTGTGGACCGAGTAGGTTGTGTGTGAGTGATTAGCAGACTGTACGTCAGTCCCTATACCGATGAAGGACTGCTGCAGTATAGGGCAGCGGTCAGCAGTAGTGCACCTCAACCCTATGTATTGTGGACCGATACCAGTCCTTATAGAATGGCAGACTGTACCTCACTCAACCCTATGTACTGTAGCATCCTAGACAGGCCAAGTTACCAGTCCTTATAAGGAGCTTTGTGGAACAAGTGGGTTGTGAATGATTAGCAGACTGCAGCAGAAGGGCAGCAGTCAAGTATAATATTCTTTCTATATTTGGAAGAAAGAATATTATACGTGTACAAGCCTATTACCATACCACTGATACCAGTCCTGAAAAGAACCTTTTGTGGAACTAATAGTAACTGCTACTGATTAAACTGACCCTCACTGCCTCACACACTGCTTCCTGCCTGTCCCTATATAAACTGGAAAAACAGAGGCTACTGGAACAATAATTGAAATAGCACTTTTGTGGACCTGATAGTAACAGCTAATTACTAAACTGACTGTCCCTGCAGCACACACCATCCTGTCCCTTTCTCTAAACTGACAAAAGACACTCAGGCTGCTGCAACAATCACTAGCACAGCACTGCCTATCCTGAACTACACCTAACACCTATACCAGTCCTGAAAATAACTTTTGTGTACCAAATAGCTAGCGATTTGGGTCACTGTAATCTCTCCCTGCTCCACACAGCAACCTCTCCCTATAGTGACAGAAGAAAGAATGTAAAATGGCCGCCGGATCGGGTGTATTTATAAGTTAGGGGGAATGTCCAAGTGTCCATGTGCTGTAATGTCTCAATTGGCTGTCCTGTACCCCATGATGGATGTGTCATCATAGGTCAAAGTTCTTTTACACAATAAACACGGAAGTCCGCCGGGCGAACGGCGCCAATAGTCCGCCGAATGGGCGGACCGTGAACAGCCGAAATTTGCCGCGAAACGACCGCCGGGCGAACCGTTCGGCCATCACTAATCAAGACAAGGTCCCATTATGAAAGTTAAACAATAAAATAAAACAAAGTCCTTGCCTTTGTTTTTATGAAAGTATTTTTTTTTTAAGAAAAAAAGATATACACTAGCATTATGCTTTATTTTATGTTGCTATTTCAAAAGGGCTTACCCGGTCCTAATGAAGGTTGAGGGTGTCCATACACCTCACTCACTGTTGGAGAGAAATCCTGGGGAGAGACTATTGCTATTGTGATTTTTTTGTTGGAGAGACATCCACATCCATTGGCCAGGGTTGTTCCCACTGTGGGATCCCCCTGTGCTGAATTGTTCACATTTTCTACATTAAAAGCCTTTTCTGCAGAAGTTAACTGTGTGCAAGATAGTGTACTCAACCTAGCTTGTACTAGTTCTAGCCATCCCAATGCTCACCCTAATCCCTATCCCAGTTATACAAACAATAAAAAACACAAAAAGACTCTGCCTGCTCACTGTGTACAAGACTTATGACATTATACATCCACCGCACACGCCACGATACTCAAAGTGGCTTAAGAGTTTTGAGTTCCTCTTTACATCAGAGGATGGGGATTACCACTGGAGAAGCAGAGGACAGGGATCACCGCTGGAGAATCAGAGGGCAGGTCCTTGGCAGAACTTCTTACCCATCCCAATACTGTATACCGCTGTCCCCCACACACTACACAGGGCTGAATTCACATTCCTTTACACACAGTCTGTCAGTCCTGACAAGGTGTATCTAGCTTTTATGTTGCCCTTCTGACCCATGAAATTCTCTGGTCGGAACAGCAGTGTAGTTGCAGTAGGCAGATACACCCTGTGTAGTTCATGGCTAACTGGCTGTGTTGTAAAGGAATGTGATTTCAACTGCAGAGGAGGAACAGTATAGAGTGCTGTAATGGGAAAGGAGCTCAGCAGCCGGGCATAGCATGTCGGGTGGAGGGGGTGGTCAGGGGGCTTTGGGGGGGGGGGGGGGCAACTTAGATCTCGAAGGGCAAAGCCACGTGACACAAACTCTGGAGCCTACAGCCCTTCAGGGGCCCCCGAGGAGGTATTAAGGGATTTGTTTTAGCAATTTCTGAAGGTTTTTCTGTCAGTGTTGGCAGGTGTTAGGAAGGTCACCTCCCGGAGGTGTGCGTCTTTTCCCCAGTTGTCAGGGAAGTGGGGTGAGTAGACATCCCCAGTTGGGGGGGGGGGGGTACAGAGAATCCCAGCTGGTGACTAGGAGACACTGAGCAGTGTCTTACCTGACCAGTGACATCGGTCCCATCGTGGCTACAGGACGGCACTCTCCTCCTCTTGCCTTGTTGAGCTTGGTTACCATTCCATGTTGCCAGCACACAGCACAGACACTTCCCCATCCTGGGCTGTTCGAAAATCATGCTCCTCTCCATTCAGGAAATGGCTCACAGCTTCTCCCCAGCCAATGGGAACAGAGGGGTGTGGACTGTGGAAGGCAAAGTAGAAGCCCAGTACTGGAGCGTGGTTGTGGGGCTCTAGGGCAGATCGGAGCTTGATTTTATGGAGGATATGATAATATGACAGGGAGGCTGTAGGGCCCCCCTGGAGCTAGGGGTGGGGTTGCGATTGTGACCCCTGCAACCCCTTGTGCTACGCTCATGCTTACATACTGTGTACCTGGCTGAAAATACCGTGTGGGTGGTTGCTTTGCATGATTTTGGGAACAGAACCTGAGTTATTCACCAGACCAGTTTGACTCTGTGCTATAGATATCTTTGAAAAAGAAGTTGCTAGATTGAGGAAAACACTTTGGTTCTGAACATTTGGTTTAATCACACCACAACCTCCCTCCACCCATCATATGTGGTATTCCATGAATCAAAAGAAGGTGACTTCAAGGCTTGCAACCATTGTATCTCCAGATGTAAAAACCCAATATGTCTCTGCTCATGGGTGCACACTTTGCCACTTGGGTACCAGGGGACTTTATCCTAACACTGCATGAAACATTTAACATTAATCCAACAGTAACCAGTTAAAGTGAGGAAGGCTTAGATCCCGTATCACATTTTTACTTTTATCTGGGGCTCAGCTAGTAAGACTTTCCATCCCTTTCTGTCCTTCTCACAATGTTTTGCCATAATGTGACAATAACTGTGCAACAAGGATAGAAACAGAAATAAAGATCTGACAAGAGTTTTAGCTTTTCTGTACTTTACTAAAAAGGGTTTCAATTTCTCTGTGTTGCTGTTGGAGATGTTCCCTACCTCCTAACTGGTATAAATTTGTCAGTAGGACACTCTACACACAGCCAGGGCTGGTGATGAGAGGGTACAGGCAATACCCCCATTTTATGCCCAGACACCATTCGGTCAGTATGGGTGCCCTTCTGTTCACTCATCCCCCACTATTTTTTCTTGCAGCTCACTGTCAGGTGCAACACTGCTGCCTGGCATGAAAACTGTCACGTTTAAGCAGCGATGGGGGTGTCACTGCAGACTGTCAAGGGAGATGACAGTGCACAGTGTGAGCAGAGGATTCTCTGAGATTTAGGATGAGAAGGAGCAGCAAGTAGACAGCTACATACATGTGTGATATACAATAACGTTCACTTTATTTCTGCTGTATTATTCAAGAGGGATGTAAAATATATAATGGTTCTTCTGTTCTGTCAGTATAGAGTTAGTAAGCCCATGAGTTAGCAAAGGGATGAGTCTGCTTACTCCCGGAGCTCTGTCTCGTTGTGGTGGGCTAAAATACAAGGGAAGGCAGCCTATCTGGGTGTTGGACTTTCCACATGGGAACTAACAGGGAGAACTGTTGCAAGATGTACTGTAGCTCCTCTAAGGAACATGTAGCTACCCTTTTGGAGTACCCAGTTGGGGTACTGAGGCCAGAACATGGACACTGATAAAGAGGACTTCTCATTGCTCAAGAACTATGACATGGGCAGCCTGAATCAGGTTAATTTAGCATAGTTAGATAGAATGAACTGAACTGTGTCTGAAATTAAATGAAAAAGACTGCAAACTGTTAACTCTGTACTTGCAATAAACTTCCCTAGTTACTATGGGCCTGGTCTGAAGTCTTTTAAATGGTGCATTTATGGCAGGGGCATCAAAAAAACAAGAGCTTACAACAGGGGATGTGTGCTACCAAGGTTTACAAGTGGAGAATGCTGCAAGAAAAGATATAAGTGCCGTTGCCATTAGTAATCAATAGTGTGTTGGTGCTAAAGCTGCCATCCGGTGTTTTCAGTGTAACAGGCATGGATGATGGTGTGCTCTGGTAGTGAGGGGGTGCCTGATGCATCCCTCTAGTGGCCGGTGCCCATGTATATCTGGACCTGGACCCATATCACGCCCCTATGGATCTAGTTGTATATCATAGGAAGAGTGTGAAGAGGATCAACAGCATGTCATTGGGAGTGAGGTGACATCAAAGCTGGGCTGGAGAGTGGGTAACAGGCTCTGCCGTGTCCCCTCACATGTGAAAGAAGACAATGCAGGTTTAGCGTAACATCACTATAAAGTGAATGAGATAGGAAGAGTTAAAGTAGAAGACCAGCCTAACACTAAAATCCCTGCATTTACAGACATTCACGATCTAATACTATCCTATATACCCTGTAAAGAAGAAATCAGTATACATACCTTTTGTGAAGCCACTCCAGTCTCCAGTTCTGCAGAGGACACAGCCCATAATGACTGTGAAATGAATGGGGTGCCATGTCGCCCATAGACTTACTATGGGGCTTCTGTTGTTGGCTGCCTCCTCTGTACCCGCCTCCACAGCAAAGCCACAGCTGACAGCTCAGCATGGGATCCACTCAAAACAGCTTCAGAAAAGGTATGTATACTGATTTCTTCTTTACAGGGCTGAATAGGTTAGTGTTAGATTGTGGATGTCTGTAGATGCAGGGATTTTATTGTTAGGGTGGACTTCTGCTTTAATTGTGTCACAAATTTTGCTCACTTCGTCTAAGTCAGAGATCCCGCCTTAATGCATATGCCTCTGCCTGTATAGTTTGGCATTAGCGAGTGCAGACGCTAGAGTTCCCCTTTAGGGCACATTAAACCATGCCCAAAAGAACATGACCACCCTGCTGTGTATGGGCTTCTTGGAGACAGCCAACATCCGCACAAAGCTGTACCTCCCCAACAAAAACAAAGCAGTGGTGCTGCTGATAAGGGGTCCAGGCAGTGCTCCTGGCACAGAGAGGGGAGTATCCTGTCAGGTAGGCAGTACAATGGTGGTCCTGCCCAATACTAAAAAAAAAATTGGCTTGACATACACTTAAATAATTACATATTCTAAATCAACATTGGTCACATGATCTCTGCTGAAGGGGAGAATTTAGCCAGTCAGTTGATTTGCCTGAACTCTGACACTCATCTTGAGCAAGGATTATGTCATTTGGCCACATAAACAGCCACCGTGAAATTCTGCAGTATTAAGTGTAGCGGTGGTACTACTAATGAGTACGTGCTATGTCTGTAAATCTAGTTTTTGCCTAAAACTGTAGTTGAGTTTTGGGGTTAATTGTTCTAAATTATGCTTTGGCATCAGTTTGGCATCAGTTTGGCTGGGCTGTATTGGGGTTCTGCCTGGTCATAGGTGGAGTTCGCACCTGTGAGAGGCATTGGAACACGGTCTGGTTGGATGCATTGGGTACCAATTTCTCTCTATGAGCCAATCAGTGGGCATTTGTCTCGCTGTGTATTCTAGGAGGGGGGTACTTAAGGTGCTGAAGTCACGTGGTTCGGGGTTCCGGTCCAGAAGTTGTTGCTGACTCCGTGGTCCTGGTCCTCCTGACCAGCCCCCAGGGGCCCTAATGGCCTGGGGTGTGGATTCATCCGTTTCCGCACCTCGGAACTGGCTAGTTGAAGGCTCAGTAACTGGAAGGAGGATTCTAAGGTGTTGTGGTGCAGTCTGGAGTTTGGAGAGGCCCAGCAACTCTACATGCAACCAGGGGAGGACTCTTCAGTAAGAGAGCCTGGAAGTTGAGCTGCCATGGACATTGATTGAACCACATTTCTTACGGTATCGCTGGACTGGCTGAAAGATTCTGGTACAGTAAGAAAAGTTACTACCTCTATCCTTCCGGTTACAACTAAGTTTTTCAACCAAGTCTGTGTGAGAGACTTTGCAAAGCTAGAATTACTTGTTGGCTGCTAGATCCAAGGTCAAGGATTTATCCAACAGATAAAGAATCCAGTTGCAAGTGGCTACTCCCTAGATTATGTACAGAGAGAGACTTTTGAAGTCAGCAGTTCCAAGCAGTTCCAAGCATCTGAGCTAAACTTTATCCTGATACCCTCTATTCCCAACTTAGAGACTGAGACTGGTTTGTCCAACTGTTTTATGCAAAATAAAAATCCTAACAAGGAGTTCAAGTGTTGGTCTCTACAGTTACTGGGTCATCAATCCTGGGAACCCCTAGACAAGGACAATGAGTTACGAGCTGGTGGAGGTAATCAGTAAGCCCAGAAAAATTGCTCCTTTTGGGGTAAGTGCTACATAAGCGACCTTTCTTAGCTGTGAACAAGATAGCTTAGGGATCTTGTCTGACTTTAGGCCCAATGTAAAGCAAATGTATTATGTTGCTACTAGTTAATCAGTGAGAGAAGCTCCTATTCTATGAGGCTCAAGGCCACTAATCTTCAGAGTTCCTGATATAAAATTCACATTGTTATTACACTGGCACCTTACCTTATGTAACTAAGATCATAACATCACATTTCACTATGAAAATACACTCATTTGAAAACAATCTTCCATTTTCATGATTATAACTTCTTTAAACCATTATGCATGTGGTAGCTTGACCTTCTATTCATCTAGTTAAAGTAATATCAATTAGGATTTCATATGTCACATATTTATTCTAATCTAAACACATACTAGTTTGAATTCTCACAAGCTCCATTGCTTAGTGAATGTCCATGTTTACAGCTTACATTAACCACCTCAGTACAGTGCAGTTACACCCCCTTCCTGACCAGACCAATTTTCAGCTTTCAGCGCTCTCACACTTTGAATGACAATTACTCAGTCATCCAACACAGTATCCATATGAAACTTGCGTCCTTTTTTCCACACAAATAGAGCTTTCTTTTAGTGGTATTTAATCACTAGTGGGTTTTTTATTTTTTGTGCTATAAATAAAATTAAACGTAAATTTTGTGAAAAAAATGCCTTTTTCTTCGTTTCTGTCATAAACTTTTGCTAATTAGTAATTTTTCTTCATAAATTTTGGCCAAAATTTATACTGCTACATATCTTTGGTAAAAATAACCCACATTAGTATATATTATTTGGTCTTTGTGAAAGTTATAGAGTCTACAATCTATGGTGCCAATCACTGAAAATTCATCACTTCTGATCAGGCCTTCAGTACATCAGGTGTATCTCATTTCTTGAGACTCTAACTAGTCAGGAAAGTACAAATACCCCCCAAATGACCCCTTTTTACAAAGTAGACATCCCAAGGTATTAAGTAAGTAGCATGGTGAGTTTTTTTAAGTTGTCATTTTTTCCCACAATTCTTTGCAAAATGAAGATTTTTTATTTTTTTTTATTTTTTTTTACTAAATTGTCATATTATCAGGTTATTTCTCACACACAGCATATGTATACAACAAATTACCCCCCAAAATACATTCTGCTACTCTTCCCGAGTACGGCGATACCACATGTGTGAGACTTTTACACAGCCTGGCCACATACAGAGCACCAACATCGATGTAGTACCTTCAGACGTTCTACGAGCAAAAATGACGCATCTCATTTCTCAACCACCTATTACACTTTTGAAGGCCCTGGAGTACCAGGACAATGGAATTTCCCATAAAATCACCCCATTTTGGAAAGCTAACACCCCAACGTATAATCTGTGAGGCATAATGAGTCTTTTGAATGGTTAATTTTTTTCCAGAAGTTTTTGGAATATGTGGAAAAAAATTAAAACGCATTTTTTTTTACACAAAATTGTCAATTTATAAGATATTTCTAACACATAGCATGTATATAGCAAAAATTACACCCCAAAATACATTCTGCTACTCTTCCCGAGTATGGCGATACCACATGTGTAGGACTTTTACACAGCCTGGCCACATAGATGGGCCAAACATTGAAGTAGTACGTTCAGGCGTTCTAGGAGCATAAATGACACATCTTATTTCATTCCTACCCATCACACTTTTGAAGGTCCTGGACCACCAGGACAGTGAAATTACCCACAAAATGACCCCATTTTGGAAAGTAAACACCTCAACGTATATTCTATGAGACATGGGCTGCAAATAGGTACTCGGGTACTCTGATGGGCTGGAGATAGGTACTCGGGTACTCAGGTGGACTGTGACAGGTACTCGGGTACTCAGATGGACTGGAACAGGTACTCGGGTACTCTGATTGCCTGGTGACAGGTACTCGGGTACTCTGATGGCCTGGTGACAGGTACTCGAGTACTCTGATGGCCTGGTGACAGGTACTCGGGTACTCTGATGGCCTGGTGACAGGTACTCGGGTACTCTGATGGCCTGGTGACAGGTACTCGGGTACTCTGATGGCCTGGTGACAGGTACTCGGGTACTCTGATGGCCTGGTGACAGGTACTCGGGTACTCTGATGGCCTGGTGACAGGTACTCGGGTACTCTGATGGCCTGGTGACAGGTACTCGGGTACTCTGATGGCCTGGTGACAAGTACTCAGGTACTCTGATGGCCTGGTGACAGGTACTCTGATGGTTTGGTGACTGGTATTTGGGTACTCTGAAGGGCGGTGACAGGTACTCAGATGAACTGTGACAGGTACTCGGGTACTCAGATGGGCTGTGACAGGTACTCGGTACTCTAATGGACTGTGACAGGTACTCGGTACTCTAATGGACTGTGACAGGTACTCGGTACTCTAATGGACTGTGACAGGTACTCGGTACTCTAATGGACTGTGACAAGTACTCGGTACTCTAATGGACTGTGACAGGTACTCGGGTACCCTGATGGGCCGTGACAGGTACTCGGGTATCCTGATGGGCCGTGACAGGTACTCGGGTACCCTGATGGGCCGTGACAGGTACTCGGGTACCCTGATGGGCCGTGACAGGTACTCGGGTACCCTGATGTGCCGTGACAGGTACTCGGGTACTCTGATGTGCCGTGACAGGTACTCGGGTACTCTGATGGGCCGGGACAGGTACTCGGGTACTCAGATGAACTGTGACAGGTACTCGGGTACTCAGATGGGCTGGGACAGGTACTCGGGTACTCAGATGGGCTGGGACAGGTACTCGGGTACTCAGATGGGCTGGGACAGGTACTCGGGTACTCAGATGGGCTGGGACAGGTACTCGGGTACTCTGATGGGCTGGGACAGGTACTCGGGTACTCTGATGGGCTGGGACAGGTACTCGGGTACTCTGATGGGCTGGGACAGGTACTCGGTTACTCTGATGGGCTGGGACAGGTACTCGGGTACTCTGATGGGCTGGGACAGGTACTCAGGTACTCTGATGGGCTGGGACAGGTACTCAAATACTCTGATGGACTGTGACAGGTACTCTGATGGACTGTGATTGACAGGTACTATGAGGGGTGGTGACAGGTCCTCTTTATTGGGGGGGGGGGGGCAATCAGTATGTTTGGTGTACACTGTATGCGGTAACGAGATGTTACCGCAATCTCCTCCTCACACACGATCGGTGTGTGAGGAGGAGAACCCGGTAACATACCGTTACCGCGGTTTGTTTACATTTTAGTGATCGGCTGTGAAAGGATCACAGCCGATCACGTGGGTAAACAGCCAGCCAATGGCTGTTTACTAGTGTCGGTGACGAGCAGTGTTCCCGGGGAACACGCCGCCACCGACGTGCACGCGCAGCGCGCTCGCGATCGCGCGCATGCGCCGTGCACGTAGGGGGTGTGACCATCTGTGATCGGCCGTGACTTCATCACGGCCGATCAAGTGGTAAACAGCCATAACGAATGGCTGTTCACCCCCTTCGGTGGCGAGCGGTGTCTCCGTGACACGCCGCCACCGAAGAAACAGGGATGCGCGCGCACGATCGCGCGCATCCCTGTTTAAACGGGAGGCCGTCATATGACGGCCTCCCGCCACAATAGCTGCGCCGCCTGGCTGTCATTTGACGGCCGGCGGTCAGCAACTAGTTAAAGGGGTTGTAAAGGTAAATGTTTTTTCACCTTAATGCATTCTATGCATTAAGATGAAAAAACATCTGACAGTGCCTGCGCCCCCAGCCCCCCTGTTTTACTTACCTCACCCCTCAAAAGTCCCGCCCTCGTCCCCCGACATCCTTTCCACCGTTCAGCCTGGCCGCTGATTGGCTGGAGTGGATGGATGGAAAGCAGCGCAGCCATTGGCTCGCGCTGCTGTCAATCACATCCACTGACGCGGAGCGCCGGGGGCGGGCCATGTGATACAGCGAGCGGCAATAGCCGCCAGCTGTATCACGGGGGCACGCTCGCAGATGCTTCTCACCATGTGAGGGAGCTTGCATGAACGTGAGAAGCACCTGCGGGAGGAACCCGAGACAGCCGCCGAGGGAGCCCAGAAGAGCAGGTTCGGGCCACTCTGTGCAAAACGAGCTGCACAGTGGAGGTAAGTATAACATGTTTGTTATTTAAATAAAATAAAAAAATCACTTTACAATCCCTTTAACCTCCCTGGCGGTACGATTATTTCAGATTTTAGGTGCTGAAAGCGGTACAATTATTTTGCATGGAAATTTGGCGTTTTATATTGTAGTCCTGTAATTCTTAGGAATAACTCACTTAAATCTGTCCAAACCAGAGTCTAGCAGACATCCCGGGTATAATAAAGTTTGAAAAATGAAATCATAAATTATAATATAATGAATAACTATAAATAGTTATACCAAATAATAATATAACAATAATAACAAATATTCAATAATGTAATCAAATCAAAAACACTGACATTTGCTCAGTTGCAGAATTGTCACTGTCATTACTTTTCAATATTTGGTGATGGATCTCCCCACAAATCGCTATCGCTTGATTCTGCGAGTGATTCTAATTTATTATTGCTGTTTTCTAGCTGGTCTAAAACCATTTTTGATGTAAAGGGACAGTTTTGGTTGCTATGGACAGGGCCAGATTAAGAACATCATGGGCCTGGTGCTGAGGATTTTGGTGGGGCCTTTTATAAACAATAAGTAAATAAAAATGCAAAAATTTTTTTGTTATAACAAATTAAATTAAAGAGAGAGAGGGAGGATGAGAGAGAGAGAAAGGGGATGAAAGAGATGTGAGGGGTAAGGGATCGAGGATGAGAGAGAAAGGGGGGGGGGTGAGAGAAAGAGGATGCACATGAGCATGTGTGGGAATGACATCAATGCAGCCTGGCCAAGGCAAGTGACCCAAGGCACAGAACCCAGAAGGAAGACCGGGGGAAGATGTTAGTGCCCAGGCCCCACCGGATTGATCACAGCACAGCACTGGAGGGCTCAGTCTGACAATTTAAGTGTACCCTAATGTGCTAATATGCTGGGCATACTTGTACATTATGGCATAACCTACCCCAGGGCCTCTAAAAAGTAGTAATGTTTGAAAAGTTTACTACTGCTTTAATATCACGAGCCTCTCACGGGGCCCCCTACTGACCCTGTGGACCTTGGGCAGTGCCTAAGTGCATAGTTGTCAACATTTCAAAAATATTTTCAGGAACGCTTTTTTACAATTGCTATATTTAGAGTAGCTGACATCCCCTATGTTCCTCTATACATCACAATAGTAATTACAAAATTAAATAAATACTAATAATGGGGCAGAACAAATATGAGGACTGTGAGATTTCCTTTAGTTGAACTGACAAAAGTGTGCCCATTCTAGAGCTGGTAACATTGAGGATATTCAGTATAATTTTAAAGAACAGTTTTTGTGGGTAAGAGGCATAGGGGAGGAGTATGGATGGTATAAAAGTGGGAAGTATGTGCAGGTGAGGGAGAGGAATGTGGAGGGTCTAACAGTGGGCACTATGTACATGAGGAGTGCAGAGGGTATGGCAGAAGGCACTATGTACAGGAGAGGAGTGTGAAGGGTATGACAATGGGCAGTATGCACAGCAGAGGAGTGTAGAGGGTATGACATCGGGCACTATGTATAAGAGAACAGTGTGGAGGGTATAACAGTGAGCAATATGTACAGGAGTGTGGAGGGTATGACAGTGGGCACTATGTACAGGAGAGAAGTGTGGAGAGTAGGACAGTAAGCAGTAATTACAGGAGAGGGGTGTGGAGGGAGGGTATGACGCTGGGCACTATGTATAGGAGAGGAGTATGGAGGGAATGACAGTGAGTAGTATGTACAGGATATGAGTGTGAAGGGTGTGACAGTGGGCACTATGTATAGGAGAGAAGTGTGGAGGGTATGACAGTGGGCACTATGTATAGGAGAGGAGTATGGAGGGTATGACAGTGAGTAGTATGTACAGGAGAGGAGTGTGGAGGGTATGACAGTGGGCACTATGTATAGGAGAGGAGTATGGAGGGTATGACAGTGAGCAGTATGTGCAGGAGAGAAGTGTGGAGAGTATGACAGCGGGCACTATGTATAGGAGAGAAGTGTGGAGAGTATGACAGTGGGCACTATGTATAGGAGAGGAGGATGAAGTAATCTGGGAAGGAAAAATGTAAAGGTTTGTGGAAGGATGTTTAGGGACTGCGTAGTGGTTAATCGGGCCATACATGGATTGAAATTACACCAATTAAGCAGAGACCAGCCATAGTCGATCTATGTATGGGCTAGCTGGTTTTACACAAGTCAACCTATTAACCGACTTGAGTACAACCAGCCTGTCAGGTTTTCCCAGAAACAATCAGTGCTGCCAGCTATAGTTAGCAACACTAATCATTGTATTCACTGGCAGAACACAATAACACAATAACACTGCGGGAGTGATTGCCCCATTCACAGGTCAGCAGGTGAGAGGGTGTGTGGGGACAGGCTGGGGAGAGATACTAGTCAGTCCCTGGGTAGGCACTGGTTAGTATCAGAGCCAGATACACACAGGTTACATACGCCACGATCGTTAGAACGAGAGCAATAATTCTAGCACTAGACCTCCTCTGTAACTCTAAACGTGTAACCTGTAAAAAAATTTAAAGCATCGCTTAGTACACAACCAAAAATAGTGCTAACTTTAGTGGGTTTTTTTAATGAATGAAACTGTTTCTTTCCAAAAAAAAGAGTTTGAAAAATTGCTGCGCAAATGTTATGTAAGTTGCAAAGACCACAATTTTATTCCATAGAGTGTCTGCTAAAACAATATATAATGCTTGAGGGTTCTGAGTAATTTTCTAGCATAAAAAAATGATGACTTTTACATGTAGGAGAGAAGTCTCAGAATGGGCCTGGGTGGCAAGGGGTTAATTATCATAAGTAATATACAAATAATTATTATGAGCACTGTGAGTTCATCCTCTCAGTCTGCTGCAGAGTGTTCCAGATTGTGTTTAATCTGGCCGCTCTGTATGTAGCTTCTGACAGGCTGCGCAAGCAGCCCTGTATCTCCGGAACCATAGATGATAGCAGCCCCATATTTTAACCAGTGCTGGAGTCTTTAGCTATCTACCCCCTAAATGTAGGGTCTCTGTGACTCCTGATCGCCGAGCTACAATCCTCGAAGTCAATCTTTTTTTTTTTTTTTTGCTTTTTCTTTTTTTTTGGGCAAATGGGCCTATCTTGAGAAAGGGGCCTGGAGCTGCAGCTCCAATAGCCCCTATGTTAATCCGGCCCTGGCTATGGACATTCTCCAGTTTCCAGGCATAAAGAACAGTTTTTATAAGATAAAACTGCATGCAGGGCACTGGACAGACCACTAGGGACAAAGGGGATGTGAAATAATTACATACAGCAATGTAATCTGTAAGATTACATTATACTGTATGTAATGTGTGTGCTTTACTTTTTGAATTTGGTGCCGTTCTCCATCCCTGTGTGTCGCAAAGCCCGCATGGAACAGAGCCTGGCTCCATGATACATCGAGCAGAGGATGAGCCGATCGTACAGCGCGGGGACATCGCTAGATCCAGGGGATAAGGTAAGTAAACCTCTCCCTGCATTCAGCGATGCGGTCCAGAGTCTGGCTCGGGGTTACCGCTTTTGGTACAAAATCTCCACCCCGAGCCAGACTCTGGAATACCGCCAGGGGGGTTAAGGCTCTCTGTGCTGTGCTTCAAGGTTTTAGACCTGTTATCAAGGACCTTATTTTATATTTTATATATGGTAGTGGCTTTTGTCAAATGTTTTGATTTTGTCCCTCACAATAAATTACTTTTTCAATGCCACCAATAAATGTGAAGTGGCAGGTCCCTAAATGGCAATAAGGTGGAATGCTTGAATGAATGTTTACTTACCTACATTTTCCAACATAGGTTGTGATTGTGACAAAGTGAAAATTGGGGGACTAGAGAAGAGTTCACAATAACTACATATACTGTATATATAAATATATATATACACAGTATGTACGAAATATATATACAGGTCCTTCTCAAAAAATTAGCATACTGTGATAAAGTTCATTATTTTCTGTAATGTACTGATAAACATTAGACTTTCATATATTTTAGATTCATTACACACAACTGAAGTAGTTCAAGCCTTTTCTTGTTTTAATATTGATGATTTTGGCATACAGCTCATGAAAACCCAAAATTCCTATCTCAAAAAATTAGCATATCATGAAAAGGTTCTCTAAACAAGCTATTAACCTAATCATCTGAATCAACTAATTCAACTAATTAACTCTAAACACCTGCAAAAGATTCCTGAGGCTTTTAAAAACTCCCAGCCTGGTTCATTACTCAAAACCGCAATCATGGGTAAGACTGCCGACCTGACTGCTGTCCAGAAGGCCATCATTGACACCCTCAAGCAAGAGGGTAAGACACAGAAAGAAATTTCTGAACGAATAGGCTGTTCCCAGAGTGCTGTATCAAGGCACCTCAGTGGGAAGTCTGTGGGAAGGAAAAAGTGTGGCAGAAAACACTGCACAACGAGAAGAGGTGACCAGACCCTGAAGAATATTGTGGAGAAGGACCGATTCCAGACCTTGGAGGACCTGCGGAAGCAGTGGACTGAGTCTGGAGTAGAAACATCCAGAGCCACCGTGAACAGGCGTGTGCAGGAAATGGGCTACAGGTGCTGCATTCCCCAGGTCAAGCCACTTTTGAACCAGAAACAGAGGCAGAAGTGCCTGACCTGGGCTACAGAGAAGCAGCACTGGACTGTTGCTCAGTGGTCCAAAGTACTTTTTTCGGATGAAAGCAAATTTTGCATGTCATTCGGAAATCAAGGTGCCAGAGTCTGGAGGAAGACTGGGGAGCGGGAAATGCCAAAATGCCTGAGGTCCAGTGTCAAGTACCCACAGTCAGTGATGGTCTGGGGTGCCATGTCAGCTGCTGGTGTTGGTCCTCTGTGTTTTATCAAGGGCAGGGTCAATGCAGCTAGCTATCAGGAGATTTTGGAGCACTTCATGCTTCCATCTGCTGAAAAGCTTTATGGAGATGAAGATTTCATTTTTCAGCACGACCTTGCACCTGCTCACAGTGCCAAAACCACTGGTAAATGGTTTACTGACCATGGTATTACTGTGCTCAATTGGCCTGCCAACTCTCCTGACCTGAACCCCATAGAGAATCTGTGGGATATTGGGAAGAGAAAGTTGAGAGACGCAAGACCCAACACTCTGGATGAGCTAAAGGCCGCTATCGAAGCATCCTGGGCCTCCATAACACCTCAGCAGTGCCACAGGCTGGTTGCCTCCATGCCACGCCGCATTGAAGCAGTCATTTCTGCAAAAGGATTCCCGACCAAGTATTGAGTGCATAACAGAACATAATTATTTGAAGGTTGACTTTTTTTGTATTAAAAACACTTTTCTTTTATTGGTCGGATGAAATATGCTAATTTTTTGAGATAGGATTTTCGGGTTTTCAGGAGCTGTATGCCAAAATCATCAATATTAAAACAAGAAAAGGCTTGAACTACTTCAGTTGTGTGTAATGAATCTAAAATATATGAAAGTCTAATGTTTATCAGTACATTACAGAAAATAATGAACTTTATCACAATATGCTATTTTTTTGAGAAGTACCTGTATATATATATATACATATATATATATATATATATATATATATATATATATATATATATATATATATATATATGCAAAGGGCCATCTGATTGGTGCATCGCAACTGCATGCACGTACACTGGTTGTGCTTGGAGGTCTGTGCAACTGGCCACCTGTCATTGATTTCATCAATCTACCTGTATGCTGCACAAAACAATTATTCATCCCACACAGGTAAAGATGGCTCTTTCCAAACATCAGAAAATGTCCTTGCACGCTCAACAGCTATTCTGCAACCAAACCAAATTTACCCTGTCTAATGCCGTGTACACACAAGCAGAATTTTGGTTGGAAAAAGCTCTGATGGTTTTTCCGACAGAATTCCGATGGGATTCCGCTCAAGCTGTCTTACATACACACGGTCACATAAATGTTCTCTGAACTTTCGACTGTCAAGAACATGGCGACGTACAACACTACGATGAGCCGATAAAATGAAGTTCAATGCTTCCAAGCCTGCATCAAATTTTTTTCCGAGCATGCGTAGGAATTTTGCTTGTCAGAATTTGTACAGACGATCGGAATTTCCCCCAGGAAAGCGTCAGATTAGTGCTAGTAGCTCTAACACCCACGCACGTACCATGCAGCCCCCGTAGTAGTATAGTGTCTGAACAGATCGATATCTTTGATCTGATCAGAACTATATTAGCGTCCCTAATAGTTTAGTGTTCCTAAAAATCAGTGTTAGCAAGGTTCAACACAGATACCTGATAGCTCCTGCATTTAGCCCCATTACCCAGCCCAGCCCAGCCCACCCAAGTGCAGTATTAATCGATCACTTGTCACTTACAAAACACTAAACTCATAAATGCAGCATTTGCAGAGTCAAGCCTGATGATTGCAAACGCCAACAGCTTTTTTTGGTAGCATTTGAAGCAGTCGCTGACAGTGAGGTGCTTTGTTTTCCTGTGAGTCGCACTAGTGTACCAGTAAATTTAGAGGCCAAAATGTCCAATGGAAGATACACTAATGAAGAGGCCTACACGTTTCTGTGCCTGACAGATGAGAGTGAAGAATACGAACCAGTAGACAGCAGTGGCACCCTGACAGATAATTCTGACCACGGAGTAATGCTCCCTGAGTACCTGACCCTGTTCTTCTGCTGTTGTTGAGGTGCAAGAACCGCAAGGCTCTCGTATGGAGCTGAGAGCCAGTACTAGTGCCGCTCATCCTTCTGGTGAACTAGCATGCACCAGTGGCCTGGAACATCCTGGTCGCACATCCAGCACTGCAGTAACACTTGGTTACGTGGCGTGTTCCATATGTGCAGTTCAAGCTGGTGAGGTGAGTAGCACAAGTAGAGTCCCGCAGCCACCAAGAATACAAACACAGGCCCTTCTAGCCCATAGTGTCCTTCCTGCTGCATTTGCCAGTCCAAATTGGGAGCCCATGACTTCTCCAGCAACCATACTTCCCCCATTCACTGGCTACCCGGAATTCAGGTGGAAACAGTTGATTTTACATCACTTGATTTTTATTCGCTGTTTTTCATGGAAGATCTTTATAGATCTGTTATGGACCAAAGCAATTTGTATGCCGAATTGAAGACCTTCCTGGGCCTATCCCTCCTCATGGGCATAGTTTAAAAAAGTGAGTTGCGGTCATATTGGTTCACTGACCCAATTCACCATATGCCCGCATTCTCTGCCACCATGACCAGGACACGATACGAGCAGATCCTGCAGTTCATGCATTTCAATGACAATGGACTCTGTCATCCTTAGGGTGACCCTGGATACGATCGGCTCTACAAAATTCAGCCCCTCGTAAACCACTTCAACCAACAGATTGTAGCCTTGTTTACGCCCAATCAAGTTTTCTGCATTGATGAGTCCCTGATTATGTTTTCTGGCCACTTGTCTATCAAACAGTATCTTCCAAGCAAGAGTGCCAGTTATGGGGTCAAGATGCTCTGTGACAGGCAACAGGCTATACATATAGTTTTATGGTTTATGAGGGAAGAGATAGTCATGTGGAGCCCGAGAACTGCCAAGACTACATAGGGAGTGCTGGTAAGATTGTGCGGGACTTGGTGTCACCCTTATTCGGAAAGGGGTACCCCTTGTATGTGGAACATTATTACACCTGAGCATGCCACTTTTTTGGTTATCTGTTTGATTGTGGAATTGGTGCATGTGGCACTGTGCAATCTAATCGCTGGGGCTTCCCCCAACGACTTGTAGAATCCTGACTTAGAAGGGGGGAGAGAGCCTGCTTGAAATGTAATAATTTTTTAGCATTGAAGTGGAGGGATACATGGAATGTTTTCTGGTGATTTTTGGTGTTGTGGCGAAACCCCTCTCTGTCCACGAATATAACCTTAACATGGAAGGGGTGGACCTCAACGACCAGTTGTTGGCGATGTACCTAATTGCCCATAAGGCCAGAGGCTAGTACAAAAAAGTGTCTGTATATTTATTCAAATTGACTCTGCTGAATAATTATGTGCTATACAAAGCTTCAGGACAAACTGGATCTTTCCTTAAATTCCAGGAAGAGAACATCACGGCCCTTCTGTTTCCAGACGGTGCTGTGGCCCACCTTCCCAACGCAAACAGAGTATGAGAGGCATTTTCCATA
Organism: Lithobates pipiens; assembly: GCF_037356315.1. Taxonomy (NCBI): domain Eukaryota; kingdom Metazoa; phylum Chordata; class Amphibia; order Anura; family Ranidae; genus Lithobates; species Lithobates pipiens. Next base: position 266,249,193 of record NW_027507784.1, on the reverse strand, counting down.
TGTCCTCCCTGGTACCCCTGCCCAAAAAAATCCCCAAAGAAGATGTCGTATCTGCAGAAAAAGTGGATTTAGGCGTGACACCCTCTTTTATTGTCCATCCTGTCTTGACCTGGTCTCTGTATCTGTGACTGTTTCAAATGCTATCACACACTAGTGGAGTATTAGCATAGGGTACAGCATTGCACAGTCCCAGGGCACACTTACACAGGGTCTCAAAAGATGAAATGGCCATCACATTTTTAGAGACCCTAAGAGCCGGTTCACACAGCGGGCGATGCGAGGCGACACGACTCGCCTCGCCTCGCTCTCGCAAGTCGCCCCCGTTCTGTACAATGGAACCGTTCTGAGAGGAGCGACTCGAGTTGTTCCTGTACTACTTTTGGGCGACCTCGGGGCGACTTGCATTGACTTCTATACAGAAGTCATTTGCAAGTCGCCGCCGAGGCCGCTGCAGGTCACGGCGAGGCAAGTCGGAGTCGCCTCGCCTCGCCTGCAGTGTGAACCGGCCCTAATCTGAAACGTTTACAGTTTACAATTTTTTAACACACAAAAACACACAAAAATAAATAAATAGAAAAGCCAAAAATAGTTGTGGTTGTATTTTTCTTCTCTCTCTATTGTTCTGTCTTATATTCGCTCTCTATTGTCTACTCCATTGTTCACTCTCTATTGTTACTGTATTTTAGAATGGTAATGTTTTATTTTTACTATGTTTTATTGTATTTGCTTTGCAGGTATAGTATGTGTTACTGTTATACTGTAATGTTACTTTGTTTTATTGTTAACCATCATTTGCTTAGCAGGTACTCCATTCAACTGCATCACAGGTTTATTTATTCTGACAGCAACAGCGTTTGCTCCCACGATACATAAAGCCATGACTCCAGCGCTGTAGAAGATGATTTCACCACCACAGTTAAAAAAAGAGCATATACTGTATGCCAAAGCATGGGGGCAGGGGTAGAGGAGCTTCACCATATATTTTTTTAACACAGATTGCGTTAAAAAATCAAGTTGTTTTATTGAATTAATGTTTTATCATTACCATTGTTTGCTTTTTCAGGTACGCCATTCAGCTGCAGCACTGATTTATTTATCTTGACTCCAGTTCTGTAGGAGGTGATTTCACCACCCCAGTTAAAAAATAAATAAAAAATTAGCGATATTCTAATGTTAGGCATACCCACCAATTAATCTCTTTTTTTCATGTAGCTCACAGGCTGCATGAAAAAAAGAACAATTACGATATATGCCCAGCAAGGACCAGCAATGTACTGGTATGTTGCTGGACTTTGAATGGTTATACCAGAATGATAAACAGAAAAGTCAGTGCTACTACCCATACACCACATAGATAGCAGAGCTCCTAGGTGCTCGATCCACAGTCGCTGGCTGAGTAGAGTAATGTAGAAAAAATTATCCGCACCGTTTTTGCTCTTAAAATTTCTTCATTTTATTGAATGGCCACAGTGAACAAATGCAGATTAAGTCAGTTGACGCATTTCAGCCTATAAGGCCTTAGTCATAACTTTTTCTGCCATACCAGAATGATGCCTGCAGGTTTAGGTATCCTCTTGGTATCATTCTTTTCAGCCAGTTGTCAACTTTCATGTAAAAGCAATCCTAGCGGCTAATTAGCCTCTAGACTGCTTTTACAAGCAGTGGGAAGAAATGCCCCCCCCCCACCACCATCTTCCATGGTTTTCTAGGGCTCTCCTGTCCCAGAAGGGAACCCGCGAATGCAGCAGGTGGTTCGGCCAGCTGACCATAGAGCTGATTGGAGACCAGAATGGCTTCAATTATCTCTATGGCTTAAGAAACCAGAAGCTACAAGCTACAAGCATTTCATGACTTAGGTTTTTCCGGATATAAACAGTGCCTTTGGGAAATTGGGAAAGCATGTTTTTACACTGATCTTGGTGTGGTCAGATGTTTTGAGGGCAAAGGAGAGATCTAGGGTCTAACAGACCCCAATTTTTTCAAAAAAAGAGTATTTCTCACTACCTATTGCTATCACAGTGTATATTTACATGCCCTGAGATAATAATACAAATGTCATATGTAAACAGCAATTGTACCAAGCATGTGAGGTATCACCGCGAATGTCAGATCGAAAGGCAGTAATTTTAGCAGTATACCTCCTCTGTAAATCCAAAGTGGTAACCTGTAAAGAATTTTATAAAGGCTTTTGAAAATGTATGTAGTTTGTCACCAATGCACGCATGATTTTAAAGCATGCCGTGTTTTATGCTGAGTATCCATATACTCGGCATAAGATCATCTTTTTTATTTCATCAAACATTTGGGCAATATAGTGTGTTTTAGTGCATTAAAATTAAAAAGTGTTTTTTTTCCAAAAAAATTGTGTTTGAAAAATCGCTGCGCAAATCTTTAGGGCCTTTGCTTTAAAAAAAATATATAACATTTGGGGGTTCAAAGTAATTTTCCAGCAAAAAAAAATAATATTTTTTCATGTAAACAAAAAGTGTCTGAAAGGGCTTTGTCTTCAAGTGGTTAGAAGAGTGGGTGATGTGTGACCTAAGCTTCTAATGTTGTGCATAAAATGCCAGGACATTTTAACCCCCCCAAATGACCCCTTTTTTGGAAAGTAGGCACACCAAGCTTTTTGCTGATAGGCATGTTGAGTCAATGGAATATTTTATAATTTGCCACAAGTTTCGGGAAAATTACAAACTAGGGATGGGTGAACGGTTCAGCCGAAGCATAAGTTCGGGCTGAACTTTCGCTGTTCGGATGTTCGACGAACAGCTGAACAAACGGACCATTCCAGCCCCCCAAACCAACCACAATGCATTGCGGTGCTGAACAGTGAATTGCAAGCCACACACATAGCACTGTCAGAGTCATTATTGGACTCTGTGGTCATTACTTTATCCAATCATGGCTCATTCCCGCCCCACAGCACAAAAGTATTATTTCAATGGCAGCCATTTTCAGTATGGAGAGAGATAGAACAGGGCTCTATTCAGTGCTATTAGTTAGTGTGATATACTGTGCTATTTTTCTTCAATTCGCAGTGTAGAATATCAGTTTAGTGTCAGTCTAGGGATAGTGTGAGTGTAGTGAGGAGAACCATCATTCAGCTTTGCACAGTGTGCAGTTAGAGTAGGGACAGCGAGCTTAGACAGTTTCACTGTAGTGTAGTGAGACTGTGTCATTCATACATAGATTAGTGTAGAGTAGGGACAGCTCAGATCGTTTAAGTGTAGTGTGACCGTGTCAGTAATCTTTTACATTGGTGTATAGCTAGAGTAGGGACAGTTCAGAAAGTGTCAGTGTAGTGACGGTTGAACACCGTCTATTTGATTGCGCTACTGCCAGTTTAACGCCATTTACTTCTGTGTGCATTACTGCCAGTTTAACGCCATATAGTTTTGTGCATTACTGCCACTTTAAGGCCATTTACTTTTGTGTGCGTTACTGCCACTATAACGTCATATAGTTCTGTGTGTCACTGTACGTTTGGCGCATTATATTGTAGTATATTATAATGTATCCCTGGAGTGTGTCTGTGTAGTGTGAGTACTCAAATTAAAGTGCACCAAACACCCATTTACATTGATTAAAGTGCATCTATGTACAGATTTCAACTTCTTATTTACATTTTCTTAAAAGCACCACCCCCTCCCCCCCAATAATGTCTTGGAGGACAACAAGGAGAGGCAGATGTTCCCTTGGCACTGTAAAGGGGCCAGCAACAAATGTGTCCACAGGCATAGGTGGACGTGGTAGTCAGTCCTCAGGCAGGGCATAATTTCCTCTGTTTAGTGAGTTTGCCTGTGCTATCCAGCCACAGCATGCAGAGGAGGTGGTGGACTGGCTTACTAAATCTTCCTTATCCTTCTAATCCTCTGTCACGCTAGCAAGGGACAAGTGTGCAGTCCTCTGCAGTTGCCAGAGGGGCTAAACCTGCCTCCGTGTCCACATCTATTCCTTCCATAGCCCCAACATCAGACACAAAAAAATTCTTGATCATACATCACGGGACACAGGAGCTCATTACATAGTGGGTTATATAGGCACCTCTGGTGATTGGACACTGGTTAACCCCAATTAAGGAGAATTCCTCCCCTATATAACCCCTCCCATATGGAAGGCACCTCAGTTTTTTCGCCAGTGTCTATGGTGGTTGGTCACGTAAAACATGTGCTATGAAGAAAGCTCTGTGCAGGTCCCTGCGGGGGCCTAAGGACTACAACAAACCGGATCCATATCTCGGGGCGATATTTGACTCCCAAGATGGTATGGTACCCGGGCCTCGTCATCCGAAGAAACGAGGTTTGGCCTGTAAGTCCTCTCCTATTGGAAGACTGGGCTCTGGGAAAACCAGACTTGGTGTACTGTTTACATAGTGGCACGAAAGTTTCTGGCAGAGTCTTTTACAAGGTCCAGGTAGGAGGTTCTTCTGAGAAAGAACCCCAGAAAAACCTGAAGGTTGACTAACTCTGCCCGCCGTGATGGGTGAAGGCTGGAATCTGTCTGTTTTCAGCAATTCCTGCGGCGAGGACAGGTAAGGGAAGTTAATCCTATATATAATTATATTATGGATTTCTTCATTTGAGTAGTTGTATGTCTTACCTGGTTTCCACCACTAGAGGGAGTAAGAGCAGCCTGATGCATACTTACATGCCTTTCAGTACACACACTCAGTGAAGCCTGGTTCTCCAGAGGTCTCACTTCTCCAGTCCCTGCCACAATAAGGTAATACAGGGGTCCCACGTAGTCTGGGGGTCCCACGCAGCTCTGATGAAATTCCTTTTCCCCCCCCCCTGGATTCTGGCGGTCCTCGTGCATGCGCGCGGGCGTGTGCACGCGTGCCGAGCACACTCCTGGGCTAATGGGGGAGGGGGAGTGTGGTTGTGAGCCGTGCACGTTGGTGTGCACGGCGCTGTACTGCACAGGCAACAGGCGGCAGTTTTAAAAGCCCAGAGCGTCAGGGGGCTGTAAGTGAGAGACACAGGAGCTGTGGGCAGTAAGCATCCCAGGGGATTGGATCCAGGCAAACCTTAGACACCTACTCAGCATCAGGTTGTGCAGTATTAAGCATATATATTTTATTGTGAGACTTTTAGCACAACAGTGATTGCACTTTGTACTAGTACCTCTGCTTTGTAGCTTGGGACTATGTCTCCTCGTAAGAGGGTCTCAGGGGGAGGTAACAAGGGTACTGGTAAATCACCACCTAGGTCCAGGGGTTTTAAAAATGCCTGTAAGTTACCATCCCCGCCTGCAAGACTGGAGCCAGCCTCACAGGATGAGTCAGTGCCCCTGTCAGGTTTTGCAGCCTCTCCTAATGTCTCAGCCCTGGTATACGTCACTGAGGACTCCCTTAGGGCTACATTGGAGGGTTTTGAAGAGAGAATCATGAATTTTATTTCTGCTTCCCTGAAAGATAGCAGGAAAAGGGGTAGATCCCCTCCCTCTGCTGAGATTCCTCTTTCAGATGATTCTTCTGACTATGAGGAGAGATCCCTATCTTGGGACAGGGATCTTGAGCAGTCGGAGGAATCAGAGGAAGAGGAGAGAGTCCCCTCCTCCCAGGCGCTCAGAAAACAGGTACAGTATTATACTGAATTGGTGCGTACCACATTTAGAATGCCTGCTGCTGAAGTGGCTACGTCCTCTGTTTCTTCCCTGGGAGTCAGGAAAATCCCACAGACTGCCTTTTCCTTTCCAATTCATCCCTTAATGGATAAATTGGTGTATGAGGATTGGGGATATGCCGATAAACTGTTTGCTCCTCCTAAGAGGTTTTCTATGCATTATCCCCTGGAGGAAAGTTTCACCAAGAAATGGGGGGTCCCATCTGTCGATGCGGCTGTTTCTTGCGTGAATAAAAACCTGACCTGTCCATTGGATAACGCTCAGGTATTTAAAGATCCAACTGATAAGAGGTTGGAAACATTATTAAAAGTCTCCTTTTCCATGACTGGCGCTGTAGTGCAACCTACAGTCGCAGCCGTGGGGATGTGTCAGTTCATCAAGGAACAGGTTAAGCAGATGCTTGGCCTCCTTCCCAGCGAGGAAGTGGAGAATTATGCAGAAATACCTCAAATTCTGTGTTTTATGATTGATGCGATATTGGATTCTGTCCAACAAGCATCTCGTTTGTCTCTCCTGTTGGTACACATGCGAAGGGCCCTATGGCTAAAAAATTAGGCGGCTGAGCTATCATGCAAGAAGCATTTGATTGGGTTCCCGTTTAAAGGGGAACGTTTGTTTGGAGAAGAATTCGACAAATTCGTCCAAAAACTTTCAGGGGGTAAATCTACTCTCCTTCCAGTCTAAAGGAACAAACGTCCATCTTTTAGGCGTTCTCTCTCTCCCGGAGCATCAAGCTCCAAGCAGTGGTGATGGCCTTCTCAACCCTCCTCTACAGGAAAGGTTCAGGGGCGAGCCCAGGGGCAGAAAAAGACTTGGGGGCGAAAGCCTGCCAAGCAGAGCCCAAAAGCTTCCTTGTGAAGGGGCACCCCCGCTCGGCCGAGTGGGGGGAAGGCTTCGGCAGTTTGCGGAAGCCTGGCAGGAAGAGATCCGGGACAAGTGGGTGATCTCTTCGGTATCTCTGGGCTACAAGCTAGAGTTTCAGGAGATTCCACCTTCTCGCTTTCTAAGGTCAAGGATCCCCAGGGACCCAGTAAAGCAAAAAACGCTATTTCTGGCCTTAGATCACTTACTATGCCAGGGGGTGATAGTAGAAGTGGACCCAAAAGAACAGGGTTCAGGGTTTTACTCAAATCTCTTCACCGTTCCAAAGCCAAATGGAAGTGTCAGACCTATCCTGGATCTGAAGGATCTGAACCGGTTTTTACGCATCCGGTCCTTCCGAATGCAGTCAATTCGCACTGTGGTCTCCTTCCTGCAAGGGGGAGAATTTATGGCATCAATAGACATCAAGGATGCATATCTCCATGTGCCAATTTTTCCCGCACACCAAAAGTATTCAAGGTTCGCGGTAGAGCGGCACCATTTTCAATTTGTGGCCTTGCAGTTTGGGCTCGCTACGGCCCCTTGAGTCTTCACAAAGATTCTGGACCCTCTCTTGGCAAACCTAAGAGCTCAGGGTATAGCCGTCATGGCTTATCTAGACGACTTACTTCTCATGGAGAAAACAGTAGCGTTCCTGAACCACAGTGTTTCCAGAACACTAGAACACCTGCAGCGCCTAGGTTGGATTATAAACCTAGAAAAGTCATCCCTACAGCCTACTACCAGGTTGGAATACCTGGGTATGTTTATCGACACCGCTCAGGGCAAGGTGTTTCTTCCAAGGCCAAAAGCCTTGGCCATCAGGGATTTGGTGCGCCTAATTCTGGGCAGGAGATCTTCCCCCATTCGCTTGTGCATGAAACTGTTAGGGAAAATGGTCGCCTCCTTCGAGGCCGTTCCATTTGCCCAGTTCCACTCAAGGCCTCTGCAAAGATGCATCCTTGCGGCTTGGAACAGGAAGCCCCAATCTTTGGATCTTCCTATGCGTCTATCCCCAGGGACACGCAAGAGTCTCGTCTGGTGGTTACAAACCGAGAATTTGCTGAAAGGCAAAACTTTTCTTCCTCTTCCATGGAAGGTTATTACGACAGATGCCAGCCTGACAGGTTGGCGAGCAGTGTTAGAGGAGACGTGCTCGCAGGGAAGATGGTCTGTGATCGAGAAGCTATTGCCCATAAATGTCTTGGAGATCCGGGCAGTTTACATGGCTCTCATAAAGTGGTCTTCCAGACTACGGGGTCTCCCTGTTCGGGTTCAGTCCGACAATGTCACAGCAGTGGCCTGTATCAATCACCAGGGCGGTACCAGGAGTCTGGTTGCGCAAAAAGAGGTGAATCGCATACTTGTCTGGGCAGAAAAGCATGTTCCATGCCTTTCTGCAGTCTTCATTCCAGGAGTGAAAAATTGGCAGGCGGATTTTTTGAGCCACCAGCAGTTGTGCCCAGGAGAATGAGCTCTGCACCCCTACGTGTTTTTGAACATATGTCACAGGTAGGGTACTCCAGACGTAGATCTGTTTGCATCCAGGTTCAACAGAAAACTGGACAAATTTGTGTCAAGAACAAGAGATTCACTTGCTCAGGGGTCAGATGCTCTGACAGTTCCCTGGGATCAGTACAATCTGATTTATGCCTTCCCCCCATGCCCGCTTCTGTCACGGGTCCTGGGAAGAGTCAAGAGGGAGACAAAATCTTTTTTTTTGGTAGCCCCGGCTTGGCCCAGGCGACCGTGGTATGCAGAGATCATGAAGTTGGCAGTAGGCAGGCCATGGATCCTCCCTCTCACAGGGTCCGCTCTCACAGGGTCCGATTTACCATCCTGCTTTACACAGTCTGAATTTGACGGTTTGGCTGCTGAGTCCCACATTCTGAGAGACTGTGGCCTTTCGGGGCCAGTCCTTTCTACTCTGGTTAATGCCAGAAAGCCGGCCTCCAGGCTTATTTACTACAAAATCTGGAGGGCATATGTTTCCTGGTGTGAACTCAGGAAATGGCATCCTAGAAAGTATGTCATCAGCAGGATCTTGGCCTTCCTCCAGTCAGGCCTAGAAATGAATTTGGCCGTAAGCACTATCAAGGTGCAGATTTCAGCCTTGCCAGTGTTTTTTCAGAAGCCACTTACATCGCATTCCCTGGTGCAGGCTTTCATCCAGGGGGCTATGCGGATAAGGCCGCCAGTCAAACCTCCGGTATGCCCATGGGATCTGAATTTGGTTCTCTTGGCTTTGCAGGGGCAACCTTTTGAACCTTTGCATCTGGCTTCATTGGTTCTTTTGACCAAAACATTGGTTTTCTTGGTAGCCATATCCATGGCTAGAAGAGTGTCAGAACTAGCAGCTCTCTCCAGCAAAGAGCCGTATCTAATTGTTCATAAGGACCGGGTGGTCATGTGTCCCAACAGGTCCTTTCTACCTAAGGTGGTTTTGGGATTCCATTTGAATCAAGATGTAATCCTACCATCCTTTTTTCTGGACCCACAGTCCGCAGAAGAAGAATCTTTGCACACTTTGGATGTGGTTAGGGCAATCAGTATCTATCTTCAAGCAACTGCTCAGATAAGGAAAACCGATTGCTTATTTATTTTGCCAGGCCTATAGTGTTAAAGGGAAAATCCCTCCTTTTCAAGTGAAGGCGCACTCTACTAGGGCTGTAAGTGCTTCTTGGGCAGTGCATCACCAGGCCTCCCTGGCTCAGATCTGTAAGGCTGCAACTTGATCATCAGTCCACACATTCATTAGATTCTATCAGGTGGATGTCAGAGGGCAAGAGGATATCGCCTTTGGGCGCAGTGTACTGCAGGCTGCAGTTTAGGTCCTCCGGCCCATGGCAGTCTATAATTATGATCTGTGTCTCCCTCTCTTCAATCTGAGCATTGCTTTGGGGCATCCCACTATGTAATGAGCTCCTGTGTTCCGTGATGTATGATCAAGAAAATAGGATTTTTGTATACAGCTTACCTGTAAAATCCTTTTCTTGAGAGTACATCACTGGACACAGGGCTCCCGATCCTCTTGGGTTTTACGTGGTTTCCTATTGCTTTGCTACAAAACTGAGGTGCCTCCCATATGGGAGGGGTTATATAGGGGAGGAAGTCTCCTTAATTGGAGTTAACCAGTGTCCAATCACCAGAGGTGCCTATATAACCCACTATGTAATGAGCTTCTGTGTCCCGTGATGTACTCTCAAGAAAAGGATTTTACAGGTAAGCTGTATAATCCTTTTCTTGAGAGAAAAGGATTATACAGCTGTGCTCTGGTGTCTAGTTCTTCAATATGTGGTATAGCCAGCTTCACATAGTGATGTCTAGCATCTTGCAGCCCTCCTCAGAATAATGGTTATATATATATATATTTTTTTTTTTTTTTTTTCTCTGTCCTTTTTGGTACACCCACTTAATATGAGTGGGTTTGGCCTGTGTGGGTAGTTTGGGTGGGGTTTGGGTTGCACACACATATATATATAGGAGTGTTTGTATGTGAGAAACCATTGCCCGTTTAGGCTCTGAGGAAAGGGGTTCTCCCCTGAAATGCGTCAGCCATCTTGAGGTATCGTTTGATCCACTCGAAGTCAGGTTCTGGCTTTTCGATGTTCAGAATAGTGGATTTTGCTTTATTGATTATGCCTTCTATCAATACTCGTTTGTGAGTATTTACTTTGCTGTGTTTTATTGAATAAAGCTCTGTTAGTGGTAATGCACTAGGTTGGTGCGCCCTCCTTTTCTTTTATTCTTTTTTTCTTTTTTCATAGCCCCAATATCAGCAATTGAGGAGTCAGCCACTTGCTCCTTCATGATGCCCAGCCATTACGGGATTTAGATGTTGGTTCTGAGGTTGAGGATGACAGGAACATGAGCCTAGAGAGAGGGAGGAATACTGGTAGACAAATTGGCATTCATGTTCCCCAAGCCGCAGCGTATTTTCAAGTTATTTCCAGTCATCAATGATGAAGATGGAGGAGATGGAAATGATGATGATGAGGTCACCGATGTGACTTGGGTGCCAGATAGAGCAGAGGAGGAAACTGAAGGTGAGGCGGCACAACACCAAGGAGGCTGACATCAAGAAAAAGTAGAGAGCAGTCTCCCTATCTCCCGACCCATTCCCCAAAGCTCAGCTGTCTGGGCCTTTTTCAGCACTTCTGCAGCAGATCGCACTGTTGCTATCTGCAAACTGTGTATCCGGCACATCAAACGTGGCAAAACACCAACCATATGCATGTCATTGCAATTTTTTTTGCCTTCATCAAGAGCACCTCTATAGGGTTATTGTGGGGAGCAACCCCGACACCCAAAGAGTAATTTTTCTGAAACTGTTTGACAGGTGCATATCATTGCAATTTTTTACAGAAAGTCAATTCTTGCTTTCATTAAGAGTACCTCTATAGGGTTATGGTGGGAAGGCGCCACCGACACCCAAAGACCAATTTTTATGCACCTGTTACTTCTATCCAAAGTCAATGTGACACCAGAATGTAATCAAAAAATCTGTAATCTTGTTCCCAGTGCACTACATTGTGACCTCATCATACACCCTGGGTGCCCAGCTGTTGCCGAGTAAAGTATAGGCAGCTTGCAGGGAAAATGTAATTTGTTTTGGCTTTATAAATACAATTATGCAATGCAATTGCTGCAGCAGATTCTAGACATAGTACAGATCTGCCACTTTACAAGTAGGCTAAGGGGACCCCCCAGGCACTATATTGGAAGGAATTTTTAATTTTTATGCTTTCACTTTAAAAATCAAAAAATCTGCTAATTTAAAAGTTATGTTTTTCACAAACTTTTTTTTTTTGATACATGTCCCCCAGGGCCGGACCAGGACACCTATAACCATTGTACGCCCAATTACTTGCATTTAAGCCTTTAAAATGGGCACTTTTGATTTTTAACGTTCGGGTCACATTGACTTTAATTTGGTTCGTTATTCAGGTCTGAACTTTTGCGGTGTTTGGAAATTCTGGTGCAAACTGAACAGGAGTCCTTTCGGTCCATCGCTTCTCCTCGATTACAGTTTAGGAGGCCATGAAATATCAAGATAGCACAAACCCCCCCCCCCCCCCCAAATGACCCCATTTTGGATAGTAGATACTTAAAGCTATTTGCTGATAGGCATGTTGAATCCATGGAATATTTTATATTTTGCCACAAGTTTCGGGAAAATTACAATTTATTATTATTTTTTTTTTTTTACACGAAGTTGCCACTGAATGATATATTGTTCATATATGGCATGTTTATATGTGGAATTACACCCCAAAATACATTCTGCTGCTTCTCCTGAGTAGGGATGAGCTTCAAGTTCGAGTCGAACTCATGTTCTACTCGAACATTTCCTGTTCGCCTGTTCAGCGAACAGTGAACAATTTGGGCTGCTCGCAGCAAATTCGAATCCGGAACACCCTATACAAGTCTATGGGAGAAATCTAAAGTGCTCATTTTAAAGGGTAATATGCAAGTTACTGTCCTAAAAAGTGTTTGGGGACCTGGGTCCTGCCCCAGGGGACATGGATCAATGCAAAAAAAAGTTTTAAAAATGGCCGTTTTTTCAGGAGCAGTGATTTTAATAATGATTAAAGTGAAACAATAAAAGTGTAATATTCCTTTAAATTTCGTAGCTGGGGGGTATCTATAGTATGCCTGTGAAGGAGCGCATGTTTCTGGTGCTTAGAACTGTCCCTGCACAAAGTGTCATTTGTACAGGAAAAAAGTCTTTTAAAATCACTTGCGGCTAAATTGTCGGCTCCCCGTAATACAGAGAACACTCAATGAGTGTTCTCTGTATTAGCTGACAATTCATTAATTAATTGATAAAAAAAAAAGCATGGGGGTTCCCCTAAATTCAATTACCAGGCCCTTCAGGTCTGACGTGGATATTAAGGGGAACCCCGTGTCAAATAAAAAAAAAAAATTGACGTGGGGGTCCCCCTAAATATCCATACCAGACCCTTCAGGTCTGATATGGATATTAAGGGGAACCCCGCATCAAATTTAAAAAAAATGATGTGGGGGTCCCCCTAAAAATCCATACCAGACTCTTTATCCGAGCACGCAACCTGACAGGCCGCAGGAAAAGAGAGGGGGACGAGAGAGTGGCCCCCCTCCCTCCTGAACCGTACCAGGCCACATACCCTCAACATTGGGAGGATGCTTTGGGGGTCTGTGACCCCTCAAAGCACCTTGTCCCCATGTTGATGAGGACAAGGGCCTCATCCTCACAACCCTGGCCAGTGGTTGTGAGGGTCTGCGGGCGGGGGGCTTATCAGAATCTGGAAGTCCCCTTTAACAAGGGGACCCTCAGATCCCCCCCCCGTTTGAAATGGTAAGGGGGTACAAAAGTACCCCTACCATTTCACAAAGAAAGTGTAAAAATGGTTAAATAAGACAAACACACTTTTGAAAAATTCCTTTATTAAAAATTTAAAAAATAAAAAAAAGATTCCAGTGGTGCTAATCCAGCGACGAATCTCCGGGGTCCAGCGATGGATGATCATATCCAGCGACGGGGGATCTCTCAGTCCAGCGCTGTCCATACATCCGTCTTCTGTCTCCACTGCGGAGAGACTGTGGAGATCCCAGCACTGACGTTTCTTATATTAGGAGGGCGGGGCCACTCGTCACCTGACCCCGTCCCCTCTGATGCTGGTGAAGGGAGCCAGGGGTTCCCCAGTGACGTATAGGTGACCCCGCCCCCTCTGATGTAACGGAAACCTGCGTTACATCAGAGGGGGCGGGGTCACCCATACGTCACTGGGGAACCCCTGGCTTCCCTCTCCATCGCTGGATATGATCATCCATCGCTGGACCCCGGAGATTCATCGCTAGATAGCAAGAGTGGATTAGCACCGCTGGAAACTTTTTTTTATTTTTTTTATTTTTAATAAAGGAATTTTTCAAAAGTGTGTTTGTCTTATTTAACCATTTTTACACTTTCTTTGTGAAATGGTAGGGGTACTTTTGTACCCCCTTACCATTTCAAACAGGGGGGGCGGGATCTGGGGGTCCCCTTGTTAAAGGGGGCTTCCAGATTCTGATAAGCCCCCCGCCCGCAGACCCTCACAACCACCGGCCAGGGTTGTGAGGATGAGGCCCTTGTCCACATCAACATGGGGACAAGGTGCTTTGAGGGGTCACAGACCCCCAAAGCATCCTCCCAATGTTGAGGGTATGTGGCCTGGTACGGTTCAGGAGGGAGGGGGGCCGCTCTCTCGTCCCCCCTCTTTTCCTGAGGCCTGCCAGGTTGCGTGCTCGGATAAAGGGTCTGATATGGATTTTTAGGGGGCCCCCCACATCAAATTTTTTTTAAATTTGATGCGGGGTTCCCCTTAATATCCATATCAGACCTGAAGGGTCTGGTATGGATATTTAGGGGGACCCCCACGTCAATTTTTTTTTAAAATTTGACACGGGGTTCCCCCATGTCAATTTTTTTTTTAAATTTGACACGGGGTTCCCCTTAATATCCACGCTTTTTTTTTTTTTTTTTTAATCAATGAATTAATGAATTGTCGGCTAATACAGAGAACACTCATTGAGTGTTCTCTGTATTACTGGGAGCCGACAAAATAGCCGTAAGTGATTTTAAAAGACTTTTTTTCCTGCACAAATGACACTTTGTGCAGGGACAGTTCTAAGCACCAGAAATATGCGCCCCTTCACAGGCATACTATAGATACCCCCCAGCTACGAAATTTAAAGGAATATTACACTTTTATTGTTTCACTTTAATCATTATTAAAATCACTGCTCCTGAAAAAACGGCCGTTTTTAAAACTTTTTTTTGCATTGATCCATGTCCCCTGGGGCAGGACCCGGGTCCCCAAACACTTTTTAGGACAGTAACTTGCATATTACCCTTTAAAATGAGCACTTTAGATTGTGAACCATAGACTTTAATAGGGTTCTAAAGTTCACACGAAGTTTAGGTCTGTTCGCAGGTTCTGGTGCGAACCGAACAGGGGGGTGTTCGGCTCATCCCTACTCCTGAGTATGGGGATACCTCATGTGTGAGACTTTTTGGGAGCCTAGCCACATAGAGGACCCTGAAAACCAATCACTGCCTTCGGGCTTTCTAAAGGTGTAAAGTTGTGATTTTACTACTCACTACCTATCACAGTTATGGAGGCCCTGAAATGTCCAGATAGCAAAACCCCCCCAAATGACCCCATTTTGGAAAGTAGACACCCCAAGGTATTTGCTAAGAGGTATGGTGAGTATTTTGCAGCTCTCGTTTGTTTTTGAAGATTAAGAAAGAAAAGAAAAATGTATTTCTATTTTCAATTTTCAAAAGTTTGTGACAAAAAGAGAGATCTGCAAAATACTCACCATGCCTCTCAGCAAATAGCTTGGGGATGACCATGCAATTTTCATTAGAAATGTTACAGCGCTGAAAGCTAAAAATTGGCCTGGGCAGGAAGCAGGTGAAAATGCCCTGTATTGAAGTGATTAAGTTATAAAAAAATACAAAATTACAAACTTTTTTATTTTTTTGCACAAAGTTGTCACTAAATGATATATTGCTCAAACATGCCATGGTTATATGTGGAATTACACCCCAAAATACATTCTGCTGCTTTTCCTAAGTACGGGAATACCACATGTGTGGGACTTTTTGGCAGTCTAACCGCATACAGGATCCCAAAAACCAATCACCGATTTCGGGCTTTCCAAGGGCGTACATTTTTATCACTCCTCACTGCCAGGTATCACAGATTTGGGGGCCATGAAATGCCCAGATAGCACAAAACCCTGCCAAATTACCCCATTTTGGAAAGTAGACACCCCAAGGTATTTGCTAAGAGGTATGGTGAGTATTTTGCAGCTCTCGTTTGTTTTTGAAGATTAAGAAAGAAAAGAAAAATGTATTTCTATTTTCAATTTTCAAAAGTTTGTGACATAAAGAGAGATCTGCAAAATACTCACCATGCCTCTCAGCAAATAGCTTGGGGTGTCTACTTTCCAAATGGGGTAATTTGGCAGGGTTTTGTGCTATCTGGGCATTTCATGGCCCCCAAATCTGTGATACCTGGCAGTGAGGAGTGATAAAAATGTACGCCCTTGGAAAGCCCAAAATCGGTGATTGGTTTTTGGGATCCTGCATGCGGTTAGACTGCCAAAAAGTCCCACACATGTGGTATTCCCGTACTTAGGAAAAGCAGCAGAATGTATTTTGGGGTGTAATTCCACATATAACAATGGCATGTTTGAGCAATATATCATTTAGTGACAACTTTGTGCAAAAAAAAAAAAAAGTTTGTAATTTTGTATTTTTTTATAACTTAATCACTTCAATACAGGGCATTTTCACCCGCTTCCTGCCCAGGCCAATTTTTAGCTTTCAGCGCTGTAACATTTCTAATGAAAATTGCATGGTCATGCAACACTGTGCCACAAACAGAGCTTTCTTTTTGGTGGTATTTGATCACCTCTGCGGTTTTTATTTTCTGCGCTATAAACAAAAGAAGAGCAATACGTTTGAAAAAAAACCACAATACTTTATTTACTTTTTGCTATAATAAATATCCCAAATTAAAAAAAAATACATTTCCTCAGTTTAAACAGATATGTATTCTCCTACATATTTTTGGTAAAAAATTTTTTGCAATAAGCATATATTGATTGGTTTGCGCAAAAGTTATAGCGTCTACAAAATAGGGGATAGATTAATGACATTTATTATTATTATTATTATTATTTTACTAGTAATGGCGGCGAGCTGCGATTTTTAGCATGACTATGACATTGCAGCGAACATATTGGACACTTTTGACACTATTTTGGGACCACTAACAGTTATACAGCGATCAGTGCTATAAATATATATGCAATGATTACTGTATAAATGTCACTGGCAGGTAAGGAGTTAACACTAGGGGGTAATCAAGGGGTTAAATATGTTACCTAGGGAGTGATTCTAACTGTGGGGGGAGGGAGACTGATTAGGGGAAGAGACCGATCAGTGTTCCTATATACTAGGAACACACGATCTGTAAAAGTATTTGGTGCACACTATGCTGATTTATGTCAATTGTGGTAATTGAAGGAAATATTTAAATGAAGGATTCTGTGCCTGGAGACATGCTTTAAGTTATTCTCAAATTGCTATGCATAATGATTACCTAATTATGTATTGTATATAATTACCTAGTACAATTTACTTTTGATCATCCCCATGTACAATAATTGCAATTTCAAATTAGGCTGCTAGAGGGGGTGCCTACATCTACTGCTTAACCACTTTCAGACCGGACCAATTAGCTGGTCAAAGACCAGACCACTTTTTGCGATTCGGCACTGCGTCGCTTTAACTGACAATTGCGCGGTCGTGCGACGTGGCTCCCAAACAAAATTGACGTCCTTTTTTTCCCACAAATAGAGCTTTCTTTTGGTGGTATTTGATCACCCCTGCGGATTTTATTTTTTGCGCTATAAACAAAAATAGAGCGACAATTTTGAAAAAAACGCATTATTTTTTACTTTTTGTTATAATAAATATCCCCCAAAAATATATAAAAAAACATTTTTTTCCCTCAATTTAGGCCGATACGTATTCTTCTACATATTTTTGGTAAAAAAAATCGCAATAAGCGATTATTGATTGGTTTGCGCAAAAGTTATAACGTTTACAAAATAGGGATAGTTTTATAGCATTTTTATTAATAATTTTTTATTATTTTTTTTTTTACTAGTAATGGCGGCGATCTGCGATTTTTATTGTGACTGCGACATTGTCGGGGACCCATCGGACATTTTTGACACATTTTTGGGACCATTGTCATTTATACAGTAATCACTGCTATATAAATGCAGTGATTCCTGTGTAAATGACACTGGCAGTGAAAGGGTTAACCTGTGGGTGGCAGTGTAGGGGTTAAGTGTTCCTAGGGGTGTGTTACTAACTGTGGGGGGGTTGGGCTTTCATTTAGTGTACACTGATCTCTGCTCCAATCACATGGAGCAGAGATCAGCGTCACTAGTTGCTAGGCAGAATGGGAAAATGTTCTTTATACAGCATTTCCTCCATTCGGCCGCTCCGTGAGACGATCGCGGGGATGCCCGCGGCGATCGAGTCCGCGGGTCCCGCGACCGGACTCACGGGGGTCCCGACCAGCACGGGAGCGCGCCGCCGGCGGCGCGCTCCCGATGGCACGGCGGCAACGAATATTGGACATACATGTACGCCAATATGCCTGCCCGTGCCATTCTGTCGACGTACATCGTCGTGCACTGGTCGGGAAGTGGTTAAACAGCAAAAGAAAAAAACAGGGTAGGAAAGATTGTTGAAACATCAAATCTGCAGTCTTGCTTATCTGTGGCTATAAATGTCATAGCAGATGCATTGATGCTACATGTGTGAGTTGTTTACATAGTACAGAAAGTTCTGAGTAGATTCAAGTAAAAGTAATAATTACAGATCCTGTAACTCAAGCATTTAATTGCATAGTTGTGACCATTACTAGTAATTTTGGGGACACTTTATGCCACATTACTTCAGGGCCAGATTAAGAACATCATGGGCCTGGTGCTGAGGATTTTGGTGGGGCCTTTTATAAACAATAAGTAAATAAAAATGCAAACATTTTTTTGTTATAACAAATTAAATTAAAGAGAGAGAGGGAGGATGAGAGAGAGAGAAAGGGGATGAAAGAGGTGTGAGGGGTAAGGGATCGAGGATGAGAGAGAAAGGGGGGGGTGAGAGAAAGAGGATGCACATGAGCATGTGTGGGAATGACATCAATGCAGCCTGGCCAAGGCAAGTGACCCAAGGCACAGAAGGAAGACCGGGGGAAGATGTTAGTGCCCAGGCCCCACCGGATTGATCACAGCACAGCACTGGAGGGCTCAGTCTGACAATTTAAGTGTATCCTAATGTGCTAATATGCTGGGCATACTTGTACATTATGGCATAACCTACCCCAGGGCCTCTAAAAAGTAGTAATGTTCGAAAAGTTTACTACTGCTTTAATATCACGAGCCTCTCACGGGGCCCCCTACTGACCCTGTGGCCCTTGGGCAGTGCCTAAGTGCATAGTTGTCAACATTTCAAAAATATTTTCAGGAACGCTTTTTTACAATTGCTATATTTAGAGTAGCTGACATCCCCTATGTTCCTCTATACATCACAATAGTAATTACAAAATTAAATAAATACTAATAATGGGGCAGAACAAATATGAGGACTGTGAGATTTCCTTTAGTTGAACTGACAAAAGTGTGCCCATTCTAGAGCTGGTAACATTGAGGATATTCAGTATAATTTTAAAGAACAGTTTTTGTGGGTAAGAGGCATAGGGGAGGAGTATGGATGGTACAAAAGTGGGAAGTATGTGCAGGTGTGGGAGAGGAATGTGGAGGGTCTAACAGTGGGCACTATGTACATGAGGAGTGCAGAGGGTATGGCAGAAGGCAATATGTACAGGAGAGGAGTGTGAAGGGTATGACAATGGGCAGTATGCACAGCAGAGGAGTGTAGAGGGTATGACATTGGGCACTATGTATAAGAGAACAGTGTGGAGGGTATAACAGTGAGCAATATGTACAGGAGTGTGGAGGGTATGACAGTGGGCACTATGTACAGGAGAGAAGTGTGGAGAGTAGGACAGTAAGCAGTAATTACAGGAGAGGGGTGTGGAGGGAGGGTATGACGCTGGGCACTATGTATAGGAGAGGAGTGTGGAGGGTGTGACAGTGGGCACTATGTATAGGAGAGAAGTGCGGAGGGTATGACAGTGGGCACTATGTATAGGAGAGGAGTATGGAGGGTATGACAGCGGGCACTATGTATAGGAGAGAAGTGTGGAGAGTATGACAGTGGGCACTATGTATAGGAGAGGAGGATGAAGTAATCTGGGAAGGAAAAATGTAAAGGTTTGTGGAAGGATGTTTAGGGACTGCGTAGTGGTTAATCGGGCCATACATGGATTGAAATTACACCAATTAAGCAGAGACCAGCCACTATGTATAGGAGAGGAGTATGGAGGGAATGACAGTGAGTAGTATGTACAGGAGAGGAGTGTGGAGGGTGTGACAGTGGGCACTATGTATAGGAGAGAAGTGCGGAGGGTATGACAGTGGGCACTATGTATAGGAGAGGAGTATGGAGGGTATGACAGTGAGTAGTATGTACAGGAGAGGAGTGTGGAGGGTATGACAGTGGGCACTATGTATAGGAGAGGAGTATGGAGGGTATGACAGTGAGCAGTATGTACAGGAGAGAAGTGTGGAGAGTATGACAGCGGGCACTATGTATAGGAGAGAAGTGTGGAGAGTATGACAGTGGGCACTATGTATAGGAGAGGAGGATGAAGTAATCTGGGAAGGAAAAATGTAAAGGTTTGTGGAAGGATGTTTAGGGACTGCGTAGTGGTTAATCGGGCCATACATGGATTGAAATTACACCAATTAAGCAGAGACCAGCCATAGTCGATCTATGTATGGGCTAGCTGGTTTTACACAAGTCAACCTATTAACCGACTTGAGTACAACCAGCCTGTCAGGTTTTCTCCAAAACAATCAGTGCTGCCAGCTATAGTTAGCAACACTAATCATTGTATTCACTGGCAGAACACAATAACACTGCGGGAGTGATTGCCCCATTCACAGGTCAGCAGGTGAGAGGGTGTGTGGGGACAGGCTGGGGAGAGATACTAGTCAGTCCCTGGGTAGGGACTGGTTAGTATCAGAGCCAGATACACACAGGTTACATACGCCACGATCGTTAGAACGAGAGCGATAATTCTAGCACTAGACCTCCTCTGTAACTCTAAACGTGTAACCTGTAAAAAAATTGAAAGCATCGCTTAGTACACAACAAAAAATAGTGCTAACTTTAGTGGGTTTTTTTTAATGAATGAAACTGTTTCTTTCCAAAAAAAAAGTTTGAAAAATTGCTGCGCAAATGTCATGTAACATAAAAAGTTGCAAAGACCACAATTTTATTCCATAGAGTGTCTGCTAAAACAATATATAATGCTTGAGGGTTCTGAGTAATTTTCTAGCATAAAAAAATGATGACTTTTACATGTAGGAGAGAAGTCTCAGAATGGGCCTGGGTGGCAAGGGGTTAATTATCATAAGTAATATACAAATAATTATTATGAGCACTGTGAGTTCATCCTCTCAGTCTGCTGCAGAGTGTTCCAGATTGTGTTTAAACTGGCGGCTCTGTATGTAGCTTCTGACAGGCTGCGCAAGCAGCCCTGTATCTCCGGAACCATAGATGATAGCAGCCCCATATTTTAACCAGTGCTGGAGTGAGTCTTTAGCTACCTACCCCCTAAATGTGGGGTCTCTGTGACTCCTGATCGCCGAGTTACAATCCTCTAAGTCAATCTTTTTTTTTTTTTGATTTTTTTTTTTTTTTTTGGGCAAATGGGCCTATCTTGAGAAAGGGGCCTGGAGCTGCAGCCCCAATAGCCCCTATGTTAATCCGGCCCTGCATTACTTGGTTGGAGGCTAAAGCAACGAGAAGGCTTCCCCTTGCGGCTCTGGTCTGAGTACCCCAGAGTATGGAGACAGGTGCACAGTTCACAAAGTAGCACAGGTTCTTGTAATCAGGTAGCATGTAGCAGTAGTCTGTAGACTATAGCCAGCAATGGCGGAGACACACCAGAAGAAGACTGAGGGTGACAGTCCACAGGATGGTACTCAGAAACTGGACCTTAGAAGCTCAATATGGAGACTGTTCAGAGACAGGAGAAAGTACCTGTCAAGATCAAGGATATGGTCAGATGGCAAGCTAGGATCAGATGGATGGATCTGAGTTTAATACCAGGAAGACAGCCAGGTGAAGTCAAGTCAGACAACAAGAGCAAGAACACAAGTCATGGGTTACTGAAGAACATCTAGCAATTACTAGACATCAAGACATCCTTTAAATAGACAGCTTGGCATCATCCTCAGGATTGGGCATGTGCCGACAAGTTACCGTATATACTCGAGTATAGGCCGACCCGAATATAAGCCGAGGCCCCCAATTTACCCCCCAAAAAAACTGGCAAACTTATTGACTCGTGTATAAGCCGAGGGTGAGACATGCCTGTCCATCCCTGTGTGTGTGTCCGTCCATCCCTGTGTGTCCGTCCATCCCTGTGTGTCCGTCCATCCCTGTGTGTCCGTCCATCCCTGTGTGTGTGTCCGTCCATCCCTGTGTGTCCGTCCATCCCTGTGTGTCCGTCCATCCATCCCTGTGTGTGTGTGTGTCCATCCATCCATCCATCCCTGTGTGTGTGTGTGTCCATCCATCCATCCATCCCTGTGTGTGTGTGTCTCCATCCATCCATCCATCCCTGTGTGTGTGTGTCTCCATCCATCCATCCATCCCTGTGTGTGTGTGTATCCATCCATCCCTGTGTGTGTGTGTCCGTGTGTGTGTGTGTGTGTGTGTGTGTGTGTGTGTGTGTGTCCAGCCTACCTGTGTCCCGAGCCTGTGTCCCGTGCCTTGCCTCCTTGCCTCCGTCCCGTGCCTTGCCTCCTTGCCTCTGTCCCGTGCCGTGCCTTGCCTCCGTCCCGTGTCGTGCCTTGCCTCCGTCCCGTCCCGTGCCGTGCCTTGCCTTGCCTCCGTCCCGTGCCTTGCCAGGATCGCCGCTCTTCGTCGGCGCCTCGGCAGACATTCTACCATTCAAACGCCGCGCCTCCGCCTTCGCCTGTGATAGGCGGAACACTGAATTTCCCAGCAGCCTGTGTTCCGCCTATCACGGACATCGTCTCATCCTCGTCCGTAGTACGAGGATGAGACGATGTCCGTGATAGGCGGAACACAGGCTGCTGGGAAATTCAGTGTTCCGCCTATCACAGGCGAAGGCGGAGGCGGAGGCGCGGCGTTTGAATGGTAGAATGTCCGCTGTCTGTCTGCTCGACACGCTGATCGAGCAGGCAGACAGCGATGACTCGAGTATAAGCCGAGGGGGGCACTTTCAGCCTCAAAAAAGAGGCTGAAAATCTCGGCTTATACTCGAGTATATACTGCCCTAGTCAGAGTCCTTGTGTCTGCTGGAGCATGCATATGAGCATTAGCTGCATGAATATTTCCTGACACCTTATTTTATTCATATATATTCAACCTGCTAGGCAGGTTTGTAAGTATAGCAAAAGAATGATCATAGTCTTAAAGGCTATGGTTCATAGTGTGCAGAAAAGTTGTGGTTCAGGACTAGCAGTGAGTACAGTTGCCATAGGGGAACATTGTAACATGTCAGGGGGCTATGTGTGCAATTTAATCTCTATATACTGAGAGATTTAGCCATTTTTTTAGCACTCATCACATGAGCTGTTGCAGACAGTGCATTGTATTTACACAGGAAATTAAATGATGTCATGTATGATGCTATAGCATTTCCTGTCAATATGGAGGCTAGGATAGATGCAGCTTTATCTTAAATCACTCTGCAACAATATATCACTGCTACAATGACCTGGTGTGACTGAGGCTGTAACATCGGATGAGAGATAGGGGACCAAGTCAAATCTCCATTGACCTGGTCCTAGTCCCACATTTAAAAACATGTATAAAATTTACTGTAGGCACATGGTGACTGTGAGTCATTTTGTGGTTTTAATTATACCAGGAGTATGGACTGTTTGCCTTCATGTTTGCTTGTGTAGCACAACCCTCTAATGGACTGCTTGGAATTACCTGCTTATCTGCCCTGCCGTGACCTGATGAACATTCCAACCTATCTGACACTCTGGGTTCCGACATCCTTGTACCACTGTAAAGTAATAAATCAGACAACTCTGTGTATTTATGTTCTGATAATATGTACTTGAACCAATTAAAGGGATGTCATCACAAAAGGGCAGTGATAGATCTGCTGAGTTTTAGGCAACAGCGCCAACTCAGCAAAAGTAATTCCTCCAAATGACACAATACAAGATATTAACAAATAAACAGTATGTTATACACACTTCCTTAACCACTTGCCGACTGCCGCACGACGATGTACGTCGACAGAATGGCACGGGCAGGCATATGGGCGTACCTGTACGTCCCTGCCTTCCCGCGGGTGGGGGGCCCGATCGGGCCCCCCCCCGGTGCCTGCGGCGGTCGGTATTCGCTCGGGAGCGATCCGGGATGAGGGGGCGGCCATTCATTCATGGCCACCCCCTCGCGATCGCTCCCGACGAATGAAAATGCTCCGTGACATCACTTCCTCTCCTGTAATGTAAACACAGGAGAGGAAGTGATGTAATCTCTCCTCCGTGTCGGTATTTTTCGTTCCGACACCAAGGAGAGAGGATCGGTGAGTTGCACCAACACGACACTACACAGTAGAACATGCCAGGCACACTCACACCCCCCCCGATCACCCCCCCCAATTACCCCTGCCCCCCAGTCACAGTGACACCAATGTCATTTTTTATTTTTTTTGCATTGGTGTCATTTGTGACTGTAATAACTGTTAGGGCTGGGTTCACATTGCAGCGGTTTATGAGAACGGATGTGATTCGCACCGCACTGCAGTGCAAATCACATCCGATCTCTGTGCGATTCGAGTTCAGCCATACAGATAGTATGGCTGAATTCAACCGCACCCGCCTCACCCGCCGCAAATTCGCACGGGACCCTTTTTTTGGTCCGCAGCAGAATCGGATCGCATGGGTGTTCACACCATGCGATCCGAGTTTGCAGATCGCACTGCGATATGCGAACTGATCTGGGGGTGTCATTAACATTTCACTGACACTACTAGCAGTTCGCATAGGGCAGTGTGAACTGCCGCCGGGAGGCATGCGATGCGGGAACCCGCCGCGGATTCGTGGCGTTCCCGCATCGCTCCAGTGTGAACCCAGCTTAATAAGCAATCGTTTTTCTGATCGCTGTATTAGTGTCACAGGTGACGCTAGTTAGGCAGGTAGGTATTTAGGTTCGCCACAGCTTTTTATAGCGCCAGGGACCCCCATATACTACCGCATAAAGCCCCCTGATTGCCCCCTAGTTAACCCTTTCACCAGTGATCACCATATAACTGTTACAGGTGACGCTGGTTGGTTAGTTATTTTTTTATAGTTTCAGGGCACCCGCCATTTATTACCTAGTCTCACTAGTGTACCCCTAAATTTAGGGGTGTCTACTTTCCAAAATGGGGTCATTTGGGGGGGTTTGTGCCATCTTGGCATTTTATGGGCTTCAAAACTGTAACGCCCTTAGAAAGCCTGAAGGCGGTGCTTGGTTTTCGGGGCCCCGTACGTGGCTAGGCTCCCAAAAAGTCCCACATATGTGGTATCCCCGTACTCAGGAGAAGCAGCAGAATTTATTTTGGGGTGTCATTTCACATATGCCCATGGCATGCGTGAGCAATATATCATTTAGTGACAACTTTGTGAAAAAAAAAAAAAAAAGTTTGTAATTTTTCCGCAACTTGTGGCAAAATACAAAATATTCCATGGACTCAACATGCCTCTCAGCAAATAGCTTGGGGTGTCTACTTTCTAAAATGGGGTCATTTGTGGTTTTTTTTTGCCATCTTGGCATTTTATGGCCTTCAAAACTGTAATAGGTAGTGAGAAGTGAAATCAAAAATGTACGCCCTTAGAAAGCCTGAAGGCGGTGCTTGGTTTTCGGGGCCCCGTACGCGGCTAGACTCCCAAAAAGTCCCACATATGTGGTATCCCCGTACTCAGGAGAAGCAGCAGAATTTATTTTGGGGTGTCATTTCACATATGCCCATAGCATGTGTGAGCAATATATCATTTAGTGACAACTTTGTGTAAAAAAAAAATAAATAATTTTTTTTGTCATTATTCAATCGCTTGAGGCAAAAAAATAAAATATTCAATGGGCTCAACATGCCACTTATCAATTTCCTTAGGGGGTCTACTTTCCAAAATGGGGTCATTTGGGGGGGTTTTGTACTGCCCTGCCATTTTAGTCGTAAACTAAAAGCTGCGTAAATTCCAGAAAACGTACCTTAGTTTGTAGATGTGACAACTTTTGCGTAAACCAATAAATATACAGTTATTGACTTTTTTTTTACCAAAGACATGTGGCTGAATACATTTTGGCCTAAATGTATGACTAAAATTGAGTTTATTGGATTTTTCTAATAACAAAAAGTAGAAAATATCATTTTTTTTCAAAATTTGCGGTCTTTTTACGATTATATCGCAAAAAATAAAAATCGCAGAGGCAATCAAATACCATCAAAAGAAAGCTCTATTTGTGGGAAGAAAAGGACGCAAATTTTGTTTGGGTACAACATTGCATGACCGCGCAATTACCAGTTAAAGCAGCGCAGTGCCAAATTGTAAAAAGACCTCTGGTCATTGACCAGCAAAATGGTCCGGTCTGAAAGTGGTTAAGGAAATAATGCTATTCTCTAAAGGGATGAATACAGCTAACATATTATACTGACACACTGTAGGAGATGGAACCTGGCTAGCCTATACCTGTTATCCTAAGAAAATATCAGGCCTACAAGTAATAGTATAAGGGACCTTGCATCAGTAATAGCATTAATGTCCCCGTTCCAGATCTGATGGTCCTCACCAGTAAGTAGGAGCTCATTAACTGTATTCCGATTAGGTGTAGTGGGAATCAATAGGTTTTTTATAGTGAGGAAGGCTAAAGATGTCTAAGCACAGTGTTTAAATAGGTTCAGCCAAGTATTTCTAGGGTAGAGTGTCCCAATGAAACCGTGACAAAGGGTGGGTAAAGGTTGGGCGATTGTCCTCTCACCAAGGACCAGACTGATAGGAAGTCTTCCGGACAGTGACACTCATGCAGCGGATCCGCCATCTCGATCTCCCGATGTGAAGCTTGGTGCACAGACTGGCAGGCGACCAAAGTGCTGCTGGATGCCTGTCCAATGACAAACGGCAGAACTAGGCCCCTCTGGTACAGGTTGGAAGGTGGTACACCGCATGGTAGGTCGCAACCCCTCTCTGGATGCATAAAGAGGTCCATCTCATGTCAGGCCCAGCAGAAAGAGAGCTCCGCACAATGAAATTAATGGGAATACCAAAGGATCACTATAACTTTACGGTGGTAGTCCATATTGCTACATGCTCCCCGCACTTGAAAGTCTTTGGTCCCTAAAGACAGAACTCAACCTGTGGGATCACTTTACTGCAACATGAGAAGCGAATAATAATTCATCTAACAAACTAGAGGTTGCAACAGCTAATAACTGACCTATCAAAGGATCTTCTAACAGCAAATAATATACATCATCAGGAGAAGTCATATTAATTTTTTTTTTGACAGGCCAATAACAAATTAGGGTCCACTCAGTAGTATCAGGAGGTGTATTAAGGTCATCCCTTACTAAGGGTTCTTTAAAGGAGGCAAGTGTTCGACTGGAAAGTTGAGCAGTGGGTATAAGCTTGTCAGAATGTTCTCCAAGGGTATCATATGTCAGTCTTTTTGGAGGGCATATCCTCTGTCTCAACCTGGAGTGGATGTTTTCCAGTGACTCTGGCTCCTGTTCTGTTTCCCAAAAACTGCATCCAACTTCTGGTTCAGGTTCTACTTCGGGCTCAGGTTCTACTTCAGGCTCTGACCAGAGACTCCAGGAATAGAGATGAGCTGTGTGTTCGCCTGTTCGGCGAAGCCAGAACTTTGTAGGCGGTTCGCTCCATATTTGTGTGGCGCTCACCGCCCACAATGCACTGCGCCATCGCACTGCATTGCTGACTGATGATTGGCCAAGCATGCACTGTGGCCCTGTATGCTTGGCCAATCACAGCAGGGGCAGCGAGGAGAGCCATAATTTGCCACAGGCAGGATGCCTTGTGTGGGCCTTTTTTGAGACGAGTGCATCAGATCGCACCGCTGCTATTTGCAATATATGTCTCAAGCGTATCTCGCATGGTCAAAACATCAGCCGCTTGGACACCACATGCTTGACCAGACATATGTTGAGCTGCCATGCAGTTCTTGGCAAGCATACCTTAAAGACCCACACCAAAGATCAAAGCGGACCTCTCCTTGCTCCTCATCAGCTGGGATCTTCAACCAAACTTACAGTCCCAAGAAACCCGTGGACTTGTCCGTGGCTGGGAGGAGGTGGCTGCGGATCATGTCGTCCTTAGTGACCCAAAGGATTCCGGACCAAACTGCCTCAACTAGCAGAGGATGAGACATCTCCGGGAGGCCTTGCAGAAAGGTCTGTGCAACGCATTCCTAGAGACTGGGAGGTTACAAACGCCTGGTCCTGGACAATGTGTTGCTGAGGCTTCGGTCAGTCACGTCTTTCAGAACGCACATTCAGTGCTGCTGGAGGCTTTGTAACTGATCACAGGGTGCGCCTGTCCACCGACTCGTCTGATCGACTGACCTTCATAAAGATGAATCAGTCTTGGATCACTACCAGCTACCAAGCACCTGAAGCTGATGTAACCGAATATTTTTTTTTGTCACATCCCTTCAAGACTGCCTATGCTGATCCTGAGCGACTATCCTGTAATGTTGACTGACTATCCTCTTCCTCCTCAATGATCCTGCTGATATCTTGGAAGAACATTTTTGGTTCTGGGTGCTGCCACCAGTGGCTAAGGCCCAATTTTTCAGCCCCTGTTTAACAGGGGCATGTAATTACAATTTTTGACGCAATACTTTGCAGCAGGGCTCATTCCTGCATTCCAACTAGAGTATCTGTGAGGGGTTGCAGTGTTGTGGCACCAGCACCAGTGCCTAAGGCCCAATTTTTCAGTCCCTGTTTAACAGGGGCATGTAATTATAATTTTTGATGCAATACTTTGCAGCAGGGCTCATTCCTGCTCTCCAACTAGTGTTTCTGTGAGGTGTGGCAGTGTTGTGGATATAATATTTCACAGCAGGGCCCGTTCCAGCGCCCACCGAGAGTAACTGTGAGGACTGACAGTGTTGTGGCGCCAGCACCACCACCACCACAACCACCAAAGGCCCAATTTTTCTACCACTGTTCAACAATGGCATGTAATTACAATTCTTGATATAATAGTTCACAGCAGGGCATTCCAGCACCCACCAAGAGTCACTTTGAGGGCTTACAGTGTTGTGGCAACACCAACACCTTAGGCCCAAATTTATACAGAGCATATAGGGCAGGCCCCTACTTTAAAAAATCCAACTTACAAACGTCTCCAACTTGCAAATGGTAGGAGACAACAGGAAGGGAGATGAAAAAAGATGGACGGCAAAAAAAAATTATACAGGGGTGATAACCCTTCCCTATGTTTTCCAAAAAGCTTAAAAATTTATTTTTTGACTGGAGCTACACTTTAAAAATGTACCACTTCAAAATTACAAACAGATTCTACTTAACACAACAGTCCCTGTCTTGTTTTCACGGCCTGTATACTGCTGTTCTGAGTATATAGGACCTGGGGACCCCACGCCTTTACTTTTTTTAGTTTGGGTACGGGGTTCCCCTTAATATCCATACAAGACCCACAGGGGCTGGTAGTGGGCAGGAGGGCTACCCATGCCATTTTTCTTAATGATTTTCATCAATATTGTCGGAACCAGATATTACATTAAAACCGCAAGCAGTTTTAAATGACTTTTTTCCGTTAGAAATGTCATTTTGTGCAGGGACTGTTCTAAACATGAGAAACATGTGCCACTTCACAGGAATACTATAGACACACCCCCCCCCCACCCCCGGCATGATATTTAATGGAATATTTCACTTTTTTTTCACTTTAAGCATCATTAAAATCAGTGCTCCGGAAAAAAAGTCAGTTTTAAAAAAAAATTGCATTGATACATGTCCCCTGGGGCAGGAGCCGGGTCCCCACACCCTTTTTAGGACAATAACTTGCATATTAGCCTTTAAAATTAGCACATTTGATTTTGAACGCTCGAGTCGCATAGACTTTAATGGAAGCTTCTGGTGCGAACCGAACCGGGGGGGGGGGGGTGTTCGGCTCATCCCTACTATTGGGAAAGGCCCCACTAAGTTCTTGGGTAGGTTTCTCAAAGGCGACTCTATAGTTTGTGCCCTAACCAACCTCTTTGGAGGCGATAGAGTTGGTCTGACTACTCATTCAGCAAGGTGTGCATTGATTTCCTGCCTTCGCCTTCCCTTCTCTGAGGATTTTATTTCTGTGGCTCGATAAGGTACCGAAGGGTTAAAGGTGACTGATGATTAGAGATGAGCCGAACACCCCCCGTTTCGGTTCGCACCAGAACTTTCGAACGGACTGAAAATTTGTGCAAACTTTAGAACCCCATTGAAGTCTATGGGACTCGAACGGTCAAAATTAAAAGTGCTAATTTTAAAGGCTAATATGCAAGATATTGTCCTAAAAAGAGTTTGTGGACCAGGCTCCTTCCCCAGGGGATATGGGCCAATGCCTAAAATGTTTTTTAAAAACGTCAGTTTTTTCGGGAGCACTGATTTTAATGACGATTAAAGTGAAAAAAGTGAAATATTCCTTTAAATATCATGCCTGCGGTGTGTCTATAGTATGCCTGTGAAGTGCCACGTGTTTCCCGTGTTTAGAACAGTCCCTGCACAAAAAAACATTTAACTGAAAAAAAGTCATTTAAAACTGCTTGCGGTTTTAATGTAATATCTGGTTCCGGCAATACGGATGAAAATCATTGAGAAAAATGGCATGGGTAGCCCCCCTGCCCATTACCAGCCCCTTTGGGTCTTGTACGGATATAAACCACTTACAGACCGGACCATTTTGCTGGTCAAAGACCAGACCACTTTTTGCGATTCGGCACTGCGTCGCTTTAACTGACAATTGCGCGGTCGTGCGACGTGGCTCCCAAACAAAATTGACGTCCTTTTTTCCCCACAAATAGAGCTTTCTTTTGGTGGTATTTGATCATCCCTGCGGTTTTTATTTTTTGTGCTATAAACAAAAATAGAGCGGCAATTTTGAACTAAACGCATTATTTTTTACTTTTTGTTATAATAATATCCCCCAAAAATATATAAAAAAAACTTTTTTTTCCCTCAGTTTAGGCCGATACGTATTCTTCTACATATTTTTGGTAAAAAAAATCGCAATAAGTGATTATTGATTGGTTTGCGCAAAAGTTATAGTGTTTACAAAATAGGGATAGTTTTATGGCATTTTTATTAACAATTTTTTATTATTTTTTTTTTTACTAGTAATGGCGGCGATCAGTGATTTTTATTGTGACTGCGACATTGTGGCAGACACATCGGACATTTTTGACAAATTTTTGGGACCATTGTCATTTATACAGTAATCACTGCTATACAAATGCAGTGATTCCTGTGTAAATGACACTGGCAGTGAAGGGGTTAACCAGTGGGTGGCAGTGTAGGGGTTAAGTGTTCCTAGGGATGTGTTACTAACTGTGGGGGGGTTGGGCTTTCATTTAGTGAACACTGATCTCTGCTCCAATCACATGGAGCAGAGATCAGCGTCACTAGTTGCTAGGCAGAATGGAGAAATTCTGTTTACACGGCATTTCCTCCACTCAACCGTCCCGTGAGACGATCGCGGGTATGCCCGCGGCGATCGAGTCCGCCGGCGGCATGCTCGCGATGGCAGGGTGGCATTGAAGATTGGACGTACCTGTACGCCAATATGCCTGCCCGTGCCATTCTGCAGACGTACATCGGCGTGCGCTGGTCAGGAACCGGTTAAGGGGAACCCCTTACCCAAATTTAAAAAAGTAAAGGCGTGGGGCCCCCAGGCCCTATATGCTCAGAACAGCAGTATACAGGTGGTGCAAACAAGACAGGGACTGTGTAGGTTTGTTGTGCTAAGTAGAATCTGTTTGTAATTTTGAACTGGTACATTTTTAAAGTGTAGCTCCAGTTAAAAAAATCTATTTTTAAGCTTTTTGGAAAACATAGAGAAGGGTTATCACCCCTGTATAATTTTTTTTTCTGTCCGTCTTTTTTCATCTCCCTTTCGGTTGTCTCCTTCCATTTGCATTAGGAGACATTGTAAGTTGGATGTTTGAAAGTAGGGGCCTTCCCTATATGCTCTGCAGAAATGGGGGCCTAAGGTGTTGGTGTTGCCACAACACTGTAAGCCCTCAAAGTGACTCTTGGTGGGCACTGGAGTGCCCCGCTGTGAACGATTATATCAAGAATTGTAATTACAGGGGGGTGGAGCCGGCGTGCAAGGAGCATGGACGCGTGAGGTCTGAGCTCCTCGCCATACGGGACATCCAGCACCGTTTACAGCGTCGACAGACACGGACGAGTGGCAGATCCTCACTTCGGAAGGCCCAGGGAAGTGCCCGGTCATGTCGAGGAGGAGGAGGGAGCGCTCTCAGCCCGGGAAAATGACGGACTTTTTCGGCCGGCCAGGCCACACGGGCAGGCAAGATGGCGCGCCTGGCGCACGTGTGTCACAGGCCGCAGAGAAGGCCTGTACGGAGGACGCTGAGGACGGCTGGGAAACTGTGAGTAGGCACAGGCACAAACATAAAGCACCGCAGGCCATATCCCCGTCCTCCTCCAGCACAAATAGCCCAGCTAAATCTAAGCCTAAGCTGACACAAGGGATGGCTGATAGAGAGGACAGAGGCACGGCTGCTATTATTGATGACACGCTGGAGTTTCAAGATGCAATCGCAGCTTTCCCCACAAACAATCAGCCAGTTATGGACTCCATCTTGAAGGACATGTTAGTCACATTGAGAGGAGCAATTCACACTGACATGCTGCAGTTAGTATCACAATGCAAATCTGAAGTAAGAGCGGTCAGTGACAGGGTCTCCCATATTGAACACAAGATGGGAGAATTTACAGATACGTTCAACAATATGGTGGACGCTCACAACGAACATGATGAGGACATATCCTGGCTTAAAGCTAAAGTGGCGGACCTGGAAGACCGCTCGAGAAGGAATAATGTAAAAATTAGAGGCATTCCGGAGACGGTTAAGCCCCAAGACTTGATGGCACACCTCACTACTATTATGCGTGAAATTTTACCAGATGTGTCGTTAGAGGAACTAACTATTGACCGCATCCATAGGCTGCCTAAGCCACAACACATTCAGGCGAAACTTCCCAGGGACACTATTGCAAGGATACATTACTACAGAGTAAAGAAGAAGCTGATGTATGCTATAAGACAAGCAGATCATCCCCCAGATTGCATCCAGGGACTTACGTTCTTTGCAGATCTGTCGGCTCACACTATGCAACGGAGACGTAATCTCTTGACTATCACCAAAGCACTCAGAAACCACAAGATCCCATACAAATGGAATCACCCAGCTACCCTAATTATTACCAAAGGGGACAGAGATCATCGCATCAGTACACTAGAAGACGGCTTGCACCTACTGGGGAAATGGGACATCATCAACACAGATCAGTCGTCCCCCAGGAATCATCAGGTCCATCAAGCAGTAAAAGACACCCCTGAGAGCTAAAGCGGCTATACTTGGATACCGTGTCTGGTTTGTATTTACTGCAATTCAACCTGGATGACCCCATCGGCATTGAGACTTGTGTTTCCCCCCGTTCTCATTAGCCACTGTTGGCTTGGTTCTTATGAATCAGTTCCTACATTTTTTTTATTATTGATTTTTGTAAGTTTTTTGATACGAAGGTTCTTACACTTCATCGTTTTGTTTACGTTTTTCAGCTTTTTTCCTTTCTTTTTTCTTGAAACGAGACTTCCTATATACGCTCACTATCGTGCGCATCAGATTGACTAGTGGGTGTTGAGCAGAGGAGTGAATAGAGGTTCCTTTTGTATCTTAGAAGTTGTTGTTCTCCACTTTTGGAGACGTCACAAGCTCCCGGGTCATGGCATTCAAGTTATCTTCTTTAAATGTTAATGGCCTAAACAGCCCGCAAAAACGCCATATGTTATGGAAAGAGACCCAGCGGCTGCGCTGTGATGTCCTCTGCCTGCAGGAGACCCACTTTAAAGAAGGTAACCATCCTAAATTGACCAACAAACACTTCCCCACGATATTTTTAAGCAATGCCCCAACAAACAAAAGGGGAGTAGCGATCCTCGTTAAGCAATCAGTTGTTTATAAGTATATTTCCCATCAACAAGACAGAGAGGGGAGGTATTTGATTCTCAACTGCGAAATTAATAATGTAGCTTACACTATAATCAACGCTTATGCCCCCAATGCTTGACAGGTGCATTTTCTTAACAAGCTATGGAAGAGAATACAAAAGACAGCTAAAGGGCATATTATTTTATGTGGGGACCTAAATGCAGTCCCAGATAAAATATTAGACGTATCTAATCCCTCCCCGAGGCTCTCCTGCAGGCCTGAGATTGCAAAATTTATAGGAACGGCTGGCTTATATGATGTTTGGAGATGTCAACACTCCACTGAACGAGACTTTTCTTTTTTTTTCTCAGGTTCATATGTCCTATTCTAGGATTGACATGTTTCTAGTTGATAAATTTTTATTACAACGTGTATCTGGTTCAGAGATCGGTACCATTTCATGGACGGATCACGCACCAGTGTCAATGACGGTTGGGGGTGGCGCCTTCTCTACCCGGGCAAACCGGTGGAGGTGACTCCCAGCTGTTTAAGGATCCAGAGGTGGTACAGGAGGTTGTAACTGCACTGAAGGAATTTTTTATGACTAATGATGTTGAGAATATAGACCCGTTTATCTTATGGAATACTCACAAAGCTTGTATTAGGGGTCTGCTGATTAAGATAAGCGCGGGAGTGAATAGGAGGAGGAGGCAGCGTCTGGATAGCCTTTTGAAAGAAATACATGATTTAGAAATCGTGAATAAAGCTACCCCTTCCTGCTCCACAAGTAACAAACTCACTAAAGCTCGCATTGACCTACGTACACTACTGGTAGCCCAACATGCCAAGAACATTCATAAACTCAAAGCTAATTGCTATACTCATGGAAATAAAGCAGGGAAGCTCTTGGCCATGCAGCTTAAAGACAAAGTACTTAAACAAAGAATACCTTTGGGCGATAGGAGATTCCCCCTGGCGTTTGGGTCTCCTGTTGTCTTCAGATGGTGGATCCAAAGGTCTTTGGTCACTCTGCGGGACCTTTCTGGTAGAAGAGGTGCCTTCACCTCCTTTTCACAACTCCAATCACAACATGAGGTGCCAAGGGCCGAATTCTACAAATATCTCCAGATTAGACATTTTTTTCAGACACATTATAGTTCTTTAGGTGACATCTCTAATACCCAATTTGAATCTTTATGCTATAGACACTCCAGAGACAGGGGTATTATTTCTACGGTGTACAAACACCTTCTGGAATCCCAAATGCCAGAGAAAACTAGGGCGATGTGCCTCTGGGAGGCTGATTTAGACACAGAGTTCACGCCTGAGGAATGGAGTGTGATGCTTGTGAATATGCATAAGTGTGCTAGATCTATGGCGGTGAGGGACACCGTTGTGAAGCTTCATACTCGGTGGTACCTCACCCCGGATAGGATTCACAGGTTTTACCCCACGGTTCCTGATCGCTGTTTTAGGGGTTGCCCGGATACAGGCTCTCTGGTCCATATTTTCTGGAGCTGTCCCCAGCTCCGGGGGGTTTGGGATCAGGTACGCACCACGGTGTCCTCGATTGTGGGATCTGTGGTTGATTTGTCACCTGCACACTGTCTGTTGTTCGCTCCTATAGCAGGGGTTTCCCGCCCCACCCAAAGGTTGATCAATACACTGTTCTGTGCTGTCCACTGGACGATAGCGCTACATTGGCGCTCGCAAGTTACCTCCTGGTCGGGGGTTCTTGGTAGGATGGACGCTATCCGTCTAATGGAACGGGTACATCACACCATTATGGACACCATGCATATCCATACTGCCAAATGGTTCGAATGGCCGGAGTGTTCCGGTCCTATGGGGGTTCCCTCCCCGCATATCCCTTAGTAGGTGTTACACCGGTGTCCGGGCGATCCCATTGCATTTGTATATTGATACCATTTTGTTGGTTTATTCTCCTATATCTTTGATCCGGACCTGAGACTAGCGCCAGCTTGTAAACAGTACTGTAGTGTATTAGCTATCTGTCGGTGAAGTCAATAGCAATGATTATTGCAAGGTTAACTTTTTGTTTATGTTTCTTTTATTTCCCCTTGTTTTACTAACTCTCTATTATGTACATCTTTGCACTTGATAAGCATCGTCTGGTGCATACGTTCCAGGCTGTGTACGTTAATCACTTTTTTAAATGTTCCTTGTTGGGCTTGGACCGCTGCTGTGCCAGCAACATTTGTATGATGTGTATATCCATTATGCTCTCCATTGATGCTGTCATGTACTTGTGTCTGTTGATCTAATTATGCTTCTTTTACCACCAATAAAAACGTTTGTAATCAAAAAAACAAAGAATACCTTACATAGTCCATCCAGAAACGGGATCTAGGCTTACTAATCCTAAAGAAATAGCGGATGCTTTTGGCTGGTATTATAGTAGCCTATGCAACTTAAAAGAAGATACCTCCGCTGTACAGCCCACACCTGACGCTATAGAGCGTTTTCTCCAGACACTTAACCTCCCGAAATTACAACCATTACACTTAGAGCAATTAAATGCCCCATTTTCGTTAGCTGAAATACAAAAAACTATAGACGCTCTCCCTAAAAATAAATCGCCCGGTCCAGATGGCTACTCCTCTGAATATTATAGGACATTCTCTAATATCTTATCTACCTACATGCAGAGGGTGTTCCATGCAGCTGCCTCCTCAGCTTCTTTTCCATCCGAGATGCTATCAGCTACTATAGTAACATTACCTAAGCCAGGAAAGGATCCAGATAAGGTTCAGAACTTCAGACCCATATCTTTATTAAATGTGGACCTGAAGATATATGCCAAGATTTTGGCTAATAGGCTGTCTGGGGTTCTGCCTCAATTGGTACAGCCCGACCAGGTAGGGTTTGTGGCTGGGAGGCAGGCCCCAGATGCCACCAGGAGGGTGTTGAACTTGATCCACTCGGCGTCCAGTGGGGGGGGGGACAGCGGTCCTCCTCTCGCTGGACGCCGAAAAAGCTTTTGACAGAGTTAATTGGGGGTACCTCTCAGCGGTTCTGTCGAGGTTTGGCTTTTCGGGTCCGGTCCTTTCTGCCATTTCTGCACTGTACTCCACACCGTCAGCACATGTATTCACGAAAGGCCTTATCTCTGAACAGTTCTATATTACCAATGGCACAAGGCAGGGGTGCCCTTTGTCACCCCTGATCTTTGCCCTGGTGATGGAGCCATTGGCGGAAAGGATTAGGACCCATCCGAATATAAGAGGTATTAGCTCTGGTTTGACGAGGCACCCTATCACTCTATATGCGGACGATGTGATTCTGTCTCTTGCCGATCCGGAGGAATCCCTGAAAGCGGTGTATGACGTTTTGGAGACCTTTAATGAGATTTCTTATTACAAAATTAATGCCACCAAGTCCAGCATATTGGGTATTAATATTCCTTCGGATATGCAGAACCGAATTACGCTCTCTCTACCTTACACATGGGCATCTGAATCCATCCAGTACTTGGGTATTAGATTAACCAGCTCCCTATCTCAACTTTATAGATGCAACTTTGAATCTATCCCGTCCAGCTTTGAGGGGGAATTGTCTAGATTTAAACAGTTTTACCTTTCCTGGTCCGGCAGGCTAGCCGCGTACAAGATGTTTTTACTACCCAAACTCCTAT
The DNA here is from genome assembly GCF_037356315.1 of Lithobates pipiens. Taxonomy (NCBI): domain Eukaryota; kingdom Metazoa; phylum Chordata; class Amphibia; order Anura; family Ranidae; genus Lithobates; species Lithobates pipiens. Next base: position 266,212,147 of record NW_027507784.1, on the reverse strand, counting down.
ATCTTTTCAGAACACTTCCAATTGTGCTACCAGTCTCCTTTTACGCAACGCTACAACGCCAACTAAGCAGGTATCTATGGGAAGGGAGGCCTGCTTGATGCAGTCTCAAAGTTCTAGTTAAGCATAGACAGGTGGGAGGAATGGGTGTTCCGGAGCTAAGAGATTATCATATGGTGGCTATTCTGGACCAACTTAGAGTCTGGTTCCATGCACCGGGAAAGAAACGGTGGCATGTATGTGAGCTAGAACAAACTCAGCAGGGGGATCTACTGGAGCTCCTATATGCCACACTGATAGGTGATCCTAAAGCACATAAACATCATCCCATTATAAATGCTACATTGCAGGCCTGGGCCTATTTACGTAAACACCAACCATCCAATATCGACCTTAAACATCTCCCTATTCCCCTTTCGGCCTTGTCCTTTCTTACCCCGGACTTACAAGTAACACATTGGGCAAACTATGGACTCTGTTTTATTCACCAACTTTTTACACAGGGTCGCATACGGACATTTGGGAATTTGATGGCTACTCAGGGCATTCCTAAAACTGAATACCTGACTTTCGCCAGACTGACTAGCATGATCCCTAGAGAACATACAGGGTACTTTAGCCTCCCGGAATGTATTTGGGAGCTGTGGCAACCCGCATCTGCACACAAAAAAGGTATTACGGCCATATACAATCTCTTACATGGCAAAATGCATTTTGAAGTGTTTAATCAGCTGGCCAAATGGGAAGAGGAATTACATATCACCATTTCCCCGGACCAATGGGTGAGAGCTATTAAAGGTAGTTATAGCTCCACCCGTTGCTCCAACTTTAGGGAAGGCGCACATAAGTTACGACTTAGATGGTACAGGACTCCTTACATAGTAGCGAAATATGCAAGAGAGGGTTCGAACATGTGCTGGAGGGGTTGCGGCCAGATAGGAAATCTGACACATATTTTTTGGTTCTGCATATCCTTACGAAGCTTCTGGAGAGAAATAAGCAAGATGATAGCTAAAATGACAGGAATTTTGAATCCCCTTAGAATAGAACAAGCTCTCCTGGGGGTGGATTTGGATATATACCCTATCCCAGAACGCACGTTAGTGACATATATACTATTTGCTGCTCGGCTAAGCATTACAAGAAAATGGAAGTCGAATGCATCTCCTTTAGTTTCAGAAGTTGTGACCCTAGTTGACCACTCGTTTGAATATGAAAAAACTGTAGCGTTTCAGGAAGACAGATTAAAATCCTTTCTTCGAAAATGGGCGTTATGGGACAAATTTAGAAGACATCATCACACTGTTTCTTGAATATATCTGATAATTCTGTTGTGACTTGTCTGAAATTCTGCCTTTGTCTCACCCATTTGTTGCATTTATATGATTGTATATCAACCCGCCCATTGGGATATAACATTACTATAAGAGAAGGCATTACTGGTTTTGTTTTATTTTGGTATCTCATGATTTACACTTTTACGAATCTGTATGAGATATGTAATCCTTTTTATGGTTTCACTACGTATGTATATGTTTATGTGGAATGTCAATCTATGAAATCTTTAATAAAAAGATTGTTAAAAAAAAAAAAAAAAAAAAAAGAATTGTAATTACATGCCATTGTTGAACAGTGGTAGAAAATTGGGCCTTTGGTGGTTGTGCTGGTGCCACAGCACTGTAAGTCCTCACAGTTACTCTCGGTGGGCGCAGGAATGGGCCCTGCTGTGAAATGTTATATCAAAAATGTTAATTACATGCCCCTGTTAAACAGGGGCTGAAAAAATGGGTCTTAGGCACTGCTTGCTGGTGCCACAACACTGCAACCTCTCCCAGATACTCTAGTTAGAGTGCAGGAATGAGCCCTGTTGCAAAGCATTGCATCAAAAATTGTATTACGGGGGGCGTGACCGGAAGCCGAGGACGACGGACGTGTCTGGGGAGAGCTCCGCTGAGGCCTAGCTCCATCGAACCCCATCCTCGGCCGCCGCAACCTTTTTCTGCCCACCGACCTCTCCATCTCGTCGGTGGGCCATCAGAGCTCCGGACGGAGCTGATATTCCTGCTGAATCCGCCGCCGTTCTCACTCCGCAGCGACGGGCGGCGAGGCAGGCCAAACGCTGCCATCTTGCAGCCTACACCGACCCACGGAGCCTCCGGACGGCGCATCCTAGGCCCCATCCCGGCCGGGACTGCAGAGGACACCTGGCGCTGACCCCTTCGGATAGCCTCTCCTACACCGGACCCCCGCTGGCTGCCGCTCGGATGACAGAGAGGAAGCCCAGGCCCCAGCTAGAAAGGTGAGCTCCGGCGGCCATCTTGCTCCACCCGAGGCCTCTAACAGCATAACTGCTCTCCCTCCTCTGTGGCCGGATTGCTGCCCCATCCAGAACAGGCATTGATCCCTGCCTCAGCTGTGCATATCAATCCTCCTGAGTGTCTGCCTGCTTACATCAATCTCACCCTCCTACCCTGCACCTACCCTCGGCCTACTCAGCGGCCATCTTGGTTCACCCATCTCCTTCTCCTACTACCTGTGGCCTGTACCTGCTTGCTATTTGCCCTGGTTCCTGCCCTAACTGGTGCCCTCTCCCCTTATACCACCCAGTGGGGCAGTGGGGTCTGGATTTTCCCCCCCTGGCTGTTTGGGACTGCTGCGGTCTGCCCTCCTGCTCCATCTCCCTCCCCTCACAGTTGACTGCTGCGGCCTGCACTCCTGCTCCATCCCCCCTCCCCCCCACGGTTGGTTTGGACCTTTTGAACGGCAGCATACTATCTTGGGGTCTCATCTTGGGTTCCGCTTGTTTGACAGCCATGTGATCATCCTACGTAGGCCTTAGCCGCCTTCCAATGCTCCCGTGCTACTCACAGTCGCTACTTTTCTATGGGAAACACCGCATGTAACTGAATATACGCCTAGTCCCAAGGCCTCATGGTGAAATACGGGCCGAAACACCTTCCTCAGTCTACGTCCCCGGATTTGCGGCCCTCACAGACACAGACTCTGGATCGATTTTTAAGCAGGCCGGCCTCCCCAGCCCCTTCTCCAGGTTCTTTCACGTAAGTGGCCTCCCAAGCATCGGCGCACGACAGTCCATATTCCTTGTCACACAGCCACTCAGACGCAATGTCCGCCCCGGTCACAGTTGATGTACTTGACGATAAACTGCGAGTTCTCCTACAAGACTTGACGAGTAATGTTTCGAAGGAAATGGGTAAGCTGGCCCATGAACTGTGGGGGGAGCTTGCCCAGATTGGAGAACGGACTGATGTCCTGGAGACCAAATTTGATGACCTGATACAATATGTCCACGTTTTGGAAGAAGACAACGCCGGTCTGAAACAATCGGTCTCTCAGCTCCAATCCCAACAGGAAGATTTGGAGAATAGGGAACGTCGCCAAAACCTTCGGATCAGAGGCGTCCCGGAGGCTATTAGTGAGGGGGAGATCAAACCATACCTACTCAGCCTCTTTAACGTTGTTGCCCCTAAAGTCCCGGACATAGACTGGAGAATGGATAGGGCCCACAGATCCCTGGCCCCAAAACCGCCTGCCGGAGCCAACCCTAGAGACATTATCGTACGCTTTCATTACTACGATAGCAAGGAGGCTTTGACCATGGCCACCCGGAACAAATCCCGTTTGGAATTTAAAGGAGCCAAGATACAAATTTTTAGTGACTTATCCCCTATTACTCTTGCCAAACGTCGCAGCTTTCGCCCTGTGACTGCCCATCTGCAAAACCATCAGTTCCCATATTGTTGGGGGTTTCCTTTCCGCCTTTCTGCTACTAAAGATGGGATTCAATACTCTATGAGAGATCTTCAGGAGAGTGAAGCTTTCATACATAACCTGGGCCTACCACCGCTTCCAGACGAAAATCCCATGCCGCTTCCGACGACGCCCAGACCCTCCTCCATTCCTGCTCGGATCTGGACCCCTGCACGCCAAAAGTCGCAGAAATCCTTTTCTACTCCTCAGCGTAACCTGCATCCTAGACTCCCTCCCTGATGGAAGCTTCCATGTGTTATGTTTGGCTGATCTCGGCCTCGGCCCCTATCTCACCATGTTTCCTCTTTAACAAGGGATATTTGCAACTTTAGTTACAGGTTCTATTTTTCATTGCCCCTGTTCTTTTTTGGTTGTTGGGACTACAGTGTTTTGCTCTTATTTCCTGTAATTTTTGCTGGAAGGTGGCGGGGTCTCTCCAGATGAGCTGGAACCCCTGATGTGCCTTCTTTGGTTCCACGGCTACGGCTGTGGACTCCTGGGTGGTTTTTACCCCCCAGGCCTTTTTTCTATTAGTAATGTTTTTTTCTATTTTTTAGGCCTATTTTTCGGCCTTTTTTTCATCTTTTGTTCAATTTGGATGCACTCTACTACACTTTATAATCACATTGTTGTTATTATATGTCTTCATTTGCCTTTTGCTTCTAGGACACACCACGAGTCCCGATTTCTTCATGGTTGGTATGGTTATGTCCGTTTTTTATATATATATTACGGGTATCTTAAGCTTTCTCTGATTTCTATACGATGGCTTTGAGGGAACTTACTTACAATGTTAAGGGCCTGAACTCAATCCATAAGCGCTGGTTGGCTTTGAAGGAGTTCAGGTCTTCCAACGCGGATGTGGTCCTAGTCCAGGAGACCCACTTTCGCCCAGGGGGATCTCTTAAATTTGCAGCCAAACATTTTCCGGTCTCTTTTATGGCCTCCGACCCCTCTGGTAAAGCAGGGGTGGCAATACTGATTAAAAAGACATGCCCGCTACGGGTTAAGTCCTCATTTATTGATCCTCAGGGCAGATACATCCTCCTGGACTGTGACTACTTATCTCGTTCTCTTACTATAATCAATGTTTATGCTCCCAACTCAGGCCAGATTTACTTCCTCACTGAGGTCTTGGACAGCCTGGGCACCTATGCCCAGCCATTCATGATCCTTGGCGGGGACTTTAATATGGCCATGTGTGCTAGGAAGGATAGGCAGACCCTGTTTTCAGATAATCCCTCTTTAAAAACGGAACGTCAATCCACTGCGTTTCGCAAGCTCATTAGGTCTCATAACTTTTTAGACACCTGGAGGATTAAACATCCTACACATCGGCAATTCTCCTTTTACTCTCCCCCACACAAGATGTACTCTAGATTGGACTACATCTTTGTTTCCGTGCCTCTTCTAACGTCGGCAGTGGCCTCGGAGTTAAATCCCATAACGTGGTCTGATCACGCATCGGTCCAGCTCAACCTCGTCCTCACCCTCTCTACACCTAAGACCTGCCACTGGAGACTCAACGAGTTTCTCCTCCGCGATCCGGTTACCGAAACCCATCTATCCCACGGGTTAGCCAAATTTTTTCAGCTTAATGAAGGGTCGGTGCGGGACGTGTCCACCCTTTGGGAGGCCCACAAGGCTGTTTTTAGAGGATTATGTATCTCGGCTGGCTCTCGCCTTAAGCGGGACTCGGCAGCGCAGAGACTAGACCTCCTTTCGCAATTGCAAAAAGCTGAAGCTTTGCTTGTGTCCTCCCCATCGGTGCCGCGTCTTCGCACAGTGACCTCTCTCCGCGAACGGTTAAAATCCTTAGATATGCACAAGTGTTCTAAGGCTCTGCTTTGGGCTAAACAGAGGTTCTATGAATTTGCCAACAAGCCTCACAGGATGTTGGTGAACAAGCTTAAGCCCCGTCCGTTTCACTCCTATCCTGACCTCCTGCTACAGCCGGACGGCACTCCGACTTACTGCCCCTTGACGATGTCTAAAGTATTTGGCACTTTTTACAAAAAAATATATAATTGCCTAGCTTCTGACCCTAACCATGAGTTCTCCCAAGGTAGCTTTGATGATTTCTGCGCTTCCTTGAAATTACCAGTGTTGTCTTCCCCACAAGTGGACACCCTAAATGCCCCCGTTACACCGGAGGAGCTGGCTGCGGTTGTAAAAGACCTTCCGTCCCATAAATCCCCGGGTCCTGATGGGCTTCCTTATGTTTATTATAAAACTTTTCTCCCGACACTGAGCCCCCATCTGCTTAATCTTTTTACTTCCCTGCAAAGGGGCATTATTCCGCATTCTCAGTTTCTCCGCGCACATATCACAGTTATGCCGAAACCGGGTAAATCCCCTACACTACCAGATAATTACAGACCCATAGCCTTACTCAACTCCGACTATAAAATCTTCACCAAAATTTTAGCTAATAGGCTTTCCTTATTGATTCCCGCCCTGGTTCATAATGACCAGGTGGGATTTGTACTGGGCAGACGGGCTGGGGATAACACCAGGCGTACCATTGACCTCATAGATCTACTCGATAAAATGTCTCGCCCGGCTATTGTTTTGAGTTTAGACGCATAAAAAGCTTTTGACAGGCTGGGATGGCCCTACATGTTTGCAACGCTCCAGCGCTTTGGCCTTTCTGGTTCCTTCCTATCAGCCCTGCAAGCCCTATACTCGTCTCCCACATCCCAAGTCCAACTGGCATCTTACAGATCCCCGCTATTCACACATAGTAATGGTACCAGACAGGGATGCCCCCTATCCCCCTTGTTGTTTATACTATGCTTAGAACCCTTGGCTGCAGCTATACGGATGGATTCGGACATAAGGGGAGTCTCCCTCAGACTGAAAGAATACAAGCTGTCTCTTTTTGCGGACGACATTCTCCTCACACTGACGAAACCCCTAACCTCCCTTCCCAAACTTCACACTCTTTTAGATTCCTTCGGTAGGCTCTCGGGTTATAAGGTAAATACGACTAAAACCGAAGCGCTCCCTATTCATATTCCCCCCGCACTTCAAGCTTCCTTGGAATCCACGTACCCCTACCGTTGGAGCCCCATTTCTCTCAAATATCTTGGCATTAACCTGACAGCCAAGTACGGCTCCCTCTATGAAGCTAACTATATATCCTTAATAGCGGAAACGCATAGCCTACTCAGAAGTTGGTCGTCCTGTCCCCATCTCTCCTGGGTAGGATTAACGTATTGAAAATGGCCATACTCCCTAAGTTTTTATATATTTTTGAAACTTTACCAGTTGCTATCTCCATGCCTCAGCTTAGGAATATTCAGCGAGCCTTTGCTAAATTTATATGGGGGAATAAGAGGCATCGGATAGCTCAAACAGTGGTTTTTGCTCCACGATCTCATGGAGGACTGGGAGCCCCCGATATCGTGAAGTATTACTATGCGTCGCACCTTGTGGCGGCTGTCTCCTGGTTGTCATATTTTGCTACCAGTAGATGGTCAGAGCTGGAAATGAGTGTGGTCACCCCGGTCCATCCATGCTCCATGCTATGGTCTGATTTGACCCCCTCTATGGCTCAGCTTAGGCGTATATGCCTGGGACCGATGCTTTTTACTCTCTCCATATGGAAACAGTGTCACAAACGGTTCTCTCTCTCCTCTCCATGCTCACCCCTGCTGAATGTCATTTTTAATCCGGATATGCCTGACAGCCTCTCGGTGAAGAATATGTTTCCTTGGTATAGGTCTGGCGTCTTTCAACTCCGCCATCTGGTGCATCCAGTATCTCGCAAATTCCTATCCTTTCCTGAGCTTCAGGACAAATATGGCATTCCAGATCGACTCTCTTTTTCTTACATTCAATTTAAACATTATTTCCACTCTAGATCTCCTGACCTGACTCTGGCCAACCCTAACACCTTTGAAATTTTGTGCTCACAAGGCCCATGCCAGAAAGGACTTATATCCTCTATTTATAGTGTCCTCCACAATTCAATCTCACCCACCACAGACACACATCTCTACATGAGAAGATGGGCTACAATTTTACCATCCAACCTAAACAATTTCACAATGGCAGGACATCTACTTCTAGAGTCTCCAGATGTGTGGAGCAGAGAGAGACGGCCTATAAGATACTAATGTTTTGGTACAAAACCCCTGAAATGTTACATAAATATGATCATTCCGTATCTAAGTTGTGTTGGAGATGCCAACGAGATGAGGGCACCCATTACCATATTTTCTGGAGCTGCCCTTTGATTGTGCCTTTTTGGTCCATGGTCCAATCCCTACTACAATCTAGGCCTGCCTATCACTGCGTTATCTAAACACGCCAAGAAATTGACAGCCTATATTCTTCTAGCTGCTAAGAGAGCGATTCCTGCTCTTTGGCTGTCCACCTCCCCTCCGTCCCAATCGCAGCTAATCTCTTCTATTGCATATATACGCAGAATGGAACGTATGACTGCGTTGGTACAAGATTCTCTACCCAAGTTTTCTAAAATATGGGACAAGTGGGACATTTCCACGGTTAACCCTGAGACTATACCTTAACTTTTTTGGCCATTTACTCTAGGGAATGTTTTTCTCAGGTTTGGTCTTGGGATTCATACTTCACAACCCCTCCCACACTGATATATATATCTTTTGGTTTCTCTATGTATCTTTATTGGTAGATTCGTGGTGTGTCCTTTTTTCTTTTTTTTTCTTTTTACCTTTTGATGTGCTGTATTGAAATGTTAACAGTCTATTGGTTTAGGGTATCCCCGCGCTGTCGTCAAGGGCCTAAACTATTTAAAAGGATAGGTTGCAGCAAACTACCGACAGGGGTAAGAACCCTAACCCCCAGATAATAAAAGTGAAAATCAAACAGATGGTGTTGCGCTACCTGAACTAGATATAAATATAAATATAAAGAGCCTAGTACTGGAAAAATTAAAATCTAACTATAAATCAACTAGCTACTACCCTTCTAAAAGACGACCGCCTGTAGAAAACCAAGAAATAGTCCACAGTGAATTAAGAAATAAATCTGTTTTTAATCCAGTTTTAAATAATAATAAACATATAGATGTTTTTAAAAAAGTAGTATTGCAAGATCTAAAGGAAATGAAAGTCAAAAAACTAGAAGGACCGAAATTTATAAAAAATGGCATAAGTAAACTGATAAAGAGAAAGGACATTGTCATCCGCCCGGCAGATAAAGGGGGAGGAATTGTAGTCCAATCTAAAACACAATACAAAGAGACCATGAAGAAACTACTGGAAGATAAAGACACATACAAAGTACTGCCGAGCAATCCGATATTTAGATGCAGAAAGGAATTAGAGCAGATTGTACATCTAGGCCTAAAGAGAAATATTCTCAACAAAAAGGAAGCCAAGTTCTTGATCCCTGAGTCGTGCAGGACTCCTGTGATTTATTCAGTACCTAAGATACATAAAGATAGCACAAACCCTCCACCGAGACCTATAGTCAATGGAATCGATTCCTTGACCTCAAGAATAGGACAATATCTGGATAATTACTTACAACCAGTGGTCAAACAAACTAGAGCCTACTTGAGAGACACTAAACAAGTACTGCAACTAATAGAGGAGACCCCCAAAGGAGAAACGCCGTGGATACTGGCAACTGCCGATGTGGCTTCCTTGTACACAATTATCCAACACCATCAGGCATGTGAAGCCACAAAATGGGGCCTAAGAAAATTCTCGACCTTGCCATGCTTCCAAAGGAAATTTTTAATTAAAAGTTTAGATTTCTGTTTAAAAAGCAGCTATTTTTGGTATGACCGAAATTATTATCACCAAAAAGTGGGTGTAGCGATGGGCGCAAAATTCGCGCCCAGTGTGGCATGTCTCTTCATGTCACAATGGGAGGAGGAGACGATTTTTAAGAACCCCCCCGAAGAACTAGTGACCTACAAAAGGTATATAGATGACATACTAATACTGTGGAAAGGGGAAAAAAACAAACTAATCTCCTTCCTAGAAGGATTAAATAAAAATGACAGGAACATTAACTTAATGTGGGAGATAAGTGACGAGACCATTACGTTCCTGGACTTAGAAATAAGACAAGAAGAGAAATCATTGTATACTAAAACTCATTTCAAAAATGTGGACAGGAACAGCTATTTGCCCACTGATAGTTGCCACCATTGGAATTGGTTGAGCAATATCCCGAAAGGACAAATGATCCGGCTACGAAGGAACTGCTCCCACTCAAGAGATTTTGTGACACAAGCAGAGAAAATTGGAAATAGATTTATCCATAAAGGCTACAAGAGTGAAGACATCAAGACAAACATCACAGAAGTTGAAAATATGGATAGAGCAACACTAGTAAAGGATAAACCACCCACTATGAACAAAAGTGATGGAGTACCAATAATATTGAATTATAATATGCAACATAAGAAGATCGAGAAAATGATTAAAAAGCATTGGCACATACTAAGGTCAGATATACACCTGCAGGAAATCCTACCGCAACATCCACGATTCATTTATAAAAGAGCACCAACCCTAAGGGATAAGATAGTAAAAAACATCCCCGACCCCCCCTATAATGGCTTAACGTTCTTTACAGGCAAGGGATTCTTTCCCTGTAGACGCTGTTATGCGTGCACAAGAGTAAAAAAGCCGGTCGAAAAGAAATTCAATTTCACCTCTACAAGTACGGGAAATACGTATAATATTAAGGATTTCATATGCTGCAACACCAAGGGAGCTGTTTATGCTTTACAGTGTAGTTGCGGCTTACAATATGTTGGGCGAACCAAAAGACCGCTGAGAGTAAGAATAAAAGAACATGTAAAGAACATTATTAGCGGCTTTGATAAGCATAGTGTATCCAGACACTTTAGTACCCACCATAATAAAGACCCCACTCATTTGACCTTTTGGGGCATAGAACCATATAAGAAACACTGGAGGGGGGGCCACAAAGTTAGGACACTCAGTCAAGCAGAATCTAAGTGGATTTTTATTCTGGACACATTTACCCCCCAAGGTTTGAACATTGATTTTGACTTAAACTGCTTTATCAGCGATTTTTAAAAAAAATACATATTCTTACTTATTTTTATATCTCTTAACTTGGTTTTAGATTTGATATTTGTTTTAATGTAATGATCTTGCAATACTCATTTTATACTATATCCAATTCACATGTCTGTAAAACTATTTTATGTATTGTGATAGTATAAATGAACCATTCTGGGTTCACCCTGAACGCCATTTCCGGTTCCTGACAAAAAGGGGCATTATATCGAGGGGGAATATAGTGCTAATATATACCAACCATGAGATAAAATGTTACCTTACCATTTGTTTTATAAATCTATATATACTATTTTAAAGAACGGTTTTAGATAATTTTTAGTGTAAAATATGGGGCTATAATACTAACGTGACCTATGACATTTGATAAATAACCCTTGTATAGAAATGGCTGCTAACCTGGACCAACGAAAAATGGCCGCGGGTGTAGCTTAGATATGTGGAAAATGATGCTGGGTGGAGATTGACTCCTAAAAGATGGCTGCATCATGTTAGCCTATGGAAGACTCCAAAAAGATGGCGGTGCCAATGTTATCTTATGGGAGACTTCAGTAAAATGGCCGCCATACACGTGCATATAAAAGACACTTCCGTGCTAGAGTATCCCATTCCCTGATGAAGTCACGTGACTAGTGACGATACGCGTCGGAACGAGGATACCGGAAGTGACGTTCGCATACACGAGCGGATTGCTCGTCCGTTTTTAATGCTGTATTTTATCGTATGTTTGTGAGTACCTCTTTTTATATATCGTTACAATAAATTTTACGAACGTACTTCACCATCCGAGTGTACCTCTATCTTTCCTATGAGACCTCTGGGAGCTATACAGAAGCCAAAGATCTATATGGAAACTATCTGAGAGGAAAAATACCTATCTGAGGGGACCAATATCCACCTGCTAGGAATTGGGATAGAATCCCTGGACCCTTGTTTTTGCTGCTTGATTTGCTGTTTACCTTACAGCAGTAAGGTAAGGGGCCATTTTACCTAGTGTGCCGTGTATACTGGAGACACAGAAATTACAACACGATTGCTGGCACCTGTTTTTCCTTTTGAGAAGCACTGAACAAGTCACTGAGCACCTATTTCAGCTTTTATATAGACTGTCTTATATATATATTTAATAACTTTTTTATGTTTAAGAAGATTACGGAACTATCACTGGCACTTTATTTAATTTCACTATAGACTGTATTTTATCATTTTTTCATGCATTATGAATTGCACGTTTTAACATTTGCACTTTATGGAATAATTTTTCCTTTTGCTTAGTTACTTATGTTGATATATAAACACATGATTTCTGGAATTCAAGTTTTAGAATACACTAGCACAAGACACCTTAATTTTTATTTTAGATAGGCTAGTTGATTTATAGTTAGATTTTAATTTTTCCAGTACTAGGCTCTTTATATTTATATTTATATCTAGTTCAGGTAGCGCAACACCATCTGTTTGATTTTCACTTTTATTATCTGGGGGTTAGGGTTCTTACCCCTGTCGGTAGTTTGCTGCAACCTATCCTTTTAAATAGTTTAGGCCCTTGACGACAGCGCGGGGATACCCTAAACCAATTTACTCTTTTAAATATCCCACATATCCCTGCTGCAGTCATGGAAGTATTTTCCTTTATGGAAAAAAGAAAAGTTAACTTAGAGGAAGTTTTTAATAGCATGGATTCCAATTCCCAAAAAAATGTTGACCTAGAAAGTCTGATGCGGAAACTAAGTCATAATATGGAGAAAAAGGTGAGCCTATGGTGGGATATAGCCACCTTTGAACAATACATAAAAGATAAAATAGTACCCAGACGTCTCAGATGGGATGTACCACCTAATGATGGACTCCTAGACCAGGACTCCATGGATGAATGGTTCAAGTTCTTCAATGAGAAGGGATTGGAACTCCTGGAATTCTTATTGAGAAGAAAGCAAAGGAAGATGTGTAAGATTGAGGGGACAATAGAAGAAATCAAAGGAGAACTTGAGAACCATAAGGAGAAACCGGAATTCATATCCTTAACCACGCAACTAAATAAGGATTTAAATAGGAAAGATAAGGAGGTTAAAACTAGGAAGAGCAAGAAGTACACCAGAGACATTAATGATTTTAAAAAAGAGGAGGTATTCAAATGGCAGAGTAAATTAGGCTACTCTGACCCCATCTCTACTTTCTCGACACCAGAAAAAATCCCACAACAGACTGGAACCCAAATAAGACCATACCCGAATGAGCAACAAAGACACTCCCCAGGACATCATAGAAATAGTGAACCACAAAATGACCATAATTACTCCACCCCGCATAACCATGATCAAAGACCATACTATCCGCACAATACCCCACAAAACAAAGGGAAAAAACCCTATTGGAAATATAACAATAAGAAACAATATAATGGTAACGGTAACAATAACAGAACCACCTACGATCAGAGAGATCAGAGAGATAATAGGGGCCAATATGGACCACGAGAAAAAAGCCCCCCACACAACCATGGAAACGGACAAAGAGACAATTGGAGACCCCCACAAAGGGATAATCGGATGAATGATGGAAATGGGTATAGGGACAATTGGCGCCCCCCACAAAGAGACAATGGCACAAATGATCAGAATCCGATAGCATTGTACAACCATTTTGCCCCACTAAGAGATTATTATGATGACGAAAGAGACGGAGGAATGCAAAACTATTATCAAGACCCACACCAGAGGAGGGCTTTTTTAGAGAGAGGGATGGAGAACCATCCCCCAAAATGGGCATTGGAACCAAGAGACCCACGGAGAAGCCCAGGAAGAAGAGAGGAAAGAGAGCCGGAAAGAGATCGCAGGCCAAGAAGAAATTAAAAGGTGAAGGTATTTTTAATATAAGTGGTAAATCCCTATCCCACGAAGAAATTGGAGTACTGGATAAGGGTCTGAAATATGCACCGATAAAAAACCTAGACAAATTTGAGACCTATATACAGATCCAAAAATACATCAGAACCTTAAACATCAAAAAATACATAGCTAGTAACCCTTCTAAAAGACGACCGCCTGTAGAAAACCAAGAAATAGTCCACAGTGAATTAAGAAATAAATCTGTTTTTAATCCAGTTTTAAATAATAATAAACATATAGATGTTTTTAAAAAAGTAGTATTGCAAGATCTAAAGGAAATGAAAGTCAAAAAACTAGAAGGACCGAAATTTATAAAAAATGGCATAAGTAAACTGATAAAGAGAAAGGACATTGTCATCCGCCCGGCAGATAAAGGGGGAGGAATTGTAGTCCAATCTAAAACACAATACAAAGAGACCATGAAGAAACTACTGGAAGATAAAGACACATACAAAGTACTGCCGAGCAATCCGATATTTAGATGCAGAAAGGAATTAGAGCAGATTGTACATCTAGGCCTAAAGAGAAATATTCTCAACAAAAAGGAAGCCAAGTTCTTGATCCCTGAGTCGTGCAGGACTCCTGTGATTTATTCAGTACCTAAGATACATAAAGATAGCACAAACCCTCCACCGAGACCTATAGTCAATGGAATCGATTCCTTGACCTCAAGAATAGGACAATATCTGGATAATTACTTACAACCAGTGGTCAAACAAACTAGAGCCTACTTGAGAGACACTAAACAAGTACTGCAACTAATAGAGGAGACCCCCAAAGGAGAAACGCCGTGGATACTGGCAACTGCCGATGTGGCTTCCTTGTACACAATTATCCAACACCATCAGGCATGTGAAGCCACAAAATGGGGCCTAAGAAAATTCTCGACCTTGCCATGCTTCCAAAGGAAATTTTTAATTAAAAGTTTAGATTTCTGTTTAAAAAGCAGCTATTTTTGGTATGACCGAAATTATTATCACCAAAAAGTGGGTGTAGCGATGGGCGCAAAATTCGCGCCCAGTGTGGCATGTCTCTTCATGTCACAATGGGAGGAGGAGACGATTTTTAAGAACCCCCCCGAAGAACTAGTGACCTACAAAAGGTATATAGATGACATACTAATACTGTGGAAAGGGGAAAAAAACAAACTAATCTCCTTCCTAGAAGGATTAAATAAAAATGACAGGAACATTAACTTAATGTGGGAGATAAGTGACGAGACCATTACGTTCCTGGACTTAGAAATAAGACAAGAAGAGAAATCATTGTATACTAAAACTCATTTCAAAAATGTGGACAGGAACAGCTATTTGCCCACTGATAGTTGCCACCATTGGAATTGGTTGAGCAATATCCCGAAAGGACAAATGATCCGGCTACGAAGGAACTGCTCCCACTCAAGAGATTTTGTGACACAAGCAGAGAAAATTGGAAATAGATTTATCCATAAAGGCTACAAGAGTGAAGACATCAAGACAAACATCACAGAAGTTGAAAATATGGATAGAGCAACACTAGTAAAGGATAAACCACCCACTATGAACAAAAGTGATGGAGTACCAATAATATTGAATTATAATATGCAACATAAGAAGATCGAGAAAATGATTAAAAAGCATTGGCACATACTAAGGTCAGATATACACCTGCAGGAAATCCTACCGCAACATCCACGATTCATTTATAAAAGAGCACCAACCCTAAGGGATAAGATAGTAAAAAACATCCCCGACCCCCCCTATAATGGCTTAACGTTCTTTACAGGCAAGGGATTCTTTCCCTGTAGACGCTGTTATGCGTGCACAAGAGTAAAAAAGCCGGTCGAAAAGAAATTCAATTTCACCTCTACAAGTACGGGAAATACGTATAATATTAAGGATTTCATATGCTGCAACACCAAGGGAGCTGTTTATGCTTTACAGTGTAGTTGCGGCTTACAATATGTTGGGCGAACCAAAAGACCGCTGAGAGTAAGAATAAAAGAACATGTAAAGAACATTATTAGCGGCTTTGATAAGCATAGTGTATCCAGACACTTTAGTACCCACCATAATAAAGACCCCACTCATTTGACCTTTTGGGGCATAGAACCATATAAGAAACACTGGAGGGGGGGCCACAAAGTTAGGACACTCAGTCAAGCAGAATCTAAGTGGATTTTTATTCTGGACACATTTACCCCCCAAGGTTTGAACATTGATTTTGACTTAAACTGCTTTATCAGCGATTTTTAAAAAAAATACATATTCTTACTTATTTTTATATCTCTTAACTTGGTTTTAGATTTGATATTTGTTTTAATGTAATGATCTTGCAATACTCATTTTATACTATATCCAATTCACATGTCTGTAAAACTATTTTATGTATTGTGATAGTATAAATGAACCATTCTGGGTTCACCCTGAACGCCATTTCCGGTTCCTGACAAAAAGGGGCATTATATCGAGGGGGAATATAGTGCTAATATATACCAACCATGAGATAAAATGTTACCTTACCATTTGTTTTATAAATCTATATATACTATTTTAAAGAACGGTTTTAGATAATTTTTAGTGTAAAATATGGGGCTATAATACTAACGTGACCTATGACATTTGATAAATAACCCTTGTATAGAAATGGCTGCTAACCTGGACCAACGAAAAATGGCCGCGGGTGTAGCTTAGATATGTGGAAAATGATGCTGGGTGGAGATTGACTCCTAAAAGATGGCTGCATCATGTTAGCCTATGGAAGACTCCAAAAAGATGGCGGTGCCAATGTTATCTTATGGGAGACTTCAGTAAAATGGCCGCCATACACGTGCATATAAAAGACACTTCCGTGCTAGAGTATCCCATTCCCTGATGAAGTCACGTGACTAGTGACGATACGCGTCGGAACGAGGATACCGGAAGTGACGTTCGCATACACGAGCGGATTGCTCGTCCGTTTTTAATGCTGTATTTTATCGTATGTTTGTGAGTACCTCTTTTTATATATCGTTACAATAAATTTTACGAACGTACTTCACCATCCGAGTGTACCTCTATCTTTCCTATGAGACCTCTGGGAGCTATACAGAAGCCAAAGATCTATATGGAAACTATCTGAGAGGAAAAATACCTATCTGAGGGGACCAATATCCACCTGCTAGGAATTGGGATAGAATCCCTGGACCCTTGTTTTTGCTGCTTGATTTGCTGTTTACCTTACAGCAGTAAGGTAAGGGGCCATTTTACCTAGTGTGCCGTGTATACTGGAGACACAGAAATTACAACACGATTGCTGGCACCTGTTTTTCCTTTTGAGAAGCACTGAACAAGTCACTGAGCACCTATTTCAGCTTTTATATAGACTGTCTTATATATATATTTAATAACTTTTTTATGTTTAAGAAGATTACGGAACTATCACTGGCACTTTATTTAATTTCACTATAGACTGTATTTTATCATTTTTTCATGCATTATGAATTGCACGTTTTAACATTTGCACTTTATGGAATAATTTTTCCTTTTGCTTAGTTACTTATGTTGATATATAAACACATGATTTCTGGAATTCAAGTTTTAGAATACACTAGCACAAGACACCTTAATTTTTATTTTAGATAGGCTAGTTGATTTATAGTTAGATTTTAATTTTTCCAGTACTAGGCTCTTTATATTTATATTTATATCTAGTTCAGGTAGCGCAACACCATCTGTTTGATTTTCACTTTTATTATCTGGGGGTTAGGGTTCTTACCCCTGTCGGTAGTTTGCTGCAACCTATCCTTTTAAATAGTTTAGGCCCTTGACGACAGCGCGGGGATACCCTAAACCAATTTACTCTTTTAAATATCCCACATATCCCTGCTGCAGTCATGGAAGTATTTTCCTTTATGGAAAAAAGAAAAGTTAACTTAGAGGAAGTTTTTAATAGCATGGATTCCAATTCCCAAAAAAATGTTGACCTAGAAAGTCTGATGCGGAAACTAAGTCATAATATGGAGAAAAAGGTGAGCCTATGGTGGGATATAGCCACCTTTGAACAATACATAAAAGATAAAATAGTACCCAGACGTCTCAGATGGGATGTACCACCTAATGATGGACTCCTAGACCAGGACTCCATGGATGAATGGTTCAAGTTCTTCAATGAGAAGGGATTGGAACTCCTGGAATTCTTATTGAGAAGAAAGCAAAGGAAGATGTGTAAGATTGAGGGGACAATAGAAGAAATCAAAGGAGAACTTGAGAACCATAAGGAGAAACCGGAATTCATATCCTTAACCACGCAACTAAATAAGGATTTAAATAGGAAAGATAAGGAGGTTAAAACTAGGAAGAGCAAGAAGTACACCAGAGACATTAATGATTTTAAAAAAGAGGAGGTATTCAAATGGCAGAGTAAATTAGGCTACTCTGACCCCATCTCTACTTTCTCGACACCAGAAAAAATCCCACAACAGACTGGAACCCAAATAAGACCATACCCGAATGAGCAACAAAGACACTCCCCAGGACATCATAGAAATAGTGAACCACAAAATGACCATAATTACTCCACCCCGCATAACCATGATCAAAGACCATACTATCCGCACAATACCCCACAAAACAAAGGGAAAAAACCCTATTGGAAATATAACAATAAGAAACAATATAATGGTAACGGTAACAATAACAGAACCACCTACGATCAGAGAGATCAGAGAGATAATAGGGGCCAATATGGACCACGAGAAAAAAGCCCCCCACACAACCATGGAAACGGACAAAGAGACAATTGGAGACCCCCACAAAGGGATAATCGGATGAATGATGGAAATGGGTATAGGGACAATTGGCGCCCCCCACAAAGAGACAATGGCACAAATGATCAGAATCCGATAGCATTGTACAACCATTTTGCCCCACTAAGAGATTATTATGATGACGAAAGAGACGGAGGAATGCAAAACTATTATCAAGACCCACACCAGAGGAGGGCTTTTTTAGAGAGAGGGATGGAGAACCATCCCCCAAAATGGGCATTGGAACCAAGAGACCCACGGAGAAGCCCAGGAAGAAGAGAGGAAAGAGAGCCGGAAAGAGATCGCAGGCCAAGAAGAAATTAAAAGGTGAAGGTATTTTTAATATAAGTGGTAAATCCCTATCCCACGAAGAAATTGGAGTACTGGATAAGGGTCTGAAATATGCACCGATAAAAAACCTAGACAAATTTGAGACCTATATACAGATCCAAAAATACATCAGAACCTTAAACATCAAAAAATACATAGCTAGTAACCCTTCTAAAAGACGACCGCCTGTAGAAAACCAAGAAATAGTCCACAGTGAATTAAGAAATAAATCTGTTTTTAATCCAGTTTTAAATAATAATAAACATATAGATGTTTTTAAAAAAGTAGTATTGCAAGATCTAAAGGAAATGAAAGTCAAAAAACTAGAAGGACCGAAATTTATAAAAAATGGCATAAGTAAACTGATAAAGAGAAAGGACATTGTCATCCGCCCGGCAGATAAAGGGGGAGGAATTGTAGTCCAATCTAAAACACAATACAAAGAGACCATGAAGAAACTACTGGAAGATAAAGACACATACAAAGTACTGCCGAGCAATCCGATATTTAGATGCAGAAAGGAATTAGAGCAGATTGTACATCTAGGCCTAAAGAGAAATATTCTCAACAAAAAGGAAGCCAAGTTCTTGATCCCTGAGTCGTGCAGGACTCCTGTGATTTATTCAGTACCTAAGATACATAAAGATAGCACAAACCCTCCACCGAGACCTATAGTCAATGGAATCGATTCCTTGACCTCAAGAATAGGACAATATCTGGATAATTACTTACAACCAGTGGTCAAACAAACTAGAGCCTACTTGAGAGACACTAAACAAGTACTGCAACTAATAGAGGAGACCCCCAAAGGAGAAACGCCGTGGATACTGGCAACTGCCGATGTGGCTTCCTTGTACACAATTATCCAACACCATCAGGCATGTGAAGCCACAAAATGGGGCCTAAGAAAATTCTCGACCTTGCCATGCTTCCAAAGGAAATTTTTAATTAAAAGTTTAGATTTCTGTTTAAAAAGCAGCTATTTTTGGTATGACCGAAATTATTATCACCAAAAAGTGGGTGTAGCGATGGGCGCAAAATTCGCGCCCAGTGTGGCATGTCTCTTCATGTCACAATGGGAGGAGGAGACGATTTTTAAGAACCCCCCCGAAGAACTAGTGACCTACAAAAGGTATATAGATGACATACTAATACTGTGGAAAGGGGAAAAAAACAAACTAATCTCCTTCCTAGAAGGATTAAATAAAAATGACAGGAACATTAACTTAATGTGGGAGATAAGTGACGAGACCATTACGTTCCTGGACTTAGAAATAAGACAAGAAGAGAAATCATTGTATACTAAAACTCATTTCAAAAATGTGGACAGGAACAGCTATTTGCCCACTGATAGTTGCCACCATTGGAATTGGTTGAGCAATATCCCGAAAGGACAAATGATCCGGCTACGAAGGAACTGCTCCCACTCAAGAGATTTTGTGACACAAGCAGAGAAAATTGGAAATAGATTTATCCATAAAGGCTACAAGAGTGAAGACATCAAGACAAACATCACAGAAGTTGAAAATATGGATAGAGCAACACTAGTAAAGGATAAACCACCCACTATGAACAAAAGTGATGGAGTACCAATAATATTGAATTATAATATGCAACATAAGAAGATCGAGAAAATGATTAAAAAGCATTGGCACATACTAAGGTCAGATATACACCTGCAGGAAATCCTACCGCAACATCCACGATTCATTTATAAAAGAGCACCAACCCTAAGGGATAAGATAGTAAAAAACATCCCCGACCCCCCCTATAATGGCTTAACGTTCTTTACAGGCAAGGGATTCTTTCCCTGTAGACGCTGTTATGCGTGCACAAGAGTAAAAAAGCCGGTCGAAAAGAAATTCAATTTCACCTCTACAAGTACGGGAAATACGTATAATATTAAGGATTTCATATGCTGCAACACCAAGGGAGCTGTTTATGCTTTACAGTGTAGTTGCGGCTTACAATATGTTGGGCGAACCAAAAGACCGCTGAGAGTAAGAATAAAAGAACATGTAAAGAACATTATTAGCGGCTTTGATAAGCATAGTGTATCCAGACACTTTAGTACCCACCATAATAAAGACCCCACTCATTTGACCTTTTGGGGCATAGAACCATATAAGAAACACTGGAGGGGGGGCCACAAAGTTAGGACACTCAGTCAAGCAGAATCTAAGTGGATTTTTATTCTGGACACATTTACCCCCCAAGGTTTGAACATTGATTTTGACTTAAACTGCTTTATCAGCGATTTTTAAAAAAAATACATATTCTTACTTATTTTTATATCTCTTAACTTGGTTTTAGATTTGATATTTGTTTTAATGTAATGATCTTGCAATACTCATTTTATACTATATCCAATTCACATGTCTGTAAAACTATTTTATGTATTGTGATAGTATAAATGAACCATTCTGGGTTCACCCTGAACGCCATTTCCGGTTCCTGACAAAAAGGGGCATTATATCGAGGGGGAATATAGTGCTAATATATACCAACCATGAGATAAAATGTTACCTTACCATTTGTTTTATAAATCTATATATACTATTTTAAAGAACGGTTTTAGATAATTTTTAGTGTAAAATATGGGGCTATAATACTAACGTGACCTATGACATTTGATAAATAACCCTTGTATAGAAATGGCTGCTAACCTGGACCAACGAAAAATGGCCGCGGGTGTAGCTTAGATATGTGGAAAATGATGCTGGGTGGAGATTGACTCCTAAAAGATGGCTGCATCATGTTAGCCTATGGAAGACTCCAAAAAGATGGCGGTGCCAATGTTATCTTATGGGAGACTTCAGTAAAATGGCCGCCATACACGTGCATATAAAAGACACTTCCGTGCTAGAGTATCCCATTCCCTGATGAAGTCACGTGACTAGTGACGATACGCGTCGGAACGAGGATACCGGAAGTGACGTTCGCATACACGAGCGGATTGCTCGTCCGTTTTTAATGCTGTATTTTATCGTATGTTTGTGAGTACCTCTTTTTATATATCGTTACAATAAATTTTACGAACGTACTTCACCATCCGAGTGTACCTCTATCTTTCCTATGAGACCTCTGGGAGCTATACAGAAGCCAAAGATCTATATGGAAACTATCTGAGAGGAAAAATACCTATCTGAGGGGACCAATATCCACCTGCTAGGAATTGGGATAGAATCCCTGGACCCTTGTTTTTGCTGCTTGATTTGCTGTTTACCTTACAGCAGTAAGGTAAGGGGCCATTTTACCTAGTGTGCCGTGTATACTGGAGACACAGAAATTACAACACGATTGCTGGCACCTGTTTTTCCTTTTGAGAAGCACTGAACAAGTCACTGAGCACCTATTTCAGCTTTTATATAGACTGTCTTATATATATATTTAATAACTTTTTTATGTTTAAGAAGATTACGGAACTATCACTGGCACTTTATTTAATTTCACTATAGACTGTATTTTATCATTTTTTCATGCATTATGAATTGCACGTTTTAACATTTGCACTTTATGGAATAATTTTTCCTTTTGCTTAGTTACTTATGTTGATATATAAACACATGATTTCTGGAATTCAAGTTTTAGAATACACTAGCACAAGACACCTTAATTTTTATTTTAGATAGGCTAGTTGATTTATAGTTAGATTTTAATTTTTCCAGTACTAGGCTCTTTATATTTATATTTATATCTAGTTCAGGTAGCGCAACACCATCTGTTTGATTTTCACTTTTATTATCTGGGGGTTAGGGTTCTTACCCCTGTCGGTAGTTTGCTGCAACCTATCCTTTTAAATAGTTTAGGCCCTTGACGACAGCGCGGGGATACCCTAAACCAATTTACTCTTTTAAATATCCCACATATCCCTGCTGCAGTCATGGAAGTATTTTCCTTTATGGAAAAAAGAAAAGTTAACTTAGAGGAAGTTTTTAATAGCATGGATTCCAATTCCCAAAAAAATGTTGACCTAGAAAGTCTGATGCGGAAACTAAGTCATAATATGGAGAAAAAGGTGAGCCTATGGTGGGATATAGCCACCTTTGAACAATACATAAAAGATAAAATAGTACCCAGACGTCTCAGATGGGATGTACCACCTAATGATGGACTCCTAGACCAGGACTCCATGGATGAATGGTTCAAGTTCTTCAATGAGAAGGGATTGGAACTCCTGGAATTCTTATTGAGAAGAAAGCAAAGGAAGATGTGTAAGATTGAGGGGACAATAGAAGAAATCAAAGGAGAACTTGAGAACCATAAGGAGAAACCGGAATTCATATCCTTAACCACGCAACTAAATAAGGATTTAAATAGGAAAGATAAGGAGGTTAAAACTAGGAAGAGCAAGAAGTACACCAGAGACATTAATGATTTTAAAAAAGAGGAGGTATTCAAATGGCAGAGTAAATTAGGCTACTCTGACCCCATCTCTACTTTCTCGACACCAGAAAAAATCCCACAACAGACTGGAACCCAAATAAGACCATACCCGAATGAGCAACAAAGACACTCCCCAGGACATCATAGAAATAGTGAACCACAAAATGACCATAATTACTCCACCCCGCATAACCATGATCAAAGACCATACTATCCGCACAATACCCCACAAAACAAAGGGAAAAAACCCTATTGGAAATATAACAATAAGAAACAATATAATGGTAACGGTAACAATAACAGAACCACCTACGATCAGAGAGATCAGAGAGATAATAGGGGCCAATATGGACCACGAGAAAAAAGCCCCCCACACAACCATGGAAACGGACAAAGAGACAATTGGAGACCCCCACAAAGGGATAATCGGATGAATGATGGAAATGGGTATAGGGACAATTGGCGCCCCCCACAAAGAGACAATGGCACAAATGATCAGAATCCGATAGCATTGTACAACCATTTTGCCCCACTAAGAGATTATTATGATGACGAAAGAGACGGAGGAATGCAAAACTATTATCAAGACCCACACCAGAGGAGGGCTTTTTTAGAGAGAGGGATGGAGAACCATCCCCCAAAATGGGCATTGGAACCAAGAGACCCACGGAGAAGCCCAGGAAGAAGAGAGGAAAGAGAGCCGGAAAGAGATCGCAGGCCAAGAAGAAATTAAAAGGTGAAGGTATTTTTAATATAAGTGGTAAATCCCTATCCCACGAAGAAATTGGAGTACTGGATAAGGGTCTGAAATATGCACCGATAAAAAACCTAGACAAATTTGAGACCTATATACAGATCCAAAAATACATCAGAACCTTAAACATCAAAAAATACATAGCTAGTAACCCTTCTAAAAGACGACCGCCTGTAGAAAACCAAGAAATAGTCCACAGTGAATTAAGAAATAAATCTGTTTTTAATCCAGTTTTAAATAATAATAAACATATAGATGTTTTTAAAAAAGTAGTATTGCAAGATCTAAAGGAAATGAAAGTCAAAAAACTAGAAGGACCGAAATTTATAAAAAATGGCATAAGTAAACTGATAAAGAGAAAGGACATTGTCATCCGCCCGGCAGATAAAGGGGGAGGAATTGTAGTCCAATCTAAAACACAATACAAAGAGACCATGAAGAAACTACTGGAAGATAAAGACACATACAAAGTACTGCCGAGCAATCCGATATTTAGATGCAGAAAGGAATTAGAGCAGATTGTACATCTAGGCCTAAAGAGAAATATTCTCAACAAAAAGGAAGCCAAGTTCTTGATCCCTGAGTCGTGCAGGACTCCTGTGATTTATTCAGTACCTAAGATACATAAAGATAGCACAAACCCTCCACCGAGACCTATAGTCAATGGAATCGATTCCTTGACCTCAAGAATAGGACAATATCTGGATAATTACTTACAACCAGTGGTCAAACAAACTAGAGCCTACTTGAGAGACACTAAACAAGTACTGCAACTAATAGAGGAGACCCCCAAAGGAGAAACGCCGTGGATACTGGCAACTGCCGATGTGGCTTCCTTGTACACAATTATCCAACACCATCAGGCATGTGAAGCCACAAAATGGGGCCTAAGAAAATTCTCGACCTTGCCATGCTTCCAAAGGAAATTTTTAATTAAAAGTTTAGATTTCTGTTTAAAAAGCAGCTATTTTTGGTATGACCGAAATTATTATCACCAAAAAGTGGGTGTAGCGATGGGCGCAAAATTCGCGCCCAGTGTGGCATGTCTCTTCATGTCACAATGGGAGGAGGAGACGATTTTTAAGAACCCCCCCGAAGAACTAGTGACCTACAAAAGGTATATAGATGACATACTAATACTGTGGAAAGGGGAAAAAAACAAACTAATCTCCTTCCTAGAAGGATTAAATAAAAATGACAGGAACATTAACTTAATGTGGGAGATAAGTGACGAGACCATTACGTTCCTGGACTTAGAAATAAGACAAGAAGAGAAATCATTGTATACTAAAACTCATTTCAAAAATGTGGACAGGAACAGCTATTTGCCCACTGATAGTTGCCACCATTGGAATTGGTTGAGCAATATCCCGAAAGGACAAATGATCCGGCTACGAAGGAACTGCTCCCACTCAAGAGATTTTGTGACACAAGCAGAGAAAATTGGAAATAGATTTATCCATAAAGGCTACAAGAGTGAAGACATCAAGACAAACATCACAGAAGTTGAAAATATGGATAGAGCAACACTAGTAAAGGATAAACCACCCACTATGAACAAAAGTGATGGAGTACCAATAATATTGAATTATAATATGCAACATAAGAAGATCGAGAAAATGATTAAAAAGCATTGGCACATACTAAGGTCAGATATACACCTGCAGGAAATCCTACCGCAACATCCACGATTCATTTATAAAAGAGCACCAACCCTAAGGGATAAGATAGTAAAAAACATCCCCGACCCCCCCTATAATGGCTTAACGTTCTTTACAGGCAAGGGATTCTTTCCCTGTAGACGCTGTTATGCGTGCACAAGAGTAAAAAAGCCGGTCGAAAAGAAATTCAATTTCACCTCTACAAGTACGGGAAATACGTATAATATTAAGGATTTCATATGCTGCAACACCAAGGGAGCTGTTTATGCTTTACAGTGTAGTTGCGGCTTACAATATGTTGGGCGAACCAAAAGACCGCTGAGAGTAAGAATAAAAGAACATGTAAAGAACATTATTAGCGGCTTTGATAAGCATAGTGTATCCAGACACTTTAGTACCCACCATAATAAAGACCCCACTCATTTGACCTTTTGGGGCATAGAACCATATAAGAAACACTGGAGGGGGGGCCACAAAGTTAGGACACTCAGTCAAGCAGAATCTAAGTGGATTTTTATTCTGGACACATTTACCCCCCAAGGTTTGAACATTGATTTTGACTTAAACTGCTTTATCAGCGATTTTTAAAAAAAATACATATTCTTACTTATTTTTATATCTCTTAACTTGGTTTTAGATTTGATATTTGTTTTAATGTAATGATCTTGCAATACTCATTTTATACTATATCCAATTCACATGTCTGTAAAACTATTTTATGTATTGTGATAGTATAAATGAACCATTCTGGGTTCACCCTGAACGCCATTTCCGGTTCCTGACAAAAAGGGGCATTATATCGAGGGGGAATATAGTGCTAATATATACCAACCATGAGATAAAATGTTACCTTACCATTTGTTTTATAAATCTATATATACTATTTTAAAGAACGGTTTTAGATAATTTTTAGTGTAAAATATGGGGCTATAATACTAACGTGACCTATGACATTTGATAAATAACCCTTGTATAGAAATGGCTGCTAACCTGGACCAACGAAAAATGGCCGCGGGTGTAGCTTAGATATGTGGAAAATGATGCTGGGTGGAGATTGACTCCTAAAAGATGGCTGCATCATGTTAGCCTATGGAAGACTCCAAAAAGATGGCGGTGCCAATGTTATCTTATGGGAGACTTCAGTAAAATGGCCGCCATACACGTGCATATAAAAGACACTTCCGTGCTAGAGTATCCCATTCCCTGATGAAGTCACGTGACTAGTGACGATACGCGTCGGAACGAGGATACCGGAAGTGACGTTCGCATACACGAGCGGATTGCTCGTCCGTTTTTAATGCTGTATTTTATCGTATGTTTGTGAGTACCTCTTTTTATATATCGTTACAATAAATTTTACGAACGTACTTCACCATCCGAGTGTACCTCTATCTTTCCTATGAGACCTCTGGGAGCTATACAGAAGCCAAAGATCTATATGGAAACTATCTGAGAGGAAAAATACCTATCTGAGGGGACCAATATCCACCTGCTAGGAATTGGGATAGAATCCCTGGACCCTTGTTTTTGCTGCTTGATTTGCTGTTTACCTTACAGCAGTAAGGTAAGGGGCCATTTTACCTAGTGTGCCGTGTATACTGGAGACACAGAAATTACAACACGATTGCTGGCACCTGTTTTTCCTTTTGAGAAGCACTGAACAAGTCACTGAGCACCTATTTCAGCTTTTATATAGACTGTCTTATATATATATTTAATAACTTTTTTATGTTTAAGAAGATTACGGAACTATCACTGGCACTTTATTTAATTTCACTATAGACTGTATTTTATCATTTTTTCATGCATTATGAATTGCACGTTTTAACATTTGCACTTTATGGAATAATTTTTCCTTTTGCTTAGTTACTTATGTTGATATATAAACACATGATTTCTGGAATTCAAGTTTTAGAATACACTAGCACAAGACACCTTAATTTTTATTTTAGATAGGCTAGTTGATTTATAGTTAGATTTTAATTTTTCCAGTACTAGGCTCTTTATATTTATATTTATATCTAGTTCAGGTAGCGCAACACCATCTGTTTGATTTTCACTTTTATTATCTGGGGGTTAGGGTTCTTACCCCTGTCGGTAGTTTGCTGCAACCTATCCTTTTAAATAGTTTAGGCCCTTGACGACAGCGCGGGGATACCCTAAACCAATTTACTCTTTTAAATATCCCACATATCCCTGCTGCAGTCATGGAAGTATTTTCCTTTATGGAAAAAAGAAAAGTTAACTTAGAGGAAGTTTTTAATAGCATGGATTCCAATTCCCAAAAAAATGTTGACCTAGAAAGTCTGATGCGGAAACTAAGTCATAATATGGAGAAAAAGGTGAGCCTATGGTGGGATATAGCCACCTTTGAACAATACATAAAAGATAAAATAGTACCCAGACGTCTCAGATGGGATGTACCACCTAATGATGGACTCCTAGACCAGGACTCCATGGATGAATGGTTCAAGTTCTTCAATGAGAAGGGATTGGAACTCCTGGAATTCTTATTGAGAAGAAAGCAAAGGAAGATGTGTAAGATTGAGGGGACAATAGAAGAAATCAAAGGAGAACTTGAGAACCATAAGGAGAAACCGGAATTCATATCCTTAACCACGCAACTAAATAAGGATTTAAATAGGAAAGATAAGGAGGTTAAAACTAGGAAGAGCAAGAAGTACACCAGAGACATTAATGATTTTAAAAAAGAGGAGGTATTCAAATGGCAGAGTAAATTAGGCTACTCTGACCCCATCTCTACTTTCTCGACACCAGAAAAAATCCCACAACAGACTGGAACCCAAATAAGACCATACCCGAATGAGCAACAAAGACACTCCCCAGGACATCATAGAAATAGTGAACCACAAAATGACCATAATTACTCCACCCCGCATAACCATGATCAAAGACCATACTATCCGCACAATACCCCACAAAACAAAGGGAAAAAACCCTATTGGAAATATAACAATAAGAAACAATATAATGGTAACGGTAACAATAACAGAACCACCTACGATCAGAGAGATCAGAGAGATAATAGGGGCCAATATGGACCACGAGAAAAAAGCCCCCCACACAACCATGGAAACGGACAAAGAGACAATTGGAGACCCCCACAAAGGGATAATCGGATGAATGATGGAAATGGGTATAGGGACAATTGGCGCCCCCCACAAAGAGACAATGGCACAAATGATCAGAATCCGATAGCATTGTACAACCATTTTGCCCCACTAAGAGATTATTATGATGACGAAAGAGACGGAGGAATGCAAAACTATTATCAAGACCCACACCAGAGGAGGGCTTTTTTAGAGAGAGGGATGGAGAACCATCCCCCAAAATGGGCATTGGAACCAAGAGACCCACGGAGAAGCCCAGGAAGAAGAGAGGAAAGAGAGCCGGAAAGAGATCGCAGGCCAAGAAGAAATTAAAAGGTGAAGGTATTTTTAATATAAGTGGTAAATCCCTATCCCACGAAGAAATTGGAGTACTGGATAAGGGTCTGAAATATGCACCGATAAAAAACCTAGACAAATTTAAGACCTATATACAGATCCAAAAATACATCAGAACCTTAAACATCAAAAAATACATAGCTAGTAACCCTTCTAAAAGACGACCGCCTGTAGAAAACCAAGAAATAGTCCACAGTGAATTAAGAAATAAATCTGTTTTTAATCCAGTTTTAAATAATAATAAACATATAGATGTTTTTAAAAAAGTAGTATTGCAAGATCTAAAGGAAATGAAAGTCAAAAAACTAGAAGGACCGAAATTTATAAAAAATGGCATAAGTAAACTGATAAAGAGAAAGGACATTGTCATCCGCCCGGCAGATAAAGGGGGAGGAATTGTAGTCCAATCTAAAACACAATACAAAGAGACCATGAAGAAACTACTGGAAGATAAAGACACATACAAAGTACTGCCGAGCAATCCGATATTTAGATGCAGAAAGGAATTAGAGCAGATTGTACATCTAGGCCTAAAGAGAAATATTCTCAACAAAAAGGAAGCCAAGTTCTTGATCCCTGAGTCGTGCAGGACTCCTGTGATTTATTCAGTACCTAAGATACATAAAGATAGCACAAACCCTCCACCGAGACCTATAGTCAATGGAATCGATTCCTTGACCTCAAGAATAGGACAATATCTGGATAATTACTTACAACCAGTGGTCAAACAAACTAGAGCCTACTTGAGAGACACTAAACAAGTACTGCAACTAATAGAGGAGACCCCCAAAGGAGAAACGCCGTGGATACTGGCAACTGCCGATGTGGCTTCCTTGTACACAATTATCCAACACCATCAGGCATGTGAAGCCACAAAATGGGGCCTAAGAAAATTCTCGACCTTGCCATGCTTCCAAAGGAAATTTTTAATTAAAAGTTTAGATTTCTGTTTAAAAAGCAGCTATTTTTGGTATGACCGAAATTATTATCACCAAAAAGTGGGTGTAGCGATGGGCGCAAAATTCGCGCCCAGTGTGGCATGTCTCTTCATGTCACAATGGGAGGAGGAGACGATTTTTAAGAACCCCCCCGAAGAACTAGTGACCTACAAAAGGTATATAGATGACATACTAATACTGTGGAAAGGGGAAAAAAACAAACTAATCTCCTTCCTAGAAGGATTAAATAAAAATGACAGGAACATTAACTTAATGTGGGAGATAAGTGACGAGACCATTACGTTCCTGGACTTAGAAATAAGACAAGAAGAGAAATCATTGTATACTAAAACTCATTTCAAAAATGTGGACAGGAACAGCTATTTGCCCACTGATAGTTGCCACCATTGGAATTGGTTGAGCAATATCCCGAAAGGACAAATGATCCGGCTACGAAGGAACTGCTCCCACTCAAGAGATTTTGTGACACAAGCAGAGAAAATTGGAAATAGATTTATCCATAAAGGCTACAAGAGTGAAGACATCAAGACAAACATCACAGAAGTTGAAAATATGGATAGAGCAACACTAGTAAAGGATAAACCACCCACTATGAACAAAAGTGATGGAGTACCAATAATATTGAATTATAATATGCAACATAAGAAGATCGAGAAAATGATTAAAAAGCATTGGCACATACTAAGGTCAGATATACACCTGCAGGAAATCCTACCGCAACATCCACGATTCATTTATAAAAGAGCACCAACCCTAAGGGATAAGATAGTAAAAAACATCCCCGACCCCCCCTATAATGGCTTAACGTTCTTTACAGGCAAGGGATTCTTTCCCTGTAGACGCTGTTATGCGTGCACAAGAGTAAAAAAGCCGGTCGAAAAGAAATTCAATTTCACCTCTACAAGTACGGGAAATACGTATAATATTAAGGATTTCATATGCTGCAACACCAAGGGAGCTGTTTATGCTTTACAGTGTAGTTGCGGCTTACAATATGTTGGGCGAACCAAAAGACCGCTGAGAGTAAGAATAAAAGAACATGTAAAGAACATTATTAGCGGCTTTGATAAGCATAGTGTATCCAGACACTTTAGTACCCACCATAATAAAGACCCCACTCATTTGACCTTTTGGGGCATAGAACCATATAAGAAACACTGGAGGGGGGGCCACAAAGTTAGGACACTCAGTCAAGCAGAATCTAAGTGGATTTTTATTCTGGACACATTTACCCCCCAAGGTTTGAACATTGATTTTGACTTAAACTGCTTTATCAGCGATTTTTAAAAAAAAATACATATTCTTACTTATTTTTATATCTCTTAACTTGGTTTTAGATTTGATATTTGTTTTAATGTAATGATCTTGCAATACTCATTTTATACTATATCCAATTCACATGTCTGTAAAACTATTTTATGTATTGTGATAGTATAAATGAACCATTCTGGGTTCACCCTGAACGCCATTTCCGGTTCCTGACAAAAAGGGGCATTATATCGAGGGGGAATATAGTGCTAATATATACCAACCATGAGATAAAATGTTACCTTACCATTTGTTTTATAAATCTATATATACTATTTTAAAGAACGGTTTTAGATAATTTTTAGTGTAAAATATGGGGCTATAATACTAACGTGACCTATGACATTTGATAAATAACCCTTGTATAGAAATGGCTGCTAACCTGGACCAACGAAAAATGGCCGCGGGTGTAGCTTAGATATGTGGAAAATGATGCTGGGTGGAGATTGACTCCTAAAAGATGGCTGCATCATGTTAGCCTATGGAAGACTCCAAAAAGATGGCGGTGCCAATGTTATCTTATGGGAGACTTCAGTAAAATGGCCGCCATACACGTGCATATAAAAGACACTTCCGTGCTAGAGTATCCCATTCCCTGATGAAGTCACGTGACTAGTGACGATACGCGTCGGAACGAGGATACCGGAAGTGACGTTCGCATACACGAGCGGATTGCTCGTCCGTTTTTAATGCTGTATTTTATCGTATGTTTGTGAGTACCTCTTTTTATATATCGTTACAATAAATTTTACGAACGTACTTCACCATCCGAGTGTACCTCTATCTTTCCTATGAGACCTCTGGGAGCTATACAGAAGCCAAAGATCTATATGGAAACTATCTGAGAGGAAAAATACCTATCTGAGGGGACCAATATCCACCTGCTAGGAATTGGGATAGAATCCCTGGACCCTTGTTTTTGCTGCTTGATTTGCTGTTTACCTTACAGCAGTAAGGTAAGGGGCCATTTTACCTAGTGTGCCGTGTATACTGGAGACACAGAAATTACAACACGATTGCTGGCACCTGTTTTTCCTTTTGAGAAGCACTGAACAAGTCACTGAGCACCTATTTCAGCTTTTATATAGACTGTCTTATATATATATTTAATAACTTTTTTATGTTTAAGAAGATTACGGAACTATCACTGGCACTTTATTTAATTTCACTATAGACTGTATTTTATCATTTTTTCATGCATTATGAATTGCACGTTTTAACATTTGAAATGTTAACAGTCTATTTCCCACCTGCGGCGGTTTTCTTTGATGATGTTACATTATCAATCTTGACTATTTGTATCAATGTATACGTATTCATCTGTTGTACGAAAATCTTTTTTCTTCAATAAAAATACATTTAAAAAAAAAAAAAATGTATTACATGCCCCTGTTAAACAGGGGCTGAAAAATTGGGCCTATAAACTGCAACCTCTACCATATACTCTAGTTGTAGTTCAGGAATGAGCCCTGCTGCAAAGCATTGCATCAAAAATTGTATTACATGCTCCTGCTAAACAGGGGCTGAAAAATTGGGCCTTAGGCACTGTTGCTGGTGCCATGATACTGCAACCTCTACCATATACTCTAGTTGGATTGCAGGAATGAGCCCTGCTGCAAAGCATTGCATCAAAAATCGTATTACATGCCCCTGTTTAACAGGGGCTGGAAAATTGGGCTGGTGGCACTGGTGCCACGACACTGCAACCTCTCCCATAGACTCTATTTGGAGTGCAGGAATGAGCTCTGCTGCAAAGCATTGCATCAAAAATTGTAATTACATGCCCCTGTTAATCAGAGGCTAAAAAATTGGGCTGGTGGCATCACCCAGAACCAAAAATGTTCTTCCAAGATATCAGCGGGATCATTGAGGAGCAAGAGACTTATCAGTCAACAAAACAGGACAGTCACTCAGCAGCAGCATAGGCAGTCTTGAAGGGATGTGACATTTCAAAAAAAATTATTCGGTTACATCAGCTTAAGGTGCTTGCTAGCTGGGGGTGATCCAAGACTGATTCATCTTTATGAAGGTCAGACGATCAACCAAGTCGGTGGGCAGGCGTACCCTGTGATCGGTTACAAAGCCACCAGCAGCACTGAAGGTGCGTTCTGAAAGAACACTGGATGCAGGACAGGCCAGTAGCTCAATTGCATACTGTGCAAGCTCTGGCCAGTGATCCATCCTCAAGACCCAGTAAGCCAGAGGATTTTTGGTGGGAAAGGTGTCCAAGTCTGACCTTGCCTCTAGGTATTCCTGCACCATGTAAATCAGACGCTGGCGATGGTTGCTGGAACCGGTTATACCTTGGGGCTGCGGACTAAAAAATTGTCGGCCTCCTTCCCCACCACTCCTTCTGTGACTGACCGAAGCCTCAGCAACACGTTGTCCAGGACCAGGAGTTTGTAACCTCCCAGTCTCTGGGAACCCGTTGCACAGACCTTTCTGCAAGGCCTCCCAGAGATGTCTCATCCTCGGCTCCCTCTGCGATGGCAAGATAAGGTCGGCAACCTTACCCTTGTACTGTGGATCAAGGAAAGTGGCCAGCCAGTAATGGTCCCTCTCCTTGATCTGAAGAATATAAGGATACTTCCGCAGGCTTTGCAGGATCAGGGAGGCCATGCAGCGTAGGTTAGCTGAGGCATTCGGTCCGGAGTCCTCTGGATCACTAAGTACAACATGATCCACAGCCACCTCCTCCCAGCAACATACAAGTCCACGGGTTTCTTGGGACTGTAAATCATCCCTAAAAGACTGCCGCTGCTGATGCTGAGTGCCAGGCTCCACCTCCATGCTGACACAAGCCTCCTCCTCCTCATCCTCTTCCTGTGTGATGGGTGGTACAGCAGGAACACTGTCTGGATAAAGGGGGCCTTGAGAGGCAAGGAAGTCCTCCTCTTCCTGCCTCTGTTCTGCCTCAAGTGCCTTGTCCATTATTCCACGCAGCGTATGCTCCAACAGATGGACAAGAGGTACAGTGTCACTGATGCATGCACTGTCACTGCTCACCATCCTCGTGGCCTCCTCAAATGGTCACAGGACAGTGCATGCATCCCTGATCATGCCCCACTGGTGTGGTGAGAAAAAACCGAGCTCCCCGGACCCTGTCCTGGTGTCGTAGTCGCACAGGTACTCATTGATGGCCCTCTGCTGCATGTGCAGCTGCTGCAGCATGGCCAATGTTGAGTTCCACCTGGTGGGCATGTCACATATAAGGCGGTTCTTGGGCAGGTTCAACTCCTTTTGGAGCTCAGCCAGCTGAGCACTGACATTAAATGATCGGCGGAAATGCACACAGACTTTCCTGGCCTGCCTCAGGACATCCTGTAAGCCTGGGTACCTGCCCAAGAACCGCTGCACCACCAGGTTAAGGACGTGAGCCACACAGAGCACATGGGTCAGTTGTCCCTGTCGGAGGGCGGAGAGGAGGTTGGGGCCATTGTTGCAAACCACCATTCCTGGCTTAAGCTAGCATGGCGTCAACCACCTCTCGTCCTGCCCCTGCAGAGCTGAAAAAATAAATGCCCCAGTGTGGCTCATGTCCCCCAAACAAACCAGAACTGCGTACTTGCGTAACCCCTTGAACGCCTACAGAGCACCGCTGGTTCCGAGGACAGAGCACTGGAAGAGGCCATGGAGGAAGAAGAAGAGGAGGGGGTGGAGGAGAGAGGTGTGTCACAACCAGTAGTAGCAATTTGGAGGTGTGGTGGCGGAACAACCTCCAACACTACTGCCCCTTGTCCTGCATCCTTCCCAGCTGCCAGAAAAGTGACCCAATGGGCCGTGAAAGACAGGTAATGTCCCTGTCCATGCCTGCTGGACCATGAGTCAGCAGTAAAATGCACCTTACCGCTGACCGCCCTGTCCAACCAGGCAAGGGCATTGCCTTCCACATGCTGGTAGAGAGCCGGAATCGCCTTCCGTGAGAAAAAGTGGTGTTTGGGGACCTGCCACTGAGGAACCGCACATTGCACAAACTCACAGAAGGGGGCCGAGTCTACCAACTGAAAAGGCAGCAGTTGAAGTGCTAGCAATTTAGCCAAGCTAGCATTCATCCGCTGGGTGTGTGGATGGCTGGGAGTGAACTTCTTTCGACGCTCCAGCAGCTGGGGCAGGGACATTTGCCTGCTACAATCGGACGTGGCTGTACTGCTAGCAGAGTGCCCGCAAGCACTTGGCTATGACACACCTAATTCTACACCTTCATTCCTCTCAGTTCAGGTTTCAGCGAGGACTGAAGGTCTAGTGGGGTTGGAGATTCCAGCTGATGAGGAGCAAGGAGAGGTCCGCTTTGTTCTTTTGTGTGGGTCTTTCAGGTACACTTGGTATCAAGCTGCTGGTCAAGCATGTGGTGCCCAAGCGGCTGATGTTTTGGCCACATGAGATACGTTTGAGACATATGTTGCAAACAGCAGCGGTGTGATCTGATGCACTTGTCTCAAAAACGGCCCACACCAAAGAACTTTTGGAATAACGCGCAGAGGCAGCGCCCTGCACAGGCAGAGCTCTGCGGTGTGATTCAGTCGGTGTGCTGCCCCTAAGCTGGCCCCCGGAGAGCATCCTGCCTCGTTGGAGATGTGCCTCCTCCTCCTCTCTCCTATCAGTCACCCACATGGAGTCAATGACCTCATCATCCCCTCCCTCTTCATCACTGGAGCAAACCTGGCAGTATGCTGTAGCTGGTGGAACATGACTGCCAAATTGCTGTCCATCTTGAGCATCCCCTCTCTCTGCGCTCACGCTACTGCCTTCCTCTAGCTGGGTATCATCATCAGAGCCTTCAAAACGCTGGGCATCCTCCTGGAGCATGTACCCAACACTGTGCTCAAACAGTTCGGGGGACTCCTCAGGAGGACATGGTGGGTCTAGGGAAGGAGTGACTGATGATGACATTGAGACGAGGGAAGAGGATGCATTGGCAGCTGCTTTGCTAGTGCCCTGAGCCTGGGTGAGAGAGGATGTGGAGGATGAAGAGGGCTTGGTCATCCACTCTACCAAGTCTTCGGCATGATGCGGCTCAACACGTCCAGCTGCCGAAAATAAGGACAAGCGTGTCCCATGGCCACGTGCTGATGACGATGCACTGCGTCCATGACCAGCACTGTTGTCTCTAGACACAGAGCCTGCTTGCCCTCTTTTATTGGCTCGTGACTGTCTGCCTCTCCTTGTTGGCCTTCCAGACATAGTAATGGCCTGCACCAGCAATAAAGGGTAGATACAGGTGTATACTGTGCTGTGCTGTAGGCACACAACACCCACTAACTCCTGCATAGGGATGAGCTTCGTGTTGGAGTCGAACATACGTTCGACTCGAACATCGGCTGTTTGTCCATTCGGAGAATTCCGAACGTTATGGGCCGTTCGCGCCAAATTCGTGTGGCGCTCACGGCCCACAATGCACTGCGTCATTGCAGTGCATTGCTGGCTCATAATTGGCCAAGCATGCACTGTGACCCCGCATGCTTGGCCAATCACAGCACCAGCAGCGAGGAGAGCCATGATTGGCCACAGGCAGGATGCCTGTGGCCAATCATAGCTCAGGCTGTGTAGTACACGCCCCACACTATATAAGGCCGCCAGCGTGGCGGCCTTGTGTAGTGTGTTGGCGTCTGAAGCAGTTAGTGGGTGTTCTGTATACCTTCAACACAGTATACATCGATCGTTATCGGCCGATTTTCGATCTTGCTCTTCTGTAGTGGTTGTTGTCTGTGTGCTCTGACTGCAGTATACACTGCTATATTCACCTCACCTATATAGCTAGTGATCTATCTTTTATAATAGAGCTTGCAGTCAGTAGTGTTAGGAGCTTGTGTGTGCTGTCTGCATGCTCTGTACCCTGTACACACCGCTATATCCACCTACATAGCTCTTCTCTATTTGAGCCCACTTGCCATCTGCAGGAGTTATTGGAAGTTGTGTGTGCCTCCAGCACAGCACAGTATACATCTGTATATACCCCTTTATCTCTGGTGTTCTATAAAAAAAGGCATCTGCAGGAGTTAGTGGGTGTTTTGTGCCTCCAGCACAATATACACCTGTATCTACCCTTTATTGCTGTTCTCTAATAGAGCCATCTGCAGGGCTTAGTGGGTGTTGTGTGACTCCATTACAGTATACCCCTTTATCTCTGGTGTTCTATAATAAAGGCATCTGCAGGGTTTAGTGGGTGTTGTGTGACTCCATTACAGTATACCCCTTTATCTCTGGTGTTCTATAATAAAGGCATCTGCAGGCGTTAGTGGGTGTTGTGTGCCTCCAGCACAATATACAACTACCCAACTGCTGTTTTATCCAACTCCCTTCAGGCCATTACCATGTCTGGAAGGCCAGCAAGGAGAGGCAGACAGGCGCGAGCCGATAAAAGAGGGCAAGCAGGCTCTGTGTCTAGAGACAACAGTGCTGGTCGTGGACGCGGTGCATTGTCATCAGCACGTGGCCATGGGACACGCTTGTCCTTCTTTTCGGCAGCTGGACATGTTGAACCGCAACATGCCAATGACTTGGTAGAGTGGATGACCAAGCCCTCTTCATCCTCCTCATCCTCTCTCACCCAGTCTCAGGGTACTAGCAAAGCAGCTGCCAACGCATCCTCTTCCCTCGTCTCAATGTCATCATCAGTGACTCCTTCCCTAGACCCACCACGTCCTCCTGAGGAGTCTCCTGAACTCTTTGAGCACAGTGTTGGGTACATGCTCCAGGAGGATGCCCAGTGTTTTGTAGGCTCTGATATTGACACTCAGCTAGAGGAAGGCAGTAGCGTGAATGCAGAGAGAGGGGATGCTCAAGAAGGACAGCAATCTGGCAGTCATGTTCCACAAGCTGCAGCATATTGCCAGGTTTGCTACAGCGATGAAGAGGGAGGGGATGATGAGGGCACTGACTCCACGTGGGTGCCTGGTAGGAGAGAGGAGGAGGAGGAGGAGGAGGCACATGTTCAACGAGGCAGGATGCCCTCCGGGGGCCAGCTTAGGGGCAGCACACCGACTGAATCACACCGCAGAGCTCCGCCTGTGCAGGGCGCTGCCTCTGCGCGTTATTCTAAAAGTTCTTTGGTGTGGGCCTTTTTTGAGACGAGTGCATCAGATCGCACCGCTGCTATTTGCAACATATGTCTCAAGCGTATCTCGCGTGGCCAAAACATCAGCCGCTTGGGCACCACATGCTTGACCAGACATATGTTGACCTGCCATGCAGCTCGTTGGCAAGCGTACCTCAAAGACCCACACCAAAGAACAAAGCGGACCTCTCCTTGCTCCTCATCAGCTGGTATCTCCAACCCCACTAGACCTTCAGTCCTCTCTGAAACCTGCTCTGAGAGGAATGAAGGTGTAGAATTAGGTGTGTCACAGCCAAGTGCTTCCGGGCACTCTGCTAGCAGTACACCCACGTCTGATTATAGCAGGCAAATGTCCCTGCCCCAGCTGCTGGAGCGGCGAAAGAAGTTCACTCCCAGCCATCCACATGCCCAGTGGTTGAATGCTAGCTTGGCTAAATTGCTAGCACTTCAACTGCTGCCTTTTCAGTTGGTAGACTCTGCCCCCTTCCGTGAGTTTGTACAATGTGCGGTTCCTCAGTGACAGGTCCCCAAACGCCACTTTTTCTCACGGAAGGCGATTCCGGCTCTCTACCGGCATGTGGAAGGCAATGTCCTTGCCTCGCTGGACAGGGCGGTCAGCGGTAAGGTGCATATTACCGCTGACTCATGGTCCAGCAGGCATGGACAGGGACGTTACCTGTCTTTCACGGCCCATTGGGTCACTCTTCTGGCAGCTGGGAAGGATGCAGCACAAGGTGCAGTAGTGTTGGAGGTTGTTCCGCCACCACGCCTCCAAAATGCTACTATTGGTTGTGACACACCTCTCTCCTCCACCCCCTCCTCTTCTTCTTCCTCCATGGCCTCTTCCAGTGCTCTGTCCTCAGAACCAGCGGTGCTATGTAGGCGTTCCAGGGGTTACGCAAGTACGCAGGCAAAACTATGCCATGCCGTGCTTGTGCTGGTTTGTTTGGGGGACAGGAGCCACACTGGGGTGGATGTTTTGTCAGCTCTGCAGGGGCAGGCCGAGAGGTGGTTGACGCCACGCCAGCTTAAGCCAGGAATGGTGGTTTGCGACAATGGCACCAACTTCCTCTCCGCCCTCCGACAGGGACAACTGACCCATGTGCCCTGTGTAGCTCACGTCCTTAACCTGGTGGTGCAGCGGTTCTTGGGCAGGTACCCCGGCTTACAGGATGTCCTGAAGCAGGCCAGGAAAGTCTGTGTGCATTTCCGCTGATCATTTAATGCCTGTGCTCGGCTGGCTGAGCTCCAAAAGGAATTGAACCTGCCCAAGAACCGCCTTATATGTGACATGCCCACCAGGTGGAACGCAACGTTAGCCATGCTGCAGCGGCTGCACATGCAGCAGAGGGCCATCAATGAGTACCTGTGCGACTACGGCATCAGGACAGGGTCAGGGGAGCTCGGTTTTTTCTCACCACGCCAGTGGGGCATGATCAGGGATGCATGCACTGTCCTGTCACCGTTTGAGGAGGCCACAAGGATGGTGAGCAGTGACAGTGCATGCATCAGTGACACTGTACCTCTTGTCCACCTCTTGGGGCATACGCTGCGTGGAATAATGGACAGGGCACTTGAGACAGAACAGAGGCAGCAAGAGGAGGACTTCCTTGCCTCTCAAGGTCCCCTTTATCCAGACAGTGTTCCTGCTGTGCCACCCATCACACAGGAAGAGGATGAGGAGGAGGAAGAGGAGGAGGAGGATGATTGTGTCAGCGTGGAGGTTGAGGCTGGCACTCAGCATCAGCAGCAGCAGCAGCAGTCTTGTAGGGATGATTTACAGTCTCAAGAAACACGTGGACTTGTACGTGGCTGGGAGGAGGTAGCTGCGGATCATGTTGTCCTTAGTGACCCAGAGGACTCCGGACCGAATGCCTCAGCTAACCTACGCTGCATGGCCTCCCTGATCCTGCAAAGCCTGCGGAAGGATCCTCGTATTCTTCGGATCAAGGAGAGGGACCATTACTGGCTGGCCACTCTCCTTGATCCACGGTACAAGGGTAAGGTTGCCGACCTTATCTTGCCATCGCAGAGGGAGCAGAGGATGAGACATCTCTGGGGGGCCTTGCAGAAAGGTCTGTGCAACGCGTTCCCAGAGACTGGGAGGTTACAAACTCCTGGTCCTGGACAACGTGTTGCTGAGGCATCGGTCAGAAGGAGCGGTGGAGAAGGTGGCCGTCTGACTGATGCTTTCAGACAAATTTTTAGTCCGCAGCCCTAAGGTATGATCGGTTCCAGCAACCATCGCCAGCGTCTGATTTACATGGTGCCGGAATACCTAGGGGCAAGGTCAGACTTGGACACCTTTCCCACCGAAAATCCTCTGACTTACTGGGTCTTGAGGATGGATCACTGGCCAGAGCTTGCACAGTATGCAATTGAGCTACTGGCCTGTCCTGCATCCAGCGTTCTTTCGGAACGCACCTTCAGTGCTGCTGGTGGCTTTGTTACCGATCACAGGGTGCGCCTGTCCACCGAATAAGTTGATCGACTGACCTTCATCAAGATGAATCAGTCTTGGATCACCCACAGATACCAAGCACCTGAAGCTGATGTAACCGAATAATTTATTTTGAAATATCACATCCCTTCAAGACTGCCTATGCTGATGCTAAGTGACTGTCCTGTTATGTTGATTGTCTATCCTCTTCCTCCTCCGCTGATATGTTGGAAGAACATTTCTGGCTCTGGGTGATGCCATCAGCCCAATTTTTCTGCCACTGTTTAACAGGGGCGTTTAATTACCATTTTTGATGCAATGCTTTGCAGCAGGGATAATTCCTGCAATAAAACTAGAGTATATGGGAGAGGTTGCAGTGTGGTGGCACCAGCACCAGTGCCTAAGGCCCAATTTTTCTGCCCCTGTTTAACAGGGGCTTTTAATTACAATTTTTGATGCAATGCTTTGCAGCAGGGCTAATTCCTGCAATAAAACTAGAGTATATGGGAGAGGTTGCAGTGTGGTGGCACCAGCACCAGTGCCTAAGGCCCAATTTTTCTGCCCCTGTTTAACAGGGGCATGTAATTACAATTTTTGATGCAATGCTTTGCAGCAGGGCTAATTCCTGCAATAAAACTAGAGTATATGGGAGAGGTTGCAGTGTGGTGGCACCAGCACCAGTGCCTAAGGCCCAATTTTTCTGCCCCTGTTCAACAGGGGCGTTTAAGTACAATTTTTGATGCAATGCTTTGCAGCAGGGCTAATTCCTGCAATAAAACTAGAGTATATGGGAGAGGTTGCAGTGTGGTGGCACCAGCACCAGTGCCTAAGGCCCAATTTTTCTGCCCCTGTTTAACAGGGACATGTAATTACAATTCTTGATATAATATTTCACAGGAGGGCCCATTCCTGTGCCCACCCAGAGTAACTGTGAGGACTTATAGTGTTGTGGCACCAGCACCACAACCACCAAAGTTCAATTTTTCTACCACTGTTCAACAATGGCATGTAATTATAATTCTTGATATAATCGTTCACAGCAGGGCGCTCCAGCGCCCACCAAGAGTCACTTTGAGGGCTTACAATGTTGTGGCAAAACCAACACCTTGTTCCGCCATTTCTGCAGAGCATATAGGGCAGGCCCCTACTTTCAAACATCCAACTTACAAACATCTCCTACTTGCAAACGGAAGGAGACAACAGCAAGTGAGATGAAAAAAGATGGACGACAAAACAAATTATACAGGGGTGATAACCCTTCCCTATGTTTTCCAAAAAGCTTAAAAATAGTTTTTTTGACTGGCGCTACACTTTAACCTTCTCGCGCCCGCCCTATAGCCGAATGACGGCCATAGAGCAGGCGCGTTCGTCCGGGAGGCCATCCCTGGACGTCCTAATGTTTACTTCCGCAATGCGCGCCGCCGCGGGCGCACATCCCGGAAGTTCTGTGTTCGCCGTGTCCCCCAGGGACAGGCAAACACAGATCGCTGTAAACGGCCAATCACAGCGGCCGTTTACAGCGTGATCGGCGTGTCCAATGGGAGATGATCTCATATGTAAACATATGAAATCATCTCTCAGCACCGCTCTCCCTCCTCACACAGACAGTGTGAGAGGGGAGAGATGAACGGCTGCAGCGGCAGCCGTTCTGCCTGGAGTTGATAAAAAAAAAGTAAAAAAAAAAAGTGCCATCCTCCCCCAGCAGTGCCATCCTCGCCAAGCAGTGCCATCCGCCCCAGTGCCATCCACCCCAGTGCCATCCACCCCAGTGCTACCAGCCCCCAGTGCCATCCACCCCAGTGCTACCTGCCCCCAGTGCCATCCACCCCAGTGCTACCTGCCCCCAGTGCCACCTGCCCCCAGTGCCACCTGTTGTCAGTGCCATTTGTCCCCAGTGCCATCTGTCATCAGTGCCACGTAGTATAAGTGCCATCTGTCATCAATGCCATCTGTCATCAGTGCCACATAGTGCCATCTGTCATCAGTGCCACGTATTAGTGCCATCTGTCATCAGTGCCACGTATCAGTGCCATTTGTAATCAGTGCCACCTGTCAGTGTCATGTGCCATCTGTTGTCAGTGTCACGTGTCATCAATGCCACTTATCAATGCCATCTGTCATCAGTGTCACGCGTCATCTGTGCCATGTATTAGTGCCATCTGTCATCGGTGGCACGTATTAGTGCCACGTATTAGTGCCATCTGTCATCAGTGCCACGTATTAGTGCCACATGTCTTCAGTGCCACATATTAGTGCCACGTGTCATCAGTGCCACGTATAAGTGCCACGTGTCATCAGTGCCACATATTAGTGCCATCTGTCATCAGTGCCACATATTAGTGCCATCTGTCATCAGTGCCACGTGTCATCAGTGCCACGTATAAGTGTCATCATTGCCACGTATCAGTGCCATCTGTCATCAGTGTCACGTGTCATTGTCCTGGTGCTTCAAAAGTGTAATAAATAGTCAACAAGTTAGATGTGTAATTTATGTTCCTAGAACACATGATGGCGCTACCTGCATGTTGGGCCTCTCTATGTGGCCAGGCTGTGAAAAAGTCCCACACATGTGGTATTGTAATACTCAGGAGGAGTAGCAGAATTTTTTGGGGGGTGTCATTTGTGGTATACACATGCCATGTGAGAGAAATAACCTATTACAATGACAATTTTGTGGAGAAAAAAAAAATGAAAAATAATAATTTTGCAAAGAATTGTGGGAAAAAAATGATAACATCAAAAAGCTCACTATGCCTCTTACTAAATACCTTGAAATGTCTACTTTCCAAAAAGGGGTCATTTGGGGGGTATTTTTACTTTCCTGACTTGTTCGGGTCACAAGAAGCGAGATAGGCCACCAGTACATCAGATGTGATCAATTTTGTGCGATTCGCACAGCTTGTAGACTCTCTAACTTTCACAAAGACCAAATAATATCCACTAATTTGGGTTATTTTTACCAAAGATATGTAGCAGTATAAATTGTGGCCAAAATTTATGAAGAAAAATTAATAATTTGCATAATTCTGTCACAGAAACAAAGAAATATGAGTTTTTTTTCAAAATTTTCTGTCTTTTTTCATTTATAGCGCAAAAAATAAAAACCCCAGAGGTGATCAAATACCACCAAAAGAAAGCTCTATTTGTGGGGAAAAAAGGACAAAAAATTCATTTGGGTACAGTGTTGCATGACTGAGTAATTGTCATTCAAAGTGTGAGAGCACCGAAAGCTGAAAATTGGTCTGGGCAGGAAGGGTGTTTAAGTGCCCAGTAGGGATGAGCTTCGTGTTCGAGTCGAACATTGGCTGTTCGCCCGTTCGGCGAATTCCGAATGTTATGGGCCGTTCGCGCCAAATTCGTGTGGCGCTCACGGCCCACAATGCACTGCGTCATCGCAGTGCATTGCTGGCTCATGATTGGCCAAGCATGCACTGTGACCCCGCATGCTTGGCCAATCACAGCGCCAGCAGCGAGGAGAGCCATGATTGGCCACAGGCAGGATGCCTTTGGCCAATCATAGCTCAAGCTGTGTAGTACACGCCCCACACTATATAAGGCCGCCAGCGCGGCGGCCTAGTGTAGTGTGTTGGCATCTGAAGCAGTTAGTGGGTGTTCTGTGTACCTTCAACACAGTACACACCGATCGTTTTCAGCCGATTTTCGATCTTGCTGTTGTGTAGTGGTTGTTGTCTGTGTGCCCTGACCGCAGTATACATCGCTATATTCACCTCACCTATATAGCTAGTGATCTATCTTTTATAATAGAGCTTGCAGTCAGTAGTGTTAGGAGCTTGTGCGTGCTGTCTGCGTGCTCTGTACCCAGTACACACCGCTATATCCACCTACATAGCTCTTATCTATTTGAGCCCACTTGCCATCTGCAGGAGTTATTGGAAGTTGTGTGTGCCTCCAGCACAGCACAGTATACATCTGTAT
Source organism: Lithobates pipiens (assembly GCF_037356315.1). Classification (NCBI taxonomy): domain Eukaryota; kingdom Metazoa; phylum Chordata; class Amphibia; order Anura; family Ranidae; genus Lithobates; species Lithobates pipiens. The sequence continues at coordinate 266,167,382 of NW_027507784.1, read as the reverse complement.
ATACCCCTTTATCTCTGGTGTTCTATAAAAAAGGCATCTGCAGGAGTTAGTGGGTTTTTTGTGCCTCCAGCACAATATACACCTGTATCTACCCTTTATTGCTGTTCTCTAATAGAGCCATCTGCAGGGCTTAGTGGGTGTTGTGTGACTCAATTACAGTATACTGTGACGGACTGGGGTTTATATGGTCACAAAACAGACAGCCCAAAGCAAAGTACATATTCATTTTTTTTTATATTTCTAAACATCTCCCTTCTATTCTATTAATAACCAGTAGATGGCAGAGAAGGTACACAAACAGAGTCTATATAAGGCCACACACCATGTGACTGGAAATTAAACTACTTCCAGCCATAAAGTCAGTGGTCATATCTCATGCTGTTTGTGTGATTCTTTGCAGGTATGTACTCTAAATTGTTCCTAATCTGTATTAACCTGTGATAGAAAGATTCCTAAACATCTTGAGCAGATGCAGAAAAAGTCTCAGCAGATTTGATTCTATAGTTTTGCTGTAATTAGAAGTTTAGAACAGCATGTGTCAGAAACAAGTGAAAAGTGCATAAGAACATGAAAATACTGCATTAGTCAGAACAAATGTCTATGATAAACACTAAACCTTTATAAATAGGTATATTTAAACCTGATTTATTGGAAATTGCATAGATTTATAGAAGCACATGTTTTCTGTTATTTAATATAGAAAAAACCTATTGTATGTAAAGCTTATGTATTGCATCATACAGACATGCAATGTGCACCATCTAGTGGTTAAAAAAGAGTACTACCATGAAAATATTTGTATTAAAGCAATGCATTGCTAGTATGATTATTGCACACTTAAAGTGTACCAGAGAGATAAAGATAATTATCTATAACACTGAATAACAGGGATATATATGTTATTACAATATAGTAATGTTCATTGTTGTAACTATGTTTTAAAATACTTTAGTTAAAATCTGTATTATATATATTGTTAATGGTTATAAACATGTGACTATAAAAATGTAAAAGATGTATTGTTATGTAAAAATAAAACTACTTCCAGCCATAAAGTCAGTGGTCATATCTCATGCTGTTTGTGTGATTCTTTGCAGTCCACGCCAAGCTGATCACCTTATCTCATCGCGTCTACAATCATCGGCTCTCTTAATTCACATTTTGAGGCCGGTAACAATACCCCTTTATCTCTGGTGTTCTATAATAAAGGCATCTGCAGGAGTTAGTGGGTGTTGTGTGACTCCAGCACAATATACACCTGTATCTACCGTTTATTGCTGTTCTCTAATAGAGCCATCTGCAGGGCTTAGTGGGTGTTGTGTGACTCCATTACACTGCTGTTTTACCCAACTCCCTTCAGGCCATTACCATGTCTGGAAGGCCAGCAAGGAGAGGCAGACAGGCGTGAGCCGATAAAAGAGGGCAAGCAGGCTCTGTGTCTAGAGACAATAGTGCTGGTCGTGGACGCGGTGCATTGTCATCAGCACGTGGCCATGGGACACGCTTGTCCTTCTTTTCGGCAGCTGGACATGTTGCGCCGCAACATGCCAACGACTTGGTAGAGTGGATGACCAAGCCCTCTTCATCCTCCTCATCCTCTCTCACCCAGTCTCAGGGTACTAGCAAAGCAGCTGCCAACGCATTGTCTTCCCTCCTCTCAATGTCATCATCAGTGACTCCTTCCCTAGACCCACCACGTCCTCCTGAGGAGTCTCCTGAACTCTTTGAGCACAGTGTTGGGTACATGCTCCAGGAGGATGCCCAGTGTTTTGTGGGCTCTGATGATGACACTCAGCTAGAGGAAGGCAGTAGCGTGAGCGCAGAGAGAGGGGATGCTCAAGAAGGACAGCAATCTGGCAGTCATGTTCCACAAGCTGCAGCATACTGCCAGGTTTGCTACAGCGATGAAGAGGGAGGGGATGATAAGGGCACTGACTCCACGTGGGTGCCTGGAAGGAGAGAGGAGGAGGAAGAGGAGGAGGAGGAGGCACATGTCCAACAAGGCAGGATGCCCTCCGGGGGCCAGCTTAGGGGCAGCACACCGACTGAATCACACCGCAGAGCTCCGCCTGTGCAGGGCGCTGCCTCTGCGCGTTATTCTAAAAGTTCTTTGGTGTGGGCCTTTTTTGAGACGAGTGCATCAGATCGCACCGCTGCTATTTGCAACATATGTCTCAAGCGTATCTCGCGTGGCCAAAACATCAGCCGCTTGGGCACCACATGCTTGACCAGACATATGTTGACCTGCCATGCAGCTCGTTGGCAAGCGTACCTCAAAGACCCACACCAAAGAACAAAGGGGACCTCTCCTTGCTCCTCATCAGCTGGCATCTCCAACCCCACTAGACCGTCAGTCCTCTCAGAAACCTGCTCTGCGAGGAATGAAGGTGTAGAATTAGGTGTGTCACAGCCAAGTGCTTCCGGGAACTCTGCTAGCGGTACAACCACGTCCGATTATAGCAGGCAAATGTCCCTGCCCCAGCTGCTGGAACGGCGAAAGAAGTTCACTCCCAGCCATCCACATGCCCAGCGGTTGAATGCTAGCTTGGCTAAATTGCTAGCACTTCAACTGCTGCCTTTTCAGTTGGTAGACTCGGCCCCCTTCCGTGAGTTTGTACAATGTGCGGTTCCTCAGTGGCAGGTCCCCAAACGCCACTTTTTCTCACGTAAGGCGATTCCGGCTCTCTACCGGCATGTGGAAGGCAATGTCCTTGCCTCGCTGGACAGGGCGGTCAGCGGTAAGGTGCATATTACCGCTGACTCATAGTCCAGCAGGCATGGACAGGGACGTTACCTGTCTTTCACGGCCCATTGGGTCACTCTTCTGGCAGCTGGGAAGGATGCAGGACAAGGTGCAGTAGTGTTGGAGGTTGTTCCGCCACCACGCCTCCAAAATGCTACTATTGGTTGTGACACACCTCTCTCCTCCACCCCCTCCTCTTCTTCTTTCTCCATGGCCTCTTCCAGTGCTCTGTCCTCAGAACCAGCGGTGCTTCGTAGGCGTTCCAGGGGCTACGCAAGTACGCAGGCAAAACGATGCCATGCCGTGCTTGCGCTGGTTTGTTTGGGGGACAGGAGCCACACTGGGGCGGATGTTTTGTCAGCTCTGCAGGGGCAGGCCGAGAGGTGGTTGACGCCACGCCAGCTTAAGCCAGGAATGGTGGTTTGTGACAATGGCACCAACCTCCTCTCCGCCCTCCGACAGGGACAACTGACCCATGTGCCCTGTGTAGCTCACGTCCTTAACCTGGTGGTGCAGTGGTTCTTGGGCAGGTACCCCGGCTTACAGGATGTCCTGAAGCAGGCCAGGAAAGTCTGTGTGCATTTCCGCCGATCATTTAATGCCTGTGCTCGGCTGGCTGAGCTCCAAAAGGAGTTGAACCTGCCCAAGAACCGCCTTATATGTGACACGCCCACCAGGTGGAACTCAACGTTGGCCATGCTGCAGCGGCTGCACACGCAGCAGAGGGCCATCAATGAGTACCTGTGCGACTACGGCACCAGGACAGGGTCAGGGGAGCTCGGTTTTTTCTCACCACGCCAGTGGGGCATGATCAGGGATGCATGCACTGTCCTGTCACCGTTTGAGGAGGCCACAAGGATGGTGAGCAGTGACAGTGCATGCAACAGTGACACTGTACCTCTTGTTCACCTCTTGGAGCATACGCTGCATGGAATAATGGACAGGGCACTTGAGGCAGAACAGAGGCAGGAAGAGGAGGACTTCCTTGCCTCTCAAGGCCCCCTTTATCCAGGCAGTGTTCCTGCTGTGCCACCCATCACACAGGAAGAGGATGAGGAGAAGGAAGAGGAGGAGGAGGATGATTGTGTCAGCATGGAGGTGGAGGCTGGCACTCAGCATCAGCAGCAGCAGCAGCAGCAGCAGTCTTGTAGGGATGATTTACAGTCCCAAGAAACACGTGGACTTGTACGTGGCTGGGAGGAGGTAGCTGCAGATCATGTTGTCCTTAGTGACCCAGAGGACTCCGGACCGAATGCCTCAGCTAACCTACGCTGCATGGCCTCCCTGATCCTGCAAAGCCTGCGGAAGGATCCTCGTATTCTTCGGATCAAGGAGAGGGACCATTACTGGCTGGCCACTCTCCTTGATCCACGGTACAAGGTTAAGGTTGCCGACCTTATCTTGCCATCGCAGAGGGAGCAGAGGATGAGACATCTCCGGGAGGCCTTGCAGAAAGGTCTGTGCAACGCGTTCGCAGAGACTGGGAGGTTACAAACTCCTGGTCCTGGACAACGTGTTGCTGAGGCATCGGTCAGAAGGAGCGGTGGAGAAGGTGGCCGTCTGACTGATGCTTTCAGCCAATTTTTTAATCCGCAGCCCCAAGGTATGATCGGTTCCAGCACCCATCGCCAGCGTATGATTTACATGGTGCAGGAATACCTAGGGGCAAGGTCAGACTTGGACACCTTTCCCACCGAAAATCCTCTGGCTTACTGGGTCTTGAGGATGGATCACTGGCCAGAGCTTGCACAGTATGCAATTGAGCTACTGGCCTGTCCTGCATCCAGCGTTCTTTCGGAACGCACCTTCAGTGCTGCTGGCAGCTTTGTTACCGATCACAGGGTGCGCCTGTCCACCGAATCAGTTGATCGACTGACCTTCATCAAGATGAATCAGTCTTGGATCACCCACAGCTACCAAGCACCTGAAGCTGATGTAACAGAATAATTTTTTTTGAAATATCACATCCCTTCAAGACTGCCTATGCTGATGCTGAGTGACTGTCCTGTTATGTTGATTGTCTATCCTCTTCCTCCTCCGCTGATATGTTGGAAGAACATTTCTGGTTCTGGGTGATGCCTAAGGCCCAATTTTTCTGCCCCTGTTTAACAGGGGCGTTTAATTACAATTTTTGATGCAATGCTTTGCAGCAGGGCTAATTCCTGCACTACAACTAGAGTATATGGGAGAGGTTGCAGTGTGGTGGCACCAGCACCAGTGCCTAAGGCCCAATTTTTCTGCCCCTGTTTAACAGGGGCGTTTAATTACAATTTTTGATGCAATGCTTTGCAGCAGGGCTAATTCCTGCAATAAAACTAGAGTATATGGAAGAGGTTGCAGTGTGGTGGCACCAGCACCAGTGCCTAAGGCCCAATTTTTCTGCCCCTGTTCAACAGGGGCGTTTAAGTACAATTTTTGATGCAATGCTTTGCAGCAGGGCTAATTCCTGCAATAAAACTAGAATACATGGGATAGGTTGCAGTGTGGTGGCACCAGCACCAGTGCCTAAGGCCAAATTTTTCTGCCCCTGTTTAACAGGGACATGTAATTACAATTCTTGATATAATATTTCACAGGAGGGCCCCTTCCTGTGCCCACCCAGAGTAACGGTGAGGACTTATAGTGTTGTGGCACCAGCACCACAACCACCAAAGGTCAATTTTTCTACCACTGTTCAACAATGGCATGTAATTACAATTCTTGATATAATCATTCACAGCAGGGCGCTCCAGCGCCCACCAAGAGTCACTTTGAGGGCTTACAATGTTGTGGCAAAACCAACACCTTGTTCCGCCATTTCTGCAGAGCATATAGGGCAGGCCCCTACTTTCAAACATCCAATTTACAAACATCTCCTACTTGCAAACGGAAGGAGACAACAGCAAGTGAGATGAAAAAAGATGGACGACAAAACAAATTATACAGGGGTGATAACCCTTCCCTATGTTTTCCAAAAAAGCTTAAAAATAGTTTTTTTGACTGGAGCTACACTTTAAAAATGTACCAGTTGAAAATTACAAACAGATTCAACTCAACACAGCAAACCTACACAGTCCCTGTCTTGTTTGCACCGCCTGTATACTGCTGTTCTGAGTATATAGGGCCTGGGGGCCACACGCATTTCCTTTTTTTAATATGGGTACAGGGTTCCCCTTAATATGCGTACAAGACCCAAATAGGCTGGTAATGGGTAGGGAGGGCTACCCATGCCATTTTTCTCAATGATTTTCAACCATATTGCAGGAACCATATATAACATTAAAACCGCAAGCAGTTTTAAATGGTGTTATTTCCGTTTAATGTCATTTTGTGCAGGGACTGTTCTAAACACGGGAAACACGTGGCACTTCACAGGCATACTACAGACACCCCCCAGGCACCATATTTAAAGGAATATTTCACTTATTTTTTTCACTTTAATCGTCATTAAAATCAGTGCTCCCGCCAAAACGGCCATTTTTAAAAACATTTTAGGCATTGACCCATGTCCCCTGGGGCAGGAGCCAGGTCCCCAAACCCTTTTTAGGACAGTATCTTGCATATTAGCCGTTAAAATTAGCACTTTTAATTTCGAACGTTCGAGTCCCATAGACTTCAATGGGGTTCTAAAGTTTGTACGAATTTGGGATCCGTTCGAAAGTTCTGTTGCGAACCGAATCGGGGGTGTTCGGCTCATCCCTACTCCTGCAGATGCCTGTATGAGAGAACACCAGCAACAAAGGGTAGATAGAGGTGTATACTGTGCTGTGCTATAGGCACACAACACCCACTAACTCCTGCAGATGCCTGTATGAGAGAACACCAGCAATAAAGGGTATATACAGGTGTATACTGTGCTGAGGCACACAACACCCACTAACTCCTGCAGATGCCTGTATGAGAGAACAACAGCAATAAAGGGTAGATACAGGTGTATACAATGCTGTGCTGTAGGCACATGACACCCACTAACTCCTGCAGATGCCTGTATGATAGAACACCAGCAATAAAGGGTAGATACAGGTGCATGCTGTGCTGTAGGCACATAACACCCACTAACTCCTGCAGATGCCTGTATGAGAGAACACCAGCAATAAAGGCTAGATACAGGTGTATACTGTGCTGGAGGCACACAACATCCACTAACTACTGCAGATGCCTGTATGAGAAAACACCAGCAATAAAGGGTAGATACAGGTGTATACTGCGCTGGAGGCACACAACACCCACTAACTCCTGCAGATGCCTGAGAAAAAAACACACTGTCGCTGCCTATCTAGCTCTTTCCCTGCATTCTGGAACATACTACACAAGGCCGCCGCGCTGGCGGCCTTATATAGTGTGGGGTGTGTACTAAACCCCCCTGAGCTATAATTGGCCACAGGCATCTTGCCTGTGGCCAATTATTGTTCTCTTCGCTGCCAGGGCTGTGATTGGTTAAGCATGTGGGGTCACAGTGCATGCTTGACCAATCATGAGCCAGCAATGCACTGCGATGGCACAGTGCATTGTGGGCCATGAGCGCCGCACGAGTTTGGCGCAAACGGCCCATAACGTTCGGTATTCGCCGAACGTGCGAACAGCCGATGTTCGAGTCGAACATATGTTCAAATCGAATACCAAGCTCATCCCTACTGATGACTTACATCCCCATTTCTCCTTGTCTCTTTTCTTGTCTTTGGAGCTCAGTTTTCCCTTGGGATTCTCAATTAGCTCCTTCACTGAGGTCCCTTAAATTTTCTTGCCGGTTTTGGGAAAAGCTATTTTTGTGAGGCTCTTAGGACTTCAATGAGTAATTGATGGCTGATACCAGACTTAGGGCACTCAGCTCAGAAATGTCCAACCTTGCCGCACCCATAACATCTCTTCTCTCGCCCTTGGTACAGTTTTTGTTTACTTTGACGAGTACTCTGTTCTGCTACGGGTTTATGGATATCAGGGAAGGTCAACCCCACCAGTTCCACTATCTTCATCTGAGAAGGCAATTTCTGCATGGACAGCTTGTGCCACCTACTTCTCTTTGTTTCCAGCAATAGATTTCAATTCTCTCAATCTTTGACTTTTTTCTTCTAACAGAGCCTCCTCCTCTCATACTTCTCTTATCAATTCAGGATATGTGGATACCACTTGAGTTATTTTCAGTAATAGCTTTAATACCATAGGATCATTTAGCTGGGCTCTGAGCAGAACCCGGTTCAGATGAGCCTAGTCAACATCTTTGGGGTGAATACCCCTCCAGGATAATTTGATGCAACATCCTGTCTACTCGGGAGATGTATTCGGGCAGGCGTTTTCCCTTGTGTTGCTGAGTGTGGTTGAATTTATACATCAGGTCAGCATAGTTTCAACCCTCCCGAATACAGAATACAGGGTGTCTATGTAGTCCATGGCAACACAAGTTTTCTTGCTAATCCTCAGATTATGGATAACATCAGCCGCTGGGCTGTGAAGGCTCTCACTAAGCCGTTGTTGTTTCACAGCCTCTGGAACACTCCACTCTTCCATAGCCTGCAGAGCCTGACTCATCCATGTCTCAAACTCTTCTTCTCCCACAGGGGTCGGCAAGTGCTCTGAGAAAAACCTGAGTCTTTGATAGCTCTGATTGGCATTTCCAGATCCTTTCCTCACCAAGCTCATGAACATGTGGAAAGAGAGGGGAGGAGCACTGGCCCCTTGCGAGTCGACTCCCAAAGGTACAGAACCCTTTTCCTGAGTTCTGGTCCAGGGTTGCTTCTCAATAGGGATGAGCTTCGAGTTCGAGTCGAACTCATGTTCTACTCGAACATTGCCTGTTCGCCTGTTCAGCGAACAGTGAACAATTTGGGCTGTTCGCAGCAAATTCGAAAAGCCGGAACATCCTATACAAGTCTATGGGAGAAATCTAAAGTGCTAATTTTAAAGGGTAATATGCAGGTTACTGTCCTAAAAAGTGTTTGGGGACCCGGGTCCTGCCCCAGGGGACATGGATCAATGCAAAAAAAAGTTTTAAAAACGGCCGTTTTTTAAGGAGCAGTGATTTTAATAATGATTAAAGTGAAACAATAAAAGTGTAATATTCCTTTAAATTTCATAGCTGGGGGGTATCTATAGTATGCCTGTGAAGGGGCGCATGTTTCTGCTGCTTAGAACTGTCCCTGCACAAAGTGTCATTTGTGCAGGAAAAAAAGTCTTTTAAAATCACTTGCGGCTATTGTCGGGTCCCGTAATACAGAGAACACTCAATGAGTGTTCTCTGCATTAGCCGACAATTCATTCATTCATTGATAAAAAAAAAAAAAAAAAAAAAAGCGTGGGGGTTCCCCTACATTCAATTACCAGGCCCTTCAGGTCTGACATGGATATTAAGGGGAACCCCGTGTCAAAAAAAAAAAAAAAAATTGACGTGGGGGTCCCCCTAAATATCCATAACCAGACCCTTCAGGTGCTGGTGGATGGCCGTCTGATGACAAATGGCAGAGCTTGGCTCCTCTGGTACGGGTTGGAAAGTGGAACACCGCGACCCCTCTCTCCATTCATGGAGAGATCCGTCTCACGTCAGTCCCAGCAGGAAGAGAGCTCCGCGCAGGCTTTTTCTTCTTCTATAGCTACTCCCAGCAATCTCCCTGATGGTATCAAAGATCCCTGGGATATGTAGTCCAAGCGCATAATTACTCAAAGCGATTATCAGTCTGAGGAACTACTCATCCCACAATCCCTTTTGTTTGGCTCACAAATATGATGTCAATTGATAACACTGAGCACTAGAGGGACATGCAATGAATGGGAATACCAAAGGATCACTTTACTTTACGGTGGTAGTCCATATTGCAACATCTGTTTTGAAAGACCAATAAAGACTATAAAGATGGCTTACTTTTGCAAGCAGCTGGCTGGTGATCTTCACCTCCCTATATTACTATTGCTCACTATTGTTGTATTTCTATCTGTGATTCCTTTGGGGAGGGATAGAAAAGTCCTGCAGATTTAACTTATCTTAGTCAAGATTATCGTCAACATATGGACGTGCCATTCGTGTTTTATTGGAAAATAGACAGGAAATTACTCTTATGCCGCGTACACACGGGCAGAGAATCCGTCGGAATGCGTCTTATCGGACCGTGTCGTCAGATAATCCGACTGTGTGTGGTATGCATCGGACTGATTCCGTCCGAATCTCCGTCGGACCCAATTTTCCAACATATTGGAAATATTTCCAGACCAACTGGGCCGGTCGGATGTAATCCGATCATGTGTAGAGAATTTTGATCGGACCAAGTGCCACGCATGCTCAGATCAAATTCCTACATCAAAGCTATTGGCTACTAGCCTGAATCTAGTCCCATCGTAACGAAATTACGTCATCACGTTCTGAAAGATCGGATTTTTCGACAACTTAGTCCGACCGTGTGTATGCAACAAAATCTGACGGACAAAATCAGATGGATTTGGTTGTGGAAATCTCCGACCGTGTGTACAGGGGCTAAGAAAGAACAGCAAGCATCGAACACGATACAACCACCTAGTGTTAGTTCCACTAATCAGTTTTAAGCTTTCCCCACTCTACGAAAATGTTGCTTTGTTTTTGTCTCTTTTACAGCAGTGTTTTCAAAACTATGGAGAACTGCTGGGGAACTGTTGGGGATACAACACAGGATTCTGAGGATTTCAAGGATTGCTTTATACAAGCACAGTACATATTAAGAGTTAGTGAATGAGTCACATGAGGAGGGGAGCACAACACCTTATTGCCCTAATCTGTTTCTTTTGTGGAGCATGGATTGTACCTTAGATGATTTGATTTTGAACGGTGAAGACTGCATGAGCTAGCACTTTATCTATGAACTTAATTTATGAACTGGTTATTACTATTACTTTTTGGTTTAATGAAGGAGGTTAGAATTTTAGGGTTTACTTGAAGTAACACACTACCCCTGCATAGGGAATCACATTGTTAAGACAATGCTGGATTTGAGACATAGCACATCTTAAAGGGACATTGCACCTTATACCCAAGTAGCAGTCCATCCATTATTTCTTAATTGGATTGTCACACCGTAGCGTGGGATTACTTACAATTTAAAACAATCTATGTTTCAAATTGTACACAATCATGGGGTGTTAAATGGAGTGGATTATAAAGGCAAAGTTGTGAAGTGAAGAGATGCTGTCACGTTTAGAAATGTAAAAAAATATATGATGAAAATGTTGTTTTTGTAGCAATGACCCCGGAAGGAGCTGCTGGTTTTATTTGGCTTACCATTACCTTCTTGACTGCTTCTCCGTCTAGGGTTCCCATGGTAGATGGCCCAAAGAAATGTGGACACTGACACTAAATCTTCTTTTGGGTTATTTATTTGAACCAGAAACAGAGTTTCTCAATTTAGGGTAGAGGGTTGCATGGTTCCGCACCCCAGGCCAGGAGGGCCAGGGGGCTGGTCAGGAGGACCAGACCAGAACCAAACAGACAGAAAATATTCTCTGGAACAGAACCCCGTGCACGTGCTGTCAGTACCATTAAATACCACCTCCCAGAATGCACAGCAGGAGAACACTCCCACTGGGCTGGTACCGAAAGAACAGTGGCATTCAATACACCCAGCTAGACTGCGTTCTTACTCTTGCCGGCGTTGACAGCGACACCTGTGGTCAATGAGAACCCAGTCCAACCCAGCTGGACTTACACTGAAACCATAAATTTAGAGAATTAGCCCCAAAACCAAACTGTGGTTTCAGGAAAGTTTAACTTTGAAAAACATATAGCGCTTGCTCGTCAGGAGCCAGGGCTACATACTCAGCCCTCCCATTTAGACAATGTCTTCATCGTCTGGGAAGAAAACAAAAACTTTCAGTCCTGAAAGTTGAGTACCTGAACTTAAAATGTTGGGATGGGGAACGGAAAGAAAAAACAAAAAAAAAAACATAGAACATGTAATACGTTTAACATTTGACACAAAACAAGTCACATAGTACACAAACACCAATGCCTGACTATCTACACCAACCACTCTTTGGTAGCTTGATAGATGATCTTGGTGATTCCTGAAAAGAAAACACACAAAAAGAACAACAAAAACACATACTGTGGCTACAATCCTAGGAGGCAAAATCCCATTCTCAGCAGAAAATGAGACTCCCTCTCTAGTGCTGATAACCTACATATCTGCGTGCAATAGTCCAAGTGTTTGTGCAGACCCCCACCACCTAGTGGTAAGAGTAACAAAATGCAAGTTCTGTGGTCGGTAGTCGACCTTGACACGGAGCTCTCTTCCCATAGACCTAACACTTGCTAACTAGCCCCACAGTCCTTGAACTTCAAAAATTATTTTAAGCAGAGGGAAGAAAAAAAACAGTCTCTATAATTGTTTTACCAATAAAACTGCGGATCAGGCAAAGTTAGTGTTTTCCCTTTAGAGTCCACCGTAGTGATGAAATAGACAAAATTGTCCTTTCCTGGCCAGCAAATGGCAACCTTGTCGGAGTATATATGTCTCCCAAAGCTCCAATGCTGAAGACACCTGGTGAAGTGTTCGTATATAGCAGGGGAACATCCTTGTTTCCTAAAGGGCTTAGGTACTTTCAAATAGTCCAATACATCACTAGCATACCAATGCTCTCAATTTTTCTCAATTTCTTGCATAATCTCCTTGAGAATGTAAGGGAACTCCAAACCGTATTCTGTAGCCACCCGCTTGTTCAGCAGCTGCTGGGACCATGCGAGCCTAGGCAGAACTCCAGCACTTCCATCCCCGGGAGGCACATAAAAGTTTGGTGACTTACCATGGCAAAAGACATTTTCTTAGGTTCAGGCAAACTAACAGGTTTAGGCAAAGTCAAGTCAATAGTTGTAGGGGTTCCCACCCGAAGCGATGCACTCCCCGAACTTAGGGTTAACCTGCCAGAAACATTGCAGGTTTGCGGTCACATTATCTGCATTGTCCCATAACATCTCTTGGGACAAAGTCTCAAACAAATTGTCATCCCCTGACAAATTGGACAGGGAATCTATCTCTGTGTCACGCAACTCCTCTGCTGGCAAATAATTACGTACAGTCCCACGTAACACAATTTCCCCAGATTTCTCACCCGTATCTGTAGTGGATTCCTTGGGGGCGATCTCTTTCCCCCGATCCGATCCAGGCAAGTTCTGAGTTGAGCCTCTACTGCGGCCGCAGGAGGCCTTGACGTAACCCACTTTCTTCAGAGCAGGCACAGTAATTGTGGTAATGGTAGATGAGGTAGTGTCCATAACATCTGGAGTGGCTCCTCCAGTAACTGTGGTGACAACATCTCCCTCCAGGACACTGGTTGTTGTAGATGGCATAGAAGTTACAGGCCTCACCACAGGAGCATACACAGCAGACTCCTCTGTGGCACCGCCCGTGGCCCAGTCCATGTGGTACACCTGAGGCAGGACAGTAGGCTGCTCAATTTTAAACAGATATTCTCCACACTGTAGGTATTGGACAAATGGCCGGAGACTTGCGACCAGTCCCTCTCACTTGTTGCAGAGCATTCCTAACGCCTCAACGTCTCCCGTTGTGTACAGTATAAATGCCCCTGCGGTCTCAGGCGAATTCCTGTATCTGTTAGTAAAGTCCCAGGCAGTCTCACACTTGTGGGATTTCCCACCGAAGGCATCCTGGGTCCCATGATGGACGATGTTCCTGGCATCCGGAACATTTTCTTTTTCTTTCCGCAAATTAAAAAAACATCCTCTTTCTTCTTTCTCCTACGACACACTCACGCAGTGCCTCGTGCAGGGAAAAGAAACAGGCAAGACTTCTCCCACTGGTTCCTCCAGTCATGCAACTCACTGGCTTTTTCCAACTCCACCCACAGTTTACGTGCCAAACAGTGGCCGTCAATCACTCAAAAATACAACCCTCTACCATATAAAATCCACACGGACAGCTCCTTTTTAGTTGCAAAAGGTAACGGTAAATCCCGGACTAAAGGCCACACATGTAGCACTGACCATTTAGAAATGTAAAAAAAAATATATGATGAAAATGTTGTTTCTGTAGCACTGACCCCCGAAGGAGCTGCTGGCTTTATTGGGCTTACCGTTACCTTCTTGACTGCTTCTCCGTCTAGGGTTCCCGTGGTAGATGGCCCAAAGAAATGTGGAAACTGACACTGAATCTTCTTTTGGGTTATTTATTTGAACCAGAAACAGAGTCTCTCAATTTAGGGTAGAGGGTTAGGAGTAAGTTCAGGTACTTTAGACTGCAAAAAATGATGAAGTCTCTTATAAGAAAAAAAAGAATAGCACAGCTGGATTTTACAACCCCCGGATAGACCTCCTCTCACTAGGTCTAGCAGCCGGTATGGTCTTAAGTAAAGTCTATGCCACAGACTTGAGCGTAGAATATTTGAGAAAGTCTCTGCCACAGACTTGTGCATAGAATATTTGAAAAAGTCTCTGCCACAGACTTGAGTGTAGAACATTTGAGAAAGTCTCTGCCACAGACTTGAGCGTTACTGAGGGACATAGACAAATTTAAAGAGCTATCATGCGGTACCAGTATCTCTCAGCCAATCCGATGATACAGTATGAGTGTAGATCCATGTAGTGTCCTTCAACTAAGCCATCAGGCTCCTTCAGAGAACCCAGCCTTGTGCACCTCCTTCTCCTGAAGAGTCCTCCCCTGAGGTTTCTTCAGTTGCTGGGCCTCTCCCTTGGATGAGACGGCACCGGACCACCTTTGGATCAATTGGCCCCAAAATCCATTCAGGCCTGTCCCTTGCAGTTGCGTTGCCTCGGGCTAGCCAGCCCCAAGACTTTAAATGCATGGTTCCGCACCCCAGGCCAGGAGGGCTAGGGGGCTGGTCAGGAGGAACAGAACCAAATAGAAAATATTCTCTGGAACAGAACCCCGTGCACGTGATGTCGCTACCTTAAATACCACCTCCCAGAATGTACACCAGGAGAACACTCCCACTGGGCAGTGACAGCGACACCTGTGGTCAAGGAAAACCCAGTCCAACCCAGCTGGACTGGCACTGAAACCATAAATTTAGAGAATTAGCCACAAAACCAAACTGTGTGTAGCGGCCATAACCCTTGCAGGGCAGCCTTAACTTTTGAGCTTACCGGTTACCTCCGCTTGGCTGGTTCTTTCACGTCTAGGGGTTCCCAGGGTTAGTACCCAACAACTTTGGATGCTAACACCATAAAAGTCCTTTAGAAAAGGTTTTTATTTGCAGGGGTAACATCCAACAAACACAGTCTAGTATGGGAACAGAGGGCAAGGGTGAAGGAACTCAGGCACCTTGAACTGCTAATATCAGAAAGTCTCTAATACCAAACAGAGAGTAGCCACCCGCAGCTGGGCTCTTCGAAGCTGAACAAATCTCTAGCCAGAGATTATGGGAGTCAGCACTTTGATCCAGAACTTGTTAAATCTTTGACCTTGAGTAACTTGTAACAGAAGTGAACAGGAACCTTTTTCCTCAGTACCTGGAACGTTCTCTGTCTCCTTTTCAGTACTGGAAAAAGCGTGGATTCGTCAGTGTCCTTACCAGCCCAGCAACCAGGCACTTCTCAGGATGCCAGCTTGTTGGCCCTCCTCTGAAGAGTCCTCCCCCGGTCACTTATACAAGCTGTGGTGCCCCTCCAAGCCGAGAGCACACCCGGACGCCTTGAATCCTTCCTCAGTTACTGTGCCTCGGACTAACCGGTTCCGAGACTCAGGAACAGATGGATCCTTACCCCAGACCAGGCGGGTCTATTGGGGTTAGCCAACCAAAGCATGTTGCGGAGCAACATACGCTCCAGTGACTGGCTACCTCGGTCCAGAATCAGAAACAGGACGCTATGGCCTCACAAACGAACCTTGAACACGTGACTCCAACATCTTAAGTACCCTTCCCCAGACTCCTCAGCGGGGCCAAGCACACCCCCTGATTGGCTCCAGGAAAGCTGATACCCAAAACGTCCAACCAGGCCTGGTTCTGAGCCTGTCGTGTGCACCTAACTGTACACATGACCAGGTAGAACTCTAATACAGCCCAACCAAACTGATGTCAAAGTTAAACCTACATAATTAACCCTCAGAACCCCTTTACTGTTCTGAGGCAAAAACTAAATTTGTGCATGACAGATATTTTGTCCAAAGTGTCATCGCTACATGTGGTTTCAGGAAAGTTTACCTTTGAAAGACATATAGCGCCTGCTCGTCAGGAGCCAGCGCTACATTTCTATCGGCCTTAGCAGAGCTTACAAATGTTGAAAAGTGGCAATAGGTTATGCGGCTATTGTTATTTCTCTGGTTTGGCTTTGTTGTCATTTTGGTAATAATTCTCTTTTTGGGTCCCAGTATATTAACAGTTTTCTTATTTGGGTCCTTGGATTAAAAAGTTTATAAACTTCTACTTTAGAGAGATCTATCGCTGTCTTTAATAACAGGAAGTAGAGGCCAATCTCTTCCAATAAGGACACAGGCAATAATAAGACTATGATCCTAACCCATTCCACTTTTATTAAAAACAAAATGTATCTTTTTGTCTGGAATTGGGTTTTATTTTGGAATATTATGAAATAGAAATATGCAAATAGGTAAGTCAGTTCAAGTATACAGTTTATATAGATGATGAATATTTGATTTTCTCTTTTGAACTCAAATTAACCACAATTAACACATAAGGTCTACCTATTATTATATCATTTAGCATCAGCATTACCTTAATTTCCACTGTGGGTGCCCTTTTGTTGGGGGACAATTTCTATTTAAAGTTTTGTTGAATGAAAAAAAAAATACATCCATCTTGTAGTCGATGTCTGAAGAACTCTGGAGAACAACTTTACTTTGTTAGGACATACAGAAAGGTCAACTGCAAATTCGATGGGCATTGCAGGTACTATATACCTAGAGCTAACAGAATTGATTTTTCTATGAACCTTGAAAATCAATATTATCAATGGAATAATGCATGTTGAGCAGCTTGTGCTGAATTCTATGTTAAAATATATATTGATGCTAATGTATGTAGGATGCTTGGGATGTACTGCTATCTAGTGCTGACACTTGTCAAGATTTACCAGAAACTCTTCTCAGGATTTATGAAAGCAATCTGAAAACTAGATAGATTTTATAGTAACTGCTCCTAACAAGTATTTTGTGGAATCTTAGCTGGGGTACTGCACCTGTTTTCCAGCATGGGGAATATACTAACTTATGTATAGTTAATGAACTGCTGTTTTATTATGCCACACATAAAGAAGGGAGAAGAAGCGGTAGTGGCACCGTGTTGCTGACAAGCTCTTGATGAGCTATTTCTGCTGGTGAGCAATGTACGCAGCATATGGTGAGGGGTACTGGTGAATATTTATGCAGGCAGCAGCACAGAGAAATAGCAACAGAAATGGAACATTTACAAACCTGCTAACTGGAATGAAATAAAAGACAGGAATTAAAAATAAAAGGCCAAGCCCTTCTAAAGTTCTGATAGAAGAGAATATTTAAAGATTCTTGACAACATTAGTCACAAATGTATTCATCAGTCTAGTGTAAAACTAGATGATATTCTTGCCTTTGAAGTTAAAGCAGAACTTAAGCGTGGCCAAGGGTAGTCAGCTTTTGCAATAATGTGCAAGTATGCACAGTGTAGTGGCACATTACGGCAGATTTACTTCTAGGTTTGCCCTCCACCCGTGCTGACAGCTCCAGAATCTTTATTACAGCCCTGTCTCCTGCCACTGCCATTTTCTCCTCCACTTCTTCTGGGTCCAGCATCTTCTCTTTTCATACATTGGTCAGTTACTGATTACGTAGTTCCTTCAAATGCATGCTGGAGTTCAGTGGCAGCTGGTGCTCCATTTTTTAAGGGTGGGGGGGTTGGCAAACAAACCTAATTCCAGATTTAAAAAGAAGGCAGGAGGGACATTAATAGGCACCAGTAGGTAAACACCACAGGTAGCAGTTTAAGTGGTGTGTCAATTAAATGGCCAAGTTGTTATAGCAGGTAGTTCCATGATCACATCAAAAAGGATGCTTTCATTCAAATGTCATGATGCCACATTAGTCTTCTTAGGCCACAGAGATGAGCAGAGGCCATATTTCCTCTGTTCACCTCTGTGGCACCAATGCCGGATCGGTTCCCGGGATTCATCAATAATCACTGAAAAGTCGGCCTCTTCTAATCATTTGCTTTTAGTAGAAAGACCGTCACGTGAGAGAAATTGTAATACTGGGGTTATGACATCTAGCTGTAGCTTCAACATGGTATTAAACGTCATACTAATGACATAATTTCGAATTTAGGTGGTCGGCAAGTGGATATGCTTTATAAGAATTAGGATTTTGATATTTTACATATATTGTATGTTGCTGCAATTTCTTTTACCTAAAAGACAATACTAGAAATCTACAAAAAGATATCATATCTAAGCTGAGACACCAAGTGAAAAGAACCTATTTAGATTTTTTTGGTAATTAACAAACAAATAGGATTACTTCTTGTGCACATTCATATATTTAGAATTGCTACATCCATTTATTGTGTTCTATTATTTTTATAATTTTGATATTATGTGAAATATGTAAAAAAAGTGCTTTTAACATGCTTTTGAATAAAGGATAGTTAGGCTGCATGCCCAAGGACGTTTTAAAAAATGCAATTTTTTCGTGTTTTGCATTGGTATCAATACCCGTTTAGCCACACTAGCTTTCAGCCACGTTTCTCTGCCTCTATTCAAAATCAATGGTTCCCTATGGGAGCCCATTGATTTGAATAGAAGTCTCACCAGAAGTCGGATCAAGATGATCTGACTTGCAGTGCAACCTGTGTGCTGAGAATCTTGAAGGGGAACCTTGACAATATTTTGCGTGAGGTTCCCCCCCCCAAGATCCATACCAGACCCTTATCCAAGCATGCAGCCCGGCAGGTCAGGAAAAAGGGGGGGCGAGCAAGCACCCTCCCCCCGATCATACCAGGCCACCTGCTTCCGCCATGCGCAATGACTTATATTGGCATGGGGCGGGGCCAACCGATGGCGTAAGTTAGGGGACACGCCTCTTGTGATGTCATCACCTGGGGCATTATGGGGTGATGACATCACAAGGGGTGTGTCCTCTAGCTTACGTCATCGGTGGCCCTGCCCCTTGCCAATATAAGTCATTGCACATGGTGGAACCAGCATTACACCGGGAGATCACGTTGGGTCAACGTTGGAAGAAGAACAGAGGGAGAAGACCCAGAAAAAGAGCAGAAGATAGCAGAGAAGGCCCAGAGAAGGGGAGAAGACCCAGAAAAAGTGCAGACGATAGTGGACAGAGGGGAGAAGACCTATCAAAAGAGCAGAAGATAGCGGAGAGAGGAGAAGAGCTAGAGTTGCTTTAATAAAATACTTTAAAAACCTGTGTAGTGTGTTTATTTTTGACACTTTTTTATTTAGGTGAATGGGTAGGGGCACGATGTACCCCATACTCATTCACCTAGGGTGGGGGGCTGTAATCTGGGGGGCACCTTGTTTTAGAGGGCTTCCAGATCACTATAATTCCCCACCCGCAGACCCCGACAACCACTGGGCAACGGTTGTCGGGAAGAGAACCTTGTCCTCATCAACATGGGGACAAGGTGCTTTGGGGTGGGGGGCGCAGGGGCCCCAAAGCACCCACCCCCCATGTTGAGGGCATGTGACCTGGTATGGTCCAGAAGGGGGGGCGCTCGCTCATCCCCCCCTTTTCCTGACCTGTTGGGCTGAGTGCTTGGATAAGGGTCTGGTATGAATCTTGGGGGGGACCTCACGCAAAATTTTGTCGGGGTTCCCCTTCAAGATTCTCAGCACACAAGTCACACTGCAAGTTGGATCATCTTGATCCGACTTCTGGTGAGACTTCTATTCAAATCAATGAGCTCCCATAGGGAACCATTGATTTTGAATAGAGACAGAGAAACGCGGCTGAAAGCTAGTGTGGCTAAACAGGTATTGACATCAATGCAAAACGAAAAAAAAATGTGTTTTTGTGTTTTTAACAACGCTTTTTTCCTGGCATCAGTACTTTGCAGCTCATTTTTAAAATATCCGTGGGCATGTCCCATTCTGCCAAGACCTTGCTTTCTTAGGTAGGTAGATAAGTAAAAGACAAGCAGTGTCTTGCTCTACATAGTTGTTGGTAAATCTAGAGTCTAGATTAGATTCTAGACCAACAACTCACCCTTTTTACCTCCCCAAGAAACCTGTGAAATATCTTAGGGAACCACTGCTAAAAAGGATAACACCTACAACTCCTGGTACATTAGTGAGATCCTAAAAATAAATGTCTTAACACTGTACTAACACTGCACTCCCTGTTTTATTTAATATTTATAATCTAATTTATAATCTAATTTGAATTGATCTTCTGAATCAGTTTTTTTAGTCATGTGACTGGCACAGCACCAAGGGACTCACACTGTAAAGAGCATATATATCGGCAGAGTAATAGGAAAAGATCTTTCCCTGCAGACGCCAAAGAACATGGAGAGATCAGCTTACTCTCAGAATAGTGTATTGCTATTTGCGAGGATAGCACAATGCACCTTTGCCTGTGAAGACAAAAATCCTTGCACCAGCCCTGCCAGCCAGCCTCTTAGCTACTCTGCAGCAGCGGAGATTTGTCTCTAGCAGCGGACTTGACTCCGTGGATTAGAAAATTAAACTGCAGCCATGAACTGTCATCAACATATGGAGAACAGGACCATAATTCACTTCCACAATGAGTAAAGGCAAAACGAATAGACCTGGTAAGGTCTAGCATAGACACTTGGCACTGCAGGTTAGAAATGAAATGAACTGTATCAGGTCTGACTCTGATACGTGGTTTAATTTCTAACATGTGGTACCAAGTGTTTATGCTAGACTTTATCAGGTTTATATGTTTTGCCCTTACTCAGTGTGGAAATGACGGCCCTGTTCTCCATATGTTGATATCAGCCAGATTCAGAGAGATTGACCAGCCTGGTTTTAATCAGCATCAAGAAGAAATTTCTCACACCTGATATAAGAAATCCAGAAGTCCAAGTATTTTCTGACCAAAACATGCACGGAAC
The DNA here is from genome assembly GCF_037356315.1 of Lithobates pipiens. Lineage (NCBI taxonomy): Eukaryota > Metazoa > Chordata > Amphibia > Anura > Ranidae > Lithobates > Lithobates pipiens. The sequence continues at coordinate 266,146,648 of NW_027507784.1, read as the reverse complement.
ATGTTTTTCCTGCACTGCAGGCAAACGCCCTTGCAATCTGCATGCGGGTGTCAATGTATTGTTAATAGAAGCCCAAATGCTGATTGCAAATGCAGTTTGTTTGCATCATCCCATGTACACAAGATGAGACAATCTCCTATTATTAGAGGTCCATTGTCAATGTGTAAGTTGGTATACAGTAGCTCTATGTCTAGAGCACTGACACTTCTCCAAATAAACATACCAAAGTGAACCCCAGAGAATACATTGAAAAGCCTCCACTTTTTAAAATTGTTTTATTTTATATGGTTCATTTGATTTTTTTTTGTTCATTTTATTCAATGAGTTTTTTTGTAGCATAAAAATTCTAACAAATTGCATCTAAAAATTAAAAAATTTTTTTTAGTTTGTTTGGATATAACTTTGCTATGCTTTGTGCTAAAAACATTAATTTACAGTAGAGCCAAAATACGCAGTATAGACTGGAATAAAAGCGTGACATTGAATCAATCAATCAAGGTTCTAGGACTTGTTCACACCAGCGTGCACAGAATAATGAGCTATTTTCCTGTGTGAGCTAGTGTCCATTATATGTGGGTGGAGAAGGGAATGCCTTGTATATTTACAGCGGCGCTATTTACCTTTTTTTCTTTTTTTCTCATTCGTGAAATGCATGTGGAGAGGGAAAGATCACCAACACTTAATAGCCTGAGGTGAAAGGGCTTGCAGCAAAGGTCTAAGGCCCTGTGCTTCTGAATGGTGTATGGTGAGTTATCCACAAAAATTTGCACCTTATGCCCCAGGACAGCCGAGTTCTCATTGGCCCTAGAAGCTTTCATCACCATTTCTTTTATAGCATAAAAAATGCAGTTTAACAATTATTTTGTGTGCCAAGCTGTCCAGACAAGGGGCCCTGTCAAGTTCCAGGCATTGGTCTGGTAGATCCAGAAATCGGATTTGAAGAATAGAACGTACTGCAGAATCTGAATTCTTCACCGTCTTCACCTATTGTCCAGATCATCAATTTTAGCAAGGGGCCCATTCAAATGCTCTTGGAGATTCTGGATGCTCTGCATATAGTGATTTGTGCAGGCAATAGTAGTTTGAAGTTTTGGTTTTAACTACTTCAGTGCGAGTACCCAAGCCCTGGATGTCTGCTTTAATATCCGCAGTGATCTGAGCAGCAGTTTTGGTCAGACTTTGTTCTAGCAGCTCAGAAAATGAGCACCCATATCTGCCAGTGAGAGCTCATGGCCCGGTGTGGTTGGCAGTTCAGGGCTAAGGACCTGTAATGGTGGCTGAGAGTCCAGGAAATCCTCTAGAGTGCGTTCATTTAGGGACTCCGCAGAATCTGGAGAGTCTCTAGGAACCAGGGGGTCAGTAGCTGGGGAAGACAGACCCTAGCAACTATCTAGCTGTTCTCCTCCCCCCTCTACAGCAGTAGGGTCGAGCATGCTCCAGTGAGCTGAATCAGCCCGGTGTCATTGGCTTCTGTGCGGAGCTACCCATTAATTTGGCAATCTTGCTGGAGCCAGCACATGTGGGCATTTTTTCATTTTTTTATTTTATTGAGATGTCACAAAACTCAACTGCAGTGAATAGTAACTGCAGTGCAGAACGGTATAGACATGCTGCGTTTTTTGCATCTCTCTTGTTGCAATGTGAATGGGGCACATAGTAAATATTTGTTTGATGTGTGGTTTTGTAGAGGCCTGCATTTTTTGAAGTGCAGAAAAATGCACGCTCCTGCACATAGTGAGAACGAGCCCTCAAAGTTTACAATTAATTAAAATATCTTTTATTTAGCTTAAACATTGTAGCGCTACTCTCGTAGGAGCCCTAGGATTCATTTCCAGGTCTTCCCCACAGACACGCAGTCAGGCACACAGGCTCATTCACACATTTCTTTAACCTCCCTGGCGGTATGATTATTTTAGATTTTAGGTGCTGAAACCATTATTTTGCATGGAAATTTGGCGTTTTATATTGTAGGCCTGTAATTCTTAGAAATAATTCACTTAAATCCGTCCAAACAAGAGTCAAATAGACATCCCAGGTATGAAATCATAAATTATTTATATATATATATATATATATATATATATATATATATATATATATATATATATATATGTGTATAAACTATAAATAATTATAACAAATTATTAAATTGTTAATTGTTAATTATAAAAAATAATAATAAAAATTATTCAATAATGTAATCAAATCAATAACACTGAAATGTGCTAAGTTGCAGAATAGTCGCTGTCATTACTTTTAGTGTTAGATGACGAATTTCCCCACGAATCATTATCGCTCAATTCTGCAAGTGATTCTAAATTTATTATCACTGTTTTCTAGCTGGTCTAAAAACACTTTTTTGATGTAAACAGACATTTTTTGGTTGCTAGGGACAATCTCCAGTTTCCTGGCATAAAGAATAGTATTTACAATATAAAACTGCATGCATGACACTGGAAAAACCACTGGGGACAAAGGGGATGTGTAAGTATTTGATACAGTACTGTAAGATTACAGTATACTGTATCTATACTGTGTTTTTTACTTTTTGAATTTGGCACCAAACTCCGTCCCCGTGCATTGCAATGCTCGAAGGGAACAGAGCTCGGCACTGTGACAGATTGAGAGAGACACGGCGGCTCGCAGATGACAGTGGGGAGACATCGCAGGATCCAGGGCACAAGATAAGTAAACCTATACATGGATACTGCAATGCAATCCCGAGTACTTTTGGTACTGAAATCTCACCCCGAGCTAGACTCGGAATACCGCCAGGGAGGCTACTGACCAGTCCAGGGGAGTTGGGCTTGTTGTTTTTATTTTTGGAGAACTTGGATAGGATTGAAGGAATTAGGAGGGATGCTGCAAAAACAAGAACTATATACACTTTAGGACTTCGTTATTCTTCAAACAAGCTGTATTAAAGCCTGTGCTTGTAGCAAATAGTGGACTTCAGCTTTAAGATGGGTGTAGTGGTTAGCACTTTCGCCAGCAGTAAAAAGGTTTGCTGGTCCGAATCCCAACCACCACACCAGAGGGGTTGACGTTCTTATGGAGGTCGAGTCAAAGAACAGAGGAACCATCTTAACCAGTGGCTCATAGTGTTTCAGAGGGGCTGAAGTTCTTATGGAGGTTGAGTCAAAGAACAGAGGAACCATCTTAACCAGCAGCTCCTATAGGTGTAGCGCTACAGTTTTAAAACTACTTTTACTGCTTTGCTTTATGTTATGCCTCGCTTTGGATGTCTATCTAGACTAAAGGTGAGCATCCAATCCTATATAGCTAAATCAAATGTACATGCTACCACAAATGAGGACAGCCTAGCACTCCCATACCTTATAATTATTTTCTGGCATCCCAACTCGCCTTTGTCTATGACTGGATAATTTCCCCTACAGAAAATGCGTCCGCAGGTAGGGGCAAGGGGGGTCAAGTGCCCCCCCTGGGATAAGGTATTGGATCTTAAATTCTGCACAGTTGCGTTGCTACTGGGTGCCACCAACCAGTGGGGTGACACCATTAAGGTGCTGTCAAGCTCCCCCATCAGTGTAGTGTGACTTTGGGCTCTTTTCCCTGCTCAGTCCAGCAGAGAACTCAGTGGCGCTGTGAAAGGCGAGCTGCGGGCTATCAGAGGTTTCCCCCCGCTCACCCTCCCTTTCTCCTGTCAGGGAGAAGAGATGGCGGGTCTCACCAGGTTCCCCGCCCAGCTTCCTGCCCGCTCCTTTCCTTCCGTATTGGCCATAACTGAGGGCCAATCAAAGGAGACTAGGAGAGGAGAGCATCATGGGAAATGTAGCCCCAAAGATTGGCAGCCCCATTTTCCACAGGGAGGAGGCTATAGCTCGATCAAGTGAGAGATTGAGAGACTGCACCCTTTAAAAAAAGCTGAGGGAGAGTGCTACAGGACAAAGAATGAGGAGTGTGCTAGACAGAAACCAGAGGGAGAGCCACGCTGCCCAGCACCACCAGAGGGAGAGCCACGCTGCCCAATGCCACCAGAGGGAGAGCCACGCTGCCCAGTGCCACCAGAGGGAGAGCCATGCTGCCCAGTGCCACCAGAGGGAGAGCCACGCTGTCGAGCACCACCAGAGGGAGAGCCACGCTGCTGCACGCCACCAGAGGGAGAGCCATGCTGCCCAGTGCCACCAGAGGGAGAGCCACGCTGCCCAGCACCACCAGAGGGAGAGCCACGCTGCCCTGCACCACCAGAGGGAGAGTCACGCTGCCCTGCACCACCAGAGGGAGAGTCACACTGCCCAATGCCACCAGAGGGAGAGCCACACTGCCCAGTGCCACCAGAGGGAGAGCCATGCTGCCTAGTGCCACCAGAGGGAGAGCCACGCTGCCGCATGCCACCAGAGGGAGAGCCATGCTGCCCAGTACCACCAGAGGGAGAGCCACGCTGCCCAGCACCACCAGAGGGAGAGCCACGCTGCCCCGCACCACCAGAGGGAGAGCCACGCTGCCCCGCGCCACCAGAGGGAGAGCCACGCTGCCCAGCGCCACCAGAGGGAGAGCCACGCTGCCCAGCGCTACCAGAGAGAGCCACGCTGCCCACCACCACCAGAGATAGAAAGACTGAGCCACTGCCAGGGTACAGACATGCTACACTACTGACCAGAGTCACCCCAGGGAACCCAGCCGGAGGGATCACTGCTGTAGTTTTGATGGGTCTGGTAAGAGGGCCTGTTAGCCGTTACTTATCCTAGTGACTGTACTACTTCTGCAGTCTCTGACCCTGATAATGTGATAATGACATTGTTGAAAAGGGGCGGTGCGTGGATGACCCTAAAATGATGCCCCCCCCTGAAAAAAAGTTCTGTGGATGCCCATGACTGTATTTCATTGGTGATGTCTATTGAACATACAAGGACCTTATATACATGTCTTCTGTGCACTCCTCTAAGGCCGCGTACACACGGGCGGACTGTTCGTCCAACTTTGTCCGCTGAACAGTGTTTGGGCGGACAGTCCGCTCGTGTGTGGGCTTTCAGCGGACAGTTTCAGCGGACAGTTGGACGGACAAGGTTTTTCGGAAATTCCGTAAAACTGTCCGCTGAAACCTTGTTTCAGCGGACAGTCCGCTCGTGTGTAGGCTTGTTCGTCAAACAAAGTTGCGCGCATGCTCAGAAAGGATTTTCACGCCGAAAGCTATAATGCAGTGTATAGGACGTCGTATTTTTCGTCCCGTCGTACGTGCCGTTCACGTCATCGCGCACGGTTTCAGCAAACTGTTCGTCCGTCGTGTGTGGCCATGTCCGTCCATGCTAAGTTTGAGCGGACTGTTTGCCGAAACTGTTGGACGGACAAAGTTGGGCGAACAGTCCGCGCGTGTGTACGCGGCCTTAATTCTCCCATTTTGTATACTGTTAATTTATTCTAACTCAAGAATTCCTATATATTGCAGCCACAAGTAACATGCAAGTGATCTGTAGCAGGATTGAATATATTTGATATATCCAGTAATGTTATTTATGATAGAATCTAGCATTTCCAGACATGTCTGCGAGGGGTGCTAATAGAGGACCACAGGGGATCTATTCATGCCTGGAGCTGAGTATAATATAGTTACTGCAGAGATGAACAAACACCTATTTTAAATAGGCACTTCTTATTGTAGTGCAAAAACTAATATATGTTAAGGATTTCAAATGTTATTAGACAGAAAAAGATTATAACAGTAAAGTCTGGGCAGTAGCATAAAAAAGGGGTCACATCCGCATCTGGTCCTATGTTCCAAGGGGCCTGGGAAAGTATTCAGACCCCCTTACATTTTTCACTCTGTTATTTCTCACCATCTTGGAATCCTTCAGGTGTTTTTTTAGCAAACTCCATGCAGGCTTTCATGTTTCTTGCACTGAGGAGAGGCTTCCGTTGGGCCACTCTGCAATAAAGCCCCGACTGGTGGAGGGCTGCAGTGATGGTTGACTTCCTACAACTTTCTCCCATCTCCCGACTGCATCTCTGGAGCTCAGCCACAGTGATCTTTGGGTTCTTCTTCACCTCTCTTACCAAGTTTCTTCTCACCGATAGCTCAGTTTGGCTGGACATCCAGCTCTAAGACGGGTTCTAGTCGTTCCAAACATCTTTCATTTAAGGATTATGGAGGCCACTGTACTCTTAGGAACCTTAAGTGCAGCAGAATTTTTTTTGTAACCTTGGCCAGATCTGTGCCTTGCCACAATTCTGTCTCTGAGCTCTTCAGGCAGTTCCTTTTGACCTCATGATTCTCATTTGCTCTGACATGCACTGTGAGCTGTAAGGTCTTATATAGACAGGTGTGTGGCTTTCCTAATCAAGTCCAATCAGTATAATCAAACACAGCTGGACTCAAATGAAGGTGTAGAACCATCTCAAGGATGATCAGAAGAAATGGACAGCACCTGAGTTAAAGCGGGAGTCCACCGGGACTCCGCGTTTTTTTTTTTTTTTTTAAAGCCAGCAGCTACAAATACTGCAGCTGCTGACTTTTAAAATAGTGACACTTACCTGTCCAGCGCGCCCGCGATGTCGGCACCCGAAGCCGATCTGTAGATCGTATCTCGGGTGCTGCCGCCGCCATCTTGGGTATGGGAATCAGGAAATGGAGCCTTTCGGCTTCATTTCCCGGTTCCCTACTGCGCATGCGCGAGCCGCGCTGCGCAATAAGGACGGTCCCCGCTGCCTCTGGGATCTGTGTGTTTTCCCAGCAGGCAGCGGGGCACTTGCGGGAAGGGGCGGGCACTTGCGGAAAGGGGCGTAAGATACGCCCCTTTCCGCAGAGAGCTATCCCGGAAGTGGGTACAGATACCTGTACTGTACAGGTATCTGCACCCCCCTCCCCCCTGAAAGGTGCCAATTGTGGCGCCGGAGGGGGGGAGGGTTCCGATGAGCGGAAGGTCCACTTTAGGGTGGACCTCCGCTTTAAATATATGAGTGTCACAGCAAAGAGTCTAAATACATGTGATATTTCAGGTTTTCTTTTTTAATAAATCTGTAAAAATTTCAACAATTCTGTGTTTTTCTGTCAATATGGGGTGCTTTGTGTACATTAATGAGGGAAACAAATGAACTTAAATGATTTTAGCAAATGGTTGCAACATAACAAAGAGTGAAAAATTTAAGAGGGTGAGAATACTTTCCATCCCCACTATATAGCGGGGTGGGTGATGGGGATCAGCTTCGCACTGTATAAAGAGGAGACTATTTGTTTAGTTAGCACCGGACGGCAAGGATTCCATTTACTGTTTGTTTTTACTTTGCAAACCTCCTGCAAATAAACCTGGCATCTGCCAGATTTTGAAGAAAGTGCCCGTTTGTTGACTGTCATTCAGAAAAGGTGATCCCCACAAGCTAATTCCTCCACAATATATATATATATATATATATATATATATATATATATATATATAATGTGTATATATATGTAGCATTGACCCCCTGAAGGAGCTGCTGAGTTTTTATTGGGCTTACCATTACCTCACCTGCTCACTGTGTCCATCTCAGGGGTCCCATTGTAGAGTAAATTAAAGAATGTTAGCCCCAACACTTAGTCTTTTTTCCAAAGAGATAAACATAAAGTTATGCAATAGAGGGATAGAGGGTAAGGGGAGTTCAGGTACCTTGTAATTGCAGGTCAGAGGTATTTCCTTGATCCAGAGGACAAACGGCTTCCACAGGCTGGATCTAGCAATCACCAGATAGGCCTCTCTCACTGACCTAACAGCCGGTGGGATGCTCAAACAAAGTCTCTGCCACAGACCTGTCAATTTAAATGAAATCGTTGTACAATCCTCTGCCACAGAAAAGCACAACCAGCAACTTGATTAGAAATTAAAGAATTGTCACACTGTACCAGTTTCCTTCAGCTGATCCGGCGATACTGTGTGGTAGGTGACCGGGGATGCGTCCTCCAACTGAGTCTCCAGGCTCTTCCAGAGATACCAGCCTTGTTGCTCGGTCCTCTCCTGAAAAAGTCCTCCCCTGGATCCTCCATTCGCTTGGCTTCTGCCCGCAGGCAAGACAGCACAGGACCACCCCTGGATTGGTAGGCCCCAAGACTTTTGGGCCCACCCTTTCAGTTACAAAGCCTCGGGCCAGCCGGCCCGAGACACAGGAACAGGCTGCACATACCCCGGGACAGGAGGGCCATGAGGTCGGGATAGTGAAGCCCGGAAAAAGAGCCCCACAAAATGACATCAGTACCTTAAGTACCCCCACCCAGAATGCACAGCGGGTGAACCACTCCCACTGGACTATTTACGAGTAAAAGGGGTATTCAGTGCATTCAGCCTGCATTTCCAACACTTATCGGTGGTGACAGTGACACCCATGGCCAAGTGGAAACTAGCACAACCCAGCTGAACTGGTAGAGAAACCAGAACTTTGAAATTATTAGCCAAACTGCAGCTTCAGACAACTTAAATTTACAAAAAACAATAGTGTCTGGGAGGGGCGTGGCGTCCGAGCTCCAAGATGGACGTGTGATCTAGGAGCTCCGTTCGGCCACCGGAGAGAACCGACTACCCTCGCAACCATCGGTGACTTCAAACAGAACGGACTCGTTCGCTAATCTATGCTGACACCGAATATTCCGTCAGCCATACCAAAAAACAAGAAACATCCGCAGACTCCGCGGAAACTTCAGAGCTTCTTCGGAACGCGCGGACCTCCACAAAATGCCGCTCTCCCGCCTGCGATGCTCAGTCAGAACCCGCCGAATCACCTGCATACTGGAGCAGCCTCTTTCAGCGAATCCTCATCGGGGACTGCTAGCCCCTCCACAAGGAGTCCAGTGAAACAAAAACTGCGGATCTCCTCACCAGAAGGCCGCGGCATGGAGGTAAGCGGGCCCTCTGCCATAGGCCTCACTCCTCAGTCACACATCGCTGACCCCATTGCGGCCTACCCCACCTCGGACAGGCCAATATCTGACACACTATTGAAGGAGATGTTGCTATCCCTCAAAGTTTCCATACAAACTGATATTACTGCTGAAATCACTAAATGTCATAGAGAAGTTATGGCTCTGGGCAACAGAGTGGATCAAGTGGAAAACTCACTAGGGAAATACACTAATTCCTTCAATGGCTTAGTAGAAGCCCATAAATCGCACGGAGAAGAAATTGCTTGGCTGAAAAACAAGGTAGCTGACCTTGAAGACCGCTCCAGAAGGTCAAATATAAAAATCAGAGGTATCCCTGAGGCCATACCTCCCACCCAACTTTTACAGTACGTGCATACACTGTTCTCCACCATCATTCCTACGCTATCCCCTCAGGACTTAACAATCGATAGGATCCACAGACTACCCAAGCCAGCATTCCTACCTGATAACTCTCCCAGAGATGTGCTACTAAAGATGCACTACTACCATATTAAAGAGCAAATCTTAATTGCCTCACGCAAATCCGACAATAAACATCCACAATATGCAGAAATAATTCTTCTTCCTGACCTGTCACGGCACACTCTCCAGCAACGCCGCAATCTAGCCACCATAACGAAAGCTCTGAGGAATCACAATGTTCCCCATAAATGGAGACACCCGGCGAAACTGGTCATTTCCCATGACGGAGCCACTCACATCGTTTCTACCCTGGCGGAAGGGATTGCGCTCTTGCGACAATGGGGCATAATACCCCCACAAGACTCACCTGGTCCGCAAATACCACCACTGACCACCACTCCAGATGAGTGGCAAGTGGTCTCTCGCAAAAGGGCTCCTAAAAAAGTTGCAGATGGTTCTACTTAATCCTTACCACAACGTATAAGGTTCTCTCCTGGGTCACAAGGGTTGTTCATTTTATTGCACCCTTTGTTGTATCCCCCGGATTATTATCCTACCTATGCAGTTATGTCTGCACATGAATCGTTTTCCAGATTCTCTTCTTAATATTTTCCTTATTTTTGTTGGTTATTGTTATGTTTTTTGTTATGTTTTCAGTTCCTTTCTAATTAGCACAGACTCTGCATGCCCTTACTGGTTGCCTCCTGACCTTGTACATTCCCAGAGGTGTTGGACACTTATTCTGAACCGGCTTTGCTCCCACCACTCATCGACTGACACAGTGAGTACGATCCCTCCCAGCGTACTTTACTCCTGCTAAATGACTATTACATGTGTATCTATTAATGCTAGGGGCCTTAACCACCCTGCAAAGCGTCACTCTCTGTGGTCTGAAGCCCTGAGGCGAAAAGCTGATGTCCTGTGTGTGCAGGAGACTCATTTCCAACTCAACAACCATCCTTCATGCACACACAGAAACTACCCGCATATATTTCTGGCACCAAACCCGGAAAAGAAAAAAGGCGGAGTTCTCCTAGCAATCCGAGATACTGTCTCATTTAGCCTCCGCAACTCCTGGATAGCTGAAAATGGCAGATATATTATAATCCAAGGTGACATTAATTCTAAACCATATACCATTGTGTCAGTGTATTCTCCGAACACACACCAGATCAGATTTCTCAACAGGTTACTCCGAAAGGTAAAATCTGTCCAATATGGGAACCTTATTCTGGGAGGAGACTTCATCCTAATCGTGGATCCCAAATTGGACACCTCTTCCACTGCTCAGCATGGCAAGACTTACCTGCACAGAACCCTTCATGCTGCAGACTTATATGATGTGTGGAGATGCACTCACGGTAACGAAAGGTCTTATACCTTTTTCTCCCACAGACACCTCTCTTATTCAAGAATTGACATGTTTTTAACTGATAAATGGACTCTGCAAAATGTCTCATCCTCATGCATTCATGACATCACGTGGTCAGACCACGCTGTTATTTCATTATCCCTCCATGAGAAGGGTGTCTCCCCCTCTCCACCCATCTGGCGTAGTAATGTTAGACTACTACAAGACCCCTGCACTAACCAATTGATCTCCCAGCACATTCATGAATACTTCCAACATAATGAACACTCTGTAGAGAGCCCCTTTACACTATGAAATGCCCACAAGGCTTCAGTAAGAGGTCTTTTAATTCAACTAGGAGCTAGAGCAAAGAAACGATACACAGCAACCTTGGACTCTATTACATCTGACATACATAGGTTAGAAGCGTTGAACATGGCGTCTCCATCACAATCTCTAACTGATCAGCTCTCTGCACTTAGAGAGAAGCTAAGGGAGCACCTCACCCAAAAATATGACACATACTTTCGCCGTCTACAGCTGTCCTCTTATGCCAACGCGAATAGGGCAGGTAAATACCTAGCCAACGGAATTAGGACAACACGCGCTAAAACCAAAATCTCCCACTTACTTCACCCTGTATCACATCACAAAATTCTTAATCCTCAAGATATTGCTAATCAATTTGCACAGTATTACAGTGAATTATATAACCTAAATCTGATCCACATACTGTACAGCCCACCCTACCCGCCATACAACGTTTTTTGAAGGATTTGAACCTCCCTCTACTCTCGGGTACACACTTAGCTTCCCTGAACTCCCCATTCACCACAGGTGAAATAGAATCTGTTATCACCACACTTCCGAATGGGAAATCCCCAGGCCCTGATGGGTTTTCTAATGAATATTTCAAAACCTTCCCTAAACTTCTTTCCCCATACCTTCAAAAGGTCTTTACCCAAGCGGCGGAACAGGCGTCATTTCCCCAAGAAATGCTGACAGCATATGTTGCTACAATTCCCAAACCAGGAAAGGACCCCACCACCCCAAGTAACTTTAGGCCCATTTCTTTACTAAACTCAGACATCAAAATCTACGCCAAACTCTTAGCTAAGCGCCTGGAAGAATTCATACCGTCCCTAATAAAAAACGACCAGATGGGTTTCATAAGCGGGAGACAAACTTCTGATGCAACGAGACGTATCATAAATGTTGTTCACCACGCTGCTCTATCTAAAACGCCTTCTCTGCTGCTCTCCATTGACGCAGAGAAGGCGTTTGATAGAGTAGACTGGAGGTACATGAGAGAGGTACTCTGTAGGTTCGGCTTTCAGGGCACTATATTCAATGCAATGATGGCCTTGTATTCCTGTCCTTCTGCTCAGGTGCTAACGGCTGGTATGCTATCCCATACTTTCTTGATTACGAATGGTACCCGTCAGGGGTGCCCACTGTCCTCTACTATTTTTAACCCGATGATAGAACCCCTGGCGGAGACCATCAGGTCTAGAGTCGACATATCTGGCTTCAAAATAGGTTCCCGCAACCATGTTGTCAATTTATTTGCGGATGACGTCATCCTGATGCTAACAAATCCGTCCAGATCACTACTGTTAGTCCATGAAATTCTGTTGAAATTTGGTGATATTTCCTATTACAAAGTCAACTTTGCTAAATCATTGATATTAAACCTGGGTATGGACAGGCGTATACAAGACCAACTTAAAAGAGACCTCCCGTACAAATGGCAGGATGAGGGTATACCATACTTGGGTATTACGATAACTAATTCCACTCGTACCATCGTTGCCTCAAATTTTAGACCACTGCTCGCCAAAATCGAGGAAACCCTTCAACACATAGCTAAAACTGAACTTGCGTGGTTGGGCAAACTAGCTGCTTGTAAGATGTTAGTGCTCCCTCACATACTCTATTTGTTTAGGACTATTCCATTACACATTCCCAATTATTTTCTTAAAGCTATCTCCAAGCTCATATGGAATTTCTTGTGGAATGGGAAGAAGGCACGGTGTACCCCCCGTAGCCTAATTCCCCATAGGCTGGTGGGAGGGGCAGGACTAATAGATGTTTATGACTACCTGTGGTCCACTAGACTAGACCAACTCCGACAGTTTTGGTTTAGAACCACTAATACTCCTCTATGGGTTGACCTAGAAAGAGCCATGGCTCCGGTTCCTGATCTCGTAGCTTTCCTTATGGGTGACATTTGGAAGCCTTGGGACTTACGCCAACTCTCCCCCATAATACAAACCTCCCTACAAGCATGGAGATTCCTCCTAAATCAAGATCACCGCATTCTCCAATCTATCAATTATTAATTTCCCCTGAGTCTCCTAGAAGCTCGTATCCCGATGCTGTCTTTGAAACAGTTTCCGAGCTATGGTATACACACTATCCAAAACTTCTTTATTGACCACAAGGCCCTTGATAGTGATCAGAAAATGCAAAGTTTGATCTCCCTTGCCATCATTTCTTCACGTGTATCCAAATCTCCAATTTCCTGAAGAAAAATACTCTTCCTACAATTAAACTACCACCTTCTGTTTGGCACTATCTTTCATGCGAATCCTCAAGAAACAAAGGCATTTCGATCTTTTATGCTCTTCTACAGGATAAAAAATCCTTCACGAACACAAAACAGATCAATGCTTGGGAAGCTGACTTGGGACTCATATTTCCAGAAGATCAGTGGACCACAGCGTTTCGTGAGATCCAAAAAGCCTCTCACTCCATTAGTTACTGGGCAATGTCTATTAGAATCATCAATAGATGGCAATACACGCCTTGTAGATTGTCGAAAATTTTTCCGCACACTTCCTCACTTTGCTGGAGGAACTGCGGGCAATCAGGTCATTTACTACACATGTTCTGGGAATGCCCCAACCTAATAAGTTTTTGGAATCAAACATTCCAACTCATAACTTCCATTACGGGTATAATTACTCTCCCCAACCCTGCTTTAGCGATCCTACATATTGGTATTGAACAATTCCCTTACAACATGAGGGTAGTTGTTTCTAATATTCTCCTGGCAGCAAGATCCTTGGTCTTGTTACATTGGAAATCAGCCATGACCATAAACATTACGGATCTGACCAACACAGTTCATCATCACTACACCCTAGAACGAGCATTAGCTATCAACACTTTAAAATGCAAGCAATTTGATACCACTTGGAGTATATGGAGTGCTAAATATCAGAGGTCTTAAGTTTTGTTGACATTCCGTTCTCTGTTTATTTCTGTACATCTCTGTGTTCATTTTGAGATTGTATTGTATTCTACTGCATGATGACTTTTAATCGATACAGTAGTGTGTGCTAATGTTTTTCCTCTACGTTATCATATCTTTTTTTTTTTTTTTTTCTCTTTCTCTTTTTTTTTTCTCTTCTTCCCCTTATAATTTGTATTACTTCATGCCCTCTTTTTTTTCTGTATCATCAAAACTTCAATAAAAATCGAATGTTTAAAAAAAACAATAGTGTCTGCTCATTAGGAGCAGGGTGCTACATATATATTAAAAATCAACAAAAAATACCATGGTATCAATAAAAACATGATGGGTGGTTGGAATAGCTGGTATTTGAGATGAAGCCTAGCTAAGGCCTGGTTCACACGGATTCAATTTCAGCTGTGGCTTGAGTCACACTGAATTGCATGGTAATGGACATAGCATTACTTCCCATAGTGCCAGTTCATATCAATGCAGCACAGCTGTGATATGATTTTAGGAAAGGGTCCTGAGCTACTTTTCTTTTTGACAGTGCAATTTGACCCCATAGAATATGCAAGGAACATCTAATGCCCCGTACACACGAGCGGACTTTTCGACATCAAAGGTCCGACGGAACGATTCCGGCGGACTATTCGATCGTGTGTGGGCTGCAGCGGACTTTTGATTTGCAAAAATCCGACAGACTTTAGAAATGGAACATGTTTCAAATTTTTCCGTCGGAACTCCGCCGGATCCAGTTCCTATCAAACAGCGACGCTAGGGCAGCTATTGGCTACTGGCTATGAACTTCCTTATTCTAGCCCAGTCGTACGTCATCACGTTCGAATCCGTCGGACTTTCGTGTGATTGTGTGTGGCCAAGTCCGTTCATTCGGAAAGTCTGTCAGAACTCTGTCAGAACTCTGTCAGAACTCGGTCGAAAGTCTGTCGGACCTAGTCCCTCAAAAAGTCCGGTCGTGTGTACACGGCATTAAATGTAACCAAAGTTACATCAAAAGCACACTACATAAGTGCACTGCAAATTGAGTCAAAAGTCAGAGACTTCAATATTTAACAATTCAAATTTTCTTTCTCTTCAGATTTACATACGGTATATTAAACAAGGGAAATATTTACTTTCAGTGTATCACTATACTATTAACAGTACCATTATCAATGTTCATAAATAACCAGGGACAAGTTGTCAAGAGATATCAGTGTTCATGAAAGTATCAAACAGATGGTACAGCGCTCTAACTAAAATAAAATGATTACTAACATATTAAAATTAATTAAAAGTCCAAAGATAGCTTTTGTGTCAAAAAGTCCACGTGAGGAATCTTCAGTGGTATACAGTCAGTTCATGCATAAAGTGACTTAGTGCCAAGGGGGGGGACCACCACCAATGGTAAAATTGGCTGCTCACCTCATCGTATGGACCCTTTAAATTACAGAGGGTTGTATGCACTTAAATATCAACTAATGCTTATCAACTCGTCCAATCGCTGTACTCCTCTCAGACAATATCTGACCGGTTCACAAACGAAAACACAGCTTTCTCCCATTCAGAGTCAAATGAACTGACACGCTCATGGAATACCCACACTGGATCGGTATATAAAACGTTTTAATGATGAATATACATTAAAAAACACACTTACAATAACGAAGCTTCATACGATCATTAAAATGAACAATGACCGCGGGTAACGTCACGTGATCTTCGTCCGCACGTTATGTCCCTATGGGCAGGACTTCATCAGCGGACACGGAAACTATGCAACACCCGATATATAAATAGACAATAAGGGGTTCCTATAGTGCGCTTACTGTGAGCACGACGTGATGGACAACCTCTCCATGTTTACGAAAGTTACCAAGGTAACCACACATCCTGTCATGTAGTACGAATCTACACGATAACAGGCAAAGACCTCGGGGCAGCCCTTGTGAATTTAAACACATGTTACCATGTTAACGGCTCATCCCATCATGCCTATCCACACTATGCAAATGAGCACAACAATGAGCGGAATTTAAAAAAGGAATTATATCAATATTTGCAAACATTGTCGTTGCAACAATGAATCCCTTCCCCTTATGTATATAATGTAATCAAATAAATAAAAATCACTTAATGGGTACTCAAATCCAATACAAAAGAACCCCATTATTAAACACATTTTTAAATTGCAAAGCATGAACTTTTTTCTCCAAACTTGAGTTTAAAAAAGTCCACCTCCTACAGAATGCATATAAAGATGTGTTTCGAACTTAATATTCAAAAACAATTAACAATATTAAAATGTGTATAATACACATATATCAACGTGACATCACCTGCAGCCAATAAATTAAATAGTACTAAAAATACAATAAAAAGTAAACAATAAAATCATTGATCGGTAATAAAACAGTTAATATCAAAATCGACATTCAATCCACCAGGCATTAATACATTGGTCTCATGTATCCAGTAAGATTCCCTACGACTTAACTGGAGTATGAAATTACCACCCCCTCCAATGTTTTGTGACCCTCTCAATCCCCCCAAAACTTTAGGCTTTTAGGGTTTTGCTGATGGAATTGTTTGAAGTGTCGGGACACATTGTGGGTTTTCAGACCTTTTTTAATATTATCAACATGTTCTGCTAAACGCACATGTAAAGGTCTAGAAGTGCGTCCTATGTATTGTAACCCACATTCGCACTCTAACATGTAAACCACCCGATCGTGTCACATGTAATCAATTGCCGAATATCGTATTCCCTATTAGTTGCAGAGGCCAGAAACTTCTTCTGTTTCTTAATGTTGACTTTAGAATGCTTACACGGCTTACACCGCCCACAAGCGTATAACCCCCCCAAAAAGGTGAACAATCGGTTCTCTGATGGAATAGGGGGGTGTTCATGAAAGGCCCACCAAGAACAAATTGTCAAGAAGTAATTTTAACTCTGTGCCACAGGTATGTGTCATGTGCATTACCATAAGTGAGATAACATAGTCATAGGGGATTCCTCTAGAAGTCTCCTGAGTTTAGCAACGCTCAATGTGAGAGTGTGACGCATGTCTACATAGGATAGAAATTAAGTGAGTCTCACCATTGTTGCAGAACTGCATTCAATAGAGATATTGCATTTCTTACACAAGAGGTAATTTAACTTCTTAGTTGGACTCCCAAGTCTGTATACTGTATAATACTCTATAGTCACAGCCACTAAGCCTTTGTTCTCAGGGATATAATGTTAGGTGAAAACATATCTTTCATGGATATAGAGAATAGGAGTCACATGGCCATTGTGAAATTGCCTTTGTTCTCAGGGATATAATGTTAGGTGAAAACATATCTTTCATGGATATAGAGAATAGGAGTCATATGGCCATTGTGAAATTGCATTCATTGAGAGCTCTCCATATTTCCACAAAGGGACAACACTCCTCTTGACACATATATAAATATCAACTGTGTTCAAACGGAGAGCGAATAGCATCTCCTTATCTATTGCGGAGTTCAGCTTTCATATCCTCTCAAGGGCTCCAAACAGCATAAATACACATGAATGCACTGTGCCAATGTACACATAAAATTCATTCTGTTGCCATAACTGCAGATTGTAATACAATAAAGAAATGTTCCATGTAAGCTTGTCATTTGTGTCCAAGAGAGGGCTAGTGTAGCTCACATGGTCAATTATGAAATTAATTATGAAATGAAGGAATTTGTCTTCAAACAATACTATACTCCCTAACACAGGTCTCACCAGCATCCTGGTGGTTGCATATTCCGATCATACTTGTTATTTTTGATGAAACACTAGAGGGCGATCTTAGTTTAAGGGCTTATTCACACAATCTTTCCAACTTTAGAACTTGAGAAAGAGGGACAACTTATGGTGACAACATGTGGAGAAGTGTGCATGTTTACATACACTGAATATTGGAATCCCTGATTGTCTGAAGAAATTAAAGCTTTGCCCAATCAGGGCACAGAGTGGCTAAACCCGCTTCCTTGTCCACAGCTATTCCTACCATAGCCGCAGCATCTGGCATGGAGGAGTCAGCT
Source organism: Lithobates pipiens (assembly GCF_037356315.1). Taxonomy (NCBI): domain Eukaryota; kingdom Metazoa; phylum Chordata; class Amphibia; order Anura; family Ranidae; genus Lithobates; species Lithobates pipiens. The sequence goes on along the minus strand of NW_027507784.1, from coordinate 266,128,729 downwards.
GAGTTATTTGAACACAGCATCAGCCACTAGCTCCTTGACGATGCACATCCATTACTTGATTCAGATGTTGGTTCTGAGGTTGAGGAAGGCAGGAAAACAATGGTATCATTAAGAACCCTTTCACACTGTAAGCGCCCGGACGTCAGCGGTAAAGTGCCACTATTTTTTTAGAGGCGCTTTACCATTGTTTTAGCGGCGCTATTCGGCCGCTAGTGGGGTGGTTTTAGCCCCCACTAGCAGCCGAAAAAGGGTTAATACCGCCCCCAAAATGCCACTGCATTGGCACTTTGCTGGGGGTTCGCCAGCGATGCCTATTGATTTGGGCAGGAGCGCTTTAGGAGTGGTGTATTCACTGCTCCTACAGCGCTGCAAAGAAGCTGCTTGCAGGAATTTTTGTGACGCCCGGCCAGCACAGCTCCCCAGTGTGAAAGCATCTGGGATTGCAGCTGAGGCTTTTTACAGGTGCTATTTTTAGCACTAAAGCGCCTGAAAAATGCCTCCAGTGTGAAAGGGGTCTTACTGTTAGCGCAAAGAACAGTGTAACTGAGCTTAAAATTAGTAGTAACAGTAGTGATAATACATATAGAAAATCACTTGTATTCAGTCTATAAGTAGTTCATAAATGGATCATAAGTTGGGGTGGTAGAGGCGGCTACTGTCCTCAGAGAGCCAACTCTGTATACAGAAAGATAGAAAGGGGGAACACAGGAAGCACCCCCTAAGTGCAGTATTAAAATCAGGGTTTTAATGACAAGGTACATGAAAACACTCACAAGAGATAAGAAAGATATAGGCTCATCTGTCACACAGTAATTCTGGGGGCTCCTTGTGTCTGAAAAGGGTTTCAATGCATGGTTCTATAGATGGTGTATTCTCAGCATGTCGAGATACAGGATAAAGGAAGGCTCATCTGTATATCGGTATGGAGGGTAGCTCTCCCGGAATCCGAGACAGGCATCCACGTGTATGGTGGGATGACTTGGGAACCGTGATCTGTCCTGTGGCCACCAGAACCTGTTTCTGAGGAACACGGGAGGAACATGAGTCAACAGAGGGGAGAACACTGGTACAGAAGTTGGCAGTCCTGTTCCCCCAGCCGCAGCGTATTGCCAAGTTGTCTCCAGTGGTAATGAGGATGTAGGAGATGATGATGAGGTCACTGGCGTGACTTGGGGGCCGGATAGAGCAGAGGAGGAAAGTGAGGGTGAGGCACAACCGCAACGAGGCAGCCATCATGGAAGAGTAGAGAGCAGCCACCCTATTCCATCACATTGTGGAGCTGTTATCTCCTGGCCCTCTTCCCACAACTCAGCTGTCTGGGCTTTTTATAGCACATGTGCAGCCGATTGCACTGTTGCAATTTTCAAACTTTGTCTCAAGCACATCAAGCGTGGCAAAAACACCAGACATTTGGGTACCACATGCTTGACAAGCCATTTAACCACTCAGCCATTGGCAAGAGCACCTGAAAGCCATACAAAAGGGGTGCAATTCTGTTCCTCCTCTTTACTCACCTCAGTCTGCCCCTGCTATGCCTCATGACCTCTCAGCAGCCTACACTCACAGGGATGAGGATATAGCGCAGGGTTCCCAGGTCCTTGCAGCACATCTGCCAGTAGCACACCAGCTGTAGACTATAGCCGGCAAATTTCTCTGCTCCATCTGCTGCAGCGAAAAAAAAAATACAGTCACTGCCATCCACATGCCACCCACATGCCTAGCGTCTAAATGCAAGCTTGTTAAAGCTGCTGGCTCTACAACTTCCGTCTTTCCGTCTGGTGGATTCTACCCCCTTCCCTGAATTAGCAGAATGTGTTGTACCACAGTGGCTGGTTCCCAGTCTCTATTTCTTTTAAGCTGGTGTGTCTAGGGGTCAGGAACCACACCGCAGCAGAGATTCTTGCAGCTCTGCAGGGGCAGACCCAGGGGGGGTTCATGCTATGCCAGCTGGAGCCAGGAATGGTGGAGTGATTATGGCACAAAACTCCTGTCCGCCCTCAGACAGGGAAATTTGACCCATGCCATGCCTGCATGTGTCCTCAATCTCGTGGGGCAGCGTTTCTTAAATAAGTATGGGTTGGAAGATCTGCTAAAGCAGACCAGAAGAGTCTGTAGCTATAATAGGAAACAAAAAATGCAGCATGCAGAATGAGGAAGTGTGTAATGGGAAATGCACAGTGCACAGTAAGAATGAGGTCATGTGGAATAAGGAATGCACAGTGCAAGTACAGAATGAGCTGATGTGTATTAGGACACATACAACACAGAGAACAAAATGGGGTGGTGTGGAACAGGGAATGCACAATGTAGAATATAGAATGAAGTGGTGTGGAATAAGGAACACACAATGCAAAGTACAGAATGATGCGTGGTGGAATAGGAAACGCAGAGTGCAGTATAAAGAATTACGAGGTGAGGAATGGGGAGTTTAGAATGCAGACTACTGAATATAGTTTAGACCACACAAAAATCCTGCATTGGGCAGAGTACAAAATGAGGAAATGAGGAATAGGGAATGTACAGAATCCCCACAGCTGCCCACCTGGACTACCAAAAATGTCCTAGCTTCCTGTCTTATAGACTGTGCTTCAATCTAAAGATCCTTTAGGGAAACTGCTCCTTGGCCTTGGCTCCTGTTATTGCAATCTCGTTATTCCCTGTTTATATCATAATGTGTTATATCATGCATATTTTTTTTCACCACTTTAACTCTGTTGGCATTGTCAGTTTTTCTACAGTTTAGTAAAGTTCAAGTTAAACCCACCCTCTGTCTGACCATTTGGCTAGTCACAAATCCTGGTACGTTACAGTATTAGTCAGACAGGGAGTGCATTATTTTCAACGAGTCAGTGAACTTCATGGGCTTGCATTACAACAAAAAGCAGTAAATCGCAGGAAGCAGATCCCATAAATGTCATGTCGTATGTCGTATGGCTGTCCCCATCATTTATTTAAAACTAGCATTTTCAGAAGCAGAGGTCAGCCTAAATATTTCTCTCAGTACAGGCTTACTTGGTACTAGTTAGTATAGCTCTCATCTTCTCTTGATATGCAAGCTTTACTGCGTTTTCTTTTTTAACATCAACAGCACAGCAAGCTTGGGTTATTTAGCATTAATGACAAAAATAGATTATTTCCCAGCAAATTGAAAAGGTCAGTTGGGAATCAACACATTTTCTTCCCTCGCGGTTCATTTCTAGAAAGACAAACCAAAGAAAACATTTGAAGCAATTTGCCATGTATTGTTTTCATTTTCAGAATTCACTTCCACATCTTTTGAGGCAGATTATCTTCCAGACAATTGCACTACAGAGGAAACATTTATGAAAACTGGTCCAAAAGGAAAAATGACCTGGCATTTCACTGTAATAGCTTGTTATATTGTATCTTTCTCTTTGTGAACAACCAAGGCAACCAGTCATGATTTAATTTAAAGAGGAAGTAAACTCTTATTTTTTTACTTGTGCCTACAGGTAAGCCTATAATAAGGCACATGCGCTCTGAAAGTCCAGCTTACCGCGTGAGACTTTCAGAGCCTGTGCCGTAAACGGTGACTCCCGCGTGCATCCGTGGGAGTAACATCTTCTTGGCTCCAGCCAGTTACAGTACCAGAGCCTGCAAACATGGAAGTAACACCGGGGAAGATGTCAGACGTCTCAGCGGTGTATGGGTGCTGCTGCAGGGCTTCGTTCTAAGGTGAGTGTTTCATAATGAGCTAGTATGTGATGCATACTCATTATGCCTTTGTCTTAGCCCTTGTACACACGGTCGGACATTACGACAACAAAATCCGTCAGATTTTTTCCGAAACTGGTGTTTCATACACACGGTCGGACAAAGTTGTCGGAAAATCCGATTGTTCCTAACATGATGCCGTTATTTAGTTACAACGGGACTACGTTCAGGCTAGTAGACAATAGCTTTGGTCTAGGAATTTGATCTGAGTAGGGATGAGCCGAACACCCCCGGTTCGGTTCGCACCAGAACTTTCGAACGGACCCCAAATTTGTACGAACTTTAGAACCCCATTGAAGTCTATGGGACTCGAACATTCTAAATTAAAAGTGCTAATTTTAACGGCTAATATGCAAGATACTGTCCTAAAAAGGGTTTGGGGACCTGGCTCCTGCCCCAGGGGACATGGGTCAATGCCTAAAATGTTTTTAAAAATTGCCGTTTTGGCGGGACACTGATTTTAATGACGATTAAAGTGAAAAAAAAAAAAGTGAAACATTCCTTTAAATATGGTGCCTGGGGGGTGTCTGTAGTATGCCTGTGAAGTGCCACGTGTTTCCCGTGTTTAGAACAGTCCCTGCACAAAATGACATTAAACGGAAATAACATCATTTAAAACTGCTTGCGGTTTTAATGTTATATCTGGTTCCTGCAATATGGTTGAAAATCATTGAGAAAAATGGCATGGGTAGCCCTCCCTGCCCATTACCAGCCCCTTTGGGTCTTGTACGCATATTAAGGGGAACCCAGTACCCATATTAAAAAAAGGAAATGCGTGTGGCCCCCAGGCCCTATATACTCAGAACAGCAGTATACAGGCGGTGCAAACAAGACAGGGAATGTGTAGGTTTGTTGTGTTAAGTTGAATCTGTTTGTAATTTTCAACTGGTACATTTTTAAAGTGTAGCTCCAGTCAAAAAATCTATTTTTAAGCTTTTTGGAAAACATAGGGAAGGGTTATCACCCCTGTATAATTTGTTTTGTCGTCCATCTTTTTTCATCTCACTTGCTGTTGTCTCCTTCCGTTTGCAAGTAGGAGATGTTTGTAAGTTGGATGTTTGAAAGTAGGGGCCTGCCCTATATGCTCTGCAGAAATGGCGGAACAAGGTGTTGGTTTTGCCACAACATTGTAAGCCCTCAAAGTGACTCTTGGTGGGCGCTGGAGCGCCCTGCTGTGAACGATTATATCAAGAATTGTAATTACATGCCATTGTTGAACAGTGGTAGAAAAATTGACCTTTGGTGGTTGTGGTGCTGGTGCCACAACACTATAAGTCCTCACAGTTACTCTGGGTGGGCACAGGAACAGGCCCTCCTGTGAAATATTATATCAAGAATTGTAATTACATGTCCCTGTTAAACAGGGGCAGAAAAATTGGGCCTTAGGCACTGGTGCTGGTGCCACCACACTGCAACTTCTCCCATATACTCTAGTTTTATTGCAGGAATTAGCCCTGCTGCAAAGCATTGCATCAAAAATTGTAATTAAATGCCCCTGTTAAACAGGGGCAGAAAAATTGGGCCTTAGGCACTGGTGCTGGTGCCACCACACTGCAACCTCTGCCATATACTCTAGTTTTATTGCAGGAATTAGCCCTGCTGCAAAGCATTGCATCAAAAATTTTAATTAAACGCCCCTGTTGAACAGGGGCAGAAAAATTGGGCCTTAGGCACTGGTGCTGGTGCCACCACACTGCAACCTCTCCCATATACTCTATTTTTATAGCAGGAATTAGCCCTGCTGCAAAGCATTGCATCAAAAATTGTACTTAAACGCCCCTGTTAAACAGGGGCAGAAAAATTGGGCCTTAGGCACTGGTGCTGGTGCCACCACACTGCAACCTCTCCCATATACTCTAGTTTTATTGCAGGAATTAGCCCTGCTGCAAAGCATTGCATAAAAATTTGTAATTAAACGCCCCTGTTAAACAGGGGCAGAAAAATTGGGCTGATGGCATCACCCAGAACCAGAAATTTTCTTCCAACATATCAGCGGAGGAGGAAGAGGATAGATAATCAACATAACAGGACAGTCACTCAGCATCAGCATAGGCAGTCTTGAAGGGATGTGATATTTAAAAAAAAATTATTCGGTTACATCAGCTTCAGGTGCTTGGTAGCTGTGGGTGATCCAAGACTGATTCATCTTGATGAAGGTCAGTCGATCAACTGATTCGGTGGACAGGCGCACCCTGTGATCGGTAACAAAGCCACCAGCAGCACTGAAGGTGCGTTCCGAAAGAACGCTGGATGCAGGACAGGCCAGTAGCTCAATTGCATACTGTGCAAGCTCTGGCCAGTGATCCATCCTCAAGACCCAGTAAGCCAGAGGATTTTCGGTGGGAAAGGTGTCCAAGTCTAACCTTGCCCCTAGGTATTCCTGCACCATGTAAATCAGACGCTGGCGATGGTTGCTGGAACCGATCATACCTTGGGGCTGCGGACTAAAAAATTGTCTGAAAGCATCAGTCAGACGGCCACCTTCTCCACCGCTCCTTCTGACCGATGCCTCAGGAACACGTTGTCCAGGACCAGGAGTTTGTAACCTCCCAGTCTCTGGGAACGCGTTGCACAGACCTTTCTGCAAGGCCTCCCGGAGATGTCTCATCCTCTGCTCCCTCTGCGCTGGCAAGATAAGGTCGACAACCTTACCCTTGTACCGTGGATCAAGGAGAGTGGCCAGCCAGTAATGGTCCCTCTCCTTGATCCGAAGAATACGAGGATCCTTCCGCAGGCTTTGCAGGATCAGGAAGGCCATGCAGCGTAGGTTAGCTGAGGCATTCGGTCCGGAGTCCTCTGGGTCACTAAGGACAACATGATCCGCAGCTACCTCCTCCCAGCCACGTACAAGTCCACGTGTTTCTTGGGACTGTAAATCATCCCTACAAGACTGCTGCTGCTGCTGCTGATGCTGAGTGCCAGCCTCCACCTCCATGCTGACACAATCATCCTCCTCCTCCTCTTCCTCCTCCTCATCCTCTTCCTGTGTGATGGGTGGCACAGCAGGAACACTGTCTGGATAAAGGGGGCCTTGAGAGGCAAGGAAGTCCTCCTCTTCCTGCCTCTGTTCTGCCTCAAGTGCCCTGTCCATTATTCCACGCAGCGTATGCTCCAAGAGGTGGAGAAGAGGTACAGTGTCACTGTTGCATGCACTGTCACTGCTCACTATCCTTGTGGCCTCCTCAAACGGTGACAGGACAGTGCATGCATCCCTGATCATGCCCCACTGGCGTGGTGAGAAAAAACCGAGCTCCCCTGACCCTGTCCTGGTGCCGTAGTCGCACAGGTACTCATTGATGGCCCTCTGCTGCGTGTGCAGCCGCTGCAGCATGGCCAACGTTGAGTTCCACCTGGTGGGCTTGTCACATATAAGGCGGTTCTTGGGCAGGTTCAACTCCTTTTGGAGCTCAGCCAGCCGAGCACAGGCATTAAATGATCGGCGGAAATGCACACAGACTTTCCTGGCCTGCTTCAGGACATCCTGTAAGCTGGGGTACCTGCCCAAGAACCGCTGCACCACCAGGTTAAGAACGTGAGCTACACAGGGCACATGGGTCAGTTGTCCCTGTCGGAGGGCGGAGAGGAGGTTGGTGCCATTGTCGCAAACCACCATTCCTGGCTTAAGCTGGCATGGCGTCAACCACCTCTTGGCCTGCCCCTGCAGAGCTGACAAAACATCCGCCCCAGTGTGGCTCCTGTCCCCCAAACAAACCAGCGCAAGCACGGCATGGTATCGTTTTGCCTGCGTACTTGCGTAGCCCCTGGAACGCCTACGGAGCACCGCTGGTTCTGAGGACAGAGCACTGGAAGAGGCCATGGAGGAAGAAGAAGAGGAGGGGGTGGAGGAGAGAGGTGTGTCACAACCAATAGTAGCATTTTGGAGGCTTGGTTGCGGCACAACCTCCAACACTACTGCACCTTGTCCTGCATCCTTCCCAGCTGCCAGAAGAGTGACCCAATGGGCCGTGAAAGACAGGTAACGTCCCTGTCCATGCCTGACGGACCATGAGTCAGCGGTAATATGCACCTTACCGCTGACCGCCCTGTCCAGCGAGGCAAGGACATTGCCTTCCACATGCCGGTAGAGAGCCGGAATCGCCTTCCGTGAGAAAAAGTGGCGTTTGGGGACCTGCCACTGAGGAACCGCACATTGTACAAACTCACTGAAGGGGGCCGAGTCTACCAACTGAAAAGGCAGCAGTTGAAGTGCTAGCAATTTAGCCAAGCTAGCATTCAACCGCTGGGCATGTGGATGGCTGGGAGTGAACTTCTTTCGCCGGTCCAGCAGCTGGGGCAGGGACATTTGCCTGCTATAATCGGACGCGGGTGTACTGCTAGCAGAGTGCCCGGAAGCACTTGGCTGTGACACACCTAATTCTACACCTTCATTCCTCTCAGAGCAATTTTCAGAGAGGACTGAAGGTCTAGTGGGGTTGGAGATGCCAGCTGATGAGGAGCAAGGAGAGGTCCGCTTTGTTCTTTGGTGTGGGTCTTTGAGGTACGCTTGCCAACGAGCTGCATGGCAGGTCAACATATGTCTGGTCAAGCATGTGGTGCCCAAGCGGCTGATGTTTTGGCCACGCGAGATACGCTTGAGACATATGTTGCAAATAGCAGCGGTGCGATCTGATGCACTCGTCTCAAAAAAGGCCCACACCAAAGAACTTTTAGAATAACGCGCAGAGGCGGAGCTCTGCGGTGTGATTCAGTCGGTGTGCTGCCCCTAAGCTGGCCCCCGGAGGGCATCCTGCCTCGTTGGACATGTGCCTCCTCCTCCTCCTCCTCTCTCCTACCAGGCACCCACGTGGAGTCAGTGCCCTCATCATCCCCTCTCTCTTCATCGCTGTAGCAAACCTGGCAATATGCTGCAGCTTGTGGAACATGACTGCCAGATTGCTGTCCTTCTTGAGCATCCCCTCTCTCTGCATTCACGCTACTGCCTTCCTCTAGCTGAGTGTCATCATCAGAGCCTACAAAACACTGGGCATCCTCCTGGAGCATGTACCCAACACTGTGCTCAAAGAGTTCAGGAGACTCCTCAGGAGGACGTGGTGGGTCTAGGGAAGGAGTCACTGATGATGGCATTGAGACGAGGGAAGACGATGCATTGGCAGCTGCTTTGCTAGTACCCTGAGACTGGGTGAGAGAGGATGAGGAGGATGAAGAGGGCTTGGTCATCCACTCTACCAAGTCGTTGGCATGTTGCGGTTCAACATGTCCAGCTGCCGAAAAGAAGGACAAGCGTGTCCCATGGCCACGTGCTGATGACAATGCACCACATCCACGACCAGCACTATTGTCTCTAGACACAGAGCCTGCTTGCCCTCTTTTATCGGCTCGCGCCTGTCTGCCTCTCCTTGCTGGCCTTCCAGACATGGTAATGGCCTGAAGGGAGTTGGGTAAAACAGCAGTTGGGTAGTGTATATTGTGCTGGAGGCACACAACACCCACTAACTCCTGCAGATGCCTTTATTATAGAACACCAGAGATAAAGGGGTATACTGTAATGGAGTCACACAACACCCACTAAGCCCTGCAGATGGCTCTATTAGAGAACAGCAATAAAGAGTAGATAGAGGTGTATATTGTGCTGGAGGCACACAACACCCACTAACTCCTGCAGATGCCTTTATTATAGAACACCAGAGATAAAGGGGTATACTGTACTGGAGGCACACAACACCCACTAAGCCCTGCAGATGGCTCTATTAGAGAACAGCAATAAAGGGTAGATACAGGTGTATATTGTGCTGGAGGCACAAAACACCCACTAACTCCTGTAGATGCCTTTATTATAGAACACCAGAGATAAAGGGGTATATACAGATGTATACTGTGCTGTGCTGGAGGCACACACAACTTCCAATAACTCCTGCAGATGGCAGATGGCTCAAATAGAGAAGAGCTATGTAGGTGGATATAGCGGTGTGTACTGGGTACAGAGCACGCAGACAGCACGCACAAGCTCCTAACACTACTGACTGCAAGCTCTATTATAAAAGATAGATCACTAGCTATATAGGTGAGGTGAATATAGCGGTGTATACTGCGGTCAGGGCATGCAGACAACAACCACTACAGAAGAGCAAGATCGAATATCGGCCGATAAAGATCGGTGTATACTGTGTTGAAGGTACACAGAACACCCACTAACTGCTTCAGACACCAACACACTACACAAGGCCGCCACGCTGGCGGCCTTATATAGTGTGGGGCGTGTACTACACAGCCTGAGCTATGATTGGCCACAGGCATCCTGCCTGTGGCCAATCATGGCTTTCCTCGCTGCTGGCGCTGTGATTGGCCAAACATGCACTGTGACCCCGCATGCTTGGCCAATCATGAGCCAGCAATGCACTGCGATGACGCAGTGCATTGTGGGCCGTGAGCGCCACACGAATTTGTCGCGAACGGCCCATAACGTTCGGAATTCGCCGAACGGGCGAACAGCCGATGTTTGAGTCGAACGTATGTTCGACTCGAACACGAAGCTCATCCCTAGATCTGAGCATGCGTGGCACTTTGTCCGATCGGAATTCTCTACAAACGATCGGACAAAGTCCGATCAGATCATGTTGTCGTTAAATCTTTATATCCAGCTCTCAAACTTTGTTGGTCGGACATTCTGACAGAAAAAGTCAGATGAAGCCCACACACGGTTGGATTATCAGACAACATGGTCCGATCGGACATTTTCCATCTGAATGTCCGACCGTGTTTACAAGGGTTTACAGGTTTTTTTCTTTCCCCAGAGTTTACAGTCCCTGTAAGATCTGTGCTATTAATCTAACAAGTCCTTGATGTGATGGTGTACAACAATCCTATCACAATACCAATAATATTATCAAAAAGTATTGCAACTCCCTACTCTGTAAAATCATACCTGGTTTCTTCAGAATGCTCACAAGCGTGAATGACAAGTGTTTTGGGTTTTGAAATGCTTTCCCATAATGTCCATGTACTGGTGGCTATCCTGTAAGATCTAAGACAATAGGCAACAATGCAGAGTGGTAGCGGGGTACTGGGTGGTGGAAGGCTGACAGTACAAGTATAAGATAGGAGGCATATGATATTACTGCCACTAATCACCAATACAAGACTGTAAAAAGTATAAATGCCTGTAACCCTGAATGCAGTGGGTTATATTTTATTACTGCCCCCTGACTACCATTGCAGGGGGGCATGTTCTCACTAAAACCAATGCCGGGAGATTTAATTGCATCCACTAATACAAGTCTATTGCAGCGTACACACGGTCGGATTTTCTGGTGGTAAATGTTGGATGCGAGCTTGTTGGCTGAAAGTCCGACCGTATATGCTGTGTATGCTTCCTCGAACATTTGCTGTCAGACTTTCTGACAACAAATGTTGGCTAGCAGGTTCTCAAATTTTCAGCCAACAAAACTTTGTTGTCCGAAAGGCCGATCGTGTGTACACAAGTCCGCACACAAAAGTTCACACATGCTCGGAATGAAGAATGACCCGGAAGCGCTCAGTCTTGTAAAACTAGCTTCGTAATGGCGATATCACATTCGTCACTCAGAAAATTATGAAATCTCTCAATGCAGTGCATTCTCTTCCTTTTTATAATGCTATAATAATGAAGTTGCTTTGCTGCTGATATTCAGAGTTCTGACAAACAGATTTTTTTATTATTTCTCGTGATCTCCTAAATAATATTTGTTTTTGTTGTTTTCTTTTCTCGGGATCTCCAGAATCTTTTTTTTTTTTTGTAGCACTGACCCCCGAAGGAGCTGCTGGTTTTTATTGGGCTTACCATTACCTGACCTGCTCTCTTCTCCGCCTCAGGGTTCCCGTTGGAAAGTAAACCCAAAGAATGTTAACAGTGACACTGATGCCGCGTATACACGATCAGACTATCCGGTGGACAATCCGCCCATGTGTGGGCTACGGCGGACTTTTTGTTCCCAAAAGTCCGACGAACTTAGAAAGAAGTTTTGACTCAAAATTGTCCGCCGGACTCGGTAGTCCAGCAGACAATCCACCCGTCTGTGTGCTACTCCGCCGGACTTTTGAAATGAACGGACTTGCCCACACACAGAGAAAAGTCCGTTCATTTTGAACTTGGCTCCAGGTAGATGGAATTAGTGAAGGAAATCAATGTCGCCGCCTCCATCGGCGAGATTGACACCTCACGAGCCCCGTCATTTGGTATGGACTTAAAGGGGAAGCCCTACGCTGAAAAAACGGCATGGGGTCCCCCCCAAAGTCCATTACAGACCCTTATCCAAGCACGCAGCCCGGCCGGTCACGAAAGGGGGTGGAATGAGCGAGCCGTACCAGGCTGCATGCCCTCAACATGGGGGGTGCTTTGCGGAAAGGGGGGCCCTGTGGCCCCCCACCCCAAAGCACTTTGTCCCCATGTTGATGAGGACAAGGGCCTCTTCCCGACAACCCTGGCCATTGGTTGTCGGGGTCTGCGGGCGGGGGGCTTATCGGAATCCGGGAGCCCCCTTTAACAAGGAGGCCCCCAGATACTGGCCCCCCCACCCTATGTGAATGAGTATGGGGTACGATGTACCCCTACCCATTCACCTGGTGAAAAATGTGTAAATAAAAAAACACAACACAAGTTTTTAAAATAATTTATTAGACAGCTCCGGTGGTCTTCCGTCTTGGGGGGGGGGTCTTCTCGCCGGACTCCTCTGCTATCTTCTGCTCTTTTACTAGCTCTTTTACTAGCAGAGGAGCCCAGCTTTCTTCTTCATCATCGTGGCCGCCCGGGGGTCTTCTTCCGACTGCAGGGTCTTGTCCCCCTCTTCGGTTCTTCTGGCGGGCCTCTGCTATCTTCTTATAGCTCTTTTACTAGCGTCGGCCCTGTCTTCTGTCGCTGTCGCCTTCTTCTCTTCTTCTCCCTTGCAATGTTGACACAACGCTCTCTCTGGCCGCAATGGCAGTGCTGCGACTTATATAGGGACAAAGTGCGGGGTCACTGGGTGATATCACATGGTGACCCCGCCCCCAGCATCCTCCGGGACTGTGACATCATAAGGGAGCTCCCGCCATAGTCCGGCGGGTTGTCCACCGGACCTAGTCTGCCAGAAAAGTCTGGTTGTGTGTGGGCAGGCCCGCTCGGAAAAGTCCAGCGGGCCTCAGCTGCAAAGTCTGGCTGGTTGTCCGCCGGACTAAGTCCACCATACTAAGTCCACCATACTAAGTCGGCCGGATAGCCCGATCGTGTGCACGCGGCATTAGTCCCTTTTCCAAGATTTATTTGGGATAGATAAAAAGTTTTGCAGTAGAGAGTTAAGGGTAGTTCAGGTACCTGGTAGTTGCGGGTTAGAGGTATTTTCTTGATCCAGAGGACAAACCGCTTCCACAGACTGGATCCAGCATTCCCCGGATAGGCCTCTCTCACTGACCGGTGGGAAGCTCAAACAAAGTCTCTGCCACAGACTTGTCAGTTTAGATGAACTGTCACACAGTACCAGTTTCCTTCAGCCGATCCGGCGATACTGTATGGTTAGTGACCCGGATTGCATGTTCCAACTGAGTCTCCAGGCTCTTCCAGAGATACCAGCCTTGTGCTCGGTCCTCTCCTGAAAAATTCCTCCCCTGGATCCTCTAGTCACTTGGCTTCTCCCCGCAAGCAAGACAGCACAGGGCCACCACTGGATCAGTAGATCAGTAGGCCCCAAGACTTTTTGGCCTACTTTCTCAGTTGCAAAGCCTTGGGCCAGCCGGCCCTGAGGCAAAGGAACAGGCAGCATACACCCCAGGCCAGGAGGTCCATGAGGTCAGGATAGTTAACCCCGTAAAAAGACTCCTCAAAATGGCGTCAGTACCTTAAATACCCCCACCCAGAATGCACAGTGGGTGAACCACTCCCCCTGGGCTATTTCCAAATAAAAGGGGTATTCAATGCATCCAGCCTGTTGCACTTTCAACACTCACCGCTGGTGACAGTGACACCCACGGTCAAGTGGAAACTAGCACAACCCAGCTGAACTGGTACAGAAACCAGAACTTTGGAATAATTAGCCAAACTGCAGCTTCAGACAACTTAAATTTGAAAAAATAATAGCGTTGTCAGGGCTGGCTTAGCCCTTCCTTCTCTTGGCTGGCCGCTCAGCTGTCGGCTAATTGCCAGCTCTCTTCTCTCTCCACAATTACCAGCTGTTCCTGATGATGCTTGTCTGACCTGCCTACTTAAAGCCTTCCAGCTCACTTCACCTCTGCCTTCGCTTTGGTCACATCACTAGAAACCATCTCCTGCGATTTGTTTAAAGACTGGCTTGCTGATATCCCTTCTGGCTCCTTATCCTGCTTGCTGTTACTCTACTTGGATTCCTGACTTCTGGCCTGGCTGACTACCTGATCTGGTTACTGGACTCTGGCTATGCTTGACTACGCTTTTTCTATTTACCTTTTTATTTTTTATTAATAAACAAGTGTGATTTAATTGTACTTCTGTCTCAGTCTGATTCATGGTTTCTGACAGTAGGCGAAGGCCATGAATTCAGAAGATACAGTCAATCCACTTGTTGGTAATATTTTTTCCAGATTGGATGAGCAAAATCACCGCATGGATCAGTTTGCCATAGTGTTACAAATGCTCCTGAATCGCACGGCTCACCTGGAATCCCCCACGGTGGCTGCTCTGGTACAACCTGAGTCGCAGGCCGTCCATGCTGCTGCGCCAGTCTCTGTGCAGGCACCCGCCTACAGTATTACTTCGATAAGAGGTATGTCTGTCTGGTTCTGCTCCGCTTCCCCAGCGATTTGGGGCGATCCAGTTCAATGCAGAGGGTTTCTCAATCAGGTTGATATATACTTCGAAATTCTGCCCCAGGTGTTTCCCATGGACAGAAGCAAAGTAGGCTTTGTGATATCTTTAAGTATAAAATTAAGGAAAAACCGCGCTCAACAACGGTGGGAAGTAGGAAAGGATAGCAATAACAGTGGCTACGGCCAAATACTAATTATATCATTAGGTTGCTGCCACCCACAAAGAAAGAAACTCCAATAGGTGTTTCCTCCAAAAAATAGAACAATATGGTAACCGGGGTAATTGGCGCTACCTACAAATAAAACTCCTTATATGTATGTATATCAATATATGATCCCGAATATATCATGCATTCATCTTAAAGAATATATATATAATAAAAGGAGGTATAACCCCAAAAAACTGCTATTCTGCGATTTTTAATTTACAAGCTACTCAGATGTCCCAAAAAACAACAAAATTCCTACTGTAGATTAATTCCTGAGATTGACAGATAGTTACAATAAACAAAGGAAAAGGAAAGAACCAAACAACAACAAACAAGAAAACAAAAGATTTGTATCTATATCGCTAAAAAGCAATATTCTCTAAAATCGCATTATCGCCAAAATATGGTTAAGTGAGCAAATTCCCAGTAAGAGGCGTGTGTGAATGTGCTAGTGGAATTATAATCCCAAATATGCAAACTGTAAGTGCAAAACACTAATATAGATATATATAAAAGAATTTGTTGCCTAAAATCGCATTATCGCCAAGATATGCAAAAAAAACAGTAGGAGGTGTATATAAATGTGCTTAATGAAATTAAAATTCAAAATAATACAACCTATAAATGCAAAATGCTAATATAAGCATATATATGAAAGACCAAAATGTTAATAGTACATAAAAATTGTATCAAAAAAGTACAAGTGAAAAAACAAAAAACAAAAAAACAAAAAATATAAAAACAAAAAAGCAAAAAAAAAAAAAATGTACATATAAAAAAGCAAAGAGTCAATTAACCCCCAAATTGAAAAAACAATCCATAATAACCAAAAGTGCAAAAATAGTGTCCAAATTTCCAAAAAAATCTTCAATGGTGCAATTACAGAAAGTTCAAATGTGACTATAGTGCTTCTTGTGCAATCTCCAACGTGACTTCTGTGTTCCCCCACAAGGTCCTCCACTCACCAGAAGAATACACCCCTGCAGGGGTAATTCGCCTTGAAATCAAAGTCTGCCGATATCCAGCACTTCATTCGCATCCAGAGAGAGTTTTCTCAATCCCTGCTGATGTCCAGCTCCTCAATCGCAACCAAGGGGAGATTTCATATATCCTCATAAGAAAAAAATTGTAGTCTCCATAGTGTGATTTGTATAAAAAATCAATTTATTGCCACAAAAATATAAACCAATAAAAACATAAAAAAAGATAAAACGAAAAAAACAAATCTCATATATTGAGACAAGATGTGGAACCACAGTCCATTAAAAAATAATAACCATACGCTAATAGCACTTTATCCCAAAAAAACAAAGGACTAGAAACCAAAAAACAATGTCCCAGGGTATAACCTGTTGTCTAAGGTCACTCCAGTGTTTGTAAGTCCCCCAGGGATAGAGCCTTTCTAGCGCGAAAATTAATCCGAACGTGGAAGCTGCTCGGTGGACACGCAGCTACGGCTTGCACTCCAACTGCGCTCCAACGAACGGAACTGACGTAATAGGCGTAACTCCGTCGAACGCGTTTCGTCATTGACGTCTTCAGCGGCGGTGTCACGCTACTACGTCTTACGACTCAAATAGGAAAAAAAACCCAGATTGAGCAGCATCTGATTGGCCAACGTTCGTAATTGACACCCAAACAGACAACAATGGGCTGTACCCTGTGTCTGAAGGAGTGACAACCACCGTATCCAATCCGCATGTTGTTACCACCCAGTTCCAAGCCAGAAGGCGAGGGGAGGATATCCAAAAAAAGAATTTCAAAACTTGGCTTATAATAGATAATCGATAAATTCAAGAACCATCTATCGTCCGCCTATTGGGTACACAGCACATAAGGGTGATCTATCCCAAAGGGAACTTAAAAAGACTGTATACATGATAACAATAATTTTGTGTTAGAAACATTAGTAACATTAATGACCCTTATAACAAGTTATCATAAACAAAGGTATAAAAATGAGTGTTTTTAAAATTAAAAATTGAAAAATTACCAAAAATCAGTCACTACTAACTGAGATAGCTGAATGCAATGGATTTCAATAACAAAAGAAAAAGAACCATCCTATTCGCTTCATTGCAATCCAGCTATTACCTAGTAAAAGTGCTCATATCGATCTAGTAGAAGTTTTCATCTCTCCACAGTGTTATATGGTGGACTATAAGGAAAGCGAACAGGACTAGAAGTAATATATCATATCCAAACAAAAAATAATAAATAAAAAATAAATAAATAAAAAATGAATATAAATAAAGAATAATAATTATATCAACCTGTATTTAATGGATCCGCATTTATCTAGATGTTTCAAAGAGGGGAGAACCAAATCATGCCCATACGTATCAGAGTTGGCATATGCAATCATCAATCAGCAATATTTAGGATAATCCCAAATGAATATAAGGCCCTCAAAACAAGTCGATATATATAAGAAGGAACCTTGTCTTGTAATATTACATAATAGATAAGAGAAAAGTGTAATAGTACCAAACAGCATTCTACTAGCTTACTATAAATGAATATGTAAATCCCAATCTATGACAGATTAGTAAGTGACACACATCTCCTATAAAACGACAGTCGAGAAACCATCAGAGAAGAGAGGTTTACGGATTAGCTATGAAACAGTTTAGGTCTATATCCAGGTTGAGGCCCCGTGGCGCAAGAGACCTGTACATCCCAACCTGTATATCCATGCAGTTTCATTCTGCGAGATGAGGGTGGTCTTATTCCCTCCCCTCCAATTGCCTTTAATGCAATCAATCCCATAGAAGATTAATCCAGAAGGATCTCTTCTGTGGAACTCGTCAAAATGGCGGGAAAGGTTGTGGTTTGGGAACCCTTTTTTTATATTGTTGATATGTTCCCTAATCCTAACAAATAAAGGACGTGTGGTCCTGCCCACATACTGTAAATTGCACGGGCACTCTATAACGTATGTTACATGCGTGCTCCGGCAAGTGATTAGTTCCTTTATTTTGTACTCTTTATGGTCTGTTTTTGCCTTAAACGTTTCTTTCTTTCTTGGCTGTTTCTTGCTAACTTTACATGGGAGGCATTTCTGGCACCTATAAAATCCCTTCATGTCATTAAAGATTTTAATTTGTTTTGGTGGGTCGATGGCGTTATGCACTAGAAGGGAGCGTAAAGTGGGGGCCTTTCTGTACACAAAACAGGGCTTTTTTGGGAGGACCTTAGATAGCACTTTATCCTCTTGAAGTATAGGCCAATACTTTTTAATAATTTTTTCAAAGTCCCTATATTGAGAGTTGAAACCAGTAATAAAAGCCAGTTCCATCTTTCTGTCTTTTTTATTCTGTTTCTCCAATAACGACTTCCTCTCCAAATTTCCAATATTCTTTTTTAATTGGAGTAGTGGTTCCGGCCTGTATCCTTTTTCTTGGAATCTCTCTAGAATCATATCTGCTTGAAGATGATAATCTACTGCTGAGTGGCAATTTCTCCTCAATCTTAGCAACTGTCCCTTCGGAATATTATTTTTCCACTTAGGGTGGTGGCAGCTCGTGATCGGGATATAGCTGTTTCTGTCAGTTGTTTTGAAGAATGTCTTGGTACTAAAAACTCCATCTATTTTTGAGATTTGGAGATCCAGGTAGTCAATACTATGTTCGCTGTATTTACCAGTAAAGGTTAGACCATAGATGTTATTGTTTAGATTGTTCAAAAATATTTCAAGGTCTGTTGGGGTACCATCCCATAATAAAATGAGGTCATCTATATATCTACGGTAGAACCTCACCTGGGGTATATTGCTACCATAGATATATTCCTCCTCCCACATGTTCATCATGAGATTGGCCACACTAGGGGCATAACGAGCCCCCATGGCTACTCCCTTGGTCTGGACATAGTATTTCTGATCATACCAAAAATAATTGCAACACATTGCCAGCTCTAATCCCTCAATGATGTATTCTATTTGTTCTTGTCGCATATCTGTGTTCTCATATAATGCCTTTTCAACTCCAATTAGGCCGTCACGCTGCACTATACTTGTGTACAGTGAATTTACGTCGATGGTTACCATCAAAAGTCCCTCGACGTCTACTATATCTTGAAGTTCTTTTAAAAGTTGTGTGCTATCCCTCAAATAGGATCTCCCTTTTTGTACCAGGGGTTTCAAGAATTTATCAAGATATTCCCCTAGGCGCGAGAAAATGGAATTTATTCCACTAATTATAGGCCTACCTGGGGGCTTATCAAGCCTCTTGTGAATTTTCGGCAAATAATACATCACTGGGGTTTTTGTCGAATTTGAGATTAGATATTCCGCTTCACTATCATTTAAAATTCCCATTTCTTTCCCTTTTTTCACAAAGGTTGCTAGTTTCTTCTCATATTCATATTTAGGATTTCCCTTCAACTTTTTATAGGTGTCTTCAACACTTAACAGTCTTTCCATCTCCTCTATGTAGTCAGACTTGTTCAGAATTACCAGGCCCCCCCCTTTATCAGCTGGTCTGATGATTACATTTTTCTTCTCTCCTAGTGCCTTGATGGTTTTCCAAATGTTCGTAGTTTTCTTATAATTCGTTCTCTCCATTTTTCTTAAATCTCCTTCCACCATCTTACTAAATGCCCCTAGACATTGATTTCCTGGTGTGTTAGGGTTGAACGTAGACTTGTTTTTCAGATCGGTTTGTACATATAAAGATTCTTTTTTACTCTCTCCTCCTGCATTCATAGCAAAATGTTTTTTAATATTCAACTTCCTCATAAATTTCTTCAGATCAATAAAAGTCTCAAACTTATCTAGTGCCTTATCAGGCGCAAATTTTAAACCTAAGTCCAAAATCCTCAACTCATCATCCTCAAATTTTATGTTGCTCAAGTTATAGATTCCTTTTCCAATTAGGTTCTTCTTCTTTTGTTTCTTCTTTCCTCCTCTACTCCCCCTTGTCCGTTTTCTCCTTCCCTGTGTCTCCACATAATGGTTCCATCTCTTTCTGTATTGTTCGCCCATGGTGTCTCTAAAGGGCGTGGATCCATGTGATCTGGGTGTTGTCCCTCTCTGTTCATTGTCCCATAAAAAGCTCCCTGGGGTCCCCCCCTGTTGTCCGCTGGTCCTCTCCATCTTGGATTCCTGTAGGGTGGTCTGGTACTCCATCTTCCTGGGGGTCTGTCCCGTTGTCCATCCCTGGAAAAATCCCTATAGTCTCTAGAGTTCCTTCTAGGTTGGGGGAATCTATTTTCTCTATAGTTCCCCCTATCTTGCGAATATCTATATTGCGGGTAGTCCCTCAAAGGAGTGGGTCGGGGATATCTATTTCCTCGGTCCTGCGGGTATCTATGTTGTGGATAATCCCTTAGAGGAGAAAACCGATTTCTTGTGGGTATGTTATACCTCGGTGTAATTGGGTCTTCCATTATATATGGTTCTTGCTGATAGATTCTTTGGTCATCTATCTGGACGTTCCTACGACTGGATGGTTTGTTCAATAATCTGCTACCTTGCATTGGATTTGTTCTCATAATTGGTTGTGGCGTACTGGTTGGTTGGTCTAGATTCATAATTTCCATTGACCCATCTGGACTCTCGTTATCATGGGCTGTGTTTATTTCATTGGAAAAGGAATCTATAACTTGAGCAACATAAAGTTTGAGGATGATGAGTTGAGGATTTTGGACTTAGGTTTAAAATTTGCGCCTGATAAGGCACTAGATAAGTTTGAGACTTTTATTGATCTGAAGAAATTCATGAGGAAGTTGAATATTAAAAAACATTTTGCTATGAATGCAGGAGGAGAGAGTAAAAAAGAATCTTTATATGTACAAACCGATCTGAAAAACAAGTCTACGTTCAACCCTAACACACCAGGAAATCAATGTCTAGGGGCATTTAGTAAGATGGTGGAAGGAGATTTAAGAAAAATGGAGAGAACGAATTATAAGAAAACTACGAACATTTGGAAAACCATCAAGGCACTAGGAGAGAAGAAAAATGTAATCATCAGACCAGCTGATAAAGGGGGGGGCCTGGTAATTCTGAACAAGTCTGACTACATAGAGGAGATGGAAAGACTGTTAAGTGTTGAAGACACCTATAAAAAGTTGAAGGGAAATCCTAAATATGAATATGAGAAGAAACTAGCAACCTTTGTGAAAAAAGGGAAAGAAATGGGAATTTTAAATGATAGTGAAGCGGAATATCTAATCTCAAATTCGACAAAAACCCCAGTGATGTATTATTTGCCGAAAATTCACAAGAGGCTTGATAAGCCCCCAGGTAGGCCTATAATTAGTGGAATAAATTCCATTTTCTCGCGCCTAGGGGAATATCTTGATAAATTCTTGAAACCCCTGGTACAAAAAGGGAGATCCTATTTGAGGGATAGCACACAACTTTTAAAAGAACTTCAAGATATAGTAGACGTCGAGGGACTTTTGATGGTAACCATCGACGTAAATTCACTGTACACAAGTATAGTGCAGCGTGACGGCCTAATTGGAGTTGAAAAGGCATTATATGAGAACACAGATATGCGACAAGAACAAATAGAATACATCATTGAGGGATTAGAGCTGGCAATGTGTTGCAATTATTTTTGGTATGATCAGAAATACTATGTCCAGACCAAGGGAGTAGCCATGGGGGCTCGTTATGCCCCTAGTGTGGCCAATCTCATGATGAACATGTGGGAGGAGGAATATATCTATGGTAGCAATATACCCCAGGTGAGGTTCTACCGTAGATATATAGATGACCTCATTTTATTATGGGATGGTACCCCAACAGACCTTGAAATATTTTTGAACAATCTAAACAATAACATCTATGGTCTAACCTTTACTGGTAAATACAGCGAACATAGTATTGACTACCTGGATCTCCAAATCTCAAAAATAGATGGAGTTTTTAGTACCAAGACATTCTTCAAAACAACTGACAGAAACAGCTATATCCCGATCACGAGCTGCCACCACCCTAAGTGGAAAAATAATATTCCGAAGGGACAGTTGCTAAGATTGAGGAGAAATTGCCACTCAGCAGTAGATTATCATCTTCATGCAGATATGATTCAGCTATCTCAGTTAGTAGTGACTGATTTTTGGTAATTTTTCAATTTTTAATTTTAAAAACACTCATTTTTATACCTTTGTTTATGATAACTTGTTATAAGGGTCATTAATGTTACTAACGTTTCTAACACAAAATTATTGTTATCATGCATACAGTCTTTTTGAGTTCCCTTTGGGATAGATCACCCTTATGTGCTGTGTACCCAATAGGCGGACGATAGATGGTTCTTGAATTTATCGATTATCTATTATAAGCCAAGTTTTGAAATTCTTTTTTTGGATATCCTCCCCTCGCCTTCTGGCTTGGAACTGGGTGGTAACAACATGCGGATTGGATACGGTGGTTGTCACTCCTTCAGACACAGGGTACAGCCCATTGTTGTCTGTTTGGGTGTCAATTACGAACGTTGGCCAATCAGATGCTGCTCAATCTGGGTTTTTTTTCCTATTTGAGTCGTAAGACGTAGTAGCGTGACACCGCCGCTGAAGACGTCAATGACGAAACGCGTTCGACGGAGTTACGCCTATTACGTCAGTTCCGTTCGTTGGAGCGCAGTTGGAGTGCAAGCCGTAGCTGCGTGTCCACCGAGCGGCTTCCACGTTCGGATTAATTTTCGCGCTAGAAAGGCTCTATCCCTGGGGGACTTACAAACACTGGAGTGACCTTAGACAACAGGTTATACCCTGGGACATTGTTTTTTGGTTTCTAGTCCTTTGTTTTTTTGGGATAAAGTGCTATTAGCGTATGGTTATTATTTTTTAATGGACTGTGGTTCCACATCTTGTCTCAATATATGAGATTTGTTTTTTTCGTTTTATTTTTTTTTATGTTTTTATTGGTTTATATTTTTGTGGCAATAAATTGATTTTTTTATACAAATCACACTATGGAGACTACAATTTTTTTCTTATGAGGATATATGAAATCTCCCCTTGGTTGCGATTGAGGAGCTGGACATCAGCAGGGATTGAGAAAACTCTCTCTGGATGCGAATGAAGTGCTGGATATCGGCAGACTTTGATTTCAAGGCGCATTACCCCTGCAGGGGTGTATTCTTCTGGTGAGTGGGGGACCTTGTGGGGGAACACAGAAGTCACATTGGAGATTGCACAAGAAGCACTATAGTCACATTTGAACTTTCTGTAATTGCACCATTGAAGATTTTTTTGGAAATTTGGACACTATTTTTGCACTTTTGGTTATTATGGATTGTTTTTTCAATTTGGGGGTTAATTGACTCTTTGCTTTTTTATATATACATTTTTTTTTTTTTGCTTTTTTGTTTTTATATTTTTTGTTTTTTTGTTTTTTGTTTTTTCACTTGCACTTTTTTGATACAATTTTTATGTACTATTAACATTTTGGTCTTTCATATATATGCTTATATTAGCATTTTGCATTTATAGGTTGTATTATTTAGAATTTTAATTTCATTAAGCACATTTATATACACCTCCTACTGTTTTTTTTGCATATCTTGGCGATAATGCGATTTTAGGCAACAAATTCTTTTATATATATCTATATTAGTGTTTTGCACTTACAGTTTGCATATTTGGGATTATAATTCCACTAGCACATTCACACACGCCTCTTACTGGGAATTTGCTCACTTAACCATATTTTGGCGATAATGCGATTTTAGAGAATATTGCTTTTTAGCGATATAGATACAAATCTTTTGTTTTCTTGTTTGTTGTTGTTTGGTTCTTTCCTTTTCCTTTGTTTATTGTAACTATCTGTCAATCTCAGGAATTAATCTACAGTAGGAATTTTGTTGTTTTTTGGGACATCTGAGTAGCTTGTAAATTAAAAATCGCAGAATAGCAGTTTTTTGGGGTTATACCTCCTTTTATTATATATATATTCTTTAAGATGAATGCATGATATATTCGGGATCATATATTGATATACATACATATAAGGAGTTTTATTTGTAGGTAGCGCCAATTACCCCGGTTACCATATTGTTCGTGATATCTTTGCTTTCTGAGCGAGCCTTGGCCTGGGCTAACCCTCTATGGGAGATGCAAAAACCTGTTGTCTTGAGTTACCCTCAGTTTGTGGCCTCCTTTAAAAGGGCATTTGACGTTCCCGCATGCTCCACTTCTGCTGCCAAGTGCCTCATGTCCATCAAACAGAGTATGAGAACTGTTGCCCACTACGCCATTGAATTCCGTACTCTGGCAGCAGAGGTTGCTTGGAACAATGAGGCCCTCGTGGCTGCTTTTCTTCATGGTTAGTGATGAACGAACTTCCGACGGGACGTTTCGCGAAGGCGGACTGCGAACGCTGGCTGATAGTTCGCGAACCGTAACGTTCGCGGCGGACCCCATTGACTTCAATATGAGGCGAACTTTGCAAACCTACAGGTCAAATTTGCAGCCACAAAATAATTACTAGCTGTGCAAACATAGTCCCACCACATGGCCAATGACATAACACATGTATGAGGTGAATCTGGGATCGACAACTACAAGCATTCTTTTTTTATATGTGAAATTGTTGTGACAATTCAGGACTGTGGAGCGCATGAAGGCAATGGAGGAGAGGGAAGGTCAGGGTAGGCAAAGAAGAGGGTGCAGGAGATGATCACCAGCAGCGTGACATAAGGCACTGACACCAGCACCATGATATACAGCACTGACACCAGCACCGTGATGGAGAGCACTGACATCAGCAGCGTGACATACAGCAATGACACCTGCACCGTGATAGAGTGATCTGACACCAGCGCCGTGATAGAGAGCACTGACATCAGCAGCGTGACATAAAGCACTGACACCAGCACCGTGATATACAGCACTGACACCAGCACTGTGATATACAGCACTGACATCAGCAGCGTGACATACAGCAATTACACCTGATAGAGTGCTCTGACACCAGCACCGTGATAGAGAGCACTGACATCAGCAGCGTGACATAAAGCACTGACACAAGCACCGTGATGGAGAGCATTGACATCAGCAGCGTGACATACAGCAATGACACCTGCACCATGATAGAGTGATCTGACACCAGCACCGTGATAGAGAGCACTGACATCAGCAGCGTGACATAAAGCACTGACACCAGCACCATAATATACAGCACTGACACCAGCACCGTGATAGAGAGCACTGACATCAGCAGCGTGACATAAAGCACTCACACCAGCACCGTGATATACAGCACTGACACCAGCACCGTAAGCAGCCCCAGGAGGAAGTCAGCATAGCACAAGGATGGTGGGAGCACCTCATAATGAGCATAGCACAGGGATGGTGGGAGCCCCTCATAATATGCACAGCAGAGGTACAGCCCCAGGAGGAAGTCAGCACAGCACAGGGATGGTGGGAGCCCCTCATAATAAGCAGCCCCAGGAGGAAGTCAGCACAGCACAGGGATGGTGAGAGCCCCTCATAATAAGCAGCCGCAGGAGGATGTCAGCATAGCACAGGGATGGTGGGAGCCCCTCATAATGAGCATAGCATAGGGATGGTGGGAGCCCCTCATAATATGCACATCAGAGGTACAGCCCCAGGAGGAAGTCAGAACAGGAATGGTGGGAGCCCCTCATAATAAGCAGCCCCAGGAGGATGTCAGCATAGCACAGGGATGGTGAGAGCCCCTCATAATTAGCAGCCCCAGGAGGAAGTCAGAACAGCACAGGGATGGTGGGAGCCCCTCATAATGAGCATAGCACAGGGATGGTGGGAGCCCCTCATAATATGCACAGCAGAGGTACAGCCCCAGGAGGAAGTTAGCACAGCACAGGGATGGTGGGAGCCCCTCATAATAAGCAGCTCCAGTAGAAATATGACACTGCTCGACCTCTTCAAACAGGAAGGTACGGGCATATAGTACGGTGTGCTTTTTTTGGACAAGGAAGTGAGCCAAATGAAGAAAGAAGGTCTGTGTGCTCGATTAAAAAAATCGTTTATAGGCATATACATGGTCTACTGGTCACATGTGTTGAATTCCTCCGAGATCCATGCCTCATTCATTTTTAGAAATGTGAGGTAGTTAACACTGTCGTGAGCTAGGCGAGTACGCTTATCGGTCACGATCCCCCCTGCTGCGCTGAACGTCCTTTCTGACAGGACACTAGACGAGGGGCAAGCCAACAGTTCGATTGAAAATTGGGCAAGCTCTGGCCAGAGGTCAAGCCTGCCCACCCAGTAGTCCAGGGGTTCATCACTCCTCAGAGCGTCCACATCGGCCGTTAACCCGATGTAGTCGGACACCTGACGGTCTAGGCGTTCCCTGATGCTGGATCCGGATGACACCTGTCGATGGGTCGGCTGAAAGAATGACCTCATATCAGAAGTCACCAACATATCTTCAAACCGGCCTCTTCTTGCAGGCGCTGTTGGATTGGTACCCGCAACTCCTTCTCTGGGAGTGGGAATTGCTCCTCTGCCAGCGCACGCAAAAGCAGAATGCAGCATTTCGCGAAGCAAGGCCTGGAAGTGCTCCATTCTGACAGCCCTCTGTGACGGCGGTAACATTTCCACCATTTTGTGTTTGTACCGGGGGTCTAAGTACGTTGCCACCCAGTACTGGTCCTTGACCCTTATGCTTTTTATACGGGGGTCCCTGTTAAAACACTGGAGGATGAAGGCCCCCATTTGCACTAAACTGGAAGCGGCGTGGTGGCCTGGCTCCTGCTCATTATCCAGGATAATGTCGTCCTCTTCATTCTCCTCTTCCCATCCACGCACAACAACAGGGATCCCAGAAAGGTTTAAAGCATGCTCTTCTTGCTCCTCCTCATCCGCCCCGGCACCATCCTCCTCTGACTCCTCTTCAGACTTCTGTTGTTGACTTGTCTCAGATAGAGTAGCCTCCCCTGGGAATTCATCCAGCATTGCGACTTCCTCATCTTCCCGCTCCTCCACAGCTTGATCAATGACACAACGCAATGCACGCTCCATAAAGAAGGCATAAGGTACCATGTCAATGATGGCGCCATGGCTGCGACTGACCAGTTTGGTGATGAACAGCCACTGGCACGGTGAAAAAAAAAACAGCTCCCCAGAACCTGTTCTGCCGCAGAGTTCATACAGGTAGACGTTAACTGCACGTTTCTGCTGGAGCAGCCTATCAAGCATATAGAAGGTTGAGTTCCATCGCGTCGGGCAATCGCAAATAAGACGTCTGACCGGCAGATTGTGTCGCCGCTGAATGTCAGCAAGGCAAGCCATGGCCGTGTAAGATCTTCTGAAATGGGCCGAGATTTTCCTTGCCTGCCGCAAGATGTTCTGGACCCCAGGGTATTTGACAACGAATCTCTGCACGACCAAGTTTAAGACGTGTGCCATGCATTTTGCCCTGTTTCAATGCACTAAGCAGATTGGCACCGTTGTCACGCACCACTTTACCAACTGTCAAATTGAGCGGTGTTAGCCACTGATCTGCCTGTGAACGCAAAGCTGAAAGGAGTGCCGGGCCAGTGTGGCTCTTGGCTTCCAGGCACAACAGACGCAGCACGGCATGGCAACGTCTCACCTGGCATGTCGAATAGGTTCTGGGGAGCTTGGGCAGCGCAGCAGAAGAGACGCTAGCAGCGGAAAAGGAGGAGTCAGCCGAGGAGGAGAGGGAGGAGGATGGAGTAGGAGGAGGAGGAGAAGAAGAGCCAGGCCTGCATGCATCCCGTGGCGGTAAAACCAAATCTACACGGGTGCCACGGGTTACATGCTTGACGGCCGTCAGAAGGTTCACCCAGTGGGCAGTAAATGATATACCTTCCCTGCCCGTGTTTGCTAGACCACGTGTCTGTGGTCAGATGTATCTTGGCACCGACACTGTGTGCCAGAGATACATTCACTTGCCGCTGAACATGGCCATATAGCTCTGGGATGCCCTTCTACCCTTACGCCCTTACGCCCGAACATTAAGCCCACGGGAGCCTGCCTTTTTGCAAAAAAACGTGAGCTTGGCGTGATGGAAGGTGGAGTGGAGGACAATTGTGAGGAGAGAGGAGAAGGAGAAGTAGAAAACGAGGCTGGACGGTGAGAGCCTGGAGTGTGGCTTTGTGTGTTCCGTTGCTCCCACTGGGCTCGGTGATGGCTGCTCATGTGCCTTCTTAAGGCGGTCGTCCCTAGGTGAGTGTTGGGCTTAACGCGACTAATGCGTTCACTGCAAAGATTGCAGATGGCAACTCTATTGTCAGCAGCGCACACGTTAAAAAAAGCCAACACTGCGGAGCCATGTTCCGGTGTCCTGGGAGCGCCAGATGTGACCGTACATGGTCGATGACTCGCTCCTGATACATTTGCAGTCTGCTTTGTCCCTCCTGTGCAATGTAAGTTATTCCTGCTTCTCCTCCCTATCTGCTGGTCCATATCTCCCTCTGAACTTCCCTCCTCTTCCTCTCTTGTGGGCACCCACGTGACATTACTAGACACGTCATCATCAATGTCACCTTCCCCGCCGCTATAAGTAGAGATCTCGGAGTAGGCAGCAACACCGGGGACAAACCTCCTCCTTGGGCTGATCTGGGTACTGTCGTCAGACTGCTGAGTGGCGGTTGTTGCTACCTCCTCTTCCTGATCCAATACCAAGAGTGGCTGCGCATCAGAAATGTCTTGATATGGATCGGAAAATAATTCCTGTGACTCAAGCGGAAGGTATGTGGTGGTGGTGGTGGTGGTGGTGGTAGTGTCTTTGGGGGTGCACATAGCAGAGAGTGAAGAAGAGGGTGCAGATCGAGAGGATGAGGAGGGTGCAGAAGAGTAAGGCTGAGTGAGCCACTCAACCAAGTCTGGTGCGTCCTTTAAAGTAATTGAACGCACCTTCTGCAACTTCCCACTTTGGCTCAAGCCTGTTGCTCCTGCCCTACCCCTACCACACCTGCGGAAGGGCCTGCCTCTTCCTCTGCCTGTGATTTTTTAAATGACCCTGTGACAAAACTCTCAGTCCCTATACTGATGAAGGACTGCTGCAGTATAGGGCAGCAGTCAGCAGTAGTGCACCTCAACCCTATGTATTGTGGACCTATACCAGTCCTTACGGAATAGCAGACTGTACCCCACTCAACCCTATGTACTGTAGTACCCTATACTTTACCAGTCCTTATAAGGACCTTTGTGGAACAAGTAGGTTGTGAATGATTAGCAAACTGTACCTCAGTCCCTATACTGATAAAGGACTACTGCAGCAGAAGGGCAGCAGTCAGCAGTAGTGCACCTCAACCCTATGTATTGTGGACCTATACCAGTCCTTACGGAATAGCAGACTGTACCTCACCCAACCCTAAGTACTGTAGTACCCTATACCTTACCAGTCCTTATAAGGACCTTTGTGGTACAAGTAGGTTGTGAATGATTAGCAGACTGTACCTCAGTCCCTATACTGATAAAGGACTACTGCAGCAGAAGGGCAGCAGTCAGCAGTAGTGCACCTCAACCCTATGTATTGTGGACCTATACCAGTCCTTAAGGAATAGCAGACTGTACCTCACTCAACCCTATGTACTGTAGTACCCTATACCTTACCAGTCCTTATAAGGACCTTTGTGGAACAAGTAGGTTGTGAATGATTAGCAGACTGTACCTCAGTCTCTATACTGACAAAGGACTACTGCAGCAGAAGGGCAGCAGTCAAGTATAATATTCTTTCTATATTTGGAAGAAAGAATATTATACGTGTACAAGCCTATTACCATACCAGTCCTGAAAAGAACCTTTGTGGACCTGATAGTAACAGCTACTGATTAAACTGACTGTACCTCACTGCCTCACACACAGCTTCCTGCCTGTCCCTATTTAAACTGACAAAACAGAGGCTGCTGGAACTGCAATAACTTGAATAGCACTTTTGTGGACCTAATAGTAACAGCTAATGATTGAACTGACTGTCCCTGCAGCACACAGCATCCTGTCCCTCTCTCTACACTGACAAAAGACAGGCTGCTGCAAAAATCAGTAGCACAGCAGTGCCTCAAACCTATATCCTGAACTACACCTAACACCTATACCAGTCCTGAAAAGAACTTTTGTGGACCAAATAGCTAGCGATTTGGGTCACTGCAGTCTCTCCCTGCTCCACACAGCAACCTCTCCCTATAGTGACAGAAAAAATAATGTAAAATGGCCGCCGGATCGGGTCTATTTATAAGTTAGGGGGAATGTCCAAGTGTCCATGTGCTGTAATGTCTCAATTGGCTGTCCTGTACCCCATGATGGATGTGTCATCATAGGTCAAAGTTCTTTTACACAGTAAACACGGAAGTCCGCTGGGCGAACGGCGGCAATAGTCCGCCGATCGGGCGGACGGCGAACAACCGAAATTTGCCGCGAAACGACCGCCGGGCGAACCGTTCGGCCATCCCTACTCATGGTCTCTCGGATTCCATCAAGGATGAGATAGCAGCCCGAGATATACCCACTGAGCTGGAGAGCTTGATCTTGTTTACTATCCTCATTGACTCCAAACTCAGAGAAAGACTTTCTCTTATGGAGCACTTGCGGAAGCCTCCTGTACGTTTTTGCCTCCGAGCTTTGTAGTCCCACCCATGCCTCCCTCACCTCCCATGCCTCCTGGTACTGAGTTGGTCACTGAAGATGAATCCATGCACCTGGGCTTCATGCGTCTCTCTGCGGATGAGAGAGCCTTTAGGAGGAGGGAGAGATTGTGCCTTTATTGCGGCCAGGCAGGTCACTTTTTGAAGTCTTGTCCTACCCATCCAGGGAACGCCCGAACCTTGAGGTCCTGTCATGGACAGGACCTTAGGTGGCGTTGTTTCATCCCCAGTTATCCAGAAGAATAAGCCCCTGGTTTTGGTCACCCTTTCTTGAGCTGAGTCGTCCATCGAGATACAGGCTCTAATCGGCTCTGGGACTGCAGGCCTGTTCATTGATGCTGCATTTGTTTCGCAGCACTCGATTCCGCTGCAGCTGCGTGACACTCCACTTGCCATTGAGGCTCTTGACGGGAGACCTTTACAGCCTGCCCATGTGACTCATGAGAAGGTTCTGTTGTTCATGGCCGTAGGGGCTCTTCACCATGAGATAATCCAATTCCAAGTTATTTCCTCACCCAGGTTTCCGCTGGTTATTGGTTATCTTTGGTTACAGAGACACAACCCCTCTTTTGATTGGCTCCATGCTGAGGTTCTCTCCTGGTCACCACAATGCAGTGAGACATGCTTCCTGAAGGTATCCAAGGTTCTGTGCACCTCTTCACTCCCCTCCCTGCCGGAGGAGTACTGTGCTTTTAGCAATGTCTTTGATAAAGGTCAAGCTGGTAGTTTGCCTCCACACCAGTCTTATGATTGCGCAATTGACCTTCAACCTGGTGCCAGACCTCCTTGTGGCCGGGTTTACCCTTTGTCGGTCTTGGAGGATAAGGCCATGGAGGAGTACGTTGCTGACGCACTTTCTCGAGGTTTCATCCGCAAATCCTCGTCTCCTGCTGGTGCTGGTTTCTTCTTTGTGAAAAAGAAGAGTGGTGAACTGAGACCTTGTATAGATTATAGGGGTCTCAATCGTGTAACGATTAAGAATGTCTACCCGATTCCATTGATTACAGAGTTATATGACCGCCTCAAGGGAGCAAAGTTTTCACGAAGCTTGACTTGAGAGGGGCATACAATCTCGTGCGCATTAAGGAAAACGACGAGTGGAAAACTGCATTTAATACCAGAACAGGCCATTATAAATACCTGGTAATGCCTTTTGGCCTTTGTAACGCCCTGGCAGTTTTCCAGGAATTTATTAACGATGTCCTCCGAGATTTGTTGCAGTTGTGTGTGGTGGTTTATCTCGATGATATCCTCATATTTTCCAAGTCCCTGGAGAGCCACCACACAGATGTCTTTCGTGTGCTTCAGAAACTAAAGCCGCGTACACACGGGCGGACTGTATGGCCAACTTAGTCCGTCGAAACACATTTCAGCGGACAGTCCGCTCGTGTGTGGGCTTCAGCGGACTTTTTCAGCGTGCAGTCTGGCGTACTAAGTATTTCGGAATTTCCGTAATACTGTCCGTCATACTTTGGTTTCAGCGGACAATCCGCTCGTGAGTAGGCTAGTTCGACGGACTAAGAATGGCCCATGCTCAGAAAGGATTTACACGGCGAAAGTTTGCGTTGCTGTGTATTGGACTTCCTATTTCTAGTCCCGTCGTACGTGCTGTACACGTCATCGCGCAAGCTTTCGACGGACTGTTTGTGCATCCGTGTGTGGTCAAGTCCGTTCATTCGAAAGTAGGACGGACTGTCCGTCGGATTGTATGACGGACTAAGTAGGCCATACAATCCGCCCGTGTGTATGCGGCTTAAGAGAGAACAACCTCTATTGTAAACTGGAGAAGTGCGAGTTCCATCGTGAACAGGTTACATTCCTGGGCTATGCCATTTCCACTGCTGGTTTTTCCGATGGACCCAGAGAAACTTTTGGCAGTCCTACAGTGGCCTCGACCCGTGGGTTTACGTCCTCTGCAGCGTTTCCTGGGCTTTGCCAACTACTATCGGAAGTTTATTCGGAACTTCTCATCTCTGGTCAAGCCCCTGACTGATATGACCAGAAAGGACGGGCCCCACAGAGTTGGTCTCCGGAGTCCATTAAGTCCTTTGAGACTCTCAAGGCTGTCTTTGATCCTGATCCTATGTTGTCTTTTATCCTAGAAGTTGATGCTTCTGAGACTGGAGTTGGCGCCCTTCTGTTTCAACGTCCTAACTCAGAGAGCGCTATGCATCCATGTGGCTACTTTTCCAAGAAATTGTCACCTGCTGAGTGCAATTATGAGATTAGTGACAGAGAGCTGTTGGCAATCATTTTAGCCCTGAAAGAATGGAGACATCTCCTTGAAGGTACCACTGTGCCTGTTCTTATTCTTACTGACCATAAGAATCTTACATTCTTGTCTGAGGCTAAGCGACTCTCTCCCAGAAGGGCGCGGTGGGCTCTTTTCTTGTCGAGCTTTAATTACATTGTCTCATTCTTACCCGGTACTAAGAATGTAAGGGCTAATGCCTTATCACGACAATTTTCCTCCACTTCCAAGTCGGAGTCGGTTCCGGTTCCTATGATTCCTCCTGATTGTATCTTGGCTACGGTTCACACCAGTCTTACTTCTCCTTTGGGTGACAAAATTCTTGCTTCTCAGGTCCATGCTCCTCCTGATAAACCTTGTGACCGACCGCTGCTTTGTCCCAGAGAGTCTCCGTACTGCTGTGCTCCAGACTTACCATTCTCCCAAGGCAGCTGGCCATCCTGGGAAGAATCAACTCCTTTGGGCCATTTCCCAACAATTCTGGTGGCCTAGTCTACGGGCTGATGTTACTGCCTTCGTAGCTGCCTGTCCCGTGTGTGCTCAGAGTAAGACTCCACAACACCCTATAGTGGGCCTCCTACAACCCATACCCAATGGAGAGAGGCCCTGGACTCACCTGTCTATGGATTTCATTGTGGAGTTGCCCAACTCCCAAGGCAACACTGTTATCCCTATGGTGGTTGACTGGTTCTCAAAGATGTGTCATTGTATTCCACTTAAGAAGTTGCCCACCTCTAAGGAACTGGCTTCCATTTTTGCTCGGGAGATCTTTCGCTTACATGGGCTACCCAAGGTGATTGTCTCGGACAGGGGCAGTCAGTTTGTCTCCTGGTTCTGGCGAGCCTTTTGTGCACAGTTGGGAATCCAGCTTGTGTTCTCTTCTGCGTATCACCCGCAGTCTAATAGGGCCGCAGAACGAGCCAATCAGTCCTTGGAGCAATTCCTACGTTGCTATATTTCTGACCATCATAACAACTGGTCTGTCCTATTACCTTGGGCAGAGTTTGCTCACAACAGTGCCTTGAATTCTGCCTCCCGATTGTCTCCATTTATGGCGAATTATGGTTTCCAACCTTCCATGTTGCCTGACTCGTTTGTTCCGCAGAGTATTCCTGCATTAGAGGAGCATCTCTGTGGTCTTCGTTCCACTTGGGTACAAATCCAGGAGGCTTTGCGTCATGCTAATGATAGGTACAGACTCCATGCTGACCGCAGACGCCTGCCTGTGCCTTCCTACCAGGTTGGGGACAGGGCCTGGCTGTCATCTCGCGACCTCCAGCTTTGTGTTACCTCATTGTAGTTTGCACCTCGGTTTATTGGGCCTTTCCGTATCCTTTGCAGGATTAACCCAGTGGCTTACGCGTTGGATCTTCCTCCTAGTATGCGCATCTCAAATGTGTTTCATGTCTCCTTATTGAAACCGTTGGTCTGTAAATGATTTACCACCTCGGTGCCACGTCCTCACCCTATTCAGGTTGAGAACCATGAGGAGTATGAGGTACAATCCATTGTTGACTCCCGTAGGTTCCGTGGGCGCATACAGTACCTGGTGCATTGGAAGGGGTACGGTCAGGAGGAACGCTCCTGGGTTTCATCCTCTGACATACATGCCCCTGTCCTCCTCCACCAGTTCCATAGACATTTTCCCCTCAAGCCTGGTGGCCCTACGAGGGAGAGGGGTCATTGAGAAGTGGGTACTGTTAGGGCTGGCTTAGCCCTTCCTTCTGTGGGTTGGCTGCTCAGCTGTCGGCTAATTGCCAGCTCTCTTCTCTTTCCACAGTTACCAGCTGTTCCCGATGATGCTCGCCTGACCTGCCTACTTAAAGCCTTCAGCTCACTTCATCTCTGCCTTCACGTTGGTCACATCACTAGGAACCATCTCCTGCAGTTTGTTTAAAGACTGGCTTGCTGACATCCCTTCTGGCTCCTTATCCTGCTTGCTGTTGCTCTACTTGGATCCCTGACTTCTGGCCTGGCTGACTACCGGATCTGGTTACTGGACTCTGGCTATGCTTGACTACGCTTTTTCTATTTACCTTTTTATTTTTATTAATAAACAAGTGTGATTTAATTGTACTTCTGTCTCAGTCTGACTCATGGTTGCTGACAAGTGTCTGCTCATTAGGAGCAGGGCGCAAATTTTTTTTTTTCTAGTGATCTCCATATTTATTTATTTTTTTCGTTTTGTGTATCAAGTTACCACAACACCATTATTATCTTGCATTTTTTAACCTCAAAGACACAACTATGTTGGTGTCCCTTGTTAATTTGACATTGTATTTTTGAAATGTACCTGCCTACTCACAAACAAATTGTCCTTTTTTAAGTAAAACGCAAAATTTTAAATTTAATAGGGGTCATAACAAAATAAAGAGCACGGCATCACTGGAGAAACAGTTGGAATTGGTGAAGCCTTTGTACTGCAGGGCAGACATCAATTATTTGAATGTCAAAATTGGTAACCTGAGGAGTCCGTTTAATAGGGAGCACAAAACGGTCCAGGACTCCGAGAGATTGGGAGCAGCAGCAGATGACATATATGTCCCGAGGCTGTGGTTTTACAACAGCCTGCGTTTTTTGACAGACCACACCAAACCCAGGCCATCACTCTCAACGCTTACTTGCACGCTTCCTTCCATGCTGCTGTGGTGGGTTGAGTGGCTGTGGTGTTGGTGGTGTTACTGGAGGTGGAGTATGGTCCAACTCCCACAGGTGGGTTTCAGTTGTTAGTTCGCCCCTCACCCCCTTCATTAGGGCCTTCCAAATTAGTTCTTCACAGATTGTGTGTTGGCCCTCCTCCATGTTTTCTAGTTTGCTTGCAAAGTCGAAATGCCTCGTGTACACCAGGGGTCGTGTTAAGTGCCGCAGTAGCCTGTTTGAGGAAAACAGCCACAGACTCCTCAAGATTCCTTGCCTTCATGGTCCTTTTGGTTGGGGGGCAGAGGGGAGGAACCTGGGATTCCACCAGGCTGCTTGCCACGGCCTCCTCCTGGCTGAGACTTTCGTGTGTATGAAAAGGGTACATCGTTTTAGGTTTTTGGTCATCAATCACACACAATTTTGAACTCATGACTGTTGCAAATTGAATGTTAACAAATAGAAAAGACTATCATTCTGACCCCAGCATTTTTCATTCTTGTCCCAATCATTTTTGGCTACTACTGTCTATTGATGTGTAAACCACTTTGTTAAATCAGAAATTAGTGATCAATAACATCTAGTTAACATAATTAAATTTTTGACAAGAAATATGTTCAACAATTCTATACCTGGGTCAAGCTGGGCCTCTCCATCTTCTTTCTGGGTGGAATGCCCAGGTTGGACTTCAGGAGCCTCAGCTGATGTGGAAGGAAGTGTTGAAGTGTTCATAGTGATGGCATGGGTTCCGTCTGGTCTGACAAAAAACGCAGTCTGTCCTAGTACCACAGCCTGGGGACATATACGTCATCTGCTGCTGCTCTGTATCTCTGGGAATCCTAAACTTTCTTGCGCTCCCTATTATATGTGTTCCTCAGGCTACCAATTTTGGCCTTCAAATAGTTGATCTGCCGGGGGATACACCGGCTTCACCAATTCCAACACCAATTCCAACAGTTTTTCCAGCGCTGCCTTCCTCTTTTGCTTGTTTGAGTAGTCCCTGCATTGTGTTCAATATTTGTTTATTAAGAATTTTTCACATAAAAACATTTCATAAAATGTCATCACAAAACCTTATTAAACATGCTCAACATACATATAAATAAAACAAAACACAAAATTACCACTATGAACATAGTTCTTGGATCAATCGCATAGCACAAAAAATATATAAAAAAAAAGTTAAGCATTTAAATTTAATCCACAGTCTTTCCCTCCTCCCATCCCCCAGGAGTAGTCCCTGCATTGGACTTGCCAGAGACATGGCAGCTCCCTGTACTTATCTATGAAGTTGGGCTGGAAGTCAGGGTCTGTGAATTTATCCACCATTTTATCTGCAAGACACAACACAAGACAAGCCCTAATGTCAGGCTAAACTCTCCCAATCTTATCCAAATATAGGCCTCAATCTCTAAGCAGTATAGGCTACTAACCACTAAATGCCCCAAGTTACAATTGTACCTTTGTTTGAACAATCAGCACTAACGATCCTCCATCCTCCACTCACAGATCGTATGTAGGTCGCCCGTGTGTTATACTTTATATACACTGCGCATGAGTCAAACTCTAGCCCCGGTCCTTTCTAGTGTTTTCCCCGCCTCTTCTCTTTTGGGGCAGTGGGAGAGCACATGGTGCAGACACAGCAGGTGTGTGCTGTTCTCAGCAACAATTAGGAAAGCCCGGAGCAAGGCAATTCCACATCCAGGAGGATATATAAGGCCTCAAATATGTCCTTTGAAGAGATGGTGGACATCTTGAAGAGGACAGACTATGATGAGGATTATGGACCATACAGAAACCCAAATGTGAGAGCCCAAGATCATGACTAAAGTTGTGAGAAGTCTGCACAGGACTCGACAGGAGACGCTGGTCATACCTGAAATCGAGGGAGCAGAATCAGTATAGAAGGATCAAGAAAGTGCTGCAAAAAAGTAAGTATTTGTCATGTATTCCTATTATTATTAGTATGTTCGTGCTGGTACGTGTGCTTTTCTTTACTGATGTACAGTTTAAAATGCCAGGTTTGAGGTTCATGGGCACAGTATAATCGTTCATATTAAACATCGTTAATTTGACCACTAATACAAGGTTTTTGGCAAATGCAGGTTAACTACATTTGTTCATGCCTATTTTGATTAAAAGAAGTTTATTACATTGTTGTCTAGATATGTTTGAAACTAGAATAAAATGATACCTTGTTTCAGTGTAAGCCCTTGTACACACAGTCGGAGAATCCGTCGGAATGTGTCCTATCGGACCGTGTCGTCGAATAATCCGACTGTGTGTGGTATGCATCGGACTGATTCCGTCCGAATATCCGTCGCACCCAATTTTCCAACATGTTGGAAATATTTCTCGACCAAATGGTTTGATCGGACATAATCCGATCATGTGTAGCAAATTTTGATCGGACCAAGTGCCACGCATGCTCAGATCAAATTCCTACATCAAAGCTATTGGCTACTAGCCTGAATGTAGTCCCATCGTAATGAAATTACGTCATCACGTTCTGAAAGATCGGATTTTTCAACAACTTAGTCCGACCGCGTGTATGCAACAGTTTCGGACACAATCCATCGGACTAAATCCGACGGACAAAATCCGATGGATTTGGTTGGCAGAATCTCCGACCGTGTGTACAGGGGCTAAGGGGAGGACACTCAGTAGCTGTATACACATCTGGACGCGAGCACTAGTGTATGACACCATAACAAACTTTTTTATGGTGTCCCACGCAGGTGCTTCAGTGAATTCTAGGGGTTTCTCCGTGTGTGAAACTTGCACAAAACAGGTAAGTATTTTAGCTTTTGTAAGGGAAAAAATCATGTCTTCAGCTTGGAACTCTGCCAAAACAGACAATTGGACAACACTTCCAAGCAATGTTTTATATTACTATTTCTAGCCTCAAATATCTGTCTCCTAAGTATACCATTTTTTGTATTCTCATAGGGGAGAAAAAAATTGTGACATCTGAGGACCCCACATTTCCTAAAGAAGGGGAACTCACCACACAACCTGAGGCTGTGGATGCAGATGTTCTGGAGTGGTCAAAATTGTATCCACAACAGGTCAGTGTCTGAGACCACAGCTTCAGGTAATAGATGTATGCCTGCATATTTATAATACATGGTGTGCTTTTTTATTTTTAGGTGATGTGGATGTTGTGGAAGAAGAAACTCACTTCAACAGTACTCATCAGTAAAATAATGGGATTTAGAAAAGGTCAGCAAAATATCAATGATGTTAAAAAAAGCCTGACCAACATCATTCATGTTTTAAGCAAAATTTTAAAACCCCCAAAAATTTTAATTTTGAAGATGCACACAGTGTCAACATGTGCTATCTGCCATCATGGGATATCAATGTATGTGTTTTGTGGGTGCAAACCCATCCTCAAAACTAAAGTAGGTGAAAGGAAGGAGCTGTACCCCCGAAACACGTCCATTGATCCCACATGATGGGAGCTAGCACATGTTGACACATTGTGGCTTATTTAAAAAAAAGCAAAACCACTTTGCACTACAAGTGCAATCCAAGTGCACTTGAAAATGCACTTGTAGGGCAAAGTGGATTGTCCTTTCTGAAATAAGGCCCAGTGTGTCAACATGTGCTAGCTCCCATCGTGGGGTGATCAATGGACGTGTTTTGGGGGTGCAACCCCTTCATCTCACCTACTTTAGTTTGGAGGAAGGGGTTGCACCCACAAAACGCATACATTGCTATCCCATGATGGCAGATAGCATATGTTGACACACTGGGTTTGATTTACTAAAGGCAAATCCCCTTTGCACTACAAGCGCACTGCAAGTGCATTTGGAAGTGCAGTCGCTTTAGATCTGAGGGGAAGATCTGAAATGAGGGAAAGCTCTGCTGATTTTATCATCCAATCATGTACAAGCAAAAATGCAGTTTTTTTATTTTCCTTGCATGTCCCCCTCAGATCTACAGCGAGTGCACTTCCAAATGTACTTGCAGTGCACTTGTAGTGCAAAGTGGATTTGCCTTTAGTAAATAAACCTCACTGTGTGTTTTGTGGCTTTCTCAGTATAGATGTAGGGAAAAGACACACATTTTAGGCATGGGATCATGAGGGAAATGTAAATTTTAAGTCTCAATTTGTGTGCATCTTCAAAATTTGGCTTTTACAGTGGTGAGATCACTACATCAACACAGTTTTGACATACTAATGTCACATATGGCCTTCACTTTATCAAAGTTGAACTTTGTAAGTTCCTGGGTTGGGGATGTGTTTGTTATGGTTTTAAACATGCCTTTTTAGCCACAAAAAAGGCTATATACTGTCAAACATACATGTTTTACACCAAAGATGTTGGTTTGTTAAAAAACCCTTTTATAACACGCATGTGAATGTGCTGGCTTCTTCTTTCAATGCTCAATATCATTTTTTTTTTTAGTAAATTGGTGTCGTTACAGTGACAATGGGGGGTATTTACTAAAGGAAAATCCACTTTGCACTGCAAGTGCACTTGTAGTGCAAAGTGGATTAGCCTTTAGTAAGTAACCCCCACTGTTCTTTAAAATTTGCCCAAATCAGGCCATTTTAGGGACTACAAGTAATTCATTCATGGAGCTGAAAAGGATGACATACATACATACATACATTAACAACAATTAACAATTAACAACAAAAACATTGTGTGCGTGTAGCAGACCCATAGCACAACATAACATAATAGTTAACTGAAGAAAAGATTGTCACATCCATGTATCAAATAAGTTACATTTGCACTATTGAAGAAAAAGGACAAAAATAAAAGGCCATTGGAGAACCTAGGAGACAGATAGGAAACACAAGTAGTAAATCAAATAAAATATGAGTTTAGTTTTTCAAACCAATTTATTTTAAAGAGCTCCCGATTCTCTGGTAAATCAATTGCCCCCCTACCCACAAAGTACTCCACATAGCTTTGCCGTACTTCTGGGGTGCTTTGGGGGGGGCAAGCCAGGAAGGTCAGTTTCAAGCACCGTCATTGTTTGTGCCGGTGAGTCGGCCTCAGTCGCAACTGAGGCCAGATAGTTGGCTGCATTCTTCCTTAGGAAATTATGAAGAATGTAGCAGCTCATAATTATATGGTTCAGTTTGTATTCGGCCATATTGAGCTAAAATGACAATAAATTATTAAATTGAAAAGTGCTGTGCTAGGTATTATGCACTACACACCAAATAATTGGATACCAAATGCATACGTAACATAAAAACACACAAATATTGACAGGGTACCCGCATTTATGAAGTGCATCTAGTGCACCCTTCTATTGCCAGCAATAACCAATAATATCAGATACCGGAAAGGTATCTGATCTTATTGGTTATAGATCAGATACCTTTCCTATGCCTGATAAGGTAGAATTCACACTGGGGGAGGCATAAATGTGCGTCTCCTCCTATGGCAGGTAAACTGCTTCTCGTGCCATCCTGTCCCCTCCCCTTCCTGCCATAGGAGGAGACACACATCCCCCCCATACCTTTCTGGTATCTGGTCTTATTGGTTATTGCTTGCAATAGAGTGGTGCACTAGACACACTTCATAAATGTGAGTACCCTGTTTTAGGGTTTGTTTACTTGTGTTCATTTAATTGTTTAAACCTTACTACACTATCAAGCACTTTTATTTTTGCATAAAACTGAGGTATTTCACTGAGGAGCCCTGGATGCAGTTTTTTTCCCTTCTGAGCCCAGAGGAGGTTCTAATGCATGTTTAGACTTGGCTTACTCACTGTGTCACACGCTCTAAGGTGAGCGTTCATTACATAGGAGATCACTGAAGGGAGGACACCTTGGAACATTTGAACACCTACCAAGTTGTTTTTGTGATTGCATGGACTAGTCAGCGTATTGATTAGAAGCACAGCAGGACACTTTGTCTGCACATGAGCACTTTAATATTTGTCATATATTTTTTCACATACACTATATGGACTTTTATGAACTTTATGAATCTTCTGAATGTATATGTTTTTTCACATGAGCACTATATACTCACTGT
Organism: Lithobates pipiens; assembly: GCF_037356315.1. Lineage (NCBI taxonomy): Eukaryota > Metazoa > Chordata > Amphibia > Anura > Ranidae > Lithobates > Lithobates pipiens. The sequence continues at coordinate 266,087,589 of NW_027507784.1, read as the reverse complement.
GCATTTGAGTTTTCCACTCCCTTATTTTATTTTTTATTATTTTTTATTTATTATTTACTGGCACATCACTATTGTTCAATATTTGTGTGTTTTTATGTTATGTATGCATTTGGTATCCAATTAGGTGTATAGTGCATAATACCTAGCACAGCACTTTCTAATTTAATTATTTCATAATTTATTGTGATTTTACCTGCTGTATTTTATAATGATCCAATACCTTTGTATTTATTTATTTGTTTTATTTTTGATGAGATCATATTTTTAGCCCGGTGTAGTATTTGCTCCTTTATGTTTGCATGATTTGTGAGATATGTTTAATGCCAGCAGCTTTTCTTTCTCTATATTTACTGGGCACCTGGCTAGTGGTGGCTCGCAGGATTCTTTGTTTTTTTTAGCATAAATAAATAATGTTTGTTACTTTGGCTAGCCCCTCCTTACTTACACTATTGGCAGCCCACTGGACAGGTAAGAAGTGTCATAATCAAAAAATAGGAATACACACTGTCCAAATTGAAGCACATTTTTACATTCTGCAATTACCTATCACAATAATAGGAGAACAAAGCTTTAAAAACTACCATTTGAAAGTATTCAGGCAGGTACTTGCACTAAATGCTTTGGTGAATTCATCCATAAATCTGACCAAAAAAGAGGTAGGTATAGTGTGTATGGGTTTGGCAAAGTCAGCAGATAGAGTATTGGTATTGGTTGACTTAGCGGTTGGGGGTGAGGAAGGGTTCCTAATGAGTTTGCCCCCCCCCCCAAAAAAAAGCCTCTTGCACTTTTCCTGAATTTAAGGACAACAATAACATTTGTACACATTTTAGGGGATGTTTAGGGTAAGCACTACAATGGAGCTGACGAAATACATTAAGTGACTAGGCTAGGTGTGTATGGGCCCAGGATAGCATGCTGGGGAGGTTAGTGAAGGCAAATATGCACGAAGGACAAAAAAGGAGCATTAAAAGCTTACAGCATGCATGAGGACAAAGAGAACATTCACAGTATATTACATGGTAATTATGTAATGATGAAATAAGTACAATACATTAGCAAACATTAAATACTAGACATGTGCACACTGAAATATTTTGTTTCAGAATTTCATTTTCAACCAAAAAAATACATTTATTTAGTTACTCCCAAAATTCGTTTTTATTTATTTTGTTTCGTTAAAAAATGCATTCGTCTAAAAATCTGAAATAATTAAGGTCGAATCTGTCATTGAAGGCTTAAGGTGTCTGTCAAATGTTCTAAGAAGATTTGATGGAGCAGCTAAACCGTACAACGCTGCAATCGTACATTTCTGGTTGACTGTTCCGCCTACAAGCTATAGTAGAATTCTAATGTAGGACACTAGTAATAATTACATTTATTAATTATTATTACTAGTCAACCAACATTAGAATTCTTCTATAGCCTATGGGTGAAGCATTTGACCATAAATGTCCGTCGTGGCGACTGCTTCTTCGAATCTTCATGTCTAATTTTTTCTCTCTGTCGAATAATCTTGAACTAATAGAGTTGGGTTAGGCACATTCAACCTTTTTTTCTATTGTCTCTATAATGTCAAATCTTTTCTCTCGATATCGAATCTTTTCTCTCTATGTAGAATTATCTTGGAGCTAAGGTTAGGCACATTCGACCACAGGTTTGATGGACACAGATCGCTTTTGTCAGTGTCATGTCGAATCTCATATCTATATTGAACTGTTGTCGCAATGAAAACGAAAATAAAACATTTGTTTATGTTGGATGTTTTCGTTTTTTGGCTTCTGCACGTTCGTTATCGTGTGTTAAAACGATAACAAAAATACCTGAAATTTGGATGAAAATGCATTCGGAAGAAAACAAATGCACATGTCTATTAAATACTAGACATGTGCAGAGTAAAATATTTTGTTTCGGAATTTCGTTTTCGTCCGAAAACTTAATTTATTTAGTTACTCCCGAAATTCGTTTTTATTTATTTTGTTTTTCGTTCAAAAATTGCATTCGTCCGAGAATCCACATGAATTACGGTCGAATCTGTCTTTGAAGGCTTATGGTGTCTGTCGAATGTATAAAGAAGATTCGACGGAGCTAGTATATAGCATACTTTAGAACCCCTGTTAAAGTCTATGGGACTCCAACATTCAAAATCGAAAGTGCTAATTTTAAAGACTAATTTGCAAGTTACTGTCCTAAAAAGTGTTTGGGGACCCGGGTCCTGGCCCAGGGAACATGTATCAATGCAAAAAAAAGTTTTAAAAACGGCCGTTTTTTCAGGAGCAGTGATTTTAATAATGATTAAAGTGAAACAATAAAAGTGTAATATTCCTTTAAATTTCGTAGGGGGGGTTGTCTATAGTATGCCTGTGAAGGGGCTCATGTTTCTGGTGCTTAGAACTGTCCCTGCACAAAGTGTCATTTATGCAGGAAAAAAAGTCCTTTAAAATCACTCGCAGCTATTATGAATTGTCGGCTCCCGTAATACAGAGAACACTCATTGAAAGTCATTGATAAAAAAAAAAAAAAAAAAAATTAAAAAAAAGCATGGGGGTCCCCCAAATTCAATTAACAGGCCCTTCAGGTCTGGTATGGATATTAAGGGGAACTCTGCCTCAAATTTAAGAAAAAATTTGACGTGGGGTTCCCCCTAAATATCCATAACCAGACCCTTCAGGTCTGTTATGGATATTAAGGGGAACCCTTGCGTCAAATTTTAAAAAAAATTGGCGTGTGGGTCCCCCTAAAAATCCATACCAGACCCCTTATCCGAGCACGCAACCTGGCAGGCCGCAGGAAAAGAGGGGGGGACGAGAGAGCGCCCCCCACTCCCTCCTGAACCGTACCAGGCCACATGCCCTCAACATTGGGAGGATGCTTTGGGGGTCTGTGACCCCTCAAAGCACCTTGTCCCCATGTTGATGAGGACAAGGGCCTCATCCCCACAACCGTGGCCGGTGGTTGTGGAGGTCTGCGGGCGGGGGGCTTATCAGAATCTGGAAGCCCCCTTTAACAAGGGGACCCCCAGATCCCGGCCCCCCCCCTGTTTGAAATGGTAAGGGGGTACGAAAGTACCCCTACCATTTCACAAAGAAAGTGTAAAAAATAGTTAAATAAGACAAACACACTTTTGAAAAATATCTTTATTAAAAATAAAAAAAATAAAAAAAAAAGATTCCAGCGGCGGTAATCCACTTTTGCAATCCAGCGATGGACAGTCATCTCTCCAGCGATGTCTCATCTCATCCAGCGCAGCGAATCCATCCTTCTTCTGTCTCCGCAGAGGAGACACTGCAAGGATTCCGGCAGCCTGACGTTTCTTATATACGGAGGGCGGGGCCATCCGTCACCTGACCCCGCCCCCCTCTGACGCAAGGGGAAACCCGGGGTTCCCTGTGACGTATGGGTGACCCCGCCCCCTCTGATGTAACGGAAACCTGCCTGTGTTACATCAGAGGGGTGCGGGGGTCACCCATACGTCACAGGGAACCCCGGGTTTCCCCTTGCGTCAGAGGGGGGCGGGGTCAGGTGACGGGTGGCCCCGCCCTCCGTATATAAGAAACGTCAGGCCGCCGGAATCCTTGCAGTGTCTCCACAGCGGAGACAGAAGAAGGATGTATTCGCTGCGCTGGATGAGATGAGACATCGCTGGAGAGATGACCGTCCGTCGCTGGATAGCAAGAGTTGATTACCACCGCTGGAATCTTTTTTTTTATTTTTTTTTATTTTTAATAAAGATATTTTTCAAAAGTGTGTTTGTCTTATTTAACTATTGTTTACACTTTCTTTGTGAAATGGTAGGGGTACTTTTGTACCCCCTTACCATTTTAAATGGGGGGGGCCGGGATCTGGGGGTCCCCTTGTTAAAGGGGGCTTCCAGATTCTGATAAGCCCCCCGCCCGCAGACCTCCACAACCACCGGCCACGGTTGTGGGGATGAGGCCCTTGTCCTCATCAACATGGGGACAAGGTGCTTTGAGGGGTCACAGACCCCCAAAGCATCCTCCCAATGTTGAGGGCATGTGGCCTGGTACGGTTCAGGAGGGAGGGGGGGCCGCTCTCTCGTCCCCCCTCTTTTCCTGCGGCCTGCCAGGTTGCGTGCTCGGATAAAGGGTCTGGTATGGATTTTTAGGGGGACTCCCACATCAATTTTTTTTTAATTTGACACGGGGTTCCCCTTAATATCCATACCAGACCTGAAGGGTCTGGTTATGGATATTTAGGGGGAACCCCACGTCAAATTTTTTCTTAGATTTGAGGCAGGGTTCCCCTTAATATCCATACCAGACCTGAAGGGCCTGTTAATTGAATTTGGGGGACCCCCACGCTTTTTTATTTATTTATTTATTTATTTTTTTATCAATGACTTTCAATGAGTGTTCTCTGTATTACGGGAGCCGACAATTCATAATAGCTGCGAGTGATTTTAAAGGACTTTTTTTCCTGCATAAATGACACTTTGTGCAGGGACAGTTCTAAGCACCAGAAACATGAGCCCCTTCACAGGCATACTATAGACAACCCCCCCCCCCCTACGAAATTTAAAGGAATATTACACTTTTATTGTTTCACTTTAATCATTATTAAAATCACTGCTCCCGAAAAAACGGCCGTTTTTAAAACTTTTTTTTGCATTGATCCATGTCCCCTGGGGCAGGACCCGGGTCCCCAAACACTTTTTAGGACAGTAACTTGCAGAATCTTTTCTCTCTGTCAAATCTTTTTTCTCTGTCGAATATTTTCTCTATATAATCTTGGACTAATAGAGGTAAGGTTAGGCACATTCGACCACAGGTTCTACAGACAGATTGTTATTGTCAGAGTCATGTCGAATCTCCTATTCTATATCGAACTGTTGTAACAATGAAAATGAAAATAAAGCATTTATTTATGTCGGATCTTTCGTTTTTCGGATTTTGTGCTTTCGTTATCGTTTGTCAAAACGAAAACGAAAATAGCTGAAATTCGGACGAAAATGCATTCGGACGAAAACGAATGCACATGTCTATTAAATACATAGAATGTGATGTTAAAGGATAAAACTTACCTTAATATAGTCCTTCTGCAGGACCTGAATGATGGCAGAACAGGTCTCTGGAATAATGATTCCCAGAGCCTGGGGGAGATTCCAGTCATGAACGTGATATCCTGGAGACTTCTCCCCATTGCCAAGTAGCACAAGGTGGCGACGAGCCTTTGGGAGTGATGGCTTGCCACATGCAGGTGTCCTTCTTGATAATATAGGGGGACAGCAAAGCCAACAGACTGTGAAAGACAGGGTCCATCATCCAGAAATAATTGCTGAAATCATCAGAATTATTCTCCTGGAGCTCCCGCAACAAAGGAATATGAGAGAATTGGTCATGATTAAACAACCAAGAACTCCTCCCCCTGTTCATGGACTGGGCTCGGGTCAAAGCAATAACTCCAACACCAGCAAGAACTCTACGGTGAGTACGTAACTGCAACACAGCTATAAAACAAACGGCTGCTCAGAACGAACTGAAAATCAGAAAGGACCTGAGAAACTAGCTGAAAAACAGAAACGAGCAGACAAGAACACACTGAAAATCAGAAGCGAACTATAAATAGAACGTACTGATAGACAGAAAAGAACTGACAACACACACCTAAGAACAGATACAAACCAACAGGCACAAACTAAAAAGCAGAAACGAAATGAAAAGCACAAGGCTGAAAAGCACGAATCGTCTCTCACCAAACTTCTACTATCAAAAGATAAACATGTCTTGTACGTCACCGTGTTCCCACGTTCGTAATTGTTGGCCAACATATGTGTGAATGTGTGTATGCAAGAAAAGGTTGAGCCAACAACCTTCAAACAAAAATCCGGTTTTGTTGGCAGAAAGTCAGATCGTGTGTACGGGGCATAAGAGTTATTATTGCCCCCATTGTTAGGGGTTGTTACTGTGTCCATTGACACCAATGTCGGGTATTATTATTGCTGCCACTGACACCAATGATTCCACTTGTTTTACTTCCACCATTTCTTCAGTGTACTCCCAGAACCTATTTATCTTTAAGCATAGCAAAGCAAAAGGGGACGAGTGTCACACTACAATTATACACTGTACAATATACACTGCAGAGACACCCACATATTAGATCATGCCCGCAATGTTGTACAAGCATTTGTCTTCTCAAACCCTTAAGGCACAGGTGGCAATCACAAGGCCCACGGGCTGAATTTGGCCCACCAAGCCTTGTCATGTGACCTGCATAGTAGCCACTGGTCACCACATCCTGTTTTCACCAGCTGCTCTCCGCAGTCACAGAACAGGTCTCCTTGGCAACAGGAGTAAATAGGCTCTCCTGCACTCTCCTCAGTCTCCCCAGCAGCGCCAGCTGTGTGTGTAGCTGAGCGCATGCGCTGTCAGTCCGGCATAGCCTGTCAGTGACAGAGGTACCTGACGGCTCCGGCAGCTGTGTGTTCTAATCTAAAGCCACTGGCTGCAGCTTGAGGGTGGGCTTGAAAGCATTCTTGTAAATGCCATGTTACATCAGGTAGTAGGGGGTACAGATGTGAGATTTGGAAGGGGAAGGAGGGCTATGGACGTGTAGGAATATGTGATTAGAGGCGGAGGGATGGTGCAGAGTGCTGGGTACAAAGGTCAGAACCCAGGAAGAGGGGTGAAAATTAGATTTTACACATTGGGTATGGCACACCCCTGAATCCCTACACTCTGTATGTAGCGCACCCCCAAATCCCTGCACTCTGTGTGGCGCACCCCTGAATTCCCTGCCCTCTGTACATAGAGCACCCCTGCATTCTGTACGTAGCGCACCCCTGAATCCCTGCACGTAGTGCACCTCTCAATTCCTGCACTCCGTATGTAGTACAGCCCTGAATCCCTGCACTCTGTATGTAGCACACCCCAGAACTCTGCTCTCTGTACGTAGCCCACTATTGAACCCTGCACTCCATACGTAGCGAACCCATGAACCCTGTTCTCTGTACTTAGCGCACCCCTGAACCCTGCTCTCTGTATGTAGCACATTGCTGAACCTTGCACTCTGATTGTAGTATAATCCTGAACTTTGTACTCTTTGTGTAGTGCAACCCAGATACAATCGGTCCTTTGAGGGCAACCGTACTGCTGATGCAGCCCACAATGATACTTTGGAAGTTTTGAAATTTTGACACTCCTGCCTTAAGGTGTCCCTCCTAATTAATTTTAAATGTTGTCGGGCGTGACTTGGAGCTCGGAGCGGATGGCAGCAGACTAGGTGAGCTCCGCTACACCCTCAGCCCCGACAGCACGATTACTACCGTAACCACCGGCGAACATGAGCAGGCTCACCCGCCACAACTCAGGCAGCCGCTCGAGCCGTCCCACACCGACCTCCGGAGCCAGGAACATCCCGGACATCTTCAAATCACAACCTCGCCACACTAAGGCCCTACCCAAGATGGCGCTGCCTCGTGGAGAAGACGAGCTCAGTGATGATTCGCAATCCGCTTATGAGGAGGAGGTAAGGGAAGCGCAAGCCGAGCACCCCCTCACACTGACTGACATGATGAAAATAGCGGCGGACATAAAGGACACATTTTCATCCGCCATTACTGAGCTGAAGGTAGACATTATCTCCATATCAGAGAAGCTGGAGGGGATGGAGAGGGCAGGCTCCAAACCGGACAAAGCTATCACGCGCCTGGAAAGAATCTCAGATTCCCACACAGCCCATCTCATTGCGATGAACAGGCAATTAGAGGACTTGGATAACAGGGGGAGGAGGAACAACGTTAGGGTGAGAGGCATACCGGAATTGATGGAGCCCGATAACATCCCCTCCGCCCTTCAATATGTATTCAACGACCTACTAGAGAGACAAACTGACACGCCAATAGACTTTGTTCGGGCACACCGTGCCCTGAGGGCACGACCCACGGATACAGCACCACCGAGGGACGTAATATGCTGTCTCTCTGACTTCAAGCTGAAGGAGGACATTATGGCCAAAGCAAGGAATGCTGCACATATTACGTTTAATGAGACTGAACTTTCCATTTTTCAAGACCTCTCGCCCATAACTCTGAGTAACAGGCGTGCGTTGCGTCCCCTGCTGGAAGCCCTACGCAGGCAAAATATCCCATACAAATGGAAGTTTCCCTTTGCCCTACATGTCACTTTCATGGGCAGGCAGCTGTTCTTACGCACACCGGATGACTTACCGGATTTTTGCCAGGCAGTCCAAATTCCTCCGATCGATCTCCCGGATTGGTACAAGGACTTTCACTATGTCCCAGCAACTCAGCCCTCTCCGGATTCCCCCAACTCCACACCCTCTAAGCCCCCACACAAGAAGGGGAAGTTCCAGAGGCTGCCGACACCGGGCCGGAGCACCACACCCAGACGCTCCTCCGCTCCGAGGGCCTTACAGCTGAATCCACCTCAGGAGGGATGAACGGTCGGTTAGAAGATCTCTTATATCACCCTTAGGATCTTACCGGCGGTTGTGCTTGGACTGGAGTCGTGGTCCGAACGGCCTCCCACTCCCTTTTCTTTTGTACATCGTTCGTTGGTTCGCTTCGTACCCAGTTTATACCTTTAAGTTGTTGCGGTACCTACGTGTTTCTTCGGATCTTGCATGGACGCGCTCCTGCGATGGATCGGACGGATCAGCCGATCGGTTGCTACGCCCCCTTCTTTGTTGCGGTGTCTACTTGCTACTTCGGAACTCACACGGACGCGCTCCTGCTGCGGACCGGGCGGACCGTCCGACCGGTTATTATGTTCCCCTCTACCTTTTTACTCGCCACAGGAGGACAATGGTTGGCCTGTAGCTGTGGCCGAATTGCTTTATTCTAGATAAGTACTAACACTGTGGTATAAGGTTTATCTTTTTACACCCAATGAAAGGGTTGGTTACGGTTGTTAATTTTATTATGCACAAGTATAATTAAGCTTCATATTAAGGGGCTGGGGGGGATGCGGAGAATGATTGGCAATTGCAGACGGATTAATCACCCCGGGTTGACTGGGTTTCTGTCTGTTGGCATTGCTTTGAGTGCTCTCCCACTTCCCCCGCAAGGGGTATCGTGGAGTGGTGCCCTGGGCGGCTTCACTGGGGCTCTCTTTTGCCCTGGGGACTGTCGCTGGGGGGGCCAATCTACGGCCCCACTTCTAGATTTTGCCTCTGGGGGCCACCCCCTGGAGGTTGTTAACTGAATTTTCTTGACCCACTCTCTTGGTGTCAGTTAGTGGGCTTCCCTACCCCCCTTCTCCCCCGCTTCCCTCCCTCTAACTCTCTCTCCCCTCCTCTCTTTCCCCTCAATCCCTCGTGCCTCTCTTGGCCTCCCCTAAACCCACTCCCTACTTGTTCCTATTCTGTTCTATTCCCTCTTCCTTCCCCTCCCCCCTCTCCCTATTACACAATGATCTACTCTGCTCTGGGCCAGAACCCGACTGTGGTTTCACATAATGTGCTCGGTCTCAATATACCGCATAAAAGAACACAACTGCTCCGCCACTTGAGGAAGGGGAGGCCGTCCTTCGTGTTTCTACAAGAAACCCATTTTAGGGCTGATTCCATTCCTAAAATGACTGACAAATTTTTCCCTAAAGCCTTTCATGCGGCTAACCCTGACTCGAAGACTAAAGGGGTCTCGATACTGTTGGGGAGAGACTCTGGATTCGAGCTCACACAGCAGCTGGCGGATCCGGGGGGACGGTACCTATTCCTCAAGGGCACAGTCGGGAAGCTCCCTGTTACGTTAGCATGCGTTTATTTTCCAAATACAGCACATGTGAGTTTTTGCCAAACCATGATTGATGAACTCGCTGGGTTTGCCACAGGGTGCATAATCCTGGGTGGGGATTTCAATGTTCCGTTGGATCCCCTCCAGGATACCTCAGACGGCAAGTCCGCCATCACTTATCGTAAGCTCAAAAAGATTAGAACTATCTTGAACTCTCTAACATTGGCAGACTCATGGCGAGTTTTGCACCCACTGGACAGAGACTACACCTACTTTTCCACTGTACACGACAAGTATACCCGTATCGACTTCCTATTTGTGACACAAAGGGACTTGAACAACCTTAAAGAGGCGCATATCGGGACGAGATCGGTCTCGGATCACGCACCGATATCTTTGACTCTCACATTACAACCTTCACGCCCACAGTCGAGCGGCTGGAGACTTAACCCAACATTACTGACGGACCCTACAATCCTAGACCAGATTAGAGAAACTATACAACACTACTTTAGAGAGAACACCACCGAGGATGTTTCCCATTTAACTATATGGGAGGCACACAAGTGCGTTCTCAGGGGCAGGCTGATAGGCTTGGCGGCACAAAAGAAAAGAGCGACGGAACAGGACTTGAAAGAGGCATTTATAAAAGTGAGGGATTTAGAAGCTCAACACAAACGATCGACGGCGGTTGCTCGGGCCGATGACCTGCAGCTTGCGCGCAAGGCTCTCCAGAATAAACTGGACTTACAGGCTAAACGGATATTATTTTTTCGGCGAGGATTCTTTTATGAACACGGGAACAAAAATGGCAAATTTTTGGCACGAGCTTTGAGGGGCGTACGATTACCATTACCATTATACAGATCAGAAACAAGGAAAACAGGCTAATACACGACACGGAAGGCATCGCGGCGGAATTCCATAGGTTTTACTCTAAGCTTTACAACATTCCACCCTCGCATAAACCGGCGACGGTGGAAGGGTCGAGATGTGCGATCATAGACCAATATCTACGTACCAGCGGCATGCCAGGCCTATCAGTAGACAACGCTACAGAACTAGATAAACCCATTGAGGAATCGGAACTAATCCGGGCTATTAAATCCTTGAAAACGGGCAAGAGTCCGGGCCCAGATGGTTTTTCCGCTATTTATTATAAAACCTTCATACCCTTATTGACGACGCCATTGCTCCGCGCTTTAAATTCCCTCTCGGCACACCAGGAACCCTCACCTTCCTTCAACTTAGCGCACATCACAGTGCTCCCCAAACCTGGGAAAGACCCTAACTCCTGCTCCAGTTACCGACCGATTTCGTTGCTCAATTTAGACATAAAGCTCTTATCGAAAATTATTGCTACCAGGTTGAACGCTCTGCTACCCGAGCTAATCGGGCCGACACAGGCGGGTTTTATGCCGGGGAGGGAGGCGCGGGATAATGTGGTTAAGGCGATAAACCTTCTCCATTGTATTAGGGGGGATGCTGTCGAGGGCCTTCTCCTGTCTACGGACGCGGAGAAGGCCTTCGACAGAGTGGCATGGGACTTCATGTTTGCAGTATGCAGGTGGGTGGGTTTCCAACCAAAATTGATGGCCTGGATCTCTGCACTTTATCGACGCCCGACGGCCCGGCTCAAAATCAATGGAACCCTTTCAGAACCAGTACTTATACGAAACGGCACGCGTCAAGGGTGCCCTCTATCCCCTATATTATTTATCCTAGCATTGGAACCCTACATCCGCACAATCAATGCTAACCCGTCGATCAAGGGCCTTACGTTGGGACAAACGCAATTTAAAATAGCCGCTTACGCGGATGACCTCCTATTTGTCATAACCCAACCCCACACTTCAATTCCCAACCTCTTGAAGGAATTTGAGCTATTTGGATACATCTCCAACTTTAAAATTAATTACGAAAAATCTGAGGCTCTGAATATCTCCCTTAACTCTACCCGCCTGCTGTCTGCCAAATCTAACTGCCCCTTCAAGTGGGTAGACCACAGACTTAAATACCTGGGGATCTGGCTAACATCCGACCTGGACAATCTTTATGTACAAAATTTCCAACCCCTCCTAAATGACCTTCGCACAGATCTTCATGACTGGCGCCGCCACCCACTGTCATGGTTCGGAAGGGCGGCGGCGGTCAAGATGACGGTTTTGCCACGGGTACTGTACCTTTTCCACACTCTGCCCATCAAACTACCTAGGTGGTTTTTCACACATCTGACAGCGCTAATAAGGGACTTCATATGGGCCGGGAAGAAACCCCGAATTAGCTTATCGACTTTGACATTGCCAAAAGTTAAGGGGGGGATTAATTTACCGAACTTCAAATATTACTACTACGCGGCACACCTGGTTCGTATCCTGGACTGGAATTGCCATGCAGCGTCCAAAGACTGGGTGGGACTGGAGGGCCGAATGACAGAGACTCCCTTGCGGTTTCTGCCTTGGGTCGCCAAGGAGGCCCGTTCGGCCTCACTGTCCTCACACCCCCTGATAGGGCCCACCCTGGAGGTCTTTGGAGAGGCTTCACGCCAATGTGGACTGGCCTCCGATCCGGGCCCTTTGACACCCTTAGCCCACAACCCTAGCTTTGCATCAGGACTCACTACAGTTTCGTTCCCGCACAGAGATGATGGGACGCCTGTGACAATAGCACACTGCGTTGAGGCAGGCAAGCTTAGGTCTTTTCAGGACCTCTCTAGAGACTTAAGAGCAAAGCATTTTACGCACTGGCAATACCGACAACTGCACGACTTTGTACACTGTCCGACTAACAGACCGCATGTTTTGAGGGAACAGACATGGTTTGAGCAGCTGTGCATCACGGGAGAACCGGTTCGGAAGGCGACCTCTCTGATTTACAGTTGGTTACAGGCGACCAGGACAGACCACTCGACCAAACATAAACGAGACTGGGAGAGGTTCCTCCTCACAACCTTCACTGATGAGCAGTGGAAACATGCCTGCATATTAGCACACAAGTGCTCCATAAGCACTAGTTCCCAAGAAACGGCATACAAGGTCTTGTCAAATTGGTACTTTACACCAGTCAGACTTAGCAAATGGTATCCAGGCACGTCAGAACTCTGCTGGAGATGTGGAGGGGCAGGGGGCGATATGATACATATATGGTGGGATTGTCCACAGTTGCGGAGTTTCTGGGTTGAGATCTGTGCACAGATCAGGGTCATCACCGAAACCAAAATTACTCTCACACCTGAGTGCTGCCTGCTCCACATCTCCAACTACTCTCTGGGCAGGTACAAAAGATCAGTGGTAGGCCATATGCTGAATGCGGCTAAGGCAATTATTCCTCGGCACTGGAAATCGCCTCACCCCCCTTCACTGCGGGAATGGCTCTTAGAAGTAGACTTCTTATATAAGCTGGAAGAAACTGTGGCGATGGCCTCGGAAAAGACTGATAAATTTCACACACTGTGGAGACCCTGGTTTATTTTTAAACTTACAGATGGTTATGCAAAACTTTGTACTGGTTGATTTGTGATAATTAGCTCGTCTAACTATATCTCTGTCTAAAGGTGATTTTACCGAAGCTGGTTATTATGATGTACGACTATGCAAATTGGTATCTCTGTCCACCCCTCGGGTTCGGGGCCAATGGAATTAGTGCCCCACAAACTACCCCCCCCCCCCCCTCTATCCCCTATCTTCCTGTCTTGATCCCTTACTTCCCCCTTCTAACCCTTTTTTAGACACTTCAAAAATTTCTACCCCCACAAATGAAAATATTACTTTGCACGAGTTTCAGGGGGTTTTTGACTTTGACACTGATGTTTCATTCTTAGGTTCCCGCTTCTATGGAGACCTTCCTATGGCTTGTCTTTCTTACGTACTAACTCTTAACACTGGATTGTGAGGTGCTCTATAGCGGACTTATGTAATAGAACAACATGTTTTTCTTTTTTCGATGCCCTGTGGGCTGAATGTTTATGGATATACTTGTTCTTTTCCTGCAATGTATCAAACTGTCAATTGTTCAATAAACTATATTGTTTAAAAAAAATTTAAATGTTGTCAACTGTGACAAAGTTGAGCCATGATCTAAGTAGTCAAACCTGACCAGTTGCTCACAGCACAGATGAGTCACAGGACTTCCTCCTGTGTACGTTGAAGTGAGACTTCTGCTTTCACTGCGGAAAGGTTTTGCAATTGGATGAATTTAGAGTACAACTGCATGTGCCTTCTCTCAGATCTTACCTGATGCCCATCCGTCTTTGTATTGGAGACCTGAAAAAAAGATCAGCGGTGATGAGTGATCTTCCAACTTTTGTTCAGACAGCCTGGAAGGCAGATGATTACCGGACGAAACCGCGGTATGGTACTAGAACCAGTCCATGGTCATTTCTAATTTGTCATGCAACCAAACTTCTAACTACCAGAAGTGGCTGTCAGATTCCTAACCTGGTTCTAGCCTATGCTGGTTATTGAGCCTGCAGGTTGCCAAGTCACAGAGGCTGCTGCTGCCCAGCTGGAGGTGAATCGCCAGCAGCAGGAGGCGAATCGCCAGGCCATTTCTGCCCAGCAGAAAGTCAACTGCCAGTTTGCAGAGTTAAAAAAGTGGTCCGCAGGTCCTTTGCCAATGGAACGGATAATGGTGTGTGCCAGCTATTTCCTTCAGAAGATGACACCTGCAGATGATATGGAAGCTTACCTAGTAACTTTTGAAAGAGTCACTATTCGAAAATGATGGGAAAAGGAACAATAGGCAGGACTGCTAGCACCCTTTTTGACACGAGAACCCCAAAAGGCATATTGTGACCTGAAACCAGATGCTTGGTAGAAACCATGAAATCAGACCGAGACAAAAATACAGTTAAATCACACTTGTTTGATAATAAAAGTTAACCACATGCCAACCGGGCCATAGCCAAAAGACGGCTACAGCGCGGTCGGCTTATTCTGGGTGGACATCCGTGATCACGGTAAACAGCAACTGATAGCGGCCGTTTACCACATGATCGCTCCATCAAATGACGGATCGATCACTTGTAAACAAAGCGGCGTCATGGCGCCAGTTCCTCCTTCCCGTCTCTGTACCGATCGGTACAGTGAGAGGGGAGAGGGGGAGAGATGGCAGCAGCACTGTGGGCTGGATGTGTAGTGCCCACAGCACTGCTCAGTGACAATACTCTGCTCATACTCTGCCAATACTGTGCAATACTCTGCAACACTGTGCAATACTCTGCCAATACTCACCAATACTCACCAATAACTTTTAACAGAAACAAAGAATTTTTATTTATTTGTTTACCAAATTTTCAGTCTTTTTTTGATTTATAGCACCAAAAATAAAAAACCCAGCAGTGATTAAATGCCACCAAAAGAAAGCTCTATTTGTGTGAAAAAAAGGACAAACATTTCATATGGGTACAGTGCTGCATGACTGAGTAATTGTCATTCAAAGTGTGAGAGCACCGAAAGCTGAAAATTGGTCTGGTTGGGAAGGGGGTTTAAGTGCCCAGTGGTCAAGTGGTTAAAAGAACCATGTGGTCAAAACATAGCCAGAGTTCAGTAACCGGAATGGATAGTCAGCCAAGCCAGAAGTCAGGGATCAAAGTAGTGGAACAGCAAGCCGGATGTGGAGCCAGAAGGGATGTCAGCAAAGCCAGTCTTTAAACGGGAATGCAGGAGATGTTTCTTGTGATGTTGACCAAGGCGAAGGCAGAGACCCTCTGGACTGGACGGCTTAAGTAGGCAGGACTGACTAGCAGGATATGAACAACAGCTGAGTAACTGTGGGAAGAGATGGGAGCTGTCAATTGGCTGATAGCTGAGCGGCCAGCTCAGAGAAGGAAGGGCTGAGCCCAGCCCTAAGAATGCTGCCCAGGATTATGAGACACTGAAGGCTGAGATGCTTGCACGCCTAAGTGTTTCCATTGCAGTCTGGGCTCAACGGGTGCATTGGTGGCCATACAGTACTGACAAGCCACCAAATGTTTGACTTCATACACCTCACCAAAAAGTGGCTACAGACAGAGACTTCGGCAGGCCCTAAAATTGTGGAGCGTGTGGTCATGGACTGGTATTTGCTTGCACTCCCTGCCACTGTGAGGAAATGGGTCAGCCATGGGGACCCTAAGACTGTAAACTAGCTGGTGGATCTGGTAAAGAGATATACTGCTGCTGAGGACTTATTGCACTCATCTGTGCCCCACCCCAGTGGCGCTAGTGGTGAAAAAACACCCAGAGGATCCGGTAAGACTGTTTCTGGGTTCAAGTGAGTGGGGAAAAATTACAAGACTGTTGCTACAGATAATGAGCCTATGGGCTCAGGACCTGGAGACTGGCCAAATAGGTCAGGAAGGTCACTGAGGCCATTTAGAGGACTGGGTATAGTACACACAAAATGTTATCGCTGCCATGCGTTAGGTCATATTGCCGCTAACTGTTCCCTAAATGATGAACCAATGCAACCTGATAATGCTTATTTGAAAAAACACATATCTCTTTTTGAACAGGTGGCATGTACTGCATCATGTCAGGGATGCATGGAAAAACAAATGTGTATGATTTCTGTTTGATCTAAAGCCAGTCACTTCTCTGCTAGATTCCGGTAGTGTTGCGTAAATCCTGCAACGTTACACTCTAGCACTATTGGGGTGATTTGTATACATGGTGACATACGTGACTACCAGACTGCTGTGGTTGAGGTTGATAACTCTTGAGGCACTGTGACACATTTAGTGGGGATGGTACCCTCACTACTTCATGAATCCCTAGTGGGGAGAGATTTTCACCACTTTTGGCGGTTATGGGAAAACCAAAGGAGTCTGGAGGATCTAGCCCCCAGCTTGATGTTAATGAACAAGAAATGATCTCTAAGACCCCTTTCACACCACACCGCCCTTTGCATCGGTGGTAAAACGCGGCTATTTTTAGCAGCGTTTTACCGCCGGATTTGCGGCGCATTTCGGCCGCTAGCGGGGCGCTTTTACCCCCGCTAGCGGCAGCGAAAGGGTTAAAACTGCCGGCAATACGCCGCAATAGAGGCGTTTTGCCGGCAGCATTACAGCGCTGCCCCATTGATTTCAATGGGGAGCAGCGGTGGAGGAGTGGTAAACACACCGCTCCTTCACCGCTCCAAAGAAGCTGCTGGCAGGACTTTTTTCTGACGTCCTGCCAGCGCACCGCTGTAGTGTGAAAGCCCTCTGGGCTTTCACACTACACACAATGGTGCAGCTTCTTTAGGGCGGATTGCAGGCGCTATTTCTAACGCTATAGCGCCTGCAAAACGCCCTGGTGTGAAAGGGGTGTAATAGTGAGAGTGGTCAGAATGTGTGCCTGACTTAGTAGTTCCATACAAAAATCATCTTTCCTAACTTCTAAAGCCCCATACACACTATCAGATGTTCTGCTGATTTTTGTCTTCAGATTTACCAAAACCAAGGAGGATTTACCAAAACCATGTAGTGCAAGGGCCTTCCTGATTGCATACAAATTGAAACTCCTAAGGTTTGACCTCATATTATATGTTTTTTTTTGTAAATCTGAAGACAAAAATCAGCAGAAAATATGATAGTGTGTATGGGGCTTAAGAGATTCTACACTCAGTAGAGCCAGAGAAAATGTGAAGATGATTGATGGCGAATCTGTTGAACCTAATGTAGGGGTATCTTTTCCCTACATGGTTCTTAAAAATAACTTGCTGTATCAAGTGGTAAAGCAAGAGGAGGAGGAGGTAGAGCAACTAGTGGTTCCCAAACCCTATCGTCAACTGGTATTAGAGTTAGCCCATGGTCATATAATGGTTGGACACCTGGGTAGAGAGAAAACTAAGGAGAGAATAACCCAGAGATTTATTTTGGCCTGGCTTATAGACAGATGTCAAAGAATATTGTGAGTCATGCCCAGAGTGTCAGTATTCTGCGCCATCACCTTATTTTCGCAGTCCGCTGGTACCGCTACCAATCATTAAAGTGCCTTTTGAACGAATTGGCATGGATCTGGTGGGACCAGTAGTAAAGCGTGCCGGGGGCCATCAGCACATACTGGTAATAATGGACTATACCACGCGGTATCCTCAAGCCATTCCCTTACGTTATATCTCAGCTAACACTATTGCCAAAGAGCTTGTCCAGGTATTTAGTCATGTGGGTATTCCAAAAGCTATATTAATGGATAAAGGCACACCATTTATGTTCAAAGTCACTAAAGAATTGTGCAACTTGTTCAAAATCTTCCATCTCCATACCTCTGTCTACCACCCCAAAACGGATGGTCTTGTGGAGAGATTTAACTAAATGCTCAAAAGCATGTTAAAAAAGGTGGTGGACAAAGATGGGAGAAAATGGGATTTTTTTTGCTGCTGTACCTCATGTTTACTATATGAGAGGTACTTCAGGCCTGTACAGGTTACTCCCCATTTGAACTACTGTATGGTAGACATCCTAGTGGCTTGCTAGATGTCTCAAAATAAACGTGGGAGGGAGTGACCACGCCTTTTAGAAACATCATTGAGCATATCCATCTCACAGTTTTCCACCCGACAACTCCTCCCCTGCAAGGCTGACTCTAGGTATTTAAGAATGCCTGCCCCTCTGCCAATCCAAGTTGGCAGGATTGGTCAGGGCTCTTTAGAACACCTCAGGCAGCTCCACCTCTCTCCCCCTTCTCCCTTCTAGAATCCTCTAGAAGCCAGAGGGAGGTAACTGAGAAGTGATGCTGCAAGTGAGTCACCTGTTGCTACTCTTGGCCACTCCCAGCCCACACAGATCAAAGCAAACAGGCCTAGCTTACAGCTAGGCCTGATTAAATTTACCTGTACTGCCAAAAATCCTATTACCAGCACCTACGTAAAGTAGAGGGTGCTACACATGGAAAACGTAGGTTTACAAAGTTTACCAGCCAGGGAAAAGGAAACCAGAGCAAATATATCATGTTAGTCTCTTGAAACCTTGGAAGGACAGAGAGACATTACTGGCTGTGTCAACCCCCCAAAAGGACATGGCCCTGTGACACCTGAGGTACCCATTACTGAAACCTTTTCAGTGGCCCAACAGAAGGACTTTAAAGAGTTTATGAGTTTATGAGTAAGAATAGAGACTTTTTCTCTCACCTAACAGGACAGACCAGTGTTATACAGCATGACATAATTTACGAAACCAGGTGTCCGTGTAAATGTAAAGTCCTATAGAATACCCAAGGCTTGGCGGGAAACAGTTGCAAATGACATAAAAAACAATTATCGAGTTGGTCATGATAGAGGAGTGCCACAGTGACTGGTCAAGTCCCATAGTGTTGGTCTCAAAAACAGATGGAACTATAAGAATTTGTAATGTTTTCAGGAAGTTGAATAGTGTGTCCAAATTTGATGCGCATGGGTCGTCGAGCTTGTTGACAGATTGGGAAGTGCCCGATACATAACTACTTTAGATCTGACTAACGGTTATTGGCAGATACCCCTAACAGAATCTGCAAAAGAGAAGACAGCCTTTGCTTCCCCTGATGGGTAATTCCAGTATAAGCCAATGCCTTTTGGTTTACATGGTGCCCCTGACTCATTCCAGAGAATGATGGACAAGACATTGAGACCACATTGCCAATATGCAGCCGCCTATTTCAACAATGTCGTCATCCACAGCCCTGATCGAGAATCTTATTTGCCCTGAGTGCAAGCAGTAGTAGATTCCATTAAGAAAGCAGAACTCACGCCCAACCCCAAAAAGTGTGTCATAGGCTAGGAGGAGGCCAAATAACTTGGCTATATTATTGGTCAATAGCTGGGCAAGCCTCAATAAGATTGAGGCAGTTCAAAAGTGGTCCCAACCTATGAATAAAAAACTAGTTTGTGCCTTTCTGGGGATCACAGGGTACTACAGGTACTTTATATTCAATTTCTCCACCATTGCAGCCCCACTGACGGATCTGATGAAGGGTAGAGGGCCGATCATGAATAAGTGGAATCCAGAGGCAGAGAAGGCATTTCAAATGTTGAAGCAGGCTCTTTGTGTACAACCTGTGCTCATGACCCCAGATTTTGCAAAGGAGTTTGTGGTACAGACAGACGCCTCTGATGTAGGGGTGCTGTACTATCCAAAATAGGAGACAGACAGGGAGGAGCACCCAGTGGTCTACCTGAGCAGAAAGCTTAACAGACATGAGAAAAACTATGTAATTATTGAGAAGTAATGTTTAGCTATCAAATGGGCCTTAGATGCCCTGGAGTATTATCTGTTGGGGAGACCATTCAAACTAGTCACTGATTGTACCCCTTTCAAATGGATGTGTGATAACAAGGAGAAAAACAGTTATGTGACAAGGTGATTCCTTGCTCTTCAAGCAATTAGATTTACAGTGGAGCATAGAGCTGGGAACTTCAGAATAATGCAGATATCCTTTCCCGTGTCCGTTGTCTGGTTGGTCTGAGTTACTCAGCCGCAGGGGCTTGAGCGGAGGGGGGGTATGTGACATTATATTTCACCTCGTATGCGTTCATTTGCTGAGATCTAAGGTGGAATCCAGTCCGAGATTTACCAGCCACCTTGTCAGGTTGGTTCCAGGCCAGATTTGTAGCTCCACTATTGTCCACCAACAGGTGGTATAAATAAAGCCAGACTGGAGTAAAGAGTTGTTCTTGGCCTGGGACTCAAGAAACCACAAACCTGAGAGACATTTATATGACATTTGCTTTTGTGAGAGAACAGATTTGCCTTGTCTTTATTTTGTGGGTGACTGGAAGAAGCCCATCACCTGTGAGTTAGGAACCTGCATATGTTTAGTTTGTGCCTGGATGGCAAGAATTTATTTTCTGTTTGGTTGTTTTATTTTTATGCAATCTTTTAAAATAAAACTGGCTACAAGTCAGATTTTAAGAAAACCTGCCATTTGGACTGCCTTTTTCCCAGAGAAGGTGACCCCCCGAGCTTACCCCTGACAACATACACATGCAAAATAGGAAATATACAAGGTATACAATGACAGCAAGTTATGATTGCAGCAGAATTGTTTCACAGTCACACAACAAAAAGAAGAGCTGCTGACTAATCAGCCATAATATTAACCGGTACCCAGAAAAGAATTATGAGGAAACGTTCTTTCTTGTATTAACAGAGGTATAGACTCCAGAGAGAGAGAGAGAGATAATTTTTCCCTGTACAAATCATCAGTAATACCTCATCTGGAATATGTGGTTCAGTTTTGGGCACAATTTCACAAAAAGAATATCGGAGAACTTGAGGAAGTGCAAAGAAGGGCAACCAAACTGATAAGAGGCATGGAGGAGCTCAGCTATGAGGAAAGATTAGAGGAACTGAATTTATTCTCTCTTGAGAAGAAGAGATTAAGGGGGATATAATCAACATGTACAAATATATAAGGAGTCCATATAGTGAACTTGGTGTTGAGTTATTCACTTTACGGGCAGCACAGAGGAGAAGGGGGCACTCTTTACACCTAGAGGAAAAGAGATTTCATCTCCAAATATGGAAAAGTTTGAGCTGTGAAAATGTGGAATAGATTGCCTCCAGCTCAGTAAATTGCTTTAAGAAAGGCCTGAATTATTTACTAAATGTACATAATATAACTGGGTACTAACATTTATAGGTAAAGTTCATCCAGGGAAAATCCGATTGCCTCTCGGGGGATCAGGAAGGAATTTTTTCCCCCTGCTGTAGCAAATTGGATCATGCTTTGCTGGGGTTTTTCACCTTCCTCTGGATCAACTGTGGGTATAGGATTGGGAAATATGGGATTGTATGATATTATTTATTTATTTATTTATTTATTTATTTTTATGGTTGAACTAGATGTACTTGTGTCTTTTTTTTCAACCTGATTAACTATGGCGCGATCCCGAAACGGGAAAGCTTCAGACACTGCTCTATAGGTTGGAGTAAAACGCCTAATTTTAACAAACTGATGTAAAGAGGAAAGAGAGAGCGAGCATAAGGGTTTAGAGCAGTAAAGTAGACTATGAGTTAGTCAATCTGTTATGAGAAGTGAGAACATCTCAATCAGTAATAGGCACCTCAATGAGAGCCTTCCCTTCCTCAGAATAGATAAACATAATCCCTAAAGTCCAAGTGTGTGTGTGTAAACCTTTTGTTTCTGCTGAGCTGTCAAAACCAGATCCTCCATCCGATTTAGCTATTCAACCTTCCTCAACCACAACCCAATTGTTGAAGGCTGTGTCTGTTTCCAGGTAAGAGGGATGCAAGATTTGGCCACATTCAGAAGGTGTCAGATAATAGTTTCTTGAAGACCTTGGCCAGGATTGTGGAAGCTTGCAATAAGAAAACACCGGATCCTCTGGGAACTTGTAATCAGTAAATTTTTGTATAATCTTATGAACCTCTTTCTAGAAATCAACCCAACTTAGAGCAGGACCAGAAGGTATGGAGCAGCGACCCAAGTTCCTCCCAACATCTCCAACACAGAACAGAAGTGGTTAGGTAGTATCTATAAAGTAGAGATGAGGTGCAGTACCAATGAGTAAGGATTTTCTAATTGTTTTCTTGCACTTTCGTGCAGATTGAGGATTTCAAGGCAAATCAAGGATTGTTGGAACGTTGTGTACTCTAAAGCCTCGTACACATGCATGAGGCTTTTATTTTATTTTTTGGTTTAATAATAATGATTTGATTTGTTATATATTCTAAATTTTTGGATGCATAGCATGCACTTTTTGGTTAAGTTCTATTGAGAGATAGCATGTCTAATTTTATTTGTTTTCTTTTTTAATGCACAACAAAAAAAAATTGTGGAGGATAATACTTGGCTATGTGTTTTACTTCAAATGACAGTTTGGGAGTAGGCAGTTACATTTAACCACTTGCTTACTGGGCACTTAAACCCCCCTCCTGCCCAGACCAATTTTCAGCTTTCAGCGCTGATGCATTTTGAATGACAATTGCGCGGGCATACAACACTGTACCCAAATGAAATTTTTATCATTTTTTCCCCACAAATAGAGCTTTCTTTTGGTGGTATTTAATTACAGCTGAGAGTTCTATTTTTTGCTAAGCAAACAAAAAAAGATGCAAAAAAAATAAAAAATCACGTTTAATAGTTTGTTATAAAATTTTGCAAACAGGTCATTTTTCTCCTTCATTGAAGTGCGCTGATGAGGTGGGCACTGATAGGCTGCACTGGTGGGCACTGATAGGCTGCACTGGTGGGCACTGATAGGCATAGTTAAGGCGGCACTAATAGGCACAGATAAGGTGGCACCGATAGGCACAGATAATGCAGTACTGATGGGCACAGATAAGGCGGCACTGATGGGCAAAGATGGGCACAGATAAGATGGCATGGATGGGTGGCACGGATGGGTGGCACGGATGGGTGGCACTGATAGGTACCACTGATAGATGGGACTGATGGGCACTGATAGGTGGCACTGCTGGGCACTGATGGGCGGCACTGATGGGCACTGATGGGCACTGGTAGATGACACTAATGGGCACGGATATGTGGCACTGGGGTGCAGCACCATTGTTGAGGCAGATTGTGGGCACTGATGTGTGTCACTGTGGGCACTGATGTGTGGCACTGTGGGCACTGCTGGGTGGCACTATGGGCACTGATAGGTGGCACTGATGGGGGGCACTTTTTTATTACAGAGGTGGCACTGGCAGGGGGCAGGTGGGCACTGGTAAGCTGGCCGTGCGAGGAGGAAAAATAGTCGATTACCGGCTCCGTTGTATCACATGATCAGCTGTCATTGGCTGACAGCTGATCACGTGGTAAGGGGTCGGGATCGACCCCTTGCTCGGATCCGTGATCAGGCGAGTCTCATAGACTCGCCGATCACAGAGTGCGGCGCGCGCGCCCCTCAGGGGGCACGCAGGCCGCTCATGCACGGGACGACGTCAATAGGCAAAGGAGGTCCACGCTGTAGCCGTCATTTGGCTATAGCGCGGATCTCTAGTGGTTAAAAAAAATACAATGTAAAATTGATAAGGGACACCAACATAGTTGTATCTTTGACCTTAAAAACTATGGGATAATGGTGTTGTGGTAACTTGCCCAAAAAAGAAAACAAAAAGCATAATATTATTCTTGATCACTAGAAAAAAAAAGCCTTTGAAAATGTGTTTGCAATAACTCCATCAGTATCATGAGCAAAGCAGCTTCATTATTATGCCATTAAAGAAGAACAGAATGTGCGCTGCATTTTGAGATTTCACAATTTGCCACGTCACAAATGTTAATTCTCCATTACAAACGCTAGTTTACAAGACCGACTGCTTCTGGCGCCTCGGAAAATCCGACAACAGACATTTGTCCGCGGAAAATGTAAAAACCTGACATCCAACATTTGTCCGTAAAATTCAACAACAATTGTCCGATGTAGTGTAGAAACGGTCGGATTTTCTGCCAACAGCCTGTCATCACACATTTCCGAAAATCCGATCGTGTGTACAAGGCTTTACCGTCTACCCAGTTCAGATTCCCACTTTGCCAGGTAAGGGAGCAAGAAGTCTTCAGATGGTGAAACTAAAAGGGTGTACATTGCTGAGAGAGCATGAGGTAATGTGCCACTTTCATAACAGTACTCTTCAAGGGTAGTCAAGTTGTGGCAACAATTGTTGGGGACAGGAAGAGTCTGAAGAATATAGTGTGATTGCAGAGCTCTCCATAAATCTAAATAGGGCCATTATGGTCCATCAGGGACTGTAACGAGGGCCAAGCCCCCTATGTGTGAAGTCTGAAAGCACCCTGACTCAATCAGTGAGCCAAAAGATCCCTCCCGAAGACCTGTCATGAAACGGGAGTTACTCAGTATAGGAGGCAGTGGAGACTCCAAGGAGGACAACTTATCCATAGAGATGAGTTGAAAACACAGACGGGTCGTAGTTATGATGAGTGGGTATTTAAGAGGGGGGCAGATCCTCAAAGCACCAAAGTGATTTATGTAATAACACCCGACTCTGGTCTCACTCGATATGTGGCCAAAGTTTGACATCTCCGTGGTGGCACCAGTCAATAAGGCGACCTAAGTGGGCTGCTTGGTAATATTTGTTGAGATCTGGGGCGCCAGGCCCCCAAATTGTTTTGGGAGGGACAACAAGGATCTCTTAATCCTCAGGTGTTTATGAGCCCAAATTAACCTATCAAAGAGGGCATGGGCCTGCTTAAAATATCTCATAGGGATAGCTATGGGGAGGGCCTGAAAGAGGTATAAGAACTTGGGCAGGACACTCATTTTTATAATATTGCACCTTCCAAACCACAAATGTAATCCTGAGTTCCATGTTTCCAGTAGAGCACGTACATTGCGTAAAAGGGGAGGAAAGTTGAGATCACAGGATGGGAGAGATCCACAGGGATAAGGGTCCCAAGGTATTTCAAGGCTCGGTCTGTCCACTTAAATTTAAAGCATAGCCTCAGATTTTGAGAAATGTATCTTAAGATAGGAGAGAGACCTGTAGAGATCGAATTCTCAGAACAGGTTTGGGAGGGAAATTAATGGATTGATTAAAGAGAATATCATGTCATCAGCATAAGCTGAGACTTTATGTTGGGACCTCCCAATGCCCAGGCCTTGTATGTCAGGGTTTAGATGGACCTTACATAGGAAGGATTCAGTAAAAGTGGAGGGGTGATAATGGGCATTCCTGCCTAGTCCTGTTCATGACTCGGAAGTGGGATGACAGGACACCATTGACCTTATCCTGCGTCATTGGGGAATTTTAAATACTCGTAATCCAGCGAAGCATGTTGTTCCCCAAGCCAATGTGTTTCAGGACAACAAACATGAACTGCCAGTTAACCAAAGGCTTTCTCCTCATTCATTCACAATAATACGGATGGGGTATGGGATTGGCAAGCTATGTGGATCAGGTTAAGGACTTTAATGTTGTCTCTCACCTAAATAGGTGGGAACAAAACCCACTTGGTCTAAGTGGACCAACAAAGGTAAATGCAGTTGAAGGCAGGAGGCTAGTATCTTGGTAAAAATTTTAGGTCAGCATTTAGGAGAGAGATTGGCCTGTAACTTCCACATTGCATGGGGTCTTTTCCATCTTTAGGGATGAGCTATTATAATTTACCACCAAGAAAAACCCAAAATAAATTCTCCTGTTCCTACAGATTGCAGCAAAACCATCGTTGTTGTGTGTATCCGTAGTACAGCCCAGAAACAATGGTGCACATTTTGATTTGTTTTTTTATCCTGCCTAAAACACACTGACGCTAACTGAAACTTTAAATTTTTGTTTGATTCCTTTTTTATTTATTTAACACACTTTTGGTTTGTTTACATGTTCTTCTGCAAGAAGAGGAAGATACAACATATCTTTCTCTTCATTCAGAAGAGGAAGTAAATGCAGGAGCGGCTCACAATGACTGATCACTGTGATAGCCAGTGATCGGAGTCTATCACAGTGATCAGGTGACCCAGAACTGAAAGTCCCAGGTCCCGATCATTAGTACGAGACCTGGAGCCCTCGACGAGAGCCCGGTCTCTTTGCTGGGATGGCATTTCCCCAAGGTATTTCCCCATTCTGCCTTGTGACATGACAGAGATCACTGCTCCCTGTGATCGGGAGCAGTGATCGCTGTCAGGTGAGTGGAAGCTCACCCCCCCCACAGTTAGAATCACTCCCTAGGACACACTTAGCCCCTTGATCGCCCCCTAGTGTTTAACCCCTTCCCTGCCAGTGTCATTTACACAGTAATCAGTGCATTTTTATAGCACTGATTGTTACATAAATGACAATGGTCGCAAAATAGTGTCAAAAGTGTCCGATGTGTCTGCCATAATGTCTCAGTCACGATAAAAATCGCAGATCGCCGCCGTTACTAATAAAAAAAATGAATATAAAACTATCCCCTATTATGCAATCACTATAACTTTTGCGCAAACCAATCAATATACGCTTATTGCGATTTTTTTTTCCCAAACTATGTAGATATCGGTCTAAACTGAGTAAAAAAAATTGTGTTTTTTTAATATATTTTTGGGGGACATTTATTATAGCAAAAAGTAAAAATATAGCTTTTTTCAAAATTTACATACTTTTTTGTTTATAGCGCAAAAAATAAAAACTACAGAGGTGATCAAATACCACCAAAATAAAGCTCTATTTGTGGGGAAAAAAGGATGTAAATTTTGTTTGGGTGCAACGTCGCACGACTGCGAAATTTTCAGTTAAAGCGATGCAGTGCCGAATCGCAAAAAGTGCTCTGGTCAGGAAGGGGGGAAAATCTTCCAGGGCTGAAGCAGGTAAACCTGTCTGACACTATAGCACCTACACATGCAATTTGCAGTTTGCTTAAGCCTCATACACATGATAGGACTTTGTACAAACTTACCCTTGGATTTTTGTGCAAAGGGCGTCGGCCCTGAACTTGTATTGCATACACACAGCAGGACTTTTTCAGCCAACTTTCACCAAACCATGTGGTTTTTCTGCTCTTTAACGCCACCTTCGGTCAACTTCTGTATTGTTGTCTGATCTTTTGCATTGGTTCTGAGCATGCCTGTTTGTACTTTGTACAAAAGTCCTATGGTTTTCTGTACACACGATCAGACTTTGCTCCATCGGACTTTTGTTGCCAGAAAGTTTGTCCGTTCGCACAGCCAACAAAAGTCAGATGAAAACCAAAAAAGTTTGTCCGATGGAGCGTACACACGGTCGGATGTTGCTCCAAAACAGCTAATTTGCATATTTGTTGTCAAAAAGTCTGATCGTGTGTATGGGCCTTAACACTGTTGCTCTACTATGCTAGGAAATATAGCACTAAGCTTATTTAGGTTGTCTAAATCTACTATGGTGTACTGGCAATGTCCTTCTTTGGCTCCTCTCCTGTTTTTTCACCTCTTAAGGCCCATACACACGATCTGACTTTTTGACAGCAAACATGCAAATTAGCTGTTTTAAGGCAACATCTGACCGTGTGTACGCTCCATCGGACAAACTTTTTCGTTTTTCATCTGACTTTTGTTGGCTGTGCGAATGGACAAAATTTTGGTCAACATAAGTCTGATGAAGCAAAGTGCAATCGTGTGTACACAAAACCATCGGACTTTTGTACAAAGTACAAACACGCATGCTCAGAATCAATGCAAAAGATCAGACAACACTACAGAAGTTGACTTCCTTTGAAGTGTCGTCAGTACACTGAAACGTCACTACATTCGTGTTTGTTGTCTAAAAAGACAGATCGCGTGTATGTAAAACAAATTTATGGCCAACACCCTTTGAACAAAAGTCCATGGGAAAGTTTGTACAAGTCCGATCGTGTGTATGAGGCTTTAGACCCTTTTCACACTGTAGGCATTTCTCAGATGCTAAAGGGCTAAAAATTGAGCCTGTAAAGTTTTTGAAAAACACCTTCCCTGCAGCCCCAGTGTTAGAGCCCAGGTGGTTTCACACTGGGCGGTGCGCTTGCAGGATGTTAGAAAATGTCCTGAATACACCGTTCTTCCATCACCTCTGCCCATTGAAATAAATGGGCACCACTGCCAAAACGATTGGACAACAGCACATTGCGGGTGCATTTAACCCTTTCTTTGGCCACTAGCAGGGGTTAAATGTGCCCCACTAGTGTCCGAAAAGCACCTCTAAAACTACTGTAAAGCAGTGCTTTACCGCTAACGCGGAGCGATGCCAGTGTAAAAGGGGTCTTAAGCCGCGTACACACGGGGCGGACTGTCTGGCCAACTTAGTCCGTCAGACAATCCGACGGACAGTCCGTTGTAGTGTCACATTTTGCTGCCTATCACAGGATGCTGCGGAAGTGACGTTGTTGCGTACTGCGCATGCGCGATGCGTTCCAAACACTTGCGCCGTGCGTTCCAACATAGTTTCGGCAATACAGTTCAGCGAAACCATCACATATTGTTACGGAAGTGATGTTACACACAACACAAACACTGGGCCACCTTGTTGCGTACTGCGCATGCGCAATGCGTTCCAAACACTCGCGCCATGCGTTCCAACATAGTTTCGGCAATACAGTTCAGCGAAACCATCACATAATGTTACGGAAGTGATGTTACAGACAACACAAACACTGGGCCGTTCGTTACAACACTAATACTTCCCTTGTTACCTAGTAGGTTTTGCATTGCTGGGACTTGTAGTGCCTATCCTGAGCTACATGCTTCAATGTTCAGTGTCCTCATCCTTATCCCCAAGCTTCAATGTTCAGTGTCCATCCTTATCCCCGTGCTTCAATGTTCAGTGTCCTCATCCCTATCCGCGAGCTTCAATGTTCAGTGTCCTCATCCCTATCCCCCTGCTTCAATGTTCAGTGTCCTCATCCTTATCCCCGAACTTCAATGTTCAGTGTGCTCATCCCTATCCCCATGCTTCAATGTTCAGTGTCCTCATCCCTATCCGCGAGCTTCAATGTTCAGTGTCCTCATCCTTATCCCCCTGCTTCGATGAGGACACTGAACATCGAAGCATGGGGATAAGGATGCGGACACTGAACATTGAAGCACGGGGATAAGGATGAGGACACTGAACATTGAAGATCGGGGATAAGGATGAGGACACTGAACATTGAAGCACAGGGATAAGGATGAGGCCACTGAACATTGAAGATCGGGGATAAGGATGAGGACACTGAACATTGAAGCACAGGGATAAGGATGAGGACACTGAACATTGAAGCTCGCGGATAGGGATGAGGACACTGAACATTGAAGCACGGGGATAAGGATGGACACTGAACATTGAAGCTCGGGGATAAGGATGAGGACACTGAACATTGAAGCATGGGGATAGGGATGAGGACACTGAACATTGAAGCTCGGGGATAAGGATGAGGACACTGAACATTGAAGCAGGGGGATAGGGATGAGGACACTGAACATTGAAGCTCGGGGATAAGGATGAGGACACTGAACATTGAAGCATGAGGATAGGGATGAGGACACTGAACATTGAAGCACGGGGATAAGGATGGACACTGAACATTGAAGCTCGGGGATAAGGATGAGGACACTGAACATTGAAGCAGGGGGATAGGGATGAGGACACTGAACATTGAAGCTTGAGGACAGGGATGAGGACACTGAACATTGAAGCACGGGGATAAGGATGGACACTGAACATTGAAGCTCGGGGATAAGGATGAGGACACTGAACATTGAAGCATGGGGATAGGGATGAGGACACTGAACATTGAAGCATGTAGCTCAGGATAGGCACTACAAGTCCCAGCAATGCAAAACCTACTAGGTAACAAGGGAAGTATTAGTGTTGTAACGAACGGCCCAGTGTTTGTGTTGTGTGTAACATCACTTCCGTAACATTATGTGATGGTTTCGCTGAACTGTATTGCCGAAACTATGTTGGAACGCATGGCGCGAGTGTTTGGAACGCATCGCGCATGCGCAGTACGCAACAACATCACTTCCGCAGCATCCTGTGATAGGCAGCAAAATGTGACACTACACCGTCATACTTTCGAATGAACGGACTTGCCCACACACGGCACCTTTTGAGCGGACTAATACGGCGTACTAAGTCCGCCATACTATCCGCCCTACTTTTGAAATGAACGGACTCGCCCACACACGCGGAGGAAAGTCCGCTCATTTCGAGCGCGTCTCCAGGTAGGCGGGGCCCGTGAAGGAGACGTCGCTGACCCCGCCGCCTGGTATGGACTTAAAGGGGAACCCCAACGCCGAAAAAAATCGGCGTGGGGGTCCCCCCCAAGTCCCCAACAGACCCTTGTCCGAGCACGCTACCCGGCCGGCCAGGAAAGGGGGGCGAGCGAGCGCCCCCCTCCTGAGCCGTACCAGGCCACGTGCCCTCAACATGGGGGGTGCTTTGGGGAAGGGGGGGCCGCGCGTTTTTGTACCCCATACTCATTCACATAGGGTGGGGGGCCGGTATCCGGGGGCCCCCTTATTAAAGGGGGCTCCCGGATTCCGATAAGCCCCCCGCCCGCAGACCCCGACAACCAACGGCCAGGGTTGTCGGGAAGAGGCCCTTGTCCTCATCAACATGGGGACAAGGTGCTTTGGGGTGGGGGGCCGCGCGGCCCCCCTTCCCCAAGGCACCCCCCATGTTGAGGGCACGCGGCCTGGTACGGCTCAGGAGGGGGGGCGCTCGCTCGCCCCCCTTTCCTGGCCGGCCGGGTAGCGTGCTCGGACAAGGGTCTGTTGTGGACTTGGGGGGGACCCCCACGCCGATTTTTTTCGGCGTTGGGGTTCCCCTTTAAGTCCATACAAGGCGGCGGGGCCAGCGACGTCTCCTTCGCGGGCCCCGCCTACCTGGATACCCGCTCGAAATGAGCGGACTTTTCTCCGGGCGGGAAAAGTCCGCTCATTTCAAAAGTACGGCGGACTGACACACACACGGGGGGATTGTCCGCCGAAATGCGAGTCGGACGGACAGTATTACGGAAATTCCGAAATACTTAGTCCGCCAGACTGCACGCTGAAAAAGTCCGCTGAAGCCCACACACGAGCGAACTGTCCGCTGAAATGTGTTTCGGCGGACTAAGTAGGCCAGACAGTCCGTACGTGTGTACGCGGCTTTAGAGATCACACGCAGACTTAGACTCTGAAACACCTTTTTTTTAAAAACAGATTTTGGTTTTCTTTTTTGAATCCAAACTTAGGATGAGTAGTATGCTGTATTAGTCCCAAGTAATACCTCTGTTTTGTACTGTTGAGTCTAAGCACATATAACACCCCCCCAAAAAAAACAGGCAGGTGATCTAAACCCTCTCTCACTCTCTCTCAAAAAAAAAAAAAAAGTTTTGTCTCCAGTCATACTAATAAAATAAAAAATTGTTTTTGGTAAAGTATTGTCAAGCTTCCTGATCATTTTGCATTGGTAGTATACACAGAGGAACTCTTATTTTTTTTTTATTTTTTTTTATGACAGGAATGCTAAATGCCTCACCTCTCCATCCGCTTCTGCATCTTCAGGGAGTTCTGTTGGAGATCCGGTGACGTCACGGACATCGACGTCACTGGACTCCTCCCCTTTTCCCCAAGTGCCTCTGTCTACTAATGAAGGGAAGGGGGAGGAGTCTGGTGATGTTGAAGTTCTGATTGAACGTAACGCATACGGGGGAGGAGATACACATGACATCACCTGCTGCTGCCCTACGGAACTAACACGATTGTCAGCTTTACATGCTGTGTTTTTATCTGTATGTGAGTAGTTTGCGTTTGAACACAAAAATGTAATCTTATACTTAAGTGGTGGGCACTTAGATCTTTTCTTTCTACACATGACCTGGCGTCCTTGCTGAGATCTAAGGAGACGTGAGAGAAATTTATGGTCCGTGTTAACCCTTTTGATACCCGCTTGCATGACCACCTGTTTGCACAGGGGTCCATGCCATGAGGTGAGAGTGATTAGTTAGACCGGAGGTGGAGGGATTGTCACCCTACTGTGGAAAAAAAATTACTTACGTCAGTGCTATAGTTTGAATTTAAAACGTATTTGTGTGAACTGTGAAGTTAAGTCATGGATTGTGGAAACTAACTAGTGTCGGGTGATTGTATATAGTGTATACCACATTTACCACTGACTAATGCAGAGTTGCAATGCAAGGAGAGCAGCTAAAAGTAGTTGGATCTGTATGTGATTTATAATAAATTGAAATGAGTCAATTAATCGATTAAAAAAAAATGTATTAAAGAGGAAGTAAACCCTCATGAGTTTACTTCCTCTTTCATTCCCTGCAAAGGCAAAGCATAATGGACTACTATGCATTGCATAGTAGCCCATTATGTGTCACTTACCTGACACAGGAGCCAGCGAAGTCACCGCTGTCCCCTGTAGTCCGCCGCATCCATCTTCTCGGTGGGTCTCGCAGCTCCGCCGCTGTCATTCGGCGAAGCCGCGATTACGTCACTCCCGCGCATGTGCACGGGAGCCGAGACGCGCGGCATTGCACGGCATCTTTGTTATCGAGGATGCCACGCTCAGTGCGCCTGCGCCGCATACGCCGTAGACAGTGGTGCCCGTCTTCGGGCAAATATCTCCTAAACCATATAGGTTTGGGAGATATTTCTTGGACCTACAGGTAAGCCTTAATCTAGGCTTACCTGTAGGTCAAAGTGATTTGTAAGGGTTTACAACCACTTTAATCGAACACGAAAATTTTAATCAGTAACAGCCCTAGTTTAAAGTAGTCAGAAGGATTTATTGGGTGTTATCCTGGAAGAAAATGCTTTTCTTCTTTTTTTGTATCCAAAGAAAACCAAGTCTGACTCACTCCATGACAAATGAACGTCACATTTGGAGAGAATAGGTTTATTGGGTGTGCCCTTGGTAGGAATACATTGTATTGTTAAATAAAGAACTACACAAGCTGTGCACCTAGTAAACCGGTGACACAGACCCATAGCTAAGAAGTATACAAAGAATTCCTCCTCTGCATTCAATTTCAGAAAGGACAAGTACAACATGACTACATGGATTGTGAATTCTATTATTTTTATAATGGAAGAGGCTTTAAAAACAAAAGGAATATATAGGAGATAGTAAGTATGCAATGTCATTGGGCCAAAGTGGAAATAATATTGAAAACTGAGCAAGCCATAAGCACATGTGCATTAAGCAGGGGTCTCAAACTGGTGGCCCGTCAGCTGTTGCGTAACTACAAGTCCCATCATGCCTCTGCCTGAGTGAGTCATGCTTGTAATTGTCAGCTTTGCAATGCCTCATGGGACTTGTAGTTTCGCAACAGCTGGGGGCCACCAGTTTGAGACCCTTGGTTAATAGCATGTTGCCACATATTTTGAGAAATGACTGCAGAGTTTAACTTGAATACATTTTTTAAAACATTCTCACATATTTGCAAGCTTGCTCTTAAAGTGCGTGCAAATCCTAACTAGATGGCATTTAGTTCACTCAATGCTCAGTGTCACCTAAATAATTAACTTTTTTTTTTTTTAAATACTGTTTTTACCCTTTTTTATCTTTTGTTGCATTTCAGTGTTGCTGTTCTTCTGCAGACTTTTTGCAGCCAGTTTATATCCACATAAACTTGCTTCAGTGTTGGCTGCATAAAATTTCTCAGGTCTGGTGGAAATAATGGTGGAACATGTCTGGGCTTTAAGCATTGGTATGGCAGCTTTTAGTCTCCGCCAGAACAGTATGTGACCAGGTGACAAGTAGGGATGAACCGAACACCCCCCGGTTCGGTTCGCACCAGAACTTTCGAACGGACCGCAAATTCGTACGAACTTTAGAACCCCATTGAAGTCTATGGGACTCGAACGGTCGAAATTAAAAGTGCTAATTTTAATGGCTTATATGCAAGATACTGTCCTAAAAAGGGTTTGGGGACCTGGCTCCTGCCCCAGGGGACATGGGTCAATGCAAAAAAAAGTTTTAAAAACTGACGTTTTTTCGGGAGCACTGATTTTAATGACGATTAAAGTGAAAAAAAAAAGTGAAATATTCCTTTAAATATCGTGCCTGGGGGGTGTCTATAGTATGCCTGTGAAGTGCCACGTGTTTCCCGTGTTTAGAACAGTCCCTGCACAAAATGACATTTAACGGAAATAACGTCATTTAAAACTGCTTGCGGTTTTAATGTTATATCTGGTTCCGGCAATATGGATGAAAATCATTGAGAAAAATGGCATGGGTAGCCCCCCTGCCCATTACCAGCCCCTTTGGGTCTTGTACGGATATTAAGGGGAACCCCGTACCCATATTAAAAAAAGGAAATACGTGTGGCCCCCAGGCCCTATATACTCAGAACAGCAGAATACAGGCGATGCAAACAAGACAGGGACTGTGTAGGTTTTGTTACCGGCCTCAAAATGTGAATTAAGAGAGCCGATGATTGTAGACGCGATGAGATAAGGTGATCAGCTTGGCGTGGACTGCAAAGAATCACACAAACAGCATGAGATATGACCACTGACTTTATGGCTGGAAGTAGTTTAATTTTTACATAACAATACATCTTTTACATTTTTATAGTCACATGTTTATAAACATTAACAATATATATAATACCGATTTTAACTAAAGTATTTTAAAACATAGTTATAACAATGAACATTACTATATTTTAATAACATATATATCCCTGTTATTCAGTGTTATAGATAATTATCTTTATCTCTCTGGTACATTTTAAGTGTGCAATAATCATACTAGCAATGCATTGCTTTAATACAAATATTTTCATGGTAGTACTCTTTTTTAACCACTAGATGGTGCACATTGCATGTCTGTATGATGCAATACATAAGCTTTACATACAATAGGTTTTTTTCTATATTAAATAACAGAAAACATGTGCTTCTATAAATCTATGCAATTTCCAATAAATCAGGTTTAAATATACCTATTTAGAAAGGTTTAGTGTTTATCATAGACATGTGTTCTGACTAATGCAGTATTTTCATGTTCTTATGCAATTTTCCCTTGTTTCTGACACATGCTGTTCTAAACTTCTAATTACAGCAAAACTATAGCATAAAATCTTCTGAGACTTTTTATGCATCTGCTCAAGATGTTTAGGAATCTTTCTATCACAGGTTAATACAGATTAGGAACGATTTAGAGTACATACCTGCAAAGAATCACACAAACAGCATGAGATATGACCACTGACTTTATGGCTGGAAGTAGTTTAATTTCCAGTCACATGGTGTGTGGCCTTATATAGACTCTGTTTGTGAACCTTCTCTGCCATCTACTGGTTATTAATAGAATAGAAGGGACATATTTAAAAAAAAATGAATATGTACTTTGCTTATGGGGTGTCTGTTTTGTGACCATATAAACCCCAGTCCGTCACACTCTCCCCTCCTTCAGTTAATGGCTCCCGACATTTAACTCAATTGGTATCTGAACACTATTTAGTGATTTAAGTAACCCAAATAGGTACTTGTTGCCACCAAGGAGCTACGTTAACTACCTGGCATGTCCTGGGAGTAGCTAGCATTGTGTGAGTTTGTATGGTGTGAATCTGACTTGGTATGTATCTTGGCTGACCTAGTGTGTCATATGTAAAGATCTCTTTAGGCTTAACTTGTCTGGTAGATCTTCTGACAGGAGTTGAGTCTTCTCCATCAACATCATTTTCCATTTGCATATCTTGGTTCACAGGTAAGTTTTGACTTAATGAGGGTAATTCTGCAGTGTCTAGTCCCACCATATCTGTAGCCCAGATTTGGTCGCCAACTACTGTTCCATCATTTTGTTCTTGTTGAAGATTGGGTGTGGTAGTTGTAGGATAGAACTCCTCAGCAGAAACTCTTAATGGGATTTTCTGTACGTTTTGAGAGTTTGGTTGAGACACAACACAATCATGACTTTCTGTAGTCTCTGGTATATAAGGATAATACCATCTTTCTTCATCTGAACATTCCTCCTCCTGGTCCACATCCATTCTGGTATCCTTTCTGTTACTTGATTGTCTTTGTTTCATCGATACTCTTGGAATGTGTCCTTCAATTGGTAGGTCATTTACTGGTAGTAAAAGATTTCTATGCAGTACTCGAATAGTCTTTTTACCACTTTCAGGCTGAATTTTGTACACTTTCTACCACTTTGTGTACTGATTCTTCCCAGTATGAACGAAGTTTACCAGGTCCTCCTCTTTCAGAGAGATTTCGTACTAAGACCCGATCACCCGGTTGAAGAGGTGCTCCTTTTATCTTTTTGTCATAGTACTTCTTCCCTTTAGCAGATGATTTTTTGCTATTCTCAGATGCGATTTTGTAAGCTTCTTGCATTCTAGATGCCCATTTCTGAGTAAATGTTGGTTGACTTTCTGATTCCTTTTCCAAATTTAGGTTGAGCATTAGGTCAATTGGCAAACGAGGAGATCTTCCATACAATAGAAAGAATGGCGAGTATCCTGTGGCTTCATGCCTGGTGCAATTGTATGCATGAACCATATGTGGAAGATGTTCTTTCCAATCTGACTTTTTCTCTTCCTCTAAGGTGCGAAGCATCTGTAACAAAGTACGGTTCAGTCTCTCCACTGGGTTACCCTGTGGATGGTATGGAGTAGTTCTTGAATGAGAAATCCCTGCCAATTGTTGCAATGTCTGAAATAAGTTGTTTTCAAATTCTCTTCCTTGGTCATGGTGGAGTTTCTCTGGATAGCCAAAACGTGGTATGAAATCTTGAAAGATCTTTTCTGCCGCCGTTTTTCCAGATTTGTTCTTAGTTGGATACGCTTGTGCAAAGCGTGTGAAATGGTCAACTATTACAAGTATATACTCATATCCTCCTTTGCTTTTCTCCAAGTGAAGATAATCAATGGATACTAACTCCAAAGGTGAACTGGTAGTAATCGAACCCATAGGTGCTCTTTCGGTGATATTTGGACGCTTTCGTTTGATGCAGCTGCACTTCTTCAGCACATATTCATCAATGTCTTTTTGCATAAATGGCCAGTAAAATCGTTCACGTGCTAGGTGGGTTACCTTGTCAGTACCAATGTGACCCATGTCATCATGAAGATTTCTTAAGACCAATGGTTTTAACTTTTCTGGTAGAACTAGCTGTTTTCGGGTTCCAGAGTGTCGGTAGAGGATTCCTTCATCGACTCTGAGTTTATTCCATTCATGTATCAAACGTCTTGTTTTGCTGGTCATACTCTCCTTTTCTTTGTGGTTTGGAATCCAGTCGTTCTCCTTAAGCCAGACCACTTCTCTAATGTTGGTATCGTCTTGTTGTAATGCTCTGATATTCTCCTGAGTCATTGGGCAGATTGTCTGTCCTTTCAGCAATTCTTCGGCCACATCACTTTCTGAGTGAAGAGTCAATGAAGCCACCCATAATGCCTCTTCTTCGTCAACAGCTTTGCTCCCTTGCCACATAGCTGACACAACCTCAGATGGTACAAGCTCTGTGTACTCACTCAGATTCTTCGTGAGTTCCACCGGAAATCGTGACAGTGTATCTGCGTCTGCATTCTGTTTACCTGGCCTGTACTTGATATCGAAGTGGAAATCAGCCAACTCGCCAACCCAGCGATGACCCACAGCATTCAGTCTGGCAGTACTCAATACATATGTCAATGGGTTGTTGTCTGTGTAAACGGTGAATGTTGGAGCGTAGTACAAGTAATCTCTGAATTTGTCACAGACTGCCCACTTGAGAGCTAAAAACTCAAGTTTACCAGAGTGAAGATGGTAATTGCGCTCTGCTGGAGTCAATGTTCTGGAGCCAAACCCAATAACACGAAGTTTTTCTCCTTGTCGTTGGTATAGTACAGCACCTAGGCCTTCATTGGAAGCATCAGTGTGTAAGACGAAGGGTAAATCAAAATCAGGGTATGCTAGAATTGGTGGATTGGTTAGCATGTCCACCAGTCTGGATACTACAGCTTGATGTTTGGATGTCCATTGAATCCGTGTTTTAGATGGCACTTGTGCTTTGTTCCCGTTTTTCTT
The DNA here is from genome assembly GCF_037356315.1 of Lithobates pipiens. Classification (NCBI taxonomy): domain Eukaryota; kingdom Metazoa; phylum Chordata; class Amphibia; order Anura; family Ranidae; genus Lithobates; species Lithobates pipiens. The sequence goes on along the minus strand of NW_027507784.1, from coordinate 266,049,545 downwards.
TGTAGATTCCCTCCGATTGTTTTTGGGGATGGATGTAGCAGATTCTTTCTCAGTGTTCTGCAAAAGTTCATACAGTGGTTTAGCAAGTCGAGAGAAATCTTGAATGAAGGACCTGTAGTAGCTCAGGAATCCTAACAAAGATCTGACTCCTCCCACTGTTTTTGGTTCTTTCCTTTTCAAATGTAATACCGCTTCAAGATCTTTTGGGTCAATTTTTATGCCTTCTTCTGACACCATTCGTCCAAGGTATTGAATCTGTCGTTTAAAGAGTTCACACTTCTTCGGTCTAAGTTTGATACCATGCTCACGCATTCGACTAAGCACTTGCCTAATATCATTGACATGCTCCTGAAAAGTTTTGGAGTAGCAAAGTACGTCATCCAAGTATGGAGAACAACATTTGTCTCTGATGCCCTCTAATACATTCTCCATGCATCTCTGAAAAGCTGCTGGGGCATTCGTTAATCCAAATGGAATACGGTTCCACTCCAGGAGTCCCCAGGGGGTGCTGAAAGCCGTCAGATGTCTGGAGTCTTCATGCACAAAGCCTTGATGATACGCACTACCCTGGTCCAGGATTGAGAACCACGTAAATCCTCCTAAGCTATCCAGCAGATCTTGTATTCTGGGTAGTGGATGTCTGTCTGGGATAGTCTTTCGGTTTAACTCCCTAAAGTCAACACATAGTCGTAGGCTACTGTCCTTCTTTCGAACACAAACAACTGGTGATGAGTATGCGGAAGAAGATTTTGTTACCCAACCTCGGTCAAGAAGGTTTTGGATATATTCTTTCACTTCTTTGTATAGGGGTTTCGGTATCGAATTGTAGCGTTTCTGGACAGGAGTTTCATCTTTCAGATTTATCCTCAGTTTCAGGTTAGGGATGCATCCTATGTCTCCCTCATCTCGAGCAAAGACATCTGATTCATCATATAACATTTGTCTCACTATCTCCTGTTCTTCTTCTGAGAGATCTTCCAAATTGACAGGTGGGTGCCACTTAACAGATTTGTTAGTGGGTAGCTGATTTCCAGTGTCCACTTGATTCAACTGGTTTACTGGTCAATTCCCTTTCCATCGTCTTTGTTTGGAGACAATGGTAGAATCTCAGCTGCTGGAGAAATGGTACCCAATACTGTTCTGGGTGGAAGGTAGATGTCATGTTGAGCACGGTTCAGTATAGGTATCTTCACCAGTTTAGAGAACCCATTTGGCACATCTACCACTGAAGGAAATAGTTCAAGTCCTTCCTCAACTGGATATTCGGGAAGTGGTTCAAATGGCATGATTCCTCCTTTCGGCCACGCTCTAATTCTGCATTTGACTTCACAGAGCTCGCCTCCTTTAATCTGGAGTCCCTTCTTCCCCACTTTGACCATACGACTATCGAATATTTCTCCTGGGTCAGTTGCTTGACTGACAGCATTGACAATGTTATTCGCTACACTCTGTCTGACTTTCATAGCTTCACTCAGCAAGATAGTCAGGTTTTGGGTGCTGTTTGGTCGGTCACGGTTTTCTCTGATCAATTCTTCGATAACATTAAACCCAAGAATTGGATTGTCATTACAGCAGTCACTCACCAGCATTGGCACATAAATGGCTAAGTTTCCATGTCCACTACTTTCGAATTCCAGGCACACTTCAATCCATCCGATGAATGGAATGATAGAACCATTTGCAGCTGTAATGGATAAGTTGTCATCACAAAGTAAATCTTGTATGTGCCTAATGGAGACGCTGGGTAGAAACTTTTCTAACCATGCCTTCCCGACAATGCTGACCTGAGCTCCTGTATCCATCAACATGTCAACCGGTACACCATTCATCTGACATGACAGTAGGCATTTTCCTCCAATTAATTGTGCTACGTGTTGTTTGGAGAATCCATTCTCTTTTGGGAGTGTTCTAGTTGACCAGTGGGTGAATACCCTGTTTACCTTAGCATGGGACAGATCATTTGAGGTGGTCACTGGTTGTCCCTTTCCCAGTGACCGTCTGTCGTTTCCCGACTGCCTTCTTTTCTTCAAGCAATCAACCGCTCTGTGTCCTGTCCAACCACAGTAGAAACAATGGTAGCAGTTCTGACTCTCTCGTTTAATGCAATCATCACACCTGGGCTTGCAGTGAGTTGTATCTGGAACTTGAACATTGGTTAGTGGTTTAGTCATTTGGTTTCCAACAATAGGAGTTTGCTTCATCATCTTTTCCAGGTTCTTTGTGAGAGCAGAGACCTGTGTTGTTAGTTCCATTAATGCAGTGTGATTTGCTCTAGCATCTCCCTCAACTCCCTTTTGGAAGGTGTCTTTTTCGCTATTCCCTGGTGTCTGGGATGAATGAACAGTAATAGGTTTATGTTTAGGTGCACTGTTTAAGCGTCTCTGCCTTTCTGTTTCCTCATCAACTGATCTGGTGACTTGCTCTATGATAAAGTCATCCGTTACTGTCAAATCAGACACATAAGGCTTGATATCTCGTCTAACATTAGAATTTTTCTCATTTAGTCCCTGATACAGTGTATGAAGGAATATGCCTTGCACCAGTTTTTTGTCTTGCCTATCATGTTGTGATGTAGACAGAACTTTTTGTTTTAACCCCACTAGCCTGTAAACAAATTGTTGTGCTGTTTCTCTTTCTTGCTGGGTAGCATTGCTAAGGTCCTGAAATAACTCATTACCACTTCGTTCTCTCATATGTGACTTCAAAAACCTTTTCAATTCAGCAACAGTAAGATCATCTTTGTCAGTCAACATATCTTTAAAATTACCAGGTTTGATTATTCTCAACACTGTGCGTATAATTTCAGATTCAGGGAATTTTTCTGTTAGACCCTCGTCAATTTGTCTGCACACGCTACTGTAACTCATGTCCGAACCATGATCTGAAATTACACCACCATGCATTTTAAATTCTCTACGTGGCAATAAAGCAACAACATCAGTTAATCTCACCACCTCCGATACCTGTTCAGTCCTTGCAGTCCCACTACTTATTTTTTTTGCAGCGGTTGCAATTTCCACAGTTGGTGTACTTTCCTTGTTAAGTTTTAGTTCATTGATCTTGTCTTGGATAATGAGTAGGTAAGACATACCTTGATCTTCCAACTTTTCCAGCTGATCACTTCTCAAGTAGTCTTTAATAAATTCAACAAGTTCCATTTCGTTGGTACCAGTCACTGATGGAACGTCCACTTCTCTTTCATCTCCCAGCGTAATAGCGAGGCTATGCAGCTGTTCTTCATTAAGCAGATGAATTTGTTTCTGGATATCCCACATCAGCGCACGACGAGGAGACGCCATCCCTGTTGCAATCTGAAGACTTGCACTCACGAGGCAGATGACATTCACGACTCTCCTTGTAGCTCTGTAGCAGGCTCACGCTTGTCTCGCGCTTCCCTCTCACTGGTAACACAACGAATCCCGGACGAGCCCCCAAAATGTTACCGGCCTCAAAATGTGAATTAAGAGAGCCGATGATTGTAGACGCGATGAGATAAGGTGATCAGCTTGGCGTGGACTGCAAAGAATCACACAAACAGCATGAGATATGACCACTGACTTTATGGCTGGAAGTAGTTTAATTTTTACATAACAATACATCTTTTACATTTTTATAGTCACATGTTTATAAACATTAACAATATATATAATACCGATTTTAACTAAAGTATTTTAAAACATAGTTATAACAATGAACATTACTATATTTTAATAACATATATATCCCTGTTATTCAGTGTTATAGATAATTATCTTTATCTCTCTGGTACATTTTAAGTGTGCAATAATCATACTAGCAATGCATTGCTTTAATACAAATATTTTCATGGTAGTACTCTTTTTTAACCACTAGATGGTGCACATTGCATGTCTGTATGATGCAATACATAAGCTTTACATACAATAGGTTTTTTTCTATATTAAATAACAGAAAACATGTGCTTCTATAAATCTATGCAATTTCCAATAAATCAGGTTTAAATATACCTATTTAGAAAGGTTTAGTGTTTATCATAGACATGTGTTCTGACTAATGCAGTATTTTCATGTTCTTATGCAATTTTCCCTTGTTTCTGACACATGCTGTTCTAAACTTCTAATTACAGCAAAACTATAGCATAAAATCTTCTGAGACTTTTTATGCATCTGCTCAAGATGTTTAGGAATCTTTCTATCACAGGTTAATACAGATTAGGAACGATTTAGAGTACATACCTGCAAAGAATCACACAAACAGCATGAGATATGACCACTGACTTTATGGCTGGAAGTAGTTTAATTTCCAGTCACATGGTGTGTGGCCTTATATAGACTCTGTTTGTGAACCTTCTCTGCCATCTACTGGTTATTAATAGAATAGAAGGGACATATTTAAAAAAAAATGAATATGTACTTTGCTTATGGGGTGTCTGTTTTGTGACCATATAAACCCCAGTCCGTCACAGTTTGTTGTGTTAAGTAGAATCTGTTTGTAATTTTCAACTGGTACATTTTTAAAGTGTAGCTCCAGTCAAAAAATCTATTTTTAAGCTTTTTGGAAAACATAGGGAAGGGTTATCACCCCTGTATAATTTGTTTTACCGTCCGTCTTTTTTCATCTCACTTGCTGTTGTCTCCTTCCATTTGCAAGTAGGAGACATTTGTAAGTTGGATGTTTGAAAGTAGGGGCCTGCCCTATATGCTCTGCAGAAATGGTGGGAACTAGGTGTTGGTTTTGCCACAACATTGTAAGCCCTCAAAGTGACTCTTGGTGGGCGCTGGAGCGCCCTGCTGTGAACGATTATATCAAGAATTGTAATTACATTCCATTGTTGAACAGTGGTAGAAAAATTGACCTTTGGTGGTTGTGGTGCTGGTGCCACAACACTATAAGTCCTCACAGTTACTCTCGGTGGGCACAGGAACGGGCCCTCCTGTGAAATATTATATCAAGAATTGTAATTACATGCCCCTGTTTAACAGGGGCTGAAAAATTGGGCTGCTGACACTGGTGCTGGTGCCACGACACTGCAACCTCTCCTATATACTCTAGTTGTAGTGCAGGAATGAGCCCTGCTGCAAAGCATTGCATCAAAAATTGTAATTAAACGCCCCTGTTAAACAGGGGCAGAAAAATTGGGCCTTAGGCACTGGTGCTGGTGCCACGACACTGTAACCCCTCCCATATACTCTAGTTGTAGTGCAGGAATGAGCCCTGCTGCAAAGCATTGCATCAAAAATTGTAATTAAACGCCCCTGTTAAATAGGGGCAGAAAAATTGGGCCTTAGGCACTGGTGCTGGTGCCACGACACTGCAACCTCTCCCATATACTCTAGTTGTAGTACAGTTGTAGTACAGGGGCTGAAAAATTGGGCTGGTGGCATCACCCAGAACCAAAAATGTTCTTCCAACATATCAGTGGAGGAAGAAGAGGATAGACAATCAACATAACAGGACAGTCACTCAACATCAGCATAGGCAGTCTTGAAGGGTTGGGATATTTCAAAAAAAATTATTCAGTTACATCAGCTTCAGGTGCTTGGTAGCTGTGGGTGATCCAAGACTGATCCATCTTGATGAAGGTCAGTCGATCAACTGAGTCGGTGGACAGGCGCACCCTGTGATCGGTAACAAAGCCACCAGAAGCACTGAAGGTGCGTTTTCCGAAAGAACGCTGGATGCAGGACAGGCCAGTAGCTCAATTGCATACTGTGCAAGCTCTGGCCAGTGATTCATCCTCAAGACCCAGTAAGCCAGAGGATTTTCGGTGGGAAAGGTGTCCAAGTCTGACCTTGCCCCTAGGTATTCCTGCACCATGTAAATTAGACGCTGGTGATGGTTGCTGGAACCGATCATACCTTGGGGCTGCGGATTAAAAAATTGTCTGAACGCATCGGTCAGACGGCCACCTTCTCCACCGCTCCTTCTGACCGATGCCTCAGCAACGCGTTGTCCAGGACCAGGAGTTTGTAACCTCCCAGTCTCTGGGAACGCGTGGCACAGACCTTTCTGCAAGGCTTCCCGGAGATGTCTCATCCTCTGCTCCCTCTGCGACGGCAAGATAAGGTCGGCAACCTTACCCTTGTACCGTGAATCAAGGAGAGTGGCCAGCCAGTAATGGTCCCTCTCCTTGATCCGAAGAATACGAGGATCCTTCTGCAGGCTTTGCAGGATCAGGGAGGCCATGCAGCGTAGGTTAGCTGAGGCATTCGGTCCGGAGTCCTCTGGGTCACTAAGGACAACATGATCCGCAGCTACCTCCTCCCAGCCACGTACAAGTCCACGGGTTTCTTGGGACTGTAAATCATCCGTACAAGACTGCTGCTGATGCTGAGTGCCAGCCTCCACCTCCATGCTGACACAATCATCCTCCTCATCCTCTTCCTGTGTGATGGGTGGCACAGCAGGAACACTGTCTGGATAAAGGGGGCCTTGAGAGGCAAGGAAGTCCTCCTCTTCCTGCCTCTGTTCTGCCTCAAGTGCCCTGTCCATTATTCCACGCAGTGTAAGCTCTAACAGGTGGGCAAGAGGTACAGTGTCACTGATGCATGCACTGTCATTGCTCACCATCCTTGTGGCCTCCTCAAACAGTGACAGGGCAGTGCATACATCCCTGATCATGCCCCACTGGCGTGGTGAGAAAAAAACGAGCTCCCCTGACCCTGTCCTGGTTCCGTAGTCGCACAGGTACTCATTGATGGCCCTCTGCTGCGTGTGCAGCCGCTGCAGCATGGCCAACGTTGAGTTCCACCTGGTGGGCATGTCACATATAAGGCGGTTCTTGGGCAGCTTCAACTCCTTTTGGAGCTCAGCCAGCCGAGCACAGGCATTAAATGATTGGCAGAAATGCACACAGACTTTCCTGGCCTGCTTCAGGACATCCTGTAAGCCCGGATACCTGCCCAAGAACCGCTGCACCACCAGGTTAAGGACGTGAGCCACACAGGGCACATGGATCAGTTGTCCCTGTCGGAGGGCAGAGAGGAGGTTTGTGCCATTGTCGCAAACCACCATTCCTGGCTTTAGCTGGCGTGGCGTCAACCACCTCTCGGCCTACCTTTTGCCTGCGTACTTGCGTAGCCCCTTGGTCATCCACTCTACCAAGTCTTCGGCATGTTGCGGCTCAACGTGTACAGCTGCCGAAAAGAAGGACAAGCGTGTCCCATGGCCACGTGCTGATGATGACGATGCACCGCGTCCACGACCAGCACTGTTGTCTCTAGACACAGACCCTCTTTTATCGGCTCGCGCCTGTCTGCCTCTCCTTGCTGGCCTTCCAGACATGGTAATGGCCTGAAGGGAGATGGGAAAACCAGCAATTGGGTAGTGTATATTGTGCTGGAGGCACACACAACACCCACTAACTTCTGCAGATGGCAGATGGCTCAATTAGAGAAGAGCTCAAGCTCATCCCTAGTGACAAGGCATGGTGCAATTGGAAGAAAAGGAGAGAGCATTGTCACCCTATAACAAGAAGTACCTTTTAATAAAACCAGTAGTTTTAAAAAGATAAAAAATTACTTTTAAAATATATGAATGTGTCAAAGCACTTGAGATTTTACTGACTGGGTTTACTATACTTTAGCCCTGGTTCACATTGGTGTGTTTTGACTTGAAATTTGACCTGTCAAATTGCATATCAAATCGGCGGCAATTGCCAGCAATAGCACCTTCCTAATTGGCTGTGCCATTTTTGCTGATTTCTGGCTCTTGTGTGGACGTAAGTTTGGCCTTCCTTTCTTTCCCGGTTTAAATCTCAAGCACTCGCGTGTAAACCAGGAAGGTGAGGAGGAGGGCACACTATCGCGAGGCTTCCTTTCTGTGCCGTTTTCAGGGGAAGGAAAATACCTGGCATGCTGAGTATATAGAAACAGCACACATAGCATGATATAGGTTTGCTGGGGCCTGCAATTAGTATCCCGGACGAGCCCCCAAATATAGCACTGCCCCCTTGGGGACTGCTGAGAATTACCTGCTCATCTGCATGGCTGTGACCAAGTGAACCTTCCAACCCACCTGACAAACTGGGTTCTGACATCCTTGTAACACTGTGCAGCAAAAATCAAACAACTCAGTAATATTAGGTTCTGAAGTATTTTACTTGAGCCAGATAGAGGATTTTTTTTCACGAACAGAGGTATTGAATCTAATGAGCTGGCTTAACAGTGCCAAATCAGCAAACAAATTCCTACCAAAGACACAAACAATGGTTCAGCAACAATGTTATATACATATATGTACACTATATTTAGATCCAAAGTCACCTCCTAGCGAATGTTTCAGTTAATTGGCTACTTTCAGATGGATGTTTTTTAGCCAGCCTATGCTATACTAATGAAAAAACAGGCTCGATGGAGCATGTTAACTGTAATCCATTTGGTTGTAGATAAAGCAATAGGTTCCTAGGTGCGAGGGCACCGGTGAGCAGTCCCCGAGTGTCTTCGGTGCCCCCCTCCACCTCTGGCCACATGCGGTACTGCATACAATAGCAGTCACTGTGGAACAAACTATGGGTACTTTTGCTTTCTCTGCTCTGAAGAAAATTGGACAAGAATGTCCAATAAATAGCGAAGGTGTAAAATAGGATGTTCCTTTTGGCTTTCTTCTGTATCTGTCAATGCTTCCTGTAAGTACAGACAAAATAAAACCTTATTTACAGTCATTGAACAATGCCTTACAATTGAGCAGTGAAATTAGTACCATAGAAAAAATGATGGGAGGGAAATATGGAGCATCTGCTCTGGACCTATGAGTCATGACGACCAAACCTAACTTCTGTTATAGACATACTATTGGATTATTGTTTCTAACCTTTGTGATAACTTGCGCTAGCCAGTGAGTTCAGCCCACACTAGATATGCCTTTTTAGGACTTCTGAGCCCACCCTTATTTAAACCAAAAAGAAAATGTTCACATCAATCAGCTTGCCTTGCAGGGGTTTCCACCATCTACACAAAATTCAGTAATGTTCAGCCTTCTGGCTCTATTTAACAGCACTGTTGCTCAGGCTCAGGCCTCTGTATGTCCTGTCCCAGACAACACCATGCAGACATGAACACCTCTATGGCTGATCCCTTGCAACCACACACAAAGTCACCTCCTAGCGGATGTTTCAGTTAATTACCTATGTGGCTACTTTGAGATGGATGTTTTCTAGCCAGCCTATGCTATACTAATGAAAAAACAGGCTCGATGGAGCATGTTAACTGTAATCCATTTGGTTGTAGATAAAGCAATAGGTTCCTAGGTGCGAGGGCACCGGTGAGCAGTCCCAGAGTGTCTTCGGTGCCCCCCCTCCACCTCTGGCCACATGCGGTACTGCATACAATAGCAGTCACTGTAGAACAAACTGTAGGTACTTTTGCTTTCTCTGCTCTGAAGAAAATTGGACAAGAATGTCCAATAAATAGCGAAGGTGTAAAATAGGATGTTCCATTTGGCTTTCTTCTGTATCTGTCAATGCTTCCTGTAAGTACAGACAAAATAAAACCTTATTTACAGTCGTTGAACAATGCCTTACAATTGAGCAGTGAAATTAGTACCATAGAAAAAATTATGGGAGGTAAATATGGAGCATCTGCTCTGGACCTATGAGTCATGATGACCAAACCTAACTTCTGTTATAGACATACTATTGGATTATTGTTTCTAACCTTTGTGATAACTTGCGCTAACCAGTGAGTTCAGCCCACACTAGATATGCCTTTTTAGGACTTCTGAGCCCACCCTTATTTAAACCAAAAAGAAAATGTTCACATCAATCAGCTTGCCTTGCAGGGGTTTCCACCATCTACACAAAATTCAGTAATGTTCAGCCTTCTGGCTCTATTTAACAGCACTGTTGCTCAGGCTCAGGCCTCTGTATGTCTTGTCCCAGACAACACCATGCATACATGAACATCTCTATGGCTGATCCCTTGCAACCACACACAAGGGAGGGAGGAGCCCTGAATTATAGCCCTGATTACCCTAAGAACCCAGCACATACCTGACCTGACCTATCAGTGTGCAATTCTCTACAAAACCTGTTCCAGACTGCTTTAATTTACACTGTGACAGGGCACCTATACACAAAATTACCTATAGTCAAGTGCTGGGCTCCAGCAGTATGGAGAAGGTGACACCGGAGTTCATTTACTAAAACTGAAGAGTGCAAAATCTGGTGCAGATGTGCATTGAAACTTGCAGGTTTTATTGTCAAAAAGTTAAATTGAACACGCTGATTGGCTACCGGATTTTGCACTCTCCAGTTGTAATAAATAAACCCCTTTTATTATTTTCCTCTACTGAGATACTGATGTTATGTTGCATTCTCTTCTGGCCTGGGTGGGGGAGAGGGCGTGCCAAAGCCAGGCATGTCCATAAACTCCTATGCAAACCGCTGAAAATCCTGGAAATTGTAGTTTGAAATGGCAGCCATATAATGGGGCCAATTGACTCCTTACACTACAGATCCCACTATGCACTGTGCAGTAGGAGGAGTGAGAGATTCTTTTTATTAAACTGCCCGAGAAAGTCCTTCCTTTTGGCACCAAGGGAGTAATGCCGCATACACACAATCTGAATTTTGGTCGGAGAAAGCTCTGTTGGGTTTTCCAACAATATTCAGATGGGATTCCACTCAAGCTGTCTTGCATACACACGGTCACACAAAAGTTCTCTGAACTTTTGACCGTAAGAACGCGGTGACATACAACACTACAACGAGCCGAGAAAATGAAGTTCAATGCTTCCGCGCATGTTTCGGATTGTTTCCGAGGAATTGTTTGCATAGGAATTTTGCACATCGGAATTTGTACAGACGATCAGAATTTCCGATCAGAACTTTTGCAGACCGAAAAATTGAAAACATGCTCTCAATCTTTTGCTGGCCGAAATTCCTCCAGCAAAAGTCCAATGGAGCATACACACGATTGCATTTTCCAACCAAAAGCTCTCATCAGACTTTTTCTGGTGGAATTTCCAATTGTGTGTAGGGGCATTAGAGAGGAAACACATCTATCTAAATATTCGCCTGCCAGTAGGAAAGCATACCAGAGGATCTAAGTTTGGGAGTCAGGACTCCCCGGGACAGCGCTAAACCACACACCTCACAGCACCTGCAACCCTACCACAGGGAGACTGGCACATCCACTAACCCTCTGCTTCCCACCATTGATCACTGGAGGTTTTCAGGAAGAGACCATGAGGGCCCCCCTACTACAGTGAGAGTTTACTGTGGCATCCCAGGCACTGGTGAGAGGGCTAGTCACACATTGCTAATACTGCTAGCAGGGAAAGTAAGCCCGGAGCAAAGAAAGCAAACAGCATAAGCGCAGGGCGGCATTACAGGGTTAACAGGGACGTCAGGAGACAGGAGAGGGCGGTGCTGTGATCGGCCTGGGAAGGGAGGAGCAGAGGTAATGTGCAGAGGGGGCGGCTCCTCCCCTCCTCAGTCTGCTGATATCGAGCGAGCTTGTAGGACGCAATGGCGCTGGTGGAGGAGCTGTTTGCCAGGCTGAAGGCCGAATCGGCGTCCAGGGGCCCTGGATGGCTGGAGGCATGGCTGGTGGCGGCGCTGGGTGAGTCTACCCCAGCGGCAGAGCGGCGCGGCCGGGAGACGGCGCGAGCACGGCGCGAGCGGCCGCCGGATCTGTTTTCTGACCCCCCTCTCTCCCCCCTCTCTGGGACTGGTGGCATACGTGGAAGGGATAACAGACCCCCATCTGGCCCGCCCGCGAAGTGAGCGGCGGGGCCTTCAGCGGGGGGGGGCTCCATAAAATGAGCATATGGATCTAGCAAGGTGGTGGGGGCCCTAGCAAGGCCAGAACTGGTGCTGGGAGGGCCAGGAGGCTACGAGATGAGTGTGAGGCCCCAGCTCCAGGCATGGAGGCGGCGGGGGCGGGGCTTGAAAGCGGGACACACTGGAGGATGGCTGCTGGGCTCCAGGGACATGCGGCAAGTGGCCCCTCTGGGACCGACAGACGGCAGGGGACCCCTGCGGGGGGTCGCTGGGCGGAGGCTGACAGAGGAGACGTGATGGCGTTGGGCAGTGGTCTAGAACGGCACTGCGACAGGGGGCGAGCGGGTCCCGGCAAGGTGTTGGGCAAATCATTGTGCGGATCTGGTGCGTTGCAGAGGAATCAGAAGGTCCACGGATCCCCGGCATCCAGTGACGCATCCGCTGGAGGGCAGTCGGCGAGTGAGGCGGAGCTGGCGGAAGGTCGCTCTGAGGGGGAGCTGTCGCAGTCGGAGGACGATGGGCAGCAGGAGCTTCCGGCGGTGGTGGACTCGGGACCTTCGGCTGGTGGGACTCCATCCAGGCAACACGGTGAGTCCACGCATAATTTGTCTGCTCTGAATGTTAATATGGGGGGTGATGTGGGGGTGTGGCGGGTCCGCAAGGGGCGGGCAGTTGGGTCCGCACCGGCCACGCAATCTGCGGTCGGCGTTACAACAAGTGGTATCAGACAAATTGCTGAAAGAGGTGTCGTTGGGGCGCATGGGGGGCTCCTTTTCGATTGCACCTATTCCGAATTTGGTGGTGTCGCCTTTGGGCGTGGTGCCCAAAAAGGAGCCCAACAAATTCAGGCTAATTCATCATCTGTCGTATCCGAAAGGGGGATCGGTGAACGACGCCATTGATCCCGCAATTTGCGCGGTGTCATATACGTCATTCGACATGGCGGTTTTTTGGGTTAGGAAGTATGGCAAGGGGGCACTGATGGCGAAGACTGATACTGCTATTGAATCGGCCTTCCGCCTGCTTCCCGTGCATCCTGATAGCTTCCGACTGCTAGGCTGTAATCGGCAAGAGGAATTCTATGTCTATAGATGCTTGCCTATGGGCTGTTCCATCTCTTGTGCACTGTTCAAGAAATTTAGTTCATTCCTTGAGTGGGTTGTGCGGGACATCGCGGGACTGAATTCGGTGATACATTACCTGGACAACTTCCTCTGTGTGGGCCCGCCTGCTTCGAAGGTTTGCGCAGTACTGTTGGCTACGTTGGAACATGTTGCCGAGAAGTTCGGAGTTCCCTTGGCGCCGGACAAGACGGAGGGTCCACGTACTGTGTTGAGTTTCTTGGGCATTGTTTTGGATTTGGAGAGGATGGAATGTAGGCTGCCGGAAGACAAATTGAAGGCGCTGCAGGAGGAGATTCGTGGGATGTTGGGGCTGCACAAGGTTCAGCTTAGGCCATTACAATCGTTGTTGGGTAAATTGAACTTCGTGTGTCGCAATGCCAATGGGGAGGGTGTTTTGCCGACGGCTGTCGGCCAGCACTGCGGGGGCCACTTCGCCCAAGCACTATGTGCGTCTCGTGAAAGCGCATAGGGAGGATCTGGCGACATGGCACACGTTCCTGGCTAACTTCAATGGCAGGGCGCTGTGGATGTCGGGCCCAGTTAGCAACTTCGACCTGGAGCTGTACACTGACGCAGCGGGGGCGGCTGGCTTTGGTGCTTTTTTCCAAAGCAAATGGAGCGCAGGGCCATGGCCGTAGTCATGGAAGGCAGCAGGCCTGGTCAAAAACATGTTGCTGCTGGAACTGTTTCCGGTTACTGAGGGGCAGGAGGATCAGGACTTACGTTTACTGGTGATTTATTTTGTTTCCAGGAATTTGGAGCTGGGGGTGTCCGTGTCAGGGGCTTAATAAAAAGTTGGCTGGGCTGGCATTTTGGTTCAAGTTGAGGGGTTTACCTGACAGGACAAAGGATTTTTGGGTCAGGCAGGCTATGATGGGTTATAGGCGCTCTCATCCTAGCAGGGATACAAGGCGCCCGGTTTCGTTTGCACTTTTGGGGAAGTTATTGGTGCAGCTATCTGGGACTTGTTCTTCGTCCTACGAGGTGGCCTTGTTCAGGGCAGCATTTGCTTTGGCGTTTTTTGGGGCTTTGAGGGTTAGCGAATTGGTGAGCCCGTCGCAGAAGCGACAGGGGGGTCTGGGGATGGATGCGGTGGTGTGTGAGGGTGACCTGCTGTCCATTTTGGTAAGCCGGTCAAAAACGGATCAGCAGGGCAAGGGTAAGACGGTACAAGTGTTCACACTGCCCGGATCGCCCTTGTGCCCTATTGGGTTAGTGCGCAGCTTCTTGAGCGTGCGCCCGGTAGTGGTTGGGTCATTTTTGGTACATCAGGATGGACGGTCTCTTTCGAGATTTCAGTTTATGGCAGTTTTTAAGCAGTGCCTGGTAGCGTTGGGTTTGGGGGATCAAAAATTTTCCTCGCATTCCTTTCAGATAGGGGCGGCAACGGAAGCAATCAGGTGGGGGTTGGACGACACGGCGGTAAAGCGAATTGGGAGATGGGAATCCAGGCGGTAACTGTCTTACGTCCGCCCACATTTATTGGTTGTTTAAATCGGAAGGGAATGTACGGGTGCTTATGCTGGATTATGTTACTTATTGACGTTTGGGTATATTTTCTTCTCTTCTTTTCTTACAGGCGGACGACAGGGGTTGGTGTGGATAGTTGGCCACTCGTATGTTTGTTGGGGGGCCAGACGGGGTGATGCTCGCCCGGACGGCCGACAACTCGGGTTTTCCAGACAGGATGCAGTTATCCTGTGGCTAGGTGTACCGGGCATGCTGTGAGGCAGGGCGGTGGCGGAAGTGCATAGATTTGCACGCATGGACGGGCCTCCTGATGTGCTGGTGTTACACGTTGGAGGCAACGACTTGGGTGTGAAGACTATGCTGGATTTGGTGAAGGAAATTAAACTTGATTTTTGGCAGCTCCGCCTTGCCTTCCCACGCATGATAATTGTGTGGTCGGACATGGTGGGTAGGACATCCTGGAGGTTCGCGAGGTCCGTTGAAAAAATTAACAGGGCCAGGAAAAAAGTTAATAAGGAGGTCAGTGGTTTTATGGTCCGGAATGGGAGGTTGGCTGTAAGGCACTTAAGCCCCGTACACACGAGAGGACTTATGTCCGACAGACTTCCGAAGGAGTTCCGTCGGAGTTCTGCCGGAGTTCCGACGGAGTTCTGACGGACTTTTCGGCGGAACGGACTTGGCCACACACAATCACACTAAACTCCGACGGATTCGAACGTGATGACGTACGACTGGATTTGAATAAGGAAGTTCATAGCCAGTAGCCAATAGCTGCCCTAGCGTCGGTTTTAGTCCGTCGGAATAGCATACACACGAGCGAATTTTTCGAAGGGACCGGGTCCGGCGGAGTTCCTTCGGAAAAATTTGAAGCATGTTCCATATTCTAAAGTCCTTCGGACTTTGGCGAGTCAAAAGTCCGTTGCAGCCCACACACGATCGAATAGTCTGACGGACTCAGTCCGTCCGACTTTGGATGTTGAAAAGTCCACTCGTGTATACGGGGCTTTAGAGTTGGAAGTGGACACTTGGCGCTACCTTAAAAGGGATGGGGTGCACCTGAATGATGTAGGGACAGATTTATGGTCCCTGGGTATTCAGGATGGGATTCAGCGAGTGTTGAGGGTGTGGCAGGGCGCGCAAGGGTAAGGTTTTGCCCTTGCGTGCTGTGGCATGTTGTTGGTCTGTGCGGATGAAGGATTTACCCCAGTGATCGAAGAGTGCTGGACCTATCGGTGGTATAGTACCCGTCGGTGGTGATACAGCTAACAGTGGTTTTAGCTGAAGTTGGTATAAGGTGCATTGCGGTCAGTGTTTGGCCTCTGAGCTAGTTTGTCAGCTTGAGGTCTATTAGAGTTGGGTACCGCAGTGCCGTAAGTTTTTTATGATGGTGGGTTTATCCTAGCACAGACCAATGGGAGGAGTTCAATGGAGGAAGTGCCTTAATACCTGAGTTTAGATTTGTTAATTTATGTTATTTATGTTATTTATGTTAATTATTTTGAATAATTTTATAATTTTATAATAAAGATAATTGGCTGCTACGGCCATGTTTTACTCCAGATTGGTGTGGTCTCAGTTTCTGGGGTATCTAAATGTAAGGGGCGTAGCAGTGGTAAAGACTGGGAAAAAGGGGAGGAAGTCACATATGTTATACACTAGTCAAGTAAGCCCGGAGCAAAAAAAGCAAACAGCATAAGCGCAGGGCGGCATGACAGGGTTAACCGGGGCGTCAGGAGACAGGAGAGGGCGGTGCTGTGATCGGACTGGGAAGGGAGGAGCAGAGGTAATGTGCAGAGGGGGCGGCTCCTCCCCTTCTCAGTCTGCTGATATCGAGCGAGCTTCCCACCCTCCCTCCCTTAGCTTTGGGGGGATGTTTTTTTTATTAACGTGTTTGCTTTATTTTCCAGTATTGAGTTGTCGTGGCAGCGGCATGTTGTTGGTCTGTGCGGATGAAGGATTTACCCCAGTGATGGAAGAATGCGGGACCTATCGGTGGTATAGTACCCGTCGGTGGTGATACAGCTAACAGTGGTTTTAGCTAAAGTTGGTATCAGGTGCACTGTGGTCAGTGTTTGGCCTCTGAGCTAGTTTGTCAGCTTGAGGTCTATTAGAGTTGGGTACCGCAGTGCCGGAAGTTTTTTATGATGGTGGTTGGTGGGTTTATCCTAGCACAGACCAACGGGAGGAGTGCAATGGAGGAAGTGCCTTAATACCTGAGTTTAGATTTGTTAATTTATGTTATCTATGTTATTTATGTTAATTATTTTGAATAATTTTATAAATTTTATAATAAAGATAATTGGCTGCTACGGCCATGTTTTACTCCAGATTGGTCTCAGTTTCTGGGGTATCTAAATGTAAGGGGCGTAGCAGTGGTAAAGATTGGGGAAAAAGGGGAGGAAGTCACATATGTTATACACTAGTCATGATCCACTCACAGCAGGACACCAAGTGTAACCAATCCATACTGCACCCAAACTCTACCTTATACTGCACTTATTTCAAAGCTAGACTTCTCTTATACCAACCCTAGACCACATTACACCAAACTATTACACCACCTAAACCAGATCTAACTTACAATTGTGCAGGTTTACTGGCACTGTAGTTAAGAGCACCAACACTCTTAAAGAGTTGATAGCCGGGGGCGTGGCCTGGAGCTGCATGTGGTGAGACGTGCCTGAGCTGAGCTCTGCTAGCGATGACTTTTTATTATTTAATCCTGACCCCAGCAAACGGAACCACCGGACCGGTATTCCACCACCATAGTCCCGGTACTCAGCAGAACAATGTCGCCACCTCGCAGAACGGCTGATGCGGCTGCTAAACTCGCTCAATTCTGCCATTGGGACAGACAGACACAGGCCTAAGATGGCGGCTCCCTGTCCTCCTCATCTGCGGCTCGCGCTGCCGACAAGAGTGAGATCCTGGAGGCTATTGCTGCATGCTAAACATCCCTCAGCACCAGGATAGAGGAGGTAAAGATTGACATCTCTTTACTCAGGCAGGACATGCAGCAACTGAGAGACCGAATTGGGGAATCAGAACAGCACCTGGTCAGGTAGAGGACACCATCCCTCCATTACAGGAGTCATCCGATCAGGCAAATCGCCTTATCGCACAACTGCAGCAGAAGCAATAGGACCTCCAGAATCGCATGCAGAGGAACAACCTGTGATTTATAGGTCTCTCTGAAGGCATGGAGGGCAACAACCCAGCCACCTTATTAGAAGAGTTATTGATCGCTGCCTATGGGCGAGAGGCCTTCTCACAATCATTTGTTGTGGAACGCTAAAACTGGATGCCAGCAAAGAAACCACCCCATTGAGCTCCTCCACGAGTTTTCATTGCTAAATTCCTCAACTACAAGGATCGTGATGCCATTCTCCATCTGTTCAGGAAGAAAGGCAACATACCCCTGCACAACCATCAAGATTATGGCCTTCCCTGCCTTCTCTGCAGAGGTACAGCGTCAACGCAGCCAATTCACTGACATCAAGCGGCGCCTGTGAGTTCCTCATCTAAAGTATGCCATGCTATTCCCTGCTGGGAGAAGACAGGGTCCACTTCTTTGAGGAACCAAGGGCTGCCAGAGACTGGCTGGATCAGCTCAATCCTGCCTAAGCCATGAGTACCACATGGAATATCTCCCCTTAAACCCATCACTCCGCTTTGATCATTGTCTGGGCCCCTGACACTCTAAGGGCCGGTTCACACAGCGGGCGATGCGAGGCGACACGACTCGCCTCGCCTCGCTCCCGCAAGTCGCCCCCGTTCTGTACAATGGAACCGTTCTGAGAGGA
Source organism: Lithobates pipiens (assembly GCF_037356315.1). Taxonomy (NCBI): domain Eukaryota; kingdom Metazoa; phylum Chordata; class Amphibia; order Anura; family Ranidae; genus Lithobates; species Lithobates pipiens. The sequence continues at coordinate 266,031,447 of NW_027507784.1, read as the reverse complement.
GCGACTCGAGTCGCTCCGACTCAGAAAAAAGGTTCCTGTACTACTTCTGGGCGACTTCGGGGGCGACTTGCATTGACTTCTATACAGAAGTCATCTGCAAGTCGCCGCCGAGGCCGCCGCAGGTCGCGGCGAGGCAAGTCGGAGACGCCTCGCCGCGCCTGCAGTGTGAACCGGCCCTTAGGGGGATTCACACTCATATTTAAACTGTCCCCTTTGGCTTTAGTTTTGTTTATGTTCCCTGGTTAGTACGACCCTCTTTAATAACATTGAACACATAATTGCCCAGACCTGATCACTGATCTTATTCATTATGGGACTTCCCTTTTGCCTTAATGCCGCCTGCCGACTCAGAGCTACACAGAGGTTAATCTCTCCATCTTTACTGCCTCACACAACCAGTGAGTCACCGGGGTCTCACTGAATGCAGTAATTTGCAGAGGGTTTTTGCCCCCTCTCTCCTGGAAGATCATTGGAGGAAGTACCCCCTTAAACTGACTTCATTACCCATGTTTCTAAAGCCGCGTACACACGGGCGGACTGCATGGCCAACTTAGTCCGTCAGACAATCCGACGGACAGTCCGTCCTACTTTCGAATGAACGGACTTGACCACACACGGATGCAAAACAGTCCGTCGAAAGTTTGCGCGATGACGTGTACAGCACGTACGACGGGACTAGAAATAGGAAGTCCAATACACAGCAATGCAACCTTTCGCCGTGTAAATCCTTTCTGAGCATGCGCCATACTTAGTCCGTCTAACTAGCCTACTCACGAGCGGATTGTCCGCTGAAACCAAAGTACGACGGACAATATTACGGAAATTCCGAAATACTTAGTCCGCCAGACTGCACGCTGAAAAAGTCTGCTGAAGCCCACACACGAGCGGACTGTCCGCTGAAATGTGTTTAGACGGACTAAGTTGGCCAGACAGTCCGCCCGTGTGTACGCGGCTTAAGTGAGCTGCCCCAGCCAGTGCCTTCCTACGTGTGGACACAGAGCTGGCATTCATCACAATAATTTCACAAGTTGGGCACTTTGCTTGGGATTTATGCTCGCACGAGTTGGGGTGTGTGCAGAGCTGGGAGGGTTAGGGTTTTGTTACTGCATTTACTTAAGTTTTTGGTGTCTCTTACACAAATTTTCTGCACAAATATGACCATTGACATGCTGATGTCTAATGATTTATTGTTCTACGGATATACTTGCACAGGCGCACTACAATGCCAATGCAAGACTGAGGTGTGGTGGCCTATCGGGCCCAACTGTTCCATTATGCTATGCCTATGGCTAGGTTAAAGTTCCTGACCGGGAATGTCCATGGATTGGGTGATAAACTGAAGCATACTGCAGTGTTTTCCTTCCTTAAAAATCAGAGGGCTGACGTGGTTGTGCTGGTGGAGGCCCATGTAGAGGGACATCTGCAGCGGGCGCTGCGACGCCCCTGGATTGGCTGGGCATATCATGCCACCCTCACCTCATATTCCAGGGGTGTCTCAGTGCTGGTGGCCAAGTCAGTACCCTTTGAGATCCAATCAGTGATATTGGATCCTCAGGGCAGATATGTATTTCTGTATGCTAAAATAGCGGGTAACTCCATATTGATACTTGCTCGGTAGATTCCCCTTCCCTTTAATTCCACCATTCTTAGTGAGGGATTTTTGTTCAAGGCTAAATACCATGGTGTATCAGCAATATGGTTGGGAGACTTCAATCTGTGGGCCAATCCCTCCCTTGGCCACCTGGGACAGAGCTCACAACCACCCACGCCAAATCATGACACTAGGATTAGCCGCCTGATGACAGGTTTTGACTTAGTGGATACCTGGCGGTATCTCTACCCAAACAGTCAAGTCTACTCCTGCTTCTCTAGTACCCACTCCACTATGTTCCACATAGACCATGTTTGGATATCCGGTACTTTGACTCCCAGACTACACAATACCAGATTTGGCCCTAGATTACTCTCTGTCCACTCTTCCTACTGGGTTGAACTGACGTTTTACGACAACACTCCGCCCCCCCCCCTCCCCCCCGCTTAATTGGAGACTGAACCCTTTCTGGTTAACCATACGCCCAGACACAGATAGGATAGTACTGGCATGGGGGTGCTTTTCTAAATAACACTGACACCTCCACCCCCACTGACTGTGTGGGAATCGTTTAAAAAAACAAGCTAGAATGCTTCTTACGAAATGCATATCCAGGTTTAGGAGGAACTCCAAGTTCACCTATATCCAAGCTATAAAGCTACAACTAGCGAAAATAGAAGATGAATATGTACACAGCCACACTGGCACAGCTGAAGTTGCAAACCAGGGAGGTTGACCAGCTGTGCCAGGAGAGGGCCCAATATAGAATGTTCTTCAGCAAACAAAAGGCCTTTGAGCATGGGGAATGCCCTGGCAAACTAATAGCTTACCTGGCACACCTAGATTCCAGATCCCTCGTGGTCATTACCCTGAAATCTGACACGGCGGGTGATATTGCAGACCCTGCTTTGATAGTTCAGGAATTCGAGAGATTCTTTAGGGAGGTATACACGTCCAAGGTTAACTAGCCCTTACAGGATCTAGAAAATTTGATACTCTTATGCCGCGTACACACGATCAAACAATCGGGTGTAAAAGTCAGGCAAACTCAAGTCCGCCGGACAATCCCCCCGTGTGTAGCCTCCGGCTGACTTTTTTGACCCGAAAGTACGGCAGACTTAGAAAGTAGTTTTGCACTCCAATCTTCCCTCCAGACTCGCATTTCGGCGGACAATCCGGCCGTGCATATGCCCGTCCGCCGTACTTTTGAAATGAACGGACTTTTTCCGCCCGGAGAAAAGTCTGCTCATTTTGAGCACGTCTTCAGGTAGTCGGGGCCCGCGAAGGATGCGTCGCTGGCCCCGCCACCTGGTATGGACATAAAGGGGAACCCCAACGCCGAAAAATCAGACCCTTGTCCAAGCACGCTACCCGGCCGGCCAGGAAAGGGGGCACGAGCGAGTGCCCCCCTCCTGAGCCGTACCAGGCCGCGTGCCCTCAACATGGGTGGTGCCTTGGGGAAGGGGGGCCGCGCAGCCCCCCACCCCAAAGCACCTTGTCCCCATGTTGATGAGGACAAGGGGCTCTTCCCGACAACCCTGGCCGTTGGTTGTCGGGGTCTGCGGGCGGGGGGCTTATCGGAATCCGGGAGCCCCCTTCAATAATACCGGCGGGGTCTTCTGTCTTCGGGGGTCTTCACGCCTGACTCCTCCGCTATCTTCTGCTAGCTCTTTTACTAGCGGAGGAGCCAGCTTTCTTCCTCGCCGGCGGCCTCTTCTTCCGACTTCGGGGGTCTTGTCCCCCTCTTCGGTTCTTCTGCCGGGACACCGCGCCTTCTTCTAGCTCTTTTACAGGCGGTGGCCCGGTCTTCTGTCGCCGCTGTCGTCGCCGCCTTCTGTTCTTCTCTTCTTCTCTTCAGATGTTGCCTCGTCGCTCCCTCCGCTCACAATGACGGGGACCGGGCACGCGGCGACTTATATAGGGACATCACCGGATGATGTCCCCGCCCAGTATGATGTCACAGTCCCAGAGGATGCTGGGACTGTGACATCATACTGGGCAGGGACATCATCCGGTGATGTCCCTATATAAGTCGCCGCGCGCCCGGTCCCCATCATTGTGAGCGGAGGGAGCGACGAGGACAACATCTGAAGAGAAGAACAGAAGAACAGAAGGCGGCGCCTGTAAAAGAGCTAGAAGAAGGCGCGGTGTCCCGGCAGAAGAACTGAAGAGGGGGACAAGACCCCTGAAGTCGGAAGAAGAGGCCGGCGGCGAGGAAGAAAGCCGGGCTCCTCCGCTAGTAAAAGAGCAAACAGAAGATAGTGGAGGAGTCCGGCGAGAAGACCCCTGAAGACCCCCGGAGCTGTGCAATAAACTATTTTAACCCTGTGTTGTGTTTTTTGTTTGTAATTTTTTTCACAGGTGAATGGGTAGGGGTACATTGTACCCCATACTCATTCACATAGGGTGGGGGGCCGGTATCCGGGGGCCCCCTTATTGAAGGGGGCTCCCGGATTCCGATAAGCCCCCCGCCCGCAGACCCCGACAACCAACGGCCAGGGTTGTCGGGAAGAGGCCCTTGTCCTCATCAACATGGGGAAAAGGTGCTCTGGGGGGCCGCGCGGCCCCCCTTCCCCAAGGCACCCCCCCATGTTGAGGGCACGTGGCCTGGTATGGCTCAGGGGGGGGGGGCGCTCGCTCGTGCCCCCCTTTCCTGGCCGGCCAGGTAGCGTGCTCGGACAAGGGTCTGATGTGGACCTGGGGGGAACCCCCACGCCAATTTTTTTCGGCATTGGGGTTCCCCTTTAAGTCCATACCAGGTGGCGGGGCCAGCAACGTCTCCTTCGCGGGCCCTGCCTACCTGGAGACGCACTCAAAATGAGCAGACTTTCCTCCGTGTGTGTGGGCGAGTCCGTTCATTTAAAAAGTAGGGCGGACTTACTACGCCGTATTAGTCCGCTGAAAAAGTTCAGTGTGTGGGCAAGTAGCCCGTTCAGAAAGTCCGGCGGGAAGTCCGCCGGATAGTCGGCTACGTGTGTACACGGCATTACACTTCCTAAATTAAATGCAGAACAAGTTGAGATGCTCGAGGCCTCACTGTCCGCAGACAATATCAAACTCGCTATCTCCCACTTTGCCAAAGCCAAGGCTCTGGGTTCTGAGGGATTACCAATCAAATTCTATACTCACTTTTCAGAAACCCTCATCCCTAGACTTCTCACTTTATATCAAGCAATATTTAAGGCCAACAAACTTTTACAATCCTTTATATGGGGACCAGGCAGGCACAAACTCTCATGGAAGACATTGCAATGCCCAATGACAGAGGTGGGCCTTGTTGTTCCAGATATTGGGACCTACTACTTAGCCACACAACTCTCACATTTCTATCATATAGACTAGTCAGACAGACATAGGTATCTGACACTTGTATCTGGTTCCATGGACTCACAATTCCCACACCCCTTTTGTGATATACTGAGAGGACTAGGGCACGATGATATCCCCTCATCGCTCCAAACTCTCATTCCAGCATAAGAGGATTTGTGACCTGATGACCTCCAGGATGGATTGCCCAGTATGCCATGGTAACACCCCTCTTTGGTACAATAAACTCCTTCTGGAGCTTCTGCAGGTACCTGACCCCTCCATTTGGATATCTCGGGGAATATATCTATTATCACATGTACTCTATAATGGAGAAATCAAAACTTTTGACCAACTAAAAATAGAATTTGATCTCCCAAATCACATGCTATTTCGCTTCTTTCAGGTACGTCATGCCCTTCACACTTAGTTTACAGCCACGTATCCCATTTTATCCTCCCTAGACATACTCAAAATGATTCTTTGAGAAGAACCACATCAACTCATATCCCTCTTTTACAATATGCTCACCATGCCCTCTACATTCAAATTAGCATACTCCATTAAACAGAAATGGGCAGATGGGGCAGGTGAAATAGAAGATGAAAACTGGGTGAAATACTAGAGACTCCAAAACTAGTATCTCCCAAATTGTCTGACAGACTTATACATACCTAAATTGCCCACAGGGCCTACCTGATGCCACAGCCACAGGAAAAATGTTGTCCATCTCGCAGTGATAAGTGCCCCAGGTGCCTGATCTCTTAAGATACAATAGATAAATTTACATGTCATTTCTTACATGAAACGTTGTTTATAGCAAGAAAAATAATAGCTCGCAACTGGATCCAGGCAGCAGCCCCTACGCTGTCGGCTTGGCTTGCAGAGATCAATAACACACTACCGTATAAAAAAAGTGGTTTACATGAATAAAGGGTGTCCGGCCAAATATAATAAAATTTTGGACAGATGGTTGAAATCTTCTACAACTTGCACCTCCTAATACTGCTTGACAGTGACACATTTCATGCCTGTGTAACTTACCCTTTGGACTAGGTACTGTCAATATGTAACTGTACAATACTGTATATATGGTCTTTCACGTATATGGAAATAACTGACACCAACACTACCTACTGAACTCACTTTATTTGTTTCATAATTTTTATTTTTATATGAAGTTTATTGAGCAGCATGATTATACTTATTATGTATGTTACATTGTACAATTTCTTTGCATAACTTTTTTGCACCGAAGGAAAAAAAAACTCAATAAACTTTTGTTTCTAATAAAAAATAAAAATACAAAAAAAGAGTTGATAGCTGGCAGAAGTACATGTCAAAGAACTGTACCTGCTGTAATAATAATTCTGCAAGTCATTTTTGTTCCCTGGCACTAACTAGACCCCCACCCCCCACCATCCTCACTTTCTTTTGGACAGTGCATGCTCAGTCAGTCTAGGGTTAGCATCACCACCTTAAATGTGCTCTGGCAGTATAGTTCCATCACTCGGTAGATTAAACTTTTTTACTGCTCACTGCTGCATTTGAGGTGGCCTTACTACTGTTTATGTTGATCTGGATGCCAAATGTTATCTTATACCTAGTTCTTAAAGAGGAAGTAAACCCTAATGAGTTTACTTCCTCTTTCATTCCCTGCAAAGGCAAAGCATAATGGACTACTATGCATCGCATAGTAGTCCATTATGTGTCACTTACCTGACACAGGAGCCAGCGATGTCACCGATGTCCTCTGTAGTCCGGCGTATTCCATCTTCTCGGTGAGGTCTCGCTGCTCCGCCGCTGTCATTCGGCGAAGCCGCGATGACGTCACTCCCCACGCATGCGCACGGGAGCCGACACGCGCGCCATCTTCGTCGTTGACGGTGCCGCGCTCAGTGCGCCTGCGCGCCACTGTCTACGCCGCATGCACCATAGACAGCGGTGCCTGTCTTTCGGCAAATAACTCCTAAACCGTGTAGGTTTAGGAGATATTTCTTGGACCTACAGGTAAGCCTTAATCTAGGCTTACCTGTAGGTCAAAGTGTGTTGTAAGTGTGTTGTGGGTTGTTTACAACCACTTTAATGTTAATAATTTTGTGTTATTACAATTACAATTGTTAATCCATGTTATGCTTGCCTAGTTACCAACCATATTGGGTGACAATATATGACATTTGCCTTTACTACCTAGCTTGGTGCCTGTTTTCTTTGATATAACGACTACTGGGTACTATTTGTTACCTTCAGTGATTTCCTATAATTAATGTTTGTACATTCCACTTAGTGTGTTAAAGGGGGCTGAGTTTTTTTTTAGAAAACATTGAGGCAAACAACAAAGAACCCATCCTGATCTTCGGCTCCTACAGGGGTGGCTCTACATACAATATGTGAGTCTCCTTAACCCCTTCAGCCCCAGAAGAATTTACCCCTTTCCTAACCAGAGCACTTTTTGTGATTCGGCACTGCGTTGATTTAACTAACAATTGTGCGGTTGTGCGACGTGGCTCCCAAACAAAATTGATGTCTTTTTTTCCCACAAATAGAGCTTTCTTTTGGTGGTATTTGATCACCCCTGCGGTTTTTATTTTTTGCGCTTTAAACAAGAAAATGTGACAATTTTGAAAAAAACTTATTTTTTTTACATTTTGCTATAATAAATATTGCCCAAAAACATATAAAAAAAACTATATTTTCCTGCACTTAGGCTGATACATATTCTTCTTCTACATATTTTTGGTTAAAGAAAATCACAATAAGCGTTTATTGATTGGTTTGTGCCAAAATTTATAGCGTTTACAAAATAGGGGGTAGTTTTTTTGGGACCATTGCAATTTATACAGCAATCAGTGTTATACAAATGCACTGATTCCTGTGTAAATGACACTGGCAGTGAAATGGGTTAACCCCTAGGGGGTAGTGTATGGGTTAAGTGTGCCCTGGGGAGTGTTTCTAACTGGGGGGTGTGACTACGTGTGACATGTCACTGATCTCTGCTCCTGATCACAGGCAGCAGAGATCAGTGACACTGTCACTAGGCAGAATGGGGAGATGCTTGTTTACATTAGCATCTCCCCATTCTTCCTCCTCGTGAGGCAATCGCGGGTATCACTGAGCTTGCCACGCGCCGACTGGGCGCCTCTTAAAAGTTCACATACAGGTACATTAGTTTGCCTGTGTGAGCCCTTCTGCCGACGTATATCAGTGTGAGGTGGTTGGCAAGCAGTTAAACAAGTTGTCTCCACAGATTTTATTCCATTACAATGTCCAAAGAATAACATTCTATTTACTTTGCAGGAAATGTTTAGCTAGGTCACTGTGGGACAAAAGGACACTGTTTAAGCGTGAAATAAATTAAAAGCAGTGTATGGGATTTTTTTTCAGAATCATATTTGCCTAAGCAGCATCAGTATGATGCTAAATCTGTTCCCCGCCGGCTCTAACACTGATAACCAAGTGATCTAACATGCCGATTGCGCGGTTTTCAGGGCTCAATGAGCAGAGAGCTGGTCACCATCAGTCTTCACTCTCTGCTTTGACCCCCCCCCCCCCCGCTCACTGGAGACTGGAGCCCTGTGCTGTGGAGGGGGTCGGAGCAGCCGGCTCAGGCTATCAGCGGCTCGCTAAAAGGCTGAGCCGGGTGCGGTCCAGGCATGTGGGTGGATACCCACTCAATTGTTGTGGCCTTGCCCGAGCCTGGACTGGCTCTGTGACATTAGTGGCCTTCAGCCTACTGTCTACTAACAAGGGCTCACAGGAGTCCAGAATCCATAGGAGGAGTACAGCCAAATGAGCTTTGGTTGTACTTTCCTTTAGTTAAATTAATCATGTGCTATGAGCTTGAAGATACTTTCCTGCTCCTATACTTTGACCAATAGCCACAAGGGATCACTAACATCTACTGTAGAGGGAATACTAGAAAGTGAGATCTAATTACAGTAGTTTTTAAAATGCCATCACTTTTATCTCTAAAAGGGAATAATTGCACTATCCACTAAAAACATATAAAACTATCAATTTTAATTTCTAGAAAAAATGTCATGATTTTTATTTTTAAGAAAAACATGATTGTATCTTGTAAAACACTTCTGCCAATTTCCACATGGATCAGTAATGAACTAGAATATAGTCAAAGCAAAAGTACATTCTACATGGGAAACCATTAGAGAAACGCTGCTTTGATGTCAATGTAAATAAACTACACATCAACATAGGCATATCATTGGGGAGCTATATAAACAAGACAACGCTTTTGATATATCTCTGTAAAACATCATCTTCAATTTTTCTTGGCTTAATGTGTGCTACAAATACTTATAAATCAGAGGAGGCCATGTTCAGTCCTGTCTGTATTATTACACTTTTGGGAGACCATACATCAAATGTTACAAAAACAACATTTATCAATAAGACCTGACAATGTGTTAACACCTTGTGTCTGTACATTAAAAGTATGGTGTGGGTGACATTAGTGAGCAGCTGTGATATAGTGTCTTGTCATCCTGAAGGTTTTTTTTTTTTTTTTGTTATTCAGTATAGTAAATTATGTACTGTACATGGTAAAGGTTCATAGCTGATCTGTTGTGAAGAAAACGCCGGCTGATCCAGAGTGCAGCGAAAAAGTAGTTTTACTATAGAGACAAGGTAAAAAATGTCTTTCATACTTTGTAACTCAGAGGACCCTACCAATGCCTTGAGGACCACATGCAACTCTCAGCTACTTGGCTCCTTACAGATGCTTGGTGTTTGTATATCTGCACAATTACAGTTTTTCATATACATGACATGCCATGAAAATGTAGCACTACCCCCTGTAGGAGCCACTTGAATATTTGTGCCCGGGTCTCCCACTGATTAATCCATAGCCAGTTACACGGTATTTTCACACAGCCAGGTAAACACTCTTCTGCTTGATGTTTCCAATAACCAGTCTAGGGGATGTGTTTTTGTGTTTTATTTGGAGAACTTGGATATGAGAAGGGATTTAGTAGGATACTCCAAATTAACTATTTACAAGCGAGGACAACTTCTTAATAGAACTGTGTAGCAGTCTTTCACTAGCACTATGCAGTAGGCTGTACAGAATTAAGCAAGTTCCTTTGTAGCAGAAGGAATTTTCTTCTTCAAGACACTAGCCAGTGTCCCCTTTAGCTTACACCCAGTATGCTGACTTCTAGCACTAAGAGGGTGGTTTTTAGCAACAACAGTCTCTAGGATCCCTTTAGGGTGTCTGTACTCACAAGGCCACAGGTCACCCTCCTCCGTGATACCAGACGGGATCCATGAACATCCTCCCTCAGTCAGCTTGCAAGAGAACCATGGGTTTCGGCTTCAGTGTTTCAGGCCGCAGGTCGCCCACCTGAGGCTGCATGGCCCCAGTGTTCTTTCGGGTTCACAAGCTCTGGCGCTGTGAGTGGCCGGAGCCGTGATTACATCACTCCTGTGCTTGCGTGTGGGAGCCGCCCCCTCCACCAATTATAGTCCCCCTTCAGTACAGACTCCCCTCCCTCAGTACAGACCCCCCTCCACTAACTATAGACCTCCTCCTTTAATTACAGACCCCCCCACAATCAGTAAAGGCCCCCTTTCCTCAGTATAAACCCCCACTAGGTACAGACCCCCCTCCATCGTATAGACGACCCCTTAGTGCAGACCTCCCATAAGCATAGACCCCCTCAGTGCAGACCCCCCCTTCCAACAGCATAGACCCCCCCCCCGTGCAAACCCCCCTCCATCAGCATAGACCCCCCAGTGCAGACCCCCCATCAACATAGACTACCCCATCAGCATAGACCCCCCTCAGTGTAGACCCTCCATCAGCGTATACCCCCCTCAGTGCAGACCCCCCTCCATCAGCATAGACGCCCCTCAGTGCAAACCCCATCAGCATAGACCCCTAAGTGCAGACCCCCATCAGCATAGACCCCCCCTCAGTGCAAACCCCCATCAGCATAGTCCCCCCTCAGTGCAGACCCCCATCAGCATAGACCCCCCTCAGTGCAGACCTTCTCATCAGCATAGGCTCCCTCAGTGCAGACCCCCCATTGGCATTGACCCCCCTCAGTGCAGACCCCCCCCCAGCATAGACACTCCCCAGTGCAGACCCCCTCTCCACTTGTGCTAGTAGTCCCCCCTCTCCCCTCCCATAGTGCCCATCTACAGATACAATACACTGTTAAGATCTCAGAACAACGAAGGATAGACACAGCATCAGTGGTGTGTCCATCCTCGGACTCCCTCATCCTTCGTACATGTAAACAGAGCGGAGGGGGGAGGCAGCTTCCATCCCACTGAGAGAGACACAGATCAGTGGAGTGTGCAGACCATATGATGCTGCTGCCCACAGGTGTTACCCCTCTGGCAGGTGTCACCGGGGGCGGCCCGCACCCCCGCCCCCCGACTCCCTCATCCTTCGTATATGTAAACAGAGCGGAGGGGGGAGGCAGCTTCCATCCCACCGAGAGAGACACAGATCAGTGGAGTGTGCAGACCATATGATGCTGCTGCCCACAGGTTTTACCCCTCTGGCAGGTGTCACCGGGGGCGGCCCGCACCCCCCGCCCCCCGACTCCCTCATCCTTCGTACATGTAAACAGAGCGGAGGGGGATGGCAGCTTCCATCCCACTGAGAGAGACACAGATCAGTGGAGTCCAGCAGGCTGGTTGTACCCAAGTTTATCAGTCAATCAACTTGGTACATTCAGCCTGCCCATTAATAGTTCAAATCTTGGCGGGTTCCTGCTGAACCAGCTGAGATTTGAACTGTGCATGGCCTGCCTAAGTTGACCATTGTGAAAAGAAATATAGAGGCAAAGAGAGCTTATTCATGAGTGGAAAAGAAGGGGGGTGTCTGGCTATACAGTGGGAGCTCAAGTCATGGCAATATAAGCTTTTAGGTAGACAGTTCAAATTACAGACCATCCTCCAATACAGTAGATGAGTTGGAGCAGAATGAACAATGCAAGGGTCAATATTATAAGAGATACAGGACTATGCCTGTAGACACAGATAGGAAACAAGAAAATTTACAAATAAAAAAACAGACCAAAAGATAAAATCCCTGTGGAGCAAAAAAAGAAAATGCATAGAAGAAATTTGTGACTTCTGTTACCAGTATGCAACTCTTGCTGAAAATATCAAAACTCGTGATGTGCTGAGAAGATGTTGACAGCAAGAGTGTATGCGTGCATCTGTTACTACAATTACTTTTTGACAGGAGTGATATGTTTTATGGTGAGTTCTTTGCCGTGTTCAATTATTTTACCTACTGTGCAAAAGCATCTTTGCCAGAGGTCCATAATAGATTGCACAGTATATATTCCTAACAGTATGTATGTATAACAATAACAGTATAGTATGTAAATATATATGCCTATTGTATTTTTCTTTTCTTTTACCTTCATTTTATTTCATTGGATTATTGAAGTAGATGAATTTCAGTAAATCAGTCCCATAGTTTAAACAGATAAAGAAGGACTCAAATAATTATTGTTCGTATCTTACATGTCTAAAATGGGCAAGAATTCCTTTATGTCATGGGTGCTCAGCCTGTGGCCCTCCAACTGTTGCAGAACTACAAGTCCCATGAGGCATTGCAGGTATGAGAGGTAAAAGCATGACTCTCAAAGGCAGAGACATGATTGGACTTGTAGTTTCGCAACAGCTGGAGGGCCACAGGTTGAGTACCCATGCTTTATGCGATAACTCCTTCTCCTGGCTCCCATAATACATTGTCTCCCTAATTCTACACTGTTATCCATATTTTTGTAGCCAACAGTGGACTACAGTGACCTTGTTCCGCAGACCACCCCTGTCATTCTCCATATATTCCTGTATCCTCTAGTGCTGGGCTCCGGTAAATGACATCATATCTTTGAGCCAAGCAGGAAGGGTTGTGGGACTAGTAGTCTCTTGAGAAGCCATTCTGATGTTCTGAAACTACCCCTGGACTACACATGCCAGGGCTGTGGCCTACCGCACGGCCATCCCATGACTCCAGCCTGGCCCCCGGAGTGCCCAACTCTTCTTGATGTTCGAGAGACACATTACCGCGGTGCCATCTCTTCAGACTAATCCAACGACTGCCCGTGTCCAAAAGCTGCTTAACCATCTCCGTTTGTTTGCCAGAAGGATATCTCATCCAGAATTGCTGTTTGGGAGGTTCCTATCCAGCTCTGCAGTTGGTGAAAGGGCAATCACCCATGGGTCACAATCCCCACCTGGTTATCTTATTTGACACTATGTACAGACACCTTGCCCATGGAAACACTTTATTGCGTTACTTAAGACACTGTACATAGACATTCATACCCTGAACTACTCTAAGGAATATCACTAGCCAGTTTAAGCTGCCCTGCTTACCGTTACATTACTGTGCCATATCTTGGATATAAGTTAAAGAGCTCCAACTGCCGATGGAGGCTACTGCAGGCATGCACTCTGGACACTGCTGTTGCTACTGGTTAAAGGACCCCCTCCTATTCCTATTCTATCTGATCTCTCATTAGGATGTAAAGGTTTAATAGGCCAGCCTGGGATCCCCCTTTAGTATGGTATCATATTGCATTAACTAGTGGATTCTTTACAATTACCTGTTTTTTTCTCTAGCTGGTATTTCACTATATATATGTATATCTTGCATACTGTATATTACCAAAGTGTTCTCTCTGTCCCATTCCCCTCTTATATAGCTACAGAATACTTGCATCAATCAACCTAGATTTTTCACTTTTCTGCATGCACAGTGGAATGGAGTGTCAGAGTGTCAGGCTGGAGGCAGGCTGGCAGAGACAGAGCTACCCCATCTGGGGTAACAGGAGGCAAAGAAAGTAGGCACATATAACTTCTGTATTGTCTTGAAACCCAGCTGGCAGCCATTGATGTTAACCACTTAAGCTCCGGAACATTTTGCTGGCCTAAGACCAGAGCACTTTTTGCGATCCGGCACTGCATCGCTTTAACTGACAATTATGTAGTCGTGCGATGTGACTCTTAAATAAAATTGACGTACTTTTTTTCCCCCACAAACAGAGATTTCTTTTGGTGGTATTTGATCACCCCTTCGGTTTTTATTTTTTGCGCTATAAACAAAAAAAGAGCGACAATTTTGAAAAAAATGCATTATTTTTTACATTTTGCTATAATAAATATCCCCCAAAAATATATAAAACATTTTTTTCCCTCAGTTTAGGCTGATAAATATTCTTCTACATATTTTTGGTTAGAAAAAATCGCAATACGTGTTTATTGATTGGTTTGCGCAAAAGTTATAGCGTTTACAAAATAGGTGATAGTTTTATGGCATTTTTTATTAATATAAGTATTTTTTTTACCAGTAATGGCTGTGATCACCATTTTTTATCACGACTGCAACATTACGGCAGACACATCGGACATTTTTGACACCTTTTTGGGACCATTGTCATTTATACAGCAATCCGTGCTATACAAATGCACTGATTCCTGTGTAAATGACACTGGCAGTGAAGGGGTTAAGTATGTCCTGGGGAGTGATTCTAACTGTGGGGGGCGTGGCTATGTGTGGCACATCACTGATCTCTGCTCCCAATCACAGGGAGCAGATCTCAGTGACACTGTCACTAGGCAGAATGGGGAGATGCTTGTTTACATTAGTATCTCCCCATTCTTCCTCTCCGTGAGACGATTGCGGGTATCCCAATGGACATAGAGTCCGCGGGACCCGCAATCCAACTCACGGAGCTTGCCGTGGGCGCCTGCGAGCCTGCAGGCTGCCTCTTAAAGGGCAACGTACAGGTACGTTAGTTTGCCTGTACGAGCCCTTCTGCCGACGTATATCGACGTGAGGCAGTCGGCGAGTGTTTAAAGGGGGCTTAGCTACCAACATTTTAGAAATCCAGACTGGGTCTCAAGCAAAAGTTCTAGTGCACTAGTCAGAAGTAGCTTATTAAAAGCAAGAGATGTTTTCAATTTCAAACATGATTTGAAATGGTCAAACTGTTTTGTTTTGAAAGAGGGCAGGTGAAGGCACTATTTATCACATACAAAGATTTTCCAACTATGTACTACTAAATAGAGCTTTATTTTTTTTTTAAGCAGAAGAGATGAGGAACAGAAAAAGACAGCAGTAACCACCTGTCATCATCAGGTGTGGACTGAGGCAAGTTCCATCCCTCATGTAGGTTTTGGGACCACATCAGTGGTGGCTGGTGCTCCATCGGTCAGGGGTGGAGGCAAACAAACCTGAGACAGCTGCTCTCCCCACAGTCACTCTATCCCCCCACCCCACTCCAAATCCCCCCACTCCGATCACCGGCTCATGAATCGATTGGCACTTACCCCATCCAGGTCACAGATGGGGTTTTACCCCTCCATCCCCTCCATGTCCCGGTGGTCGCTGCTTATCTTCCTGGCCAATCAGGTTTTTGGACTCTCAGCCCATGGGTTCTTAGGACTCCTGGCCAATCGGGAGGAGAAACAGGGAGGCATTAGCGAATATTAATTTGCTAATGTCACACAACTGGGTGGGCTCAGGGCGGAGTGCTCTGTCCCCCGAGCTCCAAGCCTTTTTTTTAAGCCAATTAGAGCCTCTGGCTCTAATCATGTGTTTAAAAAAATAAATCCATTGAAATCCATTCGTCCGCCGTACAGCATGTAGTTTAAGGGTCGGTTGCATGGATTAGGGGAGCGCCCCTTATGGACAGGCCACCATTGGACCACATGTCAATAATTCATCATTGTATGAGGGATATCTTCCAATATATGGCTAACCTTGGACTCAACCAACTCAGCCAACTGAGTTGCTGAGCTGTAGACAGGCAATGCAGATATCAAGAAACAAGTATCTAGGTTAGGCGGGTAGTTAGTGGGTGGTACTTCCTTCATGTTCCCCTCCTCGCTGGGCACCATGTATGGGCCACATAGGAGGCCTACCCCGGGGTAGGTTCTTCTGCGCTATGCTAGGCACTTAAAATACTTTCAGAGATAGCTCAACCCTAAGGTGGACCTCCGACTCAAAGATGACCAAACAGATGGCTGAACTGCAGTTAACTCTCTTGAACACCACGACAGTCACTTGTAATATTTAAGAGGGATGCTCAGAGTCAATGCCCTCTCCACCTGCCCAGTATATCTCTGTTACCTCACTCTCACTCATGGAATGGGATCTTGCTGAACCCCTAGTGTAGACTCCATACATGCTCTGTAATAACTCTTCTCCTTCTATACCTGTGCACAGGTAGAGCACCTCTGCGATGCTGATTTGCTCTTATTGCTATGGAAGACAGGCCACTTGTAAAAAATGCTGACAACAACTCCTCTGGTACAAGAGGCACCTCCTACCTGCCACAGGTACACTCTTTCCATCAGGCTGTTTGTGAAACCTTTGTTACCCTTGGTAACTACTTGTGTCTTCTTAGCCCAATGTGCTTTAGCCAAAGACTATGAGTGTCAGTTACTTGCATTACATCTCTTTAGTAACTTCAGATGAGTCAAAGGCAAGGTTTAAAAAGCTTTACTGAACGTTCCAAACATTACAACTCAAACAAAGTGCTAGCTTTTCCTAACATCCCTAGTCCCTAACTCAGGTTTGTGGCTGCCCCAGTATACATGCAAAGGTAAGAGTCCATCTTAGGCAAAGTCCAAGGTGACAGTGTCCAGGGTTGCTGTTTTCAGGGCAGAATATGAGTCCTGGCAGTCACCCTACGCTGTGAAAGACTCATAAAACCAGACGTTCATCCAAACCCCTGTACCTTTTTATAATGCCACAGGACCAGTGGGTTGGACCCAAGCCTGCCAAGAAAAAAAAACAGGAAACAGTTAAACCTAACCCTCCCGGTCAGGGCAGCACCTCACTAAATAGCAATAGGCAACCTGCCTACAAGTAGCTCATGAAGTCACAGTTCAGGGGAAAGCCCAACAAACAGCTGTGGATTCACACTAACAAATGGCATTTAAACAGCAGTGTAGGGGCAACAAAAAAAGCAACACATTCATGATAAGCTATGCTAGCTACACCTGTATTGATAGTTCACAATGGAGTACAACAGAGTTACACTATTCAAAAGAGATTAGGGGATGTAGATTATTATATTTTAGGGGTTAATGGCTTACACCCTTAGGTGGATACTGACTGTAAGCTGAGAACTATGTCAGCAGCATATGTTCCAGATTCAACACTAGTTGCATCTTCTCTATTCCTTCTGAAGGCAACATGAAAATGTATTTGGTGCAAACCATTATAAATATTTGACAGCTTGAGTAGCAATGCACAGTAGTATGCAGCTGTCAGCATCAGGTGAGCTTCAGGTTTGGGTTGATCTTGAGTTCAACCTGAACCTGAGCTGTTTGCAGTTTGCTGAGCAAGCAAAATACATGATAAGATTTAGCCAGATCACCTGCCCACCTAAACCTCCAAGTAATAATTTAATGATGGTATTCCATCTACCACCACTAAATAAAGCTTCTGTCTACCCACCCTCTGACTTGTTTCACATTGCAAACAAGCTGGCAGGCATCCTGGGTGATGTCATTGACCAAACATGGTCATCACTGTGTTTTTTCAATGATATCAGCTTGGTTTCTCTGCACTGTTATTCACATTCCAGCAGTGCTGGGGAATTTGGTGGTTGGATCTACCTCACTGGACTATATGACTTGTCTGAACTCTTGAGGTTAAAAGGATTAATTTAGAAGACCAAAATCATATTATTTTACATATGTTTTTGTGGACATGTGAGAAGCCATTTTTGGCTGGTTCTTAAGAGGTTAAACTAAGTTCATGGCTGATGAATAGACACTGTTACTAGAATTATTATTTTTTTTTTTAAGCATCCTGTGCACATTTTTCCAGGTTATAAATCTTGATGAGTCTTAGTCAAATTAGCAACCAAATCAGATAAGGTATTGGTTAGAAGGCTAATGTTTATGTTAGAAAAGAAGAACGTTGGGTTTAGTGATGGACGAACTTCCGACGGGACGTTTCGCGAACGCGAAACGCGAACGGACACAAACGTTCGCGAAAACGACCGTTCGCCGCGGGCTCCATTGACTTCAATGGGAGGCGAATTTCGCAAACCTTTAGGTCGAATTTGCGGCCACGGGGTAATTATTAGGGGGTAGCACGTAGTCCCACCACCTGGACAATAGCATAATACATGTATGAGGTGAATTTGGGATCGATAACTACAAGCATTTTTTTTTTATTTGGGAAATTGTTCTGACAATTCAGGACTATGGAGCTAATGAAGGCAATGGAGGAGAGGGAAGGTCAGGGACCAGGGTAGGCAAACAAGAGGGTGCAGGAGATACAGAGCACTGACAGCAGCACCGTAATACAGAGCACTGACATCAGCACCGTGACATACAGCGCTGACAGCAGCTCCGTGACATACAGCGCTGACAGCAGCTCCGTGACATACAGCGCTGACAGCAGCTCCGTGACATACAGCGCTGACAGCAGCTCCGTGACATACAGCGCTGACAGCAGCTCCGTGACATACAGCGCTGACAGCAGCACCGTGACATACAGCGCTGACAGCAGCTCCGTGACATACAGCGCTGACAGCAGCTCCGTGACATACAGCGCTGACAGCAGCTCCGTGACATACAGCGCTGACAGCAGCTCCGTGACATACAGCGCTGACAGCAGCTCCGTGACATACAGCGCTGACAGCAGCACCGTGACATACAGCGCTGACAGCAGCTCCGTGACATACAGCGCTGACAGCAGCTCCGTGACATACAGCGCTGACAGCAGCTCCGTGACATACAGCGCTGACAGCAGCTCCGTGACATACAGCGCTGACAGCAGCTCCGTGACATACAGCGCTGACAGCAGCTCCGTGACATACAGCGCTGACAGCAGCTCCGTGACATACAGCGCTGACAGCAGCTCCGTGACATACAGCGCTGACAGCAGCTCCGTGACATACAGCGCTGACAGCAGCTCCGTGACATACAGCGCTGACAGCAGCACCGTAAGCAGCCCCAGGAGGAAGTCAGCACAGCACAGGGATGGTGTGATCCCCTCATAATAAGAACCCCCAGGAGGAAGTCAGCACAGCACAGGGATGGTGGGAGCCCCTCATAATAAGAACACCCAGGAGGAAGTCAGCACAGCACAGGGATGGTGGGAACCCCTCATAATAAGCAGCCCCAGTAGAAATATGACACCGCTCAACCTCTTCAAAGAGGAGGGTAGGGGCATATAGTACGGTGTGCTTTTTTGGGTCAGGGAAGTGAGCCAAATGAATTAAGAAGGTCTGTGTGCTTGATTCCAAAAATTGTTTATAGACATATACATGGTCTACTGATCACATGTGTTGAATTCCTCCGAGATCCATGCCTCATTCATTTTTAGAAATGTGAGGTAGTTAACACTGTGGTGAGCTAGGCGAGTACGCTTATCGGTCACAATCCCCCCTGCTGCGCTGAACGTCCTTTCGGACAGGACACTGGATGAGGGGCAAGCCAACAGTTCGATTGCAAATTGGGCAAGCTCTGGCCAGAGGTCAAGCCTGCCCACCCAGTAGTCTAGGGGTTCATCACTCCTCAGAGCGTCCACATCGGCCGTTAACCCAATGTAGTCGGACACCTGACGGTCTAGGCGTTCCCTGATGCTGGATCCGGATGACACCTGTCGATGGGTCGGCTGAAAGAATGACCTCATATCCGAAGTCACCAACACATCTTCAAACCGGCCTCTTCTTGCAGGCGCTGTTGGATTGGTACCCGCAAATCCTTCTCTGGGAGTGGGAATTGCTCCTCTGCCAGCGCACGCAAAAGCAGAATGCAGCATTTCTCGAAGCAAGGCCTGGAAGTGCTGCATTCTGACAGCCCTCTGCGACGGCGGTAACATTTCCGCCATTTTGTGTTTGTACCGGGGGTCTAAGTACGTTGCCACCCAGTACTGGTCCTTGACCCTCATGCTTTTTATACGGGGGTCCCTATTAAAACACTGGAGCATGAAGGCCCCCATTTGCACTAAAGTGGAAGCGGTGTGGTGGCCTGGCTCCTGCTCATCATCCAGGATAATGTCGTCCTCTTCATTCTCCTCTCCCCATCCTCGCACAACAGGGATCCCAGAAAGGTTTAAAGCATGCTCTTCTTGCTCCTGCTCATCCGCCCCGGCACCATCCTCCTCTGACTCCTCATCAGACTCCTGTTGTTGACTTGTCTCAGATAGAGTAGCCCCCCCTGGGAATTCATCCAGCATTGCGACTTCCTCATCTTCCCGCTCCTGCTCCTCCACAGCCTGATCAATGACACGACGCAATGCACGCTCCAGAAAGAAGGCATAAGGTACCATGTCACTGATGGCGCCATGGCTGCGACTGACCAG
Organism: Lithobates pipiens; assembly: GCF_037356315.1. NCBI lineage: Eukaryota > Metazoa > Chordata > Amphibia > Anura > Ranidae > Lithobates > Lithobates pipiens. The sequence goes on along the minus strand of NW_027507784.1, from coordinate 266,011,231 downwards.
TTTGGTGATCTCCTCAAATGGCCGCAGAAGTCTGCATGTGTCGCGCATGAGCAGCCACTGGCGCGGTGAAAAAAAACCCAGCTCCCCAGAACCGTTTCTTTCGCAGAGTTCATACAGGTAGACGTTAACTGCACGTTTCTGCTGGAGCAGCCTATCAAGCATATAGAAGGTTGAGTTCCATCGCGTCGGGCAATCGCAAATAAGACGTCTGACCGGCAGATGGTGTCGCCGCTGAATGTCAGCAAGGCGAGCCATGGCCGTGTAAGATCTTCTGAAATGGGCCGAGATTTTCCTTGCCTGCCGCAAGATGTCCTGGACCCCAGGGTATTTGACAAGGAATCGCTGCACGACCAAGTTTAAGACGTGTGCCATGCACGGCACGTGCGTGATTTTGCCCTGTTTCAATGCGCTAAGCAGATTGGCACCGTTGTCACACACCACTTTACCAACTGTCAAATTGAGCGGTGTTAGCCACTCATCTGCCTGTGAACGCAAAGCTGAAAGGAGTGCCGGGCCAGTGTGGCTCTTTGCTTCCAGGCACAACAGACGCAGCACGGCATGGCAACGTCTCACCTGGCATGTGGAATAGGTTCTGGGGAGCTTGGGCGGTGCAGTGGAAGAGACGCTAGCAGCGGAAAAGGAGGAGGCAGCTGAGGAGGAGAGGGAGGAGGATGGAGTAGGAGGAGGAGAAGAAGAGTCAGGCCTGCATGCAATCCGTGGCGGTAAAACCAAATCTACACGGGTGCCACGGGTTACATGCTTGACGGCCGTCAGAAGGTTCACCCAGTGGGCAGTAAAACTGATATACCTTCCCTGCCCGTGTTTGCTAGACCACGTGTCTGTGGTCAGATGTATCTTGGCACCGACACTGTGTGCCAGAGATACATTCACTTGCCGCTGAACATGGCCATATAGCTCTGGGATGCCCTTCTCTGAGAAATACTTCCTTCCTGGGACCTTCCATTGTGGTGTTCCAATGGCCACAAATTTGCGAAAGGCCTCCGAGTCCACCAGTTTATATGGCAGTAGTTGGCGGGCTATGAGTTCTGACAAGCCAGCCGCCAACCGTTGGGCAAGAGGGTTATCCGGCGTCATCATTTTTTTACGCTCAAACATTAGGCCCACGGAAGCCTGCCTTTTTGCAGAAAAATGTGAGCTTGGCGTGATGGAAGGTGGAGTGGAGGACAATTGTGAGGAGAGAGGAGAAGGAGAAGTAGAAGACGAGGCTGGACGGTGAGAGCCTGCAGTGTGGCTTTGTGTGTTCCGTTGCTCCCACTGGGCTCGGTGATGGCTGCTCATGTGCCTTCTTAAGGCGGTCGTCCCTAGGTGAGTATTGGGCTTACCGCGACTAACGCGTTGACTGCAAAGATTGCAGATGGCAACGCTATTGTCAGCAGCGGACACGTTAAAAAAAGCCCACACTGCGGAGCCATGTGCCGGTGTCCTGGGAGCGCCAGATGTGACCGTACATGGTCGATGACTCGCTCCTGATACATTTGCAGTCTGCTTTGTCCCTGCTGTGCAATGTAAGTCATTGCTGCTTCTCCTCCCTATCTGCTGGTCCATATCTCCCTCTGAACTCCCCTCCTCTTCCTCTCTTGTGGGCACCCACGTGACATCACTAGACACGTCATCATCAACGTCACCTTCCCCACCGCTATAAGTAGAGTAGGCAGCAACACCGGGGACCAACCTCCTCCTTGGGCTGATCTGGGTACTGGCGTCAGACTGCTGAGTAGCGCTTGTTGCTACCTCCTCTTCCTGATCCAATACCAAGAGTGGCTGCGCATCAGAAATGTCCTCTTGATATGGATCGGAAAATAATTCCAGTGACTCAAGCGGAAGGTATGTGGTGGTGGTGGTGGTGGTCGTGTTGTTGGTGGTAGTGTCTTTGGGGGTGCACATAGCAGAGAGTGAAGAAGAGGGTGCAGATCGAGAGGATGAGGAGGGTGCAGAAGAGTAAGGCTGAGCGAGCCACTCAACCAAGTCTGGTGCATCCTTTAAAGTAATTGAACGCACCTTCTGCAACTTCCCACTTTGGCTCAAGCCTGTTGCTCCTGCCCTACCCCTACCACCCCTGCGGAAGGGCCTGCCTCTTCCTCTGCATGTCATTTTTTAAATGACCCTGTGACAAAACTCTTAGTCCCTATACCGCTGAAGGACTGCTGCAGTATAGGTGAGCGGTCAGCAGTGGTGCACGTCAACCCTATCTATTGTGGACCGATAGCGGTCCTTACAGAACAGCAGACTGTACCGCACTCAAGCCTATGTACCGTAGCACCCTATACCAAGTTACCAGTCCTTATAAGAACTTTTGTGGACCAAGCAGGTTGTGTATTAGTGTTTAGCAGACTGTACGTCAGTCCCTATACCGCTGAAGGACTGCTGCAGTATAGGGCAGCGGTCAGCAGTGGTGCACGTCAACCCTATCTATTGTGGACCGATAGCGGTCCTTACAGAACAGCAGACTGTACCGCACTCAAGCCTATGTACCGTAGCACCCTATACCAAGTTACCAGTCCTTATAAGAACTTTTGTGGACCAAGCAGGTTGTGTATTAGTGTTTAGCAGACTGTACGTCAGTCCCTATACCGCTGAAGGACTGCTGCAGTATAGGGCAGCGGTCAGCAGTGGTGCACGTCAACCCTATCTATTGTGGACCGATAGCGGTCCTTACAGAACAGCAGACTGTACCGCACTCAAGCCTATGTACCGTAGCACCCTATACCAAGTTACCAGTCCTTATAAGAACTTTTGTGGAACAAGCAGGTTGTGTGTTAGTGATTAGCAGACTGTACGTCAGTCCCTATACCGCTGAAGGACTGCTGCAGTATAGGTGAGCGGTCAGCAGTGGTGCACGTCAACCCTATCTATTGTGGACCGATAGCGGTCCTTACAGAACAGCAGACTGTACCGCACTCAAGCCTATGTACCGTAGCACCCTATACCAAGTTACCAGTCCTTATAAGAACTTTTGTGGACCAAGCAGGTTGTGTATTAGTGTTTAGCAGACTGTACGTCAGTCCCTATACCGCTGAAGGACTGCTGCAGTATAGGGCAGCGGTCAGCAGTGGTGCACGTCAACCCTATCTATTGTGGACCGATAGCGGTCCTTACAGAACAGCAGACTGTACCGCACTCAAGCCTATGTACCGTAGCACCCTATACCAAGTTACCAGTCCTTATAAGAACTTTTGTGGACCAAGCAGGTTGTGTATTAGTGTTTAGCAGACTGTACGTCAGTCCCTATACCGCTGAAGGACTGCTGCAGTATAGGGCAGCGGTCAGCAGTGGTGCACGTCAACCCTATCTATTGTGGACCGATAGCGGTCCTTACAGAACAGCAGACTGTACCGCACTCAAGCCTATGTACCGTAGCACCCTATACCAAGTTACCAGTCCTTATAAGAACTTTTGTGGACCAAGCAGGTTGTGTATTAGTGTTTAGCAGACTGTACGTCAGTCCCTATACCGCTGAAGGACTGCTGCAGTATAGGGCAGCGGTCAGCAGTGGTGCACGTCAACCCTATCTATTGTGGACCGATAGCGGTCCTTACAGAACAGCAGACTGTACCGCACTCAAGCCTATGTACCGTAGCACCCTATACCAAGTTACCAGTCCTTATAAGAACTTTTGTGGAACAAGCAGGTTGTGTGTTAGTGATTAGCAGACTGTACGTCAGTCCCTATACCAATGAAGGACTGCTGCAGTATAGGGCAGCGGTCAGCAGTAGTGCACGGCAACCCTATGTATTGTGGACCGATAGCGGTCCTTACAGAACAGCAGACTGTAACGCACTCAGGCCTATGTACCGTAGCACCCTATACCAAGTTACCAGTCCTTATAAGAACTTTTGTGGACCAAGCAGGTTGTGTGTTAGTGATTAGCAGACTGTACGTCAGTCCCTATACCAATGAAGGACTGCTGCAGTATAGGGCAGCGGTCAGCAGTAGTGCACGGCAACCCTATGTATTGTGGACCGATAGCGGTCCTTACAGAACAGCAGACTGTACTGCACTCAGGCCTATGTACCGTAGCACCCTATACCAAGTTACCAGTCCTTATAAAAACTTTTGTGGACCAAGCAGGTTGTGTGTTAGTGTTTAGCAGACTGTGCGTCAGTCCCTATACCGCTGAAGGACTGCTGCAGTATAGGGCAGCGGTCAGCAGTAGTGCACGGCAACCCTATGTATTGTGGACCGATAGCGGTCCTTACAGAACAGCAGACTGTAACGCACTCAGGCCTATGTACCGTAGCACCCTATACCAAGTTACCAGTCCTTATAAGAACTTTTGTGGACCAAGCAGGTTGTGTGTTAGTGATTAGCAGACTGTACGTCAGTCCCTATACCAATGAAGGACTGCTGCAGTATAGGGCAGCGGTCAGCAGTAGTGCACGGCAACCCTATGTATTGTGGACCGATAGCGGTCCTTACAGAACAGCAGACTGTACTGCACTCAGGCCTATGTACCGTAGCACCCTATACCAAGTTACCAGTCCTTATAAGAACTTTTGTGGACCAAGCAGGTTGTGTGTTAGTGATTAGCAGACTGTACGTCAGTCCCTATACCAATGAAGGACTGCTGCAGTATAGGGCAGCGGTCAGCAGTAGTGCACGGCAACCCTATGTATTGTGGACCGATAGCGGTCCTTACAGAACAGCAGACTGTACTGCACTCAGGCCTATGTACCGTAGCACCCTATACCAAGTTACCAGTCCTTATAAGAACTTTTGTGGACCAAGCAGGTTGTGTATTAGTGTTTAGCAGACTGTGCGTCAGTCCCTATACCGCTGAAGGACTGCTGCAGTATAGGGCAGCGGTCAGCAGTAGTGCACGGCAACCCTATGTATTGTGGACCGATAGCGGTCCTTACAGAACAGCAGACTGTACCGCACCCAAGCCTATGTACCGTAGCACCCTAGACAGACCAAGTTACCAGTCCTGATAAAGAGCTTTGTGGAACAAGTGAGTTGTGAATGATTAGCAGACTGCAGCAGAAGGGCAGCAGTCAAGTATAATATTCTTTCTATATTTGGAAGAAAGAATATTATACGTGTACAAGCCTATTACCGTACCACTGATACCAGTCCTGAAAAGAACCTTTGTGGAACTAATAGTAACAGCAAGTCTTTAAAATTATCCTCACTGCCTGACACACTGCTTCCTGCCTGTCCCTATACAAATTGGCAAAAAAGAGTAGGCTGGAACGATTAGCTGGAACAGCTCTTTTGTGGACCTGATAGTAACAGCTAATGATGATGATGATGATGATGATGAAGAAAGACTAATCTGGCTGAGCTGTCCCTAAAATAGCAGCATACAGCGCTCTGTCCCTTTATCTAAACTGACAAAAGAAACTCAGGCTGCTGACCTAACACCTATACCAGTCCTGAAAAGAACTTTTGTGTACCAAATAGCTAGCGTTTTCTCTGTCCCTACTCCACACAGGATCCTTTCCCTACAGTGACAGAAGAAAGAATGTAAAATGGCCACCGGATCGGGTGTATTTATAGGTTAGGGGGAATGTCCAAGTGTCCATGAGCTGTCATGTCTCAATTGGTTGTCCTGTAACACATGATAAACGTGTCACGAAAGGTTAAAGTTCTTGTATACATTAAACACGTAAGTCCGCCGGGGCGAACGACGGAAAAAGGCGTTCGAACCCGCGGACGGCGAAAGTCGGAAATTCGCCGCGAAACGACCGCCGGGCGAACCGTTCGGCCATCACTAGTTGGGTTAGGTCTCAAATAACCAGGAATAGAGAATTTCTCTTTCAATGAGAGATAAGAAAAAGAGACATATTCACATACAAACTGTGTTTTTGAAATGCTCTATATTATTCACAATATAATTATATTAACTATAATTCCTATTATATTATTACATTATATAGGAGTAATTATATGCATAATTAATTGAACAATGTCCCATATTTTGGTTTGTGCATTTTTTTTTAAATATAATATTCATATATGTATTCATTATCTATGGTTAAAATACTGTATAGGAGTTGGTATGTTTATTTATGTTTATGTTCTATTAATGAGAATATTCATGAATAGCTAATAGCCCTTGTACACACGGTCGGACATTCCGACGGAAAATGTCCGATCGGACCGTGTTGTCGGATAATCCGACTGTGTGTGGGCTCCATCGGACTGTTTCCGTCGGAATATCCGACGGACAAAGTTTTAGAGCTGGGCTATAAAACTTTCCGGCATGATCCGATCGGACTTTGTCCGATTGTGTGTAGAGAATTCCGATCGGACAAAGTGTCACGCATGCTCAGATCAAATTCCTAGACCAAAGCTATTGGCTACTAGCCTGAACAAAGTCCCGTCGTAACACAATAATGTCATCACGTTACGTACGATCGGATTTTCCGACAACTTTGTCCGACCGTGTGTATGCAACACCAGTTTCGGACAAAATCCGATGGATTTTGTTGTTGGAATGTCCGGCCGCGTGTACAAGGGCTTATACTTCTAGACAGAACCATGACCTAACTATTAAGGTATTTAGAACATGAGTTAAATGTGTGGGTTAGACATTCTAAAAAAAAAACATATATCTGTGTTTTAGCCAAGAAGTCTAGCAAGTCTGACATATCTGTCAAAATATAAACCTCTTATCATAGTTTATTGTTTTTTATTTTAAGCTCAAGTCAAGGGTTATGCAAAGATTGATTGTTGACATGTAAAATAACATTTAAAAAAAAAAATCTATTTTAATCCTATACTGCCCCAATTGGAAATTATGCTCAAAGGTTCAATAATTCCCCTACAGGTTTTGGGCAGAAAATAACATGTTTAATGTCATTCATGACGTCAAAGGCATGTCCACACCCACTCTTGGGAGGGGATATAGAGTGTATACACATGACAGTAAGGGAGATTGGGACAAAAGAAGGAGACAGCAGTAGGACGAGGAAAGAACAGACAAATGTAGGCGTGGTAGAGATGTTCTTTGGGACACACAGATATCTCAAAACAACAGATTTCTTAAATCTCTGGTAAAGTATTAATTGATATTTGATGGTGATCTTATTTAATTCCCTGTAGTCAACACAGGGGTGCAAGGTATGGTCCTTCTTTTCTAGAAAAAAGATTCCAGCACCCGTGGGGGACATGGAAGGCCGGCTAAAACCCTTCTCCAAGTTTTCATAGATATACTGACGTAGTACTTTTGAGTTCTAGTTCGGAAAGGGGAAAGATGCGCCCAAAAGGGACTTCTGCACCTGGCAACAGTTTAATCGGGCAGTCATATGGGCGGAGAGGTGGTAGGATGTCTGCTTTCTGTTTATCAAAGACTTTCAGATATTCATGATATGTGGCTAGTATAAGCTGTGACACAGGAGAGTCAGTATGTTCCCAAAGAAGGGGTGCAGGTTTTATAGGAATGGGGTGAAGGCAGGACTCCTGGCAGTAGACGGATGAGAAGGTCAGTTCTCCTGATTCCTAGTTTATCTGCGGGTTGTGGGCTTGCAACCAGGGGATGCCCAGGATAATGGGAAATAGAGGGGATGGAATAATGTCCAAGCGCAAGTGTTCCCCATGACCGGTATCTGATACAGCCAGTAGTGGGTAAATCTCATGTGTAATAGTCCCAGACCTGAGATGGGATCCATCAGCCAGATGGATGGACAACAGGCGTGTCTTTGCTTGCAAAGGGATTTGATGATGTAGGGTAAAGTCTTTGTCTATAAAACAGCTGCAAGCTCCGGAGTCGACTATGGCTGACATTTGGATAACTTTCCCAGAAATCTGAAGCGACAGGGACAAGGTGATATGTGCAGCTCTACTCACTATGGAACAGTTGGCAAGGTAGGTAGAGGGTATGGTCCTGGTTCTGGTAGGTCTCACAGGGCAATTTTGAAGATAATGTCCCACTACCCCACAGTATATACACAAATCCTCTCGTCGTCATTGCAACTTTTCCTTACTAGAGAGTGGTGAACGTAAAAGTCTGAGTTGCATGGGATGTAAAAGAGAAAAAGGAAAGAAAGGGGTGCCTCTGGGTGCAGATTTTTTTAAAGGTTTTATTTTCAGTATAAAAAACATAAAATTTTGCACTCACATTTAGTAGGCAAAAAGTAAGCATTAAACACCAGGGGTCATCTGGTATATCTGATTTTTGGGACGTCAGCCAGTGGTCCGGTCCACATCTGTCATCTCATCGCGTTGTTCCTGTTCCTCTCACATGCTGTCCACTGCAGGTGTTTTGTATGAAGCAGCCGGCTTGTGGTGGACACGAGATGTGCGGTCTTCAAAAGGAGGCTTGGGAGGCAGAGACGACCAGGGCGCGGGGCTGTGACGTCAGCGGGTATGCAACGCGTTTCTTGAGCGTGCGGGTCGAGATTGTCGGACGACCGTGCTCTTTCATCAGGCAGAATCAGAAAAAAATGCAGGGGACTCAGGATATAAATAGGGGCAGGCTAAGGGCAGTGGGCGGGGCTGGAGGCGGACTAGGAGCAAGTGAAGGGGCATGGCTACGATCGAGTATGTCCATCTTTATGTAGAGCAACAATTCTTTTTTTCAGAACCTCAGAGAGTTCTTTGCCATGAGGTGCCATGTTGAACTTCCAGTGACCAGTATGAGAGCGGGAGAGCGATAACACCAAATTTAACACACCTGCTCACCAGAGACACCTGAGACCTTGTAACACTAATGAGTCACGTGAGATCGGGGAGGGAAAATGGCTAATTGGGTCCAATTTGGACAATTTCACTTAGGGGTGTACTCACTTTTGTTGCCAGCAGTTTAGGCATCAATGGCTGTGTGTTGAGTTATTTTGAGAGCAAATTTACACTGTTATACAAGCTGTACTGTACTACCTTACATTGACGCAAAATGTAATTTCTTCAGTGTTGTCACATGAAAAGATATAATAAAATATTTACAATAATGTGAAGGGTGTACTCACTTATGTGAGATACTCTATATATATTAATACACCGCCTGAAGTGTATTAGAAACTGTACACACTGTATTAGATACTGTGCACACTGCCTTCACTGTATTAGAAACTGTACAATGGCTGCACTGTATTGTATACTGTATACACCACCAGAAAAGTAGTAGAAACTGTACACACTGTATTCAATACTGTGTACACCACCAGAAGTGTAGTAGAAACTGTACACACTGTAGTAGACACTGTATAAACCGCCTGAAGTGTAATAGAAACTGTACACACTGTATTAGATACTGTGTACACCGCCGGAAGTGTAGTAGAAACTGTACACACTGTATTAGATACTGCGTACACCACCTGAAGTATATTAGTAACTGTACACACTGTATTAGATACTGTGTACACCACCTGAAAAGTAGAAGAAACTATACACACTGTATTATAAACTGTGTACACTGCCTGCACTGTATTATAAACAGTACAATAGCTGCACTGTATTGTATACTGTGTACCAAGGGCGTTGCTAGGTCTGCAAAAGATCTGGGGCTAGAGCCCATAGCAGCGGTCACCAGCCTGGGGGGGGGGGGGGCACGCCGGTGATAAGCAATTTTTCGCAGGCAAAGGAAGGCTGGTGTTGGGGTTTCTATCATCATGGCACCATGGTTGATATGGTGCCAGGGTGATCGAAACGCATTGTTTTTATTGTTACATTGTAATATATAATGAAGTGGTTCAACTTACCATAATGCAGAATCAATGAGAGCCCTGGGCATGCCACTTGCCACATCACCTGCCACCATTTGCAGATTGTCGCTTGCCACCATTTGCAGATTGTCACTTGCCACCATTTACAGATTGTCACTTGCCACATCACTTGCCACCATTTGTAGATTGTCACTAGCCACGTCACTTACCACATCACTTGCCACCATTTGCAGATTGTCACTTGCCATGCCACTTGCCACCATTTGCAGATTGTCACTTGCCATGTCACCATCCACCATTTGCAGATTGTCACTTGCCACATCACTTGCCACTATTTGCAGATTGTCACTTGCCACATCACCTGCCACCATTTGCAGATTGTCAATTGCCACGTCACCTGCCACCATTTGCAGATTGTCACTTGCCACATCACTTGCCAATTGTCAGTTGCCACAGCCACACAGCCGCTATGTAAGCAGACTTATATAGTGTGGGGCATGGACTTAGTCTCCCTGAGCCATGATTAGCCAAAGCAACCCTGGGCAATTATGGCTCTCTCAGCAGAGCACACGATGATTGGCCAAAGCATGCAGGTCAGGTGCATGCTTTGGCCAATCATCATACAGTAATGCACTGCGATCTCGAGCAAAGCATTGCAGCCACAGCATGTGTATAGAACAGCTACATCTCCTTGTTCAGCTCAGTGGCTCAACTGCTTGCTTTAGGAAGAAGAATAGGGTTCTTCTCTCCTCCAGTGAACTGTACTAGATTATTATCACATCAACTTCAACATCAAGGTAAAGGGGATGAGGTGAAACTGGGGGAGCAATTGCAGGTAAAGGGAGAAACTCTGGAGGAAACTAAAGGAAAAAACAGAAGGCAATTCTAAGTGCAGTATTAAGAGTATTCATTCATAAAATGTGGTTAAAAACAATTACAATGTAGTAGATAAAATTAGCATATCAGTCAGCATATCAGGCATCCTGTAGAGTCCTTCACGTCTAGGGGGAGGGAGAGCTGATCTGCAGCTGTGACAGGAGAGGGAGAAGTGAGGTAGCATGTTGGCCGATGGACTTCCGGAACCACGTTGGAACGTATAGACTGAAGATGATGTCAAGGGGGCGGAAACGCGTTTTGGAGCATGGACAATTCTCTCCTTCATCCGACCCCAGTCTGATAATGGTAAACAGAACACATAGAATGGGAGAATCTGCCTAATGGGGACACAGGAAACATGATAGAGGTTCTAATCCATTTTCACTCTATCCAAAATGTAAAAAAAAAATTATTTAGTTATATTTTAAGGACATTTATTCATACATGTTGTATAGCGCATTTTGTGTTGGAATATTTATTTACAGGTTTTATATTTGATGTTTTTTTTTATTTGCAGTTTTTTGTGCACTTATTTTATAATAAGTAAAATAAAAATAAAAATGAGAGAAAATAAAAGAATGCATATAGTGATTTTTTTAAATTATATTTTGCAAGATAGCAAGTCTTTTTTAAAGTCTACACATTTCTACTTACTGTTAAAAAAATAAAAAATAAAGCTCTACCTAAAAAATGTGTTATAGATTGTAACTTTACACATGCTGATTTGCATATAGAAATATATATCAATCTGCTCCACGTAATGTCATAAACTGCATGCAGTCAATATGTGGCACTTCGACATATACTGTATTAACCTTTTAATTAATTGATGGACTTCGGAAATAATAACTGGTACAGTTGGCTGTCTCCAACTGTGGTGGTGACCTTTCTATTAAACATATCTGATGGTCTTTGACTAATTGCTTGCTTCATTTATACATATATGTTTAAAATTGAAATCCTCAGGTATTTATGAAAAGTTCACCTGAAATGTTATGTATGTATGTGGAGGAAGAGAATATAAAATATGTCTTTTCTTTATTTAAAATAATGAATATAGAATAAAAGTGGATATAAAAGAAATAAGTACTGGATTTTCTCTGCCATCGAGGAAAGCTCCTGCTGATGCATTTCACGTGGAATAAAGGTCAACTTTTATACTTTCCACCCACATCTGTCACTTTTTTAGGTGGCTGATGGTTGTGTTTCTATAAAACCAATGCTGTTTTCATTAATTTGCCGCAAAGATTTTGTATTTGTTTTTGTTTTTTTTAACAGTCAATACCTAGATACATTTTAAAGGTGTTTTTGTGATTTTTACATTCCAATACTCTCCCCTCTTGAACTATTTGACATTAAAATGAGCACCAACATTTTTTAATCCTCCTTCCCTTTTAGTACCTGGGACATGTAGAAAGGGTAAACCTACCCAGCAGGGGTATTAGCGACAATACAAATTTGAGAGTGAGATTATCCATTCCCACTTTACATGTGTAGGATAGATAACCTCCAGCATTGCCCAAACCTACTAGACCACCCCCCTCCAACCCCCCTACTATACGATAAAAGACGTGATAAGGTTTTGGAGAAAAATGGCCATTGCAGCCTTTTTTTTTAACAAAATACATAACTTCCATACATACTTAACATAACAATCAGTCAGAAAGTGAAAAAATAAAGCTTGGTGTTCTTTGAGGTCAACAACACACAACCTGGTCACTGCGACAACCTTAATTTAAACACTTCAATACAGGGCATTTTAACCCCCTTCCTGCCCAGGCCAATTTTCATGTTTCAGCGCTGTCACTTTGAATGACAATTGCGTGGTTATACAACACTGTACCAGGGCCGGACTGGGAATAAAAAAACATCCCTAGAAATAATTACATATCAGCACCATAGCATTATTATACCAGCCCAACAGCATAATGTCATTATTTTCTTGTTCATAAAAGGGAAAATCATGCATTTTTGAAGCACATTTGAAGAGCATATTATATATAGACAGATATGAAAGCACATAGGACTAAGGATATAGAGATATATCTATCTATCTATCTATTAGGCTTGTGCAATTAGTTTCGTAACGAATCGAAATTCGGCCGAATTTTGCATCTTTCGGACATTCGGATGCATCCGAATGTCCGAATAAAAAAATAACAAATTACAACGAATACAAAAGAAATATAACGAATGAATTTGAATGAATTCAACATGATTCGAAATTATTTCAACCACATTCGAAATGATTTCAACATGATTCGACATTATTTCAACTGCATTCGAAATGATTTCAACATGATTCGACATTATTTCAACCGCATTCGAAAATATTTTGTGACCCGAATTTAGGGCCATATTTCTCGGGGTCACTTGGTGCTAGACACTTCAAATTTGAATATGTTGTATTGCTTGTATTATTGTGTTTGCATACCAAATTTGGGGTTTCTAGCTATAAGTGACCCCGAGATATGTGGCCCCAAAATCGGGTCGCAAAATGTAATTCTCTGCTCTATTAACTAATAACATTTTGCGACCCGATTTTGGGGCCACATATCTCGGGGTCACTTATAGCTAGAAACCCCAAATTTGGTATGCAAACACAATAGTACTAGCACTACAACATATCCAAATTTGGAGTTTCTAGCCCCAAGTGACCCCGAGATACATGGCCCTAAATTCGGGTCACAAAATATTTTCGAATGTGGTTGAAATAATGTCGAATCATGTTGAAATCATTTCGAATCTGGTAGAATTATTTTCGAATTTCGTTGAAATATTTTCGAATGTGGCCGATTTTTTCGAATTCGGTAGAAAACTAAATGAAATCCGAAAACGAATTTAAGGAAGTTAACGAATATAACTAAACGAAATTAATGAATTAACGAATTAAAACGAAACGAAACTAAACAATTTTTTTCCTTTTGCACATGTCTACTATCTATCTATCTATCTATCTATCTATCTATCTATCTATCTATCTATCTATCTATCTATATATATATATATATATATATATATATATATATATATATATATATAACAGAAAATGCCAGTTAAAAGGGGAGAAATCATCAAGGGAGACACCTGGGACTGTAGGGGTGACCAGAGTCCACCTTCTGTAGAAATAGTACACTATGGTAAGTGGGGGGGGGTTACTGATATAAGGGGAAAACCTTTATATCCGTGCCCCCTTACATTATTGGATTCACTTCCCCCTTACATCAGTGACCCCCCCCCCCCCCCGCCCGGCGTGGTGGTTCTGGTTTTATCCTATAGTCTCCTCTCCACAGTCCACACAAATCTGACTTCTCCCATGACTCCAATCCCAGCAGCGCTCTCACTCTTGACTCTTCTCCAGAGACTGCAGACATGATATAAGACAAGAGATGGTCAGAGGTTGCGGACATGATGCAAGAGATGGTTAGAGGTGGCGGGCATAGTACATGAGATAGTCAGAGAATGCGTGCATGGTACAGGAGATGTCAGAGCTGTGGGCATGGTATAGGAGATATCAGAGATTGTGGGCATTGTACAGGAGATGTCAAGATGTCAGAAGCTGCGAGCATAGTACAGGAGATTGTTAGGGACTGAGGATATGATACTAAAGATGGTAAGAGAATGTAGACATGATACAAGAGATCAATGCAGCCTCACTGTGTCAATTAATGCAGCTTCACTGTGCCCATCATTGCAGCCTCTGTGCCAGCCCATGCAGCCTCACTGTGTCCGTCCATGCCTCAATATACCCATCAATGCAGCCTCACTGTGCTCATCATTGCAGCCTCACTGTGCCCATCATTGCAGCCTCACTGTGCCCATCAATGTAGCTTCACTGCACCCATCATTGCAGCCTCACTGTGCCCATCAATGTAGCCTTACTGTGTCCATCAATGTAGCCACACTGTGCCCATCATTTCAGCCTCATTGTGCCCATCATTTCAGCCTCGCTGTGTCCATCATTACAGCCTCACTGTGCCCACCAATGTAGCCTCAATGTACCCACCATTGCAGCCTCAATGTGCCCATCATTGCAGCCTCAATGTGACAGTCATTGCAGCCTCAATGTGCCCATCACAGCCTCAATGTGCCTGTCATTGCAGCCTCACTGTGCCCATCATTGCTGCCTCGTTGTGCCCATCAATGCAGCCTCACTGCCCATCAATGTAGCCTCAATGTACCCACCATTGCAGCCTCAATGTGACAGTCATTGCAGCCTCAATGTGCCCGTCACAGCCTCAGTGTACCCGCAATTGCAGCCTCAATGTGTCCATCATTGCAGCCTCAATGTCCCCGTCACAGCCTCAATGTGCCCATCTGTGAAGTGAGTACTTACTGAGGCCAAAATGCCAAGAGCAGTTTGCTCATCATTGCAGCCTCACTGTGCCCATCATTGCAGCCTCACTGTGCCCATCAATGTAGCTTCACTGTACCCATCATTGCAGCCTCACTGTGCCCATCAATGTAGCCTTACTGTGTCCATCAATGTAGCCACACTGTGCCCATCATTTCAGCCTCACTGTGCCCATCATTACAGCCTCACTGTGCCCATCAATACAGCCTCACCGCCCACCAATGTAGCCTCAATGTACCCACCATTGCAGCCTCAATGTGCCCATCATTTCAGCCTCAATGTGACAGTCATTGCAGCCTCAATGTGCCCATCACAGCCTCAATGTGCCTGTCATTGCAGCCTCACTGTGCCCATCATTGCTGCCTCGTTGTGCCCATCAATGCAGCCTCACTGCCCATCAATGTAGCCTCAATGTACCCACCATTGCAGCCTCAATGTGACAGTCATTGCAGCCTCAATGTGCCCGTCACAGCCTCAGTGTACCCGCCATTGCAGCCTGTGTCCATCATTGCAGCCTCAATGTCCCCGTCACAGCCTCAATGTGCCCATCTGTGAAGTGAGTACTTACTGAGGCCAAAATGCCAAGAGCAGTTCGCCCTTGCGATTACGTGCACAACACCCCCCGGAGGTGGCACGCAGAGGCACAGGCCACCAGCAGGTATTAGAGTTTCTGAAGGAAGGCTGCAGAGCTGAACCAAGGTTTGCAGGGGTTCAGGAACTATCTGAGGATCCAATGCAGGGTGTAGCAGGCAATCTGGGTCACAGACAAAGGATCAGGTACTAGAGGAGGAAGGCAAGTCAGTAAGGCAGGCCGAGGGTCAAACCAGCAACCCGTTTGGATGCCAGAGCTGTTTTAAATAGCCCCGCCAGATCGTCATGTCAGACGTGCGCACACACGCGGGCCACTGCGCACACACGTGTTCTATTGCGCACACACACATGCTGCTCCATCGGGCCGTGCACGTGCATGTGCCGGAGCGCCAATCCGCCGCACAAGCGTGCAGGAACATGACGGATGCGGCTGGAAAAAAACCTTTTCTTGCACCATCATTGCAGCCTCAATGTGCCCGTCATTGCAGCCTCAATGTGCCCATCATTGCAGCCTTTCTTTTGTTGGTATAATCAAAGGGGTGAACAGCGATGATCAGCAGACATAAATAGGACCCTCAGGCCGCGTACACACGCGGGGACTGTTCGCCCAACTTTGTCCGCTGAACAGTGTTTCGGCGGACAGTCCGCTCGTGTGTGGGCTTTCAGCGGACAGTTTCAGCGAACAGTCCGCTGAACAAGGTTTTTCGGAATTTCCGAAAAACTGTCCGCTGAAACTTTGTTTCAGCGAACAGTCCCCTCGTGTGTAGGCTTGTTCGTCAAACTAAGTTCCGCGCATGCTCAGAAAGGATTTACACGCCGAAAGTTATAATGCAGTGTATAGGACGTCGTATTTTTCGTCCCGTCGTACGTGCCGTTCACGTCATCGCGCACGGTTTCAGCAAACTGTTCGTTCGTCGTGTGTGGCCATGTCTGTCCATGCTAATTTTGAGCGGACTGTTTGCTGAAACTGTTTGACGGACAAAGTTGGGCGAACAGTCCCCGCGTGTGTACGCGGCCTCAGAGGCAAAGTAAAAACTTAAAAAAAAAAAATGTTCACCAAGGCATACAGCAGTCAATTGATGGTCATGCAGAGACTTGGTGCTGTCACCTGGAGGCTGGAGCCGCATGGATGACACAGTGACACAGGAGCTTAGGGAAACCCAGCACAAAGCCGTTGGACAAAGAACATAGGAGCACCACTGGTGGGAGGCCCGTCCAGGACCGTAAGGCCAGAGGTCTTAAGGGGGAACCAAACTGCAGGCACAGGAACTGTTGGGGCCAGTATACTCAGCCACTCGCACTGTGTACAAAGCCTGAACATGATGTCACAGCCTGGCAGAAGTCAGCCAAAGGAATCTGAAGAGTATAGGCAAACCCTGCTGCTGGCGCCAATTAGGAAATGCAGATGCCAAGGACTGGAGACACTACATGTTTCGGGGACACACCCCTTCTTCAGGTTACAATAAACAAAAAAAGGAGGAAAAAAGGTCTACTGGTTCTGCGTGCAATAGGTATTACACGGGACTGTCCTCTAACCTCTATCAAACTGCATAAAACAAAAAAACAGGTCCCTAAAGGCAGGTAACCCAAAAGAAAGGGAGGCTCACTGAGGGACAGTACACCAGAATCTCAAACCAAGGCTTAATTTATTTGAAATGTTTTCCTTAAAAATTTGATATAATTCACACAGTACACCTTTAAATCACTAACCTTCTTTAGGTTAGTCTGATTAGTCGGCTGAGTGTGAACATTAAATAGGGAAAAAATAAGTGTGGGAGGGGGAGGAGCTAGCAGCCCCTGTCATCCATTCGGCCAATGGCGGCTGGTGAAGTTTTTGGATGGGGGGGGGCGCCAGACTCCATCCATCATTTTGGCCACTCCCACTTCTCATAAACCATGCCCCTTATTTAATCCAGCCAATTCTTCCCCTGTATTCCACTTCCTTCCACCGATAGTGTCAGGAGACGGCGCAGCACTCACGTATGCGTTCGCTTCTGCATGCAAGCGTGTCGGGACTGGGTGCTTTAAAAAAAAAAATTAAATGGTGTCACTTTTATTCCTATTACAAGGAATGTAAACATCCCTTGTAATAGAAAAAAGCATGACAGGTCCTCTTAAATATGAGATCTGGGTCAAAAAGTCCTCAGATCTCATATTTACACTAAAATGCAAAAAAGGTTTATAAAAATGTCTTTGCCAGCAAATTAACTGTGAGTAACAAGCAGCAGAGCAGGGGGGCGTGGCCAAGAGCGGCATGTGAGCGGACGTGTCTCACAGAGCTCCCTGAGTACATCCTGGAAACGATCCTTCTCCCGGCCGAACCCGGGGCTTGTGCCGGGCGCGGAACTGCTCCACCTGTGTACAAAAGGGGCTCCTGCGCTCTATGACAAAAAAAAAAATGGAAGATAGCAAAAGGAATGTTCTAGCAGGAGCAGCAAACACTCTATGAGTGAACTCTCAATATTAAAGACAAAAAGCAGGGGAGGAGGGGTGTGTTGCGCTTCCTAAATACCAACAAAACGCTTACAATAAATATAAATCACATAGTATAAAAAAACATATAGTATAAAAAAAACTTATAAATAATTCTTAAAGTGTTCAGTGAGCAGTGCTTAAAGCTTAAAGGGTGTATTAGATTGAACGACTAATATATATTGTTCATATGTATTATTCCTGTGTCTTAAAATAAGCAGAAACAGTGCTTAAGACCATAAAGTGCATGAATTAAAGTTAAATAGACATCTGTGATATCAATGCAGCAAAATAATAGAAAGGGTATATGTGATAATTTAAGTGATCAAAAACATATAAACACATAAAACACATAAAATCAGTGATCTAAAATGTGTAGAAAAAAACAAAGGAATGTCTCAATTACATTCCTTAAAAAAATAAAAATAGCAGCAAAAACGTGAATTTCAATAAAGTGTCCCATACACAGTTCAATCATGCAATTTTCCGATGTGATTTCACAGCCGCAAAAAAAGTGCAATGTGCCGGGGCAACTCTCCTCCAACGGTGTTCCGTGCCAGTGCTGGTTATACTAAACAATTACCTTGCAGCTGCAAGGTATGCAGCAGAACAGCAAATATTGCAGGGAAAACTCAGGGGGGTCAGCGGGGCTGTGGATGGGAGCTTCTAACGATGCCGTTCACCCTTGTAGTTGTGGCCAGTGTAGAAATGCTCAAAACAACAAGTAAAGGAGAGCCTCCATGGTGTAGTATTTCAGTCAAATATTTTATTAAAATAGCTAAAATTACTCACATAGAGGAACGAGTAAACGAGCACACAGCTTAACAGATCTGAACGATTTCCTTAGGTACAGACGTCACTTCCGTTCTCCTACGCGTTACGTCTCGTATGGACTTCAACTGGGATAATTGTGAAAGGGACGGCAGTGCTTTTAAGTGTACTGGGCGGACGTACGTCCGCCCACAATTAGCATAACTAAACGTACGATCAAGGAAGATGGGGAACGCACGTCCGCCCACTATTTACATAACTGGACGTACGGTCAAGAAAGACGGGAAACAGTCGGAGCGCCCACTATTAGCATGGTTAGGGCGTGTGTTAAAGGAGCGAGTCAATTACATGGGTGTATCCGACTTTATGTTTAACACTACAGTCCGCTCGAAGTGATTCATTGGAGCGGATCCATGTAGTGTAGATAAGGAGAAAACGAACGGCCAGACATAGATTGCTTAGAGAAAAACGGACGAATTATATGGAGCCCCTAATTAAAAACGTGCTTTGGGAGGAACGATATATGTGCAAACACGATGTCCCTCCACATCCAATATTGGAAAACGGAACAAGTGCTCTATATTCACATATATAAATATATCAACAGCCATTTTCTCAAAGCCCTCGGATAGCAATGAGGAACGGCCATTGTTTTGGTGGCAAGCCATCTTAATACTAGCACGGGGGGGCGGCCTTTAATTTGATTATATAGGAGAACCTAAAGAAACAAAACAATGTTTCTTGCTTTATAAAATGCCAAAAAACATCACACCTGGCAGTAGTAAGTTTCTTACTTTTTAGGATGCCAGAGAACCTCACAGATGGCAGTAGCAAGTCGTTAGTAACCGACAATCATTTCTAGACACCCAAATATGTGCATATGTACACTTAGAGATGGGGCAATTCTGCATATATATATATATATGCATATGTACATATGTAAAAATATGCATACATATAAATAAATACAATAAAGCGATAAAGACCAGAAAAAATAGTAAACCAATAAAATTAGTTAAAAAAACAGACTTTTAAAAGAGGCACAGTCCTATATTAAAAAATATATATATAAAAAAATATATATATCTATAGATAAAAGGATCGCGGAAATGACGTGTGTATTGACAACATAATCAGCTAGAAGTATCTATACACTAAGTCAATATCTATAGAGATTAAATTTAATATAAAACGAAGTTACGCGAATTAAAATTAAAAAATAAAAAATAAATAAAAGTTGAGATTTAGAAAATTAATTAAAATTCAGTGAACAGAACGGGAGGTGGAATAAAAGGCACTAAAAATTACTGATAAAACAATTCAAGTCGAACTCAATATTCAATCCTCTAGGGGCAAAAGTATCAAGGGTGAATATCCACTTTGACTCTATTTGGCTCAAAGTCCTTACTTTATGTCCACCCCTCCAATGTTTGACATAAGGGGTGATGCCCCAGAATTTTAAATCTTTGGGGTCTTTTTTGTGGTGAATAGCAAAGTGCTTGGAGACACTATGCTTATCATAACCCTTTTGAATGTTCTGTATATGCTCCTTGAGCCTAATCCTTAAAGGTCTCTTTGTGCGGCCAACATATTGTAGGCCGCAGCTACATTCAAGAGCATATACAGCGCCTTCTGTATTACAGCATATAAAGTCTCTAATTTTGTATGCGTTACCAGTACTTGTGGACGAAAATTCGAAGACTTTTGTAGGTTTACTTGCCCTTGTGCATGCATAGCACCGCTTACATGGGTAAAACCCCTTACCCGTAAAAAACGTATAGTTATTCCCGGGGGGGTCTGGTATATTTTTTACCAACATATCCCTTAGGGTTGGGGCACGTCTATATGTGAAATGTGGTCTTGAAGGTAAAACTTCATGTAAGTCCTTGTCATTCAATAGAATGTGCCAATGTCTTTTTATTATTTTTTCTATACTTTTATATTGGCTGTTATAGTCAAGAATTATTCTTCCTTCTTTCGATTTCTTGTTTTTACTTTTATCCAGTTCAATACTCTTTTCTTTCGTACGTCCAGTTATGTAAATAGTGGGCGGACGTGCGTTCCCCATCTTCCTTGATCGTACGTTTAGTTATGCTAATTGTGGGCGGACGTACGTCCGCCCAGTACACTTAAAAGCACTGCCGTCCCTTTCACAATTATCCCAGTTGAAGTCCATACGAGACGTAACGCGTAGGAGAACGGAAGTGACGTCTGTACCTAAGGAAATCGTTCAGATCTGTTAAGCTGTGTGCTCGTTCACTCGTTCCTCTATGTGAGTAATTTTAGCTATTTTAATAAAATATTTGACTGAAATACTACACCATGGAGGCTCTCCTTTACTTGTTGTTTTGAGCATTTCTACACTGGCCACAACTACAAGGGTGAACGGCATCGTTAGAAGCTCCCATCCACAGCCCCGCTGACCCCCCTGAGTTTTCCCTGCAATATTTGCTGTTCTGCTGCATACCTTGCAGCTGCAAGGTAATTGTTTAGTATAACCAGCACTGGCACGGAACACCGTTGGAGGAGAGTTGCCCCGGCACATTGCACTTTTTTTGCGGCTGTGAAATCACATCGGAAAATTGCATGATTGAACTGTGTATGGGACACTTTATTGAAATTCACGTTTTTGCTGCTATTTTTATTTTTTTAAGGAATGTAATTGAGACATTCCTTTGTTTTTTTCTACACATTTTAGATCACTGATTTTATGTGTTTTATGTGTTTATATGTTTTTGATCACTTAAATTATCACATATACCCTTTCTATTATTTTGCTGCATTGATATCACAGATGTCTATTTAACTTTAATTCATGCACTTTATGGTCTTAAGCACTGTTTCTGCTTATTTTAAGACACAGGAATAATACATATGAACAATATATATTAGTCGTTCAATCTAATACACCCTTTAAGCTTTAAGCACTGCTCACTGAACACTTTAAGAATTATTTATAAGTTTTTTTTATACTATATGTTTTTTTATACTATGTGATTTATATTTATTGTAAGCGTTTTGTTGGTATTTAGGAAGCGCAACACACCCCTCCTCCCCTGCTTTTTGTCTTTAATATTGAGAGTTCACTCATAGAGTGTTTGCTGCTCCTGCTAGAACATTCCTTTTGCTATCTTCCATTTTTTTTGTCATAGAGCGCAGGAGCCCCTTTTGTACACATTGAGCTTTTAAATATCCTTTACTCCAGCTGCAAATATGGAGGTCTTCTCTTTTTTAGAGAAGAGAACAATTAACTTGGAAGAAGTGTTCAACGCTACCAATATAGAAACCAAAAATAAAAATAACAACATAGAGCATCTTGCAAAAAAACTTAGGTACAATATGGAAAAAAGAGTGAGCTTATGGTGGGATACTACCACCTTCGAGCAGTATCTAAAAGATGGTTTAGTTCCTAGACGTCTCAGGTGGGACATCCCACCAAATGATGGGTTGATGGACCAGGACTCAGTAGATGAGTGGTTCAGGTTTTTTAACGAGAAAGGGTTAGAACTACTGCAATTTCTACTAAAAAGAAAACAGAGAAAAATTAAAATTGTAGAACAAAATATCGAGCAAATTAAGAGCGATCTGGAGCTATTTAAAGACTCTACGGAATTTCTCACTCTAACTACACAGCCGAATAAAGATCTGACTAAGAAAGACAAGGAAGTCCAAACTAGAAAGAGCAAAAAATATACCAGAGATATGGGAGATTTTAAAAATGACCAGGTCTTCAGATGGCAGAGTCAATTGGGACGTTTAGATCCCATTTCCACATACTCTACACCTGAAAGACCTATTAGACTGGAGGCAGCTGCACCTCCAGTCAATTCTGCTTCTGTATCATACAAGTTACCCTCAACGAATGGGCAGACTAAAAATAAGATGAATGATCCCTCAAAGTTAAATAAATCCAATGATGGGCAGAATTTTCCCAAACAATCGACACCCCAACAGCCAGAAAGTAGACCGTCACATAACCCCTATACTCCTAAAAAGGGGTGGAAGAAACCTCACTGGAAAAAAGCCAATAATAAGAGGTCTAATCATGCTGACAATTGGCAACACCCCCCTTACGAACAACCTCGAGGCCCATATCACCCTCCATACAGTAGAAATCCTGCACCTTACTACGACTACAACCGTAGAGAAAGAGATGATTGGGGACCGCCACAGGCGTACCAGCGACCATATGACCAATACTCCGTCCCCACGTATAACCACTACGCACCACTCAGAGATTATAGAGATGATGAAAGAGAAGATAATTACTACCAGACCTATTACCCTGACTCACATGAGAAGAGGGCTTTTTTAGGGAGAGGTCTGGATCATCATCCCCCAAGGGCGAGAGATATACAAGAGGAAAGAGAAGTAAGTCCAAAAAGAAGAGAGGCAGAAGAGCGGGAGCGCGAGAACAAGCGAAAAAGAGAATAAAAGGCGAAGGGGTGTTCAACCTAAGCGGTGTCCCCCTAACAACAGAAGAAATCGCTGTACTGGATAAGGGTCTTAAATTTGCCCCCAAAAAGAACTTGGACAAGTTTCAGACCTACGTAAATATCCAGAAGTACATTAGAGGACTCAATATAAAGAAATATCTGATTAATAACCCCATAAAAACTCAGGCCCCCCCACCCAATGAAGTTGCACACAGAACTTTAAGAAATAAGTCGGTTTTTAACCCACAAATTAATAATAATAAATTTGTTGACGTTTTTAAAAAGATTGTTGTTGAAGATTTAAAGGTCCTAGAGATTAAGAAACAGAAAGAACCAAATTACATGAAATGCGGAATGAAGCGGCTAAGTGAGCGGAAAGATATAGTGATCCGCCCGGCTGATAAAGGAGGAGGAATTGCAATACTACTAAAAACCCAATATAATGAAAATATGGCAAAATTACTAAATGACCCTAAAACCTATACACCGTTACCAAAGAATCCTGTTTTCAGAGGAAGAAAAGAGCTCGAATTGGTGGTGCATTTGGGTTTAAAAAAGTCAATTCTGAACAAAAAAGGAGGCTCAGTACCTTATACCAGAATCAGTAAGGACACCAATTATATATTACTTGCCGAAAATTCATAAGGATAAAATTAACCCCCCTCCTCGACCAATAGTAAATGGCATAGACTCACTTACCTCAAGAATAGGATCGTATATAGACAACTTTCTGCAACCAGTAGTCAAAAGGACGAAAGCATATCTTCAAGATACAAAACATGTTTTACAAATCTTGGAAGAATTTTCAAATGACGGCCCGTTTATTTTAGCGACGGCAGATGTGACCTCGCTTTATACCATAATCCCCCACCACGAGGCTTGTGAAGGTGTGAAATGGGGCCTAAGAAGACATTCCCAACTTGCCTGCTTTCAAAGAAAGTTTATAGTCAAATGCCTCGACTTTTGTTTAAAGAATAACTATTTCTGGTTCGATCGAAAGTTTTACCACCAAGCGACAGGCGTCGCAATGGGCGCAAAGTTTGCCCCCAGTGTCGCCGGATTGTTTATGGCGAAATGGGAGGAAAACGCAGTTTTCTCTGACACACCGTGTGAACTGATAATGTACAGACGATACATCGACGACATAATAGTGTTGTGGAAAGGAAGTAGCGCTAGTCTGAACGAATTTCAACAGAGGCTGAACCTCAACGATTTAAATATAACGTTGACGTGGAACACAGACGAAAAAGAAATAACGTTCCTGGACCTGACAATTATACAAGAAGATGGCAAACTGCAGACTAAAACGCACTTCAAAAGCGTCGACAAAAACAGTTATCTCCCGGTCACAAGTTGTCACCATCATAACTGGCTTTTTAACATTCCCAAAGGCCAGTTTATGAGACTGAGGAGAAATTTCAGTAAAGAAGATGTATTCTTGGAGCAGGCTAGCTCTATGGGTCAGAGATTCTGCGATAAAGGCTATGACAAGAACGTAATCCTGGAAAAAATAACAGAAGTTAAGAATATGGATCGCCGGAACCTCCTCAAAGAGAAAGAAAAGAGTATTGAACTGGATAAAAGTAAAAACAAGAAATCGAAAGAAGGAAGAATAATTCTTGACTATAACAGCCAATATAAAAGTATAGAAAAAATAATAAAAAGACATTGGCACATTCTATTGAATGACAAGGACTTACATGAAGTTTTACCTTCAAGACCACATTTCACATATAGACGTGCCCCAACCCTAAGGGATATGTTGGTAAAAAATATACCAGACCCCCCCGGGAATAACTATACGTTTTTTACGGGTAAGGGGTTTTACCCATGTAAGCGGTGCTATGCATGCACAAGGGCAAGTAAACCTACAAAAGTCTTCGAATTTTCGTCCACAAGTACTGGTAACGCATACAAAATTAGAGACTTTATATGCTGTAATACAGATGGCGCTGTATATGCTCTTGAATGTAGCTGCGGCCTACAATATGTTGGCCGCACAAAGAGACCTTTAAGGATTAGGCTCAAGGAGCATATACAGAACATTCAAAAGGGTTATGATAAGCATAGTGTCTCCAAGCACTTTGCTATTCACCACAAAAAAGACCCCAAAGATTTAAAATTCTGGGGCATCACCCCTTATGTCAAACATTGGAGGGGTGGACATAAAGTAAGGACTTTAAGCCAAATAGAGTCAAAGTGGATATTCACCCTTGATACTTTTGCCCCTAGAGGATTGAATATTGAGTTCGACTTGAATTGTTTTATCAGTAATTTTTAGTGCCTTTTATTCCACCTCCCGTTCTGTTCACTGAATTTTAATTAATTTTCTAAATCTCGACTTTTATTTATTTTTTATTTTTTAATTTTAATTCGCGTAACTTCGTTTTATATTAAATTTAATCTCTATAGATATTGACTTAGTGTATAGATACTTCTAGCTGATTATGTTGTCAATACACACGTCATTTCCGCGATCCTTTTATCTATAGATATATATATTTTTTTAATATAGGACTGTGCCTCTTTTAAAAGTCTGTTTTTTTAACTAATTTTATTGGTTTACTATTTTTTCTGGTCTTTATCGCTTTATTGTATTTATTTATATGTATGCATATTTTTACATATGTACATATGCATATATATATATATATATGCAGAATTGCCCCATCTCTAAGTGTACATATGCACATATTTGGGTGTCTAGAAATGATTGTCGGTTACTAACGACTTGCTACTGCCATCTGTGAGGTTCTCTGGCATCCTAAAAAGTAAGAAACTTACTACTGCCAGGTGTGATGTTTTTTGGCATTTTATAAAGCAAGAAACATTGTTTTGTTTCTTTAGGTTCTCCTATATAATCAAATTAAAGGCCGCGCCCCGTGCTAGTATTAAGATGGCTTGCCACCAAAACAATGGCCGTTCCTCATTGCTATCCGAGGGCTTTGAGAAAATGGCTGTTGATATATTTATATATGTGAATATAGAGCACTTGTTCCGTTTTCCAATATTGGATGTGGAGGGACATCGTGTTTGCACATATATCGTTCCTCCCAAAGCACGTTTTTAATTAGGGGCTCCATATAATTCGTCCGTTTTTCTCTAAGCAATCTATGTCTGGCCGTTCGTTTTCTCCTTATCTACACTACATGGATCCGCTCCAATGAATCACTTCGAGCGGACTGTAGTGTTAAACATAAAGTCGGATACACCCATGTAATTGACTCGCTCCTTTAACACACGCCCTAACCATGCTAATAGTGGGCGTTCCGACTGTTTCCCGTCTTTCTTGACCGTACGTCCAGTTATGTAAATAGTGGGCGGACGTGCGTTCCCCATCTTCCTCGATCGTACGTTTAGTTATGCTAATTGTGGGCGGACGTACGTCCGCCCAGTACACTTAAAAGCACTGCCGTCCCTTTCACAATTATCCCAGTTGAAGTCCATACGAGACGTAACGCGTAGGAGAACGGAAGTGACGTCTGTACCTAAGGAAATCGTTCAGATCTGTTAAGCTGTGTGCTCGTTTACTCGTTCCTCTATGTGAGTAATTTTAGCTATTTTAATAAAATATTTGACTGAAATACTACACCATGGAGGCTCTCCTTTACTTGTTGTTTTGAGCATTTCTACACTGGCCACAACTACAAGGGTGAACAGCATCGTTAGAAGCTCCCATCCACAGCCCCGCTGACCCCCCTGAGTTTTCCCTGCAATATTTGCTGTTCTGCTGCATACCTTGCAGCTGCAAGGTAATTGTTTAGTATAACCAGCACTGGCACGGAACACCGTTGGAGGAGAGTTGCCCCGGCACATTGCACTTTTTTTGCGGCTGTGAAATCACATCGGAAAATTGCATGATTGAACTGTGTATGGGACACTTTATTGAAATTCACGTTTTTGCTGCTATTTTTATTTTTTTAAGGAATGTAATTGAGACATTCCTTTGTTTTTTTCTACACATTTTAGATCACTGATTTTATGTGTTTTATGTGTTTATATGTTTTTGATCACTTAAATTATCACATATACCCTTTCTATTATTTTGCTGCATTGATATCACAGATGTCTATTTAACTTTAATTCATGCACTTTATGGTCTTAAGCACTGTTTCTGCTTATTTTAAGACACAGGAATAATACATATGAACAATATATATTAGTCGTTCAATCTAATACACCCTTTAAGCTTTAAGCACAGCTCACTGAACACTTTAAGAATTATTTATAAGTTTTTTTTATACTATATGTTTTTTTATACTATGTGATTTATATTTATTGTAAGCGTTTTGTTGGTATTTAGGAACTGCTCCACCGCCTCCGGGAATCCTGCGGGCATCATCTGGCCTATTTGTCGGCTCCGGAGTCGCCATGCCGGCCCGTAAACCGCCGAGGGGAGACGAAGGCCCTGTGCTGGACATCCAAGATGGTGCCGCGTCATCACAGCGCGCACGAGGGGACAGCAAGGAGAAGGGTAAGGCGCTCCCTAAGACTCCTAAAGCCCAGGGGAAAGACATTTTATATTATGCCCAGAAGTTGAAAGGGGCGGAGAGGCCCCGGGCGGACGCAGAGCTGGACGCTACCCCCGCTGCTTTTCGGGTACAACAGACGGGGGAATCCTCTGAGCGGGCCCAGCAGGCTGAGGTGGAGCACCATGCCCCTGAGATGGAGGTATTGGAGGAGGGGGACACTGCGGAACAACCCACGCTAGCTGACATTTTGCGAGCGGTGCAGAAATGCACCGCCACGGTACAGACTCTGCAGGAACATTTTGGAAGCTTGAAGGAGGAGGTTGGGCTGATCAGGCATGATATGCAGAAAGTTAGAGATCGCACAACGGCGGTGGAGGGCCGGATCAGCGAAGTGGAGGACAGAATGGTACCCATGGTCAGGGAATTACAGATCACGGCCAGGACCGCGAATGCTAATGAGCTTAAGCATGAGGACATTGAGAACCGCTTGAGAAGGAGTAATATCCGCATTGTTGGATTGCCAGAAAAAACGGAGGGCAGAGATCCTACTGACTTTGTGGAGAACTGGTTGGTGGAAGTTTTCGGCCGTGAGGCGTTTTCTCCTTTCTATTCAATTGAACGGGCTCATCGGGTCCCTCCTAGGCCCTTACCACTGGGCAATCCGCCCCGCACCATGCTGGCTAAGTTGCTTCATTATAAGGACAAGGAGATTATACTGCGTCTGGCCAGGGAGAAGAGGGGCGTTCAATACAACGGGGCAAGAGTCTCCTTTTACCCTGACTTTTCAGCGGAAGTTCAGAGGCGCAGAGCGAAATTTGGGGATGTGAAAAGGAGGCTGCAACGTTTGGGTGCCAAATACGCCATGCTGTACCCCGCCAAGCTCCGAGTGATTGCGGGGGGGGCGGGCGCAATTCTTCGAGTCTGCTACAGAGGCCTCTACGTGGCTTGAGGTGAATGAGCATCTCCTTCGCCAGGATGGAGGGAACGAGGAGGGGGCGGACTGATCCTGCGGCATCTTTGTTTATGGCCCGTGCTGGGAATTTTGTGGATTACAAACCAGTGACCCTCCTGTTTGAGGACTTTTGAAACTATTGACTGTTCTGTGGCTGGCAACATGATCGGTCGGGAGCCGTTTATACAGGACTGAGCAAATGGAAGCGCTATCAATGTTATTGAAGAAGGTGCCTTCGCCGACGGAGCGCACTTTCGGTGCGGAACCACTGGCCGTAGTATGCCTGTTGCAACATGGACCGGTGAGGGGTTGTGTTTATACCCTAAAGCCGCGTACACACGAGCGGACTTTTCAACGTCCAAAGTCCGACGGACTGAGTCCGTCAGACTATTCGATCGTGTGTGGGCTGCAACGGACTTTTGACTCGCCAAAGTCCGAAGGACTTTAGAATATGGAACATGCTTCAAATTTTCCCGACGGAACTCCGCCGGACCCGGGTCCCTTCGAAAACTCCGCTCGTGTGTGTGCTATTCCGACGGACTAAAACCGACGCTAGGGCAGCTATTGGCTACTGGCTATGAACTTCCGTATTCGAATCCAGTCGTACGTCATCACGTTCGAATCCGTCGGAGTTTAGTGTGATTGTGTGTGGCCAAGTCCGCTCCGCCGAAAAGTCCGTCAGAACTCCGTCAGAACTCCGGCAGAACTCCGACGGAACTCCTTCGGAAGTCTGTCGGACATAAGTCCTCTCGTGTGTACGGGGCTTTAGACTTTATTTGAAGTTTTTTCAGTTTGGTTTTTTTCTTTCTAACATTATTCTCGCTCCTGCGGGGGGTGAGGGGTCATCACTACAGTATTATGGAAGAATCACACAGAAGAGTACACCGAGTCAAGCCCAGCAGACAGACTGCCGCATAGAATTTGGGTGGGGGAGTTGGGGTTTAGATGGTTTTTATCTCTGGGGATGTTGCCTGATTTTTGAATTTCTCCGGGACTGTATATTATGGTATTCCCACTATGGGGTTGGGGGAGGATCTGGGAGGTGTAAG
Organism: Lithobates pipiens; assembly: GCF_037356315.1. Taxonomy (NCBI): domain Eukaryota; kingdom Metazoa; phylum Chordata; class Amphibia; order Anura; family Ranidae; genus Lithobates; species Lithobates pipiens. Next base: position 265,981,635 of record NW_027507784.1, on the reverse strand, counting down.
AACCGGGTATGCCGAATGCAGTATAATATGTTTATGGAGGAAATATTCTGTATAGTTCATTTAGCTGATGTGCCGGGATGACGTCTATTCCTATATTGTCCTGGAATGTGAGGGGCCTTGGGGACCCCCTAAAACGTACTATGGTTTCCACGGCCATTAGAAAACATCTGCCGGGTATTTGTGTGCTGCAGGAGACCCACCTGACTCCGGGAACGGTGTCGTGCCTGGGGTTTGCATGGGTGGGGTGGGCGCATCACTCCACCCACACCTCCCATTCAAGGGGGGTGAGTGTGCTGGTGCATCGTACCCTTGATTTTCAGCTGCTAGCTTTGGAGGTTGATCAGGAGGGGAAATATGTATTTTTGATGTGTAGAGTGTCACGATTGCAATTTATTCTTGCTGCGGTGTATGTACCCCCTCCGTTCAGTCCCCCGGTTCTTCGTGCCCTATTAACTTTTTTATTAGCTAACCCGGGGACCCCTATGGTATTGGTGGGCGATCTCAATGGTGTTCTAGACCTTGGCCTAGATAGACACCCTCCTCCTCCAGCGGGTGGGGGCATACATTCTACGGCCTTGGCAAGGTTCCTGGGGGAGGTGGGCTGGATGGACCCGTGGAGGCTCAGGAACCCGACCGAGCGGCAATTTTCATGCTTTTCCAAGACGCATTTTTCTTTGTCTAGGATTGACATGTGCTTGTGCTCGGCCGCAGCGTTCCAACATGTGGAAAGGGTACAGTATTTGACCAGAAGTATCTCTGATCATTCCCCCTTGTTAGTTCACATAACGGTTAACCTGGCTTCCACTTTACAGAGGGCCCCATGGAAACTTAATGCTTTTTGGTTGCACCTTCTTCCTCCCACTAACACTATTGAAGCGGACGTGGAGGCCTACTGGCAGAGACATGCTGAATATACAGATTCGAACGCTGCCTGGGACGCTTTTAAAGCCTTCCTACGGGGGCTGTTCATAACTGAGGTCAATGCCATTAAACATGCTACATCTGCCCAGAGGGATCAAGCTGACCAGTTGATTAGACGGCTGGAGGCGGAGTATATTGCTGGCTCGGGGGGGACCACTCGGGAGGCTTGGGTAGCTGCACAGGATGCTATTAACAGAATGGATGCCTCCAAAGCGAACCAAAACAGATTTTTTAATAGGCTGGCCTTTTTTGAGGAGGGGGAGCAGACGGGCAAGCTGCTGGCGACGTTGGTGCACTCTCAGCGGTCCTCCCCATCTATTGGGGCTGTGCGCGGCAGGTCGGGCAGGTTGGTTAATACTCCTGATTTGGTGATGAGCGAGTTGGTAGGCTTCTACTCTGAACTCTATGAGTCCAAGTTGACGCGTACTATGGATGAAGTTCGGGAATTTCTACAGGGGATAGAGCTACCGTGTTTAGCGGATTCCCAGGTGGAATTTCTTGAGGAGCCTATTACAATGGAGGAGATGTTGTTGGCTGCCAACTCGTTCCCTAACTCTAAAGCCCCGGGGGATGATGGCATCCCGATAGAGGTGTATAAACAGTTTGGGGAAGTACTTTTGCCTCAACTGCTCCGTACCCTGAATTTGGCTAGGGAATCACACTGCCTTCCAGAGTCAATGAGAAGAGCCAGCATTGTGCTGCTTCTTAAGCCAGGGAAAGATCCGTTGGATCCCGGTTCGTATAGGCCGATCTCGCTGCTACAGAATGATATCAAGATCCTTGCTAAAGTGCTAGCTCGGAGATTGAACACGGTGATCGCCTCCCTCATTCATCCGGACCAATCGGGCTTTATACCCGAGCGGTCTACGGCAATTAACCTCCGCCGCTTGTATCTTAATGTGCAGTCCCGTGCTGATAATGTGGGGGACAGGGCATTGTTGTCGCTCGACGCCCATAAGGCTTTTGATAGCATTGAATGGGGATACCTGTGGGCGACTCTCGAGAGATTCGGGTTTGGGCCTGGTTTTCTATCCTGGGTACAACTACTGTATAATTCGCCATCGGCGGTCATCAGGGAGGCGGGGAGGGTGTCAACTTCTTTTCCCTTATTCAGAGGGACCAGGCAGGGGTGCCCTCTGTCCCCTTTACTTTTTGCTCTCGCTATCGAGCCTATGGCAGTCCTGGTGAGAAGCAACCCCTTGATAACGGGTTTTAAATATGGGCAGTTGCATGAAAAACTGATGTTATACGCTGATGATGCTATGTTGTTACTGGGGGATACCTCTGGGTCTTTGGTTGAGGCTATGAGAGTGGTTCAGCACTTCGAGTCGTTCTCGGGTCTGGTGATTAATTGGACCAAATCACATCTTATGCTACTAGATGCCCCCTCCCCTCGGGATCCTACGCGGTATGATATCCCAGTCGCTGATAAATTTAAGTACTTGGGGATCTGGGTCACCCCGCGACCTTGTGACTATTTGTCACTGAACCTTTCCCCGTTGCTGAGTAGGATCAGAGATAAAGCGAAAGTTTGGGCTAAATTGAAAATGTCGCTGGTAGGCAGAGTGAACCTTATTAAAATGATTTTTATGCCACAATTACTGTATATCTTACATAACACTCCCATGGTGATCCCGCTTAAAATGTTTAGAATTATTAACTCCTTATTTAGGGCATTTATCTGGCTTAACAAACCTCCTAGGATACGTCTGGAGCAGCTTCAGAAACCCAAGGAGGCGGGGGGGCTGGCTCTGCCCAACCCGTGGCTTTATTATCTAGCGGCTCAATTACAGCATATTGCCCGTGCCGTGGTAAACGGCCGGGAAACAGGTGAGGGGGTGGGGAATCCCGCCACCGCTCTTCTGACCCATGGTGCGGGCTTGGATGGGGTGGTGGCGGGTCTGGAAACCCTATCGTTCGCCAAGTCTAACAGGCTCTTTCCAACGTATGCCCTACTTCAAAAAATATGGAATAAAACACGTCAATTGCAGAATGTGGAGGGCTTTACGGAGTATAGCCCGATATGGCATAACCGGTACTATGGGGAGATGGTCGGTTTGACTTGTGCTGAACGTTGGAGGCGCTGCGGAGTGACTCTTATGTCTCAAATTTTTAATGGGGGATCACTGCTCTCTTTTGCAGAACTGAGGGAAAGATATGGCGTCCCTCAGGGTATGTATTTTTACTACTTGCAATTGAGCCATGCTGTCACGGCTCAAGCTGGAAACAATCCCTGGAGGCAATCTCCCACCCCAATTTTTCGGTTTGTGACAGAAGTTACCAGTTTTAAAGGTTTTATATCCAGTTCCTATAACATGTTACTAAACGCATCTATGCCGGGTTTCCCTGCAAGGGTGATCGCCTCCTGGGAGAGGGATGTGGGAGTATTTGAGGAGGACCAATGGGTGGAAGCCTTACAGGCAATACAGGGTTGCTCATTGAATACGGCACAGCGCTTATCGCAACTATACATTGTTATGAGGGTGCACCGAACGCCGGCCAGACTGTATAGGATGGGGATTGGGGAGGGAGACCTTTGTACCAGATGTGCCAGGGATAGGGGAGACCTCATACATTTACTTTGGCGCTGTCCCAAATTACATTTATATTGGTCAGGGGTCATCGATACTCTCAATGGGGCCTTCCAGGTGCGGATTCCACAGGATCCAAAGGTGTGCCTTTTGGGTGTGCTGGATGATCTCTCGCTGGAGGCGCCGGTTAGGGAGGCCCTGGGGAGAGCTCTTTTTCAGGCGCGCAAACTCATCCTTCAACACTGGAGAGCGAGTGACCCCCCGAGGTTGAAGGAATGGATAACTCAGATGGGGAACGTGTTAAGTATGGAAAAGTATATTTACCAACACCGAGGCCGAGCGGGACGCTTTGAGCGACTGTGGGGACCCTGGCTTGATACCCCCGGGTTATCACCCCTGGAGCTGGTTATGGGACGGTTGCTTAGTTAGGGGGTATAGGGCAGGCCATACGAGGGTATGTGTTGTTGCGGGGGAGGGGGGGGGGAGCAGGTAATAGGGCTGCGGCCCGTCTGGACAATCTTGACCTGTATCTGTGGTGTCATGATCGATTAGGGTGATATTTAATACCGCTTGCGGAATATGACTTTGCTATGTACAAGGTGTCATTATGTGTATGCTGTTTGACTATGTATTCTCTGCTGCTTATGTGATGACCTGTGTGTATTTGTGTGTTAATAAAATCCGTTTTGATAAAAAAAAAAAAGCAGCAGAGCAGACCATTACTTTGTTTGCACTTTGCTGAATAAGAATAATACCGCATGACATGTGATCCTTCTGCAAGCATTATGTTCTTTTTCTGCTCTGCTCAATTTATATTCTTTCTTTTAAAAATTGCTCTAATAATTCCTGCACAACAGTTGACTACTGGTCTAGTAAAGGCTTAGGCCGGCCGGGGTGCATTTGGCAATTAATTTGCAATTTAAATTGTTTTTCTTTTTCCATAGAGACAAGGCTGCAATGCCACTCACCTCACTTGCAGCTCCGCTCGGGCTGAGGAACGGAGCCGCCGACGTCACTTCCGGCTTTCGGCTGCTTCACGAAACCCGGAAGTGACCTACCTGTCTTTGAATGACAAGGCTCCCGCCCGTAGAATCACAGTGATTTTACAGGCGGAAGCTAGTTAGCGTTCTACATTGCGCCGCAAGGCGGGTTAAAAACCCGCAAATGAAGCACCATGGATGCAATCTTGTGAGTGCGCCATGGCGCACACACGCGGGCCACTGCGCACACACGTGTGCTATTGCGCACACACACGTGCTGCTCCATCGGGCCGTGCACGTGCATGTGCCGGAGCGCCAATCCGCCGCACAAGCGTGCAGGAACATGACGGATGCGGCTGGAAAAAAACCTTTTCTTGCACCATCATTGCAGCCTCAATGTGCCCGTCATTGCAGCCTCAATGTGCCCATCATTGCAGCCTTTCTTTTGTTGGTATAATCAAAGGGGTGAACAGCGATGATCAGCAGACATAAATAGGACCCTCAGAGGCAAAGTAAAAACTTTAAAAAAAAAAATGTTCACCAAGGCATACAGCAGTCAATTGATGGTCATGCAGAGACTTGGTGCTGTCACCTGGAGGCTGGAGCCGCATGGATGACACTTGACACAGTGACACAGGAGCTTAGGGAAACCCAGCACAAAGCCGTTGGACAAAGAACACAGGAGCACCACTGGTGGGAGGTCCGTCCAGGACCGTAAGGCCAGAGGTCTTAAGGGGGAACCAAACTGCAGGCACAGGAACTGTTGGGGCCAGTATACAGCAGCCACTCGCACTGTGTACAAAGCCTGAACATGATGTCACAGCCTGGCAGAAGTCAGCCAAAGGAATCTGAAGAGTACAGGCAAACCCTGCTGCTGGCGCCAATTAGGAAATGCAGATGCCAAGGACTGGAGACACTACATGTTTCGGCGACACACCCCTTCTTCAGGTTACAATAAACAAAAAAAGGAGGAAAAAAGGTCTACTGGTTCTGCGTGCAATAGGTATTACACGGGACTGTCCTCTAACCTCTATCAAACTGCATAAAACAAAAAAACAGGTCCCTAAAGGCAGGTAACCCAAAAGAAAGGGAGGCTCACTGAGGGACAGTACACCAGAATCTCAAAGCAAGGCTTAATTTATTTGAAATTTTTTTCCTTAAAAATTGGATATAATTCACACAGTACACCTTTAAATCACTAACCTTCTTTAGGTTAGTCTGATTAGTCGGCTGAGTGTGAACATTAAATAGGGAAAAAATAAGTGTGGGAGGGGGAGGAGCTAGCAGCCCCTGTCATCCATTCGGCCAATGGCGGCTGGTGAAGTTCTTGGATGGGGGGGGCGCCAGACTCCATCCATCATTTTGGCCACTCCCACTTCTCATAAACCATGCCCCTTATTTAATCCAGCCAATTCTTCCCCTGTATTCCACTTCCTTCCACCGATAGTGTCAGGAGACGGCGCAGCACTCACGTATGTGTTCGCTTCTGCATGCAAGCGTGTCGGGACTGGGTGCTTTAAAAAAAAAATTTAAATGGTGTCACTTTTATTCCTATTACAAGGAATGTAAACATCCCTTGTAATAGAAAAAAGCATGACAGGTCCTCTTAAATATGAGATCTGGGTCAAAAAGTCCTCAGATCTCATATTTACACTAAAATGCAAAAAAGGTTTATAAAAATGTCTTTGCCAGCAAATTAACTGTGAGTAACAAGCAGCAGAGCAGACCATTACTTTGTTTGCACTTTGCTGAATAAGAATAATACCGCATGACATGTGATCCTTCTGCAAGCATTATGTTCCTTTTCTGCTCTGCTCAATTTATATTCTTTCTTTTAAAAATTGCTCTAATAATTCCTGCACAACAGTTGACTACTGGTCTAGTAAAGGCTTAGGCCGGCCGGGGTGCATTTGGCAATTAATTTGCAATTTAAATCGTTTTTTTTTTTCCATAGAGACAAGGCTGCAATGCCACTCACCTCACTTGCAGCTCTGCTCGGGCTGAGGAACGGAGCCGCCGACGTCACTTCCGGCTTTCGGCTGCTTCACGAAACCCGGAAGTGACCTACCTGTCTTTGAATGACAAGGCTCCCGCCCGTAGAATCACAGTGATTTTACAGGCGGAAGCTAGTTAGCGTTCTACATTGCGCCGCAAGGCGGGTTAAAAACCCGCAAATGAAGTACCATGGATGCAATCTTGTGAGTGCGACATGGCGCTTCTCATAGTGCACTGCGACCAGCTCCACAGTGCACTTGCATGTTAAATCACTTTTTATTTTTATTTTTTAAACGTCTTAAAGGGCCCTTTTTTTTTTTACTTTTTTTTTTTTACTTTTTTTTATTATTATTATTATTTATTTTTTATTATTATTATTTATTTTTTTTACACACTACATGAAGGTGGGCGGAGTGGATAGTAACAATATATATATTTATCTCTCTTTACTGGGAACACACGATTGGTCTCCTCTCCCACAGATCCACGTCCCTGCTCTGTGACCATTAATCGCAGGTGCTTGGCAGACATCGTGGCCACCAGGCACGAGCATTGGCTCCCGAGTGATGCGACAGCCACCCAGGATGAGAGAGATACCTTGCAGCTGTCATTTGACCATACGCGGGATGGGAAGAAATTAAAGCGTAACTCCACTTTTGTTGAGAAAAAACATTCCCCTCTGGGTGATCTATATACATTGCAAGGATTGTAACAAACTTTGTTGCAGATTCCTACCTTTTGCTATTCTGAAGAAATCCATGTTTGTTTCTCTGTGCCTCTGTTCTAAGTGAATCTAATGGGAGCGAGTGGTTCCATAATTACACTGCCAGGTGTGGAGCTACAGGGCACTAATGAGTAAATGTGCTGGGCCTGCATCCCTTTTGATGTGTTTCTATTGAAAGTATCTCTCAAAAAATTACATTGTTGCAAGGGATGCCTGAAATCTGATTTGTATCTTAGGCAGACTTCTGGGAAAATTTGTGAGCCAATCACACAAGCTGAAATTATTCTTCTGGGAAGTGGTCAGTACACATTCTGTGTACAGAAAACTCCAGGTAACCATATTGCAATTTATTCTCAGAAAATTACATTGGCTGCAGATTGAAAAGTTAAGGTAATTTTTAATAACATTCAATTACAAAATGATTAGTGTCGCAATTATATGCACTATATTATTGTTTATTTATTTGCTTTTTTTATCCCCATGAAAGTGGAGTTACCCTTTAAACTTAGGCCTCCAGCCACAACACACCAGCTTGGAGACAATCATCATCTGCAGTGACCTCCATTTACATATTCCGAGTTAAACCCCTCATTAACCGAAATGTACCCCAGATTCCCATACCACCGATGGATCCCAACCAATCTATAACCCAGAATTTTCCTCCTCCTCCAAAGACCCACAACTGCCAGGGTGCCATGATAGCCACATGTCAGAAAACCACAAACATTAGGGAGGGCAGGTGGGAAGCTTCTTCTTCTCTATGCAGCACCTGACTGGCCTCTCACCATCTGCTTCTCCCCCTAAGCCTTATGGGACCCCTCCCAGCCCCAGACCACAACCCCCTGATTTAAAGCAACCTAACTGCCCTACCTGCCCTACCATTTTACTCTTTCCCTACTCTAGTATTATCCACCCTGTCACGCTGCCCCTACGCTAATTTTATTCTTTTCTTTTTCTCAGAGACTCCCTTGACATGTGTAGGATAGATGACCTCCAGCATTTCCCAAACCTGATAGACCATCCCCTCCAACCCCCCAACTATACGATAAAATGGCCATATCAGCTTTTTACTTAACAAAATACATAACTTCCATAAAAATCATACTTAACATAACAATCAGACAGAAAGTGAGAAAATAAAGCTTGGTGGTCTTTGAGGGCAGCAAAACACAACCTGGTAAACGCTGCACGTAATCCATGTCATTTTCAGCCTTTTGGTACAATGCATCTTAGTACGACTCTGTTTCCCATGTCTTCCCGTAACACAGACATGACCATCATCCTTACATTCTTAGCTCCACAGCTCGACTGTCTGATAATGGGATTAATCTTTAATAACAATAGAGCTTGGTTGCTTTCACAATCAGCCAATCAAGCACAGGCAAACAGGAGGAGTTATACAGATCTCACTCAATGAACGACTAGGGCGGTGTATGAGTGTGTCTATGCAGGGGCAGTGTGTATGATTTCCCACCCTTTGTACCTGTAAGCCATGCTCTCCAGTAAGACAAAAGAAACCACATGGCTGGCCTTGAAATCATGGACGCCGCCTGACCATAACGCACCCAAAGCCTCCCATTTTTACAGTTGGCGTGAATCCTTATTCTGCATTGTTCAGAGAACAACGAATACCCGAATTATACTACCATTCCCGAGGATGGGAGATTATCTGCAGAGACACACCAGACCCTACCCAAGTGTTGATCAGACACATAGAGCAACACGAGCATACTTCCCCCCATAACCGATAATGTCTTTGCAGAGTAAACACATTCCACCCAGACGAACATTGCACAGAGGCCCTTTGCTAGCGGACATATCCCCACTGTGCAAACACTTCTCTGCAACCTCAGTAAGTTTTCCACTACCAAAACGGGTCTCAACTGATGTCAGTCTGCCCCAGTCCGCTCTTTAGAGCGGGCTACAGGAGAACTAACATTGGGAGACACTGTGACAATACATATTAAATACATCTTAATAAAATTTCCACAACACCTCCATTCATACATACATATTCCGAGTTAAACCCCTCATTAACCAGAGAATCCCATACCATCGGTGAGTCCCGACCATTGTATAATCCAGAGCTTTCCTCCTCCTCCAAAGACCCACCACTGCCACAGCACTTAAGGGGTAAAGCCTTACCCTTGCATGCCCCTCCACACCCTTAATGCTCTCTGAATTCCCTCCTGCAACCCCAGGGACCACAGATCAATGCCTACCATGTTGAGGTGCACCCCGTCACTCTGAAGATACCACTAGGTATCTACTTCCAGCTCCCAATGCCAAATAGCCAAGCCCTCATTGTGAGTTACGAACCTACCCAGGCCAAATGCCTAGACATCCTGACCACAGTATCAGCATCCCAGGAAATTCTGTGCATAGATGCAAGAGATCAAATTTTACATCACGTATAAGCTCATGCATGGACCTGGTCCCAGATCATTGCCACCCACATGTAGCACCAAAATGTCAGGGGATCTATCAAGGAGAGAAAACCAAAGCAACTCCAGCACCATCCTGCTCCACAGCATGCCAGGCACCCCGATCCAATGAACCTGAGCCTCCTGTCTGGGGATTCTCAGCTGCCTACCATTAGGCCAGACATCTGTTTGTCTGGCCCCCAAAAACATGTAGGAATGACCCAGAATCTAAATGAGGCTGACCTCGCCATCTGTAAAAGATGAAACAAACAAAACACGTAACAGCATAATTCCCCCCGATCCCCATCCACACAGGCGAACATAAACCCCTAACTAAGCACTAATCCAGCAACAAATGTAAGTGAATGTAGAGATTAAACCTGTCAGAACTGATGCCGAAATTAGTGGGAAGCATAGCCCTGAGGGTCATGACCCGCAGCCATTAGATACCTCAAGGAACTATCACAAGGAAAGAACCCCCCCCCAAAGCCAGACGTACTGAAAGGAAGGACTCCACTGCCCTATACGGACAAATGAGCGAATCAGGAATGTGAAACACAACAATTCACATGCCTTTGCCGCTCTGGTCAGTTTTAGACCACCATATCCATTCGCTAACCAAATCTCATGAACAAGACACCTCTTGCACCAACAGACCCCCTTGAGCCCGCTTGGAAGGACTGACCAACTCACCTGCAACTCCCCAAAGAAGGAAAGTGCAAATGCTACCCAAAATAAGGAACATTCATAATCTGAACAAAAAGGTCACGCAACATGGATAAGGAATCCAGGCGATGACCGTTCCTGCGGCTCTCCCCTTGATAGTCTGCTAAACCCAAAATTCCTTTGTGTAGTCCCTGTAACCTTGCAGCTTAAATAAGAAGGTCAAACCCACCAACTTATGATCAAGAGCTGATGCTGAAACCCCACACTCCAGCCTCAGAGTAAGGAAATAGAGGATTGCATATTTAAACTCCCAACTGGCAAGAACCAACCCCTGTCCTGTAAACAAGGGCTAACCATACCCGCCATACCTTAGTATAGGCAGACCAAGTAGCTGTACTCACTGAGCATTGGATCTACCTCACTGCGACTCCAAAGCAGTGCTTCACAGCCAGTCAGGACAGGGAACCCCAGGTTGCTCCGCTTCCAGGGTCAACTCTCAGAACCTGTCCCACTGAAAGCGAGACAAAGCATCAGCCAAAGTGTTATTCACCCCAAGGAGGTGCTGTCACAGTCCTTACCGTGCCATGTAGACAGCCAGACTTGGTCACGCCCCAAGTGGCTCGAGGAGGTTTTGAACCCATGACGTTCTGTTTACTGCTCCTGTAGCTTTGCCTCTGAGCTACACCTCAGTTAATTATTCAGCCTGGTTTCTAGCTATGCTTTGTCCTGCATGTAGTACTGAGGCCTATACTCTGGATCTTGCTTTCCAATTAGTATCTGTCTCTCCTAGTTCATCTGAGGCAGTTTATCTAATCAGCTGTGTATAAAACACTGCCTCACTCTGAGAACTTGGTCAGTTCATTGTCTCTTGTATTGACAAAGGTTCCTGTGTTCCTGTGTTCCTGTGTTCCTGTGTTCCTGTGTTCCTGTGTTCCTGTGTTCCAAGACTGACCTTGGCTCTGTTGATCGTTTATTCTGACTTTTGGAATCCCTGACTACAGCTTCACCTCGACAATCCTTTGGTAAATTCCTGTCTCTGTGCCCCCGTGCACAGATTCACAGCCCAGGTAGCTTTTTCTTCTTCTTCTTTTTTTTTTTTTTGCGTTTTGGCCAGGGAATAATAGGAGGACTTGCTAGTGTGGCCTGGCTTCCTTGAATCATTCAATGGACGCCCTTTATGGATGTCTGTGCCTATTGTTAAAGGGGGCTTCCAGATTCTGATAAGCCCCCCTGCCCCAAAGCACCCATCCCCCCCATGTTGAGGGCATGCTGTCAGGGCTGGCTTAGCCCTTCCTCCTCTGGGCTGGCCGCTCAGCTGTCGGCTAATTGCCAGCTCTCTTCTCTCTCCACAGTTACCAGCTGTTCCCGATGATGCTCGTCTGGCCTGGCTATTTAAAGTCTTCCAGCTCATTTTTCCTTTGCCTTCACGTTTGGTCACATCACTAGGAACCATCTCCTGCTGTTGTTTCAAGACTAGCTTTCTTACATCCCATCCTGGCTTCCATCCTGCTTGCGGTTGCTCTCCTTGGATCCCTGACGTCTGGACTGGCTGATTACCCGATCTGGTTTATGAACTTTGGACTGGCTGACTACCCGATCTGGCTACTGGACTCTGGCTTGCTTGACTACGCTTTTTCCTATTTACCTTTTTTATTTTTATTAATAAGCAAGTGTGATTTGATTGTACTTCTGTCTCCGTCTGTTTCATGGTTCCTGACACAGCCTGGTATGGTTTGGGGGGACGCTCCCTGGGGGGGACCCTACGCCATTTTTTTCTATTTTTTTTTTTTTAAAGCCGGCATTTTTTTTTTACATTCAGTGGGAAATCAGCTGACAGCTGATGACTTATCAGTTGCTAAGGACGTGGCCCTCTCCTTAGCAACCAGCTATATACAGTGTAAAAAAAATAATTAAAAAAATCGCAAAACGAAAATCGTGGTAAAACGCGGTACTTGTGTTTTGTATGCGGGTCCATTGAATTCCATTACATGCAAAACGCTGCATTTTGCAGGAAAAAAAGTCCCCAACCCTTTCCAAAAACGTAGAGGCACTAAAATGCATTGATGTGAACATGTTCCATAGGAACCCATGTTAAAAAAAATTCCCTGCATTTCTGCAAAATGCGTCAAAAAAAGCATTAGTGTGAATCATCCTTTGGGTAGGAGCATGCAAGCGCTTGATGCAAAAAAAAAGATTCAACGCTTGAGGTAACATTTAGCCCTGGCAGAGGCACTCTAACATACACATAGCAACTAGTTTCCATGCTTGTCATTGTTCGCTTGTCAGTTCCTCTCTAACTACTCATTTACATGTTTATCATTTACATACTTATCTCATATATATATATATATATATATATATATTTATGGTCCAGAGCCCTCTGACCGATACGGATAAGGATGACAAACAAGGTTAACATAAACTCGCTTACTTGAAATGGACCTGAAAGTGTGCCCTGGTCTAACGTACGGTATACCAAAATAAGGGGGCATACCCTAGATAGAGAAGTGGGTGATAAATGAAATGAATATGAAATGGAGTGAAATGAGTACTCTCATGAGGAGTATAATGCTTGAGAAATGCCCTGAAAAAGGGGATGGGTGGGTGGGTGTCGCGCACCGGAACCGACGAGGAAGACAGGCGAACGGGCTGGTTATATACCCCACCGGGCTCCTCCCATAATTCCAGGCCACCATACTGGCCTTTCTATTTATGGTCCAGAGCCCTCTGACCGATACGGATAAGGATGACAAACAAGGTTAACATAAACTCGCTTACTTGAAATGGACCTGAAAGTGTGCCCTGGTCTAACGTACGGTATACCAAAATAAGGGGGCAAAAACATTCAGGTAGGGGTTGCATTTTATTGTTTTAAGGTTGTTACTGGGTGAGCTTGACAAAGGCCTGGGCCATCTCCACTTGCGGATTGGGTATGTAACGGGCGAAACAGGTGGACTTCCATCTACCCAACTTCTTGATAACATGGTCCGGGACCCCTTGGCGGGAGGCTGTCGAAGCTGCTCCGATACGAAATGAATGTCTGGAGTAGTGAGCAGGATTGAGGTGAAGGATGCCCAGGAGTATCCTGACATGTTCCATAAACCGGGCAGCGTTCAGAGGTTTAGTGTGAAATGGCAGAAGTGGGCCAGTTCCTGGTTGATCGGCCAGAAGGGTCAACAAGCGGGTGAGAATGGCGACCGGGCACCAGCGGTTGTTGGTCTTATAGAAGTGTATGTCCGTACCTGAGCCAAGCTGCTGCGTCTTGGAGACTGCTAAGTGTAAGACGAAATGGTCTTCGTACCTGACCAGGTGGTGCTTGCACAGCATGCGTGCTGTGGGGCTATTACAGGTAAACTCGCCTGGCCGTAAGAAGCCGTAGAAGGCCAGGTGTATGGCTGCTTGTAAGACGATACTAATGCGGAGACCGAAAGGTGAAGTGGCCAGAATATCTGACATGTTCCTAAAAACGTCTCCTGTGATAGGCAGCCGTTTGGTGCAGGCCATTGGCTGGCGCTTCTGAACGCCGCGCATAACAGCCCGAACGTCGTGGTAAGTAAATAAGGAGGGTTCGGTAGGGTCCTGGAGGGACCTGAAATGTTGTACCCCGGCCAGGTATAGCCGGATCGTATTAAAGGATAACGCCAACTCCGAGTGGCAGTAGGAAATGAAGGCCAGGACTTGCTTGACCCGGGACGTCTCTGTGCTGTGATACGTCATGAAGCGGTTAAAGGCCCTCCAGGCCGATTGATAGGCCTTGCGGGTATTGCGTGAGAGGGAGTGATCGATGAGTTGGGTTGCTGCTAGGAGGTGTGGGGCTAATCCAGGGTCAGTTGAGACCAGTCCGGGATAGCTGCTGATGTTGGTCCGGCTCCGGGCACCTGATCGAAAAATGAGACAAAGTTAAAGCGGGAGAGGGCGTCCGCTGCCTGATTGAATTTACCGGGGATAAAGGAACAATGGACGTTGAACTGAAATAATAACGAGAGCTGGACCAGTTGACGTAGGAAGGACATAATCTCTAGAGACTTGGACCTGCCTTTATTAATGATCTCCGCAGTGGCCAAATTATCTGTTGAAAAGGTCACCGTTTGACCCGACCAACTGCAGCCCCATGTATGTGCTGCAGCTACGATGGGGTATAACTCGAACAGGGAGGACGTCTCGGTGAAGCCAGGAATTGCCAGTATCTGGGGAGGCCAGGGAGCTGCGAGCCAGAGGTGGCCAAAAATTGCCGCAAAGCCCGTGGAGGCCGCTGCGTCGGTCACCACCTGGGGTGAAAGGGAGGACACGGAGGGAATGAACAGGGACACGCCATTCCAAGACGATAGGAATTCCTTCCACATAGCAAGGTCTGCTATCGCCGCAGGATCCAGGCTGAGGACTTGCTCCGGGTCCTGTGAGAGGGACAGTAAGACCAATAGGCGTGACACAAATGCGCGACCCTGAGGGATGATGCGCATTGGCGAAATTTAACATGCCGAGTAGGGACTGTAGCTGTCTCTTGGTGCAAGTTCTGGCGCGGGTGAAGTCCCTCAGGACCGTCCTGATGCGGGTCAGTTTATCCGGGGGGAGGCTGGCCTGCATAGTGTTGGTGTCTAGGCTGACCCCGAGAAAGGTGATGGTCTGCGTTGGACCATCCACCTTGTGCTCGGCAATGGGGACGTTGAGGTTACTGAAGACCACCCTTAACTTATCCAGATCTCCTGGAGGGGAGCCGGGTGGCTCGATCAGCAGGAAGTCATCCAGATAGTGTATGACTCCCCGACACTGGGCTACGTGCAGCAAGATCCATGCGAGAGTCTGTGCGAAAGTGTCGAAGAGCCAGGGGCTGCTCTTGGACCCGAATGTTAGTTTGGTGGCAAAATAGTACAGCTCCCTCCATTTGATGCCATGCCAGCACCAGAGAGATGGATGGATGGGAAGGAGCTTGAAGGCGTCTGAGATGTCGGCCTTGGAGAGCCAGGTTCCTGTGCCTGTTTTGAGAATGGCCTGGATGGCCGTGTCTACGGATGCATACTTAAGGGAGAACTCCTCGGAGGGGATAAGGGAATTAAGACTGGGGACAGAAGAGGAATGAGGCGCTGACAAATCGTACACCAATCTGAGTTTATAAGAGAACTTGCCCTTGACAAGCCCAATAGGGCTGACTCGCCAGGTGTTGAATGGGGGCTGTGTGAAAGGGCCTATGATGAAGTCCCGGTCTAACTCTGACTGTAGTAATTGGTCAATGGCTTGTTCATCCATAGCTGCTGACCGCAGGTTCTGGCATTCGTGCGTGAGGTGAGGGAGAGAGAAGTCCAGTGTGAAAGCCTTGAGTGAAGCCCTGAACAAGGTAGACGGATAGTGAGGGGGGAGGATGACTGGTAAGGTAGACACTGAGCCACGAGACGTTGACCCGGCTTAGTCAAGATTTCTTAATCTGTTTGACCTCACACATAAGCCTGGGATGAGCCCTATGACACTGCGTGCATACGTGGAGCAGCATGCACTGACTAAAATTGCATGACCCGCTATTATATTTGTTGCAGATTGCTGCACCTCCCATGGTCTTGACCGGGCGCCCGAATTTATCCGTCTGCGGCAAGCGTGCCGGCGCCTGTGGGCCCTGAGCAGTACCTGAGGTAGACGGACCGTCTAAGGGCGGGGCTGCCACTGAGCTAGCGCACCAAGTCGCGGTATGAGTAGCCGACTGGCAAATCGCAGAGAGGAGACCGTAGCCCCGCGAAGTGGCGGCAGAATAGCTCGGTATCCATGACGCTCCAGTCAGTAGGCGTCTGGAGTTGGGAGAGCCTGGCGGCCGCCTTAGCTGAGAAGGAGCGGTGGTAGTCGTAAAATGAAAAACCACCGTATTTATAACCCAGGTCTACTACCACATGGAGGTAGCGATCCAGCTCCTCCCTCCTGCCGGGGGAGGCTGAGCAGATGATGTCCCTCATCATGCCGAAGGCCAAGGTAAACTCGGTGACAGAAAGCTTCCTGTCCAGCCTGGGGTCTTTGGTTTTGAGGACCACTGACACGTCCCCCCATGTATAAGCCTTGTTCTCCGCAAGCTCGTGAATGGAGATGAGAAGAGAGGCCAGATTGACGTCCTTGCCCTCTAGGATGTCCTTCCTGATGTTAGCTGATACCAGATGAGAAGGGTACACAATTGATGTACACCCGGTGATACCTGCGAGAGGGTTATTCCCTGCCTGGGATGCTGGTACTAGAGGAGAAACAGGCGGGCGGGTCTCGAGGAGGGCCACCCGATTCTGGACCTCTGACATTGAGGTCGTCAGGGACGATACCAAGGTATGAAGCTGCGAGATTGAAGAAGCGATAGAGCCCAGGGAGGCCTGCTGGGTACTAGCCTCAGCCGCGGCTGGGGGAGGAAAGAGGAGCCCGAAAAGCTCGGCCTTTCTGGCTGTTGCCGGAAAGGGTACACCTCTGCGCCTTAGCTCAGCTGTCAGCCTAGGAATGGTCCATGCTCTGAGGGACCGTTGGCTGCCACTCTCTGAGACAAGAGACGGAGATAATGGGGCCGTGAGGTCCTCGCTGCCAGCCCGGGACATGGTGGCGAAATCCAGGCCTGGCGAGCCTATTAGTCCTCGGGTTCGGGTTTTCTCCTAAACGGAACCTATATGAGGGTGACATGGATTACAAGACTCGTTGGAGACTCCTGAAGAAAATACATGTTTTAACGAGAAGGATGCTTCTGCTCGTGCGCGTTTCCTCCCAGATGACTTTTTTTTTTTTTTTTCCTTACCTAAGGAGGCACCGTCTGACCAGGTGCAGGGTGGACCTACTGAAAACTCGACTGACCTGAGGTGATGAAGGTGAAGTTTGTTTGAGATTTCTATACCTGAACAGAGATGGCTAGCTAAATAGTGACTTCGTGGAGGTGAGATTTAGAAATGAAATGAAATGACATAAATGAAATGAAACAAACAAACAAATGAAATATTGCTCTTCTGAATAACATGCATATCATGACAGAGATGTGATTTGGTCGCGTCGCAGATGCAACTGACACCAAACTGAACTCTGGAGCAAGTATAAAATTTTTAAGCAATTTATAGTGAAATGAGGCTGATGAGCAAGGCCCCCCGATAGGAATCCAAACATTGAAGAATCAACTGGACTAAAACCGGGAAGCGGTATGTGACCGTGAAATGAGTGAATCTGCCATGACAGAGGTCCGGATCGCCATGCCACAATCTTGCGACCGAGCACGAAACGGATTCTGGAGCATGTACTGAAATGAGGCCAGTCCTAGGGCACGCCGAGACGAATTTGGCACACAGATGTGACTATTCGTACCGGAGCGTGATAGGTGAGATGAAATGAAACCCATGACAAAGACAAGAATCAGAGGACGAGCCCATGAATGAAACAGATGAATCCTGTCTTTGGAGCATGTACTGAAATGAGGCGTGACAGCTGGGCACACCGGAACAAATCGGTGCATCAATAAATGCAACAGGATTCGAATCGGAGCGTGATAAGTGACAGAAATGATATGCCATGACAGAGACAAGACTCAACGACTGGACTGATGGTTACAACAAAGAATCCGTCTCTGGAGCATGTACTGAAATTAAGCGTAACAGCTGGGCACACCGGAACGAATCGGTGCATCAATGAATGCGACAGAATTCGAAACGGAGCGTAATAAGTGATAGAAATGGTATGCCAGGACAGAGACTAGAATCAGGGACTGTGCCTGAACCTGCGAGTGACTCAGTCTCTGGAGCATGTACAGAAATGAGGCCGAACCCTGGGGCACTTCGAAGCGAATCGGTGCATCGGGGATGCGACAGGATTCGCACCGGAGCGCGGTAAGTGACAGAAATGATGAAATGATTAGAAATGGTAGAAATGATTCGATCTGACATAAAAGAGACTGAAATGATTCGAAATGACATGAAATGATAAAAATAATTCGAACGGCATGAAATGATTGAAATGGCTTAATTACATGAAATGCTTCGAATTTGGAACGGTCCGACCGGTTTACGGTTTGAAAACAACATAAAATTTGAAATGGTCCGGACTGCTTGATTTAACGTAACGAGCAGTCGGCTGTGATTTCGAAATGATTCGATCGATTCGAATATTGAGAAATGATTGGGGAGTCGTTCGGCTAGAAATGACGTGCCTACGAAACGAAGTGCCTGATGTGGCACGATCGACATGTCCCGAGAAGGTGATAACGTCTTCCTTCGAAAGAAAGGGGTAGTGACATGAGGTAACGAGTACGAGTGCCACGGTTTTAAAACGTTCGTGAAATGAAAAGTGAGAGGTTCGTGAGTTCAGGATATCGCGTTTAAGTGACATTGTAACACATGAAATGAAAAATGGGTGCCGAAGCCCTACCTGCGACAGCCGGCCCAGACGCGTTGTACGACAACGGCAATTTCTTTGAGTATTGCGACACTCGGACGGGAAAACACACGAACGCTGACGAAAGACAAGACGACTGACAACACGGACACAATCGGGACAACACGGGAACTCACGAACACAACTCACTACGTTTGGTCTCGAGGATAGTCGGCCCTTGATCTCTGACGTATCAGATATCGCGCACCGGAACCGACGAGAAAGACAGGCGAACGGGCTGGTTATATACCCCACCGGGCTCCTCCCATAATTCCAGGCCACCATACTGGCCTTTCTATATATATATATATATATATATATATATATATATATATATATATATATATATATATATATATATATATATATATATATATATATATATATATATATATATATATATATATATATATATATATATATAGTGTCATTGCAAAGGTGACGGCCCATTCATTAGGATTGCAAACAACAGAGAGAGCCATAAAGAACGGAGAGCTGAGTCAGGAGCTTAGCTGGTTGGGGGTTCCTGAGTCCTGCTTCCTATGCAAAGGGGATGCAAGTAGTCTTAATAGTCCTGCTCCTTTTCTTCCCTGCTCTTAAAGGAATTTTCCAAGAGATAAAGCCTCACAGACTACATTCATGCTATGGCTTGGTCCTTCAGGCACTTTCCATGACAAACCTTGGATGGATTCCCACTAGACAATTTAGGAATCAATCAATTAACAGAACCCAATTTTCCAAGTTGCCCCATACTGGCATGGGTAGGGCTGGCAATTCCCAAGATCAAATCTTGCTACCACTGTGATGGCCTGTAGCTGCTATTTATGAAATTGCACTGCCCACTCTGAGCCTTCTCTCACAGCTACCTAAAGTGACACCAAACTGGAGGACTACACCAGGCACTCATGTGCCCCTACCCTACACCAATACCAAGTGCATGCCTGGGCACACACTGAACAGTGCATGCATGAACACATGGCACCTTGAGGTGCAGAGCTGTGCACAGAAAAAAAATCAGATTCTTGTCTCAGCCAGCTCACAGAAATTCCCAGACGTTACTCTAGAAAAAAGGTAATCTACTGGGTAGACATCTGGATATGCTTGCTATGCAGTGTTTCATGTTTTATCTATGGCCAGAGCTTTTATTTGATTATACAAGAATGTAAAACAGGTGTCGCACAATGCTTCATTCATATACAGTGCCTTGAAAAAATATTCACATTTTTCCACATTTTGTCATGTTACAACCAAAAAAGTAAATGTATATTAATGGCATTTTATGTGATAGACCAACACAAAGTGCCACATATTGTGACGTGGAAGGAAAATGATAAATATTTTTCAAAATTCTTTACAAATAATTATCCGAAAAGTGTAGCGTGCATTTGTATTCAGCCCCCTTTGCTCTGATACTCCTAACTAAAATCTAGTGGAACAAATTGCCTTCAGAAGTCACCTAATTAGTAAATAGAGTCCACCTGTGTGTAATATAAGGCATAAAGGTATAAAGTTGTGGAAAATTTTAAAGCAGGGTTATGTTATAAAAAAAATATCCCAAGCTTTGAACACTGAATACTGTTCAATCCATCGTCCGAAATTGGAAAGATTATGGCACAACTGCAAACCTACAAAGCCATGACCATACACCTAAACGGACAGGTTGGGCAAGCAGAACATTAATCAGATAAACAGCCAAGAGACCCATGGTAACCCTGGAGGAGCTGCAGAGATCCACAGCTCAGGTGGGAGAATCTCTCCACAGGACTACTATTGGTTTTGCACTCCACAAATCTGGCCTTTATGGAAAAGTGGCAAGAAGAAAGCCACAAGAAGTCCTGTTTGCAGTTTGCAAGAAACCATGTGGGGGACACATCAAACGTGTGGAAGAAGGTGCTCTGGTCAGAAATTGAACCTTTTGTCCTAAAAGCAAAATGCTACGTGTGGCGGAAAACTAACACTGCACCATCACCCTGAACACACCCTGAAACATGGTGGTGGCAGCATCTTGTTGTGGGGGTAATTTTCTTCAGCAGGGACAGGGAAGCAAGTTGATGGGAAGATGTATGGAGCCAAATACAGGGCAATCTTGGAAGAAAACATGTTATGCCGTGTTGGAAGTGAACAAGAAGTAACGTTATATATCTAAAGTTCTACACATCTGTTGGTACAACTGAACTCAGCCATATTGATACTTGCAGTGCCACATGTTTAAAAGGAAGGAATGTGACACCAAGACACAATCTGAATAGCAGAATGAGTTCTATTCAGCCCACCTGGAATGTACTGAACTTCAAAGACAATATGGTGCCGGCCTGTCTGCAAGAACAAAGAAGACAGTTGGTGAGCGGGAGGGGCGTCCGAGATCGAACCACAAGATGGGAATCCAGTCGGAGCAGTTGCAATTCATGGGCAGACACTGCCCCCCAGAGGCCAAGTATGGCAGGACTGTCCGAGGTGATTAGCCTGGGGGAGGAAACGCCCCAGAGACGCTGATTGGTCCACGGGAAAAGCAGGGTGGACTATGGGGTGAGGTATGGCTGAGGTATGTTTAACAAAAAGGGTTGCAACAATGAGCTCTCTCTCACTTCCATCATGAGGCTTAGCTGCGAAGGTCTGATAAGTATGGCTTATATTGTACTTTGATTGTATGCTATGTAGTATTGTAACTTCTATTGATACCTTATGCACGCTTTCTTATTTCCTTGGGAAATAAATGAGATTTAATTGATCTTAGACCGTGTATTGATTTCATAGCCAATGGTGATAATATTGTGATATTAACGATAACATGTGCTTGGCGTGTTGATAGACTAGCTGAACTATAGGGACTAGACAAAGGAATACATAACTGATAATAATAATAATAGATTGAATTGATCAGTTACTTCATGCCGTATACACATGACCGGACTTTTCGACAGCAAAATTCTGACGGAACGAATCCGTCAGACAATTTGATCGGGTGTGGACTTCATCTAACCTTTTCTGTCAAAATCTGATGGACTTTAGAAATAGAACATGTTTCAAATCTTTCCATCGGAACCAGTTCCTATAGAGAAAACCACTCATCTGTATGCAGGTCCGACGGACCAACAACGGCGCAAGGGCAGCTATTGGCTACTGGCTATTGAACTTCCTTTTTCTAGTCCTGTCATACATCATCGCATTAAACGATTGGACTTTGGTGTGATCGTGTGTAGGCAAGTCTGTTTCGGTGGAACTCCGTCAAAGTCCGTAAGAGTTCATTCCGACGGAAAGTCCGGTTGTGTGTACATGGCATTAGAGTCTGCAAAAGACTTGAGACTGGGGTGGAGGTTCACCTTCCAGCAGGACAACAACCCTAAACCTACAGCCAGAGCTACAATGTAAGGGTTTAGATCAAAGCATATTCATGTGTTAGAATGGCCCAGTCAAAGTTCAGACCCAAATCCAATTGAGAATCTCTGCCAAGACTTGGAAATTGCTGTTCGCAGATGTTTTCCATCCAATCTGACAGAGCTTGAGCTATTTTGAAAAAAAGAATGTGCAAAAATGTCACTAGATGTGCAAAGCTGATAGAGACATACCCAAAAAGACTTGCAGTTGTAATTGCAGCGAAAAGGTGGTTCTACAAAGTATCAAGTCAGGGGGGCTGAATACAAATGAATATCACACTTTTCACATATTTATTTGTAAAAAAAATTGAAAACCATTTATAATTTTCCTTCCACTTCACAAATATGTGGCACTTTTTGTTGGTCTATCACATAAAAGCCCAATAAAATACATTTACATTTTTGGCTGTAACATGACAATTTGGAAAATGTCAAGGGGTATGAATACTTTTTCAAGGCACTGTATACCTCAGTACTGAATAACCATGACATTAAAGGGATGAAGCCAGACAGCCTTGACCTTTTTTTGCATAATTACCCATGGTGTTGGGGTTCAGAATGCTGTCCACAGCTTATGAAGGGCTAATAAATAAACTGGAATTACAAAGAAAGCCCCACCATATTGGCCCAATATACATATTTCTCATTAGTTTCCATGGCATTTAATCATTCTATTTACAAAAAACAGCCCCACATAAATATATACACATTTATTTATATCCCTGTCATGGAGGAGAGACATTTTCTTTTCAAAGGAAACTTGTGCTATGAAATGTGATGGATTCAGGTAATTTCTCCATTTGTGAAGGCTGCTGACATCTCTCTGCATCTCTTTTTTGTTATCCTGAAGATTTGTGTCATCATTACTTGAAACTTCACGCTTGTAAATGTATTGTAGAAAATGAGGTATATTTCTCCCTTGGCAGTTGGGTGAGACCTGAGCATTTTGTCCTGAAAGTAACAATGTCTCCTGCTACTCCCGTTCATTGTTTGTTGTTTTGTGTTTTATAAAGCTTTGATGTTTTTTTAATTACTTGTGAATTTTGATACACAATAGGATTCTAGGCTTGCTTTCATTCCCTCTTCTATCAGAAACCAATCAACGTTTCGCCTTGTTTTGAATATTTATATATATCTTCATGGGAGCAGCCGTAAAACAAAAGATGAGGATAATACATTTCCTTTCATTCAAATAGTATTGTGTGTAGGTCCATTAGAAAAGCACAGCTGGGATCTGTAAAAGGGGGGGGGGGGGGGGGGGCAGAGAATTAGTGATGATAGGGGTCTGGTGTTCAAAAAATCTCATCCTTGTGTACATGGATGTCATTGCATGTCCGTAATGCCTGCTGGCTGCTTTTTATTATTTGAAAAATAAACTCACCCAAATGGTTCCATTAAACCTGATTGATACAAGCAGCTGAGATATTGTCATCTATATTCATTTGTGTTGCTCACTGGAGCTGGACTAAGGCAGAATGTGCCCTTACCCTGGTAAGAGCCCTCGCCCCCACTCCAACTCTCTTCACCATTTGTTCAATTGACATTGATGTAAAGTGCAATAGGCATAGAACCACCCCCTCTCCAAATTACATTGTCTATACTGGCATGGCCTGCCTCATCAAACACCAATAAACTCATAGCTCCCAACTGTCCCTGATTTTGAGGGACTGTCATTAATTTGGAACAATGTCAAAAAGGAAACTACAAGTCCATCCTGACTTGAATCAAGTGCAAAGCTTTAACCAATTGTAGCTGAGGCCATGGGCATCCGCAGGTAGGGGCAAGGGGGGTCAAGTGCCCCACCCCCGGAATCTGGGATCAGATCTTAAATTCAGCACAGTTCCATCACTATTAGGATGACACCATCAAGGTTCTGTCAAGCCCCCCTATCAGTGTAGTGTGACTGCGGGCCCTTTTCCCTGCTCAGTCCAGCAGAGAACTCAGCAGCGCTGTGACAGGAGAAAGGTGAGCTGCGGGCTATCAGGTTTCCCCCGGTCACCCCCCCTTTCTCCTGTCAGGGAGAAGAGACGACGGCTTTCATCAGGTTCCCTGCCTAGCTTCCTGCCCACTCCGTTCCTTCCCTATTGGCCACAACTGAGGGCCAATCAAAGGAGACTAGGAGAGGAGAGCGTCATGGGACATGTAGTCCCAAAGATTGGCAGCCCCATTTTCTACAGGGAGGAGGCTACAGCTCGATCAAGAGAGATTGAGAGACTGCAGCCTGGAAAAAAGGTAAGGGAGAGAGTGCTACAGGACAAAGAACGAGGAGTGGGCTGGGCAGAAGCCAGAGAGAGCTACACTGCCCAGTGCCACCAGAGAGCCCTGCTTTCCAGCGCCACCAGAGAGAGGCACACTGCCCAGCACCGCCAGAGAGAAAAAGACTGAGCCACTGCCAGGGTGCAGACATACTACACTACTGACCAGAGTCGCCCCTGGGGAACCCAGAGTGAGCAATCGTCAAGCCGGAGGGATCACTGCCGTAGTTTTGCTGGGTCTGGTAAGAGGGTCTGTTGGCCATTATCCACTACTTATCCTAGGGACTGTACTATGTCTGCAGTCTCTGACCATGATAATGTGATAATGACATTGTCAAAAAGGGGCGGCGCATGGGTGACCCTAAAATTATGCCCCCCCTGAAAAAAGTTCTGCGGACGCCCATGGCTAAGGCCTGAATTAGGTACCTTGTAATGGGACCTGCGCACAGTTTATAGCATTCTGATTTCTTTAATATATATCTTGCACAGTTTGGTTGCAGCAACAGATAAAGTGTTCTTCAGTACAAATATAAGCAATCCAGATAATACACAACCTCGGTGTTCCATTATCTAAGGTAGTGTCCCCTCTTTGAATGGGAAGAAAATATTTCTGCAGTCTGCACTGGTTCAACACCTTGGCCCCACTTGCCAGAAAGTTTGAAATGAAGAAGGAGCCTTCCATGAGCTATTCCTCCTCATCTGGCACCTGACCCTTTGCTGAAAACTGTCCCTTTCAAGTGGGTTTCTCTCCCTACCACACACTCACCAGAAATGTGCCAAAATGATGTGGGGTTCCTTATTTAAAAGGTTCTCTCACCCAAGAGGGCAGTTGAAGTTTCTCCAGAGTTTGGTGTCTAGTCAGACTACCTTCCTCTCTTAAAGCACTGTACTGAATCTCTTGGGGACCAATTCCCATATGAGTCTTTCCTTCCCATGCAATGGCACTAGGCCACCTACATGTGGGAAGGCTAACGACACCTGCTTGCACTGCAATACGTTGGTTTTGCTGCAAGAGCATGAAGGTTGTAGCTCAGTGGCACCCAAAGCACATAAACAGTAGATCTAAATGCACTTTCTTTATTGCTCACCACAACACACATATGTAAATGCTGAGGTGGGGGGGGGGGGGGGGGGGGGGGGTACGGGACATTGCTAAACAGAAGCTGTGAGGCAGATTTGGCACAAATTTTATATATTAAGATAAGTTCATTCATAAATCCCCCCCCCCCCCCCCGGCTGGTTTTACTGCAATATAATAAATCCTGCACTGGACCACTTCTTATTAGTCTCACCTCCAGTGGTAAATCGGTGGTAGTTTTGTTGGAGACCTTTGAAAATGCGTTGCAGTTTGCTGTCCAAGTTTACAGGTGCAGGAACCACAAATACACAGAAAAGCTATTGTATTGACTTCATTAAAGTGAATGTAAACCAGATTCATGAAATTTGAGCTGGGCACATATATCTGCAGTGTTTTGTTATCTCTCTTCAAAGTACTATGGGGGTTATTTACTAAAGGCAAATCCACTTTGCACTGCAAGTGCACTTGGAAGTAAAGTCGCTGTAGATCCGAGGGGGACATGCAAGGGGGGAAAAAAAAAACAGAATTTTAGCTTGCACATGATTGGATGATAAAATCAGCAGAGCTTCCCCTCATTTCAGATCTACCCCTTAGATTTAGAGCGACTGCACTCCCAAGTACACTTGCAGTGCAAAGTGGATTTGCCTTTCGGAAATAACCCCCTATGTCCCGTAGCTGTCTCCTGCTCCATTCCTCTGTTATCAGCCTGATAACTGACAAGTTCTCCATCATGTATGATAAAAGCAGCCTGAGTTTTGTGTTGGAGAGGATGCTATAAAAAGATTAGCAGAGCCATGAACTATTCAACAAACAGAGCTGAAAGTCTCTACCTATGAGGTGAGGGGGTGTGTGCCTTTCCTCCAATCAGCTGTCTTGGCTGTATGCCCAGGCTTTACTGCAGTGCTAACCAGGAAGAGAAAATCTCCTCAAACAATGTGTGTTCTTTTTTTTTTCAATTTATGTTTATTGAAAGAAAAAAAAGCAGATAACAGAGAAACAATAATAGAAAAACGGCTGGGGTGTAATGCCAGCGCGTCAATAATTTATAGTTCACTTCTGCCGCTTGGGATGCCGTGGATGTTAGATGAGCCATCGATAGTATAGGAGATTTTTGTGCCTCTGAAACCTCACTGCGCAGGTCTTTCTCCCAATTGGACAAAAAGGAGGGAAAGCTCTTAATCAACAGAAGTTGCAAAGCGTGATAAAAAAAGGATAACGGTCTCTCCACTGGCTGGGCCTCCACGAAAGCCGATTCAACCGGCGTCAACTCAGCCAGTGAGCGCAATGGCTTCGGCAGGGAGTGAACAAAGGCAGCCAGTTGACGGTAGGTCCAGTGATCCATGGTTGTTGCCCGTGCGGGAGGAATTAATTGAGATAACGGCACAATGCCATCCTGGTTGGCGACGTGGTGCAGCAGAGGTGTATCCCCCAGGTTCCAGGAGTAAATTCTGGGGTCAATGTTGCCAGGTGGGAAGTAATTGTGACCCGTCAGGGGCATAATGGGAGAGTGATACGACCATTTATGCTGTTTACAAATCGAGTCCCAGATCCGTAAAGTAGAGTAGGTGAGCGGCGAGGAGCTGGACGCTAACGACCTATATTTCCTGGGAATCCATACTTGGGTGTAAAGATCCGTATCACTGAGTGCCAATTCAAGAGCAACCCAAAGTTTAGAGTGTTTGTGATATTTCCAGTCTGATATCCTGTTAAGAACAACGGCTAAAAAATACAATTTCACATTAGGTAAAGCCAAGCCCCCCATCCGTTTAGGTCTGGATAGAAGGGCTCGGGACAGTCTCGGACTCTTTCTGTTCCAAACATATTTGCATATCAGTGAATCTATGAGCGTAAAAAAACTAGCTGGAATCCCCACCGGGATCATCTGAAATAAGAACAGAATTCGGGGTAAGATATTCATTTTAATCACACTGATTTTGCCTAACCACGAGTGTGCGACTTGGGACCATTTCTGTAAATCCACTCGAATAGCGTTAAGGAGGGGTATATAATTAACGCGGAATAACGTCTGTGGTTTTGATGTGAGGTATATGCCTAAGTACTTCATTTTATGTGGTTGCCAGCTAAAAGGGAAGGATTCTCTAAGATGAGCTACAGTTGCCTTGGGGATAGAGACATTAAGGATCTCCGATTTGGACATGTTAATTTTAAAATTAGAGATACGACCGAATTGTGAGAAGGCAGACATCAGATTGGGGAGTGAAATCAGGGGTTGTTGTACATAGAACAAAATATCATCCGCGTAAGCAGCGTATTTATGTTCTCGATCACCAACTGTGATCCCATGGATATTTGGATTGTGTCTAATTGTAGAGGAAGGGCTCCAGAGAGAGGGCAAATAAAATCGGTGAAAGGGGGCAACCCTGGCGTGTACCATTATGGAGTGTAAAGGAATTGCTTAGGGTGCCATTAACACGAATTTGAGCTGTCGGGGAATGGTATAGAGCTGAAATGTGGGACATAAAGGTCTGGCTGATTCCCAAGTGTGACAGGGTCGCCATGAGATACTCCCAGTCCACCCTGTCAAACGCCTTTTCCGCATCTGTAGAAAGTAACAGGGTGGGTTGGGTGGACCCCCTAGCACAAGCCATCAGGGACCGAGTGCGGAGAGCATTGTCGCGCGCCTCCCTACCCGGAATAAACCCTGTCTGGTCACTGGAGACCCAGCGAGGAAGTAGGGGAAGTAGCCTGTTCGCTATAACCTTGGCATACAGTTTAGCATCTGAATTCAAGAGAGATATAGGTCGATAACTCCCGCATAAACTAGGATCCTTCCCCGGTTTAGGGAGCACCGAGATGTGAGCATGTAACGTCTCCGGGCGGAATGTTCCCCCCTGTGAGATCGTATTAGCATAAGAAGCGAGGCGCGGCAACAAGGTCTCCGTGAAGGACTTATAGTAAAGTGCCGTCAGACCATCCGGTCCCGGGGCCTTGCCGCCAGCCATAGCCTTCAGAGCTACTTTGAACTCCTGGACGGAAAATTCTCCGTCCAATGAGGCAAGGGCCTCCGAGTCCAGCTTGGGTAGGTTTGCCTGCTCCAGGTATTCCTGGATCAGAGTTCTCCTAAGTCAGGCACAGCAGGAGGGACATGGTACAAGCGTTGGTAAAAGGCATGAAATTCCCTGGCTATAGTCGAGGTCTCATGAGTGAGGGTGTCAGAAGCTGTCTTAATTTTCTCAATGAAAGCCCTGGTTTTTGCCTGCTGTAGGGAACGAGCCAGAAGCCTTCCCGGCTTATTGCCCCATTCATGGAACCTTTGTGATACCCTACGGGCTTCCCGCTTCCATTGCTCGTGGTACATGGCTTTCAACTCTTCCCTCTTAAGTGTTAGGGTATGCAGCGTTGCGTGGGCGAGACTGGCCTTGTGTTGCGACTCAAGAGAGCCAATTTCTAACAACAAGTTAGATTGTTGTTGCGCCAATTCCTTTTTCCTTCTGGAGCCCAATTCCATAAATTTACCTCTCATATGGGCCTTATGAGCCTCCCATAATACTCCCGGAGATATGTCCGGGTGGGTATTATCTATATAAAATATTGATTTAGTTCTCCTTGCATATATGTTTTGTCTGCCTCCTCACAAATAAGGTTCTCATTCAACTTCCATGTAGCTGGTTTACGGGGCAACGAGGAGATATTAATGGTGAGCAATATGGGAGCATGATCTGATATAGTAGATGAAGCAATTTCTGAACGTAATAACAGGGAAAGGTGATGGTGGTCTAGAAAAAAAAAATCAATCCTGGAGTAGGAGTGGTGGACGCTTGAGTAGTGCGTATAGTCTCTTGCTCGTGGATGCATTATCCTCCATACGTCCATCAATTGGGCATCACACAAGCGTTTACGAATGTACGCAAGACGCTTACAAGAAACCGAGGACCTGCCCAAGGACGTATCAAACACTGGCTCCAAGGGGACATTGAAATCTCCCGCCAGGATAACACATCCGGTAGCAAAATCCCATAGCTTCCCAAGCGTAGCAGCAATAAAAGTGGCCTGATCTCTGTTAGGGGCATAGAGGGTCGCCAACGTGCATTGCAGCCCGCCCAGGTTGCCCCTGAGGAACAGAAAGCGTCCGTGAGGGTCACTCAACATCTCAACCAAATTAAAAGGGGTACCCCTACGGAACCCAATGGCCACGCTCTTAGCCTTATGCACATCAGAGAGACTATAATACCAGGTTGGGTATTGGGGGGAGAATAATTTCACTGAAGTGGTGTGAGTAAGGTGGGTCTCCTGCAGGAAGACAACATCCCCCCCGCAGGCGACCCAGTTCCCGATATAGGTTATGTCGTTTACCAGGGGCATGGAGGCCCCGCACATTTAACGATAGCAATTCCACCGCGGCCATGGGGATCCGACAGAGAACCCAAAGTGCAACACATTACCCGGGAACAGGACCTGAGGCAGAGGAGGTAGAGAGCAGGGGGGAGAAAGAAAGAATGTGAAAAGAAAAGGAAATAAGAGGAGAGCAAGGAAAAGGTAGTATTTACCAATTATGGCCTGCAAACCCTGCAGCACACGCGGCCCAGACTCAGTTGGGTCTAACACAGCATGCGCAGACGGCAGGGTGTAAGGCAATAAGGAGGCAATCGACCAGGCCCCCACCCCCGGAACTCCAGCCATCGAAACGGCCGGAGCCCGAGGGCCAAGACCCGCCCGACACCCTCCGGGGGGAAAACACATGTGGCCAGGCAGCAGCAACCGACGACCGTTCAAAACAGAAGTCGCAGGTCACAACTCCGGCTCCAACCCCAGATTACAAAATACATAATAACATATAAATGAAAATAACTAGCACAGAGATCATGTACAGTTATGCAAACACTAGAACCAAGAACCCCGTTCACCAATGTCCACAATAGGGGGTCCCAGCGTCATGAGGCTGAGACAGAGGCAGAACCCAAACGTCCCCGGTGCAGATCCGCCCGCTGGCACTCCATCAGTACGTTTCCAGTAAGACATGCACCCCATAGGCAGCTTAGGGAGTATAGCAGTGAATACCAAAACAAAAGTAAAAATGAAAATGAAAAACAATAGAAACAATTCGGTATACTTGCGGGACCGGGGAAGCCGCATCAACAGTATGGATTATTAGGCCGAAGAGCAACATCCAAAGTGCCATCTATGCGTGCGAAGTAGCCAGGCCAGAGGAAGGAACTCGTTGTTTGTGAGACACTTTCTGCCACTGCTCCTCAGGGGTATTCGGTAAGGGTGGGATGCCCTCCTGCCAACCAGGCAATTCCGGCGGGGATATGTTCACATCCATGCAAAATTTCTCCAGATCTTCTGGGAACCGCAGAACCACCATCTTCCCATCTCTGTGAGCAATCAGGGCGGCAGGAAAACTCCACCGGTAGCTGATGGAGGATAAGCGCAGCTTCTCCGTTAGGGGACGCAGGGCCCTGCGTCTTTCCAAAGTTTCCCTAGCTAGATCAGGAAAAAAAGAGAGCGACGCACCATCAAAGTCCAGTACCGGGGTCCCCTTGATTTTTTGCATGATGCGTTCCTTCTCCTCAAAATAGTGCACTCTGCAGATCACATCACGCGGAGTTTCCGCCGCTAGGTTACGAGGACGGAGGGCCCGGTGCACCCGATCAATTTTCAAAGGGTAGTCCGCTGCATTCCCCAGGAGGCCATTAAAAATACCCCTTACTGATGGGAGGAGATCTTCATCCCCAGTGGCCTCCGGAAGCCCCCGAATCCGAATGTTGTTCCGTCGGTTACGGTTCTCCTGGTCCTCGATCTTATAGAGGGCGGACCGATGTGCGATAGCAAGAGAGCGGGTAGTAGCTTGCAATGACCTGATGGCGGTAGCGTGCCTGTCTAGCCGTTGCTCGGATTCTTCCACTCGGTCCAACACCTGCGCGAGATCCGACCGTACCGCGGACACTTCCCTCTTGATGGACTTCTCGAACCCCAAGAGCATCGATGCCAGTTCCGATTTCGTAGGGAGTCCGCTCACCAGCGCCGCCACATCCGACCGACTTGGTTCGCCTTCCTCCCCTTCAGAACCCACCGACGAGGCCGGGGACTGCGATCTGTGTATAGGCCTGGGACAGGGGGCGGGGCCCGCGGCCTCGCTCGTGGCAAGTGGAGAGCGGCCTAGGCCATCCATGTCCCCCACCTCCTCAGGCTCCGCCAGGAACCGTTTAATCGATCCCTCTGGCCCGCTCTTCTTCGGCAGGGACTTGCCAGTTCTCCTCCCCATCTTTCCCGGACGTGTGGAGTGGTTCATGCGGCGAATAAGTGCTAGAATACCGGGGTCAGCTCCAGAGCTCAGGGACGATGCGTCCTCACCGCTGCATGCCGAAACCACAAAACAATGTGTGTTCTAAACAGTATATAAAGCTAAAGACAGAAGATATGCATGTAAAACTTATGTAGGGTGATTTGTTTCATCCCTGTGTATTATCTGAGGCTGTTTACTTCACTGGGTTTATGTGAGGGTTTACATCCACTTTAATTGACAGGCAGCGCATCTAAATATGTCACAAATTTGCTTGGTAAATGTCCCTCGCTGTGAGGTAGATGTGTCATCAGCACACACAATATTTCAGGGCTTCAGTGCTGACATGGATTCTTCAACAGGCTTATGATAGACATATAGCAGACAGTACAAACATATAAAGAGATTAACCACCTTTAGGAAAATAGACCTACCATTTCCCTGCCCATCTCACTTTCCTAACATATACTGTATAGGACTCCAGGGGTGTGTCTCAGGCATCAGTGTTGGTACAAGGTCATTCGGTGCCCAGGGTAAAGATGGAAAACTGCACCCCCCCCCCCCCCCCCCGTGAAAGCTACAACGCCTACAGACTATGGGATCTATACTGGGAATTTGATATGTACTAGTATTGGCAGCGATCAGTAATTGGGTGCGGTTCACATTGGGCAAACTTGTCATGCCCCATTCAGTGCAATGAAACCGTTCTAATCGGAGCGACAAGAAAAAGGTTCCTGCACTACTTGGGGCAACTTCAGAACAGCTTGCATTGACTTTTATTAAAGAAGCCATTTGCAAGCTGCGCTGATGTTGTGCTGTGCGGCTTCAAAGACGGGCGACACTGGCTGGGAAATGGTTAACATCTAGGGGCAATCAAGGGGTTAGCTGCGTGTCTAAAAAATGTGTAATGTGTGCTGCTTTTTACTACTGATTGATCTGTTTCTTTTCCCTGCTTTGCACAGAAAAGCAAAAAAAGTGATTGTTCCCTCTGTACAGAGCGCTGTGTTGATTGTCAACACAGAGCTCTGGGCTGTGATTGAACACAGCCGATCAGCCGCTCCCAGTCATGAATAATTGGCTGGAATCTGCTGACAGACTCTCTCTGTGTACAAACACAGGGGAGTAGGTGGGAGGAGCATGCACCTGAAACATGCAGCGACGTGTGGGTATGTTTCCGATGCCTGTAACTGCCACCTGCGGTGGGTTAGCAAGTGGTTAATTAGCAATGGTATTGGTAATATGCAGCAGGAAGGGGGTAATTAACCACTTAACGACCGCCGCATGCCATTGTATGTCATCACAATGGCATGTACAGGCACAAGCACGTACATGTATGTGCTTGCCTTCCAGCGGGTGGAGGGTCCGATCGGACCCCCTCCCGCTGGATGTGGCAGTCCTGTTCGCTTCAGGAGCGATCCGGGATGAGGGGGTGGCCTTTGGTTTCTGGCCATCCCCTCTCGATCGCTCCTGGCAAATGAGAAGCTTCCTCCCACTGTGTATTGTATACACAGGCAGGGAGGAAGTGATGTCATTCTCCTCGGGGCGGTCTTATTGACCGGACTACGAGGAGAGGACACAGTAAGTCAGAGAGCCCGGAGCTGACAGCCAAAAGGCGATAAGTGCAGGGCGGACATGACGGGGTTAACAGTAGAGTAGATGAAAGAATTAAGGGAAGGACTAGGGTGCCGAGGGGGCGGGGTTAGAAAAGTCAATATAGTCCCCTGGGGCATGCTGGGAGTTAACAGAAGACGGAGGAAAAAGTTCCCACCCTCCCTCCCAACTGGTAGAGGTTGTTGGTTTTGTTTTGATTGTACAGGGGTTTGTTGGCATCTTTTCTTCTGACAGGTTTCTGGACGGTGGATGTCGTGGCAGACTGGCGGGTTTTTGGTCTGTGCAGGCGAAGGAGATATGGCAAAATGGTTCAGGAACTATCGCTGGATGGGATCCTGATGGTGGTTTCTGAGGATAACTGAGGTTAGAAGGAAAGTGTTATGTGGGCACTGCGGACAGCGTTTGTCTTTGAGCCTGCTTGTCGGCTTGAGGCCCATTATTACGCTTGGAGAGGGACCGCAGTGTCAAGTTGGTCATGGGTTCAGATGTTTTTGGTGATAATTGCCTGCACAGACCAATGCCATGCAGTGGTTGCTATTCAGAAGTTATATTGGGATATTGTTTGTTATTGTTATAATGTTATATTCTTGAGAGTACATATTTTCATACAGAGTTGTTCCTATTGGAATTTATTTGTTTATTTTGTTTAAAATAATAAAGTAGGCTGCTACGGCCTTTTCTTACTCCAACCAGTGTGGTCTCAAGTTAATGGGGTATAAGGTAAGGTTGGGGTTCTGGAAGCATCCTATCTGGTATACCACAGTCATGCACCAAACACTACACTGACACTAAATAACACACAGGCACACAAAACCCCCCCCCCCCCCGATCGCCCCCCGATGTCCCCCCGCCCCCCCCCCCCCAGTCACAGTGTCCCTGATTGCAGTGATCATTTATTTACTGATCACTGCATTCAGTCTCAGTTGTAAAAGTAAAAACTGTCATGGCAGTTAGTGTTAGGTCCAGGGTAGCCCCCTACCACCCCCCAATAAAGATTTAACCCCCTGATTGCCCTTAGAGTTAACCCTTTCACCCCCTTTTGCCAGTGTCACTAAGCGATCATTTTTCTGATCGCTGCATTAGTGTCGCTAGTGTCGCTAGGTAGCTAGTTATTTTTTTTGGTTCACCGCCAGGTTTTTATAGTGCTAGGTACCCTGATATACTACCTAATAATGGTTTTAACCCCCTGAGTGCCCCTAATTAACCCTTTCACCCCCTTTTTCCAGTGTCACTAAGCGATCATTTTTCTGATCGCTGCATTAGTGTCACTGGTGTCGCTAGGTAGCTAGTTATTTTTTTAGCTTCACCGCCAGGTTTTTATAGCGCTAGGTACCCTGATATACTACCCAATAACGGTTTAACCCCCTGATTGCCCCTAGTTAACCCTTTCACCCCCTTTTGCCAGTGTCACTAAGCGATCATTTTTCTGATCGCAGCATTAGTGTCGCTAGGTAGCTAGTTATTTTTTTTAGGTTCACCGCCAGGTTTTTATAGCGCTAGGTACCCCGATATACTACCCAATAATGGTTTTAACCCCCTGATTGCCCCTAGTTAACCCTTTCACCCCCTTTTGCCAGTGTCACTAAGCAATCATTTTTCTGATCGCTGCATTAGTGTCGCTAGTGTCGCTAGGTAGCTAGTTATTTTTTTAGGTTCACCGCCAGGTTTTTATAGCACTAGGTACCCCGATATACTACGCAATAATGGTTTTAACCCCCTGATTGCCCCTAGTTAACCCTTTCACCCCCTTTTGCCAGTGTCACTAAGCGATCATTTTTCTGATCGCTGCATTAGTGTCACTGGTGTCGCTAGGTAGCTAGTTATTTTTTTAGGTTCACCGCTAGGTTTTTATAGCGCTAGATACCCCCATATACTACCCAATGATGGTTTTAACCCCCTGATTGCCCCTAGTTAACCCTTTCACCAGCGATCACCGTATAAGTGTCACTGGTGACGCTGGTTAGCCAGTTAGTTATTTAGGTTCCCCGTCAGGTTTTTATATAGCGCCAGGGACCCCCATATACTACCTAATAAAATTTTGAACCCCCTGATTGCCCCTAGTTAACCCTTTCACCAGTGATCACCGTATAAGTGTTACGGGTGACTCTGGTTAGTTAGTTTGCTTTTTATAGCATCAGGGCACCCACCATTTATTACCCAATAAAGGTTTAACCCCCCTGATCACCCGGCGGGTGATATCAATTAGGTTTTAGGGTCAGGGTCTGCGTCGCCCCAGGCAGCGCTAGGTTAGTGCCAGTACCGCTAACACCCACGTGCAAAGCATACACCTCCCGTAGTGGTATAGAATCTGAACAGATCAATATCTGATCTGATCAGATCTATACTAGCGTCCCCAGCAGTTTAGGGTTCCAAAAAAACGCATTGTTAGCGGGATCAGCCCAGATACCTGCTAGCACCTGCGTTTTGCCCCTCCGCCCAGCCCACCCAAGTGCAGTATCGATCGATCACTGTCACTTACAAAACACTAAACACATAACTACAGCGATCGCAGAGTCAGGCCTGATCCCTGCGATCGCTAACAGTTTTTCTGGTAGCGTTTTATATTTAAATCCGGAAGGCGGTGCTTGGTTTTTGGGGTCCAGTACGTGGCTAGTTTCCCCTAAAAGACCCCCACATGTGGTATCCCCGTACTCGGGAGAAGCAGCAGAATTTATTTTGGGGTGTAATTTGACTTATGCCCATAGCATGTGTGAGCAATATATCATTTAGTGACAACTTTGTGCAACAAAAAAAAAATTGTAATATTCCTGCAACTTGTGACAAAATATAAAATATTTCATGGACTCAACATGCCTCTCAGTAAATAGCTTGGGGTGTCTACTTTCCAAAATGGGGTCATTTGGGGGGGGTTTTGTGTTATTTTGGCATTTTATGGCCTTCGAAACTGTGATAGGTAGTGAGGAGTGAAATCAAAAATTTGCACCCTTAGAAACCCTGAAGGCAGTGATTGGTTTTCGGGGTGCCGTACGCGGCTAGACTCCCAAAAAGTCCCACATATGTGGTATCCCCGTACTCAGGAGAAGCAGCAGAATATATTTTGGGGCGCAATTCCACATATAACTATGGCATGTGTGAGCAATATATCATTTAGTGACAACTTTTTGTAAACTTTTTTTTTTTTGTGTGTCATTATTCAATCACTTGGGACAAAAAAATAAAAATATTCAATGGGATCAACATGCCCCATCAGCAATTTCCTTGGGGTGTCTACTTTCCAAAATGGGGTCATTTGGGGGGGGGTTTGTACTGCCCTGCCATTTTAGCACCTCAAGAAATGAAATAGGCAGTCATAAATTAAAAGCTGTGTAAATTCCAGAAAATGTACTCTAGTTTGTAGACGCTATAACTTTTGCGCAAACCAAAAAATATAC
This sequence comes from Lithobates pipiens, assembly GCF_037356315.1. Classification (NCBI taxonomy): domain Eukaryota; kingdom Metazoa; phylum Chordata; class Amphibia; order Anura; family Ranidae; genus Lithobates; species Lithobates pipiens. Next base: position 265,945,080 of record NW_027507784.1, on the reverse strand, counting down.
GCTTATTGACATTTTTTTTACTAAAGACATGTGGCTGAATACATTATGCCCTAAATGTATGACTAAAATTTAGTTTATTCGATTTTTCTTATAACAAAAAGTAGAAAATATATTTTTTTCTCTAAATTTTCCATTTATATCGTAAAAAATAAAAATCGCAGAGGCAATCAAATACCACCAAAAGAAAACTCTATTTGTGGGATTAAAAGGACGCAAATTTTGTTTGGGTACAACATTGCATGACTGCGCAATTACCAGCTAAAGCAGTGCAGTGCGAAATTGTAAAAAGACCTCTGGTCCTTAGGCTGTTAATTGGTCCGGGGCTGAAGTGGTTAAGCAAACTTCCGCTCTACTGTCATCACCATCCTCATCCTTTTCACATTTTTTACTCTCCTTCCATAATCCTCATCCTCATCACTTGTCTTTATCATTTTCATCTTCTTTACTGTCATCATCATCCTCAGCATTATTTTTGTCACTCACCCTCCATTATTACCCCCTTCCTTATCATCCACGCCATAACTTTTCTACACTCCTATAATCTCCATTATTCTCTATACTGTCATAGTCCGCCTTCTCCTTATGATGAGCTATCCCTCCATTACTTTACAGTGTCTTCACCCTCTTATACCCTTCCCCCAAGCCCTGGACTCACATGGAGTGATGTGATGAAGTAGTACTCACCTACTGGGGCCCAGAGCAGACAGGAGAAGCCACTGGATGGGCGTTCAGTCGGGAGCTCAGGAAGAGGAGCATGATGATGGCACCCCACATTGCTGATTGCCCTGTTAGGTCAGTCTGCACCCATCTCTTGGACTGGAAAGGGTCAGGGGCGGTGACACTCTTCAGGGGACGGAGCCAGCATGGATGGAGAGGGCGGTCACATGTTTCTGGGGATTGTCTCTCTCCGGGGTGATGAGGATCAGGATGGAACACAGGAGAGTGGGTTTGGAGAGAGGGCCCCACCCCCTCCTCTACTTCACCCTCCCCTAGCTGTTCCCATGGGGGAGAAGGCAGGCACATGGAGAGGATGCACAACAGAGAAAACTGCAGCCGGCAGGATTAATTATCACTGCATTTAAGAATACCCCCCACGGAGTTCCCACACTGACTACAGTCATCCACCCCTAGTATGCTGCTGTGTCCTGGTTTCAGGACAGAAACTCTGCCTGATAGGGAAGTGAGAGGTGGGGCGGGAGTGGTCTCAGGCTTGTGCTGGGTGCAGGAGCGCACTCGGCACATGTTGTCATTATCCATTTAGCATGGCCGGTAAACTAGCGCTTCTATTGCGCCCCTCTTCCTCCAGTAAATGGTCCCGCCCAGGGCATCTTCCCCTTCTGCCCACCCCTTGTACCGGCCCTGCCAGGCATATCCCTATTGTTTGAGTTATGTTCTCTTTAACCGGTTCCCAACCAGCACACGCCGGTGTTTGTCGGCAGAATAGCCCGACTGGGCAAATGGACATACCTGTACGTCCCTTTAAATTTGCAGCCATGCCATCTCGCTCATGCCGGCTGGGAGCTCCGTGAGTCGGGTCACGGGTCCTGCAGACTCTATGTCCACGAGGATATCCACGATCGTCTCACAGAGAGGAAGAACGGGGAGATGCTAATGTAAACAAGCATCTCCTCATTCTGCCTAGTGACAGTGTCACTGATCATAGCTCCCTGTGATCGGGAGCTATGATCATTGATGTGTCACAGCTAGCCCATCCACCCTACAGTTAGAACACATCCCTAGGACACACTTAAACCCTATAGCGTCACCTGGTGTTAACTCCTTCACTGCCAGTCACATTTACACACTAATCAATGCAATTTTAATTGCACTGATCACTGTATAAATGTGAATGGTCCCAAAATTGTCCAACATGTCCGCCATAATGTCGCAGTCACGATAATAAATAATAAAATAAAATGAATAAAGCAATTTAATTAAAATGGCATAAAACTATTCCCTATTTTGTAGATGCTATAACTTTTGCGCAAACCAATCAATAATCCTTATTGCGATTTTTGTTTTTTTAACAAAAATATGTAGAAGAATATGTATAGGCCTAAACTGAGGAAAAAAATGTTTTTTATATATTTTTGGGGAATATTTATTATAGCAAAAAGCAAAAAAATTAGTTTTTTTTTTTTCAAAATTGTCACTATTTTATTGTTTATAGCGCAAAAAATAAAAAACACAGGGTTGATCAAATACCACCAAAAGAAAGCTCTATTTGTGGGGAAAAAAAGGAAATTTTTGTTTGGGAGCCAAGTTGCACGACCACGCAATTGTCAGTTAAAGCGACGCAGTGCCGGATCGCAAAAAGTGCTCTGGTCTTTGACCAGCAAAATGGTTTAAGTGGTTAAGGGGGACAAAATGAAACTGTTGGGAGTACTAAGGGATTCTCACCCATGAAGGGTGAGGGAATCCAGGATGATCCAGAAAAAGAATTGTTAAGTCCTGGAGAGAATTTGGAGGCTTAGAGAGATGTTGGATAGGAAAGAACCTCCAACCCTGACTATGGATATTTTGGCCCTGAAAGAGTTAACCCTCATACAAGACTGAAAGGGGCAGAGAGCAGTCAGCAGGTGTCTGTGAGTTGTTGAGTGGAGCAGGACACAGTTGTGTAAGGACTGAGGAATAGAGTTTAATTGCCACCTTAACCAGCCACTGAACTTGTGTACTTAATTGGTTTGTTTTTAAAGGGATGAGATAGCAACCCTAATGAGGACTGTCTTATAATTGAAGTGCTGCTCATGATCTTTTGTGCCATTTCTGGACCCCTGAAGCAGGTGGGACTTTGAAACCCTGTTAAAGGACACTTTTTCACAAGCAGTAAGCTGAACCTTTATTTTGTGTACCAGGAGTATGGACTGTTTATTTATTGTTCCATGCTGAAAAGAGCTGTTTCCATATATATTTTTGTAAAATAAAGGCTGTTGCTTGTATCAGCTCTGCTCGCTGGGGATCCTGGATTTTCCCATATCACAGAACAATCACTGCCAGGACCTGGTTCACCTGCTGGTGATACTGTGCTTCCCTAGGTGGAAAGCTGCAGTTCTGGTGTCCACCAGCAGGTGTCTCCCAGCAGCCTGCAGCCAGCAGGTTCATGCAATCAGCCCCACCTGGTCCCAGCTACTGGGAAGATACTTAAGACCTTTTTCACACTGAGGCAGTTTGCAGCAGTTTTAGCGCTAAAAACAACACCTATAAAGCCCCTGAAAACTGCCTCTCATGCCTCCCCAGTGTGCAAGCCCAAGTGCTTGCACACTGGTGCGGTACACTTGCGGGACGGGAAAAAAAGTCCTGCAAGAAGCATCTTTGGGGCGGTGTAGAAACGCTGTATACAGCGGTCCTACACCACCCCTGCCCATTGGAATGAATGAGACACAACATGGGTGGTTTTAACCCTTTCCTTGGCCGCTAGCGGGGGTTAAAAGCGCCCCGCTAGTGGACAAAAAGTGCCGCTAATATGATGGGGCCTGCCGCCCCAGTGTGAACGGGGTCTGAAGCCTGTCTCTACCAACACACCTTGCATCAGTGTTTTGATTGCCTTTCTTTCTGCCAGGTTTTGAATGCCAGTTGTTCCTGCTCTAGCTTGCATCCTGTACCCCGTTGACTTACTCTTGCTCCTCTTGTTCCTGTACCCAGTCCTAATTCTCCCCCTTCCTTCTATCCTTGGTATTTCCTGGTATTCCCTTTTACCCGTGTCCCTCATTTGTATATATTTTGTATATTATGTAGTTAATTTGTTAGGTTTCTATTACCTAGGCTTTTTTGGGTGTCGGTTGTTTATACAGTATTTGCTGGTGTGTGCATTTCTATTTAACTTGCCATTAATACATTTACTTCATTTATACATACATACAGTATATCTGGTCATCTCCTGTGCAGACTCCTGACAGTCACTTTTGTCCAGGTGCATGCTTATGCGCATTAGCATCGCAGGATCTTAATCCACTCACTGTCCGTGAGTGGATTAAGGCTTGCTGAAAGCATTAGTCTGCCAACGGGTGGAGCATTGATCCTGTGACACTAGTTTTCCCTAAGGAGACACAGGAAAATCAAGTATTTTAAATGCTTACTTGCAGTGTTTTTTGCTCAATAAATTTTTTTTTTATTAGCTTGCAATCTGTCTTTGAACTTGCTAGAAATGTCGCCTAGTCAGTTCCCTATACAGCCTCTTCTACCTCCTTGCGCATCATAGCCCTGTCATCGCATTCAATTTGGTGGTGTTCAGGAGCAATCTCAAGGCTTCTGGCAGGGCCGGACTGACCTACCGGGATACTGGGACATTTTCCGGTAGTCTGCCTGCCCTGGGGCCACTTTGAGCTGAGCTGTGGCTGCAGCGCTCCCCTCCCTCCCTCCTCCTCCCCTCTACACGTCACACACACAGCGGTAGACCGATGTGTCACGGAGCTCAGTTGGAAATGTTCGGCCATGCTGTGACAAAAGTCCCGCCCTCCTCCTAGATTGTGTGAAAGACGCAGTGTTCTGTCTATCACACAAGCTGGTCTAGGAGCTGGTCAAGGAGGAGGGCGGGACTTTTGTCACACCGTAGCCAAACATTTTTAGAATGAGCTCCATGATACATCGGTCTCCCGCTGTGCATAATCCAGGCACTGGTGAGGCTGCACAATGAGGCTGCATTGATGGGCACAGTAAGGTTGCAATGATGGGCAAGGTGAGGCTGCAATGATGGGCACCATAAGGCTACAATGATGGGCACAGTGAGGCTGCAATGATGGGTATGGCGAGACTGCACTGATGGGCACAGTAAGGCTGCAAAACAGACAACAAATTCCTGAATCGCTCGGAACAGGCAGTCCAATATGTTTGTTATTTCCTTCCCTTCTCCTTTCCCAAAACCCCAAAAAGCTAGGGGTACGTAAACATTTTTGTAGCGATACGAGTTTTTTTAGCTAGACGATGAGGACATTGTCTAAATGACCTGGGAGAGTGTGTAGCGCCGGTACTCCTAAAGAGTACCTCAGTACATACTGAGTATGTCTGTAAATTTAGTTTTTCCCAAGACTATAGTTGAGTCTTGGGGTTAATTGTTCTAAATTGTGGTTTTGGCATCAGTTTGGCTGGGCTGTACTAATGTTCTGCCTGGTCATAGGTGTAGTTAGCACCCTTGACAGGCATTGGAACACAGTCTGGTTGGACGCATTGGGTACCAGTCTCTCTCTGAGCCAATCATTGGGTGCGTTGTCTCGCTGTCTATTCCGGGAGAGGGTACTTAAGGCGCTGAAGTCACGTGGTTCTGGGTTCCGGTCCAGAAGTATGTTCTGACTCCATGCTCTTGGTCCTCCTGACCAGCCCCCAGAGGCCCTCATGGCCTGGGGTGCGGATCCATCCATTTCCGAGTCTCGGAACTGGCTAGTCCGAGGCCCAGTAACTGGAAGGAGGATTAAGTGCACATAAACATGTGTACCTTGGATAGGATTCAAAAACATTTTATTGCACTTGAACTATTACTAAAAAATATACACAGGACTATTAGTACTGGTGCAGACTGCAGCAAAAAATGATAAAGAGCATAAAGCTGTATATTGATTAAAATGATTTAGAAATGGTACTACCATGAAGTCTTGATAAGAAGGGGTTAACTGCTCTTGGGAGGTTTTGCCGGTCATTTGTGGAAAAGGATCATCCTAAGATGTATGGAAGGCGTTCTGGCGCCGATCGGAGGGAGTGGGATGACAAAGCCTCTTCCTGCCAACACACGATCAGACACTGCAGATCTGAAGGGGAGCAGGGGGGCCCCCGCTGACTGTGGCGATGTTTGGAACTTGCCTTAATGATCCGCAGACACAGCGTCAGGCTGTGGGGAGCGTGATGTACTCTCCATGTGTTCAGTTTAAGACCTCTTAAGCTGAACACATGGAGAGCACTGTTGGTCGTTTTGATCCTATTGGTCACATCCGGCTTTCCCAGCCTCGTTCCCCAGTGGTGACGGACACATCACACTCCCCACGGTAAGGCTGCAATAATGGGCACAGTGAGGCTGCAGTGATGGTCACAGTGAGGCTGCAGTAATGGGCACGGTGAGGCTGCAATGATGAGTACGGTGAGGCTGCAATGATGGGTACGGTGAGGCTGAAATGATGGGTACGGTGAGGCTGAAATGATGGGTACGGTGAGGCTGCAATGATGGGTACGGTGAGGCTGCAATGATGGGTACGGTGAGGCTGCAATGATGGGTACGGTGAGGCTGCAATGATGGGTACGGTGAGGCTGAAATGATGGGCAGGGTGAGGCTGAAATGATGGGCAGGGTGAGGCTGAAATGATGGGCAGGGGGAGGCTGAAATGATGGGCAGGGTGAGGCTGAAATGATGGGCATGGTGAGGCTGAAATGATGGGCAGGGTGAGGCTGCAATGATGGGCAGGGTGAGGCTGAAATGATGGGCAGGGTGAGGCTGAAATGATGGGCAGGGTGAGGCTGAAATGATGGGCAGGGTGAGGCTGAAATGATGGGCAGGGTGAGGCTGAAATGATGGGCAGGGTGAGGCTGCAATGATGGGCACCGTGAGGCTGCAATGATGGGCACCGTGAGGCTGCATTGATGGGTAGAGTGAGGCTGCAATGATGGGCACAGTAAGGCTGCAATGGTGGCCACAGTGAGGCTGCATTGATGGGCAATGAGACTGCATTGATGGGCACAGTGAGGCTATAATGATGGGTAGATTGAGGCTGCATTGATGGGCACATTGAGGCTGCATTGATGGGCACATTGAGGCTGCATTGATGGGCACGGTGAGGCTGCCTAGACTGGCACAGAGAGGCTGCCTAGACTGGCACAGAGAGGCTGCCTAGACTGGCACAGAGAGGCTGCCTAGACTGGCACAGAGAGGCTGCCTAGACTGGCACAGTGAGCCTGCATTGATGGGCACAGTGAGCCTGCATTGATGGGAACAGTGAGCCTGCATTTGATGAGCACTGGTGAGGCTGCATTGATCTTTTGTATCATGTCCGCAGTCTCTGGCCATCTCCTGCATCATGTCTACATTCTCTTATCATCTTTAGTAGCATGCCCTCAGTCTTTAACCATCTCCTGTACCATCCCCACAGCCTCTGACATATCTTGTACCATGCCCACAGCCTCTGACATCTTGACATGTCCTGTGCCATGCCCAAAGCCTCTGACATATCCTGTACCACGCCGGCAGCCTCTGACATCTCATGTACCATGCCCACAGCCTCTGACATCTTGACATCTCCTGTATCATTCCCGCAGCCTCTGACATCTTGACATCTCCTGTACCATGTCCGTAGCCTCTGACATCTTGACATCTCCAGTATCATGCCCACCGCCTCTAACATCTCCTGTACCATGCCCATAGCTTCTGACATCTCCTGTATCATGTCTGCAACCTCTGACCATCTCCTGTACTATGCCAACAGCCTTTAACCATCTCTTGTATTGTGTCCGCAACCTCTGACCATCTCTTATCTTATATCGAGTCTGGAGAGGAGTCAAGAGTGGGACCGCTGCCAGGATGGGGGGTCATGAGAGAAGTCAGATTTGTGTGGACTGTGGAGAGGAAAACCAGGGCCGCCAAGCTGGAGCCAACTGACTGAGCCCTGCAAGATGCACCTGAGAGGAGGTCAGTGACCGCGTCACCAGTCCAGACTGAGGGGGGGTCAGTGATGTAAGGGCAGAGCCGCCTTTAAGGCAGGGCAAAGGGGGCAACTGCCCTGGGCCCTGCCATTATTGTGAGCCCAAAGCTGCTGCCCCATACTTGCCAACTGTCCCAGTTTAAATTCCCTTGCTGTGTCCTGATATTTCAGTGTGAAGCTCTCTTACTAATGCTGCCCAGCTCTGCCCTATTGTTGTGTACAGATGACTCACCTGCAGACCCTGTGTTTACATGTAATTACAGCATTGATATGTAAATAGTGGCGGATCGGCAGCATTCATATGTAAATAGAGGTAGCATCCATATGTATATTATGCCCTCCTGATGTCATATCCACCATCACCTATACATAATGCTGCCCACTGGGGAGATAAAGGGGCATGCTGGAAATTGATCACACCCACCCCGCCCCCAGCACTGCCACTGATCCCAGGAGTCCTAGTATCCCAAGGAGTTTTCTGTCTATTAATGGGTCCCCTCGCCACCCCAGTCTATAGTGTGCAGGCAGTGAGGAGATGGTGTGCTGTAACCTCTAGCAACCAATCATTAAGCAGTAATGATATGCAGTATCTTCTAGCAACCAATCAGTGAGAAGTATTGATGTACAGCAATCTCTAGTAACCAATCAACAAGCATAAATCATGTGCTGTAACCTTTAGCAACTAATCAGTGATCTGTAACGATACACTGTAACCTCTGGTAACCAATCTCAATCGCAGCCTGATCTGATTCAGTAAACTGATGTTGTATACCATGTCCTTCGAGCCAAGGCTATAAAGCCTCTGTCTGAACTCATTGGCTCCAAACCGATTACATTCCTTGATAGATGGAGGTTCACTCAGCTTCGATGTTTCATCCGAACCCTCTCACTACCGCTGAGAGGACTGGAGGATCTTAATGCCATTGAGGCGATTTTCCAATCTGAGGATCCACCTTTACATTACATATCGACCTTTAACAAAGCTCTTATCTCTCTCTCCGGCTATATGCATCCGGCCTATTTAATCAAATGGGAAGCAGACCTAAACTCCTCTATCACAGACCACCGTAAGGAGAAAATTTTACAGCTAACCCATATATCATAACTTGCTTCTAAGATGGCTGAAGTGAACTATAAACTGGTTACCAGATGGCACTATACCCCATCAAAGCTGCACCAGATGTTCCCTACCAATTCCCCGCTTTGCTGGAGGAACTGTGGGTTTAAAGCCACCCATGCACATATCTGCTGGTCGTGCCCCAATATCCGACTGTTTTGGACTGATATTCTACAACTTATACACTGGATCACAGGAATCAGCTTCTCTAACGACCCCTGGACCATTCTTTTCCATGCCACCACGGAATCAGTTGGCCAGTACAAACGCTCAATCATTCCTCATTTGCTAAATACAGCAAAGGCATTAATACCCGTTTTGTGGGGACAACCTAGGATCCCAACAGTCAAAATATGGCTACAAGCGGTGGCGGATGTACATCTTATGGAAGACATTACTCATCAAAATAAAAAAAACGCTCCAAGGCACATCATAACTTGGGCCACATGGCTGGAATTTAAAACCACATCCCATTACAAAGAACTTATAACACAAAATTACAAAGGGGAGGCCACCCCTCTGAACCGGTAACGACAGCATCTTTTGCCCAAAAACTATTCCTTTTGCGGTATTGCCTTATTTAGTCTCTGACTTGGTTGTACGGGTTTAACGATCATTATATTGCTCTCACAAGAGCTGTCACGCTAGCCTCCACCCCATACCCCCTCCCCCCATCCCTCCTTCTTTGCTCCCTCCTCTTCCCCTTCTTTCTGTCTTTCTTTTTCACCATCTGTACTTGTTTTTTTCTCACATGCGATTTCTACTCTTATTTGATGCTTAGTGGTATGAGCCAGTTTTTTCTTTGGCAAATGTTGGTACCGTTAGAACAATAACTGTAGTATCTTCATGAGACTGGAGGATGTGTACCTGGCCCTCAGAGGCCGCTAAAAGCTCAGGTAACCAATTGACATTTTACATGTACCACCGCATTGTTTTATGTTGAGGATATTTTGTTTGTCCTTACTGTTTCAATAAATATTTATTAAACAAAAAAAGTAAACTGATTTTGAGTCTAGCTGCTATGTATTGTATGCCTCAAAGCAGGTGGAGAGCGAAACTGCATGGGGGGGGGGGGGGGGGCCCAAGAAAATTTTTGCCCAGGGTCCAATCAATATTAAAGATGGCCCTGTGTAAGGGGGGAGTAAATATAATAATGTAAGGGGACACTGATATAAAAGTTCCCCCCCCTAATACCAGTAACCAATCCCCCTTACCTTAGTGTATTCTTTGTGCGGAAGGTGGCCTCTGGTCACCAGAGTCCCCACATTCCCAGAGTCCCAGGTGTCCCCCTTGATGACTGCTCCACTTTTACCATACCACTTTTAACTGGAATTTGCTGATGTATGTATACGTATATATACACGTGTGTGTGTGTGTATATATATATATATATATATATATATATATATATATATATATATATATGTATGTGTGTGTATGTGTGTATATATATATATATATATATATATATATATATATATATATATATATATATATGTGTATGTATATATATATATATATATATATATATATATATATATATATATATATATATATATATATATGTATGTATGTATGTATGTATGTATGTATGTATGTGTATATATATATATATATATATATATATATATATATATATATATATATATATATATATATATATATGTATATGTATATGTATATATAATCTCCCTAGTACTATGTGCTTTCATAGCTGTCATATATAGAGATAGAGATATATATAAAATACACTCTTCAAATGTGCTGTAAAATGCATGCTTTTCCCTTTTTATGAACAGGAAAACAATGACGTTATGCTGTTGGGCTGGTATAATAATGCTATGGGGCTAATATGAAATTATATCCAGGGCTGGTTTTTATTCCCAGTCCGGCCCTGGCTTTTGGATGTCTACACAGGGGAGGCTTTTACAGGTAAATAACGTATAAAAATGTTAAACGCACATATAATCTTAAAGATAGACTTTTGGTTTTAAATGAATGGCCCAGCGACAGAATCTCTTTAACGCCACTCACAAAAGTGTGAATAATCCCTTAGAGACCTTGTCACCCGCTAAATAATGCAGCTTAAGGCTGGGTTCACACTGCTGCGGGGGGAGATCCGGATGTGATTCGCACCGCAAATCACATCCGATCTCCGTAGCGATTCGCATCGCTCCCGCAGCAAACTCGCACGGGACCCTTTTTTTGGTCCGCAACAGAATCGGATCGCATGGGGGTTCACACCATGCGATCCGATTCCTGTGCGAGTCGGCAGATCGCACTGCGATATGCGGATGGATCTGGGGGTGTCATTAACATATCATTGACACTCCCAGCCGTCCGCATAGGGCAGTGTGAACTGCCGGCGGGAGGTGTGCGATGCGGGAAAACGCCGCGGATTCGCAGCGTTCCCGCATCGCTGTGGTGTGAACCCAGCCTTAAGCATAGAAAAACCAAACATTTATACTTGTTGTTTTTCTTTCTATAGATGTGTGTTTTATAAAAAAAAAAAAAATTGTTTTTAGTTGATGACTATGGTTTGATTTCTGTGTTAAAATATTGCACTATTTGTACTTGCCCTACTGAGGTGTTACTTCCTTTGGGAAAGCACTACCCTATGCTGGGGCAAACACATAAAAAGGGAGGGAACCACCCTGCACTGCAGTTAATAGGATGGGAGGCCTGGAAGTGTACCTCCAGCCGTCTTACAAAATATGGGGCCCCCGAGAGGTGGTTCCCTCCATTTTTATGTGTTTTCCCAAGCAGAGGGTTGTACTTCCCCAAAAATCCCAGAAAAACCTAGCCTGAAGTGTTAACCCTTACATTCCGGGGAGAACCTCCTCAGTATAGCAAGCACAACTTAAAGCAGGAACACATCTCTACTGGTACTGCATTATTCCCAGTAGTGCAAATTTTGAGGTTCCTATTATTTCTGTCGAACATAAGTGAATTCAGAGTTAGAAATATTCTTTCCCAATACCGCTGAAGCTTTTGGCAATGCCAAAGCATATGGATAAGGGATCCATTAGATAGAGAGCAGTGAGGACAAGGTGGTGTTGTATATTTTCCCCATTCGTAGAACTTTTATGAGGTGTAATGAGCCCTATGTAAAATAAAAAGCTGAGTCAGTCTCTGAGAAGGCGAGAGAGATATCTCAGGTTAAACCTCCATCGCCTGTATCCAATCCTGTTCATTCAGATCTTTCTATATCCCTTTGCCAATGGGTAAGACGATTTACCTGTCTTTCTATACTCTCTACAGTTTGTAGCATAAGGTAAAGGTCTCATATATTAACCCTCATTCCTTGCAATGTACTGAAGTTGCCTTCGATAATATTTTAGAGGGGTTATATTGTAATTGAAATTTTGAGATCTGACTTTGTAATGCATGGAGTATTTGGAGATATTGATAGAAATTGTTTAATAATTGATAACGATCTTTTAGTACATTAAAAGGCAATAAAATATCCCTTTCATATAACTTATATAAAAATATGCCAGTTTTTTTCCATTCTAAGGATTCTGGCAGTTTATTTAATTCCCATAGACAGTAATTATCCTATAGAGGCATGTGTCTTGTATAACCCTTATGCTGAGTGATGGTTCGTACTGCCTCTCATAACCTTTGGATTAGATGAAAGGTAGGAAAAACTTTCACTTATTGTAAAAATGATGAGCAGTTATTCGTTGTACTAATGGGGATATCTTAAATTGAGATATTATAATCTTCTGTATAGGGTCCTGCATGTCTACCTCTTCCCAACCATGCCAGTGTTGCAATTGTGCTGCAATAAAATATAATCTTGCGCTCGGTATCGCAATTCCCCCTCTATCCTTCGGCTGTTGCAATTTCCATATAAAGTCCCTGAAAACAGAGTCCGTAGTCCTAAATAACCTTTATGTCAGCCATACAGGACAGTTATGTAATACATAAAACAATTGGGACATTCACACCATCCACCAGATTCACTCTCCCTATTGGGGATGAGCTTCTTGTTTGAGTCAAACCCATGTTCGACTTGAACGTCATCTGTTTTCCCGTTCAGCGATTTCCGAATGTTAAAGACCATTCGCGTCAAATTTGAGTGGCACGACCCACGGCCCATAATTCACTGCGGCATCGTGGTGCATTACCGGCTGCTGATTGGCCAAGCATGCACTATGACCCGCATGCTTTGGCCAATCACAGCACAGAAAAATGGAGAGACATGATTGGCCAAAGCCAGGGTAGTTTTGGCCAATTATGTCTCAGGGGGTTTAGTACACGCCCCACACTATATAAGGCCGCCTGCGTGGCAGCCTTGTGTAGTGTGTTGCGGTGGCGGAGAGAGCTAGACAGAGAGACAGTGTCATTTGATTTAAGTTAGATAGAATAGGCAGGCGAGTCAGTTAGCTTCAGTTACAGTGTGTAGAGGATATATATGCATCCCAGGTGTGTTGTGTGTATATATATTTATACACTGTATTCAGTTTAGCTAGAACCGTTCCTGTTATTCTCTTCATAATATACTGACAGGCAGGGAGCTGCACTATTTTCACTTAGTGCACTGTGTCCTTTGCACAGTGTGCACCTAAAGCTATACCTGAATACAATTGCCGGCGTTCTCATACAAATACAGGCAGGGAGCTGCAGTAGTTTGTTTTAGTGTCTTTTGCACAGTGTGCACCTAAAGCTTTACCTGACTACAATTGACGGCGTTCTCATACAAATACAGGCAGGGAGCTGCAGTATTTTGTTTTAGTGTCCTTTGCACAGTGTGCACCTAAAGCTTACCTGAATACTATCGCCAGTGTTCTCATACTAATAATACTACAGGCAGGCAGTTGATTCTGCTAGCTGCAGTATAATCAGTATATATATATGCGTCCTAGCTTTGGGCAGCTACATCTCTCTGCAGGCCATTAGTATGTCTGGAAGGCCAACAAGTAGAGGCAGACAGTCACAAGCCAATAAAAGAGGGCAAGTAGGCTCTGTGTCTAGAGGCAACAGTGCTGGTCGTGGACACGGTGCATCCTCATCAGCACGTGGCCGTGGGACACACTCGTCCTTTTTTTGGCAGCTGGCCGTGTTGAGCCGCAACATGCCGAAGACTTGGTAGAGTGGATGAACAAGCCGTCCTCATCCTCCTCATCCTCTCTCCCCCAGGCTCAGGGTACTTTGTCTGGCAAAGCAGCTGCCAACGTGGCCTCTTCCCTCGGTTCAATGGTATCAGTCACTCCTACCCTAGCCCCACCATGTCCTCCTGAGGAGCCCCCCCAACTATTTGACCACAGTGTTGGGTACATGCTCCAGGAGGATGCCCAGCATTTTGAAGGCTATGATGATGGTACCCATCTAGAGGAAGGCAGTAACGTGAGCCCAGAGAGAGGGGGTGCTCAAGAAGGACAGAAATCTGGCAGTCATGTTCCCTCAGCTGCAGGATACTGCCAGGGTTGCTCCAGTGATGAGGAGGGAGGGGATGATGAGGTCACTGACTCCACGTGGGTGCCTGATAGGAGGAGGAGGAGGCACATCTCCAATGAGGCAGGATGCCCTCCAGGGGTCAGCTTAAGGGCAGCACACCGACTGCATCACACCACAGAGCTCCACATGTGCAGGGTGCTTCTGTCTCTGCGCGTTATTCCAAAAGTTCTTTGTCCTTTTTTTGAGACGAGTGCATCTGATCGCACCACTGCTATTTGCAACATATGTGTATCTTGCGTGGCCAAAACATCAGCCACTTGGGCACCACATGCTTGACAGATATATGTCGACCTGCCATGCAATTCGTTGGCAAGCATTCCTAAAAGACCCAAACCAAAGAACAAAGCGGACCTCCCCTTGCTCCTCATCAGCTGGGATGTCCAACCCCACTAGACCTTCAGTCCTCTCTGAAACCTGCTCTGAGAGGAATGAAGGTGTAGAATTAGGTGTGTCACAGCCAAGTATTGCGGGCAATCTGCTATCGGTACACCGACGTCATATTGTACCAGACAAATTTCCTGGTCCCAGCTGCTGCACCGCTGAAAGAAGTTCACTCCCAGCCATCCACATGCCTAGTGGTTAAATGCTAGCTTGGCTAAATTGCTAGCACTTCAACTGCTGCCTTTTCAGTTGGTAGATTCTGCCCCCTTCCGTGAGGTTGTGGAATGTGCGATTCCTCAGTGGCAGGTTCCCAAACGCCACTTTTTTGCATGGAAGGCGATTCCAGCTCTCTAGCGGCATGTGGAAGGCAATGTCCATGCCTCGCTGGACAGGGCGGTCAATGGTAAGGTTCATATTACCGCTGACTCATGGTCCAGCAGGCATGAACAGGGACGTTATCGTGCATTGGGTGACTCTGCAGGCAGCTGGGAAGGATGCAGTACAAGGTGCAGTAGTGTTAGAGGTTGTTTCGCCACCACACCTCCAAAATGCTACTACTGGTGATTCTGACACATCTCTCTCCTCCACCCCTCCTCTTCTTCTTCCTCCATGGCCTCTTCCCCTTTTTTGTCCTCAGAACCAGTGGTGCTCCATAGGCATTCAAGGGGCTATGCAAGTACGCAGGCAAAAAGATGCCATGCGGTGCTTACACTGGTGGGCTTGGGGGATAGGAGCCAAACTGGTGCAGAGATTCTGTCAGGTCTGTAGGGGCAGGCTGAGAGGGGGTTGACGCCACGCCAGCTTAAGCCAGGAATGGTGGTTTGCGACAATGGCACCAACCTCCTCTCTGCCCTCCGACAGGGACAACTGACCCATGTGCCCTGTTTAGCTCACATCCTTAACTTGGTGGTGCAGCAGTTCTTGGGCAGGTACCCGGGCTTACAGGATGTGCTGAGGCAGGCCAGGAAAGTCTTTGTGCATTTCCACTGGTCATATAATGCTAGTGCTTGGCTGGTTGACCTTCAAAAGGAATTTAACCTGCCCAAGAACCCCCTAATCTGTGACATGCCCACCAGGTGGAACTCAGCATTGGCCATGCTGCAGCGGCTGCACACGCAGCAGAGGGCCATCAATGAGCTTGGTTTTTTCCCCATGCCAGTGGGCCATGATCAGAGATGCATGCATCCTTGTGGCCTCCTCAAATGGTGACAGGACAGTGCATGCATCAGTGGCACTGTCCCTCTTGTCCACCTGTTGGAATAATGGACAGGGCACTTGAGGCAGAACAGAGGCAGGAAGAGGAGGACTTCCTTACCTCTCAAAGCCCCCTTTATCTAGAAAGTGTTCCTGCTGGCCTGTCGATAACACAGGAAGAGGAGGAGGAGGATTGTGTCAGCATGGAGGTGGAGCCTAGCACTCAGCATCAGCAGCAGTCTTTAAGGGATCATTTACAGTTCCAAGGACCCCATGTCTTGTACATGGCTGGGAGGAGGTGGCTGCGGATCATGTCGTCCTTGGTGACCCAGAGGACTCTGGACCAAATGCCTCAGCTAACCTATGCTGCATGGCCTCCCTGATCCTGCAAAGCCTGTGGAATGATCCTCGTATTCGTCGGATCAAGGAGAGGGATCATTACTGGCTGGCAACCCTCCTTAATCCACGTTACAAGGGTAAGGTTGCGGACCTTATTTTGCCTTTGCAGAGGGAGCAGAGGATGAAACATCTTTGGGAGGCCTTGCAGAAAGGTCTGTGTAAAGCCTCCCCAGAGCCTGGGAGCTTACAAATTCCTGGTCCTGAACAGCGTGTTGCTGAGGCTTCAGTCAGTGAAAGAAAGAGCGGTGGCTGTCTGACGCGGTGCGTTCAGACAATTGTTTTAGTCCGCAGCCCCAAGGTATGATTGGTTCCAGCAACCATTGCCAGCATCTGATTTACATGGTGCAGGAATACCTAGAGGCAAGATCAGACTTGGACACCTTTCCCACCGAAAAGTATGCAATTGAGCTAGGGGCATGTAATTGCAATTTTTGATGCAATATTTTGAATGACACGTGAAGGACTTATCCCCCCCAGTCTCTTCCACCCCCTAAACATAATCTCTAATCCCTCCAAATCCCTCCCCACAAAAAACTTGACAAGGTATTGGCATAAATGGCCTTGCCGGCCTTTTATTTAACAAATGAACATAAACTTAAATAAATAACATTTACAATACATTTATAATAACCTTCTCTGCATTTTTTAGGGTCTTGGAGGGGAACACACACCACTGGTCACTGTGACAAACTTCGTAACAACTTTAGGCCTCCAGTGGCAACCTCCAGACTGTAGCCAACCTTCACAGTGACCTACCTTTTTACCCCTTCCTGGTTAACCCCTCATAACCAGAAGGTACCTGATACCCCATGCCACAGATGGGTAACAACCATGCAATAGCTCCATATAACATACATCTCCTCCTCCTCACAGACCCAAACCACTGCCTCACCTGTTTCTGCCTCACCCTTACAACTTAGCCCTACACAAGGGAGGGTGAGTGGGAATATTTCTCCCCGCCGCTCTCGAATTGACGTCACTTCCTCTCCCTTGCCTCCTACACTCCCGACGAGTGCGTTCTTTCCTGCAGCCCCTACCCTAACCTTAAGGAGATAGGCATCCACTCCTTAAACAGGGTGACTGTGCAGTCCACACATGTCATGCTGTCCCTCCGCCGATGCTCAGCTCCAGGACTCCCTGGAGGGTTAGTTGCTGCACTCAACTACAATATCTGTGAGTGGTTGCAGTGGCACCAGCACCAGTGCCTAAGGCCCAATTTTTCAGCCCCTATTTAACAGGGGTGTTACAGACCTAGCCGGGACACAGGCTTTTTGAGAGGACTGAATGCGATCCTCTTGCCGACTGATTATGGGCCCTGGATTTTAAGGGGCACAGGGTGAATGAGAACCCCAATATAATTTGTGCTAGTCAGATTCAATGCTGTATATATGTATATATAATGTGTGTTGCCTCATGCTGTTGGGACACAAACTGTTAGATGCTAATGTCATGAACTCCAGCCACCTGTGTGTTGTGTAAATGAGTCTAGTCTGACTTGTAGGAGTATTCACACATTGTTGTTTGTGCTAATTAACCCTGTGTTTATGTTTATGGTAATGTTTATTGAATTGTTAGTGAGCTAGGAGCCGAAAAGTCTTATACCTCAGTAAACTAGTCTGAGTGTTGATTTAGATAATTAGCTCATGCTAATTAGATTAGGTTTTAGTCTTCTACTGTATTATAAATACTTGGCATTTTGGTTCTAATAAAGGAGTCCATGTTGAGCAGCTAAGCGAGTGTCGTCTTGCTTTGTGCTTGTAAGCGGTTGGAATATCTGATCTCTATATTCAGACTTAGGAAGCGGTATACTGACGGAAGCACTCAATCGGAGTGTGGGATCGGTTCCGTCACAAGGGGTGTGTAATTAAATCTTTTGATGCAATACTTTGCAGCAGGGCTTATTCCTGCACTCCCACTAAATTATCTGTGAGGGGTTGCAGTGTTGTGGCACCAGCACCAGTGCCTAAGGCCCAATTTTTTAGCCCCTGTTTAACAGGGGCGTGTAAATACAATTTTTGATGCAATACTTTGCAGCAAGGCTCATTCCTGCGCTCCAACTAGAGCAGGGGTGCCCAACCTTTTGAAGAGCGAGGGCCACTTAAGCAACTTGGTAACTGGTCGCAGGCCACAATGAGTAGAGCAGGCGGATGACAGGTCTATGTAGAGTGGACACGGACACTATGGGACCTCCGATCCACCCTGATGGAAGGGGATTGATCCCCTTCTGTTATTTTTATTTTATTTTATTTTTTTAGCAAATCAGATTGGAGGTAGGTGGGTGTAAAAGGACACAAATCTGTTTACATCTGCCATTACATAGAGGTGAATGGAGGGTCCGATTGAGTCGGACTGATTGTGTGAAAGGGGCCTTTCACACTAATGCAGTGCAGTGCACCTGTGTCTTTGCTACACTTTGCCATAGACTTCTATTATATCCTGCTGGTGTTGGTGCACTTTCTGAAAGCTCATCAAACCCCCAGGTAATAACAGAAGTCTATGCCTCAGTGCAGGTAACCTGAAGGTGCACTGTAACTGCGGATCAGTTACCACTGCATAGATATTCCCATATATACACTGCAATTTTAGTAATAAACTGACCTTTAATAACAGTTTTCCATTCAAGTATCGCCTGCTGTTGCTGTCTCCGGCAGAGTGCATTTGGTATCACTCTGTCTGTGGCAAGAGACAGTGCTGTACAGGAAGCATCAGCTTATACAGCTCTGTTCCACAGCTCCTTGCTTTGCCGGCTTAATTAACACGGATGCTCTGGGATGCCGGGTCTGCAACCCATGATCTGGGCTTGCCAATCTGCCATCCCACAGAAAGAGGTCGCGGGCCACATCAGGGGGCTCCGCGGGCCACATGTGGCCCCCCAGGCCACTGGTTGGGCACCCCTGAACTGGAGTATCTGTGAGAGGTTACAGTGTTGTGGCACCAACACCAGTGCCTAAGACCCAATTTTTCAGCCCCTGTTTAACAGGGGCGTGTAATTACAATTTTTGATGCAATACTTTGCAGCAGGGCTCATTCCTGCTCTCCAACTAGAGTTTCTGTGAGGGGTTGCAGTGTTGTGGCACCAGTACCAATTTTTCAGCCAGTGTTTAACAGGTGCATGTGATTACAATTCATGATATAATATTTCACAACAGGGCCCGTTCCAACGCCCACCGAGAGTAACTGTGAGGACTTACAGTGTCGTGGCACAAGCACCACCACCACAACCACCAAAGGCCCAATTTTTCTACCACTGTTCAACAATGGCATGTAATTACAATTCTTGATATAATAGTTAACAGCATGGCATTCCAGCGCCCACCAAGAGTCACTTTGAGGGCTTAAGGTGTTAACTTGTGGAAACACCAACACCCTAGGCCCAAATTTCTGCAGAGCATTTAGGGCAGGCCCCTACTTTTAAACATCCAACTTACAAACGTTTCCTACTTGCAAACAGAGGCAACAGGAGACAACAGGACGTGAGATGAAAAAAGACAGAATGCAAAAAAAATATACAGGGGTGATAACCCTTCCCTATGTTTTCCAAAAAGCTTAAAAATAGATTTTTTACAAAAAATGCCATACAAAAATGGCATGGGTAGCCCCCTCTGCCCATTATCAGCCCCTTTGGGCCTTGTACGGATATTAAGGGGAACCCTGTACCCAAATGAAAAAAAAGGAAAGGCGTGGGGCCCCCAGGCCCTATATACTCAGAACAGCAGTATACAGGCGGTGCAAACAAGACAGAGACTGTGTAGGTTTGTTGTGTTAAGTAGAATCTGTTTGTAATTTTGAATTGGTACATTTTTTAAGTGTAGCTCCAGTCAAAATATCTATTTTTAAGCTTTTAGAGTGATCCATCCTCAAGACCCAGTAAGCCAGAGGATTTTCGTTGGGAAAGGTGTCCAAGTCTGACCTTGCCCCTAGTTATTCCTGCACCATGTAAATCAGACACTGGCGATGGTTGCTGGAACCAATCATACCTTGGGGCTGCAGACAAAAAATTGTCTGAACGCATTGGTCAGACGGCCACCTTCTCCACCGCTCCTTCTGTGACTGACGAAGCCTCAGCAACACGTTCTCCAGGACCATAAGTTTGGAACCTCCCAGTCTCTGGGAACGCATTGCACAGACCTTTCTGCAAGGCCTCCCGGAGATGTCCCATGGCTCCCTCTGCGACGGCAAGATAAGGTCCGCAACCTTACCCTTGTACTGTGGATCAAGGAGAGTGGCCAGCCAGTAATGGTCCCTCTCCTTGATCCGAAGAATACGAGGATCCTTCCGCAGGCTTTGCACAATCAGAGAGGCCATGCAGCGTAGGTTAGCTGAGGCATTAGGCCTGGAGTCCTCTGGGTCACTAAGGACAACATGATCCGCAGCCATCTCCTCCCAGCCATGTACAAGTCCACGTGTTTCTTGGGACTGTAAATCATCCCTAAAAGACTGCTGCTGCTGATGCTGAGTGCCAGGCTCCACCTCCATGCTGACACAAGCCTCCTCCTCCTCCTCTTCCTGTGTGATGGGTGGGACAGCAGGAACACTGTCTGGATAAAGGGGGCCTTGAGAGGCAAGGAAGTCCTCCTCTTCCTGCCTCTGTTCTGCCTCAAGTGCCCTGTCCATTATTCCACACAGCGTATGCTCCAACAGGTGGACAAGAGGTAGTGTCACTGATGCAGCACTCTCACTGCTCAGCATCCTCGTGGCCTCCTCTAATGGTGACAGGACAGTGCATGCATCCCTGATCATGCCCCACTGGCGTGGTGAGAAAAAACCAAGCTCCCCTGACCCTGTCCTGGTGCCGTAGTCGCACAGGTACTCATTGATGGCCCTCTGCTGCATGTGCAGCCGCTGCAGCATGGCCAATGTTGAGTTCCACCTGGTGGGCATGTCACATATTAGGCGGTTCTTGGGCAGGTTCAACTCCTTTTGGAGCTCAGCCAGCCAAGCACTGGCATTAACTGGCTTTTTGCCTGCGTACTTGCATAGCCCCTTGAACGCCTACGGAGCACCGCTGGTTCCGAGGACAGAGCACTGGAAGAGGCCATGGAGGAAGAAGAAGAAGAGGGGGTGAAGGAGAGAGGTGTGTCACAACCAGTAGTAGCATTTTGGAGGCGTGGTGGTGGAACAACCTCGAACACTACTGAACCTTGTCCTGCATCCTTCCCAGCTGCCAGAAGAGTGACCCAATGGGCCGTGAAAGATAGGTAATGTCCCTGTCCATGCCTGCTGGACCATGAGTCAGCCGTAATATGCACCTTACCGCTGACCGCCCTGTCCAGCGAGGCAAGGACATTGCCTTCCACATGCCGGTAGAGAGCTGGAATCGCCTCCCGTGAGAAAAAGTGGTGTTTGGGACCTGTCACTGAGGAACCGCACATTGTATAAACACAGGGGGGCCGAGTCTACCAACTGAAAAGGCAGCAGTTGAAGTGCTAGCAATTTAGCCAAGCTAGCATTCAACCGCTAGGCATGTGGATGGCTGGGAGTGAACTTCTTTCAATGGTCCAGCAGCTGTGGCAGGGAAATTTGCCTGCTACAATCGAACGTGGGTGTACTGCTAGCAGAGTGCCCGCAAGTACTTGGCTGTGACACACCTAATTCTACACCTTCATTCCTCTCAGTGCAGGTTTCAGAGAGAACTGAAGGTCTAGTGGGCTTGGAGATCCCAGCTGATGAGGAGCAAGGAGAGGTCCGCTTTGTTCTTTGGTGTGGGTCTTTAAGGTACGCTTGCCAACGAGCTGCATGGCACATATGTCTGGTCAAGCATGTGGTGCCCAAGCGGCTGATGTTTTGGCCACGCAAGATATGCTTGAGACATATCTTGCAAATAGCAGTGGTGCGATCTGATGCTCTCATCTCAAAAAAGGCCCACACCAAAGAAATTATGGAATAACACGCAGAGGCAGCGCCCTGCACAGGCAGAGCTCTGCGGTGCGATTCAGTCGGTGTGCTGCCCCTAAGCTGGGCCACGGAGGGCACCCTGCCTCGGTGGAGATGTGCCTCCTCCTCCTCCACTCTCCTATCAGGCACCCATGTGTTGTCAGTGACCTCATCATCCCCTCCCTCTTCATCACTGGAGCAAACCTGGCAGTATGCTGCAGTTGGTGGAACTGCCAGATTGCTGTCCTTCTTGAGCATCCCCTCTCTCTGCACTCACGTTACTGCCTTCCTCTAGCTGGGTATCATCATCAGAACCTTCAGAGCGCTGGGCATCTTCCTGGAGCATGTACCCAACACTGTGCTCAAACAGTTCGGGGGACACCTCAGGAGGACATGGTGGGTCTAGGGAAGGAGTGACTGATGATGACATTGAGGCGAGGGAAGAGGACGCGTTGGCAGCTCCTTTGCTAGTACCCTGAGCCTGGGTGAGAGAGGATGATGAAGAGAGATTGGTCATCCACTCTACCAAGTCTTTGGCATAATGCGGCTCAACACGTCCAGCTGCCGAACATAAGGACAAGCGTGTCCCATGGCCACGTGCTGATGACGACACACCGCGTCCATGACCAGCACTGTTGTCTCTAGACACAGTCTGCTTGCCCACTTTTCTTGCCTCGTGACTGTCTTCCTCTCCTTGTTGGCCTTCCAGACAAAGAAATGGCCTGCGGGGAGATGGGAAAACCAGCAATTGGGTAGTGTATATTGTGCTGGAGGCACACAACACCCACTAACTACTGCAAATGCCTGTATGAGAGAACACCAGCAATAAAGGATAGATACAAGTGTATACTGCACTGGAGGCACACAACACCCAATAACTCCTGCAGATGCCTAAGAAAAGAACACACTGTCCCTGCCTATCTATCTCTTTCCCTGTACACCAGAACACACTACACAAGGCCGCCACGCTGGCGGCCTTATATAGTGTGGGGCGTGTACTAAATCCCCCTGAGCTATAATTGGCCACAGGCATCTTGCCTGTGGCCAATTATTGCTCTCTTCACTGCCGGCGCTGTGATTGGCCAAGCATGTGGGGGTCACAGTGCATGATTGGCCAATCATGAGCCAGCAATGAACTGCGATGGCGCAGTGCATTGTGGGCCGTGAGCGCCACATGAATTTGGTGCAAACGGCCCATAACGTTCGGTATCCGCCGAACGTGCGAACAGCCGATGTTCGAGTCAAACATACGTTCATCTCGAACACAAAGCTCATCCCTAGTTCTGGTGAGAACCGGGGGGTGTTCGGCTCATCCCTATATGACAGACTTAATTTTCTGTTAGACCAGAATCCCTCTCAACTAGGGATGAGCCGAACACCCTCCGGTTCGGTTCGCACCAGAACTTTCGAACGGACCCCAAATTCGTACAAACTTTAGAACCCCATTGAAGTCTATGGGACTCGAACGTTTGAAATTAAAAGTGCTAATTTTAATGGCTAATATGCAAGATACTGTCCTGAAAAGGGTTTGGGGACCTGGCTCCTTCCCCAGGGGACATGGGTCAATGCCTAAAATGTTTTTAAAAATGGCCGTTTTGGCGGGAGCACTGATTTTAATGATGATTAAAGTGAAAAAAAAGTGAAATATTCCTTTAAATATCGTGCCTGGGGGGTGTCTGTAGTATGCCTGTGAAGTGCCAAGTGTTTCCCGTGTTTAGAACAGTCCCTGCACAAAATGACATTAAACGGAAATAACACCATTTAAAACTGCTTGCGGTTTTAATGTTATATCTGGTTCCTGCAATATGGTTGAAAATCATTGAGAATAATGGCATGGGTAGCCCTCCCTGCCCATTACCAGCCCCTTTGGGTCTTGTACGCATATTAAGGGGAACCCCGTACCCATATTAAAAAAAGGAAATGTGTGTGGCCCCCAGGCCCTATATACTCAGAACAGCAGTATACAGGCAGTGCAAACAAGACAGGGACTGTGTAGGTTTGTTGTGTTAAGTTGAATCTGTTTGTAATTTTCAACTGGTACATTTTTAAAGTGTAGCTCCAGTCTAAAAAAAAATTTTATTAGCTTTTTGGAAAACATAGGGAAGGGTTATCACCCCTGTATAATTTGTTTTGTCGTTCATCTTTTTTCATCTCACTTGCTGTTGTCTCCTTCCGTTTGCAAGTAGGAGATGTTTGTAAGTTGGATGTTTGAAAGTAGGGGCCTGCCCTCTATATGCTCTGCAGAAATGGCGGAACAAGGTGTTGGTTTTGCCACAACATTGTAAGCCCTGAAAGTGACTCTTGATGGGCGCTGGAGCGCCCTTCTGTGAACGATTATATCAAGAATTGTAATTACATGCCATTGTTGAACAGTGGTAGAAAAATTGACCTTTGGTGGTTGTGGTGCTGGTGCCACAACACTATAAGTCCTCACAGTTACTCTGGGTGGGCACAGGAACGGGCCCTCCTGTGAAATATTATATCAAAAATTGTAATTAAATGCCCCTGTTAAACAGGGGCAGAAAAATTGGGCCTTAGGCACTGGTGCTGGTGCTACGACACTGCAACCTCTCCCATATACTCTAGTTTTATTGCAGGAATTAGCCCTGCTGCAAAGCATTGCATCAAAAATTGTAATTAAGCACCCCTGTTAAACAGGGGAAGAAAAATTGGGCCTTAGGCCCTGGTGCTGGTGCCACCACACTGCAACCTCTTCCATATACTCTAGTTCTATTGCAGGAATTAGCCCTGCTGCAAAGCATTGCATCAAAAAATTGTACTTAAATGCCCCTGTTAAATAGGGGCAGAAAAATTGGGCCTTAGGCACTGGTGCTGGTGCCACCACACTGCAACCTCTCCCATATACTCTAGTTTTATTGCAGGAATTGGCCCTGCTGCAAAGCATTGCATCAAAAATTGTAATTAAACGCCCCTGTTAAACAGGGGCAGAAAAATTGGGCCTTAGGCACTGGTGCTGGTGCTACGACACTGCAACCTCTCCCATATACTCTAGTTTTATTGCAGGAATTAGCCCTGCTGCAAAGCATTGCATCAAAAATTGTAATTAAGCGCCCCTGTTAAACAGGGGCAGAAAAATTGGGCCTTAGGCCCTGGTGCTGGTGCCACCACACTGCAACCTCTTCCATATACTCTAGTTCTATTGCAGGAATTAGCCCTGCTGCAAAGCATTGCATCAAAAAATTGTACTTAAATGCCCCTGTTAAATAGGGGCAGAAAAATTGGGCCTTAGGCACTGGTGCTGGTGCCACCACACTGCAACCTCTCCCATATACTCTAGTTTTATTGCAGGAATTGGCCCTGCTGCAAAGCATTGCATCAAAAATTGTAATTAAACGCCCCTGTTAAACAGGGGCAGAAAAATTGGGCTGATGGCATCACCCAGAACCAGAAATGTTCTTCCAACATATCAGCGGAGGAGGAAGAGGATAGACAATCAACATAACAGGACAGTCACTCAGCATCAGCATAGGCAGTCTTGAAGGGATGTGATATTTAAAAAAAAAATTATTCGGTTACATCAGCTTCAGGTGCTTGGTAGCTGTGGGTTATCCAAGACTGATTCATCTTGATGAAGGTCAGTCGATCAACTGATTCGGTGGACAGGCGCACCCTGTGATCGGTAACAAAGCCACCAGCAGCACTGAAGGTGCGTTCCGAAAGAACACTGGATGCAGGACAGGCCAGTAGCTCAATTGCATACTGTGCAAGCTCTGGCCAGTGATCCATCCTCAAGACCCAGTAAGCCAGGATTTTTGGTGGGAAAGGTGTCCAAGTCTGACCTTGCCCCTAGGTATTCCTGCACCATGTAAATCAGACGCTGGCGATGGTTGCTGGAACCGATCATACCTTGGGGCTGCGGACTAAAAAATTGTCTGAAAGCATCAGTCAGACGGCCACCTTCTCCACCGCTCCTTCTGACCGATGCCTCAGCAACACGTTGTCCAGGACCAGGAGTTTGTAACCTCCCAGTCTCTGGGAACGCGTTGCACAGACCTTTCTGCAAGGCCCCCCAGAGATGTCTCATCCTCTGCTCCCTCTGCGATGGCAAGATAAGGTCGGCAACCTTACCCTTGTACCGTGGATCAAGGAGAGTGGCCAGCCAGTAATGGTCCCTCTCCTTGATCCGAAGAATACGAGGATCCTTCCCCAGGCTTTGCAGGATCAGGGAGGCCATGCAGCGTAGGTTAGCTGAGGCATTCGGTCCGTAGTCCTCTGGGTCACTAAGGACAATATGATCTGCAGCTACCTCCTCCCAGCCACGTACAAGTCCACGGGTTTCTTGGGACTGTAAATCATCCCTACAAGACTGCTGCTGCTGCTGATGCTGAGTTACAGCCTCCACCTCCATGCTGACACAATCATCCTCCTCCTCCTTTTCCTCCTCCTCATCCTCTTCCTGTGTGATGGGTGGCACAGCAGTAACACTGTCTGGATAAAGGGGGCCTTGAGAGGCAAGGAAGTCCTCCTCTTCCTGCCTCTGTTCTGCCTCAAGTGCCCTGTCCATTATTCCATGCAGTGTATGCTCCAAGAGGTGGACAAGAGGTACAGTGTCACTGATGCATGCACTGTCACTGCTCACCATCCTTGTGGCCTCCTCAAATGGTGACAGGACAGTGCATGCATCCCTGATCATGCCCCACTGACGTGGTGAGAAAAAACCAAGCTCCCTTGACCATGTCCTGGTGCCGTAGTTGCACAGGTACTCATTGATGGCCCTCTGCTGCATGTGCAGCCGCTGCAGCATGGGCAACGTTGAGTTCCACCTGGTGGGCATGTCACATATAAGGCGGTTCTTGGGCAGGTTCAACTCCTTTTGGAGCTCAGCCTGCCGAGCACAGGCATTAAATGATCGGCGGAAATACACACAGACTTTCCTGGCCTGCTTCAGGACATCCTGTAAGCCCGGGTACCTGCCCAAGAACCGCTGCACCACCAGGTTAAGGACGTGAGCTACACAGGGCACATGGGTCAGTTGTCCCTGTCGGAGGGCGGAGAGGAGGTTGGTGCCATTGCCAGTGTGGCTCCTGTCCCCCAAACAAACCAGCGCAAGCATGGCATGGCATCGTTTTGCCTGCGTACTCGCGTAGCCCCTGGAACGCCTATGGAGCACCGCTGGTTCTGAGGACAGAGCACTGGAAGAGGCCATGGAGGAAGAAGAAGAGGAGGGGGTGGAGGAGAGAGGTGTGTCACAACCAATAGTAGCATTTTGGAGGCGTGGTGGCGGAGCAACCTCCAACACTACTGCACCTTGTCCTGCATCCTTCCCAGCTGCCAGAAGAGTGACCCAATGGGCCGTGAAAGACAGGTAACGTCCCTGTCCATGCCTGCTGGACCATGAGTCAGCGGTAATATGCACCTTACCGCTGACCGCCCTGTCCAGCGAGGCAAGGACATTGCCTTCCACATGCCGGTAGAGAGCCGGAATCGCCTTACGTGAGAAAAAGTGGTGTTTGGGGACCTGCCACTGAGGAACCGCACATTGTACAAACTCACGGAAGGGGGCCGAGTCTACCAACTGAAAAGGCAGCAGTTGAAGTGCTAGCAATTTAGCCAAGCTAGCATTCAACCGCTGGGCATGTGGATGGCTGGGAGTGAACTTCTTTCGCCGGTCCAGCAGCTGGGGCAGGGACATTTGCCTACTATAATTGGACGTGGGTGTACTGCTAGCAGAGTGCCCAGAAGCACTTGGCTGTGACACACCTAATTCTACACCTTCATTCCTCTCAGAGCAGGTTTTAGAGAGGACTGAAGGTCTAGTGGGGTTGGAGATGCCAGCTGATGAGGAGCAAGGAGAGGTCCGCTTTGTTCTTTGGTGTGGGTCTTTGAGGTACGCTTGCCAACGAGCTGCATGGCAGGTCAACATGTGTCTGGTCAAGCATGTGGTGCCCAAGCGGCTGATGTTTTGGCCACGCGAGATACGCTTGAGACATATGTTGCAAATAGCAGCGGTGCGATCTGATGCACTCGTCTTAAAAAAGGCCCACACCAAAGAACTTTTAGAATAACGCGCAGAGGCAGCGCCCTGCACAGGCGGAGCACTGTGGTGTGATTCAGTCGGTGTGCTGCCCCTAAGCCGGCCCTCGGAGGGCATCCTGCCTCGTTGGACATGTGCCTCCTCCTCTCTCCTACCAGGCACCCAGGTGGAGTCAGTGCCCTCATCATCCCCTCCCTCTTCATCGCTGTAGCAAACCTGGCAGTATGCTGCAGCTTGTGGAACATGACTGCCAGATTGCTGTCCTTCTTGAGCATCCCCTCTCTCTGCATTCACGCTACTGCCTTCCTCTAGCTGAGTGTCATCATCAGAGCCTACAAAACACTGGGCATCCTCCTGGAGCATGTACCCAACACTGTGCTCAAAGAGTTCAGGAGACTCCTCAGGAGGACGTGGTGGGTCTAGGGAAGGAGTCACTGATGATGACATTGAGACGAGGGAAGACAATGCGTTGGCAGCTGCTTTGCTAGTACTCTGAGACTGGGTGAGAGAGGATGAGGAGGATGAGGAGGATGAAGAGGGCTTGGTCATCCACTCTACTAAGTTGTTGGCATGTTGCGGCTCAACATGTCCAGCTGCCGAAAAGAAGGACATCACGTGCTGATGACGATGCACCGCGTCCACGACCAGCACTGTTGTCTCTAGACACAGAGCCTGCTTGCCCTCTTTTATCGGCTTGCGCCTGTCTGCCTCTCCTTGCTGGCCTTCCAGACATGGTAATGGCCTGAAGGAAGTTGGGTAAAACAGCAATTGGGTAGTGTATATTGTGCTGGAGGCACACAACACCCACTAACTCCTGCAGATGCCTTTATTATAGAACACCAGCAATAAAGGGTAGATAAAGGGGTATACTGTACTGGAGGCACACAACACCCACTAAGCCCTGCAGATGGCTCTATTAGAGAACAGCAATAAAGGGTAGATACAGGTGTATATTGTGCTGGAGGCACACAACACCCACTAACTCCTGCAGATGCCTATATTATAGAACACCAGCAATAAAGGGTAAATACAGATGTATACTGTGCTGTGCTGGAGGCACACACAACTTCCAATAACTCCTGCAGATGGCAGATGGCTCAAATAGAGAAGAGATATGTAGGTGGATATAGCGGTGTGTACTGGGTACAGAGCATGCAGACAGCACGCACAAGCTCCTAACACTGACTGCAAGCTCTATTATAAAAGATAGACATATCGCTAGCTATATAGGTGAAGTGAATATAGCGGTGTATACTGCGGTCAGGGCACGCAGACAACAACCACTACAGAAGAGCAAGATTGAAAAATCGGCCGATAACGATCGGTGTATACTGTGTTGAAGGTACACAGAACACCCACTAACTGCTTTAGACGCCAACACACTACACAAGGCCGCCGCGTTGGCGGCCTTATATAGTGTGGGTCGTGTACTACACAGCCTGAGCTATGATTGGCCACAGGCATCCTGCCTGTGGCCAATCATGGCTCTCCTCGCTGCCGGCGCTGTGATTGGCCAAGCATGCGGGGTCACAGTGCATGCTTGGCCAATCATGAGCCAGAAATGCACTGCGCCATCGCAGTGCATTGTGGGCCGTGCGCGCCACACAAATTTGGCGCGAACGGCCCATAATGTTCGGAATTCGCCGAACGGGCGAACAGCCGATGTTCGAGTCGAACGTATGTTCGACTCGAACACGAAGCTCATCCCTACTCTCAACCTTTCCTTCCACCCCAGCTGAGGCTTCTGACGCCCACCCTGAGACTTCCAGTCGGGAAGAATTGGAGGAGCACAGCTTGAGCCAGGTATAGTATTGTTCTACATTTTTTTTTTTTTCGTAAAAATTTATGCTGTTAACTAACTATCAATAAACAGTAGTAGCCAAAAATAATTGGGACTGAAAAATTAAAAATGCTGGGTTCAGAATGATAGCCTTTTCTATTTGTTAACATTCAATTTGCAACAGTCATGAGCTGAAAATTGTGTGTGATTGCTGAACCAAAAACTAAAAGTATGTCCCTTTTTCATACACAGGAAGACCTCAACCAGGGGGAGGGAGTGGAATGTGGCAGCGAGGAGGTTGCTGTGGAATGTGGCAGCCAGGAGGAGACAGGGGTTAGTTACAGCCAGGAAGTGGGCAGGCCTAGGAGCCTCACAGAATCCCAGGTCCCTCCCCTCCGCCTTCCAACCAAAAGGCCCAGGAAGGGGAGGAACGTGGAGGAGTCAGCACTCAGACTGATTTGGGGGGGCTTCTGCAGCCCTCAAATCCACCCCCACTCTTCAAGAGACCTTTGCCGCCATGGCTGCCTGCAAACTGCAGAGAGTTGGACCATCCTCCGTATCCTCCGCATCCTCCTCCTTCTGCCACACCTCCAACACCACAGCCACAGCCTGGAAGGAAGAGTGGAAGGAAGACCAGAGAGTGATGGCCTGGGTTCAGTCTGGTGTAACAAAAGATGCAGGCTCTTGAATGACCACAGTCTGGTGGCATGTATGTCATCTGCTGCTGTTCCTGATCTCTTGGACTTCTGGACCAGATTGTACTCCTAAAAATATTATATTCATGAAATCAGGATAAATAATAAAGAAAGAAAGAAGTTTGTGAGAAGTCTGTGTGAATATGAGCAGCAAAACAACTTAATTCTTCTAGCATTATAAAGAAAAAGAGAATGCTTTGCATTAAACAATTTTTAACATTGCAGCGTGCCGAATGTGCTATATCCATTATGAACGCTAGTTTTACCAGACCGTCTCGTAATTTATTCTGAGCATGCGTGGCACTTTGTGCGTCGAACGCACATTTTCCGTCAGAAAGTCCGACCGCGTGTTCAGGGCATTAGGCATACCATACCTGCAAAGCAAATACAATAAAATCTAATAAAAATAAAAAACATTACAGTTATAAAATACAGTAACAAAAAACAGAGAGCAATAAAGCAGACAATAGAGAGCAAACGTAAGAGAGAGAACAATAGAGAGAAGAAAAATAAAACCACAACTATTTTTGCTTTTTTATTTTTAATTTTTAATTTTTTTTTTGTTTTTGTGTGTTTTTTTTTTTTTTTTTGTTTTTTTTGCACTTTTATATAAACTGTAAACTGTAAATGTTCCAGATTAGGGTCTCTCAAAATGTGATGGCCATCTCATCTTTCAAGACCCTGTGTTAGTATGCCTAGGACTGTGCAATGCGTTCCAAACAGTCACCAATGCAAAGACCAGGTTGGTCAGGACAGGAGGGACAATAAAAGAGGGTGTCATGCCTATAATCGCGCTTTCTACAGACATTACATCTTCTTTGGGGGTTTCTTTGGGTAGGGGTACCAGGAAGGACATGCGGAAAATGCCTCCCATGTGGCCAGCTGCATTTGATTTGGGAAGTTGGGCCACAACACCGCCTGGAAACAGAAGGGCTGTGATGATCTCTTCCTGGAATTTAGGGAAGGATCCAGTTTGTCCTGAAGCTTTGTATAGCACATAAGCATTCAGCAGAGCCAATTGAAAAAAGTATACAGACACTTTTTTGTACCAGCATCTGGCTTTACGTGCAATTAGGTACTGCACCAACAACTGGTCATTGAGGTCCACCCCTCCCATATTAAAGTTATATTCGTGGACACAGAACACAAATCGTCGTAGGAATTTGGACTGTTGTATCTGCGTGAAGGGAGGACAGAACGAAAACATTCTTATTATCCCTCCACTTCACAGCGAGCAAATTATTACACTTCAAGTAGGCTCTCTCTCCGAGCCTAAGACAGGAATCTACAAGCCACTGGGGTAAGCACCAGCGATTAGATCGCACGGTGCCACATGCGTCAATTCCATGATCAAACAAGTGAATAAAAAGTGGCACTCTTGTGTAATAATTGTCCACATATAAGTGGTACCCCTTTCCAAATAAGGGTGACACCAAGTCTCACACAATCTTTCTAGCACTCCCTATGTAGTCTGGGCAGTTCTCCGTAACTATCTCTTCCCTCATTAACCATAAAACTATATATATATATATATATATATATATATATATATATATATATCCTGTGGCCCTGTCACAGAGCTTATACATCTTGACCCCATATCTGGCACACTTGCTGGGAGTGGGAAGATACTGTTTGAATGACAAGCAGACAGATAACTTAATCAGGGACTCATCAACGCAGGCAACTTGATGGGGGGAGTAAACAAGGCTGCAGACTGTTGGTTGAAGTGGTTTACGAGAGGCAGAATTTTGTAGAGCCAAACAAATCCAGGGTCACCCAGAGGATGACAGAGTTCATTATCATTGAAGTGCACGAACAGGAAGATCTGCTCATACCATGTCCTGGTCATGGAGGCAGGGAGCACGGGTGTATGATGAATTGGGTCAATGGACCAATATGACCGCAACTCACTCTTTTTAGTTATAACCATGAGGAGGGATAGGCCCAGAAAGGTCTTCAATTCAGAAACTGTAATAGGTTCCCAATCTCTGCCAAGGGTCAGCTTGGGATTAGCAGCGATGAATTGACCAGCATATAAATTGCCTCTGTCCACAATAGATCTATAGAGATCTTCTGTGAAAAACAGCGAATAAAAATCAAGTGATGTAAAATCAGCTGTTTCCACCTGAATTCCATGTTGGCCAGTGAACGAGGGAAGTACGGGTGCTGCAGAAGTGGTGGGCTCCCAATTAGAATTGGCAAATGCAGCAGGAAGGGCACTATGGGCTCAATGGACCTATCTTTGTTTTCTTGGTGGCTGCAGGACTCTACATGTGCTAGCCACCTCACCAGATTGAACTGCACTTATGGGACTTGCCACATCATCAAGTGATACTGCAGTGCTGGATGTATGACCAGGATGTACTAGGCCACTGGTGCTTGCCAGTTCACCAGAAAGATGTGCGGCCTTAGTACTGGCTCTCTGCTCCATACAAGAGTCCTGCGGTTCAGCGACAGCAGAAGAATGGGGTCGGGTACACCTGTCCTTGGCAGAGACCACAACTCCGTCGTCAGAGCTATCTGTCAGGGTGCCACTGCTGTCTACTGGTTTGTATTCTGAGTCTGAAACAGACAGATGAGTGACTTCCTCTTCACTATCTGTCATGCTCAGAAACATGTAGGCCTCTTTACTACTGTACCTTTGATTTGACATTTCGGTCTCTAAATTTACTGGTACAGTAGTGAGACTCACAGGAAAAAGAGCTCCTGACTGTCAATGACTGCTTCAAACGCTACCAAAAGAACTGTTAGCGTTTGCAGAAATCAGGCCTGACTCTCTAAACACTGCAGTTATGTGTGTTGTGTTTTTGTAAGTGACAGTGATCGATTGACACTGCACTTGTGTGGGCTGGGCGGAGGAGCTAAACGCAGGTGCTAGCAAGTATCTGGGCTGACCCCGCTAACGCTGTATTTTTGGGAACCCTAAACTGCTGGGGACGCTAATATAGTTCTGATCAGATATTGACCCGTTCAGACACTATACTACTAAGGGAGGCGTATGGTGTGTGCGGGGGTGTTAGTGCTACTGGCACTAATCTGACACTGCCTGGGGTGACGCAGAACCTGAATGATGCTAAAACCTGGGGTGATCAGGGGGTTAAAACTTTATTGGGTAATATACGGCGGGTGCCCTGACGCTATAAAAAAAATATCTAATAAACAGCATCACCCGTGACACTAATACAGTGATCACTGGTGACGGGGTGATCAAGGGGTTAAACCTTTATTAGGGGGGTTAGGGGAGTCACTAGACATATCTTGGGCTATCACTAAGTACCCTAATGCTGATTAGTGTCACTAATGACACCAGTACAGTGATCAAAAAACAATATGAACACTGCACTGGGTGACACAGTGACAGGGAGGGAAGGGGTTACCTGGGGGGAGGGTCGGGGGGTAATCGAGGGGGGTGAAATATGTGCCTATGTGTACTGATGTCCTTTTAAATAAATGTGAGTTTTATACTAGCTTGGGGTGAAGAGGATCATTTATAATCCTTAATGATATTGCACTATACCAATCTCTGGGTTCATGAAGGTCTAATTTAAAACCAAGGAGCAGTGGAGTTCCCTTTGGAAGGATTGGTGCACTTTGTAGAGAAATATACTCTGCATCTCTTTGTGAGTTAACAGAGGAGATTTTTAGATATGAGATATAGGAGATAGGAGATATTGCCATTATTTTGTTGATACGCGAGTGCATTCTCTATTACCCATATTTATTGAGTTTACATTAATTAATTAATTAATTGATTATCACCATGTGGATTTTCTTTAACCACTTCAATACCAGGCACTGACCCCCCCCACCACCCCTCCCCCCCACTTCCTGCCTAGGACAATTTTCAGCTTTCAGCGCTGTCGCATCTTGAATGACAATTGCACGATCATACAACACTGTACCCAAACTAAATTGTTATAATTTTCTTCTCACACATAGAGCTTTCTTTTGTTGGTATTTGATCACCTCTGGAGTTTTTATTTTTTGCTAAACAAACTAAAAAATACCAACATTTTTGAAAAAAAGAAAAGTTTTTCTTAGTTTTTGTCATAAAATGTTGTTTTCTTCTTCACTGACGGGTGCTGATGAGGCGGCATTGATGGGCACTGATGAGTTTGTACTGATGAGTAGTGATGGACGAACGTTTCGCCCGGCGGTCGTTTCGCGGCGAATTTCCGACATTCGCGGTCCGCACGTTCGAACGCCTTTTTCCGTCGTTCGCCGCGGCGGACTTACGTGTTTAATGTATACAAGAACTTTAACCTTTGGTGACACGTTTATCATGTGATACAGGACAGCCAATTGAGACATGACAGCACATGGACACTTGTACATTCCCCCTAACCTATAAATACACCCGATCCGGTGGCCATTTTACATTCTTTCTTCTGTTACGATAGGGACAGGTTCCTGTGTGGAGTAGGGAGAGATAAACCACTAGCTATTTGGTACACAAAAGTTCTTTTCAGGACTGGTATAGGTGTTAGGTGTTGATAGGTTTGCTGTGCTGCTGATTCTTGCAGCAGCCTGAGTGTCTTTTGTTAGTTTAGAGAAAGGGAAAGGACGGTGTATGCTACAGGGACAGCCAGATTAGTCTTTCATCATCATCATCATCATCATCATCATTAGCTGTTACTATCAAGGTCCACAAAAGAGCTGTTCCAGTAACCACTAATCGTTCTCTTTTTTTGCCAATTTGTATAGGGACAGGAAGGAAGCAGTGTTGTCAGGCAGTGAGGGTAATTTTAAAGACTTGCTGTTATTATTAGTTCCACAAAGGTTCTTTTCAGGACTGGTATCAGTGGTACAGTAATAGGCTTGTACATGTATAATATTCTTTCTTCCAAATATAGAAAGGATATTATACTTGACTGCTGCCCTTCTGCTGCAGTCTGCTAAACATTCACAACTCACTTGTTCCACAAAAGTTCTTATAAGGACTGGTAACTTGGTATAGGGTGCTACGGTACATAGGCTTGAGTGCGGTACAGTCTGCTGTTCTGTAAGGACCGCTATCGGTCCACAATAGATAGGGTTGACGTGCACCACTGCTGACCGCTGCCCTATACTGCAGCAGTCCTTCAGCGGTATAGGGACTGACGTACAGTCTGCTAATCACTAACACACAACCTGCTTGTTCCACAAAAGTTCTTATAAGGACTGGTAACTTGGTATAGGGTGCTACGGTACATAGGCTTGAGTGCGGTACAGTCTGCTGTTCTGTAAGGACCGCTATCGGTCCACAATAGATAGGGTTGACGTGCACCACTGCTGACCGCTGCCCTATACTGCAGCAGTCCTTCAGCGGTATAGGGACTGACGTACAGTCTGCTAAACACTAATACACAACCTGCTTGGTCCACAAAAGTTCTTATAAGGACTGGTAACTTGGTATAGGGTGCTACGGTACATAGGCTTGAGTGCGGTACAGTCTGCTGTTCTGTAAGGACCGCTATCGGTCCACAATAGATAGGGTTGACGTGCACCACTGCTGACCGCTCACCTATACTGCAGCAGTCCTTCAGCGGTATAGGGACTGACGTACAGTCTGCTAATCACTAACACACAACCTGCTTGTTCCACAAAAGTTCTTATAAGGACTGGTAACTTGGTATAGGGTGCTACGGTACATAGGCTTGAGTGCGGTACAGTCTGCTGTTCTGTAAGGACCGCTATCGGTCCACAATAGATAGGGTTGACGTGCACCACTGCTGACCGCTGCCCTATACTGCAGCAGTCCTTCAGCGGTATAGGGACTGACGTACAGTCTGCTAAACACTAATACACAACCTGCTTGGTCCACAAAAGTTCTTATAAGGACTGGTAACTTGGTATAGGGTGCTACGGTACATAGGCTTGAGTGCGGTACAGTCTGCTGTTCTGTAAGGACCGCTATCGGTCCACAATAGATAGGGTTGACGTGCACCACTGCTGACCGCTGCCCTATACTGCAGCAGTCCTTCAGCGGTATAGGGACTGACGTACAGTCTGCTAAACACTAATACACAACCTGCTTGGTCCACAAAAGTTCTTATAAGGACTGGTAACTTGGTATAGGGTGCTACGGTACATAGGCTTGAGTGCGGTACAGTCTGCTGTTCTGTAAGGACCGCTATCGGTCCACAATAGATAGGGTTGACGTGCACCACTGCTGACCGCTCACCTATACTGCAGCAGTCCTTCAGCGGTATAGGGACTGACGTACAGTCTGCTAATCACTAACACACAACCTGCTTGTTCCACAAAAGTTCTTATAAGGACTGGTAACTTGGTATAGGGTGCTACGGTACATAGGCTTGAGTGCGGTACAGTCTGCTGTTCTGTAAGGACCGCTATCGGTCCACAATAGATAGGGTTGACGTGCACCACTGCTGACCGCTGCCCTATACTGCAGCAGTCCTTCAGCGGTATAGGGACTGACGTACAGTCTGCTAAACACTAATACACAACCTGCTTGGTCCACAAAAGTTCTTATAAGGACTGGTAACTTGGTATAGGGTGCTACGGTACATAGGCTTGAGTGCGGTACAGTCTGCTGTTCTGTAAGGACCGCTATCGGTCCACAATAGATAGGGTTGACGTGCACCACTGCTGACCGCTGCCCTATACTGCAGCAGTCCTTCAGCGGTATAGGGACTGACGTACAGTCTGCTAAACACTAATACACAACCTGCTTGGTCCACAAAAGTTCTTATAAGGACTGGTAACTTGGTATAGGGTGCTACGGTACATAGGCTTGAGTGCGGTACAGTCTGCTGTTCTGTAAGGACCGCTATCGGTCCACAATAGATAGGGTTGACGTGCACCACTGCTGACCGCTCACCTATACTGCAGCAGTCCTTCAGCGGTATAGGGACTGACGTACAGTCTGCTAATCACTAACACACAACCTGCTTGTTCCACAAAAGTTCTTATAAGGACTGGTAACTTGGTATAGGGTGCTACGGTACATAGGCTTGAGTGCGGTACAGTCTGCTGTTCTGTAAGGACCGCTATCGGTCCACAATAGATAGGGTTGACGTGCACCACTGCTGACCGCTGCCCTATACTGCAGCAGTCCTTCAGCGGTATAGGGACTGACGTACAGTCTGCTAAACACTAATACACAACCTGCTTGGTCCACAAAAGTTCTTATAAGGACTGGTAACTTGGTATAGGGTGCTACGGTACATAGGCTTGAGTGCGGTACAGTCTGCTGTTCTGTAAGGACCGCTATCGGTCCACAATAGATAGGGTTGACGTGCACCACTGCTGACCGCTCACCTATACTGCAGCAGTCCTTCAGCGGTATAGGGACTGACGTACAGTCTGCTAATCACTAACACACAACCTGCTTGTTCCACAAAAGTTCTTATAAGGACTGGTAACTTGGTATAGGGTGCTACGGTACATAGGCTTGAGTGCGGTACAGTCTGCTGTTCTGTAAGGACCGCTATCGGTCCACAATAGATAGGGTTGACGTGCACCACTGCTGACCGCTGCCCTATACTGCAGCAGTCCTTCAGCGGTATAGGGACTGACGTACAGTCTGCTAAACACTAATACACAACCTGCTTGGTCCACAAAAGTTCTTATAAGGACTGGTAACTTGGTATAGGGTGCTACGGTACATAGGCTTGAGTGCGGTACAGTCTGCTGTTCTGTAAGGACCGCTATCGGTCCACAATAGATAGGGTTGACGTGCACCACTGCTGACCGCTGCCCTATACTGCAGCAGTCCTTCAGCGGTATAGGGACTGACGTACAGTCTGCTAAACACTAATACACAACCTGCTTGGTCCACAAAAGTTCTTATAAGGACTGGTAACTTGGTATAGGGTGCTACGGTACATAGGCTTGAGTGCGGTACAGTCTGCTGTTCTGTAAGGACCGCTATAGGTCCACAATAGATAGGGTTGACGTGCACCACTGCTGACCGCTCACCTATACTGCAGCAGTCCTTCAGCGGTATAGGGACTAAGAGTTTTGTCACAGGGTCATTTAAAAAATGACAGGCAGAGGAAGAGGCAGGCCCTTCCGCAGGGGTGGTAGGGGTAGGGCAGGAGCAACAGGCTTGAGCCAAAGTGGGAAGTTGCAGAAGGTGCGTTCAATTACTTTAAAGGATGCACCAGACTTGGTTGAGTGGCTCGCTCAGCCTTACTCTTCTGCACCCTCCTCATCCTCTCGATCTGCACCCTCTTCTTCACTCTCTGCTATGTGCACCCCCAAAGACACTACCACCAACAACACGACCACCACCACCACCACCACATACCTTCCGCTTGAGTCACTGGAATTATTTTCCGATCCATATCAAGAGGACATTTCTGATGCGCAGCCACTCTTGGTATTGGATCAGGAAGAGGAGGTAGCAACAAGCGCTACTCAGCAGTCTGACGCCAGTACCCAGATCAGCCCAAGGAGGAGGTTGGTCCCCGGTGTTGCTGCCTACTCCGAGATCTCTACTTATAGCGGTGGGGAAGGTGACGTTGATGATGACGTGTCTAGTGATGTCACGTGGGTGCCCACAAGAGAGGAAGAGGAGGGGAGTTCAGAGGGAGATATGGACCAGCAGATAGGGAGGAGAAGCAGCAATGACTTACATTGCACAGCAGGGACAAAGCAGACTGCAAATGTATCAGGAGCGAGTCATCGACCATGTACGGTCACATCTGGCGCTCCCAGGACACCGGCACATGGCTCCGCAGTGTGGGCTTTTTTTAACGTGTCCGCTGCTGACAATAGCGTTGCCATCTGCAATCTTTGCAGTCAACGCGTTAGTCGCGGTAAGCCCAATACTCACCTAGGGACGACCGCCTTAAGAAGGCACATGAGCAGCCATCACCGAGCCCAGTGGGAGCAACGGAACACACAAAGCCACACTGCAGGCTCTCACCGTCCAGCCTCGTCTTCTACTTCTCCTTCTCCTCTCTCCTCACAATTGTCCTCCACTCCACCTTCCATCACGCCAAGCTCACATTTTTCTGCAAAAAGGCAGGCTTCCGTGGGCCTAATGTTTGAGCGTAAAAAAATGATGATGCCGGATAACCCTCTTGCCCAACGGTTGGCGGCTGGCTTGTCAGAACTCATAGCCCGCCAACTACTGCCATATAAACTGGTGGACTCGGAGGCCTTTCGCAAATTTGTGGCCATTGGAACACCACAATGGAAGGTCCCAGGAAGGAAGTATTTCTCAGAGAAGGGCATCCCAGAGCTATATGGCCATGTTCAGCGGCAAGTGAATGTATCTCTGGCACACAGTGTCGGTGCCAAGATACATCTGACCACAGACACGTGGTCTAGCAAACACGGGCAGGGAAGGTATATCAGTTTTACTGCCCACTGGGTGAACCTTCTGACGGCCGTCAAGCATGTAACCCGTGGCACCCGTGTAGATTTGGTTTTACCGCCACGGATTGCATGCAGGCCTGACTCTTCTTCTCCTCCTCCTACTCCATCCTCCTCCCTCTCCTCCTCAGCTGCCTCCTCCTTTTCCGCTGCTAGCGTCTCTTCCACTGCACCGCCCAAGCTCCCCAGAACCTATTCCACATGCCAGGTGAGACGTTGCCATGCCGTGCTGCGTCTGTTGTGCCTGGAAGCAAAGAGCCACACTGGCCCGGCACTCCTTTCAGCTTTGCGTTCACAGGCAGATGAGTGGCTAACACCGCTCAATTTGACAGTTGGTAAAGTGGTGTGTGACAACGGTGCCAATCTGCTTAGCGCATTGAAACAGGGCAAAATCACGCACGTGCCGTGCATGGCACACGTCTTAAACTTGGTCGTGCAGCGATTCCTTGTCAAATACCCTGGGGTCCAGGACATCTTGCGGCAGGCAAGGAAAATCTCGGCCCATTTCAGAAGATCTTACACGGCCATGGCTCGCCTTGCTGACATTCAGCGGCGACACCATCTGCCGGTCAGACGTCTTATTTGCGATTGCCCGACGCGATGGAACTCAACCTTCTATATGCTTGATAGGCTGCTCCAGCAGAAACGTGCAGTTAACGTCTACCTGTATGAACTCTGCGAAAGAAACGGTTCTGGGGAGCTGGGTTTTTTTTCACCGCGCCAGTGGCTGCTCATGCGCGACACATGCAGACTTCTGCGGCCATTTGAGGAGATCACCAAACTGGTCAGTCGCAGCCATGGCGCCATCAGTGACATGGTACCTTATGCCTTCTTTCTGGAGCGTGCATTGCGTCGTGTCATTGATCAGGCTGTGGAGGAGCAGGAGCGGGAAGATGAGGAAGTCGCAATGCTGGATGAATTCCCAGGGGGGGCTACTCTATCTGAGACAAGTCAACAACAGGAGTCTGATGAGGAGTCAGAGGAGGATGGTGCCGGGGCGGATGAGCAGGAGCAAGAAGAGCATGCTTTAAACCTTTCTGGGATCCCTGTTGTGCGAGGATGGGGAGAGGAGAATGAAGAGGACGACATTATCCTGGATGATGAGCAGGAGCCAGGCCACCACACCGCTTCCACTTTAGTGCAAATGGGGGCCTTCATGCTCCAGTGTTTTAATAGGGACCCCCGTATAAAAAGCATGAGGGTCAAGGACCAGTACTGGGTGGCAACGTACTTAGACCCCCGGTACAAACACAAAATGGCGGAAATGTTACCGCCGTCGCAGAGGGCTGTCAGAATGCAGCACTTCCAGGCCTTGCTTCGAGAAATGCTGCATTCTGCTTTTGCGTGCGCTGGCAGAGGAGCAATTCCCACTCCCAGAGAAGGATTTGCGGGTACCAATCCAACAGCGCCTGCAAGAAGAGGCCGGTTTGAAGATGTGTTGGTGACTTCGGATATGAGGTCATTCTTTCAGCCGACCCATCGACAGGTGTCATCCGGATCCAGCATCAGGGAACGCCTAGACCGTCAGGTGTCCGACTACATTGGGTTAACGGCCGATGTGGACGCTCTGAGGAGTGATGAACCCCTAGACTACTGGGTGGGCAGGCTTGACCTCTGGCCAGAGCTTGCCCAATTTGCAATCGAACTGTTGGCTTGCCCCTCATCCAGTGTCCTGTCCGAAAGGACGTTCAGCGCAGCAGGGGGGATTGTGACCGATAAGCGTACTCGCCTAGCTCACCACAGTGTTAACTACCTCACATTTCTAAAAATGAATGAGGCATGGATCTCGGAGGAATTCAACACATGTGACCAGTAGACCATGTATATGTCTATAAACTATTTTTTTAATCAAGCACACAGACCTTCTTAATTCATTTGGCTCACTTCCTTGACCCAAAAAAGCACACCGTACTATATGCCCCTACCCTCCTCTTTGAAGAGGTTGAGCGGTGTCATATTTCTACTGGGGCTGCTTATGATATCCCTGTGCTGTGCTGACTTCCTCCTGGGGGTTCTTATTATGAAGGGATCACACTATCCCTGTGCTGTGCTGACTTCCTCCTGGGGGTTCTTATTATGAGGGGATCACACCATCCCTGTGCTGTGCTGACTTCCTCCTGGGGCTGCTTACGGTGCTGCTGTCAGTGCTGTATGTCACGGTGCTGCTGTCAGCGCTGTATGTCACGGTGCTGCTGTCAGCGCTGTATGTCACGGTGCTGCTGTCAGCGCTGTATGTCACGGTGCTGCTGTCAGCGCTGTATGTCACGGTGCTGCTGTCAGCGCTGTATGTCACGGTGCTGCTGTCAGCGCTGTATGTCACGGTGCTGCTGTCAGCGCTGTATGTCACGGTGCTGCTGTCAGTGCTCTGTATTACGGTGCTGCTGTCAGATGCCTCTATCACGGTGCATGTGTCATTCCGGTATGTCACGCTGCTGGTGATCATCTCCTGCACCCTCTTCTTTGCCTACCCTGGTCCCTGACCTTCCCTCTCCTCCATTGCCTTCATTAGCTCCATAGTCCTGAATTGTTAGAACAATTTCCCAAATAAAATAAAAATGCTTGTAGTTATCGATCCCAAATTCACCTCATACATGTATTATGTCATTGTCCAGATGGTGGGACTACGTTTTACCCCCTAATAATTACCACGTGGCCGCAAATTCGACATGAAGGTTTGCAAAGTTCGCCTCCCATTGAAGTCAATGGGGCCCGCGGCGAACGTTCGGTTTCGCGAACGTTTGGGTCCGTTCGCATTTCGCGTTCGCGAAACGTCCCGTCGGAAGTTCGTCCATCACTACTGATGAGTTTGCACTCATAAGGTGGCACTGATGGGCACTGAGGAGGAGGCACTGATATGTAGAATTGATGGGCACTGATATGCAGCACTGATTGGCACCGATAGGCAGCACTGATATGCAGTACTGAAGGGCTTTGCACTGATAAGTGGCACTGATGAGCAATGATAGGTGGTGCTGATGGGCACTGACCGGCGACACTGATGGGCACTGACCGGCGGCACTGATAGGTGGCACTGATAGGTGGCACTGATTGACACTGACAGATGGCACTGATGGACACTGACAGATGGCACTGATGGACACTAATAGATGGCACTGATAGGCAGTACTGATGAAGAGGTACTGACAGGTGTTACTGCTGGGCACTGATTGGCACTGTAATGGGCACTGATTGACACTGTGGATGGCTCTGATTGACAATGTGGTGGGCACTGATTGGCACTGCAGTGGGCACTGAGAGACTTTATTGAGGGGGCACTGCTGGCAGCTGTTGGCCAATGATTGGCACATCTGATGGGGGCTGTGCTGATTATCAGCACAGACCCCCCCCCCCCCTCTGATAGGAAGAGCCACTGATCAGCTCTCCCTGCCAGTGCGAACCGAGGAATGCCATTTACTGGAACTTCCTCGTTTTTCATGTGATGATTGGCTGTGATTGGTCACAGCTGATCACGTGATAAAAAGCCTCTGTCAGAGGCTCCTTTCCATGATTGGAGATGTGGCCTGTCAGATTGACCGGTAGAGTCAAGATTAGTAAAGATTCCCAAACCTGACCTGTGTCAGGTTTGAATACACAGGTCAGATTTGGGAACTAATCTTTGTCCATGCCGTGTTCTGTATAGTCGTAATTTGTAAAATTCTATTATTTTGTGTTTTTTTGAGTGTTTGATTTTTGTTTATTTCTCATTCTAGTGATTACATGCAACGTCTGATATTAGTAGTTTTCCTGAAGAAGCCCAAGTTTGTATGGCAAAACATGTCAAGACGAATCAGCTTTGCAATTGTCTTTGTGTGATTGATTCTTTGAAATATTTATTCTATGCATTCACTTTTCTTTTTTTTTTTAACCACTTCAGCCTCGGACCAATAAATACCTTAAGGACCAGAGGTCTTTTTCCAATTTTGCACTGCGCTGCTTTAACTGGTAATTGCGCGGTCATGCAATATTGCACCCAAACGAAATTTGCGTCCTTTTCTTCCCACAAATAGAGCTTTCTTTTGATGGTATTTGATTGCCTCTGCGATTTTTATTTTTTGCGATATAAATGGAAAAAGAGCAAAAATTTTGAAAAAAAATGATATTTTCTTCTTTTTGTTATAAGAAAAATCGAATAAACTAAATTTTAGTCATACATTGAGGGCAAAATTTATTCAGCCACATGTCTTTAGTAAAAAAAATGTCAATAAGCGTATATTTTTTGGTTTGCGCAAAAGTTATAGCGTCTACAAACTAGAGTACATTTTCTGGAATTTACACAGCTTTTAATTTATGACTGCCTATCTCATTTCTTGAGGTGCTAAAATGGCAGGGCAGTACAAACCCCCCCCAAATGACCCCATTTTGGAAAGTAGACACCCCAAGGAAACTGCTGATGGGTATGTTGAGCCCATTGAATATTTATTTTTTTTGTCCTAAGGGATTGAATAATGACAAAAAAAAAAAAAAAAAAGTACAAAAAGTTGTCACTAAATGATATATTGCTCACACATGCCATGGTTATATGTGGAATTGCACCCCAAAATATATTCCGCTACTTCTCCCGAGTACGGGGATACCACATGTGTGGGACTTTTTGGGAGTCTAGTCGCGCACGGCATCCCGAAAACCAATCACCACCTTCAGGATTTCTAAGGGTGCAAATTTTTGATTTCACCCCTCACTACCTATCACAGTTTCGAAGGCCATAAAAAGCCAAAATAGCA
The DNA here is from genome assembly GCF_037356315.1 of Lithobates pipiens. Lineage (NCBI taxonomy): Eukaryota > Metazoa > Chordata > Amphibia > Anura > Ranidae > Lithobates > Lithobates pipiens. Next base: position 265,900,515 of record NW_027507784.1, on the reverse strand, counting down.
CAAAACCCCCCAAAATGACCCCATTTTGGAAAGTAGACACCCCAAGCTATTTACTGAGAGGCATGTTGAGTCCATGGAATATTTTATATTTTGCCACAAGTTGCGGGAATATTACAAACTTTTTTTTTTTTGCACAAAGTTGTCACTAAATGATATATTGCTCACACATGCTATGGGCATATGTGAAATGACACCCCAAAATACATTCTGCTGCTTCTCCTGAGTACAGGGATACCACATGTGTGGGACTTTTTGGGAGCCTAGCCGCGTACGGGACCCCGAAATCCAAGCACCGCCTTCAGGATTTCTAAGGGCATAATTTTTTTATTTTACTCCTCACTACCTATCACTACCTATCACAGTTTTGACGGCCATAAAATGCCAAGATGGCACAAAACCCCCCCAAATGACCCCATTTTGGAAAGTAGACACCCCAAGGAAACTGCTGATGGGTATGTTGAGCCCATTGAATATTTATTTTTTTTGTCCTAAGGGATTGAATAATGACTAAAAAAAAAAAAAAAAAAAAAAAAATGTACAAAAAGTTGTCACTAAATGATATATTGCTCACACATGCCATGGTTATATGTGGAATTGCACCCCAAAATATATTCAGCTACTTCTCCCGAGTATGGGGATACCACATGTGTGGGACTTTTTGGGAGTCTAGTCGCGTACGGCACCCCGAAAACCAATCACCACCTTCAGGATTTCTAAGGGTGCAAAGGCCATAAAATGCCAAAATAGCACAAAACCCCCCCAAATTACCCCATTTTGGAAAGTAGACACCCCAAGCTATTTACTGAGAGTCATGTTGTCTGAACGAAAAAAAAGAGATTGATCGGTGGGTATGCCCACCATTAGATACCTCCCTTCATCCACCCACTTCTAATGATGGACATACATGCACCATTTATATATGCCGAAGCATGGGGGCATCCTCCCGCAAAAAAGTTATGCCGCGTACATACGTTCAAACTTTTCCATGGGCAAGCCCCCTGTCGGAATTTTGACCGTATGTACGCGGCATTAGGAGCAAAATCACTCCTCCACCCCTTATGCCCCCATGCTTCGGCATATATGCTCTTTTTTAACTGTGGTGGTGAAATCACCGCCTACAGCACTGGAGTCACGGCTTTATGTATCGTGGGAGCAAACGCTGTTGCTGTCAAGATAAATAAATCCGCGCTGCAGCTGAATGGCGTACCTGCTAAGCAAATTATGGTTAACGTTAAAACAAAGTAACATCCCAGTAAAACCTTACCATACCATACCTGCAAAGCAATTGCCAAAAAAAACAGTAAAAAATAAAACATTTTTTAACACAACCTGTGCCTAAAATATATATATGCCGAAGCATGGGGGCATCCTCCCGCAAAAAAGTTATGCCGCGTACATACGTTCAAACTTTTCCATGGGCAAGCCCCCTGTCGGAATTTTGACCGTATGTACGCGGCATTAGGAGCAAAATCACTCCTCCACCCCTTATGCCCCCATGCTTCGGCATATATGCTCTTTTTTAACTGTGGTGGTGAAATCACCGCCTACAGCACTGGAGTCACGGCTTTATGTATCGTGGGAGCAAACGCTGTTGCTGTCAAGATAAATAAATCCGCGCTGCAGCTGAATGGCGTACCTGCTAAGCAAATTATGGTTAACGTTAAAACAAAGTAACATCCCAGTAAAACCTTACCATACCATACCTGCAAAGCAATTGCCAAAAAAAACAGTAAAAAATAAAACATTTTTTAACACAACCTGTGCCTAAAATATATATATGCCGAAGCATGGGGGCATCCTCCCGCAAAAAAGTTATGCTGCATACATACGTTCAAACTTTTCCACGGGCAAGCCCTCCGTCGGAATTTTGACCGTATGTACGCGGCATTAGGAGCAAAATCGCTCCTCCACCCCTTATGCCCCCATGCTTCGGCATATATGCTCTTTTTTAACTGTGGTGGTGAAATCACCTCCTACAGCACTGGAGTCGCGGCTTTATGTATCGTGGGAGCAAACGCTGTTGCTGTCAAGATAAATAAATCCACGCTGCAGCTGAATGGCGTACCTGAAAACATGAAAAATGGTTAACAATAACACAGTAAACAGTAAAGTATAAAAAATTTGAGAGAAGAGAGAGAGAGAGAGAGAGAGAGAGAGAGAGAGAGAGAGAGAGAGAGAGAACAATAAAACGACAACTATTTTTGGTTTTTATATTTTATATTTTTTTTGGTTTTTTTATTTTCCTTTTTTTTTTTTTTTTTTTTTTTATACACTTTTTTTTGAACTGTAAACTGTAACTGTAACGGTTCGGGTCTCTCAAAATGCGATGGCATCTTGGGAGACCCTGTGTAAGTGTGCCTAGCCTGTGAAATGCTGTACCCTACGCTAATACTTCACTAGTGTGTGGTAGCGTTCAAAACACTCACCCTGACAAAGACCAGGATTGCCAGGACAGCGTGGACAATAAGAACGGGTGTCACGCCTATATCCGCGCTTGCTACAGACACGACATCTTTTTTGGGGGGCTCGTTGGGTAGGGGTACTCGGGAGGACATAAGAATAATGCCTCTCATACAGCCGGCTTACTGCATTTGGTTGGGAATGGTGAGGTACAGAACCGTCTGGAAACAGAAGCTCTGTGACAACCTCTCTTTGGAAGAAAAGAAAGGTTAATGTTCCGCCTGAAGCTTTGTATAGCACAAAAGCATTCAGCAAAGCCAATTGAAATAAGTAAGCAGACACTTTTTTGTACCAGCGTCTGGTCTTACGGGAAGTTAGATACGGCGCTAACATCTGGTCATTGAGGTCCACCCCTCCCATATTTTTGTTATATTCGTGGACACAGAGGGGTTTCTCCACAATACCAGTCGCCGTAGAAATTTGGACCGTCGTGTCTGCATGAAGGGAGGTAAGAACGAAAACATTCTTATTATGCCTCCACTTCATAGCGAGCAAATTATTACACCGATAGCAGGCTCTCTCCCCCAGCCTAAGACGGGAATCTACAAGCCGCTGGGGAAAGCCCCGGCGATTAGGTCGCACGGTGCCACATGCTCCAATCTGATTATCAAATAAATGACTAAACAGTGGCACGCTGGTGTAATAGTTGTCCACGTACAAGTGGTACCCCTTTCCGAATAAGGGTGACACCAATTTCCACACTATCTTGCCAGCGCTTCCTATGTAATCAGGGCAGTTCTCCGGCTCTACGTAACTATCCTTACCCTCATAAACCATAAAGCTCCATGCATAGCCTGTGGCCCTGTCACAGCACTTATAGAGCTTGACCCCGTATCTGGTACGCTTGTTGGGAATGTACTGTTTGAATGACAAGCGACCAGTAAACTTAACCAGGGACTCATCAACGCAGACAACTTTTTGGGGAGTAAACAAGTCTGCAAAACGTTGGTTGAAGTGGTTTATGAGGGGCCGAATTTTGTAGAGCCGATCGTATTCAGGGTCTCCACGTGGACGACAAAGTTCATTGTCACTGAAGTGCAAGAACCGCAAGATCTGCTCGTATCGTGCCCTGGACATGGAGTTAGAGAACAGGGGCATGTGGTCAGCCGGATGCGTGGACCAATAAGCCCGCATCCGCATAAATTTATGTGTGCCCATGTTGAGGGAAAGGCCCAGAAACGACTTAAATTCGGAAACCGTAACTGGTTTCCAATCTCTGGCAAGAGACGGCAACTGGGGATTAGCGGCGATGCGTTGACCAGCATATAAATTGGTTTGGTCCACAATAGATCTATAGAGATCTTCCGTGAGATACAGAGAATAAAAATCGAGTGGCGTAAAATCATCTGTATCCACCTGAATACCGGGTTGGGCAGTGAATGGGGGAAGTACGGGTTCTGCAGAAGTGGTGGGCACCCAATTGGGATAGGCGAATTCTGCAGGAAGGGCACTATGGGTACGACGGGCCTGTCTTTGTCTTCTTCTTGGTGGCAGCGGGACACTACTTGTGCTTGCCACCTCGCCAGCTTGAACTGCACTTATGGGACTCGCCACGTCACCACGTGATACTGCAGTGCTGGATGTACGTCCAGGGTGTACTAGGCCGCTGGTGCTTGCCAGTTCACCAAAAGGATGAGCGGCGCTAGTACTGGCTCTATACTCCATACGAGGGACTTGCGGTTCCTGCACCTCAACAACATCAGAAAATCGGGGTCGGGTACGCCTGACAATAGCAGGGACCTCTTCTTCGTCGTCAGAGCTATCTGACATGGAGGCGCTGTCCTCCACAGGTTCGTATTCTGAGCCTGATTCTGACAGATCAGTGTCTTCCTCTTCACTATCTGTCATGCTCAGAAACGTGTAGGCCTCTTCACTAGTGTACCTTCGCTTTGCCATTTTGGGCTCTAAATTTAGGGGTACAGTAGTGAGACTCACAGGTAAAAAAGCACCTAGCCTGTCAGCGACTGTATAAAACGCTACCAAAAAAAACTGTTAGCGATCGCAGGGATCAGGCCTGACTCTGCGAACGCTGCAGTTATGTGTGTTGTGTTTTGTAAGTGACAGTGATCGATCGATACTGCACTTGGGTGGGCTGGGCTGGGCTGGGCTGGGCAGAGGGGCAAAACGCAGGTGCTAGCAGGTATCTGGGCTGATCCTGCTAACAATGCGTTTTTTTAGAACCCTAAATTGCTGGGCACGCTAGTATAGATCTGATCAGATCAGATATTGATCTGTTCGGATACTATACCACTAAGGGAGGTGTATGCTTTGCGCGTGGGTGTTAGCGGTGCTGGCACTAACCTAGCACTGCCTGGGGCGACGCAGACCCTTTCTGACCCTAAAACCAAATTTATATCACCCGCCGGGTGATCAGGGGGTTAAACCTTTATTAGGTAATAAATGGCGGGTGCCATGATGCTATAAAAAGCGAACTACCAAACCAGCGTCACCCGTAACACTTATACGGTGATCACTGGTGAAAGGGTTAACTAAGGGCAATCAGGGGTTAAAACCTTTATTGGGTATTTATATGGGGGTACCTGAAGCTTTATAAAAAGCTGACGGGGAACCTAAATAACTAAATAACTAACTGGCTAACCAGCGTCACCAGTGACACTTATGCAGCGATCGCTGGTGAAAGGGTTAACTCTAGGGGCAATCAAAGGGTTAAAACCTTTATTAGGTTATATATCGGGGTACCTAACGGTATAAAAACCTGGCGTTGAACCTAAAAAAAACTAGCTTCCTAGCGGGACCAGTGACACTATTGCAGCGATCAGAAAAACGATCGCTTAGTGACACTGGTAAAAGAGGGTGAAAGGGTTAACTGGGAGGGCAATCAAGGGGTTAAACCTTTATTAGGGGGGGGGTAGGGGGCTACCCTGGACCTAAAGGGGCCTAACACTAGCTGCCCTGACACTTTTTACAGTCACAACTGACACTAAATGTAGTGATCAATAAATAAATGAACACTGCATTAGTGACACTGTGACTGGGGGGGGGCGGGGGGCCGATCGGGGGGGTGATCGGGGGGTGACTGGGGTGAAATGTGTGCCTGTGTGTACCTATGTGTCAGTGGACTGTTGGTGCACTTACTTGAACGTCTTCACTCCTCGCTGTCCGGTTCAAAAAGACCGCCACGAGGAGTGTGACATCACTTCCTCCTCCTGTGTTTACATTTTCACAGGGGAGGAAGTTCGTCACTGGCCAGGAGCGATCGAGAGGGGATGGGCGGAAACCAACGGCCATCCCCTCATCGCCGATCGCTCCGGCACCGAAAGGGACCGCCGTATCTAGCGGGAGGGGGTCCGATCGGACCCCCCACCCGCTAGAAGGCATTCACGTACATTTACGTGATTATGCCTGCCTGTGCCATTGTGTTGACGTACATTGGCAATACGGCGGTCCTGAAGTGGTTAAAGAACATTTTATTGAAGTTTAATCAAATACAAGAGAATAAACATAAGGACAGACAAATCTCTTCCAAGTTTAAACAACGGGAGATCGTTAAAAAAAAAACAACAACCGGTTTATCACAGCCATATTAATCACAAACTAACATATTTTGTATAACCCGGACCAAGCGTAAATGTGATTTCTTAGAGTTAAAGCTCGGTTAAAGGTACTGTATTAAGGGAAGCGAGTAGAAGTTGCTTACTTAGCATTACGAGGCGGGGTCAAGAAGTTTGCATTCAGTTGTGCTCTAAAACAAATACATGACACCCCCTGATCCATGCGGATATTTCTTATGGGAGATATGTTATCTGCAGCTATTGGAAAAACAACAGTATGATTCCGCGAGGGTTAGTGTGGGCCAAGACTTAAATTATTGTATGTTCAATTGTGAACACTTGGATCCTATGGAGGACAATGGCTGAGGAGATTAATGGATGGGTAGTGTACAGGGATCATACGTTTGGAAGAGTGGGGTCGGTACAAAGGGAGCAGGGAGGGTGGGGGAGGATAGCTAGGAGGATAGAGAGGGTGGGAGGGAAGAAGGACACATAAGGAAAAAGGGGAAGGGGGAGGTGAGTTTGCCTCCCGGGGTTGTATTAATTAGTAACCAATGTTGGTAGGGGGGAGCTTTATGTTCTACTATCTTAGGTAAGACAGAATGTCTTTTGTGCATTCTATTCAATCAGGGATCAAGATGGGCCTTTAAGGATGTCAGTGTATGTTGGGGTGGATTTGAAGTGGATCCAACAGGCCCATTTCGTGCTGAATTTCGATGGTGTGTCACGAGCAATGTGTATCAGTTCTTCCATCGCTGCCGAATTATTGACTCTGCAGAGCCATTCTTTGATTGTGGGTACCTGGCTAGAGTTCCATTTGGTTGGGATACATTGTTTGGCTGCGTTTAGCATGAACATGGCTAAGGATTTATGATAGGTGTTATGTGATCTGGGAGAATGGTGTAGTAAACATTGAGCGGGAGAAGGTTCAATAGTAACCTGTGTAGTAATTTTGCAGACTTCCGTCCAGAAAGGGACCTGTGTCGGAGAGGCATCTCCAGCATCTGTCTTGTGTGTTTGGGTATATTTTGCTTAATTTCGCTGGTGTGTGATACCACCTGGTTTGTAGTTTATAATTGTTCTCTTGTGAACTAACATTTAAAGTGCCCTTGTGGGTGGTTAGGAAGATTTTACCCCATTGTTCGTCCGTCAGAGAGAAATTCAAGTCCTCTTCCCAGCGTTTACATGCAACATAGCCACTAGGGTTCATTTGGTCAAAGAGAAGGGCATGTGTGTAGGCTATCAGGTGTCGTTGTGGGGATTGTTGGGAACATAGTTTTTCGAAGGGTGTTTGTTCACGGGAGCAATCTTGGTCTTTGTTTAACGAATGGAGGAAGTGGGAAATTTGAATGTATGGCCATTGGGGGAGAGAGGGCTTCTCCAATTTTGCTGCGATGTCTGAAGCGGCTTGCAATTTACCCCTGGAGAAGAAGTTACCTGCCCGGGTTTGTGCTGGTGTCCAGTCTGGGGCTAAGAAGTGAGTGGACAAGCCTGGTGGAAAGTCTGGGTTTAGTTTGACTGTCGTTAATGGGCTGGGGATAGATGATATACGCGTTTGTTTGCAAATGCGTTGGAAATATTGCAGAGTCGGACCAATTAATGGATGATGTTTTATAGCCAAAGGGATTCGTTTCGGGTTAATCCAAGGAATGGAGGCTAGGGGGGTAGGTGAGAAGGATGCTTCTAGGGAGACCCAGTCTTTAGAGGAAGAGTGTAAGTTCCAGTCGACAATTCGAGATAGGTGTACTGCATAGCAGTAATTGGATATGTCAGGTAGGCCAATTCCTCCCAGAGTTTTGGGGCGCGTAAGAAACTGGAAGCCAATCCTGGGTCTTCAGCCGTTCCAAAGAAATCTGGAGCACACAGATTTATATGTCTTAAAAAAGGCTAATGGGATATGAATAGGGACAGCTTGCAAAATGTAGAGAAGTCTCGGCAGGGCGTTCATCTTAAGGATGGCCGCCCTGCCGAACCACGAAAAAATCGGTTTGCTCCATCTCTGAAGATCCAGGATTAGCTTGTTTAAAAGGGGTAGATGGTTCTTTGCATACAGCTCGGGTAGTTTGGGGGGGGATTTGGATACCGAGGTACGTTATATAGTCGGATCTCCAGTGAAACGGAAAGTTATTCTCGCATTGCTGTAATGTGTCCCGAGCGAGGGAAATGTTGAGGGCATAAGACTTTGAGAAATTCATTTTGAGGTTGGATAATGATTGAAAGGATTGGAATTCAGCTAGGAGATTCGGAAGAGTGGTTATGGGTTCAGACAGAAAAAGTAGAATATCGTCCGCGAAAGCGGCGTATTTAAATTCTTTATGTTGTGTTTGGATTCCTCTGATGTTTTGATTGTTTTTCAATTGTTCAAGAAAGGGTTCTAGTGTTAAGATGAAAAGGATAGGGGATAGCGGGCACCCTTGTCGCGTACTGTTGCGTATGGGGAAGGCGTCTGACAGAGTGCCATTAACTTTTACTCTAGCCGTTGGGTTAGAGTATAGTGCAAGGATGAAGTTTAGCATATTAGGGCCAATGCCTAGTGTGCGGAGCACAGCTTCCATATATTCCCATGACACTCTGTCAAACGCCTTTTCTGCATCGAGGGACAAGAAGAACCCCTTTTGGCCTGACTGAGTTATGAGGTGGTGTAGATTGAGGGCCTTGATTGTGTTGTCCCTAGCTTCGCGCCCAGGGACAAAGCCTACTTGGTCTGTAGAGATGAGGTCTGGAATCAGTGGTAACAATCTATTTGCCAGAATTTTGGAGAAAATTTTCAAGTCCACGTTCAGTAATGAAATTGGTCTGTAATTGCCCGTACTGGTGGGGTCCTTATCTGGTTTTGGGATTACGGCAATGTGGGCTTCTAAAAGCCCCGTGGGGAGTGTTCTAGAAGTGGCGGTTGAATTAAAAGCTTTAAGGAAAGGGTTTTGTAGTGTGTCCACGAAAGTTTTGTAATAAACCGCGGTGAGGCCGTCTGGGCCCGGGCTTTTTGCTGGCTTAAGCTGTTTCACCGCTTGCCTCCATTCGGAAGTGGAGATTGGGCAGTCCAAAGTGTCAACAATGTCCGGGCATATCCTTTTCAGAGAGGGATTGTCAAGGAGCGAACGCAGTTTGTCGGATTTCAGTTGGGAGGGGAGGTTGTTGGGGTTAGTGAGGTCGAGATTGTAAAGCGATTTGTAATATTTTTCAAATTCCCGTGCTATATCTTGATTTTTCACAAGGGGCTTACCCGTTGGAGAGTGGAGCAGGTGGATTGTGTGTTTCGCTTTTTTCGTGCGGAGAGCCTGAGCTAAGAGGTGTCCTGTTTTATTTCCGAATTCATAGAAAAGTTTCTTCGTGAGGATAAATTTCTTTTTCAGTTTAAGATCCAAATCTTCCTTGATGAGGGAACGTATCTCTAAGGCCGTGTACACACGCGGGGACTGTTCGCCCAACTTTGTCCGTCAAACAGTTTCGGCAAACAGTACGCTCAAAATTAGCATGGACGGACATGGCCACACACGACGGACGAACAGTTTGCTGAAACCGTGCGCGATGACGTGAACGGCGCGTACGACGGGACGAAAAATACGACGTCCTATACACTGCATTATAACTTTCGGCATGAAAATCCTTTCTGAGCATGCGCGCAACTTTGTTTGACGAACAAGCCTACACACGCGGGGACTGTCCGCTGAAACAAGGTTTCAGCGGACAGTTTTTCGGAATTTCCGAAAAACCTTGTTCAGCGGACTGTTCGCTGAAACTGTCCGCTGAAAGCCCACACACGAGCGGGCTGTCCGCTGAAACTTGGTTTCAGCGGACAGTTTCAGCGAACAGTCCCCGCGTGTGTACGCGGCCTAAGAGTTCCGCGTGTGTATTTTGAGCTAGGGTGCGCTTATGTGTAGTTTCTAAGGATTTAAGTCTGGAAAATAGAGTCGATAACCTGGCAGCTTTTTCCTTTCTTATCGCTGAAGCAATAGAAATAATCTTACCCCTTACTACACTTTTGTGAGCTTCTCACTGCATTAAGTGGGAGACATCGGCTGTGTCATTTTCTCGAAAGTAATTTGTCAGGCTTTCTCTAATGTCCGAGGTTCTAGCTTGGTCAGATAAAATGCTTGCGTCTAATCTCCATATATGGTTGCTGAATTGTTTGTCGGGGAATACTAGCGTTGCTGTAACAGGGTGGTGATCAGAGCAGGTCATAGGTTCGATCGTGGCAGAGTATAAGTAATTAAGGGATTGCTGTTGGACAAAAATACAGTCAAGGCGCGAATACTTTTTATGCGGTGTAGAATAGAAGGTAAAGTCCTTATCATGGGGATGAAGTGTTCTCCAAGTGTCGTGGAGCAAGAGATCTTGAAGACATTTTCTAATCTGTTTAATAGCCCTGTAGGGAAGGTGGGACGTACCCGAGGAGGTATCTAAAATTGGTTCCAGTGGGATGTTCAGGTCTCCTCCGAGAATCAGGAGACCTTCATGAAAGGAGGATAATTGATTGATTGTATCCCGAAAGAATTTTAACTTGGGAAGAGTTTGGGCTATATACATTTACTAGTTACACGTCTATTATTGATGGTCCCTTTCAGGAAGAGAAATCTACCTTCTGTGTCTGCTAGTGTGTCTGAAATTTGGATGGATGTGTTTTTTGAGACTAGAATGGAAACACCTTTAGACTTGGATGTGGGGGAAGTTGCATGAAAACTGTGAGGATAGGCATGGTTTTGTAATTTGGGAATGGAATTCTGCCGGAAGTGAGTTTCCTGGAGGAAAATTATGTCTGCCTTCATAGATCTCATATTAGCCAAAACTTGGGATCGTTTCTCTGGGGTGTTTAGCCCTTTTGCGTTTAACGATATTATTTTCAGGGAGGCGTTTTTGCTTGGTGAGTACGGGGAGGGCATTGTGGCCAGAACGGTCAACAAGTAAGAAAAAAGAAAAGAAATAGGGATACAGGTGGCTATAAAGAACCCCGGGAGGCAAAGATCACAACTGACAAGGGACAAGCGGGGGGGGGGGGGGGGGGGGAGATAGAAAAGGGGAGAAAGGAGAAGATAAGGGGTGTCCGGAGGACGAGTGTATTAGGTGTGGTAGGGGTTAGGGAAGATACCGGATGCGGGAGCGAGCCTGTCGTCCCTCTATTTCACGGGTCTGGTAACCGGAGCGGTCGACCGTGACTACCTGCGTCGGTCGCGTGGGGGTGGTATGCAAGGTAGCACAAGATGTACTTGCTCTGTTGTCCAATAGTGGCCAGAGAGCTGCTTGGCTTAGTGTTTGCCGGGTATGTTACAGGAAGCGTATGACTAGATGTATTCTGTATACAGATAAATCAAAGAGGCCAAGGTGAGTCTGTTTTCGTGTCGGGCACGATCATGAAGGGTCGTAAGGAGATTGTAGTGGAGTAGGTAGAGTTGGGTCTGGTGGACTCATGAACTGCAGAATCCACCAAGGGTATCGGGTAATGGGTGGTATATACAGTGAGAGGTCCCTTTACTGTAAGTATTATACAGTGAAGATAATTAAGGTGAACTAAAGAATGACAGTAGGTGATGCCAATAGATTATGTAACAGAGATTAGATTGTTATTTAGAAAACAAAAGCACTGAGACCTCACAGTCCCTAATAACGTGCATTAACATATATAAATGAGTAAAAAAAAAAAAAAAAAAAACATGCGGAGGTGTACCTGTACATGTAATTCGGAAAAAACCACAGGAACTATAATCCCAACAATGAACGTATACCGTTATTCTCTCCCCCCCCCCTCCCTCACACATTATTCTCCTTATGGAATGTGCTCTAGGATGAAGAGGGGAGCTTCCCATTGGTTCACCCCTGATCAGAGGGGGAACCGTTTTTCGCTCTGTTGTGACCTTTCCCCGCCTCACCCCTCCCCGCTAATATTTAATAACTTGTTAGGGTAAAGATGAATGAATCATGTTTGGTGGTTGGCCAATACACAGATAAGGTGGGTCTAGGTTTAAACTTAGGACATGAGTCCCATTGCGAGAAGCTTCCCTCTTAGTGAGCCAGAACTACTGAATAAGACAGTAAAGGGAAATATTCCGTGCATCGCAATGCATTTCATTAGCGTTGTGGATAAGAATCGGTTCATAGGGCCTAGTTGCCCCAACTGGAGGCAAAAAGAAAAACAAAGAAAAAAAGGGGACACCCCCAACCCCCCCCCCAAAAGAGACATTGAAGTCCGCTGGAGAAAAGAAGACTCTGTGGTATTGTCTCTCATACTTGCCCTTAAGATGGACCAGACGTATCTTCTCTGACAGATTTGTATCTTCCTTCGTGCTTCTCTTCGTAATCTGTGCTGAACTGATCTTTTCTGGTCGTGGGGGATCGCAGGGAGGGCCCGTTCGACCTGAGGGTCTTCGAGGTATGATCAGAAGATTATGTGTAGTGAGGTCCCATACCTGGAGTTTGAGAGCGCCTGCTGGGTCTTTATGATTCCTGTTGTTGTTTTCGTCGGAGTAGTCGCCGTTACTTTTCTTAAGCGTGTTTGGGTATCTGGCAATCAAGGTGCTGCATCTTGTAATGAGGTTCTGACCTTGATTCGGGAGAGGTGGCGTCCTCTGTGGGCTTGTCTTGGGCGTCTGTCGCCTGGAATCGGGAGGGGGAAGGAGGGATGCTTAAATGTCATTTATGCAGCAATCTTCAGTGCGTTTCTCGGTTGGGTCAAGGTATATTTAATGGGATTAGTATTCAGAAACAGGTGCACAGTCTAAAGAACGTTAGGTCAACTGGACCGACTTGGATTGTGAGGTCAACACAGTTTCAGTGCAACATGGGTTTGTGATTGCATGCGGTTAGAACATTCAGTTGATCCGAGCTCTTCGGTGAGCCGGGGATGCTGTTGGACTGCCGTTCCTAGGCATATCTCTCTCCCTTGGAGGTGGTTGTGATAAAGAGGGAGCTGGAACCTGTCGGCGGCGCCTACCGATGCTAAAGTTGCCTGCTTCCTCTAAGCCTTCCATCGATGTTGTTCTGGCGGATGTCGGTAGTCTAAAATCGCTATACCAGTCAGGTAAGTTTACCACGGGTATGTCGATAATGGCGCAAAAGTGGTCTAGGTCTTCCGGGACCCTTAGGTTTGCTGTGCGGCCTTGGTGAGTTACTGACAAGCAGAAGGGAAATTTCCATCTGTATTGTATTGATCTTTCGCGCAGGATGTCCAGGAGTGGTCTGAGCTCCCTTCTGCGTTGCAGCGTAATATTTGAGAGATCCTGAAAAATCTTGATTTGGGCTCCTTCAAATAATATTTGGTTCCTGCTTCTAGCCTTGCGGAGTATCTCCTCTTTGAGCAGGAAGTCTACAAGGCAGCACACAATATCACGTGGGGGGTCTGCTTCTCTGTTTCTTGGGCGTAAAGCTCTGTGCAATCTTTCAAAAATAATTGGCGTATCTGCAGGTCTGTCTAGGATGTCATTAAAGATGGTAGTAACAGTTTGGGAGAGAGTCATGGGATCTATGGACTCAGGGATTCCTCTTACCCTTAAGTTCCGACGTCTCCCTCTGTTGTCCAGGTCCTCCATGTGACGGTTAATCTCCCGTAAATGGACGGCGTGGGATTCTGTTAGTTGCTGGACCTGACAGAGGGAGGCGTCATGGCGGGCCTGTGTTATCTCCACCTCTTCCACTCTCACAGATATGGAATGTATATCGTCTTTGAGGTCCGCTATCGCCGCTGCTAAAGTGGATTTGATATCCGCCGCAACTGACCTGAGGTCTTCTATGCTGATAGCCTGCGATTCTCGGGGCATCGGATTTCCTCTGTCACGGAGCGGGCTTCTGCTATGGGAGCGGTGATTACGCGATGGCGCTGCAGTGGAGGCCTGAGAGCTGTCTCTGGGCCGCGCTCTGAAAATCTCGGGGATTTGCCGGGCAGCGTGTGGATACAGCTCCGCCGGTGAGCGCGATCGTGCTTTGTCCTCCTGTCTCTCCATAATTCAGCTTCCGATGGGTGTTTGTCAAGCCTGTAGCTTAAGTTGCTGGGCCGTATGGACGGGAGCTAGAGAACTACGCGTCCATCTTGGTACGGTGCCGAGCCACGCCCATGCATTCACTTTTCTATTTTATCTATATTAAAAGTTTAATTTTTCATATTTTGATTTGTCTTTGCACTTTAAAAGTACCATCAAAATTATTTAGATATTCTATTTATCAAGAGATGTGGCGCTAATAATAGTTTCAGTAGTTCAGCTCTTTTCCAAATTCTCTTCTTCTCTGTGATGCTATGTAGACCTTTACTAGCTAACCTATGTAAATGATTGCCATTAAAGGGCCACAACATGGTTTTATTGGTGGGTGGAGCCTTCTTCATTTTCCACAACCAGTAGGCTGGAATGGAAAGCTAAGCATTTAAATAATTATAATAGTCATAGCTGCTTTTAGCAATTTAAATGGTGTTGACCTTAATCAGTCATTTCCCGTTCTTTGTTTCAAATGATCTAATAAGTTACTGTACATAGTAAAAGCTAATCATTTCACCAGGATTTTATTTTGCAAAAAAATATAAACATTTCCTTTTTGACTTATAAAATTTCTCACATCACCTACATTTGAACATAGTTATTTTAGTCATTTCACAGCTGATAAAAAAATAACACATTATCCCGTATTTCACAGACACGGGAGGAAGGGGACTCTCTTACACAGGAGACACAGACACAGTCTACAGCTACTGGATTTTTCACACATGATATGTCCATTGTCCATCATGGTTCAAGGGAGGGTGGTCCCAGACACTCTAAGCAGCTTGTCTCAAAAATGCGTGTAGCCACAAACTAGAGTTCCCGAGCTGACGTACAATGATGGCAATTCGTGGGAACGAGACAACCTGCCGCCGTACAATAACGACGGCTGGTCGGCAAGTAGTTAAAAATACTTAGACCCTCAAATATAAGTAGCAAAACTTATTTCACAAATCAGCCATACTTAGCATCACCTTTCTGTTTTAAAAAAGAAGTATGGGGTTTCGGGTTTTTTCTAGTATCATACTTATCTAGGTGGATGCAGTATCAGTCCGATGCAAAATCTCTCCTCTGGTGCCACTACACTGAGAACTGAGCTATTGAACACCGCAGATCGCTTCATTTTGACAGTTCTGTGAGCAGAGAGCTGCAGACAATCAGTCACTGCTCTCTGCTGTGCCCTACCTCGCTCACTGGAGCGCTGGGCTGTGGAGGGGGCAGAGCGGCCGGCTCAGGCTCTCAGTGGCTCGCTGAGAGCCTGAGCGAGGTGTTGGTCCGGGGACCTGGTGGATTTCTGACTTCCATTGTCATGACGCGGACCCTGAACCAACTTCTGTGATGTCAGCAGCCCACTCTCTGCTGAAAATGGGTCACAGGTCACAAAACAAACTTCACTCCTGTGATCCACGGGAGAAGTACAGCCAAATGAGCTTCGGCTACACTTCTCCTTTAGATCACAAGGTCACATTTACCGCAGACAAAACAACATGCAATCATCATGTCTTCCTTTCCTCATCATGAACTAACTAAAAGCAAAACATAAAGAGTTCAAGGATCCAAACATACACACATATCGTAGGTTAATACAGTAATCACAATCTGAGCATCAGCTTATTTCCAAACTTCAAAAAAGCTAATTGCTCTGAAACTGCCTGCAGCCCACAGTCCAATGCCTTTTTACTATCACAAATTAAAGCTTCCCGAACATACAACTATTCCCTTGTACATCAGTCTTTCGCTCCATTAATCAAACTAAAACCAAATTGCAAGCACAGTACGATTCACCCAACACAGGAATGGGCTCATCATCTAGCAACTTTAATTAAACCAGCTTAGTATCTTATGTATTTTCTACTCTTTCTGAATGTATTATGGCTTACAGTACAATAACACAGCACACAAACAGCACAAACAATCTAGCATAATCCTGCCACTACATCATATCTCTAGTTCACACAGATCAAATACCCCACTCCTGGTACCAAATATATTATCATGAATAGGTGATAGTTTATGTTTTTGGGGTTGTATTTGATATCTGCAAAAAGAGATCACACAAATACTTGTAAATATAACATTTAATTAAGTAATGACAGATGCAGAAAAAAAAATAACATTTGAAAATATAACAAGAATATATATTTTTTTTAACATCGTTTATTGAAGAGAAAGAAGTACAAATGTGGAGTTGCAGCTCCAAGTCAGTAAGTACCATGTATGCAGTAAATCAATACGGTGGATTGCATAAATCACAGGAACTATATAACTATATAATTATTAACAAGAAAACAAGTCTTTTAAGCAATAATTGAAGTTGGTAAGTGATTTGAGTGAAAAGCTTCCTTAACTGAAAGGATGTTGTTCAAGTCTCTAGAGTTTAACTCAAAGGGAGAGAGTATCTTTAGTAGTGATGGCCGAACGTTTCGCCCGGCGGTCGTTTCGCGGCGAATTTCGGCTGTTCGCGGTCCGCCCGTTCGGCGGACTATTGGCGCCGGTCGCCCGGCGGACTTCCGTGTTTACTGTGTAAAAGAACTTTGACCTATGATGACACATCCATCATGGGGTACAGGACAGCCAATTGAGACATTACAGCACATGGACACTTGGACATTCCCCCTAACTTATAAATACACCCGATCCGGCGGCCAATTTACATTCTTTCTTCTGTCACTATAGGGAAAGGTTGCTGTGTGGAGCAGGGAGAGATTACAGTGACCCAAATCGCTAGCTATTTGATACACAAAAGTTCTTTTCAGGACTGGTATAGGTGTTAGGTGTAGTTCAGGATAGGCAGTGCTGTGCTAGTGATTGTTGCAGCAGCCTGAGTGTCTTTTGTCAGTTTAGAGAAAGGGACAGGACGGTGTGTGCTGCAGGGACAGCCAGTTTAGTTATTAGCTGTTACTATCAGGTCCACAAAAGTGCTATTTCAATTATTGTTCCAGTAGCCTCTGTTTTGTCAGTTTATATAGGGACAGGCAGGAAGCAGTGTGTGAGGCAGTGAGGGTCAGTTTAATCAGTAGCTGTTACTATTAGTTCCACAAAGGTTCTTTTCAGGACTGGTATCAGTGGTATGGTAATAGGCTTGTACACGTATAATATTCTTTCTTCCAAATATAGAAAGAATATTATACTTGACTGCTGCCCTTCTGCTGCAGTCTGCTAATCATTCACAACCCACTTGTTCCACAAAGCTCCTTATAAGGACTGGTAACTTGGTCTGTCTAGGGTGCTACAGTACATAGGGTTGAGTGAGGTACAGTCTGCCATTCTATAAGGACTGGTATAGGTCCACAATACATAGGGTTGAGGTGCACTACTGCTGACCGCTGCCCTATACTGCAGCAGTCCTTCATCGGTATAGGGACTGACGTACAGTCTGCTAATCACTCACACACAACCTACTTGGTCCACAAAAGTCCTTATAAGGACTGGTAACTTGGTCTATCTAGGGTGCTACAGTACATAGGGTTGAGTGAGGTACAGTCTGCCATTCTATAAGGACTGGTATAGGTCCACAATACATAGAGTTGAGGTGCACTACTGCTGACCGCTGCCCTATACTGCAGCAGTCCTTCATCGGTATAGAGACTGACGTACAGTCTGCTAATCACTCACACACAACCTACTTGGTCCACAAAAGTCCTTATAAGGACTGGTAACTTGGTCTGTCTAGGGTGCTACAGTACATAGGGTTGAGTGAGGTACAGTCTGCCATTCTATAAGGACTGGTATAGGTCCACAATACATAGGGTTGAGGTGCACTACTGCTGACCGCTGCCCTATACTGCAGCAGTCCTTCATCGGTATAGGGACTGACGTACAGTCTGCTAATCACTCACACACAACCTACTTGGTCCACAAAAGTCCTTATAAGGACTGGTAACTTGGTCTGTCTAGGGTGCTACAGTACATAGGGTTGAGTGAGGTACAGTCTGCCATTCTATAAGGACTGGTATAGGTCCACAATACATAGGGTTGAGGTGCACTACTGCTGACCACTGCCCTATACTGCAGCAGTCCTTCATCAGTATAGGGACTGACGTACAGTCTGCTAATCACTCACACACAACTTACTTGGTCCACAAAGGTACTTATAAGGACTGGTAAGGTATAGGGTACTACAGTACATAGGGTTGAGTGAGGTACAGTCTGCCATTCTATAAGGACTGGTATCGGTCCACAATACATAGGGTTGAGGTGCACTACTGCTGACCGCTGCCCTATACTGCAGCAGTCCTTCATCGGTATAGGGACTGACGTACAGTCTGCTAATCACTCACACACAACCTACTTGGTCCACAAAGGTCCTTATAAGGACTGGTAAGGTATAGGATACTACAGTACATAGGGTTGAGTGAGGTACAGTCTGCCATTCTATAAGGACTGGTATAGGTCCACAATACATAGGGTTGAGGTGCACTACTGCTGACCGCTGCCCTATACTGCAGCAGTCCTTCATCGGTATAGGGGCTGAGAGTTTTGTCACAGGGTCATTTAAAAAATGACAGGCAGAGGAAGAGGCAGGCCCTTCCGCAGGGGTGGTAGGGGTAGGGCAGGAACAACAGGCTTGAGCCAAAGTGGGAAGTTGCAGAAGGTGCGTTCAATTACTTTAAAGGACGCACCAGACTTGGTTGAGTGGCTCACTCAGCCTTACTCTTCTGCACCCTCCTCATCCTCTCGATCTGCACCCTCTTCTTCACTCTCTGCTATGTGCACCCCCAAAGACACTACCACCAACAACACCACCACCACCACCACCACATACCTTCCGCTTGAGTCACAGGAATTATTTTCCGATCCATATCAAGACATTTCTGATGCGCAGCCACTCTTGGTATTGGATCAGGAAGAGGACGCAGCAACAACCGCTACTCAGCAGTCTGACGACATTACCCAGATCAGCCCAAGGAGGAGGTTGGTCCCCGGTGTTGCTGCCTACTCCGAGATCTCTACTTATAGCGGTGGGGAAGGTGACGTTGATGATGACGTGTCTAGTGATGTCACGTGGGTGCCCACAAGAGAGGAAGAGGAGGGGAGTTCAGAGGGAGATATGGACCAGCAGATAGGGAGGAGAAGCAGGAATAACTTACATTGCACAGGAGGGACAAAGCAGACTGCAAATGTATCTGGAGCGAGTCATCGACCATGTACGGTCACATCTGGTGCTCCCAGGACACCGGCACATGGCTCTGCAGTGTGGGCTTTTTTTAACGTGTCCGCTGCTGACAATAGCGTTGCCATCTGCAATCTTTGCAGTCAACGCATTAGTCGCGGTAAGCCCAACACTCACCTAGGGACGACTGCCTTAAGAAGGCACATGAGCAGCCATCACAGAGCTGAGTGGGAGCAACGGAAGACACAAAGCCACACTGCAGGCTCTCACCGTCCAGCCTCGTCTTCTACTTTTCCTTCTCCTCTCTCCTCACAATTGTCCTCCACTCCACCTTCCATCACGCCAAGCTCACGTTTTTCTGCAAAAAGGCAGGCTTCCGTGGGCCTAATGTTCGAGCGTAAAAAAATGATGACGCCGGATAACCCTCTTGCCCAACGGTTGACGGCTGGCTTGTCAGAACTCATAGCCCGCCAACTACTGCCATATAAACTGGTGGACTCGGAGGCCTTTCGCAAATTTGTGGCCATTGGAACACCACAATGGAAGGTCCCAGGAAGGAAGTATTTCTCACAGAAGGGCACCCCAGAGCTATATGGCCATGTTCAGCGGCAAGTGAATATATCTCTGGCACACAGTGTTGGTGCCAAGGTACATCTGACCACAGACACGTGGTCTAGCAAACACGGGCAGGGAAGGTATATCACTTTGACTGCCCACTGGGTGAACCTTCTGACGACCATCAAGCATGTAACCCGTGGCACCCGTGTAGATTTGGTTTTATCGCCACGGATTACATGCAGGGCTGACTCTTCTTCTCCTCCTCCTCCTACTCCATCCTCCTCCCTCTCCTCCTCAGCTGACTCCTCCTTTTCCGCTGCTAGCGTCTCTTCTGCTGCGCCGCCCAAGCTCCCCAGAACCTATTCGACATGCCAGGTGAGACGTTGCCATGCCGTGCTGCATCTGTTGTGCCTGGAAGCCAAGAGCCACACTGGCCCGGCACTCCTTTCAGCTTTGCGTTCACAGGCAGATCAGTGGCTAACACCGCTCAATTTGACAGTTGGTAAAGTGGTGTGTGACAACGGTGCCAATCTGCTTAGCGCATTGAAACAGGGCAAAATCACGCACATGCCATGCATGGTACACGTCTTAAACTTGGTCGTGCAGCGATTCCTTGTCAAATACCCTGGGGTCCAGGACATCTTGCGGCAGGCAAGGAAAATCTCGGTCCATTTCAGAAGATTTTACACGGCCATGGCTCGCCTTGCTGACATTCAGCGGTGACACAATCTGCCGGTCAGACGTCTTATTTGCGATTGCCCGACGCTTGGGAACTAAACCTTCTAAATGCTTGATAGGCTGCTCCAGCAGAAACGTGCAGTTAACGTCTACCTGTATGAACTCTGCGGCAGAACAGGTTCTGGGGAGCTGGGTTTTTTTTCACCGTGCCAGTGGCTGCTCATGTGCGACACATGCAGACTTCTGCGCCCATTTGAGGAGATCACCAAACTGGTCAGTCGCAGCCATGGCGCCATCAGTGACATGGTACCTCATGCCTTCTTTATGGAGCGTGCATTGTGTCGTGTCATTGATCAAGCTGTGGAGGAGCAGGAGCGGGAAGATGAGGAAGTCGCAATGCTGGATGAATTCCCGGGGGGGCTACTCTATCTGAGACAAGTGAACAACAGGAGTCTGAAGAGGAGTCAGAGGAGGATGGTGCCGGGGTGGATGAGGAGGAGCAAGAAGAGCATGCTTTAAACCTTTCTGGGATCCCTGTTGTGCGTGGATGGGGAGAGGAGAATGAAGAGGACGACATTATCCTGGATGATGAGCAGGAGCCAGGCCACCACACCGCTTCCACTTTAGTGCAAATGGGGGCCTTCATGCTCCAGTGTTTTAATAGGGACCCCCGTATAAAAAGCATAAGGGTCAAGGACCAGTACTGGGTGGCAACGTACTTAGACCCCCGGTACAAACACAAAATGGCGGAAATGTTACCACCGTCACAGAGGGCTGTCAGAATGCAGCACTTCCAGGCCTTGCTTCGAGAAATGCTGCATTCTGCTTTTGCGTGCGCTGGCAGAGGAGCAATTCCCACTCCCAGAGAAGGAGTTGCGGGTACCAATCCAACAGCGCCTGCAAGAAGAGGCCGGTTTGAAGATGTGTTGGTGACTTCGGATATGAGGTCATTCTTTCAGCCACCCATCCACAGGTGTCATCCGGATCCAGCATCAGGGAACGCCTAGACCGTCAGGTGTCCGACTACATCAGGTTAACGGCCGATGTGGACGCTCTGAGGAGTGATGAACCCCTGGACTACTGGGTGGGCAGGCTTGACCTCTGGCCAGAGCTTGCCCAATTTGCAATCGAACTGTTGGCTTGCCCCTCATCCAGTGTCCTGTCCGAAAGGACGTTCAGCGCAGCAGGGGGGATTGTGACCGATAAGCGTACTCGCCTAGCTCACGACAGTGTTAACTACCTCACATTTCTAAAAATGAATGAGGCATGGATCTCAGAGGAATTCAACACATGTGACCAGTAGACCATGTATATGTCTATAAACAATTTTTTTAATCGAGCACAGAGACCTTCTTTCTTCATTTGGCTCACTTCCTTCTCCAAAAAAAGCACACCGTACTATATGCCCGTACCCTCCTCTTTGAAGAGGTTGAGCGGTGTCATATTTCTACTGGGGCTGCTTATTATGAGGGGCTCCCACCATCCTTGTGCTGTGCTGACATCCTCCTGGGGCTGTACCTCTGCTGTGCATATTATGAGGGGCTCCCACCATTCCTGTGCTGTGCTGACTTCCTCCTGGGGCTGTACCTCTGCTGTGCATATTTTGAGGTGCTCCCACCATCCCTGTGCTATGCTCATTATGAGGGGCTCCCACCATCCCTGTGCTGTGCTGACTTACTCCTGGGGCTGCTTATTATGAGGGGCTCCCACCATCCCTGTGCTATGCTGACATGCTCTTGGGGCTGCTTATTATGAGGGGCTCCCACCATCCCTGTGCTATGCTGACATTCTCCTGGGGCTGCTTATTATGAGGGGCTCCCACCATCCCTGTGCTATGCTCATTATGAGGGGCTCCCACCATCCCTGTGCTATGCTGACTTCCTCCTGGGGCTACTTACGGTGCAGGTGTCAGTGCTGTATATCACGGTGCTGATGTCAGTGCTCTGTCACGGTGCTGCTGTCAGTGCTGTATAGCACGGTGCTGCTGTCAGTGCTGTATATTACGGTGCTGGTGTGAGTGCTTTATGTCACGCTGCTGATGTCAGTGCTCTCTATCACGGTGCTGTTGTCAGATCACTCTATCACAGTGCAGGTGTCATTGCTGTATGTCACGCTGCTGATGTCAGTGCTCTCTATCACGGTGCTGCTGTCAGATGACTCTATCACGGTGCAGGTGTCATTGCTGTATGTCACGCTGCTGGTGATCATCTCCTGCACCCTCTTCTTTGCTTACCCTGGTCCCTGGCCTTCCCTCTCCTCCATTGCCTTCATGCGCTCCACAGTCCTGAATTGTCACAACAATTTCCCATATAAAAAAAGAATGCTTGTAGTTGTCGATCCCAGATTCACCTCATAAATGGTTTATGTCATTGGCCATGTGGTGGGACTATGTTTGCACAGCTATTAATTATTTTGTGGCTGCAAATTTGACCTGTAGGTTTGCGAAGTTCGCCTCCCATTGAAGTCAATGGGGCCCGCCTCGAAAGTTCCGGTTTGCGAACTATCGGCCGCGTTCGCGAAATGTCCCGTCGGAAGTTCGTCCATCACTAATCTTAAGAAGGTAGATAGATAAATTAGTGAAAAACTGGGGGGTGATTATATCCATATTCGTAACCTAAAAACTTTTAGATGTTTCATTGTTAAAACATTGGTAAAATCATTGTTAAAACATTTACAACTACTATAAGTTTATATGTAAGCAGCAGTAGTTATATATTTGAGTAATTTATAGTTTGTCCAGAGATCCTTCACAAGGCGGGATCATTATTTCTTAATGTGTATTTTTCAGGACTTCCTAGGCCTGGGAATATTTTTTTAACAAAAAGGGTTGGTCTTTATTAGTGATAGAGCAAAGCAAATACAAGTAGTACAAGAAGGCCTGGGAATATTTGAACAGAAACTAGGGGGACCAGGTTTTGTGGTAGTGGTCAGAGTTGTCAGTTGATTGAACAATGGTCTCCTCCATCTCACAGATATCTTTAATTTTATACAGCCAGTCTTAAATAGTTGAAACGTGGGAGGATTTCCAGAAGAGTGGAATGAGGGATTTGGCTGCATTCAGTAAATGTTTAGACAGAGAATTTTTATATTTCTTGAATGAGAAATCTGTGATATGGAGCAGACATGCCGCATCAAGTTTTAGCCTTGTCTCCATGATCTGGGAGATAATTTCTTTAACCTTAGACCAGAATGGAGAAAGTACTGGACATTGCCACCAAATGTGAAAGAGGGTGCCTTTATCAGATTGGCATCCTCAACAGGTGTCAGAGGTTAGCAGGAACCAGGCATGTTATTTCACTGGTGTGACGTACCTGTGGGTGAGCAACTTGTATGCTGTTTCCTTCTAGTACTTGGAGAACATCTGTGAGTAGGTATACAAGCCTGTTGCCATTGCTTAGCTGATATTTGAAATCCAAGTGCCTCCGACCAGCTCTCTCTCTGAATCTGTCACCACCGGATCCACAGCGATCCATGCGTAAGAAATGGAGGTAGCTTTTGGCAGAGGTTCACCTTCCAGGCATACTGACTCCAGCTCAGTCATTGTCTGCAGAAGTTATTTTTTCTGGAGGCATGGTTAAGGTAACTGCGGACTTGGAACTAGGCCCTGAAGGTCTTGAAATTAGTTTCCTGTAAGAAGAAAAAACTGGGCCTTTTTTGAGTTTTCTCAGGAGGGAGGAATGTTTCTCAGGAATATTCAATTCCTTAACATTGTGGGAGATCACCGTAGGAACGTGTTCTAGGGACCAGCATGCCAGGGTGAGGATTCAGAAAGAGTTGGTCGGCTGTGGCCTGTAAAAGGAACTGGTAGACCCGTTGGCTTTAGTTAGTAGTGGACAGTGAAGGGTGAGTGGTACAAAGGTAGGGGGATCAGAAAGAGTATCAGAAAAGAGGAGAAGAAAGGAAAGGACAATGTGAGATAAGTTTATCCTCTGTGAAGTCTAGTAACAGACCCAAGAGATCTAAGGTAGTGCCTCTCAACAGGAACTAATATTTGTATCGGTAGGCACCATCCATATGGGGACTAGGAAGGAGTCAGTCGACCCGGACAGTCCTATCAGAATGCTATGTAATGAAACAGTAAACCTGATTAACTGGAGATGGACAGGCCGCAGCCATATTGAGCTTGATCAAACAAATAGATCATCTCTGCACTTAAGATGCTATTAATAAAGTAACTGAAAACAAAAGAAATAAAAAAAGAAATAAAAAAGATGAATGTGAACAGGAGAACCATTGCCGCCCCACCCCCCCCCCCCCCCGGTCTCAGGAGCTTTTAGTGGTTTGGTGTGGGTCTGAACAGTCTGCGCCAAATCGGTAGCCAATTCTAAACAACAGGCAATATACAACCATACATCAACTTATATAGCTTCTACGATAGAACCTAAATTAAACTGTAATTGCAGTTAGGGTCGCTATCACTATACCTACACCTTTAAGTACTGACATAGTCAAAGGGATAGGTAGTGACCTAGTGGAGTCAGCTAGATGTCAACTTAGTGTACCATGTAGACAGTTAAAGGGAAAAGAGCATTCTTCCATCCTCAAGTGGTTCCGTGTACTGATTAGGCTCAAATGAGCAAAAGGAGGTGAATGTCTTGGCACTGCCTGGACGTGTCCATATGGCATATTGCGTTGCCATTACTGATCAGAAAAAAAGAATATGGGTGTGGGATAACTGTGAAAGTAAGGGGTTAGGAAATTGCAGTTAGAACTGGTTGTTAGAGATTGGTTGTAGTGTCCGCTGAAATGATTGGGCTTTGGTGGAAATTTTCAGACGTTATCCAACTCCCTAGAAGACTGTGGCCTGTTGTTCAGAGTTCCTGCTTGTGAACTTCCTGGGTAGGAGGATTTAATTTTTTTGGATTGGGATTTTTCCAGAGAGGTGAACGGAGATCTTGGGAGATCTTTCAGGGGGAGGTAAGATGAACTCTTGGTACCATTATGGGAGATCCACCTGTTCCAAGTGAAGCAAACGGCAAAACTCTGGGAGATCTGCTGGCAAACGAAGAGTGCATTGCCTTCCATTGTGGTTCACTAGTAAGGCAAATGGGTAGCGCCAGGAGTACTGTAACAGGAATGGATGCAGGACCCTGTGATTCTTCAAGGTAATCTGGGAGAGATCAAGAAAGAGCATAATCTCCATTTATTTGTTTGTTCCCGTGGGCCTTGCGCATTATGTCTTCTTTCAATGAAAAGTTTTGCAGACAACAGATGATGTCACATGGAGGCACAGTGTCTAGGCTTGTGGCTCTGAGTGCCCTGTGGGTTCTTACAAACTCAATCTCTGTGTCTTCAGGCCTTTCCAGCAGACTACTGAAAATCCTTTGCAAGGCTGGTGTAATCTGCTCAGCTTCCACGGACTCCAGGACCCCTCTGATCTTGATATTGTTTCTCCTGCCCTGATTGTCTAGGTCCTTGAGATTTCTGTTCATTTCAATAAAATAATGGGATTTGGTCACTCTCTCCAGCCTGCATATTGCTTTCTCCCTGTGTTTCCCAACTGCTTCCATTGAGGCCATCTTATCAGTGAGGACTTACAGGTTGCTCTTGAGGTCAGTTATGGCCACTGAGAAAGTGGATTTAATGTCCACTGCAAAGCCAGACATCTCAGCATAAGTAAGAGGGAGGTCAGGGCGAGGGGTCCCCCTACTGTTATCCTCTGCTGCGGACTGGGAGTCCTCACTAAAGTCCTCTTCCGTGTGAGGTGGTGCCATCTTGCCTCCAGGCATGTTGCTCCGTGAGGGTGCCTAGTTCCTAAAGAGATTTGTTATGTTTCTCCCTTTGTAAGATGTCGAAAGTCGGCGGGATCTGGGGCGGTGTGTTGTGGTTTTTCCTGCTCATTGTTGTGCAAGCAGTGTGCAGAGAGATGGGTTAAGGCTGCAATACTATCGGAGCTCCTTCTCTATGCTGCCATCTCAGCCACGCTCCAAGCAATGCCCCAACTAGAGTACTTAACTAAATATGTTGTTTTGCCAAGGAGTGCCTCTGCTTGTGTGGCGTGGCAGTTTACGGACGCATACACGATAGCAAGCTCTGAAGATGAGACTGAATGTTCTAAGTTATAACTGTAGAATATCGGATTTGTGTGTAAGGTATTGCCAACCCCCAGCCACCTCCCCTTGCAAGCAAAATTACCTTTTAAGGATCTGGTTAGTTTATAGTGACATTCCTTTGGTATGAGCTAGATATGGTAATGAGGATAACCAGGGTATTAGAGGCTTTTTTATATATTTCTGAGACAACTAATAAGGTAATATGCAATTTCCTCACCACTGCCTCACTTTTATTGAGGAGTACAATTTATGCAAATGGATTGCCAAAGAGTACCTAAATTAAAAAAGATTGGGAATCACTGCATTTGATTAAAGTAATATTAAAAGCTTAGATTCTCTTTTTTTCTTTTTTTTTAATAACAAACATGTCACCCTCCCTTACCTGCTCTGTGCAATTGTTTTGCACAGAGCAGCCCTGATTCTCCTCTTTTCGGATCCCCTGCAGATGCTCCTGGCTGTTTGTTCTGAGAGCACTCATGTAGGCTTGCACCCAAGCAGTGGCGAAGCTAAATATTCTTTCATTTGGGGCAAAGACTCATTTTGCCCCCCCCCCCCACACCCAAAAGTGAAGATCTCCATCCACACACCAACAGCACCCTGCGCGCAGAGTGAGAGAAGTTCAAGTGTAGTAAATACATAAGCAATTCAAGCTAGATTATCTTTGCGGGAGCCAGCGACACCCCTCACAATGCAGCGCTCGGGGCACATGTCCCTGCCCCCTAGTTTTGGCCCAAGCCCTACTCTGTGTGTCTTATAGACACACAGAGCGTGGCTGAGCACTGCCCCTGCTCCCTCCTCAATGGCTCCCACTGTTATGTCTCAGCCAATGAGGAGAGAGAGACCTGGGTAAGCCGAAACTCCCATGCAGAGCACTGGATCAAGTTTAGGCTCAGGTAAATATTGAGGGGGGGGGGGGGGCGGGCTGTAGGGGGAGCAGCACACGGAAGGTTTTTTTTTACCTGGTGAAAAACCTTCAGTCTTTACAACCACTTTAATCTTTCCTGACAGATGGAGCTAGTTACAATGAAAAAAAAAATATTACATTGTATGTGCCAGCAATCAGTGTAACATAATTACCACTGAGGCAGAGACACCGTCAGAATCTCCTAATCTGACAGTACATCCCAGGTGCTACACCCATTGAAGCCATCCCAGCCAGAGGACATTGTTGGGTATAAAAATGTAACATTAGTTAATTTGTAAAGTTGTAGAGGGCATACTGTAGCTCTTGACCTGATGTGGTTAAAGATTTCAAGCAAAAAGGAAAAGCGTTCAGGGAGCTACTAATGCTATCCCCAAAACACATTAGCTGTGCTGAGGTCAGAAAGTTCACTAAAATTACCTTTTAAGAAGCACTTCAGAAAATATAACCAGAAAGGAAAGTGAGAGGTAAGTGTAATGTGTTAATTAACAAGTACCTTAATCTCTCCTTTCTAGGAAACAGCTCTCTGAAAACTGTCAGGAGCACAGCAATTACCATTAGCTGAGAGCTTCTGGTCCAGGTACCCTTTACTTCTGATCCCTGATACTTTCTAAGTGGAAAGGAATGGAAATTTATAGGACTGCACAAACTTCTGTTCTCCCTCCAAAGTTTAAAGAGATCTATATCTAGAATAGTACTTTTTGTGATTGAGCGGCAGTAAGAAGGGTGCTCCAGCATGACCAGCAGGGGCTTTACAGGATAACTATATCACAGATTTATGGGAGTGGGTTGGTCTGGATTACAATCTAGTATTGCTGTTTGGCAATGCCTGGTTAAAAAATTGAACTACTCGGCAGATAAGCTTTGCTCCCTGTCCCTGAATGCATCTCAAAGTTTAATTTCCAATTCTAGCTGGAGTTAGAACCTTTAAAATGTTCAATTTTTTTTCTTTTGTAAGTAACTGTTGCTTGAATGATATGCGATCAAACTGATTTAAAAAACAGGTGAACTGGTAGAATGGGAATTGGTTTATTACGTTGAACAAACGTATGAAGATGTGAATGTTCAGTCTGCAAATAACCATACAATTCATGAATCACAATTGCCTTAATTCCTGAACTGTAAGTCTCTAAAGACAGACAAATATACATACATGGAAAAATTAATACATTTGCAATTCTACTGATTTATTTATCGCCATGCGCAGTGTCTTAAATGATTTATTGCTTGCATGGTCATAGACGTGCAGAAAGAGAATGTATTTATGAGGCAAATCTACACAAACGTATTCCCTCTGTTACCACTGACGTATATGTATGCTGTTTCATAGACTAATTATTAAAATAAATACAAGTTATAAAATAACTCATTCTACAATACGTTTACGTATTTCTTACCTCTCTACTACATCAGCAATAACCTTTCCATAGCAGCTGTGTGACAAACCCTATCTGATAAGATAATTTCAACATACAGTCCAAGCCGCTTTGCTGAACATTAATGCATGTCCATTTGGAAGTCCCAGGAGCTTGAGTCTTTTCGAAAGCTTTTAAAGCAGAATAAAAATCAGATTAAACTATTATGAGCCGTGATGCCACAGGAAGTTAACAAACATACAGTTTCCAAGATAATGTCACTCTGTAGGTTTAATCTGTCCTGAGACAGGCATATCTCTCAGTGATAACAATGGTGGATGAGAGGTTTATCACCCTTGTCTTGATCACCATATCACAAAACCCTCTATAAATGTTTAATTTGTTTCATTTCGGGCACACCTGGGTTTGTAGAAGGTCATAAGCCTGTCCCTAGATTTTCAGTTTCATTTTAGGTAACCAGACCGCCTCGTTTTATCATTTATATCTGGAAAAAGGGAGAAAGGTTCCCCCAAAGTGGGGTTTTTAGGCAGCAAAATGAGAAGATTAAGTTTATATTATATGGAAAAAGAATTGTTTATTAATAGTATCAAAGGGCATAACATGATGGTTAAAAATGAGCTCCAGTAGGAAATTAGAACTAAACAGAATATACATTTGCAGACAGAGATTTCATAGCAAAATTAATGATGAAATGTCGACAATATGAAAAGTAAAACTGACGCGTTTCAACCCATATACCGAGGGTCTTCTTCAGAGGATCAGTCTGCTAAGAGAAATATATTATAGGTACACATGTCAAAATTATTTACACACAGTGGAAGAACAATAAATACCATACATGCATTTTTACATGTATGTATTTTACACTACCATACATGTAGTTTTAATTTTCTTACTGGAGCTCATTTTTTAACCATCATGTTATGTCCTTTGGCACTATTAATAAACAATTCTTTTTTCATATATCAACTTAATCTTCTCATTTTGCTGCCTAAAAACCCCACTTTGGGGGAGCCTTTCTCCCTTTTTCTGCATCTTCGGGGTGAGCAGCTCTTTTCCATCTCCCTTTGTACATACATGTATGGTATTTATTGTTCTTCCACTGTGCGTAAATAATTTTGACATGTGTACTTATAATATATTTCTCTTAGCAGACTGATCCTCTGAAGAAGACCCTCGGTATATGGGTTGAAACACGTCAGTTTTACTTTTCATATTGTCGACATTTCATCATTAATGTTGCTATGAAATCTCTGTCTGCAAGTGTATATTCGGTTTAGTTTTAATTTCTTACTGGAGCTAATTTTTTAACCATCATGTTATGCCCTTTGGTACTATTAATAAACATTTTTTTTTTATATAATATTGACTTAATCTTCTAATTTTGCTGCCTAAAAACCCCACTTTGGGGGAACCTTTCTCCCTTATCTTGCATCTTTGGGGTAAGGAGCACTTTTCCATCTCCCTTTGTGTCTTTTCTTTGCTATATCATTTATATCTTGTTTCTTTTTTGTATAGGTATTTAACAAGAAACATATTAGGAGAAGAACAATTTGCAACTATTAATGAGCATAGATGCCCCTCAGCTGAATGTAGTCACCCTTGAGAATAGAAAATTAAGAGTAGAAACAATTATCTTGTATAAATAGATAAATGGCCATACAGACTATTCTGTTGAAGGTTGCTCGATTTAGGTCACCACCAAAGACAAGCTTCTTACAGCTGAAAAAAAAATGTAATCTCCACATACAGAAAAGGTTTTTTTTTTCACTTTCAGAGCTGTGAAAATGTGAAATTGTCTTTCAGAGGAATTGGATCTAGCTGCCTCGATAGACTGTTTAAAGAAAAAAAAAAAAAGAGTTGGATGTGTTTCTCATAGCATAATATATAAACAGCTACTTATATGAACTATACATTGGAACGCTGATCCAGGGAGTTTTCTGATTGCTTTGGGGATCAGGAAGAAATTTATTTCCCTGAAAGAGCAAATCAGATCTCACTAAAATATTTTTCTCCTTTAGCTCTATTAACTAGATAGCTCCATGCACTCTGATGCTCTGGGATGGCAGGTTGGAAACCCGTTGATCCCGATCTGGGCTTGCCGACCCACCATCCCAGAGCATGGGCATATGCTTCCCTGGTTTGGAGTCAAGGACCACGTTGGAGGGCCCTGAGCAGGAGAGTTGCCAGGTAGCAAAAAGAACAGGGACTTAAGCCGGAGGTCCAAGGCTGGCACGGGGGGGGGGGGGGGGGAAGCTCACTTGCTGGTTGCTGCCTGTCTTACTGGTGCCCATTAATGCTGACCACTAAACTCACCCACCTGACACACTGACCTACCTGCCTGACACACTGACCTACCTACCTGACATACAATGGCCTACCTACCTGACATACATACACTGACCTACCTACCTGACATGCACTGACCTACCTGACATACATACACTGACATACACTAAGCTACCTAACATGCACTTGACCTACTTGACATTCATACACTGATCTACCTGCCACACACTGTCTTGCCTGACATACATCCACTGACCTACCTGCCTGACACACACTGACCTACCTACCTGACATACACACACTGACCTACTTACCTGACACGCACTGATATACATACACTGACATACACTGACCTAGCTGACATGCACTGACCTACCTGACACACACACTGACCTACCTAAAAAAAGCATTACATATTTGAACAAAGCATTTTTTGGATGTGTATGAATCCTAAGGGTTTAAAGGATGTTTGGCTACAATTAAACTCAATAGACTAGTGTTGTCCTTCAGCCTTTCTGTTTATGTTACTATAGAAAAGCTGACATTTAATTTACTTATATTATTTTAGTTTCATATAATGTAAATGTATAGCCACAAAAAGTAAGGGGTCTGCATGCACAAAAATTACATTCAGCCCTGGTTCACACTGACAGATGGAATTGCATTCAGTCCTGACTTTGGGGGTGATTTCAGAGACATCTGTGCGGGTTGCTGCAGAGATGTCAATGGAAACTGTACCCCCGAAGTCACCAAAAGTAGTACAGAAGTACAGAATCAGTGCCATTGCCAGCAATTTATGCCTATTTGATATGTCAAATTGCATGACAAATCACTCCAATGTGAACCAGGGCTCAAGTGTGATTTCTGACAACTTTATCTGGTAAAAGCTCTCTGTTACTACGAGTTCTGGGACAAACTCTCTTGTTGAAATTTTCTGTGCAAAGTGAAGCCTATTTGCCTTTAGTAAATCAAACCCTAAGTGAGATAAGATGTGCATGATTCACCCTAGCATTGCCCACCCAACATTTATGGTTTTGAATATACAGTAGTTTTCATAATGATAGTTGGAAAGTCTTCAAACTGAAATATAGTTCATACAAAAACTTTGTTATTAGCAATGAATGAAATCATTTATTTCCCAGAAGTAAAAAGGAGATTACAACTTGCCATTGACATGTTTCAGATCTGCCTAGATTAAAGCTCTACCTGACATTAATCTTCTGATGCAAGTTGAAAGGTACCTGTTCCCTGCCTGGAACTATAACATCTAATTATGCTAAGAAATTCCCAAAGCTTTCCTTAGGTGATCCGTTTTCAAGGAGAAAGAGAGGATAAATGTACTGTTGGTTCCATTCATTGCAATATTATCTCCTTCTACAGAACACATTTATTTTCCATCAATATTCTTTGTTTCAGAGTTGTGCTGCCAGCCATGTAGTTAGCTTGTGGGCACCACGATCGTCTATCAAAAGGGTGAAAATTAGATCAAGATTGAATTGTAGAAGGTGTAAAAAAAAGAAAAATCTGTCATTTGGGAAAGTACAGAAGTTTTTTTTTTAATTAACTGAGAAAATTATATGATATGTCACACTTAGATTACTTAAGAACACTTTCCACTCTAGTCTACTTTTTAATTAAAGATTAAATATTGTATAAGAATTGCATTCAGGATAGGAATGTTTTGACCGCCAGCCACAAAGCTGGTGGGACAGACAGCTGGACTTGATTACGCCCCCGACTCTTGTCACTGTCTGTGATGGATAGCAGCATGAGCTAATGGCTTCCACTGATATCTCTAAACCAACAAGGAGGAAAAGAGCAGACAGAGCTTCTGCTCTTGCGCACATCACTGGATCAAGAACAGGCTCAGGTAACTATAAGAGAGGGCTGGGGGGGGGGGGGGTAACTGCATGCAAAAGTTTTTTTTTTTTATTATGCATTAAGGTACAAAACTTAAGCCTTTAATATTCAATGGCAACCCAACTCACTATGGAAAAGCACATACATTGCACTGTATATTGTATATACAATGTATATGCAATGTATATATGTATTATATGCAATGTATATTGCATAAAATGTTGCATGCCAATTTTTGGAGCATTTTGGTTCATTTGCCGATCTGTCATTTGAATGAGCTACTTTAAAGTGCTCCAAAAGGTGAATTTTTTTTCTTTAAAATAATAAACACATCATACTAATTTGCTCTGTGCAAATGTTTGCACAGGGCCCTGATCTTCCTCTTCTTGGGTCTACCGTCACCACTACCGGCCCCTCCCCCTTGCCGAGTGCCCCCAGAGCAAGCTGCACTTGTGCATGCTCGCTCCTGTGTCCCCCCTCTCCCTCCTCACTGACCATGATTGGTAGCAGTGGGAGCCCATGGCTCCTACAGCTGTGACTCAGCCAATCAGGAGGCAGAAACCTGGGGAAGCAGCTTCTTGCATTCACATTGCTGGTTTGGATTTGGGCTCAGGTAAGTATTAGGGGGGCTAAGGGGGGAGCTGCACACTGAAGGTTTGTACGTAAAAACCTTCACCCTTTACAACCACGTTAACGCAGCACATGTTAATGCAAGCTTTTCAAAACACAGGGATCATTACACCTCATCACAATATACCCTTCCATGCAATCCAGCACTAAAATAATATTTTTTCTGGGATTGACTTTTACCCTACATAGCCCAGTCCATGCTCAGAAATCACAAGCCATGCTCATATCTGTTGCATTGCTAGTCATGTTTAGCATCTCCATACAAATGATTTTGTAAATAAAACTATTTATTTATAAGTATTTCAATAAGAATTCACCTGTTTGGCAATAGCTGCCTTCTAATAAAAAATATTTAGAAAATATATAACTCTCCCTTTAACAGTTTACTGTAGGAGATTTACAAACAGATTGTAGAAGGTTGATTCATTTTGCAGCCAGAATAATTCTTCTTAAAGGCAAAGTTCCAGAACGAGTAGGCTGTCATAGATGTCACTTGTGATGACTGATGAGGCATGCCTGTGTCACAGGAGAAATCTGTTATTCCTTCTGCTAGAGAAAAAAATGCTCTTTTACTTATTTTGGGAATTTTTATTTCCCCACACTAGCTTAGCGCGCGGTGTCATCTCCACTATGTCACATTGCAGTACAGCTGACTTAAATTAATAGAGGATCAGGGGAAGTTGCCAAAGCAATCTGCTTCCTTGCAGAGATGTTCAAAAAGAATCTGCTTGGATATTAATTCTTCACATCTGTCAAACAATCGCTAAGATAGAGATAAAGTCACAAATCCTTCCATATCCACGTGCAGCCATTCATACGGCTGGCAGCAATAATGTGATATATCCTGAAAACTGACGGGAAAAGAAGAAACAATCCAGGGTGTCTCAGAGACAAAATGTATTTAGCAATATTGTTGAATGGCAGAGTATCCAGTGAACGTCTATCAAAATTTCATGGAGAATCACTTGCATAATTTTGGGTGTGCAGGAGTTTACGACCCATTTAGAATTGTGCGTTGAGGTAATGAATGCTAAATTGCAAGTTTTATTGAAATGGTGGCAATGCACCTGCTCACTTGCGGTGGGTCATAGTGCCATCCATTGTGAAAGGCACACCAAAACATTGCATCATAATAGTAATAATAATATTTCTTTGGGGGGGTGTCCAAGATGGCGGACTGACTGGACGTGCATCTGGGAGCTCTGCTGGGTGAATCCTGCCTATTATCCCTTTCCTGGGCTATCGGGTGCTTCTAAGTCACCATCTGGGCTGTGGATGCCATACAAGTCCTCTCTTTGTGGCAAAGAAGGTAAGAAATTGCGATCCCCCCGATGATTCCTGCTACACTTAGCCCGGAGCCTCGGGTGGACAGTGGTCTACTGTCACGTGCCAATATGGTGTCACAAACTGATCCAAAGGAAGAACCTGCAGTGTCCACACCAGGGATTCCTGAGATGATGGCCGCTATAGCCTCCTGCCAAGCTGCACGCACTACTAAAATTGAGGCTGTGCAACTTGCTATTGGTCTGATCAGACAGGATTTAGACAAGGTGGGCTCCCTACTGGAGGGGAGAGTTGGGTATGGGAGGACACTACTGCAGAGAATACGGTGGTGATTCGCACTCTGCAGACTAAACTTAAGGTGCTGGAACATTGGGCTGAGGATGCTGAAAATTGATGCCGCCAC
The DNA here is from genome assembly GCF_037356315.1 of Lithobates pipiens. Taxonomy (NCBI): domain Eukaryota; kingdom Metazoa; phylum Chordata; class Amphibia; order Anura; family Ranidae; genus Lithobates; species Lithobates pipiens. Next base: position 265,865,419 of record NW_027507784.1, on the reverse strand, counting down.
AATAACATACACATTATTGGCCTAATGGAGGTTGCTGAAGAAAAAGATCCTGCTACCTTCATAGAGGAGCTGCTGAAGACCCTCCTGCCAGAGGCCCAATTATCCCCCTCACTTTACTGTAGAAAGGACCCATCGCATGCCTCCACAGCCAGGGCTGCAGGGAGCCTCTCCCCACACATTCATTCTCTGGCTTCTCAACTTCCACGATCGGGATGAAATTCTGCAAGCTGCTAGGATGGAGGGTGAGCACCTTTATCATGACAACCAGTTGATGCTGTTCCCTAACTACTTGGTGGAGACCCAGAAACTTGGACAATCCTTCAAATCTGTTAAAGCTGCTCTTTTTGTAGCGGATTAAAAACATGAGTGAGTGCTGCGAGTGCACATGAATTGTGAGTGCATGTGGATTGTGAGTGCACTTGGGCTGTGAGTGCACTTGGGCTGTGAGTACACGTGGGTCGTGTGTGCATGTGGATGGTGAGTGCACGTGGACGGTGAGTACATATGGACTGTGAGTGCATATGGACTGTGAGTGCACGTGGACTGTGAGTGTACGTGGGCTGGGAGTACCTGTGTATTGTATTTTTGAGTACCTGTGTATTATATTGTTGAGTACCTGTGTATTGTTGCGTATTAGTGTCAGGAAGCTAGTTGTTAGTTAATGTGGACAAGGTATATTCCTCAACCCACATCAAATTGGTAGGTACAATGCCTGGTGGGTGTGGAGATGCGACTCAGTGTACATCTTGCGGCATTTATACGTTCCTTGTTCATTCAATCGAGGGTGAATACTGCTGTGCAAAATGTAAGCCCAGGTTCTGAATCTAGGGAAGCGACTGTTAACACTGAGAAGTCCCTCTTTACTGAAGGAGAGTTGGGATCGTACCAGGCAGGCCAGCACAGAGGCGGGTGGAGGAGCAGGCACCAAAGCAGAATAGATAGGTGACAGTCAGGAAGGATAGAAGGGAAAGAGTCAGGGAGGCCAGTTCTGGGCTGGAACATCCCTATAAGTACACCTGGTTGAGTGGCATTGGTGAAACCAGTCAGGGACCAGCACTGCTGGAGCTGAGTGACTCCCCTAGTTGCCAGGGGAATAACTCCTCCAGTGAGGGTGGGAGTAAAGCCAAAGGAAAGAAAGGACTGATTTTGGTGATGGGGGACTTAATTCTTAGAAGGACAGAGAGGGCAATCTGTCACAAAGACATGAAGCATCGAACTGTATGTTGTCTTCCGGGCACTCGGGTTCGGCACATCACGGATCTGGTGGACAGATTACTGGAAGGGGCTAGGGAAGACACCCGGCTGTCATGGTGCATGTTGACACCAATGACAAAGTCAGGTAAAGATGGAGTGTCCTAAAAAACGATTTTAGGGACTTAGGAGCTAAATTGAGGAAAAGGACCTCCAAGGTAGTATTCTCAGAACTCCAAGCCACACCAGAAAGGCAGAAGGCTATTAGGGAAGTAAACAAGTGGCTGAGAAACTGGTGTATTAAGGAGGGGTTAGGGTTCCTGAAGGACTGGGCCAACTTCTCAGTCATACACCAGCTCTATAGAAGGGACAGACTGCACCTAAATGATAAGGGTTCAGGTCTGCTGGGAGTGAAGATGGCTGCCAAGTTAGAGGGGCTTTTAAAATAGGCAACGGGGGAGGGTCCAAGGTAGAGATATCCAGTGCGGAACATATTCCAGAGGGTAGTATTGGGGGCATTAGTGGTAGGTTGACTAAAGCACCTAAACCTGAGGTAAGTATAGTAACAAGTCCTAGTTGAAACCTCAGAACACCAAATAAGGAGACAGTATGCGACCAGTCTAAACTACGTGGCATGTTCACCAATGCCAGGAGTCTGACGGACAAGATGGGAGAACTAGAGCTATGTTGTACGAGGAGGATTTCGATTTTGTAGGAATTTCAGAGACTTGGTTCAACAGCTCTCATGATTGGCTGGCAACCATTCAAGGGTATTGCCTATATCACAGGGATAGAGAGGGTAAAAATGGAGGAGGGGTATGCCTGTATATAAAGAATGATGTACAAGTGAATGTGAGAGATGACACCACTAAGGGGAAGCAGGGGAGGAGGTGGAATCCTTATGGGTAGAGCTGCAATGGGATGAAACTGAGGGGAAAGTAATACTGGGAGTATGCTATAGGCCCCCTAACTAGAGGGAGGAGGTGGACCTCCTATCCCAATTTGGATTGGCGGCAAGGATGGGAAGTGTTATCATAATTATCCAGACATAGACTGAGTGGCAGGAACTGCGCATTCATCTAAGGCGTGCCAGTTCCAAAATCACTTGCAGGACAATTTCATGGGTCATATGGTAAACGCACCAATTAGAAACAAAGCATTACTAGACCTAGTGATTACCAACAATCGATCACAGGTCAATTGGTTTCAGTATAAATCACACTAATAGGAAACATAAGGGGAATACAAAGACACTGAGTTTCAAAAGAGCAAATTTCCCTAAACTATGATCCTTGCTAGAACATACAAATTGGGATAACATTTTAGGAACAAAGAACATGGAGGAGAAATTAGTATTCTTTAAGAGCATATTAAATAAGGGGATTAACCACAGCATCCCAATGGGAAATAAATGTAACCACTTGCCGGCTGCCCACCGTCAAATGATGGCTGGGCGGTGCAGCTCTCGTTCTGGCTGGATGTCATATTACGTTTTGCCAGAACGACCGGGGGTGTGCAACGCGGTGATCGCGGCCATGCTAGGACACGATACAACCCCAATTTGTGTGAAGAGCCGCAGCCATGGCTCTTTAACCATGTGATCAGCTGTGTCTAATCAAATCCGGTCACATGTAAACATAGAGATGCTGGTAATCTGCGCTCCTCACCTCACACTGACAGAGTGTGAGGAGAGGAGAAATGATCAGCGGCATTTCCTCATAGGGGACAGCTAGGTATGTAATCAGGTATGTGAACATCACCCCTGATCACAATTAAGCGCCCACCAGTGCCAGCAGTGATTGCCCACCACTGCCAGCAATCAGTGCCAACCAGTGCCCACAACTGCCACCAATCTGTGCCCACAATTTCCACAAATCTGTGCCCACAAGTGCCAGCAATCAGTGGTCATTAGTGATGCCAGTCAGTGCTGGCTATCAGTGCTGCTCATCAGTGCTCCTCACTGCTGCCCATTAATGCCCATCAGTGCCCATAAGTGCCGCCTATCCGTGCCACCTATATGTGCCCATCAGTGCTGCCTATCTGTTCCCACCAGTGCCGCCTATCTGTCCCCACCAGTGCCACCTATCTGTGCCCAGTGACCACCAGTGCCACCCATCAGTGCCGCCTATCAGTGTGCATCAGTGCCACCTATCAGTGCCACCTATCAGTATCCATAAGTGCGGCATATTCCTGCCTCCTCATCAGTGCCACCTAATCAGTGCCCATAAGTTGCACCTCATCAGTGCCCATCGGTGTCGCCTCATCAGCATCCATCAGTGAAGGAGAAAAATGACTTATTTACAAAATTTACTGACAATAACTAAGAAAAAACATATTTTTTTTACAAAACTTTTGGGCCTCTTTTTTTTTTTTTTTTATAAAAAACCGAGGAGTGATTAAATGCCATCAAAAGAAAGCTCTATTTGTGTGAAGAAAATTATAACAATTTCACATGGTTACAGTGTAGCATGACCGCGCAATTGTCATTCAAAGTGTGACAGCGCTGAAAGCTGAAAAGTGGCATGGGCCCTGTATTGAGGTGGTTAAAAGAGCTAATAAATGTCCTGAGAGGCTTAACTCCAACACAAAAAAATGCATATCTAAAAACAAACAGAGTCTTGCGAGCTACCATGTGAAAATCCAAATGATAATTAGAGATGATTAAAGGACAGCTGTTAGCATTGATCACGTCCCATATGCTCGTGCCAAATAAAAGTTTTTAGAACAATATAATGCTGCGCTATTCAAAAAATCATATGGTAATCGTACTAAATCCTAATATTACTGACTGCAGTTAAATGATGAGATATTGCATTCCTATGTGAAAAATCTAGTGAACATAATTATGCAATCTTATGCGATTAAAAGCTGTGATCATAAACAAAAAATGTTTAATCCTATGTGATCATGCCAATGACAACCTGTGTAGCATACACACCTCTATATGCACGTTACTATATACAAGATTTTAGTAATGACAATGGTTTCATTAGCAGTAATCAGCATAGATTCATGAAGAATCGTTCTTGCCAAACCAAACTATTAACCTTCTATGAGGAGATGACCTGCCATCTAGATAAAGGAAGGGCCGTAGATGTAGTGTATCTGGATTTTGCAAAAGTATTTCATATTGTTTCCCATAAATGTTTACTGTACAAAGTAAGGTCAGTTGGCATAGACCATAGGGTGAGTACATGGATTGAAAACTGGCTACAGGGGCGAGTTCAGAGGGTAGTGATAAATGGGGAGTACTCGGAATGGTCAGGGGTGGAAAGTGGGTTCCCCCAGGGTTCTGACGATACTAAGCTAAGCAGGTCAATACCTTCTCCGCAGGATGTGGAAACCTTGCAAGAAGATCTGAACAAATTAATGAGGTGGGCAACTACATGGCAAATTAGGTTTAATGTGGAAAAAAGTAAAATAATGCATTTGGGTGGTAAAAGTATGAATGCAATCCACTCACGGGGGGGGGGGGGGGATCTAGGATGGAAAAGAACTTGGGGGTCCTAGTAGATGACAAAGCAAACAAGATTGGCATGCATTAAAAAGGGGATTAACTCCAGAGATAAAACAATAATTCTCCCACTTTATAAGACTTGGCTCAGGCCGCATCTGGAGTATGTTGTCCAGTTCTGGGCACCAGTCCTCAGGAAAGATGTGCTGGAACTGGAGAGTAGAGATGGGCCGAACACCCCCCGGTTCAGTTCGCATCAGAACTTTCGAACGGACCACAAATTCGTACGAACTTTAGAACCCCATTGAGTCTATGGGACTCGAACGTTCGAAATAAAAAGTGCTAATTTTAATGGCTAATATGCAAGATACTGTCCTAAAAAGGGTTTGGGGACCTGGCTCCTGCCCCAGGGGACATGGGTCAATTCCTAAAATGTTTTTTAAAACTGACATTTTTGCGGGAGCACTGATTTTAATGACGATTAAAGTGAAAAAAAAGTGAAATATTCCTTTTAAATATCGTGCCTGGGGGGTGTCTATAGTATGTTTGTGAAGTGCCACGTGTTTCCAGTGTTTAGAACAGTCCCTGCACAAAATGACATTTAACGGAAAAAAAGTCATTTAAAACTGCTTGCGGTTTTAATGTAATATCTGGTTCCGGTGTTCTGGCAGATAGTGTCCTGCCATCATATAGTGTCCGCCCCATACTGCGCATGTGCAGTACGGGGCAGACGAAGCTTAAGAAAATCTCCGAAGATGAACAGCGCCTGCGCCGTGAGTGGAGGTGTTAGCGCCCCCAACCAAGCGGACACAGGGTTGTGAAAATTAGAGGGCCCCTCGCGGGTGAGCTTTGCTCGGCACGCTTCGGGCTCGGCCTCGCTGCGCTCGCCTCTTTTTATTCTAACTCTATGTCCACTTGGATGGTGGGGATAGAACCTGGACTCACGGCGCAGGCACCGTTCATCCTCGGCTATTTTTGGAATCTGTGTGTGCTGTGTCCCCCGATGGGGGACCATATTTGATAGGACACCAGCAATATGGATGAAAATCATTGAGAAAAATGGCATGGGTAGCCCCCCCTGCCCATTACCAGCCCCTTTGGGTCTTGTACGGATATTAAAGGGAACCCTGTACCCATATTAAAAAAAGGAAAGACGTGGGGCCCCTAGGCCCTATATACTCAGAACAGCAGTAAACAGGTGGTGCAAACAAGACAGGGACTGTGTAGGTTTGTTGTGTTAAGTAGAATCTGTTTGTAATTTTGAACTGGTACATTTTTTAAGTGTAGCTCCAGTCAAAAAATCTATTTTTAAGCTTTTTGGAAAACATAGGGAAGAGTTATCACCCCTGTATAATTTGTTTTGCCGTCCGTCTTTTTTCATCTCACTTCCTGTTGTCTCCTTCCGTTTGCAAGTAGGAGACGTTTGTAAGTTGGATGTTTGAAAGTAGGGGCCTGCCCTATATGCTCTGCAGAAATGGCGGAACAAGGTGTTGGTGTTGCCACAACATTGTAAGCCCTCAAAGTGACTCTTGGTGGGCACTGGAGCACCCTGCTGTGAACGATTATATCAAGAATTGTAATTACATGCCATTGTTGAACAGTGGTAGAAAAATTGGGCCTTTGGTGGTTGTGGTGCTGGTGCCACAACACTGCAACCTCTCCCATATGCTCTAGTTGTAGTCCAGGAATGAGCCCTGCTGCAAAGCATTGCATCAAAAATTGTAATTAAACGCCCCTGTTAAACAGGGGCTGAAAAATTGGGCCTTAGGCACTGGTGCTGGTGCCACCACACTGCAACCTCTCCCATATACTCTAGTTGTAGTGCAGGAATGAGCCCTGCTGCAAAGCATTGCATCAAAAATTTTAATTAAACGCCCCTGCTAAACAGGGGCTGAAAATTTGGGCTGGTAGCATCACCCAGAACCAAAAATGTTCTTCCAACATATCAGCGGAGGAGGAAGAGGATAGACAATCAACATAACAGGACAGTCACTCAGCATCAGCATAGGCAGTCTTGAAGGGATGTGATATTTGAAAAAAATATTATTCGGTTACATCAGCTTCAGGTGCTTATGACGGTAAGCACGTACACATACGACGTGAACATGTACGACGGTACAAGAAAAAGGAAGTTCAATAGCCAGTAGCCAATAGCTTCCTTCACGTAGTTGAATCTGAGCATGTGTGATTTTTGGCGTGAATTGCATACACACGATCGGAAATTTTTCGGGAAAATTGAGAACATGCTATAAATTTTTTGCTGGCGGAAATTCGGACAGCTAAATTCCAATGGATCATACACACAGTCGCATTTTCAATGAAAAGCTCTCAACGGTCTTTTTCTGGCCGGAATTCCGATCGTGTGTACGTGGCATAATATCGGTAAGGATGTAAGGACGCAGAATTACCTTCCACAGGCAGTGATTTCAGTGGGGAGCATTAATGATTTCAAAAAACTATTAGATAAGCACCTGAACGACCACAATATCCAGGGATATACAATGTAATACTGACATAAAATCACACACGTTCTGTAGGTTGGACTTGATGGACTTTTGTCTTTTTTTAACCTTGCCTACTAGTGCCCCTTGCAGAGTCCAGGTGATTACCCAGACAGGAATCCTATTTTTTTACCAGCATCTCCTTTTGGGGATTATATATTGTATTAAATATTATGATATCCGATTTTAAACTCGTCCTTGTTGGGCTTTATTTACTGCTTCTGGTGGATGTCTCTGTACTCTCCTCTATTATGCAGCTACTACTTGCTAATGATGTTGAAGATGTATTCATAGTGGGGATTTTATTCTGACCCCCTGCCCAGACCTGGATAGACTCCACCCTGCTTACCATTGGTGTCCTAGTTTGGCTCACTGGGCTGGTGTGTTCTCTCTCACCGATGTTTGATGCCATTTCCATCCGGCAGTTCGAGAATTCACGTGCCATTCGGTCTCTTTTAAAGCATTTTTTCACATTTACTTGGCTTACGCCAGCCAATCTATGCTCAGGAGGGTTTCTGCGGTTAACATTTTGCCGAGAGGTATTTCTGACCATTTCCCTCTATTGGTGACGTTGTCATTGACCCCCCCCCCCCCACCCCGTGCGAGAGAGGTTGTGGAGGCTGTCTAGGTACTGGGTAGAGGATCCTAACATTCAAGAGGATATTCAGGAGGGGGTTTGCCAATACTGGTTGACTAATGTTGACTCTAGTACTTCCATGGTGACATGGGACGCATTTAGGACTTGGACTTGGGGGGGGGGGGGGCTACATTTCCTGTATTGTGGCTGCTTGCAGGAAGCCTGTGCAATCTATGGAGTGACTGAAGGAGGAAGCTAGACTTAAGGGTGTTGCTTATGTGGATCACCCTGACCAGAATAATTATGCATGGCAATTTGCTTGGCAATCTCGGGTAGATTACACTCCCTCTGGACTGTCCTCATATCTTGATTCTATTACCTTCCCCATGCTTGAGCTAGATGCCAGTGCCCTCCTTGACACATTACCTTGGAGGAGATTCAGTTGGCTATGGGCGCTAGAGCAGACGGTTGACCAACTGAATTCTACTCACAACATTCAGAGTTATTAGCCTCCAGACTTACCTCTCTTTTTCTGCAGTTCTTCGAATTGGGCTCACGCCCAGATTCAGTGGCTGAAGTGGTGGTGGTGTTGGTGCTCAAATCGGGGAAGAATCTTGAAGAGTGCTCCTCGTATAGGCAAATCTCCTTAATTAACGTGGATGCTAAAATTTGGGCCAAAATTCTGGCTAATCGCCTATCAACGGTACTTGTGGAGTTAATTCACGTTGCCAAACTGGATTTATAAAGTCCATATAGCAAAATGTCTAAAAAAGCTGCCCAATGCTGTGACAGCATGACAAACAAACACAGCTGACAAAAGTCATCATCGCCGGCTGCATATGCACATTACAGCCGCACCAGCGAATGGGTAAAAACCAATAGTGAACGCACATGCGCACAAATGTGTGCACATTGTGGCTGCTTATGTGCAGTACAAACACGCGCATAGATGCACAAAACTGCACAATGCGCACACGCACACAGATGCACCCATATTACGGCCACATATGCGCAATGCGGATATGCGCATGGATGCATATGCATTGTGGCTGAACATGCGCAATGCGGGCATGCGATTAAAATAAAAATGGAAATACAACCAGAACTAGACATATTTACTTCCGGTGGGCGGAAAACGTCTTCGCTGACTGGAAGTATCATATCCTAAGCAGCTCATGTGCACAACATCCCATGGCTCAAACCAGGGGAAGTGGAACCAAAAATAAACGGGATTCATGCCTGGAAAAGGGCACCAACATTAACCTCCTACGCCTCTATTTAAATCTGTCTCTTTCTCATGCTAATGGTGGACACAGAATGGAGGCACTCGCTGAGATTTTGGAATTTAGGAATTTAGTACTTGGCAGGGTGTGGTCAAGCGTTGAAGCTTTGACAGACACAACCCTGGCCAGATAAATTTTAGTTAAGAGAATTGTGAGACGGACCAGGCTGTTAAGAAGTGGCTTATGAGAAGCCTGTTTCCTTGCTGGGACTCTGTTTAAAAACCTAATATTAGGCTCCTTTAGGGAAGGAGAAGGGGAAAAAAAGGGTAATGGGGCAATTACCAATTACTACCGGAACCCACAAAACTTTTGCTATATCTGGCTTTTCTTGTCTATCGCATTTGCATTAAAGTAATAAGATATTTGTTGTGTTGTGTGGGATACAGGGCTGTATGGGGTAAGGCAGCCCCTGTTTTCACTGTTATATGATGTCCCCAAAGGGGAAAATTAGATTAGAGTGAAGTAAATTTCCCTTGTTATGTTTAGGTATCGTGGAAAGGGTGAGTACTGTTATATGCATTTTCATATAAGTTTGCTAAGGTATTCTTTGAAGAGACAATGGTATAGTATATGAATAATATGACTTCTCCCCTTTGCTAGTATCTTATGTTGCTTATGGAGCTCTGGAATGATAGGTGCTTTATTCTGCTTGAGACGTGCATAATTTGTTTGGGCATGTTTAACCACTTACAGACCGGACCATTTTGCTGGTCAAAGACCAGACCACTTTTTGCGATTCGGCACTGCGTCGCTTTAACTGACAATTGCGCAGTCGTGCAACGTGGCTCCCAAACAAAATTTACGTCCTTTTTTTCCCACAAATAGAGCTTTCTTTTGGTGGTATTTGATCACCCCTGCGGTTTTTATTTTTTGTGCTATAAACAAAAATAGAGCGACAATTTTGAAAAAAACGCATTATTTTTTACTTTTGTTATAATAAATATCCCCCAAAAATATATAAAAAAACATTTTTTTCCCTCAGTTTAGGCTGATACATATTCTTCTATATATTTCTGGTAAAAAAAATTGCAATAAGCGATTATTGATTGGTTTGCGCAAAAGTTATAGCGTTTACAAAATAGGGATAGTTTTATAGCATTTTTAATAATAATTTTTAATTATTTATTTTTTTACTAGTAATGGCGGCGATCAGCAATTTTTATTGTGACTGTGACATTGTGGGGGACCCATCGGACATTTTTGACACATTTTTGGGACCATTGTCATTTATACAGTAATCACTGCTATATAAATGCAGTGATTCCTGTGTAAATGACACTGGCAGTGAAGGGGTTAACCAGTGGGTGGCAGTGTAGGGATTAAGTGTTCCTAGGGGTGTGTTACTAACTGTGGGGGGGTTGGGCTTTCATTTAGTGAACACTGATCTCTGCTCCAATCACATGGAGCAGAGATCAGCGTCACTAGTTGCTAGGCAGAATGGAGAAATGCTGTTTACACGGCATTTCCTCCATTCAGCCGTCCCGTGAGCCGATTGTGGGGATGCCCGCGGCGATCGAGTCCGCGGGTCCCGTGACCGGACTCACGGGGGTCCCGACCAGTTAGTAGGGTGTTAATTAAGAACATCCTACATTTGTTGAGGGTAAAGAAAGTGAAGTAAGAAGGTAAAGGAGAGATTTTAGTTATTTATTAAAGGAGGGTGTGCATTTTGCAAGGTTTTTCAATGCATTGTTTTTTATATACAAACCGGGTTTCAGAGCCATTTTAGAACTGACATAAGAGAAAGAAAAAAAAAAGTGAAGGAAAGTACATTTAAAAATGGGAAGTTAGGTTTTGAGATTTAAAGGGGACATTCTATTTGCGTTGAGGAAATGATTTTAAAGGACAGCCGGGATAGGAGGTTTTGGGCAGGTAAGGAAATTAACACAGAGAGTTTTGTTTAAAATAAGGATTTTTAAAGTGTCACAGCTAGTTTCATTTGGATTATCAGATAAAAGGTGTTGTTAAAATGGGATTTTTAGTGTAGACTTACCCTGTTACCGTGTTTGTTTGTTTGTGTGTCTGTTTGTTGATTATTTGTTTATTGTTGTTTGCTGAAGTTATAATGAGTCGGTACAGGTGGGTTGATGGAATGTGCAGATCAGTGCAGATCCTTGTTTGGCAACGGGCACGGGAAAAAGGTTCAACCGAGGGTAAAAAGAGAGAGAGCTGGTGGGGAGGCTAGAAACTTTGTTGAAAGCACCCCACGTTGTGCAATGAGCAGGCCTGGTGCTGGGGTCTCATGAGACTTTTGCAGTATTACGGTACCAGAGATTCATAAAGACATCAAGATGTTGGTTTATTGGGCAGTGATTAGATTGCTGCTGGATGAATTGACAGGGGGACATGGTTACTGTTTTGGGGGGTCTGAGTTAGGTAGAGGGAGATTATGAATCTTCCTCTTTCCCCCTCGGATTCCCCCAGATTCCCTCATCGCTCCCCGATTCTCCACCTCTGAGCTGGTGGGTTTGGGGGTGTGAATTCTGACATGGATCTCCGGTGAGGCACTAGGGTCGCAGCTTCATGGACTGACTGTTTCTGTGTTGATCAGTGAGGATTCTCAGAGTGCAGCGATGATGATCGGAGGGAGAACATGTTTAACCACTTCTCCCACGACTGTCTCTGCTTCATGGACTGTTTGTGGACTGTGGTTAGTGGCAGTCCTTGCGTCGCCCTGTTCGCAGTTTCATAAGACGGACACCTGGGTAGAGGGAACTGGTTAATAGAGAGAAATGCTTAATTTTATGTGTATGTGAATTTTTGTCTTGTCTTGGAATTCCAATTTAGAGTATAAGATTGTTTTTGTTTTCTGAATTCTGATAAATTGTTGGGTAAGTTGATATATGTCCTATGATCCTGCCAAGACAGAGAGCATTGCTAAAGTGGGCAGGTGAAGAGGGGAACAAACTTCAACCATACTTTCACCATGGGTTTTGTGGGGAGCATACTTCTATATCTGCATTCCATAGTCAGCGAGTCAGGGACTTGCTGAAGTGGAAAATGAATGTTAAAGAAGGATCTGATTCAGAAAAGTTATCTATAAAAGGTACATGTTTATTGTTAAAATGTTGCAACTAGTGTCAGTCTATTCATGAAATGTGTTGGGCATATATTAAGCCCATATCCACTCCATAGTAAATCGGGAACATTAAAAGGGGAATGTGACATGTCACTGATAAAATTACCAAATGTTTTTTAAAGGAATCTGATCAGATGCAAATTTTTAGAGTCTGACTTTAAGACTATTTTGGGTGTGGTTGCCTATCCTTACATTATTAAAGTTAAAAGGTGTTTTTTTTTCTGATAACAGCAAATGTGCTATATTTGTGCAAATTGTTTTGATAGTGTTTAAGCTGTATTAACAATAATTTTGAAATATTGATTTTGGCAGGGTTGAGAATATTATAATTAAGAAATCCAGAATTCGAAAATTAAATAAAAGGGAAGTTGTATATTCCAGGCGCTACGCCAGAGGAATTGTGGTTAGTAAAGAAAAAGAGAAGTAACTGTGTTGTGTAATTCCGGACACTAGAGAGAAAAATATTAAGGTTTGAAGGTGTTATGAATGAAATTAAGAATGAATGGAATGGCCAAATGAATGTGGAATGAGAGTTGTGTATAACAACACACAGGGTATCATTTTGATTAGTAGAAATATTTTAGGTGTGTCTGGAATGTGCACAACAGGGTGTCTCATATTGTGTTTAGGCTCATGTTATACTTTCCCTAAAAGTGTGGGGTTAAATTAAATTAAAAGAATTGATAAAGGGATTTTGGTAAAGGAAGGGTGAACATTTGAATTTTTTTTTAAAGAAGTTACTGAAATTAAATGACTAATCAAGATACATTGCTGCGTATATTGAGTCCACGGGGTACTAAAATGTGATGGGAAGGATTTATTTGAAATAAGCAATCAGAATGACTATTCTGGATATCTACCTTCTGAATTAACAGGGTGTCAGTCATGAAGTGTTGATGATGAAATGTTGTTTATCCATCAATGTTTTGTTTGTTGCTGATGATCAGACATATTTGCAAAGTTGGGAGACTTCTGAGTCAGAATATGTGTTTGGGTAAAATGGTCTGTCCTAAGTCCCTCTGGTCCACTTGTATCCCGGGAATAGAAGAAACTAAAGAGGTTTAAGTTTTGTTGAAGTTCTGCTATAATACTGGATTTGGAAAAATGTTTAGTTAAATATATTGAAGCTATATAATGAAAACCCTTGCTGAGAAACATTTTCATTCCTGCTTGTTTTACTTATGTTTGAGTCAATTAAGAATATTATTTTTAATATCTCCAATGGTTAAGGCCTGAATTTATCAGGTAGATTCTGTGACTACTCATGTCAGATGGGGAGTATCTGCTCCAGCCAGCCTGCATTCACCCACAGCCCTATTCACATGAAGAAATGCCCACCCCAGTCATACCCTACACCCCATCCATACCCTTCCCTATATCCTATCCTAATGGAGTGGTGACTACAGCTTTAACATGGAAATCTTTGTTGTTCAAATACCATAGGAGGTGCTCAGATGACTAAAGGTGGACTCCGGCTGGAAAATGTTCCTGCAAATGATACCTCAAAGGGGAGCCATATGACGCAAACCTGGGGTACAAAATTCCTGTGAGCACATGAAAAAGATCCAGATATGCCAGCCGAAAGTCCCCGGTCTCGCCCAACGCATCAGTTCCAGTCTGTCTGTGGATATCAAGTTCTGTCCTTACAAAGAGGCAGTGTTTTGGGGTAGAGAATTCATGTCTGTACATATGAGTGATCACAGAATCGAACTAAAAGGTTTTGGAAAAAGTTGAGCAGAATGAGAGTTATAAGGTGGACATTTCTTTTTCCTTCCTTTTCTGCAAATCTAATGGACATTCAGAAGCCATCCAAGAGACTTTTCTTTTTGAGTTTTTCTTTGGGACTATTTTCATTTTGCCTAAAGGCTATCATGCCCCTCCCACTTGTTTCTATGGACTGTCATGCCCCTTCCTCCCTTTTGCATTCCATGGACAATTGCTATGCAGCTGAGATTACATGTTTGTTGTTTCCTATTTTCGCATGCTTAGAAGGTGATCCGGGTGAGGGTCAGGGGGTAATATTGGGATTGTTGTTGTAGTGTGCCCAGTACATGTTCGACCATTTCAGTGTATACTGTTTGAAGGGATGCTGGCATAGGCACTGTATTATATATGTATTGGTTCACATTTCATCTACCAGCCTCTGTGTTCTAGGGGGAGCCTTAAGGTTATATGTGGCCTACCCAATAAAATCACTAGTAACACACTCATTGGACATAGAGGGGATGTGCATTCAGAGTCTGCAGGAACTCCACAGTGCTTGACACCTTATATCGTGCCCTACATCACGCTTCATGCATGCCTCTGGCCCCCATACTGAGATGGCCAAGCTACTTTCACAGCTTGCTTTTGCAGGATTCTCTGAGGGTGCCCAACAGGTCCTTAAGCGGACAGCCACTGGCCTTGGACAACAGCACGTACATTTGTTGTGGAAGACCATGCCATCCATGGATTCTGAATGATTCCAGGGGATGGTGTTACTTGGCCTCATTGGTTCTGATAGTGGTTATTCTTAGGGACAGTGAGGAACGTCACTTGCTCAAGGCTAGTGTTCGTCCTGGGTGCCCCCTCAAACACCGTTATGCTAGGTCATTGTTTCTGGAAAAGAACATGACCTGGGCATGGTTCCTCTCAGGAGCCTGAGGGGGTATTGACATGATGAAAAAGCAAAATAATTGTTTGGGAGCTCCCTGGGTAACATGGGGGGTTTGGTCTCAATGCTGAATCCTGGATTAATCCTGGATTGGGGATATTGCAATCTGTGTTGTACTGATTTTGCTTATGGTATTACTTTTATATGCCTGCTTCAGGTTTATTTTGTGCATGGTTTCCGAGGTACTTGACCTTCCAACCCAGCTGCAGCTAATAGAGTATATATTAACTTTTACTATGGCCACCGGGATGAGTATGTCACAGTGAGAAGAAGTAAGTCCTGTTCATGGTTTGTCATGACTTAGAGGGGATTGTAGTAATATGGCTGAACCAGAGTGACTCCATCTTTGTAAGTTCATATGGGATTAGGCTTAAACTCTGTATCTGGAGACATAGGCAGTTATTCTGTGGACATGCACATAGGGAAATATAGCTTGCATAGGCAGTTTCGTTCTATGCTGTCTAAATAAAGAAATTGTGTCACAATATGTCTGAGCCACATATCCCATGACTGTGATTCAGAAGTAGATGACATGAGTAATGATATGTAATGATATGTAATGATGATGTGTAATGTACGCCTCTGTATTAACCACACCCATGTTCTATGCAATGATTGGCTGATAAGGGTGCATATAAAATGCATCCCCTCCCAGAATAACTTAGACAACTGCTGAACTGTAACATTGGCTGGGCTGTTTTTCTTGTTGTCTCCTAACACTGCAGTGTTAGTTAAAGGGTTTCGTGAGTATTGTAATTGCGTTAGTTATACCTCTAGCTGGTCTTTGTCAGGTATATAGAAATACCATTTTAATCACAACAGATCATAGCCTCTTTGGCTGGCGAATAAAGGCTTCAGATTCGATGGAATGGGGGTTTGCTCTGAGTGGTATTGCACCGTTTTGGATTTAGGCCTAAATTTCTTAAATGGATTAGAATGTTATATTGTACTCCCAGGGCACGCGTTAGGACAAATGATAGGTTATCCACATATTTTCCTCTACAGAGAGGCAACTCGGCAAGGATGTCCTCTCTCTCCTTTCCTCTTTGTCTTGGCCCTGGAGCCATATGCTATTCTTTTTTTTTTTTTTTTTTATTTATTAACAGTTTTATCAACACATACAGTACAACACACATGTACCAACCCCCCCCCCCCCCCCCCCCCCCTTAATCCCCTGTGCAGCCTTCCAACCAATACTAAATCTCATTCCGCATTCCCAACTATACCAAATATTACATGTCCAAAACATCCATGACAGTACCGTCCAACCCGCATACAGAAAAATACCATACTCATATCACTCCCCCGCCCAGTATAGCCAGCTTGAAATCAAAACCCAGCCCCATCACAATGGATTAATTCACAGTATCTTTAGCATCAAGCCAACATTGCCACACTTTCTCCAATTTTTTGGGACATCCCCTACTCAAGTAGGTAGCTTTATACATTGGTAATGATTTGTTAATTATACTTTTCCAGAATGACACCGTGGGCGGCTCTGTTCTCTTCCAACACAACAGAATAGCCTTACGGGCATAGAACAAGGAAAGAGAAATCATAATTCTTTGTGCCCTTCTGGGCGCCAACTCCTCCACCAGCCCGAGTAAACATGTCGCGACCGTAACAGGAATCGGCACCGAAAGCACCGTCTGTATAGCGTGTGTCACCCCTTTCCAGAATACTTGTATCTGCCGGCACTGCCAGAACACATGGTCAAAGTCAGCATGATTGTCCGGGCAGCGCCAGCGTACTGCCACATCTGTGCCATATATCCCAGCTATCTTTGCCGGGGTATAGTACACAAGTTTGAATTGAATTAGCCTATCTCTGGCTGACACCAGCGTCTTAAATGGGTAATCCCACATATCATCCCAATCCTCCCCCTCGAAATCCGTTACCAATGCACTCCATGTGTCTCTACACTTTTTAAGCATTTTTGGCCTTTCCACAAATAGTTCTTTATAAACTGCAGAGAGGGGTTTTATCAGGTCCTCTTTCCTCAACATGCTCTCCAGGGGAGACACGCCCAGCTCCAAAGCATCAGAACCAAACTGAGTAAGGAAGGCGTGCCTCAACTGGAGGTAACGAAAGAAATACCAATTAGGAAGGTTATATTTTTCTTTCAGTTGGTCAAACGTGTATAGCCTTGTCCCCCCCACTATATGCTTTAATTGTTTGATGCCGACTCTGGCCCAAATGACTGGATCCGGAATTGCACCAAAATGAGACAGTCTGGGATTAAACCAGAGAGGGGTGTCCTGTGACCAGCTCCCTGCCTCTGTTTTCATCAAAGCATGTGCCTTATCCCACGCGCGTACTGTTGTTCGCATAGAGGCAGTCAAGGGTGAGGCAGTTTGTGGGCCCCTATAAACTAGATAAGATAAACTCTCATATGAACCTAGATGGGCTGCCTCTAATACTGTCACCGAGTCCCCAGCGTCCTTCGTCAACCAGCGCCTAACAATCACCATCTGTCCCACTATAAAATATTTGAAAAGATCAGGTAGCGCCAATCCGCCCTGACCCCAGGGTTCCTGTAAAGTACGCAAACTTATCCTAGGATGCCCAGCGGCCCATAAAAAGGAGCTAAAAAGACTATTAACCCGTCGAAAAAAAGAACAGGGAATCCAAATCGGAGTGTTCCGCAAGAGGTAGAGAAAAACCGGCAGGATTTTCATTTTAAGTAGATTAACCCTACCAATCAGAGACAACGGCAGATGTTTCCATGCCTCCAGTTGCACTTTGACCCTGGTCAATAATGGTAGAAGATTAAGAGACATAAAGTCACCCACTCGGGGTGATATATGTATCCCCAAATACTTAAACTCCTCCACCCAAGCTATGGGGACCCTGTTGGATGGCAGAGCCCTGGCACCCGAGTCAATAGCCATCACCGTGGACTTTTCCCAGTTAACTCGGAGTCCGGAGAATGTGGCAAATTTGTCAAGCACCCAGAACACCGCCTCCAATGACGGCCCTGCATCACGCAGGAAAAGAAGAATGTCGTCCGCGTAAAGTGCAATGCATCCCCGGATGCCCCCTACCTCCAACGCTCCCACTTCGGGTGACCTCTGCAACGCTATGGCCAAGGGCTCTATCGCGAGTGCAAATAAAGATGGGGACAGCGGGCACCCTTGGCGCGTGCCCCTACCCACAGGAAACTGAGGGGAAACCGAGGTGCCTATCTTTATGGCCGCTTGAGGTTTACTGTATAGTAAGGAGATCCAGGTCATGAAGACGTCCCCAAAGCCCATGTGTCGTAGAACTGCCAACATATACTGCCAGTCCACAGAATCAAAGGCCTTGGCCATGTCCAGAGACACCACCACCCTAGTACCCGTCCTATCGTGTTCCATCTGGATAATGAGCAAACAGTCTGCGAAGATTTGTGTCAGTAGATTTTTGCGGTATGAAACACGTCTGATTTATGTCAACTAAAGTGGTAATGACCTGGGAGAGTCTGGTAGCCAGAACCTTTGTTAAGATTTTAAGATCCTGATTCAACAGCACTATGGGTCTATAGGATGAACAGGACAAAACGTCCTTGCCCGGCTTCGGAAGAAGAATCACCTGCACTTCAGCTAAGGAATCAGGGAGGCATTGGTGCTTCAGACAGTAAGAGAACAGGGTTTTAAGCCTAGGAACTAGGTCCTCCATATGCAGCCTATACCATTCAATACTGAAACCATCAGGCCCAGGAGATTTGTGAGGGGGGAAAGCCCTTATAGCTGCCTCAATTTCTTTTTCATTTATGTCAGCCTCCAACACCTCCGTATCCCCTGCAGACAGCACTGGGATCTCAAGGGACGTCAACAGTGCATCCAATTCTTGGGAATCATAGACCGGAATAGGAGCATACAGTGTCTTGTAATATTCCACAAACGTGTCCATAATATCAGTAGGGTTAGTGAGTACATCCCCCCTAGCATTCCCAATACAGGGTATATTGGTTTGTATTCTCTGTTCTGCCACCAACATTGCCAGCATTTTACCATTTTTATCCCCTTGTTCAAAAAGGGATTCTTCAGATTTTGTCCTAGAGGTATGTGTCAAGTCAGCGAAGTGAAGTGCAAGTGTGCGCATGGCCTCTAACAAGGCCTCATACGTGACATCAGACTGGTCGTTAGCGTGCGCCCATGCACAAGCCCTTTCCCTATCCTGCAGCTCCTGCTCTTTCTGATTATGGGACCTGCGTGCCTGCTTAATGGCTGAAATATAGTGGCCTCGCATACATGCCTTAAATGCATCCCATACCACTGTGGGAGCAGCAGACCCTATATTATCATTCCAATAGTTATTATAATGTGGGGCCACCTGGGATGATACCTCTTCTACCTCCAACCAGCCCGGATTTAATCTCCATGCCCCTCCTTTAAGAACCGAAGGAGGAACAATGTGTACTGAAAGTGGCGTGTGATCTGAGATGCCCCCTGCCAAATATTTGGCTCCACCCACCAACTGCAACATGGATGCATTAGCAAAAGCCAAATCGATTCTTGAAGAGGATCTATGCGTTTTGGACAAATGAGAATAGCATCTAGTGGAGGGGTTCTTCCACCGCCATAATTCTGTGAGAGAGGCCGTAGCCGCCCACGCAGAAAGGTCAACTGATGCCACCCTAGATGTATTAGAGGAATCCAACGTAGCGGAGAGTATGGCATTAAAATCCCCTGCTATAAGACGTGGAAGATGCATGTATGGTGCCAATTTACCTAATAGATCATACAATATCTGTACCTGAAAAGGGGGAGGTATGTAATCGTTAACCAAAACCATCTTGCAATTACTGAGATCAGCAACAACAATCAAGAACCTGCCTCCCGGGTCCGAGATGACATGATGTATGGTGCAGGGTACCGCTTTATTAACCTCCCTGGCGGTACGATTATTTCGGATTTTAGGTGCTAAAAGCGGTACCATTATTTTGCATGAAAATTTGGCGTTTTATATTGTAGTCCTGCAATTCTTAGGAATAACTCTCTTAAATCTGTCCAAACCAGAGTCTAGCAGACATCCCGGGTATGATAAAGTTTGAAAAATTAAATCATAAATTATAATATAAGAAATAATTATAAATAATTGTACCAAATAATAATATAACAATAATAAAAATTATTCAATAATGTAATCACATCAAAAACACTGAAATTTGCTCAGTTGCAGAATTGTCACTGTCATTACTTTTCAGTATTTGATGACGAATCTCCCCACAAATCGCTATCGCTCAATTCTGCGAGTGATTCTAATTTATTATCGCTGTTTTCTAGCTGCTCTAAAATCATTTTTGATGTACAGTGACAGTTTTGGTTGCTATGGACAATCTCCAGTTTCCAGGTATAAAGAACAGCTTTTATTATATAAAACTACATGCAGGACACTGGGCAGACCACTAGGGACAACGGGGATGTGAAATGTTTACATACAGCAATGTAATCTGTAAGATTACATTATACTGTATGTATACTGTGTGTTTCACTTTTTGAATTTGGCGCCGATCTCCGTGCCCGTGCGTCGCAACGCTCGCAGGGCACGGAGATCGCCGATGTGATAGATCGAGCGAGACACGGCTCGCTCGTACAGCGGGGAGACGACGCTGGATCCGAGGGAGAAGGTGAGTAATCCTCCTCCTGGATCCAGCGATGCAGTCCCGAGTCTGACTCGGGGATACCGCTAATGGTATAAAAAATCCACCCCGAGTCAGACTCGGGAAAACCGTCAGGGGGGTTAATAAGAATAGACACACCCCTAGAATAAGTTGAGTATGTCGCATGTAGCGCCCTCTGTATCCAAGCTCTGCGTAAAGCCAGCACTCTGCTCCCATCCAGATGTGTCTCCTGCAGAAACACCACATGCGGAGTAATCGTTTTCAAATATTGGAACATTAAGGCTCTACTATTCCAAGATATTCCAAGATACCACATTAACCATGGATCCTGCCATTGTTACCTGTTAACTCAATAAACATTAAACGACACCCCTGTAAGGAGAGTATAAAATACAGTTGGTTATGATTTTCAGTCATATAACATATCCGTGAAATAACAAAAAAGTTGACGTGGAAGGCTGCACATACTAAGTAACCTAGCCCCTGACCCCCGTAAACTCCCTGCCGCCGTGTAGCAAACCAAAACAACAGGTACACGCAGCTTTTTCCCAAACCTTGTCCAAAAAAAGTCCTGAAGGGCATGACCGTACTACAGGTCAGATGGACCAGCGTTCCCAAAAAGAAAAAAATCAAAAAACACAGAAACAAAAAGTGCAAAAAATCTAACTTGCATAAACACATTGTCCGTGTCGAAAGAGCTCCCCGATGCCTGTCGGCGACCCGTAACTCACCCAAATGGGCAGCACAAAGGTGTGTCCCTCCTCAGTCCCAGGTTTTGTAGGTGTCCCAGTGTGATGGAGGAGCATATGGCATAACAGGAGTCCCACTGAGGTGCGGACAAGAGTCACCTTGAAACCTGAGTATGAAGGAGAAGTACAACCATGTCCCACTTCTTCCCCCCCCCCCCCACCCCGGACAGGATAAGCTAAAGCATCCTCAACTTTAAATACCTAGGTGAGATCTCGGGGGTACTCAAACCGGAGCATGAGCAACGAACCTGATGAAGGGAAACCAGAAAAAAACCCCAGCAGCCGCCGAGGCTGCAACTGGACAGGTAGGCCCAAACAATTATCTCAGGGACAGCAACCATGTATCTGCCTCCGCAGGAGAATCAAAAAACTTCACCGAGCCTTCATGCTGGACCCGTAGGCGACTAGGATAGAGCATGGAGTATTTCAAATCCCGTTCCCGCAGCCGTCTTCTGATATCTGAGAAGGTTTTGCGTTGTCTCTGTAGATCCGCCGAGAAGTCAGGATAAAGGTGTACCACCGTATTCTCAAAGGGCAGAGTTGGATGCTTCTGAGCCTCCCGGAGGATGCGGTCCCGGTCCTTGTAATTGAGGAATCGCACAAGGAAGGGCCTCGGTGGGGCCCCTGAGGTACCCCGACCCGTTGGTACCCTATGTGCCCTTTCCACCACGTACGTCGGAGGTACCTCAGTCAACTTGAGAAGAGTCTTAAAGAAGGCCTCCGCAAATTCTGCTGGGCGATCCCCTTCCGCCCCCTCCGGGAGACCCAGGACCCTGACATTATTCCTTCGCAGGCGATTTTCTGCATCGTCAGATTTAGCCACTAGCGTTTGCACAGTGCGCTGCAGGTTATGAATGGCGTCATCATGGCTGGCAGTAATGTCCTCCGTGACAGATATTCACGACTCAGTTTCAGAGAGTCTACCCCTAAATTTTGTCTAGGTCTGCTCTGATGAGATTGCATTCCTCTGCTAGATGATCAATGCAGACAAACAATGAGGTTCTGCTCTGTTCAATTGCCGCCAAAATAACAGTGGTATCATTTGCCGGTGGAGTCACCGGTACCAGAGGCTCAGCCGATGCCGGCGCCGCCTGCTCAATGTCCGCTAACAGCGCTTTAAATTGATTCAGAATGTCACTGGGGCAAGGCGCAGGCTGAGTTGAGGCCTTCTTAGTTGCAGATTTACTTCTTGAGGGCATGAGCAAGCAGACCCACAATGTGCAGGGTGAAATTTAAAGCAATAGGGTGTTCCCCTTTAAGAGTTCACAGCAGAGAAGCACAGCTCATATGGAGATAAACAAGGACTCCCAGCTGGTCACCTTGGCACCTATCCAAGTCACTGCCCAGTGGAGCTGGTTTCTGGCCCCAGAGTTAGCACTCACCTCCCCTCCTGACAAGGTAGGATGGCTCCACAGGCCTCAATATGGCACCGATTCGCGGCGGTATGCTGCCGGCCACGGACGGCGGCATCCAGCTATCTCGCCGTCCCTCCTCACAGCAGCTCCTCCACAGATGCCGCCTCGACCACACCCACACTCCGCGGCCCTCCACGCCGCGATCGCCGCACTTTATAGCGGTCTTTCGGAGGCTTCACAGGTCCGAACAGGCCTCAAGATGGCGGGGGGCCATGCCAGGCTGAGTAGGCCACAACGGGGTGTTCCCGTACGGAGGCGCTCAGCCCCGCAATAACCGGCTCCTCCGGTACCACTGATGCCCTGAGGAAGGCAGGGGAACTCCACAGGCTCTTCGGGTCGTCGAACAGGGAGGATGGCAGAGGATTATGTGCAAGGATGATCGGAGCTCTGCAGCGGCACGTCCTCCCTGTTTCACATCCGGACACGCCCCTCCCCATATGCTATTCTTAAAAGGGAATTTCCTTTAGTCATGGGTTTGAGAGTCAGAAGGAGAAGATTTCTCTTTATGCCAATAGTGCCCTCGTCTATTTACAGGATGCCTCCTCATCCCCGACAGCTGCCCTTGACCTTTTAACATGTCAGTGAGATGCTGCTGATATTCCCTTAGTCTGGGTGGATCAATTTCAGTACTTGGGTGTTCAGATGTTGCAAGTTTTTTCAATCTTAATTTTACCCCCTTGTTTTCCCAGCTTAGGTCAAAATGTATCTCTTGGGGTTCCCTACCATTGAATCTTATGGGTCATATAAATCTACTCAAAATGCTTTTCCTCCCTACATTTTTTTTTTCTTTTTTTTTTTTTGGAACTGCCTTTCTGTATACCTAATTCTTCTTTTTTTCAAGGACATTGACCATTGTGTTGGGACATTTATTTGGGGGGGTGTTCTTCCTTGACTGGCTAGGTCAACCCTGGGTCTCCCAGTGCAGTGCAGGGGCTTGACACTGCCTGACTACTGGACATATTACTGTGCGGCTGCCCTTGTAAACGTGCATTGGTGGTTTGTGCTCTCGCGAGTTGTTTACTAATTCCCTTTTTCTATATTGACTTTGAACCATGTCTTTGGTTTAATAAAGGAACATTCTGTTCATTAAAAAAATATATATATATATTCAGTATTTCTTCAGCACTTTTCTCTATAGGGACTCCAAATGCTATAAGCCTCAGTGAATAGATATGTCTTGATTCTATTTTTGAAAAACTTCCAGAGAAGGTACTTCTTGGACAATGGATGGCAGTGAGTTCCATATTGTAGGCACTGCATGACAGAATGCATGAGGTCCAAAAGTCTTTAAGTAGAGCACGATGCAGCTCATCAGCTCATCAGCATTGCGGTTGTGGTGCACTGCTTTCCAAAATATGGTTAAGGTGAACCTTATTGGATCACTAAAGTGTGCCTGTCCTGAGCTATCCTTTTCACTCTAGAATAGGGATGAGCTTCGTGTTCGAGTTGAACATACGTTCGACTCGAACATCGGCTGTTCGCCCGTTCGGCGAATTCCGAACGTTATGGGCCGTTCGCGCCAAATTCGTGTCATCGCAGTGCATTGCTAGCTCATGATTGGCCAAGCATGCACTGTGACCCCGCATGCTTGGCCAATCACAGCGCCAGCAGCGAGGAGAGCCATGATTGGCCACAGGCAGGATGCCTGTGGCCAATCATAGCTCAGGCTGTGTAGTACACGCCCCACACTATATAAGGCCGCCAGCGCAGCGGCCTTGTGTAGTGTGTTGGCGTCTGAAGCAGTTAGTGGGTGTTCTGTGTACCTTCAACACAGTACACACCGATCATTATCGGCCGATTTTCGATCTTGCTCTTCTGTAGTGGTTGTTGTCTGCTTGCCCTGACCGCAGTATACACCGCTATATTCACCTCACCTATATAGCTAGTGATCTATCTTTTATAATAGAGCTTGCAGTCAGTAGTGTTAGGAGCTTGTGCGTGCTGTCTGCGTGCTCTGTACCCAGTACACACCGCTATATCCACCTACATAGCTCTTCTCTATTTGAGCCCACTTGCCATCTGCAGGAGTTATTGGAAGTTGTGTGTGCCTCCAGCACAGCACATTATACATCTGTATATACCCCTTTATCTCTGGTGTTCTATAATAAAGGCATCTGTAGGAGTTAGTGGGTTTTTTGTGCCTCCAGCACAATATACACCTGTATCTACCCTTTATTGCTGTTCTCTAATAGAGCCATCTGCAGGGCTTAGTGGGTGTTGTGTGAATCAATTACAGTATACCCCTTTATCTCTGGTGTTCTATATTAAAGGCATCTGCAGGAGTTAGTGGGTGTTGTGTGCCTCCAGCACAATATACACTACCCAACTGCTGTTTTACCCAACTCCCTTCAGGCCATTACCATGTCTGGAAGGCCAGCAAGGAGAGGCAGACAGGTGCGAGCCGATAAAAGAGGGCAAGCAGGCTCTGTGTCTAGAGACAACAGTGCTGGTCGTGGACGCGGTGCATTGTCATCAGCACGTGGCCATGGGACACGCTTGTCCTTCTTTTCGGCAGCTGGACATGTTGAACCGCAACATGCCAACGACTTGGTAGAGTGGATGACCAAGCCCTCTTCATCCTCCTCATCCTCTCTCACCCAGTCTCAAGGTACTAGCAAAGCAGCTGCCAACGCATCGCCTTCCCTCCTCTCAATGTCATCATCAGTGACTCCTTCCCTAGACCCACCACGTCCTCCTGAGGAGTCTCCTGAACTCTTTGAGCACAGTGTTGGGTACATGCTCCAGGAGGATGCCCAGTGTTTTGTAGGCTCTGATGATGACACTCAGCTAGAGGAAGGCTGTAGCGTGAGCGCAGAGAGAGGGGATGCTCAAGAAGGACAGCAATCTGGCAGTCATGTTCCACAAGCTGCAGCATACTGCCAGGTTTGCTACAGCGATGAAGAGGGAGGGGATGATGAGGGCACTGACTCCACGTGGGTGCCTGGTAGGAGAGAGGAGGAGGAGGAGGAGGCACATGTCCAACGAGGCAGGATGCCCTCCGGGGGCCAGCTTAGGGGCAGCACACCGACTGAATCACACTGCAGAGCTCCGCCTGTGCAGGGCGCTGCCTCTGCGCGTTATTCTAAAAGTTCTTTGGTGTGGGCCTTTTTTGAGACGAGTGCATCAGATCGCACCGCTGCTATTTGCAACATATGTCTCAAGCGTATCTCGCGTGGCCAAAACATCAGCCGCTTGGGCACCACATGCTTGACCAGACATATGTTGACCTGCCATGCAGCTCATTGGCAAGCGTACCTCAAAGACCCACACCAAAGAACAAAGCGGACCTCTCCTTGCTCCTCAACAGCTGGCATCTCCAACCCCACTAGACCTTCAGTCCTCTCTGAAACCAGCTCTGAGAGGAATGAAGGTGTAGAATTAGGTGTGTCACAGCCAAGTGCTTCCAGGCACTCTGCTAGCGGTACACCCACGTCCGATTATAGCAGGCAAATGTCCCTGCCCCAGCTGCTGGACCGCCGAAAGAAGTTCACTCTCAGCCATCCACATGCCCAGCGGTTGAATGCTAGCTTGGCTAAATTGCTAGCACTTCAACTGCTGCCTTTTCAGTTGGTAGACTCGGCCCCCTTCCGTGAGTTTGTACAATGTGCGGTTCCTCAGTGGCAGGTCCCCAAACGCCACTTTTTCTCACGGAAGGCGATTCCGGCTCTCTACCGGCATGTGGAAGGCAATGTCCTTGCCTCGCTGGACAGGGCGGTCAGCGGTAAGGTGCATATTACCGCTGACTCATGGTCCAGCAGGCATGGACAGGGACGTTACCTGTCTTTCTGGCAGCTGGGAAGGATGCAGGACAAGGTGCAGTAGTGTTGGAGGTTGTTCCGCCACCACGCCTCCAAAATGCTACTATTGGTTGTGACACACCTCTCTCCTCCACCCCCTCCTCTTCTTCTTCCTCCATGGCCTCTTCCAGTGCTCTGTCCTCAGAACCAGCGGTGCTCCGTAGGCGTTCCAGGGGCTACGCAAGTACGCAGGCAAAACTATGCCATGCCGTGCTTGCGCTGGTTTGTTTGGGGGACAGGAGCCACACTGGGGCGGATGTTTTGTCAGCTCTGCAGGGGCAGGCCGAGAGGTGGTTGACGCCACGCCAGCTTAGGCCAGGAATGGTGGTTTGTGACAATGGCACCAACCTCCTCTCCGCCCTCCGACAGGGACAACTGATCCATGTGCCCTGTGAAGCTCACGTCCTTAACCTGGTGGTGCAGCGTTTTTTGGGCAGGTACCCCGGCTTACAGGATGTCCTGAAGCAGGCCAGGAAAGTCTGTGTGCATTTCCGCCGATCATTTAATGCCTGTGCTCGGCTGGCTGAGCTCCAAAAGGAGTTGAACCTGCCCAAGAACCGCCTTATATGTGACATGCCCACCAGGTGGAACTCAACATTGGCCATGCTGCAGCGGCTGCACACGCAGCAGAGGGCCATCAATGAGTACCTGTGCGACTACGGCACCAGGACAGGGTCAGGGGAGCTCGGTTTTTTCTCACCACGCCAGTGGGGCATGATCAGGGATGCATGCACTGTCCTGTCACCGTTTGAGGAGGCCACAAGGATGGTGAGCAGTGACAGTGCATGCATCAGTGACACTGTACCTCTTGTCCACCTCTTGGAGCATACGCTGCATGGAATAATGGACAGGGCACTTGAGGCAGAACAAAGGCAGGAAGAGGAGGACTTCCTTGCCTCTCAAGGCCCCCTTTATCCAGACAGTGTTCCTGCTCTGTCACCCATCACACAGGAAGAGGATGAGGAGGAGGAAGAGGAGGAGGAGGATGATTGTGTCAGCATGGAGGTGGAGGCTGGCACTCAGGCCGCGTACACACGCGGGGACTGTTCGCTCAACTTTGTCCGTCAAACAGTTTCAGCGAACAGTCCGCTCAAAATTAGCATGGACGGACTTGCCCACACACGACGAACGAACAGTTTGCTGAAACCGTGCGCGATGACGTGAACGGCACGTACGACGGGACGGAAAATACGACGTCCTATACACTGCATTACAACTTTCGGCGTGTAAATCCTTTCTGAGCATGCGCGGAACTTAGTTTGACGAACAAGCCTACACACGAGGGGACTGTTCGCTGAAACCAAGTTTCAGCGGACAGTTTTTCGGAATTTCCGAAAAACTTTGTTCAGCAGACTGTTCGCTGAAACTGTCCGCTGAAAGCCCACACATGGGCGGACTGTCCGCCGAAACACTGTTCAGCGGACAAAGTTGGGCGAACAGTCCCCGCGTGTGTACGCGGCCTCAGCATCAGCAGCAGCAGCAGTCTTGTAGGGATGATTTACAGTCCCAAGAAACACGTGGACTTGTACGTGGCTGGGAGGAGGTAGCTACGGATCATGTTGTCCTTAGTGACCCAGAGGACTCCGGACCGAATGCCTCAGCTAACCTACGCTGCATGGCCTCCCTGATCCTGCAAAGCCTGCGGAAGGATCCTCGTATTCTTCGGATCAAGGAGAGGGACCATTACTGGCTGGCCACTCTCCTTGATCCACGGTACAAGGGTAAGGTTGCCGACCTTATCTTGCCATCGCAGAGGGAGCAGAGGATGAGACATCTCCGGGAGGCCTTGCAGAAAGGTCTGTGCAACGCGTTACCAGAGACTGGGAGGTTAAAAACTCCTGGTCCTGGACAACGTGTTGCTGAGGCATCAGTCAGAAGGAGCGGTGGAGAAGGTGGCCCTCTGACTGATGCTTTCAGACAATTTTTTTAGTCCGCAGCCCCAAGGTATGATCGGTTCCAGCAACCATCACCAGCGTCTGATTTACATGGTGCAGGAATACCTAGGGGCAAGGTCAGACTTGGACACCTTTCCCACCAAAAATCCTCTGGCTTACTGGGTCTTGAGGATGGATCACTGGCCAGAGCTTGCACAGTATGCAATTGAGCTACTGGCCTGTCCTGCATCCAGTGTTCTTTCGGAACGCACCTTCAGTGCCGCTGGTGGCTTTGTTACCGATCACAGGGTGTGCCTGTCCACTGAATCAGTTGATCGACTGACCTTCATCAAGATGAATCAGTCTTGGATCACCCACAGCTACCAAGCACCTGAAGCTGATGTAACCGAATAATTGTTTTTAAAATATCACATCCCTTCAAGACTGCCTATGCTGATGCTGAGTGACTGTCCTGTTATGTTGATTGTCTATCCTCTTCCTCCTCCGCTGATATGTTGGAAGAACATTTCTGGTTCTGGGTGATGCCATCAGCCCAATTTTTCTGCCCCTGTTTAACAGGGCGTTTAAGTACAATTTTTGATGCAATGCTTTGCAGCCTGCCTAATTCCTGCAATAAAACTAGAGTATATGGGAGAGGTTGCAGTGTGGTGGCACCAGCACCAGTGTCTAAAGCCCAATTTTTCTGCCCCTGTTTAACAGGGGCGTTTAAGTACAATTTTTGATGCAATGCTTTGCAGCAGGGCTAATTCCTGCAATAAAACTAGAGTATATGGCAGAGGTTGCAGTGTCGTGGCACCAGCACCAGTGCCTAAAGCCCAATTTTTCTGCCCCTGTTTAACAGGGGCATTTAATTACAGTTTTTGATGCAATGCTTTGCAGCAGGGCTAATTCCTGCAATAAAACTAGAGTATATGGGAGAGGTTGCAGTGTCGTGGCACCAGCACCAGTGCCTAAGGCCCAATTTTTCTGCCCCTGTTTAACAGGGACATGTAATTACAATTCTTGATATAATATTTCACAGAAGGGCCCGTTCCTGTGCCCACCCAGAGTAACTGTGAGGACTTATAGTGTTGTGGCACCAGCACCACAACCACCAAAGGTCAATTTTTTTACCACTGTTCAACAATGGCATTTAATTACAATTCTTGATATAATCGTTTACAGCAGGGCGCTCCAGCGCCCACCAAGAGTCACTTTCAGGGCTTACAATGTTGTGGCAAAACCAACACCTTGTTCCGCCATTTCTGCAGAGCATATAGGGCAGGCCCCTACTTTCAAACATCCAACTTACAAACATCTCCTACTTGCAAATGGAAGGAGACAGCAGCAAGTGAGATGAAAAAAGATGGACGACAAAACAAATTATACAGGGGTGATAACCCTTCCCTATGTTTTCCAAAAAGCTTAAAAATAGTTTTTTTGACTGGAGCTACACTTTAAAAATGTACCAGTTGAAAATTACAAACAGATTCAACTTAACACAACAAACCTACACAGTCCCTGTCTTGTTTGCACCGCCTGTATATTGCTGTTCTGAGTATATAGGGCCTGGGGGCCACACTCATTTCCTTTTTTTAATATGGGTACGGGGTTCCCCTTAATATGCGTACAAGACCCAAAGGGGCTGGTAATGGGCAGGGAGGGCTACCCATGCCATTTTTATCAATGATTTTCAACCATATTGCAGGAACCAGATATAACATTAAAACCGCAAGCCGTTTTCAATGATGTTATTTCCGTTTAATGTCATTTTGTGCAGGGACTGTTCTAAACACGGGAAACACGTGGCACTTCACAGGCATACTACAGACACCCCCCAGGCACCATATTTAAAGGAATATTTCACTTTTTTTTTCACTTTAATCGTCATTAAAATCAATGCTCCCGCCAAAACTGCCATTTTTAAAAACATTTTAGGCATTGACCCATGTCCCCTGGGGCAGGAGTCAGGTCCCCAAACCCTTTTTAGGACAGTATCTTGCATATTAGCCGTTAAAATTAGCACTTCTAATTTCGAACGTTCGAGTCCCATAGACTTCAATGGGGTTCTAAAGTTTGTACGAATTTGGGGTCCGTTCGAAAGTTCTGGTGCGAACCGAACCGGGGGTGTTCGGCTCATCCCTACTCTGGAACCTCTCCCTATGTTAAATACTGTCTCACACAAGTGGGTTCCTGTCCTTGACCATTTGCTAATCAGAAGTGTAGTGGGAAAAGAAAATGCCACTCCAGGTGAGTGATGGAACCAGGTAAGCTGGGGAATGGATTCCTCCCAGGGGTGCTAGTCTTGGCTCGCCGGCCGTGCAGTGGGATAAAAAGTAATAGATGGCTGCACACTGAGGTTGTGATGAATGTCTTTATTGTAAAATACATAACATAAATCACACCACAGGACAGTTAAGCAGGTACAGGTAGACGCATTTCACACAGCAAATAAGCGCAGCATCGCCGTGTGAAACGTGTCTACCTATACCTGCTTTCCTGTCCTGTGGTGTGATTGATGTTACGGATTTTACAATAAAGAGATTTATCACTACCTCAGTGTGCAGCCATTCATTCCTTTTTATCTTGTCAGAAGTGTGCCAAAATGACACAGGGTCCTTTTTTTAAAAGGGTCCCCCACCCAAGATGGCTGCTGATGTCTTTCAAAAGTTTGGTGTCCAGTCAGACTCCTTTTCTCTTTCCAGGCACTGTATGGAATCTCTAAGAAAAAAATTCCTTGACAAGGCTTTCCTTCCCATGCAATCATGGCACTAGGCCTCCTACAGATGGGATGGTTAACTGCACTTGCCTACATGCTTAATACCCAAATCATGGCAAGCACTGAGGACCCCTCTACACATATACGGTAAAGTTAAAATCATTCTTGCATTGTGGCATCCCAATCTGCTAAGGCAATGCATGTGCATTGCAGAAAACCGCACAGCACTGCAACACATAGTAACACACTGCCATATGTCATGGCAAGCTCTGTGACACAAAAAAGGTGTAGACAGGGCATTTTTGTTCATCCTAGTGTGTTAATGCAGTTCAGGTTGACACAGGTTCAATGACACAACACACCAGAATGGAAAGGTGTGATGGGGCTAACAATGGAAATGTCTGCAGATATCAGGAAAATCTCTGACAGCGTCTAGTAACCCTGGAAGCTGTTTCTTTCTAATCTTTCTGAAAATGAAATGTATTTGTATGAGGTTTGTTGGGGGGAACAGTGTCAGCTTTTGTGGGCTCAGCCAGCAGCAGTAGGAATATCTCCAAAAATAGTGTAAGCATAAGAAGCGGTGCAAACCAAAGAAAATGTGCCAGGGATTTAAGGATATTATTCACAATTTGGGCTTGACAGGTAGCAGGAGTCTTGGGATTTCAAGGTAACTAAAGCAGGTGGCAGCCTGCAACATGAGACTCTTTCCAAAATTTTACTAGGGTTTTTACTCAGAGTTTGGGCCTGGGTATACTTATATTATATATTTGCTATTAATCAGCCTTGTGCAGGCGAACAGGTAATTTTTCCCCTGCTGACTATACAACATCTCCCCCTCTACTCATCTCCATAACAGTGCATAGTTCTGTAGACCAATAGAAGAGGGCTCAGGAAGGCTGACCACACTGATTGGATGCTTATTTAGCAGAGGCATTGTGTTGTCAGCGGAAACGTTAAGTTAAGTAATTGTAAAAGCCTAAGGTTTTTTAAACCCCTCTGTGGGCAGCAGAGCAACCCCCCCAGCCCCCTATACTTACATGAGCCCCTACTCGATTTAGCAATGTGCACGAGAGCAGTGGCTCTCCTTGGTTTCTGTCTCCTTATTAGATGAGACAGCAGCAGGAGCCATTGGCTCCCGCTACTGTCAATCACAGGTAGAGAGGCAATGAAGAGAGAGTGAGGGCGTGGCCGAGCCACGCGCTGTGTCTGAATGGACAGAACAGCAGCTCCAGAGTGAGCCTTCTCGGTTGGTCTCATAGCAAGCTGCTTGCTATGGGGGCAGGAAGGAGGGGCCAGGAGTGGTGGTGGGGGACCCGAGAAGAGGAGGATTGAGACTGCTATGTATAAAACCATTACACAGAGCAAGTATGACATGTTTTTTTTATTTTCAAAAAAGAAATAAAGAAAAAACATCAACACCTTTAATATCACTTTAAGGGGTCAATAGATTTCTAGCAGGTCAACAGGTATTTTTATGTCCTTACAATGTTTTTACAGAGAAAAAAAATGAAAATAAATGTGTATGTATTGCAAAGGTACTCTTGTCCAAACACTTTAATATGCTCACAGGATTGCCCATAGTTAAGCCAGAACTGGGACTATTTGATGAAAAGAACTTGGTAAATCTCATTAGGGTAGAGAATGATCCATGTAGAATCAAGGGTTTGGCAATTCTTTTAGGTTACAATTAGGGATGAGCCGAACACCCCCCGGTTCGGTTCGCACCAGAACTTTCGAACGCACCCCAAGTTCGAACGAACGTTAGAACCCAATTGATGTCTATGGGACTCGAACGTTCGAAATGAAAAGAGCTAATTTTAACGGCTAATATGCAAGATACTGTCCTAAAAAGGGTTTGGGGACCTGACTCCTGCCCCAGGGGACATGGGTCAATGCAAAAAAAAGTTTTAAAAACGGCCGTTTTGGCGGGAGCACTGATTTTAATGACGATTAAAGTGAAAAAAAAAAGTGAAATATTCTTTAAAATATCGTGCCTGGGGGGTGTCTGTAGTATGCCTGTGAAGTGCCTCGTCTTTCCCGTGTTTAGAACAGTCCCTGCACAAAATGACATTAAACGGAAATAACACCATTTAAAACTGCTTGCGGTTTTAATGTTATATCTGGTTCCTGCAATATGGTTGAAAATCATTGAGAAAAATGGCATGGGTAGCCCTCCCTGCCCATTACCAGCCTATTTGGGTCTTGTACGCATATTAAGGGGAACCCTGTACCCATATTAAAAAAAGGAAATGCGTGTGGCCCCCAGGCCCTATATACTCAGAACAGCAGTATACAGGCGGTGCAAACAAGACAGGGACTGTGTAGGTTTGTTGTGTTAAGTTGAATCTGTTTGTAATTTTCAACTGGTACATTTTTAAAGTGTAGCTTCAGTCAAAAAAACTATTTTTAAGCTTTTTGGAAAACATAGGGAAGGCTTATCACCCCTGTATAATTTGTTCTGTTGACCATCTTTTTTCATCTAACTTGCTGTTGTCTCCTTCCGTTTGCAAGTAGGAGATGTTTGTAAGTTGGATGTTTGAAAGTAGGGGCCTGCCCTATATGCTCTGCAGAAATGGCGGAACAAGGTGTTGGTTTTGCCACAACATTGTAAGCCCTCAAAGTGACTCTTGGTGGGCGCTGGAGCGCCCTGCTGTGAAGGATTATATCAAGAATTGTAATTACATGCCATTGTTGAACAGTGGTAGAAAAATTGACCTTTGGTGGTTGTGGTCCTCACCGTTACTCTGGGTGGGCACAGGAAGGGGCCCTCCTGTGAAATATTATATCAAGAATTGTAATTACATGTCCCTGTTAAACAGGGGCAGAAAAATTTGGCCTTAGGCACTGCTGCTGGTGCCACCACACTGCAACCTCTTCCATATACTCTAGTTTTATTGCAGGAATTAGCCCTGCTGCAAAGCATTGCATCAAAAATTGTACTTAAACGCCCCTGTTAAACAGTGGCAGAAAAATTGGGCCTTAGGCACTGGTGCTGGTGCCACCACACTGCAACCTCTGCCATATAATTACAAATGACATTTGTTCTGCCTATGAAGCAATAAAATATTAATTTAAGTGGGAGTTTAATGTAGTGGTACTGGAGAAAAGAAAGAAGGATGCAATAGGAAAATAATTAGAATGCATAATTTGCTGGATCCATTGGGCTCCCAAAATTTTTTCTCTACCTCTTCATTATTTGACTTAAATACCCACTATCTTTTTCTATTAGGCCTTTTCCCCCTTACTGTGTGAAGCCAGATATACCCACGTAAATCCCCAAACTAGATCCCACATCCCCACTGTTAGGAGTATCACCGACCCAGGGGACCACTAGTCTCCTCCAATCCTCTCTGCTGACGTCCACCTTTTTTTTACCATAGCCCATCCAATAGGAAGTGGCTACAACAGGCAGGGGTGTGGATTTTATCTCTGAGAGGGGCTTTAAATGAAAAGTATAACATACAGTGGCAGTGCGTCCGTAAAGGGCGCAGGAGTGCTGCCCCCTCTCTTCTGTCACCGCTCTATCACCATAGATAGATTCATGCCTTGCATGAATCTATTTATAGTCCCCGCTGACACCCCCTATTCAGGTGTCTGGCCCCTTTTCTGGCGCTGGGCACCTGAATTATAGTGATGTTTTTTTTTTTTTTTGGAAGCACCTGATTAGAGCCGTAGACTCTAATAGGCACCCAAAAAGGTGAACAGCGGGTGCAATGCTGTGCGTTTGCTGCTCACTCAATTGTTTGTTAGCAAAGCGAAGGAATTCACTTTGCTAACACTGAACCACCTCTCAGCCAATCAGGTGCTCGGGTCTGTTATCTGTCACCTGATTGGCTGAAACATCAGACGCTGTGATTGGACGCCTGATAGAGAGGACGGAAGAAGACATCGAGGAGCACGCAGGACACCGCCACTGACCCGCTGCGAGACAGGCAAGTGCCGGGGTGATACACACTGCCAGCATTTGATGGGGCACAGTTGCAGCGGCAAATGATGGGCACACTGGCAGCATTTGATGGGGCATAGGAGCGGCAATTGATGGGTACACTGGCAGAAATTGATGGGCATACTGGCAGCAATTGATAGGTATGGTAGTTGGCACAATGGCTGCTCTTGATGGGCACAGTAGCTGCCTTTGATGGGCACAGTGGCTGCGTTTCATGGGCATAATGGCAGCATTTGATGGGCACAGTGGCTTGCGTTTGATGGCACAGTGGCTGCATTTGATGGGCACAGTGGCGGCGTTTGATGGGCACAGTGGTTGCATTTGATGGGCACAGTGGCTGCGCTTGATGAGCACAGTGGCTGCGTTTGATAGACACAGTGGTTGCATTTGATGGGCACGGTGGTGGCAATTGATGGGCACAGTGGCTGTGGTTGATGGGCACAGTGGTTGCATTTGATGGGCACACTGGCTGAACTTGCTGGGCACAGGGGCTACGCTTGATGGGCACAGTGGCTGCGTTTGATAGACACAGTGGTTGGGCTTGATGGGCACAGTGGCTTAGTTTGATGGCACAATGGCCGCAATTGATTTTCTTTTTTCAGTTTGTTTGCGCCTCCCCAAAAATTTTGAGCACCAGCCGCTAGTGGCACCAGTAGCTGCGTTTATTGAGCACAATACTTGCGTTTGATGGGCACAGTGGCTGCGCTTGATAGGCACAGTGGCTGCGCTTGATGGGCGCAGTGGCTGCGCAGAAAGATCAAGTAGGCTTTGTCCATTTAAGGGGTACATGAGACAGCATTTGCAGAGCGATCCAATTGATTGATATTGCAAAATCCTACTCTAACTCAGCACGCACTATCTCCTAACACTACTGACTGCAAGCTCTATTATAAAAGATAGATCACTAGCTATATAGGTGAGGTGAATATAGCGGTGTATACTGCGGTCAGGGCACAGACAATAACCACTACACATCAGCAAGATAGAAAAATCGGCCGAAAACGATCGGTGTGTACTGTGTTGAAGGTACACAGAACACCCACTGCTTCAGACGCCAACACACTACACGAGGCCACCGCGATGGCGGCCTTATATAGTGTGGGGCGTGCACTACACAGCCTGAGCTATGATTGGCCACAGGCATCCTGCCTGTGGCCAATCATGGTTCTCCTCGCTGCTGGCGCTGCGATTGGCCAAGCATGCGGGGTCACAGTGCATGCTTGGCCAATCATGAACCAGCAATGCACTGCGCCATCGCACACGAATTTGACACGAACGGACTAAAATGTTCGGATTTCGCCGAACGGACGAACAGCCAATGTTCGAGTCGAACGTACGTTCGACTCGAACACGAAGCTCATCCCTAGTTACAATCACATGGGCAAAAGTCTGCGGTTAAAAAACAGACATTTGGGTCACGGTAATGATACCCAAGTCCTTTGTTTACCTTGCTACCCAATATTGCAGTTCAAACTAGTGTGTTCACATTGCTTTGTAGTGTGCTGCACTCGTTTTAACCACTTGCTTACTGGGCACTTAAACACCCTTCCTGCCCAGACCAATTTTCAGCTTTCGGTGCTCTCACATTTTGAATGACAATTACTCAGTCATGCAACACTGTACCCAAATGAATTTTTTTTCCTTTTTTTCCCACAAATAGAGCTTTCTTTTGGTGGTATTTGATCACCTCTGGGGTTTTTATTTTTTGCGCTATAAATGAAAAAAGACTGAAAATTTTGAAAAAAAACGCATATTTCTTTGTTTCTGTGACAAAATTATGCAAATTATTAATTTTTCTTCATAAATTTTGGCCACAATTTATACTGCTACATATCTTTGGTAAAAATAACCCAAATTAGTGGATATTATTTGGTCTTTGTGAAAGTTAGAGAGCCTACAAGCTGTGGTGCGAATCATACAAAATTGATCACATCTGATGGACTGGTGGCCTATCTCACTTCTTGTGACCCGAACAAGCCAGGAAAGTACAAATACCCCCCAAATGACCCCTTTTTGGAAAGTAGACATTCCAAGGTATTTAGTAAGAGGCATGGAGAGCTTTTTGATGTTGTCATTTTTTTCCCACAATTCTTTTCAAAATTAAGATGTTTCATTTTTTTTTATTTTTTCCACAAAATTGTCATTGTAATAGGTTAATTTCTCTCACATGGCATGTGTATACCACAAATGACACCCCCAAAATAATTCTGCTACTCCTCCTGAGTATTACAATACCACATGTGTGGGACTTTTTCACAGCCTGGCCACATAGAGAGGCCCAACATGCAGGGAGCGCCATCAGGTGCTCTAGGAGCAAAAATTACACATCTAACTTGTTGACTACCTATTACACTTTTGAAGGCCCTGGAGCACCAGGACAATGACACGTGACACTGATGACAGATGGCACTGATACGTGGCAATGATGACACTTATACGTGGCACTGATGACACGTGGCACTGATGACAGATGGCACTAATATATGGCACTGATGACAGATGGCACTTATACGTGGCACTGATGACACGTGGCACTAATACGTGGCACTGATGACAGATAGCACTAATACGTGGCACTGATGACAGATGGCACTAATATGTGGCACCGATGGCGCGTGACACTGATGACAGATGGCACTGATAAGTGGCATTGATGACACGTGACACTGACAACAGATGGCACGTGGCACTGACAGGTGGCACTGATGACAAATGGCACTGATATGTGGCACTGATGACAGATGGCACTAATATGTGGCACTAATGACAGATGGCACTATGTGCCACTGATGACACGTGGCACTGATGACAGATGGCACTTATACGTGGCACTATTGACAGATAGCACTGGGGACAAATGGCACTGACAACAGGTGGCACTGGGGACAGATAGCACTAACAGGTGGCACTGGGAACAGATAGCACTAACAGGTGGCACTGGGAGCAGGTAGCACTGGGGAGGATGGCACTGGAGTGGATGGCACTGGGGGATGGCACTGGGGGAGGATGGCACTAGGGGAGGATGGCACTGGGGGAGGATGGCACTAGGGGAGGGTGGCACTGGGGCGGATGGCACTTTTTTTTACTTTTTTTTTTCCACTTACGGCCGCTGCAGCCGTTCATCTCTCCCCTCTCACACGCTGTCTGTGTGAGGAGGGAGAGCGGCGCTGAGAGATGATCTCATATGTTTACATATGAGATCATCTCACATTGGACACGCCGATCGCACTGTAAACGGCCGCTGTGATTGGCCGTTTACAGCGATCTGTGTTTGCCTGTCTCCGGGGGACACGACAAACACAAAACTTCCCCAAAGCGTGCCCGCGGCGGCGCGCATTGCGGAAGTAAACACGAGGACATCCAGGGACGGCCTCCCGGACTAGAGCGCCCGCTCTAAAGCCGTCATTCGGCTATAGGGCGGGCGGGAAGCAGTTAATGTGGCATGTCCTGTTCGGCAGGCATCACGTCTGTTAAACGTACCCATTAAAACCAATGGGGTGCATACTAAATATGGCAAAGGTGGTTTTGATGTGATATTTGAATGTAAAATCCCCATTAGAATTGAAAAAAACAAGTTTAAGGGGAGGCAGTATTGGCGTTTGTTCACCTATAAGCCAGCTCTAAATCATAGTATGAAAAGCATTCCACTGGGGATTTATTTTTAGAGCCCACAGCTAATGTATAAGAAGTGCAGTCGCTCTAAATCTAAGGGGTAGATCTGAAATGAGTGGAAGCTCTGCTGATTTGATTATCCAACCATGTGCAAGCTAAAATGCTGTTTTTTATTTTCCTTGCATGTTCCCCCCTCGGATCTACAATGACTTTACTTCCAAGTACATTTTCAGTGCAAAGTGGATTTTCCTTTAGTAAATAACCCCTTATGAGTGATATAAGGGTATCAATTTTGTTAACTTCTCCCAGATATCAGCATCTTAAGGTACCACATTTCTTTTTAAAAATAAAGTAATAAAATAAAATAAAAATGTTTCTCTGATTACTAGGCTTGCATACATAACACATTGTTTAAGAATTGTATAATTATAATGGCAATTAACAAATTATTTTTCATCTTGTGGGACAATGGGATAGTGGAACATATTGTTCCCCTATCACCATTGTTGGTTTCCACGGTAACCATATAAAACAGCCTATAAAGTGTTAAGATGCTTCAACGTTTAACAATGTAAGTGAAAAGCACTCAGAACATGTATTTTGACTGTATGTTGGATGCTGCAATGTAAACACACGGACATAAGAAGCAACACACATTTCAGCTTATATCATGTTATTTTCCATTCAAAAGCAGAAAAACTACCATAATGAAATGTATATTCTGATATAGTCATAAGAATAAATAAGATGAGCTAAACAAAAGACATCCATTGATGTTTTAATATTATTTATACCCATGGAACCCGCTAAAACAGGGGTCCCCAACCACCAGGCCGCAGTCCAATACCAGGGCATGAGGGCATGAGAGAGTCAGGAGGGCGGATGAGAGAGCTAGGTGGATGAGCCGGGTGGGTGAGAGAAGCAAGCGAGCAGGCGGATGAGAGAAGGGGGCAGATGGGCAAGCAGAGATGACATCATCTCTCTCCGCCCACCCCGCATCACTGCTCTTCCGCTCTCAAAGCCGGGTCTCTTCAACATCAGGGGTGCGGCAGGGAGCATGGAGATGAGGTCTTCTCTCACCGCCCAACCCGCATCACCACTCTCCTGCCCTCACTCAGAACCAACCACTGCACAGAGGCCTGCCTTTGTGGTAAATGGACCAGTGCTGCCACCAATGCAGTGACAATCCACATCTGGTGGCACTGGCTGCCAATGTGGCAAGTGACAATCCACATCTGGTGGCAAAATGGTGTAAAAAATAATTCCGCACTGCCCTTAGTACTAGCAGCTAACA
The DNA here is from genome assembly GCF_037356315.1 of Lithobates pipiens. Classification (NCBI taxonomy): domain Eukaryota; kingdom Metazoa; phylum Chordata; class Amphibia; order Anura; family Ranidae; genus Lithobates; species Lithobates pipiens. The sequence goes on along the minus strand of NW_027507784.1, from coordinate 265,825,673 downwards.
CAACAATTAGATATAGCAAAACAGTGGAAAAACAAATACTGTAGCGCTCGTGATAAAATAGGGATAAACTTAATGTGATGTAATTTAACAATGTGCCTAAAATCCACTCAACAATATAATGAAATAGAAATTGCAAACATAAGTAATAATCTGTGCATGGGAGTGATTGAATGTCCGTGAAGATCAAAGTTCAAAGAAAATTCTGGTTAGTGTCCAAATGGTGACTAGGATGTGTGGCAAAGGAGAAGGGAACCACCACTGATAAATAGAAGGCTTACCAGAACATTTGAACCCAAAACAGCATACGCTCTGTGGGTCAAAACAGCTGTGTTGCATAAATAACAATAGTAGATGAACTCTTAATTTTTCCAAGTTGCTAGACCGGGAATGCCCGATTATCCACAAGATGGAGGATGTCCTTATCAGATGATATCATGGGAGACGATAGTCAAACATCCATGGATATCGTGAGGGTGATTATAAGGGAGAACAAAAAGGGCCACATAGCATAATTTTGTTTAAAATCACAAATATATAATAAAAAATTGAAAATTGTTGTTTATTAACATTTTAACAACACATACAAAACAGTACAAAGGTACCACAATTCCCCCTTCACCCTCCCCCTCCCTCCCCACCCCCAACTCTTTTTGCAGCCTTTCACCTGTTATTAAATCTCCTTCCATGCTTATGCCTGTACAAAAAGAAAAACAAAGCATTTTGTAGCCAGTGGACCATGGTGCACTTAATCATCACACAGTTAGATATTCGACTAGACGAGATTACATGAACTCTTATACATAAACCCAATACATAAAGTGATTGTTGCAGCAACTCCCTTTCATAACAATTTAATTCAAAGTGTCTTTGTCATCTAGCCAACATTGCCATACTTTCTAGAATTTTTTAGGACAGCCCCTACTTAAGTATGTTGCTTTATAAAAAGGTAGTGCTTTATTGATTATGCCTTTCCAGTAAGCCACTGTAGGCGGTTCGGACTTTTTCCAGCACAATAATATAGCTTTCCGTGCATAGAACAGAGAGATCACGGTCCTTTGCGCCCTACGGGGCGCCAACGCCTCCACCAGGCCCAGCAAGCAGACTGCAACCGTAACAGGTATCGGCACCGAAAATAGAGTTTGTATAGTGTGTGTCACCCCCTTCCAGAATTCCTTTATCGTCTGGCACTGCCAAAATATGCGGTCAAAATCAGCATGACTATCAGTGCAGCACCAGCAAACTGATGCCATATATTCCAGCTATCCCTGCAGGAGTATAGTATACCCTGTGTAGCATTTTAAATTGAATGAGCTTATCTCTAGCCGACACCAGAGTCCGGAAGGGTGATCCAACATATCATCCAAATTTTCCCCCCCAAAATCCGCTACCAATGCACTCCATGTGTCTCTACATTTGTTGAGCATTTTTGGCCTTTCCACAAATAGTTCCTCATAAACCATTGATAGCGGTTTTTGTAAGGCCTCAGCTCTTAACATGTTCTCCAGTGGAGACGCACCTAGCTCCAGCGTATCAGAACCGAACTGGGTAAGAAAGGCATGTCTAAGCTGGAGGTATTGAAATAGATACCAGTTAGGAAGACTGTATTTATCTTTAAGTTGGTCAAATGTGAGTAATTCCCCCCCCCCCCCCCCCACTACATGTTTCAGTTATTTAATGCCAACCCTGGCCCATATCACTGGGTCAGGGATTGCACCAAAGTGTGTTAGTCTAGGATTGAACCAGAGGGGAGAATCATGTGACCAGCTCCCATCTGGGGTCTTCATCAAAATCTGTGCCTTGCCCCATGCACGTATAGTGGCACGCATCAAGGCAGTCAAAGATGGGGAGGCTTGGGGACCCCTGTACACTAAGTATGACATGTGATCCCATAAGAGCTGCCTCTAGTACTGTTGCTGAATCCCCATCAACCCTTGTCAACCAGCGTCTAGCAATTACCATTTGTCCTGCTATAAAGTATTTGAAGAGGTCCGGTAATGCTAATCCACCTTGACCCCAGGGTTTCCTGTAAGGTACATAGACTGGATTGTGTAGTGGCCCATAAGAATGAACTAAATAGGCTATTCACCCTCCTAAAAAATGAGCAGGGGATCCAAATAGGAGGTATAGGAAAACCGGGAGAATCTTCATTTTAAGTAAGTTGACCCTCCCGATCAGGGACAACGGCAGATGTCTCTACGCATCAAGCTGCAATTTGACCTTGGCTAATAAAGGCAACAGATTTAGGGACAGAAAATCACCTACCATGGGCGATACACGTATGCCCTAGTACTTAAACTCCGGCACCCATGCAATGGGGACCCATTTGGTTGCTGAGGCCTGGGCATGCGCGTCAATGGCCATCACATTAGAGTTCTTCCAGTTAACTTGCAGTCCAGAAAACATAGCAAATTTGTCTAGTAGTTCAAACACTGCCTCTATTGACAACCCTGCATCCTGAAAAAGGAGCATGTCATCTGCCTAGAGCACAGTGCATTACCGGATAACTCCCACCTCTAATGCTCTTACATCAGGGGACTTCCTCAGGGTTATAGCCAAAGGCTCAATCGCTAGAGCAAATAGGGATGGTGACAACGGGCATCCCTGATGTGTGCCCCTACCTACCGGAAATTGAGAGGAGACCGAGGTAGCCAGCTTTATGGCTGCTTGGGGTTTGCCTTATAGTAGTGAGATCCAAGTTATAAAAACTTCCCCAAACCCCATGTGGCACAGTACCGCCAACATATAATTCCAGTCCACAGAATCAAAGGCTTTGGCCATGTCGAGGGACACCACCACCCTAGTCCCCGCCCTGTCATGGTCGATCTGCAAATGAGCAAACAGTCTGCGCAGGTTAGTGTCTGTAGACGTTTGAGGTATGAAACCTGTCTGATCTATGTCTACTAGAGTAGTAATAGTCTTGTAGCTAGAATCTTGAATGAATGAATAATTTGTATAGCGCTCAAAGCGAACCGAATCGCATCAAGGTGCTGTGCTGAGCTTTGTTGTCCAGCTTCTAGAAGAGGAAGGTCTTGAGTTTTTTTCTGAAGACCTGGAGGTTTTCTTCCAAGCGGATGTTGGTTGGTAAAGCGTTCCATAGCCGTGGTCCTTGGACAGCGAATCTCCGTTCCCCTTTAGATTTGTACCAAGATTTGGGAACGAGGAGGAGGTTTTGGTTAGAGGATCGAATATTGCGGTTGGGTGTGTAGTGTTTTAATTTCTCTAATAGGTATTGAGGAGGGTCTCCATGCACGCATTTGTGGGTGAGGCAGAGGGTCTTGAATGTGATCCGATACTTTACAGTTAGCCAGTGTAGGTTCCTTAGGGTAGGGGAGATTGATTCCCAGGGTTTGTTCCCTGTTATCAGCCTTGCCGCCATGTTTTGGATAAATTGTAAGCGTGCAAGTTGATATTGGGGTAATCCTACGTAAAGGGAGTTTGCGTACTCAAGACGTGAATTAATGACTGTTCCAACTACCACTGCTTTGTCCTTCTGTGGGATGAACGGGATTAGTCTACGTAGCTGGCGGAGCAGATGGTGAGAGCCACTGACTACTGCTCCTATTTGGGCATCCATAGACATTTGCGAGTCAAAGATGACCCCGAGACTCTTTGCCTTCGTCTTTGGGATAACGGTCTGTCCAAAAATGGTGGGGGCTGTCCAGGGGATCTTGGTTCAGGACTTATGATTTGCATGGAGGATGAGAATCTCTGTTTTTGATTCATTGAGTTTGAGGGAGTTAGTGGTCATCCAGTCTTCTATCAGAGCGAGGCAATTTTCTAATTGCTGATGTTGGTCTTTTTGTTCAGTGATACGAAAGTAAAGTTGTGCGTCGTCAGTGTACGAGTGGAAGCAGAGGTCCGATGATCTGATGATATTGAGGAGTGGGCGGATGTATATGTTGAAGAGCACTGGCGACAAGGGCGATCCTTGGGGGACTCCGCAGGAGACTGCCTTGGTTTCAGAGGTGAATTCTCCTAGTTTCACTGTCTGTGACCGAAGCATGCGAACCATTGAAGATCTGAGCCTGTGACTCCTGAAACTTCTGTGAGGCGGATGAGTAGAGTATTGTGGTTCACTGTATCAAATGCTGCACTGAGGTCCAACAATACCAGGAGACATGATTCCGTCATCCGCTGCTTCGAGGGCGTCATCCCATATCTTGAGGAGTGCTGTTTCTGTTCCATGGCCCGGGCGGAAGCCTGATTGCAGCGGATCTAGGAGCTTGTGTGTATCCAGGTGGTGTTGTATCTATTGAACTACCGGTTTCTCCATGATCTTGGAGATGGTGATGAGGCTTGTAATCGGCCTGCGATTGTTTGGATCCTGAGGGTCGAGGTTAGGTTGCTTTAGCAGGGGTTTTACGATTCCTATTTGAGGGCGCCCAGAACAGTCCCTCCCATTAAACGACTGATCTATGAGGTGGGTTATGGTGGGAGCCACAATGTCGGAGCATTCTTTCAGGAGTTTTGTGGGGATGATGTCAATAGGTGATGTACTGTCACAAAGGTTTCTGACATTGTTTTTAGTGAGGTCAGTGGTAATTGGGGTCAGCGAAAACTTTGGCGGTTGTGGAATGTTGGTGTAGATCTTTGATAACATTTTTAGATCCTGGTTTAACAGTGCTATGGGTCTATATGAAGAGCAGGTTAAAGAATCCTTGCCTGGTTTCGGCAATAGAATCATCTGTGCCTCTAATAATGAGTCTGTAAGGCGCTTATGTTTAAGGCAATAGTGAAACAAGGCTCTCAGCCTGGGGACAAAATCCTCAATATGGAGTCTATACCACTCAATACAGAAACCGTCTGGTCCAGGTGATTTGTGAGGGGCAAAAGCCCTGATGGCCATCTCAATTTCTTTATCTGTTATGTCAGCGTCTAAAATTTCCCTATCCATCATGGACAGAACCAGAACATTCAGGGACGTCAACAATGCATCTAAGTCCTGACTATCATAGACAGGAATAGGCGCATGCAAGGCCCGGTAGTACTCTACAAACATGTCCATAATATCAGTTGGGTTCGTAAGAATGTCTCCCTGGTAATTTTTAATACAAGGTATGTTTGTTTGTATTCTCTGCTCTGCCACTAACATTGCCAGTAGCTTACCATTCTTATCCACGTGCTCAAAATGGATTCAGCGGTCTTTGCCCTAGATGTATGCGTCAATTCAGTAAAATGGAGAGCCAGCATGCGCCTGTCCTCTAGCAGTTCTGTAAATGTTGCATCAGTCCGATCATTTGCATGAGCCAATTCACAAACCCTTTCCCTTTCCTGCAGTTCCTGTACCTTCCTATTATGTGGCCTTCGGGCCTGCTTAATGGCTGAGATGTAATGTCCCCGCATGCAGGCCTTGAATGCATCCCATATTGTGGTGGGATCAGCCGAGCCTATATTATCTTTCCAGTAGTCAGTGAAATGTGGTGCCAAATGGAAGGACACCTCTTTTATCTCCAACCAGCCTGGGTTCAACCTCCACGCCCCCCCGCCGAGAGCAGAGGGGGTACCTATGTGCACCAATAGTGGTGTGTGATCTGAAATGCCCCCGGCTAGATAATTGGCTCCTCTCACTAATTGTAACATTGGTGCATTGACAAACACCAAATCTATCCTCGAGGAGGACTTGTGTTTTCAATAAAGGCGAATAACTTCTGGTGGTGGGGTTTTTCCATCTCCACAATTCTGTCAGGGAGGCCGTAGCCGCCCAAGCAGAAAGGTCTGATGCCACCCTAGCTACATTCGATGAGTCCAGAGCGGTAGAAAGTATGGCATTGAAATCCCCTGCTATAATAAATGGAAGATGCATGTGAGGGGCTACTTTACCAAGGATATCATAGAGAACCTGCACCTGAAAGGGAGGAGGTATATAGGCATTAGCCAGGACCATCTTGCATGTACTGACGTCAGCTATAATAATCAGGAACCTGCCACCTGGATCTGAGATGACATGGTGTATGGTGCAGGGCACTGCTTTACTAATTAGGATTGACACGCTCCTAGCATAGGTGGGGTATGTTGCGTGCATCACCCGTTGTATCCAGGCTCTATGTAATGCCAGTACCCTGCTCCCATCCAGATGTGTCTCCTGTAAAAAAAACACATGCGGAGGGATCGTCTTGGAACATTAAGGATCTACGAAATTTGTCGTTTAAGCCTCGGACGTTCCAAGATACCAGATTAACTGCTGAACCTGCCATTTTCACATTGTAACTAAAAATACAAAAGAATTGGTTAACCTGAGGATTCAAATATAACCACTAACAGCGCTGATACCACATCTCCATGTACAACAAACAATTTGTCTACGTTAAGCATGTAGTACTTTTTAAAAAAAACAGCAAGTCTTTTATCAAAATTGGTGTCCAAACACCAAGTATTAAAGAACCAGCAAGACTTTTGTCAGGAATTAATGTCCATACACCAAGAGATCACACTCTATTCCTCATCAATGAGTGCAGTCCTTCATATTCATATTCATACAATCTTCTCAGATATCTGGGTGTGTATGGGTATGGTCCTAAACCTTCACCATGTGCTGTTCCACCTCCGTGAATATGTATATAGATGGCTGCTTACCAGATTCCAATCACTTTAGAGCCTGTCTCCACTATGTGGAACTCCTCTGTCTGGTTCTGTGTGTCCCGCTGATTGCTCTCACATTGGTAGTAGACATGCAAAAGATTCAAGGGGTCTCATATAGTGTGATGCCTTTTATTTAGGATTGAAAAAATTCCTTTCCCCCCCTTACATAATATGCTTACATTTAAAACAACTTAAAACCAGCGTATAACACATGTGGTGTAAGTGCTGCCGCACGATCGTCTCACCGGTAGGCTGCAGATCTCATCCAACACAGTCTCCGTGTGTGGACCCGGGTCCTTGTCGGCTAACACTCACCCTCTTGCTCGTGTGATCACCGCACTGACGCGTTTCGTGTTTTCACGTCTTCAGAGAGCGTGATCACACGATATACTAAGCAATCTTATATAGTTATGTGTATTTAAAAACAGGGCGTCGCTAACCTGCACAGGTGCGTCTGTCCCTCCCACCATTTTCAGCAGCTGTCAGCAGAGAGTGATCTCCCTGACTTCCCCTTAGGCCTTTCTACTTCCGGTTCAACTGCAACCAGGAAGTGACATCTATTTCCGGTTCAGATGTCACTGGGAGTTTATGTCTACATCGCTGTGTGTGGGTAAACACTAACCATCCATCCTGCTGAGCTACAATTGTAGTTCAAGTTGGATAAGAATCAAATGGCCTCATTCAAATAATTACGTTTCTCAAATCTGTTCCATACATTGTTACACTACTGCATGATGTATAATAGATCATTACACTGCTGTGCGTTTTTTCTCCTTGTTTGATACAATATGCATGTCAGTGGCTGTGTATTCACTTGTCACTGACCATGATTTAACATGCAATAAGAGTATAGGAGTGATATATAACTCATAATGCACATCAGTAACATGTAGGGAGTGTCTTATAAACCTTATCTGTATGGGTGAATGATACAGAATTGTATATAAAGCCATATATCAATGATATCTGGTATCTTATACTATGTGAGTATAGCGGAACTGTTTGGCAAAGATACCTATTACATTATATATACAAAACACAGTAGAATCTGTCAGTATAAAATACAAAAATAAACATAAAACATAACAAAATGGAACAGATTTGAGAAACGTAATTATTTGAATGAGGCCATTTGATTCTTATCCAACTTGAACTACAATTGTAGCTCAGCAGGATGGATGGTTAGTGTTTACCCACACACAGCGATGTAGACATAAACTCCCAGTGACATCTGAACCGGAAATAGATGTCACTTCCTGGTTGCAGTTGAACCGGAAGTAGAAAGGCCTAAGGGGAAGTCAGGGAGATCACTCTCTGCTGACAGCTGCTGAAAATGGTGGGAGGGACAGACGCACCTGTGCAGGTTAGCGACGCCCTGTTTTTAAATACACATAACTATATAAGATTGCTTAGTATATCATGTGATCACGCTCTCTGAAGACGTGAAAACACGAAACGCGTCAGGGCGGTGATCACACGAGCAAGAGGGTGAGTGTTAGCCGACAAGGACCCGGGTCCACACACGGAGACTGTGTTGGATGAGATCTGCAACCTACCGGTGAGACGATCGTGCGGCAGCACTTACACCACATGTGTTATATGCTGGTTTTAAGTTGTTTTAAATATAAGCATATTATGTAAGGGGGGGGAAAGGAATTTTTTCAATCCTAAATAAAAGGTATCACACTATATGAGACCCCTTGAATCTTTTGCATGTCTACTACCAATGTGAGAGCAATCAGCGGGACACACAGAACCAGACAGAGGAGTTCCACATAGTGGAGACAGGCTCTAAAGTGATTGGAATCTGGTAAGCAGCCATCTATATACATATTCACGGAGGTGGAACAGCACATGGTGAAGGTGTAGGACCATACCCATACACACCCAGATATCTGAGAAGATTGTATGAATATGAATATGAAGGACTGCACTCATTGATGAGGAATAGAGTGTGATCTCTTGGTGTATGGACATTAATTCCTGACAAAAGTCTTGCTGGTTCTTTAATACTTGGTGTTTGGACACCAATTTTGATAAAAGACTTGCTGGTTTTTTAAAAAAGTACTACATGCTTAACGTAGACAAATTGTTTGTTGTATATGGAGATGTGGTATCAGCGCTGTTAGTGGTTATATTTGAATCCTCAGGTTAACCAATTCTTTTGTTTTTTATGCATGATAAGTTTTATTTTATAATGGCAGCTAAGTATTAAGAACCATCCCCAGGTGGGAGTAAGTTGACTGCACCCTTTGAGCGCTGGGAGTAGAGGTGAGCATATCAATTGTTTTGAGTGCATACCTCTGCCAGATTAGACTACATACTGTGAACCTATCTATTAGATTGGCTATTGTTTTACCCAAAGCGAACATGGATGCAGTTAATTTTTTGGATAATCGCAATATAGATTTGAACACCATTTTTTCTGCAGAAGGAGATTGGGAGGAAGATGATGATATGAATGCTACATTAAACACCTTAGCAAATATTTTAGAAAAACAAATCCGCACATGGTGGGACATAAACGCATTTGAGCATTATATAAAAGAACAGATCATAATGCGTAGTATGAGATGGGAGGTCAGCCCACAGGATGGTCTGGATGACCTAAACTCTAATACAGAATGGCTAGACTTTTTCAATGAAGTAGGCATGAAATTGCAACACCTAGTACTAAAACGCAAAAAGAGGAAAATGGATATACTAAAAGTGAGAATAGCGGAATTGCAAAGTGAGATACAGACAATTAGAGGTACACCGCAACTAATAAGTTTTGATGAGAACATGAAGAAACGATTAGAAAAAGTAGACAAAGAAGTACAAAAGAAGAAGGCCAAAAAATTCAGGAGAGATATCATTGATTTTAAAACAAATAAAATATATACATGGCAGGACCCTACAACTATGGTGGGAAATAATAAGGATTCCATACCACAACCTTCAGGTAGGAACACACAGAGGGTAGAAAAACCAGTACATAATACACAACATAGTACACAAAATAATTCCCCCACAAGACCTACATATCTGACACAGAAAGGTAATAGGAGGGGGAGAGGAAGGGAACCTACCCCAGGCACACCAAGGGGAAATAACCATTATACTATAGACACTCAGAACCGATATGCACCCCTATATGAGGGACCCCCATATCAAACACACACTCCAAAACACAACCCCCCTTTTTTAGGGAGAGGCAGGAGGGGACAATACAGGGGCAGAGCACGAGCCACACGACCCTGGAGGGGACGGGTGGTGGACTACAATTATCAACAACAATGGAGGCAACCCTCACAGGAGGGCACACTATACAACACCCCAGGCCCTATAAGAACTACGCACGGAGAGGCGTCAGCGCAGGACACAGAGTCCAGCAGAAAAAGGCCCAGAGAAAGAGAGTGAGTGGAATTTATAACCTGTCCAGTGTAACATTAACAAAAAAAGAGACTAATATTTTAAATGCAGGCCTTAAATGTACTGCCACTAAGCCAATGAACAAGTTCAATGTCTACATGGACATACACAAATATGTCAGAAAACTAAACATTAAAAAATATGTGATGTCTAATGATACGACAGCCTGGGCCAATAGAGTTAATGGAATTGCAGGAGTTGATAGTGGACTTAGAAATAAGTCACTATTCAATCCCCCTCAACCTTCAAACCATCAGGTAGAGGTATTCAAACAACTAGTATTAAAAGATTTGGAATCTCTACAAACACGCAAACAGGTTAATCCAAGGCATATAGAAGAAGGCATAAAAGCACTGGAAAAAAGGAAAAACATAGTGGTGAGACCAGCAGACAAAGGGGGAGGTGTGGTGGTTCTGGATAAAGCTTACTACCACACCCAACTGCAGACTATGCTGGAGGACACAGAGACCTATAAGCGACTAAAAGGAGACTCTACAAAACAATATCGTGAGTCCCTATTTAATCTGGTAGATCATGGATTTTATAGAAGAATAATCACTAAGAAGGAAAAACAATACATATGTCCCAGTTATAACAGAATCCCCACGATATATACGGTACCTAAAATACACAAAAATGCTGTTAAACCACCAGCCAGACCAATAGTAAACGGTATAGAATCGGTAACATCACGATTGGGGGAATATTTAGATGTCTTCTTACAAACAAGTGTTCAGACCACCAAGGCATACTTGAGGGATACCACATCCTTTATACAAAAGATCAAGCAAATCAACTTTACAACAGATGAGAATATCTATCTGGTGACGGTCGACGTGGCTTCGTTGTATACCATAATACAGCATGAGGACGCACTGTTAGCGTTAAATTGGGCCTTATGCGATAGGGAAGACATCCCATTTGAGCAGAGGAGATTCCTAGGCATGATACTGGACTATTGCTTAACGCACAATTATTTCTGGTATAATGGCGACTTCTACAACCAGAAAACAGGAGTCGCCATGGGAGCTAAATTTGCTCCCAGCATAGCGAATCTTTTCATGAGCCAATGGGAGGACAACTGGATATACCCCAATAGACGTAAGGAATTGACCTTTTACAGTCGATACATTGATGATGTTTTCCTCATTTGGGAGGGTACGGAGGCATCCCTAAAAAGTTTTATGGAACATCTAAACAGTAATAAGAGTAACATCAAACTTGAATATAATTGGAATACAACCCAAATACAGTACTTGGATGTAGAAGTCATTAGGGAAGGGAATAGTCTCCGCACCAAAGCATACTTTAAAGACACCGACAGAAATAGCTATATACCAGTGCGCAGTGGTCACCACCCAAGGTGGTTGTCCAATATCCCGAAAGGCCAGTTCACCAGAATTAGACGCAACTGCACTTGGGATGAGGATTATATAAGGCAGGCAAATTCACTTAAACTCCAATTTGTGGAGAAAGGATACCAACCAGAAATATTGGAGAAATGAATAGTGAATATTAGCCAAAAAACTCAGGATGAGTACTTGTTACCAAAAATCAAGCGAGATAATAATACGCATGAATGGGGGTTCATTTCTAATTATCATAAACAATACAAAGATGTTGAGACCATCATTACCAGACATTGGCATATTCTGCAGTTGGATCGGGTGATAGGTCAAAATTTACCAGTAAAGCCACCCTTTATTTATAGAAAAAACCCTACGTTTGGGGATCAGGTCGTTAAAAAAGTACTAGACCCACCGAAAAGATTGAAAATGTTCTGGGAATGTAAAGCCTGCAGACAGGTGACTACCCACTTTAGAGCGTTGACCCACTTCACATCAACAGCAAACAATTCCACGTTTCCAATTAAGGAGTGTATTACATGTAGATCTACACATGTGGTGTATGCTCTAGAGTGTCCATGTGGCCTCATGTACATAGGCCGCACTAAACGCATGTTATCCACACGAGTTGCAGAGCACATCTATAATATTACTATAGGGTACAAAGAACATAGTGTGTCACTACATTTTAGGAAAAAACATAAGAGAGACCCTAAGGGCCTCAAATTTTGGGGTATAGACAAAATACATCCAAACTGGAGAGGTTCTAACATGGTGAGGGAGATCTCTCGCCGTGAAACCGAATGGATCTTCCTCACAGATACACTTAGCCCCAAAGGCCTCAACATTGAACTTGATATCAACTGCTACATTAGCAATTATTAGCATATATTAGAGGCCCGTGGAATTCTGGTAACCAATAGCAACAATTCCATATGGAGAGACATAATCACTCATATCTTAGAAATTCAGTATTAAGGGATCCTGGGAAGTAGAAGTAAAGTATAGAAAAGCCCTAAAATAAAACAAAGAGCAAAAGTATAATAAGGAGTCAGGACAGGTATACAGTACAGTATGGTTATTCTTACTTTGGTGTTGATTTACATGTTTATCTGTACTGATATTCACCTATCGTATATGTATATGTATTTGTGTAGATTTTTTCATTATTTTCATTTATGTTTATTCAGACTCATCCTTATCCTTATTAGTATATATATTTTTATTTTTATTTTATTATTTTTATTTTTATTATTATTTATATTTATTTTTATTTTTATATTTATTTTTATTTTTATTTTATTTTAATTTTATTTTCATTTTTATATTTATTTTTATATTTATATAATTTTTTTTTTTTTTTTTTATGTTTATTTTGTTATGTTTTATGTTTATTTTTGTATTTTATACTGACAGATTCTACTGTGTTTTGTATATATAATGTAATAGGTATCTTTGCCAAACAGTTCCGCTATACTCACATAGTATAAGATACCAGATATCATTGATATATGGCTTTATATACAATTCTGTATCATTCACCCATACAGATAAGGTTTATAAAACACTCCCTACATGTTACTGATGTGCATTATGAGTTATATATCACTCCTATACTCTTATTGCATGTTAAATCATGGTCAGTGACAAGTGAATACACAGCCACTGACATGCATATTGTATCAAACAAGGAGAAAAAACGCACAGCAGTGTAATGATCTATTATACATCATGCAGTAGTATAACAATGTATGGAACAGATTTGAGAAACTTAATTATTTGAATGAGGCCATTTGATTCTTATCCAACTTGAACTACAATTGTAGCTCAGCAGGATGGATGGTTAGTGTTTACCCACACACATCGATGTAGACATAAACTCCCAGTGACATCTGAACCGGAAATAGATGTCACTTCCTGGTTGCAGTTGAACCGGAAGTAGAAAGGCCTAAGGGGAAGTCAGGGAGATCACTCTCTGCTGACAGCTGCTGAAAATGGTGGGAGGGACAGACGCACCTGTGCAGGTTAGCGACGCCCTGTTTTTAAATACACATAACTATATAAGATTGCTTAGTATATCGTGTGATCACGCTCTCTGACGACGTGAAAACACGAAACGCGTCAGGGCGGTGATCACACGAGCAAGAGGGTGAGTGTTAGCCGACAAGGACCCGGGTCCCCACACGGAGACTGTGTTGGATGAGATCTGCAGCCTACAGGTGAGACGATCGTGCGGCAGCACTTACACCACATGTGTTATACGCTGGTTTTAAGTTGTTTTAAATGTAAGCATATTATGTAAGGGGGGGAGAGGAATTTTTTCAATCCTAAATAAAAGGTATCACACTATATGAGACCCCTTGAATCTTTTGCATGTCTACTACCAATGTGAGAGCAATCAGCGGGACACACAGAACCAGACAGAGGAGTTCCACATAGTGGAGACAGGCTCTAAAGTGATTGGAATCTGGTAAGCAGCCATCTATATACATATTCACGGAGGTGGAACAGCACATGGTGAAGGTGTAGGACCATACCCATACACACCCAGATATCTGAGAAGATTGTATGAATATGAATATGAAGAACTGCACTCATTGATGAGGAATAGGGTGTGATCTCTTGGTGTATGGACATTAATTCCTGACAAAAGTCTTGCTGGTTCTTTAATACTTGGTGTTTGGACACCAATTTTGATAAAAGACTTGCTGTTTTTTTTAAAAAGTACTACATGCTTAACGTAGACAAATTGTTTGTTGTATATGGAGATGTGGTATCAGCGCTGTTAGTGGTTATATTTGAATCCTCAGGTTAACCAATTCTTTTGTTTTTTATGCATGATACGTTTTATTTTATAATGGCAGCTAAGTATTAAGAACCATCCCCAGGTGGGAGTAAGTTGACTGCACCCTTTGAGCGCTGGGAGTAGAGGTGAGCATATCAATTGTTTTGAGTGCATACCTCTGCCAGATTAGACTACGTAACTAAAAATACATTGTAGAATGCACCTGTATCAAAGAGAGGTAACAGAGTAGACTATGCAATTCATGCATGCACCACACCATTTGTATAACAACTGGCCTTACGTGAAAAGCTGCACCCTCTAAGCAAAAAAATCCCAACACCCCATTAACTCCCTGCTGCCGTGTAGCAATCAAAACTAAAAATTCATGGAACATTTTCCCAAACCTAGTCCGAGAAAAAGTCCAGGAAGTCCTGACCATGAAAAAGGTCAAAATGAACAGCAGAAAAAAGAAAAAAGAAAGAAAAAGTACCAACCTAAAAGTAATGAGCACCTTTATAGCGAAAAACTCCCTGCCACGCAGCCTATTCCCCAACATAACTTGGCTTGTAGCTTAATCCCAAAACCTTAACAACAAGTCAGTGAGTGGATTGCAACCCTGGAGTGCAATCACAGCGCCCCATAGAGTCTATGAGCTTGTTCAGTTTGTGGCTTAAAATTTGTAGGGTAGCCACTCCCATTGGTAACAAACAAAGTGTGGGGGGATAAGTGTAAAACTCTTATCTACGTATCCTAAGGGTGGCTCTGGTACTTATAGGAAACTTTTAGGATAAAATTAGCAAGGATGTGGAGAATCCATGAATCAGATAACTTGTCATGGGTAAAATTCCTCAATTTTATTTAATCAGCCAGTCATCCGCATCCGCTGGGTTGTCAAAGAACCGGACTGCTCCGCCATGCTGAACCTGCAGACAGCTAGGGTAAAGAATGCAGTATTTTATGCTCTTGTCTCTGATCTTTCTACGAACATCATTGAAGGTTTTTCGCTTCCACTGCAAGTCAGCGGAAAAGTCAGGGAAGAGGAGAACAGAGGCGTTACCATATTTGTGTGAGGAATGCTTGCGGGCTTCAGAGAGGATCCTGTACCTGTCCCTGTAATTGAGGAAGAGAACCAAAAAAGGTCTGGGGGGGTTCCCCGAGACGGCACGACTCGTGGGCACCAGGTGAGCCCTTTCAACCACGTAGGTGGGGGAGACATCCACAAGGCCCAGAAGACTCTTGAAGAACTCCTCCGCAAATTCAGCTGGGCGATCCCCTTCTTCTTTTTCAGGCAGCCCCAAGTCTCTTACATTGTTGCGTCTGAGGTAGTTTTCAGCATCATCCGACTTTGCGACAAGGGACTGTACTGTGCACTGCAAGTCGGCAATAGAGGTGGCATGGGTGGTTGTAAGATCTTCAGTGACTGATATTCTGGACTCAGTTTGGGATATTCTTATTTTGTCAAGGTCATTTCGTATCAGATTACCCTCCTCAGATTCTCTATACGCACCAGAAGGGAGGTCCTACTCTGCTCAATAGCGGCAAGGATCATGGCCGTACCATCATGAGGTAGTGGGGCCAACACCTCCGCCACCGGGGCCCCCCCAGGACGCATTTCCATCTCTACCAACAGAACCCGGAGATGTTCGACCAGCGTGGGATCTGGCAGCAGGGAAGGGGGTAGCGGCGGCCGGAGCGGTGAGTCACCTGTAGCAGATTTGGGATTCTTTTTCCCCTTTTTGGAGGAGGAGGAGGGGGGGGACATCTGATAAATCACCAGGGAGATCCCTACAGAGGGCGATCCTCTCCCAAGTCAACAAACAGGAGGCTGCCAGGGTTAGTCCAGGTCCTCAGCAGGTAATGCTGACCAGGAGGTCACGGCCTAGATAGGCGGGCCGTGTTCATCGGCAGCCCTCCACCTAATATTGAACCCCCCGTGCAGTGGGGACAGCTGGCTAGGTGCACCAAGTAGGAAAGGCCCAGAGCTCCGGGACAAAGGAAAAAGGGGGTGATGACAAAACCGGACCCCTGTACAGTACCATCAGAACACACAGGCAGCCTCTCCTGAGCAAATGGATGGTGAAGCTAAAGGATGGAAGGACAGATGGATGGTGGGGTAGAGGAATGATGAGGCAGATGAGTGATGAGGCAGATGAGTGATGGGGCAGATAAACGGTGAGGCAGATGAGTGGTGAGGCAAATGGATGAGTCAGATGCATGGTAATTTTAATGGATGGTGGGGCAGATGGATGGTGGAGCAGATGGATGATGAGACGGATGGATGGTGATGCGGATGAATGATGGGGCAGATAGAAGATTGTATGGTGAGGCAGACAGAGAGGAACATTGCTTGTACCCCAGAGCCCGGAACCGGCCATCCGTGGCACCCCTCCACGGGGCAGCAGAGCAGGAAACAGCGGTGCTCGGCAGGCCACACTAGGCCGCCACGGGCCATTTCAGCAGTCCGGCGGCTACCAGACCACGCTAACCAAGCGGATGGACAGGCAGGATGGCAAGGGGGAGTCCCTTACCTCTTTATTAGGCCCACAACAGTTCCCTCCAGCAACAAGACTAGATGATGGCGGCTGCCGCGGACATGTGGAATCAGTGGCCCCTGGACAAGAATCCACCACAATATAGGCCCAGGACTGGGCAGTGCAAGGAGAGGAACTCGCCAGCATGTAATCCCAGAGTTTCTAGATAAATATATGCACGGATGGCATAGGATTATAACAGGATTCCCGGAGCTCCACAAGAAGACTTCCGCCGCTGCTCACATCCGGATATGCCCCCCCCCCCATTACAAATATATTCAATGAAGCTGGAACACTTACATTTAGGTAGATAAAACAAGCGCTTTTGTAAAACTCAAATGGCAGCAGTGGAGTAATTCCAGATGCATTTCATCTCCATAGACATTGTCTGGGGTGTCCCCATCTGGTGGCAGGCAGCGTGGCAAGTGACAATCTGTATCTGGCGAGAGACGATGTGGCAAGTAACAATCCACATCTGGTGGCAGGCAGCATGGCAAGTGACAATCTTCCTCTGGTGGCAGCCAGCGTGACAATCCACATCTGATGGCAGGTGACAAGCTACATCTGAACACAGGTGACGTGGCAAGTGACAATCGGCATCTGGTGGCAGGCAGCATGGTAAGTGACAAGCTACATCTGAAGGCAGGTGATGTGGCAAGTGACAATCCACATCTGGTGGCAGGCAACGTGGCAAGTGACAAGCTGCGTCTGGTGGCAAGTGACACGCTCAGGGCTCCCACTGATTCTACGTTATGGTGAGTTGAACTATTTCATTATATATTACAATGTAATAATAGAAATAATGCGCTCCAATCACCCTGACAACATATTAACCATGGTGCCAGGTTGATTGAAGCGCCAACACCAGCCATTGTCCTAAGAAATTGGCCGCAAAAAAACGCTTACCTCACGTGGCACTGCGGCTTACGCATATATTTGCAAATGTATGCAAACAAAACCCTCTGTTTTTAATGTGAGTTGTTAGACAAGGTCAATTTGGTTGTTTTGCAGGCTGACAAGTAAGTGTGCTGTGAAATCTTTTGTTTGTTAGAGAGCATAGACAGTGAACAGCTCATAAGAGCTCTAGCAATAAAATCCATCCATTGGAAATCTCGCTAATACTCGAGCTGCATCAAATGTTATACAACAGCAAAAATATCTTTCATACACAATTGGTGTTGTTGTACCTGTATCTCACATTAAATGTATAGCTGGGCAATTTGACCGAAAAATAATTTAGTAGAGATAAGGTTTAGATGCACCACATCCATGGATTCATACACAATCCTGTGGGTTTGAAATTCATGTGCCGGTTTACCCAGGGGAATTTTTCTTCATCTATAAAGCACTGCATGGCCTTTCAACCATGACCAGTAGGCTTAGCAGAGACAATAAGAGAGCTTTGAAAAAGCCAGATCTCTCACTATAAAAGGTGGTGCTCAGATTAGTCATGCTGTCATTATATTCAAAGCTGTTGTAAGGAAAGCATACGTAAAGCTGACAAACTGTATAGAAAAAGATTAGGGTCAGTTAGCAAACCGTGCTTTAAATTTCTAATTTATATTATTATTATTAGTCCTTCATTTAAATACATGTCCTTAATATAAATTTAAATCTGTGTCACAACATGTTTGGTTGTTTGCTCTTTAGGCAATTTGCTATTTTCTTGTTTAGTAGATTCTTTTAGGGGCTTTCTTTACCTTTTTGTTTGTAGTTGCTTTAGAGGCAGCAGTCACTTTTATATGCTCTTCCTTCAATAGCAAACATTATTTTTTTGATGCAAACCTTTTGTAGTTTTATGTGATTTTATTTTGGTATTTTTCTTTTTTGGGGGAGTATGTTGGTTTTTATTGACAGGATCTTTATTAGTGTGGGGTGCTCCAAATGTAGCATTTGCTTGTTACTGAACATCTATTATTGCTGCCTTTTGGTCTTCGCTCAGCATACATTGTTTGAAAGAAAGAAAAAATATTGGTAAGAACTAACCCACCTCAAATAACATCACTCACATTCACCACACCACCCTATCCTCAAAGTAAAAATAAAAGTTGGGCTTACGCCAGTTAGGCCTATTTTCCAGACTAAAACTGCCCTGTTACTGGTCAATCTTAATCAGCTCTAACATCTGCAAGTTGCTGCTTTTAATTCTTCTGTGAAAACACCTGAAACTGTCCTTAAACTGTCCTTCTACAATTTTTACAGTGCTTTATCATCTTTTTATTCTTGTATTAAAATACCTAGCTATGCCCAGTGTCTAGCACATTTCAACCCTAGTCTTGCTTATTAAAACTGCCCTGACAGTGGCCAGTGGTCTCTTAAATCTGGAAGGAAAACACTTGTCTGTGCCCTGCATCTCTCAATTTCAATGATTTTTATTGAGGTTTTCACATATACAAAGAAACAAGTTAAAAAGACAGGGTAGCATAGCCTAATATATTCTGGGGTATAAGGTAAAATGCAGTTGAGTAGTAACGTAGACATAGCATCAATCACGTTTGAGCTTAAATGGTGAGTATATTATTAGTGATAGGCGAGGGGTGATGGCATCGACCCCCACACCCGAACGCTCCATCTAGAAGTTGTGTTATGGGGTGGGAGACGAAACCCCCCCTCCCTCGCTCTGTACCAACATACACTTCCTTTTTTTCTCTTTTTTTTTCATTTCCCTTTCTTTTCCTTTCTTTTCCCTTCTTTCCTTTCTTGCTCTCCTTCTCTTTCCCTCCTCCTACCCTTCTTTAATTGAAATGCTTTTTATTAAGGGTTTTCCGCCCATAGATAGCGGTATTGTACCGTATAGAAAGGGAAAAAAGAGACAGGTTACATATCAAGCAAATTAGTACGCTAAGGCTGCCGTGCCACGGCTACTCATTAGTACCTCCCTGCATCTCTAATACAATATGGCCCTGTCTTCCTCCTCAAACTGTCCTGCTTTTTGCTACTTTTACACTGCTGTTAATTAAAGTTTTGGCAGGGCAATTTTGAATCAGCAAGAACAGAGACAGCCTCAGCAAACTGCTGTCCAATTTCTATATGCTGGTCAAAGCAGGCGTTTTACCGCTTGATGAAAAAGCATGTCTAGCACCCCCTAGTGTTGCTAGAGTTTTTGTGTTAGTGTATGTACATTTTCAACCTTGGCTGGCAGCCAAGCCTGTTTTTTTCTTCCTGGGTTGGGCAGAGATCCAATGAGAGCTGGATGACTCACAGGCAGATTCACTGAGACCCCTCCCCCCACTTCTAGAATGTAATGGAACCTTCTAGAAGAATGAGAAGGGAGGTAAGGTGGAGCTGCCTGGAGTATTCTGAGGGCCCTCATCAATCCCAAGAAGGGTTGGATGGGGCAGCCCAGCCAGAGTTAGGTTGGAAGATGGAGATGGAGTGTTAGGGTGTCAGGGGCCTTTAAGAGTAGCTTACCAGTCTTGGGGGTGAACTCACGCCTGGGCTCTGGTACAGAAGGGACCCCTCTTCATGACACACAGGAGGATCCTGACTAGGGAGGATGGGAGCAAGGAGTGGGCAGCAGGAGGACACTGCAAATTTCCAGGGCGGAAGACAGCCATGTGGGCTGGTGAGTGATGCAGTCAGACGACTGAGTGGCATGCCTGAAGGGACTAGGTGCAAGCAGTCTGGGATGAATACAGAGTCAGTCTGGGAGGAATGTAGCAAGGAGTGTCAGTGAAAGGGACAGCTGCACCCAGGCAGGCTGGCAGTGCCTGAAGAGGTGGTACTGGGAGCAGTAGCCACAGAAGGACAGCTAGCATCAAAGACCTCTCTTTTTGCTACACCTAAAGGGGCCCACGGTCCCAGCCTGCTAAAAACCAATTACAAGGATTTGACTGAGTCAGTGTGGGATCAAAACCAAAGCGCTAGCTGGCCCTGGGAATTGTAGTTCTACAAGTAAGTGTGTGCTTGAGGTAGAAGAAAGGAGTGTGTATATACCGGATGTATATAGGTTGAGTCCCTGAAGAATTCTGCTGATCAAATAGGCATCCCATAGTAACCCTTCCCCATCCAAGTTCAAAGCCCCTAAATCAAAAAACAAACAAAGCTGTAAAGACTGCTTCTTGTCTCAGGATTGATGCAAAAATCAGTGTGCTTGGCGGTGCAGGGTGGGAGATAATCAACATCCATCAGCGGCTCCTACAGGGGTAGGGCTACAGATGAAATTAATCAGATTGAGATGCTGCTGTTGTATGTAGGCCAATCTAATTGTAAAAGAGAAAAAAGGATGGATTTCACAGCCAAACATGTGTTTCCATAGTATGTTGTCACTGAGACTGTGCATGAATGTTGTTGTACCTTTGTAAAATACCATGACATTCCCCATGTCTGTAATTTAAGGGCCCATTTAAACTGTTGCATTTTTACACACACATTCTAATGCCCCATACACACGGTCGGATTTTCAGACGGAAAATGTGCGATCGGATCATGTTGTTGGAAAATCTGACAGTGTGTGGGCTCCATCTGACTTTTCCCATCGGATTTTCCGACGCACAAAGTTTGAGAGCAGGATCTAAAATTTTCTGACAACAAAATCCGATCGCATAAATTCCGAAGGACAAACTGCCACGCATGCTCAGAATAAACAAAGAGACAAAAGCTATTGGCTACTGGCCCATTTATAGTCCCGACGTACGTGTTTGATGTCACCTCGTTCAGAACGATCGGATTTTCCGACAACTTTGTGCGACCGTGTGTATGCAACACAGGTTTAGGCTAAAATCCCCCAGATTTTGTGGTCGGGATGTCCGACCGTGTGTATAGGGCATAATACAGTTAAACACATGTGTCATGGTTCACCATAATAAAAATAGTCTCTGTTGCCATCTCAGCAGTTTATGGCATCTTTAAAATTATGAAATATTTATTTTTTTAATCTCCATTTTAGTGGGTTGGGAGGCTCATAAAAGTCAATGCCTTTGCATCAAAATGCATACATGTTTTTTGGTGTCTTGGCCACAAGTATTTAACAAGCCTTAGTCAATGGCTGTTAACCCTATCCACCCCATATTCTAAATTCAAAAAGCATGGAAAAATACACATCCATGCCTGTCAATGCACAAAGAAAATGCACATCGATACATGACAGAGTGTCTGCCTCTACACACGTACACTAACTGGGTCCTAAAGGATTTGTATTTTTTTAAAGTCATCCTCAAAGGTACATGAAAAGGTGCCATTCCCATTTTATATTTTTTTGTTGTTTTTTATTTTTTTATTTTTTTTTTTAATATCGGTGTATCTCGCCCATGACAGTGCCCAGCTTCCCATGCCTTTTGTTGACAATAGTTTGCCTATTAGTTAATAAAATGGGCAGAATTTAATAATGGGATTTACTCCCCTACAGACTTCAGTTGGATTTGTCACCAACTTCTGGTTGACCAAATTTTTAATTAGATTCACCAAACCCTTAACGCATTGAACGTGGGTGGATTCACTCATCCCTGTTGACTAGGGATGAGCTTCGTGTTCGAGTCGAACGTACGTTCGCCGAATTCCGAACGTTTGGGCCGTTTGCGGCAAAATTCGTGTGGCCCACAATGCACTGCGATGGCGCAGTGCATTGCTGGCTCATGATTGGCCAAGCATGCACTGTGACCCCGCATGCTTGGCCAATCGCAGCGCCAGTAGCGCGGAGAGCCATGATTGGCCACAAGCGTCCTGCCTGTGGCCAATCATAGCTCAGGCTGTGTAGTGCACGCCCCACACTATATAAGACGGCCTTTGAGGCGGCCTCGTGTAGTGTGTTGGCATCTGAAGCAGTGGGTGTTCTGTGTACCTTCAACACAGTTACACACCAATCGTTTTTGGCTGATTTCCTATCTTGCTCTTGTGTAGTGGTTATTGTCTGTGCCCTGACCGCAGTATACACCACTATATTCACCTCACCTATATAGCTAGTGATCTAGCTTTAATAATAGAGCTTGCAGTCAGTAGTGGCAGGAGATAGTGCGTGCTGTCTGCGTGCTCTGTACCCAGTACATACCGCTATAATCCACCTACATAGCTGTCAGTGTTCTCTATTTGAGCCCATTTGCCATCTGCAGGAGTTATTGGAAGTTGTGTGTGCTTCCAGCACAGCACAGTATACATCTGTATATACCCCTTTAACTCTGCTGTTTTCTGGTTATTGTCTGCGTGCCCTGACCGCAGTATACACCGTGATATTCACCTCACCTATATAGCTAGTGGTCCAGGAGATAGTGTGTGCTGTCTGCGTGCTCTGTACCCAGTACATACCGCTATAATCCACCTACATAGCTGTTCTCTATTTGGGCCCAATTGTCATCTGCAGGAGTTATTGGAAGTTGTGTGTGCTTCCAGCACAGCACAGTATACATCTGTATATACCCCTTTAACTCTGCTGTTTTCTGGTTATTTTCTGCGTGCCCTGACCGCAGTATACACCGTGATATTCACCTCACCTATATAGCTAGTGGTCCAGGAGATAGTGTGTGCTGTCTGCGTGCTCTGTACCCAGTACATACCGCTATAATCCACCTACATAGCTGTTCTCTATTTGGGCCCAATTGTCATCTGCAGGAGTTATTGGAAGTTGTGTGTGCTTCCAGCACAGCACAGTATACATCTGTATATACCCCTTTAACTCTGCTGTTTTCTGGTTATTTTCTGCGTGCCCTGACCGCAGTATACACCGTGATATTCACCTCACCTATATAGCTAGTGGTCCAGGAGATAGTGTGTGCTGTCTGCGTGCTCTGTACCCAGTACATACCGCTATAATCCACCTACATAGCTGTTCTCTATTTGGGCCCAATTGTCATCTGCAGGAGTTATTGGAAGTTGTGTGTGCTTCCAGCACAGCACAGTATACATCTGTATATACCCCTTTAACTCTGCTGTTTTCTGGTTATTGTCTGCGTGCCCTGACCGCAGTATACACCGTGGTATTCACCTCACCTATATAGCTAGTGGTCCATCTTTAATAATAGAGCTTGCAGTCAGTAGTGGAAGGAGATAGTGCGTGCTGTCTGCGTGCTCTGTACCCAGTACATACCGCTATAATCCACCTACATAGCTGTTCTCTATTTGAGCCCAATTGCCATCTGCAGGAGTTATTGGAAGTTGTGTGTGCTTCCAGCACAGCACAGTATACATTTGTATATACCCCTTTATCTCTGCTGTTCTATAAAAAAGGCATCTGCAGGAGGTAGTGGGTGTTGTGTGCCTCCAGCACAATATAAACTACCCAACTACTGTTTTACCCAACTCCCTTCAGGCCATTACCATGTCTGGAAGGCCAGCAAGGAGAGGCAGACAGGCGCGAGCCGATAAAAGAGGGCAAGCAGGCTCTGTGTCTAGAGACAACAGTGCTGGTCGTGGACGCGGTGCATTGTCATCAGCACGTGGCCATGGGACACGCTTGTCCTTCTTTTCGGCAGCTGGACATGTTGAACCGCAACATGCCAACGACTTGGTAGAGTGGATGACCAAGCCCTCTTCATCCTCCTCATCCTCTCTCACCCAGTCTCAGGGTACTAGCAAAGCAGCTGCCAACGCATCGTCTTCCCTCCTCTCAATGTCATCATCAGTGACTCCTTCCCTAGACCCACCACGTCCTCCTGAGGAGTCTCCTGAACTCTTTGAGCACAGTGTTGGGTACATGCTCCAGGAGGATGCCCAGTGTTTGGTGGGCTCTGATGATGACACTCAGCTAGAGGAAGGCAGTAGCGTGAGCGCAGAGAGAGGGGGTGCTCAAGAAGGACAGCAATCTGGCGGTCATGTTCCACAAGCTGCAGCATACTGCCAGGTTTGCTACAGCGATGAAGAGGGAGGGGATGATGAGGGCACTGACTCCACGTGGGTGCCTGGAAGGAGGGAGGAGGAGGAGGAGAAGGAGGAGAAGGAGGAGGAGGCACATGTCCAACGAGGCAGGATGCCCTCCGGGGGCCAGCTTAGGGGCAGCACACCGACTGAATCACACCGCAGAGCTCCGCCTGCGCAGAGCGCTTCCTCTGCGCGTTATTCTAAAAGTTCTTTGGTGTGGGCCTTTTTTGAGACGAGTGCATCAGATCGCACCGCTGCTATTTGCAACATATGTCTCAAGCGTATCTCACGTGGCCAAAACATCAGCCGCTTGGGCACCACATGCTTGACCAGACATATGTTGACCTGCCATGCAGCTCGTTGGCAAGCGTACCTCAAAGACCCACACCAAAGAACAAAGCGGACCTCTCCTTGCTCCTCATCAGCTGGCATCTCCAACCCCACTAGACCTTCAGTCCTCTCTGAAACCTGCTCTGAGAGGAATGAAGGTGTAGAATTAGGTGTGTCACAGCCAAGTGCTTCCGGGAACTCTGCTAGTGGTACATCCACATCCAATTATAGCAGGCAAATGTCCCTTCCCCAGCTGCTGGACCGGCGGAAGAAGTTTACTCCCAGCCATCCACATGCCCAGCGGTTGAATGCTAGCTTGGCTAAATTGCTAGCACTTCAACTGCTGCCTTTTCAGTTGGTAGACTCGGCCCCCTTCCGTGAGTTTGTACAATGTGCGGTTCCTCAGTGGCAGGTCCCCAAACCCCACTTTTTCTTACGGAAGGCGATTCCGGCTCTCTACCGGCATGTGGAAGGCAATGTCCTTGCCTCGCTGGACAGGGCGGTCAGCGGTAAGGTGCATATTACCGCTGACTCATGGTCCAGCAGGCATGGACAGGGACGTTACCTGTCTTTCACGGCCCATTGGGTCACTCTTCTGGCTGCTGGGAAGGATGCAGGACAAGGTGCAGTAGTGTTGGAGGTTGTTCCGCCACCACGCCTCCAAAATGCTACTATTGGTTGTGACACACCTCTCTCCTCCACCCCCTCCTCTTCTTCTTCCTCCATGGCCTCTTCCAGTGCTCTGTCCTCAGAACCAGCGGTGCTCCGTAGGCGTTGCAGGGGCTACGCAAGTACGCAGGCAAAACGATGCCATGCCGTGCTTGCGCTGGTTTGTTTGGGGGACAGGAGCCACACTGGGGCGGATGTTTTGTCAGCTCTGCAGGGGCAGGCCGAGAGGTGGTTGACGCCACGCCAGCTTAAGCCAGGAATGGTGGTTTGCGACAATGGCACCAACCTCCTCTCCGCCCTCCGACAGGGACAACTGACCCATGTGCCCTGTGTAGCTCACGTCCTTAACCTGGTGGTGCAGCGGTTCTTGGGCAGGTACCCCGGCTTACAGGATGTCCTGAAGCAGGCCAGGAGAGTCTGTGTGCATTTCCGCCGATCATTTAATGCCTGTGCTTGGCTGGCTGAGCTCCAAAAGAAGTTGAACCTGCCCAAGAACCGCCTTATATGTGACATGCCCACCAGATGGAACTCAACATTGGCCATGCTGCAGCGGCTGCACACACAGCAGAGGGCCATCAATGAGTACCTGTGCGACTACGGCACCAGGACAGGGTCAGGGGAGCTTGGTTTTTTCTCACCACGCCAGTGGGGCATGATCAGGGATGCATGCACTGTCCTGTCACCGTTTGAGGAGGCCACAAGGATGGTGAGCAGTGACAGTGCATGCATCAGTGACACTGTACCTCTTGTCCACCTCTTGGAGCATACGCTGCGTGGAATAATGGACAGGGCACTTGAGGCAGAACAGAGGCAGGAAGAGGAGGACTTCCTTGCCTCTCAAGGCCCCCTTTATCCAGACAGTGTTCCTGCTGTGCCACCCATCACACAGGAAGAGGGTGAGGAGGAGGAAGAGGAGGAGGAGGATGATTGTGTCAGCATGGAGGTGAAGGCTGGCACTCAGCATCAGCAGCAGCAGTCTTATAGGGATGATTTACAGTCCCAAGAAACACGTGGACTTGTACGTGGCTGGGAGGAGGTAGCTGCGGATCATGTTGTCCTTAGTGACCCAGAGGACTCCGGACCGAATGCCTCAGCTAACCTACGCTGCATGGCCTCCCTGATCCTGCAAAGCCTGCGGAAGGATCCTCGTATTCTTCGGATCAAGGAGAGGGACCATTACTGGCTGGCCACTCTCCTTGATCCACGGTACAAGGGTAAGGTTGCCGACCTTATCTTGCCATCGCAGAGGGAGCAGAGGATGAGACATCTCCGGGAGGCCTTGCAGAAAGCTCTGTGCAACGCGTTCCCAGAGACTGGGAGGTCACAAACTCCTGGTCCTGGACAACGTGTTGCTGAGGCATCAGTCAGAAGGAGCGGTGGAGAAGGTGGCCGTCTGACTGATGCTTTCAGACAATTTTTTAGTCCGCAGCCCCAAGGTATGATTGGTTCCAGCACCCATCGCCAGTGTCTAATTTACATGGTGCAGGAATACCTAGGGGCAAGGTCAGACTTGGACACCTTTCCCACTGAAAATCCTCTGGCTTACTGGGTCTTGAGGATGGATCACTGGCCAGAGCTTGCACAGTATGCAATTGAGCTACTGGCCTGTCCTGCATCCAGCGTTCTTTCGGAACGCACCTTCAGTGCTGCTGGTGGCTTCGTTACCGATCACAGGGTGCGCCTGTCCACCGAATCAGTTGATCGACTGACCTTCATCAAGATGAATCAGTCTTGGATCACCCACAGCTACCAAGCACCTGAAGCTGATGTAACCGAATAATTTTTTTTGAAATACCACATCCCTTCAAGACTGCCTATGCAAATGCTGAGTGACTGTCCTGTTATGTTGATTGTCTATCCTCTTCCTCCTCCGCTGATATGTTGGAAGAACATTTTTGGTTCTGGGTGATGCCAGCAGCCCAATTTTTCTGCCCCTGTTTAACAGGGGCGTTTAAGTACAATTTTTGATGCAATGCTTTGCAGCAGGGCTAATTCCTGCAATAAAACTAGAGTATATGGCAGAGGTTGCAGTGTGATGGCACCAGTGCCTAAGGCCCAATTTTTCTGCCCCTGTTTAACAGGGGTGTTTAAGTACAATTTTTGATGCAATGCTTTGCAGCAGGGCTAATTCCTGCAATAAAACTAGAGTATATGGCAGAGGTTGCAGTGTGATGGCACCAGTGCCTAAGGCCCAATTTTTCTGCCCCTGTTTAACAAGGGCGTTTAATTACAATTTTTGATGCAATGCTTTGCAGCAGGGCTAATTCCTGCAATAAAACTAGAGTATATGGCAGAGGTTGCAGTGTGATGGCACCAGTGCCTAAGGCCCAATTTTTCTGCCCCTGTTTAACAGGGGCGTTTAAGTACAATTTTTGATGCAATGCTTTGCAGCAGGGCTAATTCCTGCAATAAAACTAGAATATATGGCAGAGGTTGCAGTGTGATGGCACCAGTGCCTAAGGCCCAATTTTTCTGCCCCTGTTTAACAGGGGCGTTTAAGTACAATTTTTGATGCAATGCTTTGCAGCAGGGCTAATTCCTGCAATAAAACTAGAGTATATGACAGAGGTTGCAGTGTGATGGCACCAGTGCCTAAGGCCCAATTTTTCTGCCCCTGTTTAACAGGGACATGTAATTACAATTCTTGATATAATATTTCACAGGAGGGCCCCTTCCTGTGCCCACCCAGAGTAACGGTGAGGACTTATAGTGTTGTGGCACCAGCACCACAACCACCAAAGGTCAATTTTTCTACCACTGTTCAACAATGGCATGTAATTACAATTCTTGATATAATCGTTCACAGCAGGGCGCTCCAGCGCCCACCAAGAGTCACTTTGAGGGCTTACAATGTTGTGGCAAAACCAACACCTTGTTCCGCCATTTCTGCAGAGCATATAGGGCAGGCCCCTACTTTCAAACATCCAATTTACAAACATCTCCTACTTGCAAACGGAAGGAGACAACAGCAAGTGAGATGAAAAAAGATGAACGACAAAACAAATTATACAGGGGTGATAACCCTTCCCTATGTTTTCCAAAAAGCTTAAAAATAGTTTTTTTGACTGGAGCTACATTTTAAAAATGTACCAGTTGAAAATTACAAACAGATTCAACTTAACACAACAAACCTACACAGTCCCTGTCTTGTTTGCACCGCCTGTATACTGCTGTTCTGAGTATATAGGGCCTGGGGGCCACACGCATTTCCTTTTTTTAATATGGGTACGGGGTTCCCCTTAATATGCGTACAAGACCCAAATAGGCTGGTAATGGGCAGGGAGGGCTACCCATGCCATTTTTCTGAATGATTTTCAACCATGTTGCAGGAGCCAGATATAACATTAAAACCGCAAGCAGTTTTAAATGGTGTTATTTCCGTTTAATGTCATTTTGTGCAGGGACTGTTCTAAACACGGGAAACACGTGGCACTTCACAGGCATACTACAGACACCCCCCAGGCACCATATTTAAAGGAATATTTAATTTTTTTTTTTTCACTTTAATTGTCATTAAAATCAGTGCTCCCGCCAAAACGGCCGTTTTTAAAACTTTTTTTTGCATTGACCCATGTCCCCTGAGGCAGGAGTCAGGTCCCCAAACCCTTTTTAGGACAGTATCTTGCATATCAGCCGTTAAAATTAGCACTTTCCATTTCGAACGTTCGAGTCCCATAGACTTCAATGGGGTTCTAACGTTCGTTACGAACGCGGGGTCCGTTCGAAAGTTCTGGTGCGAACCGAACCGGGGGGTGTTCGGCTCATCCCTACTGTTGACCTCTCAGGTTCCCACTAGGGAGATTCACCCTGTATATCTAAAACATGTTTGCAAGACAATTTCTTCCATTTTTAATTACTTCTAAAGTCACTTTAAACAAACAAGTCTTTATGGATTTAGCATTTCAGGGTGCAATAAATCAAAAGAGATAAATTACGACTATCAAGCACTGTACTTTAGATTGTCAGTGAAATTATTAATGTGGAGCGAAGCAAGAATCAAAGACCTTCGCATTTGCTGTAGTACTGTCAGTCTAATCTTTCTCCCTTACCATTCTAGCATACATAAATTGCAAAGACTCATGTTTATGATTAAAATGAGATCATTGTGTACTTTTTTTTTCCCAGAGATTAGAATTCAGAAACTCATCTAAATTTTTAAATCATATGTCAAGCACTCTATGTACTCTGACTGTGTAATGCAATAGATAAATATTATCAGCCACATCCCATTTTGTAGACATTTTCTAACATATATAAATAAAAAGAGTTAATTTATTCTCAGAGCAGTTTATAAGCAACAACAACACCCATTCAGAGGACTTACGGAATTTATCTTAAGCTTATCCTTGACCAATTTTTTTTTTCACTTTTGGATAGTGTCATGGGTTAGAATCTCGTTTTTTTGTTTTTGTTTTTTCATTTTTTTGTCAACTACACATAATTACACGGAACTAGCTTTCTCTTAGTGACAATAGTTGGCCATGCCTGTACAATATATGTCAGCAGCACAGCCAACTGTAGTCTACACTACAGGAGCCTGTGGCAAGATGACGGCACAGGTAAACATTTGGGGAAAAGTTGTGCCATAAAAGGAAGAGACTGAAAAAATATAATTATATTAAAGCTTAGATGGAATTTTAGTAATTGAATTTAGAACTACTTGAACAGTACTGTTTTGAAAGGCCAATCACACATTTTCATTTGCCTACAGCCAATTGTATGTGGTAAGGCTGTATTCACACCTGAGCGTAGCGTCTTTGCGTGTTTTTCCTGCATTTTTTCCGTGTTTTATGTACAACTTTGGTGCATTTTTATGCACAGGTTGTGCATTTTTATACAGCATTTTTTTAACTTTACTGTTTTTTATTATTAGCCAAAGGAGAAACTATCATCTGTTGCATCATTTGTTGCTAGGTTTTTCAGCTTTTCCATCAGCTTTTATTTCTATTTTTATTATTATTATTCATTCATTTTTATTTTTTTATTTTTTTTTAGGGTAAGGGGTTCGAGTTAAGGTTAGGGAGGGGTTAGGATTAGGGGTTAGGGTTATTTATTTATTTTTGTTTGGGTTAAGGTGTTACTAATACTACTACTACTAATTATAATAAATGAATAAATAAACGTAAAATAAATACACGAATTAATAAAAATATTCATAAATAAATAAGATAAATTAATAATTTAGCACAACGATCATTGGTGTGGCGTGTCAGTCTGACCCACCGCATCACTGATCTCGGTAAAAAGCATCTGACATAGGCTCTTTACCATGTGATCCAATCACAGTTGATCACAGCATAAACAGGAAGAGACGTGTATCGGCTTTTGCTCCATTCGCGCTGACAGACAAGAGTAGAGGAGAGACAATCGGCTACTCTCCTGACAGGGGGGGTCCCCCCAAGGATGCCCACCCAAGACCACCATGGATGCCCACCCAGGGCCTCCAGGGATGCCACCCAGGTATATCAGGTATGACCACCAAGCTTGCCAATCAGTGCTTATTAGTGGTGCCAATCAGTGCCCAGCAGTAATGCCTGCCAGTGCTTCTTCATCAGTACTGCCTATCAGAGCCATTTATCAGTGCCCATCGGTGCCATCTATCAGTGCCCCTCAGTACCCATCAGTGACCAACAGTGCTGCCTATAAGTGCTCATCAGTGCCGCCTATCAGTGCCCATTAGTGTCACCTATCAATGCCCACCAGTGCTGCCTATGAATGCCCATCAGTGCTGCCTATCAATGCCCATCAGTGCTAACTATCAATGCCCATCGGTGCCACCTATTAGTGCCCATCACTCTAGCCTATCAGTGCCAATCAGTGCCACCTATCAATGCCCGGTGCTGCATATAAATGCTGCCTTATCAATGTCCATCAGTGCAGCCTCATCAGCGCCCATCAGTGAAGGAGAAAACTTACTTATTTACAAAATTTTATAACAGAAACAAAGAAAACTTTTTTTTTCAAAATGTTCAGGCTTTTTTATTTGTTTTGGGAAAAAAAAAACCCAGTGGTGATCAAATACCTCTATTTGTGGGAAAAAAATTATCAAAATGTTATTTGGGTACAGTGTTGCATGACTGCGCAACTGTCATTCAAAGTATGACAGTGCTGAAAGCTGAAAATTGGTCTGGGCAGGAAGGGGGGAAAGTGCCCAGTATTGAGGTGGTTAAGCTGGATCCAAGATATCACAGCATTTCTGAAAGGTATGCTTAATACTCCTTTGTACGTCTCTTGGGACACAATTTCTTTTATAAATAGTGTTATCAATATCACTGATCACTATTATCAGCTCTCAGGACCAACTCCTCCTATTACTGCAATCTATACTGATGTGAGTCTTGCAACCATTACCACAGAACCCAATGATATTGTGGATGGACCTGATATTGACATTATTCTTATATAGCGTTAGTATTATTATTTAGTGCTACCCAGTTTCCCTGAAAATAAGACCTAGCGTGATTGTCGGTGATGGCTGCAATATAAGCCCTACCCCCCCCCCCCCCCCCCCCAAATAAGCCCTAGTTAAAGTCCTTGTAGGTCTTATTTTCCAGGTAGGGATTATTTTCGTGGAAACAGGATAGGGCTTATTTGGGGGGTAGGGCTTATATTGCAGCCATCACGGACAATCACGCTAGGTCTTATTTTCAGGGAAATAGGGTATTATCACCGCCATGAATACTGATATCAGTGTGATTATACTTTATTTATTTTTTTAAAATCTATACAGGCAATCCCTGGGTTACAACAAGGTTCTGTAGGTTTGTTCTTAAGTTTAATTTGTATGTAAGTTGGAACAGGTACATTTTGTAAGTGTAACTCCAGCTAAAAAAAAAAAAACATATTTAAGTTTTTTGGATAGCATAGGGAAGGATTAAAATCCCTGTAACATTTGGTTTGCTGTCTATGCCCCTGTCCAGAAGATTTTACTTTACTTTCTGTCCCCGTGACAATTGGATTTTGAAAAATTTGGGTTGTTGTGGAAGCAAGGATTGGCGATAGAGCTTCAGTGGAGACACCTTTTTTCCCATAGTGCTTACAGGAGTGAATTTGCCTTACTACTGTAGGAGTAGATTTCTGTTCACTTTTTGTCTTTCTCTGTTTCTTTTTTTTTTTTTTTTTTTCTCAATTAAAGTTTTTATTGAATTCAAAAGTTATAGACATTGATACAGTGTTATTTAACATGAATATGAAAAAAGAAATAACTGGTACAGTTTGTGGCAGTACAGTATAAGTTGTTAATTAGGGTTCTTTAGAAAGCAGTAATATAAACAGTGAGTATAGAAGAAAAAGGGGGAGCGGAATGGGGTGAAAAAGAAAAGAAAAATTAAAATTGGAATTAGTGATGATAAAAAATATATAAAATTAATAGAAAAACAATGGGGGGGTGAGAAAGAAGGGAGAGGAAAAATAAGGGCAGGGGGACGTTAAGATAAGGGTATGTGTTGTTGGAAAACACATAATCTGTGAGGCCAGGGGGGGGGGGGGGTAGGGTGAGTTTGGGTAGTAAGACAAATGGATAGAGAGTTGTAAGGCATGAATTATTATAACATTCAAACTTAGAGAGGGGGGAGACAGCTTACAGGGAGAGCGGTGTATACATGGTAAGTAGTGCTAAGAGAATTCATTTATCACAGAGAGACATAACATATCAAGTAAAAATGCGTTGATATTCAGTTGAGAGGGTAAAAAGTAACCAGGGTTGCCAGGTTTCATGGAATGTATTATTACTCTCGCGTTTCATTGCTAAGATTTCTTCCATCTTGTATATGTAATGTGATATTTCTACCCACTCTTTAATGGTCGGGACTTTGGTCGTTTTCCAATATAGGGGGATTAAGCTTTTAGCTGCCGTGAGTAAATGTCTGCTTAAAGACTTTTTGTATTTACTGGTCGTGTGTTTAGTAATGTGTAGTAAACATGCCGCTGCATCAAAAGACATTGTAGTGTTGGTGATTTGTTTAATCCAATTGGCGATTTCAGACCAGTAGGTGCGAATTACAATACACTCCCACCAAATATGTATAAAGGAGCCTATTGCATTTCCACAGCGCCAGCATGTATCTGAAGCCGTAGGTGACCATTTCTTGGTTTTTAGGGGAGTATGGTACCACTGCGTGAGGATTTTGTATGAGATTTCTTGATATTTGGTGCTAAGTGAGCATTTATGTGCAAAGATGCAGGCTTTCTCCCATTGTGTGTCTTGTAGGGAGGTGTTTAGTGCTGTTTCCCATTTCTCTTTGTGATTGTTTCTTTCGTTGTGTGCTGGTTGGGACAACCAGCTATATGCGGTAGATGTGGTCTTAGAAGTTTTGGCGCCCTTGTAACAAATGTCCTCAAGTGGCGTCAAGCGTTGGGTGTAAGAGGATTTATATGGGCTGTTGAGTAAGAAATCTTTTATTTGAATGTAAAACCAAGGATTTATGGAAGGGTCGCTATATTCAGAGTTAAGGACGTTTAATGACTTAAGTTTGTTTTTGTGGAAACAATGTGTGGCTAAAAGTTTCTTGTCATTACCTAGGGTGGAGCCTATTTTGAGGTATAGTCCAGGAAGAAAGTCCGGGTTGTTGGTCAGGGGAGTCAACGGGCCTGGTATGGTGGCCAAGTTGTATTGTTGGGCAATCTTATGCCAAATGGTTAATGTATTGGCAACAAAGGGATTCGGTATGTGTTTTGTGGATTTGGAGTGCAATGTCCAAGGGTAGAAAAAGGTTTGTCTAGTGTTGGCGGGTAATTCAAGACGTACCCAGTCCTTGACTTCATTGTGGCAATGCCAGTCAATAAGTCTGGTGATGTGGGTAGCGTAACAGTATTTTTTGAAATCTGGTAAGCCTAGTCCTCCTGCGTTTTTAGACAGGGTAAGGGTCCTGAAATTAATTCTGGGTCTTTTATTGGCCCAAAGAAATTTTCTTTGTAACGACTGCAATTTGGAGAAGAAGGAGTTGGGTATCATAATAGGCAGTGCATTAAAGACATATAATAGTTTGGGGAGAATGGTCATTTTTAGGATGGCGGCTCTACCAAACCAAGAGAATGATCTGGGAGTCCAACGTGCGAGATCCTTGGCTATGGAGTTTAATAAAGGAACATAGTTTGCCGTAAAGAGAGATTCTATTGTGCGGGTAAGTTTGATTCCCAGGTATTTAAGTGTGTTCTGCTCCCATCTAAATTTATAATTCCCTTTAAGGCTATCGTAATCTGTTGTTGATAGATTGATATTAAGGGCTTCTGATTTTGTGTAGTTAATCTTAAAATTTGAAATAAAGCCGAATGTCTCGAAAATCTGGAAAAGGTTCGGGAGGGAAATGTGTGGTTGTGTAATGAAAAATAAGAGGTCATCTGCGTATGCTGCAAGTTTGTATTTTCGTCCATGGACAGAAAGGCCTTTGATAGCTGGGGAGAGGTTGATTGCTCTGATCAATGGTTCCAGGGTCAAAATAAATAGGATAGGGGATAGTGGGCAACCTTGGCGAG
Source organism: Lithobates pipiens (assembly GCF_037356315.1). Lineage (NCBI taxonomy): Eukaryota > Metazoa > Chordata > Amphibia > Anura > Ranidae > Lithobates > Lithobates pipiens. The sequence goes on along the minus strand of NW_027507784.1, from coordinate 265,790,757 downwards.
TGCCATTACTAATTTGGATCGGGTGAGATAGGATATCATTAATTTTGATTTTAGCCTGTGGGGTCTGATATAGGGCTTTGATCCAGTTCAACATGCCTTCACCTAGGCCTATATGGGCGCAGGTAGAGAACATGTAGTCCCAAGAGACCCTATCGAAGGCCTTCTCGGCATCTGTTGACACCAAGAGGCCTCCGATTTTAGAGCTCTTTCCATGATGTATCAGGTTCAGGGCTTTGACAATGTTGTCTCTTGCCTCTCTGCCAGGCATAAAACCTGCCTGTTCTGGGCCAATGATTTTTGAAAGTAGTGGTTTTAACCTATTTGCTATAATTTTTGCTAATAGTTTCACGTCAACATTCAGGAGTGATATTGGTCTATAGTTGGCACAATGGGAAGGATCTTTATCCGGTTTTGGAATGACCGCAATATGCGCCATAAGAAAGGAATGGGAGTTATTTTCCTGGTTTGCCAAATGATTAAAAGCCTTCAGGAGGGGTTTAGAAAGTAAATGTGAATATATTTTGTAATATTGGGATGTGAACCCGTCTGGCCCAGGGCTTTTACCAGATTTCAGGTCATGTATTGCGTTTTGTATTTCAGTAATGTTAATTGGGTCATTTAGTTGGTTTGCGTCAGAGGAGGGTAAAGAGGGGAGTCCGCTATCTAAAAGAAACTGTCTTATCATCTCCTCTCGTGTGTGTGTGAAATGTGGGAAGGTCTGTGTTGTGGGGGAATCTTGTATAATTTAGAATAGAATTCTTGAAAAAGGACAGCTATTTTTTCAGGTGTATGTTCTAAAAAGCCCTTGTCGTTTCGTATTGCATGTATATGGTTAGACATCTTTGCATCCCTTAGGGCTCTAGCGAGTAGTTTTCCGCTCTTATCACTTTGTTCATAAAAAATGTTTTTGTGGAAAAAAAGAGCTTTCTGAGTTTGAATTTGTAGCAGTTGTAATAAAGATTGCCTACATTGGGCTAGTTCTTCCGCTGCTGAAGCCGTAAGGGATTGCTTATGTTGAGCTTCTAATTTGGTGATTCTATTGGCTAGTTCCGTTATGGCAGCTGTTCGTTCCTTTTTCCTTTTTGCTCCCCATTTTATAAGTTCCCCCCCTAATGACGCTTTTGTGAGCTTCCCAATTAGTAAGTGGGTTGGTGTCGGAATCTATGTTGTTTAGAAAATATGTGTTAATAGAGTCATGGATATCATCACTTATGATCTGATCTGTCAGTAATGCGGCATTCAGTTTCCAGTTATAGAATTTTTGTTTGTTCGGGGTTAGTTTAAGAGTGATAGCAATGGGGGCATGGTCTGAAATGGTAATAATACCAATTTCCGCCCTTTCCAAGTTAACGAGGTCTCTCTGGGAGACGAAAATTAAATCAATCCTGGAATATTTTTTGTGTGGGGCTGAATAGAAGGTATAGTCTTTCCCTGTTGGGTGCACGGATCTCCATGAGTCCACCAGGGAAATAGAGCTCAGTAGGACCTTGATTCTTTTAAGAATTTTGTAGGCAATGTGAGTATGTCCCGTGGAGGTGTCTTGAAGCGGAGATAAAGGTATGTTGAAGTCCCCTCCCAAAATAGTGCAACCCTCTGCGAACCATTTCAATTAGTTTACAATGACATTGCAAAAGGTGATATGAGCCTTATTCGGAAAATAAACATTCGCCAATGTAACTGGAGAGCCTTCCCAAGTGCCTTTCAGGAAGATATAGCGACCCTCTGGATCAATTAGTTGGTTGGTCAATTCAAATGGTGCGTTTTTGTGTAGTAGAATGGAAACACCTTTAGTCTTCGCATGTGGATTTGTGGCATGAAAAGACTTGGAGTAAAGATTATCAGTAAGCTTGGGTATATTTTGACCCTTAAAGTGTGTTTCTTGTACAAAAACTATAGATGGTTTCGTTTTCTTGATTTCTTTAAGAAATTTGGTTCTTTTCTCGGGGATATTTAGCCCATTAATGTTATGTGAGATTAAAGTTGGGGATTTGCCCAAAAAAGAGTAAGCCATAATGAAGGGGGGAGCAGGGGATAAACCGGAAAGAAAAAAAAAAAGGGGGGGGGGAGATTGGAGGAGAGGGTTAGGGTACGGGTTGCGTGGGGTGTAGTTGAAATAGACGATAGAGGTTAATAGAGGGTTGTAGTATAGTAGGTAGAGAGTGTCTCACAGGAGTCAGGATGTCGATCCACGTCAACAGCTGACGTGGTGTCAATAAAAGGTGTGGCCCGCCAAACACCTATGGCGACTCTTGTGGGGTGAGTGGGAGGCAAACAGGTGGATGCAATGGGGTAGTTTCACTAACAAAACTACCAGGGTATGGAGTGGATGACCCGTGGGGATTCGGTTGATGAATATTTGAAAGGAGTTGCTAGATCTCTTGGACCTTCTTTCGAAGACCAGTGTAGTTTTAGTCAAGATAATACATATATTCACTGTGTGGATAAGGTGGAGTTAATCCACCAGGTTTATGTTCAGGTCCATCCAACAGCGTGATTGCGAAATGCTGGGCCGCTGGAAGGACGTGAACACCAAGGCACAAAAGGTAATGCATAAAATAAGCGAGTAAACAGTTAAACAGATCCTGGAAACAGTTTCAAAAATAGTAAACAAAAAAAACCTTTAGAAAAACTTGAAATTTCTGGTAGTGTAGCCCTCAGAGTAATAATATTATGTGAACTGGGCTTGTAGAGGGAGTATTAGAATATTAGTCGTTCGTCGTTAGTCTCTGAGGTTCGAGGCTAGTGAGGTCTTTGCGCTTGAGATGTGAAACGTTCTCTTCGTTGTCACGAACGATGACATAGTGCTGAAGAGGCAGAACGCAATTTACCTTCGTAGAGTGTGGGCGGTTTCACGAACGTGTGGATATATTTCCGCCCGATTGGGGCCAGGTCGTACGAAGATGAAGCTGAAATCCGGACGGATTATTAGGTACCAACGAACGAAGCAAGATGGAAAGTTTATCTTTAAACAGGGTAGGAATGTAAACGACCAGGGGTTTTAAAAGTGAGCCAGAAACTTGTAAAACACAACAGGGAAAAGAGACCTTATGTTCCACAGTGAGTGATCTTCATTTTGGTGGAAACCTTGGTAACAATAGAAAGGGTGAGGTCAGGATGAACTCGGTGAATGACAGTCGGACTTCTAGAAACAGTCGCATAGTCACTGGTGTATCACAGTCTAGGATTGCTGGCGTATGGGGAACCATGATTGGTTCTATTCACGTTGCTTCTTTTCCTTCCGAGGTTGTAGGGAGATTGCGCAGGTGAAGGGCCTGCTATAGAAGGGCAATTGTTGACCGGAGGGGGCAATTTAGATTCTGCGTACCAATCAGGGAGAGTGACAGGTGCTATCTGTAGGTGTTCACAGAAAGAGAGCAGTTCTTCAGGGATTCTAAGCATGTGCTGTTTGCCATTATAGGAGGCCTGCAATGCAAACGGAAACTTCCATCTGTATGCTATCCCTTTTTCCTTGAGAACTTCTAGCAATGGTCTCAAAGCTCTTCTGTTCCTCAAAGTTATGGGGGAAAGGTCCTGGAAGAGCTGTACAATAACTCCATTGAAGGTTATTTGCTCATTTGCTCTGGCCTTCAGAAGTATTTCCTCTTTCAAAGGGAAATTAGGCAGGCAGCAGATTATGTCCCTTGGTGGATTGTTGTCGGGTGCCTTGGGTCTCAGAGCCCTATGAGCTCTGTCGAACTCTATGGGTGAGTCGTCTGGTCGTTCTATGAGTCTGTTGAAAATGGCTGACAGGGCCGGTTTGATTTGTTCAGGAGTAACAGATTCGGGTACACCTCTCACTCTGATATTATGTCTCCTTCCTCTGTTATCGAGGTCTTCGATCTGTCTATTTACTTCAACCATTTGTTGGGAGTGAGTTGTGGTAATGTCATCTAGTCTCATTAATGCTCTATCTCTCCTCTTGCCCACCCTGTCAGTAACCGCCATTTGTTCGGATAGTCTAAGCAGTTCAGATTTGATGTCTGTGATAGCTGCTGAAAAGGAATTTTTAATGTCTGCGGCTATTTCAGTCATTATTGCATATGTCAGCGGGGGGTCATTGGTGTCAGTACCTCTGAAGGAGTCCTCCGATGCTGGGATGGAAATCTCATCATCCTCCCTATCATCTCTGCCTTCCCCCTCCGCATGTCTGTGCGCCGGCGCCATCTTGGGACTGCAGCTCCCGTCGTTGTATCGGTATTTGCTGAGGTTTGCTGGCGATGGCTTGCTTTTCGGGGTTCCCGATGAGCGGAGGGGACGCATGTGTGTCCCTTTCTTCGAGTGGTTTGGCATTATCGCTCCGGTTAGCGGTCCGTTTTCGGGCCGAATCCCCAGTGTCCACGGAGCTCCTCTATTCAGCGTCCATCCACGCTGCGCGCCAAGCCACGCCCTCCCTCTGTTTCTACGTATGAGCCGTATATAGGTCAAATGTATGTAACTTGGGAATGGACTGCCTGTATTAAACCATATCTTTGTTATATAGTTGAATACTAAAGTCTCACATGATCAAAGTGCTTTCACAATGTTTCTCTAATGTCAGTCTGTTTTCTTATACCATGCACTTTTTACATGTTTTTATCAGTTTATGTGATAGCCCAGAAGAAGGGAGCACCTATTAGCACATGAAATGGGTTGGATCTTCACTTTTTCCACATTTTGTTATACAGTATTACAACCTTCTGCCAAAATGGAATAACTTCATTATGTTCCTCAAAATTCTACAAACAATACTGCATAATGACAACATGAAAGAATTTTGTTTGAAATATTTGCAAATTTATTAAAAATAGAAAAAATCACCTGTACATAAATATTCACAGCCTTTGCCATGACACTCAAAATTGAGCTCAGGTGCATCCTGTTTCCACCTTGAGATGTTTTTACAACTTAATTGGAGTCCACCTGTGGTAAATTGAGTTGACATGATTTGGAAAGGCATACACTTGTCTATATAAGGTCCCACAGTTAGTACATGTCAAACCACAAACTAAACCATGAAGTCAGAGGAATTGTCTGTAGACCTCTGAGACAGGATTGTATCGAGACACAGATCTGGGGAAGGGTACAGAAAAATATCTGCAGCATTGAAGGTCCCAATGAGGCACAGTGGCCTCCATCATTCGTAAATGGAAGAAGTTTGGAACCACCAGGATTCTTCCTAGAGCGAACCAAACTGAGCAATCAGAAGGGTCTTAGTCAGGGAGGTGACCAAGAACTCGATAGTCACTCTGACAGAGCTCCAGCATTTCTCTGTGGAGAGAGGAGACCCTTCCAAAAGAACATCCATTTTGGAATAAGGCTGTAACATAACAAAATGTATAAAAAGTGAAGTGCTGTGAATACTTTCCAGATCCACTGTATGTGTCTGAAAGTCCTTTCCTCCTAAGTGGTTATTTAGTGGACATTAGGATAAAATTAGTGGAGACTAGGGATGAACCGAACACCCCCCGGTTCGGTTCGCACCAGAACTTTGGAACGGACCCCAAATTCGAACAAACTTTAGAACCCCATTGACGTCTATGGGACTCGAACGTTGGAAATTAAAAGTGCTAATTTTAACGGCTAATATGTAAGATACTGTCCTAAAAAGGGTTTGGGGACCTGGCTCCTGCCCCAGGGGACATGGGTCAATGTCTAAATTTTTTTTGAAAATGGCCGTTTTGGCGGGAGCACTGATTTTAATGATGATTAAAGTGAAAAAAAAGTGAAATATTCCTTTAAATAAGGTCCCTGGGGGGTGTCTGTAGTATGCCTGTGAAGTGCCACGTGTTTCCCGTGTTTAGAACAGTCCCTGCACAAAATGACATTAAACAGAAATAACATCATTGAAAACTGCTTGCGGTTTTAATGTTATATCTGGTTCCTGCAATATGGTTGAAAACCATTGAGAAAAATGGCATGGGTAGCCCTCCCTGCCCATTACCAGCCCCTTTGGGTCTTGTACGCATATCAAGGGGAACCCTGTACCCATATTAAGAAAAGGAAATGCGTGTGGCCCCCAGGCCCTATATACTCAGAACAGCAGTATACAGGCGGTGCAAACAAGACAGGGACTGTGTAGGTTTGTTGTGTTAAGTTGAATCTGTTTGTAATTTTCAACTGGTACATTTTTAAAGTGTAGCTTCAGTCAAAAAAACTATTTTTAAGCTTTTTGGAAAACATAGGGAAGGCTTATCACCCCTGTATAATTTGTTCTGTTGACCATCTTTTTTCATCTAACTTGCTGTTGTCTCCTTCCGTTTGCAAGTAGGAGATGTTTGTAAGTTGGATGTTTGAAAGTAGGGGCCTGCCCTATATGCTCTGCAGAAATGGCGGAACAAGGTGTTGGTTTTGCCACAACATTGTAAGCCCTCAAAGTGACTCTTGCTGGGCGCTGGAGCGCCCTGCTGTGAACGATTATATCAAGAATTGTAATTACATGCCATTGTTGAACAGTGGTAGAAAATTTGACCTTTGGTGGTTGTGGTGCTGGTGCCACAACACTATAAGTCCTCACAGTGACTCTGGGTAGGCACAGGAACGGGCCCTCCTGTGAAATATTATATCAAGAATTGTAATTACATGTCCCTGTTAAACAGGGGCAGAAAAATTGGGCCTTAGGCACTGGTGCTGGTGCCACGACACTGCAACCTCTCCCATATACTCTAGTTTTATTGCAGGAATTAGCCCTGCTGCAAAGCATTGCATCAAAAATTGTACTTAAACGCCCCTTTTAAACAGGGGCAGAAAAATTGGGCCTTAGGCACTGGTGCTGGTGCCACGACACTGCAACCTCTCCCATATACTCTAGTTTTATTGCAGGAATTAGCCCTGCTGCAAAGCATTGCATCAAAAATTGTACTTAAACACCCCTGTTAAACAGGGGCAGAAAAATTGGGCTGATGGCATCACCCAGAACGAGAAATGTTCTTCCAACATATCAGCGGAGGAGGAAGAGGATAGACAATCAACATAACAGGACAGTCACTCAGCATCAGCATAGGCAGTCTTGAAGGGATGTGATATTTCAAAAAAAATTATTCGGTTACATCAGCTTCAGGTGCTTGGTAGCTGTGGGTGATCCAAGACTGATTCATCTTGATGAAGGTCAGTCGATCAACTGATTCGGTGGACAGGCGCACCCTGTGATCGGTAATGAAGCCACCAGCAGCACTGAAGGTGTGTTCCGAAAGAACGCTGGATGCAGGACAGGCCAGTAGCTCAATTGCATACTGTGCAAGCTCTGGCCAGTGATCCATCCTCAAGACCCAGTAAGCCAGGGGATTTTCGGTGGGAAAGGTGTCCAAGTCTGACCTTGCCCCTAGGTATTCCTGCACCATGTAAATCAGATGCTGGCGATGGTTGCTGGAACCGATCATACCTTGGGGCTGCGGACTAAAAAATTGTCTGAAAGCATCAGTCAGACGGCCACCTTCTCCACCGCTCCTTCTGACCGATGCCTCAGCAACACGTTGTCCAGGACCAGGAGTTTGTAACCTCCCAGTCTCTGGGAACGCGTTGCACAGACCTTTCTGCAAGGCCTCCCGGAAATGTCTCATCCTCTGCTCCCTCTGCGATGGCAAGATAAGCTCAGCAACCTTACCCTTGTACCGTGGATCAAGGAGAGTGGCCAGCCAGTAATGGTCCCTCTCCTTGATCCGAAGAATACGAGGATCCTTCCGCAGGCTTTGCAGGATCAGGGAGGCCATGCAGCGTAGGTTAGCTGAGGCATTTGGTCCGGAGTCCTCTGGGTCACTAAGGACAACATGATCCGCAGCTACCTCCTCCTAGCCACGTACAAGTCCACGTGTTTCTTGGGACTGTAAATCATCCCTACAAGACTGCTGCTGCTGCTGCTGCTGCTGATACTGAGTGCCAGCCTCCACCTCCTTGCTGACACAATCATCCTCCTCCTCCTCTTCCTCCTCCTCATCCTCTTCCTGTGTGATGGGTGGCACAGCAGGAACACTGTCTGGATAAAGGGGGCCTTGAGAGGCAACAAAGTTTTCCTCTTCCTGCCTCTGTTCTGCCTCAAGTGCCCTGTCCATTATTCCACGCAGCGTATGCTCCAAGAGGTGGACAAGAGGTACAGTGTCACTGATGCATGCACTGTCACTGCTCACCATCCTTGTGGCCTCCTCAAACGGTGACAGGACAGTGCATGCATCCCTGATCATGCCCCACTGGCGTGGTGAGAAAAAAGCGAGCTCCCCTGACCCTGTCCTGGTGCCGTAGTCGCACAGGTACTCATTGATGGCCCTCTGCTGCGCGTGCAGCCGCTGCAGCATGGCCAACATTGAGTTCCACCTGGTGGGCATGTCACATATAAGGCGGTTCTTGGGCAGGTTCAACTCCTTTTGGAGCTCAGCCAGCCAAGCACAGGCATTAAATGATCGTCGGAAATGCACACAGACTTTCCTGGCCTGCTTCAGTACATCCTGTAAGCCGGGGTACCTGCCCAAGAACCGCTGCACCACCAGGTTAAGGACGTGAGCTACACAGGGCACATGGGTCAGTTGTCCCTGTCGGAGGGCGGAGAGGAGGTTGGTGCCATTGTCGCAAACCACCATTCCTGGCTTAAGCTGGCGTGGCGTCAACCACCTCTCGGCCTGCCCCTGCAGAGCTGACAAAACATCCGCCCCAGTGTGGCTCCTGTCCCCCAAACAAACCAGCGCAAGCACGGCATGGCATCGTTTTGCCTGCGTACTTGCGTAGCCCCTGCAACGCCTACGGAGCACCGCTGGTTCTGAGGACAGAGCACTGGAAGAGGCCATGGAGGAAGAAGAAGAGGAGGGGGTGGAGGAGAGAGGTGTGTCACAACCAATAGTAGCATTTTGGAGGCGTGGTGGCGGAACAACCTCCAACACTACTGCACCTTGTCCTGCATCCTTCCCAGCTGCCAGAAGAGTGACCCAATGGGCCGTGAAAGACAGGTAACGTCCCTGTCCATGCCTGCTGGACCATGAGTCAGCGGTAATATGCACCTTACCGCTGACCGCCCTGTCCAGCAAGGCAAGGACATTGCCTCCCACATGCCGTTAGAGAGCCGGAATCGCCTTCCGTGAGAAAAAGTGGCGTTTGGGGACCTGCCACTGAGGAACCGCACATTGTACAAACTCACGGAAAGGGGCCGAGTCTACCAACTGAAAAGGCAGCAGTTGAAGTGCTAGCAATTTAGCCAAGCTAGCATTCAACTGCTGGGCATCAGGATAGCTGGGAGTGAACTTCTTTCGCCGGTCCAGCAGCTGGGGCAGGGACATTTGCCTGCTATAATTGGACGTGGGTGTACCGCTAGCAGAGTTCCCGGAAGCACTTGGCTGTGACACACCTAATTCTACACCTTCATTCCTCTCAGAGCAGGTTTCAGAGAGGACTGAAGGTCTAGTGGGGTTGGAGATGCCAGCTGATGAGGAGCAAGGAGAGGTCCGCTTTGTTCTTTGGTGTGGGTCTTTGAGGTACGCTTGCCAACGAGCTGCATGGCAGGTCAACATATGTCTGGTCAAGCATGTGGTGCCCAAGCGGCTGATGTTTTGGCCACGCGAGATACGCTTGAGACATATGTTGCAAATAGCAGCGGTGCGATCTGATGCACTTGTCTCAAAAAAGGCCCACACCAAAGAACTTTTAGAATAACGTGCAGAGGCAGCGCCCTGCACAGGCGGAGCTCTGCGGTGTGATTCAGTCAGTGTGCTGCCCCTAAGCTGGCCCCCGGAGGGCATCCTGCCTCGTTGGACATGTGCCTCCTCCTCCTCCTCCTCCTCCTCTCTCCTACCAGGCACCCATGTGGAGTCAGTGCCCTCATCATCCCCTCCCTCTTCATCGCTGTAGCAAACCTGGCAGTATGCTGCAGCTTGTGGAACATGACTGCCAGATTGCTGTCCTTCTTGAGCATCCCCTCTCTCTGCGCTCACGCTACTGCCTTCCTCTAGCTGAGTGTCATCATCAGAGCCCACAAAACACTGGGCATCCTCCTGGAGCATGTACCCAACACTGTGCTCAAAGAGTTCAGGAGACTCCTCAGGAGGACGTGGTGGGTCTAGGGAAGGAGTCACTGATGATGACATTGAGAGGAGGGAAGACGATGCGTTGGCAGCTGCTTTGCTAGTACCCTGAGACTGGGTGAGAGAGGATGAGGAGGGTGAAGAGGGCTTGGTCATCCACTCTACCAAGTCGTTGGCATGTTGCGGTTCAACATGTCCAGCTGCCGAAAAGAAGGACAAGCGTGTCCCATGGCCACGTGCTGATGACAATGCACCGCGTCCACGACCAGCACTGTTGTCTCTAGACACAGAGCCTGCTTGCCCTCTTTTATCGGCTCGCGCCTGTCTGCCTCTCCTTGCTGGCCTTCCAGACATGGTAATGGCCTGAAGGGAGTTGGGTAAAACAGCAGTGTAATGGAGTCACACAACACCCACTAAGCCCTGCAGATGGCTCTATTAGAGAACAGCAATAAACGGTAGATACAGGTGTATATTGTGCTGGAGGCACACAACACCCACTAACTCCTGCAGATGCCTTTATTATAGAACACCAGAGGTAAAGGGGTATACTGTAATTGAGTCACACAACACCCACTAAGCCCTGCAGATGCCTCTATTAGAGAACAGCAATAAAGGGTAGATACAGGTGTATATTGTGCTGGAGGCACAAAAAACCCACTAACTCCTGCAGATGCCTTTATTATAGAACACCAGAGATAAAGGGGTATATACAGATGTATACTGTGCTGTGCTGGAGGCACACACAACTTCCAATAACTCCTGCAGATGGCAAGTGGGCTCTCTATGTAGGTGGATATAGCGGTGTGTACTGGGTACAGAGCACGCAGACAGCACTCACAAGCTCCTAACACTACTGACTGCAAGCTCTATTATAAAAGATAGATCACTAGCTATATAGGTGAGGTGAATATAGCGGTGTATACTGTGTTCAGGGCACACAGACAACAACCACTACAGAAGAGCAAGATTGAAAATCGTCCGATAACGATCGGTGTGTACTGTGTTGAAGGTACACAGAACACCCACTAACTGCTTCAGACGCCAACACACTACACTAGGCCGCCGCGCTGGCGGCCTTATATAGTGTTGGGCGTGTACTACACAGCCTGAGCTATGATTGGCCACAGGCATCCTGCCTGTGGCCAATCATGGCTCTCCTCGCTGCTGGCGCTGTGATTGGCCAAGCATGCGGGCTCACAGTTCATGCTTGGCCAATCATGAGCCAGCAATGCACTGCGATGACGCAGTGCATTGTGGGCCGTGAGCGCCACACGAATTTGTCGCGAACGGTCCATAACGTTCGGAATTCACCGAACGGGCGAACAGCCGATGTTCGAGTCGAACGTATGTTCGACTCGAACACGAAGCTCATCCCTAGTGGAGACTGTTTATTCAGAATGCTACATAGGTCATCACTTATAATATATATATAAATAATACTGGCCTAGGGCCAGGGATAACTATGTTTTAGCAGATATTTCTTCAGGAACGGGAGCCATCTGAGATGATGACAAAAATAAAACTTTGTAAGAAACGATTTATGACACAATAAGGGCTTCAGCAGGGGGCACGTCAGAACTCTGCAGACAGACACCTGCTTCCATACAGAGAACAAATATTCTTCTCCGCAGCAAGCTGGCAGGGGACATGCTGTTCTACTGAGGCTGAGGCTGCTTTCTAAAGAGAAGAAACAGTAAGACTATGAAAACATTTTGTTTTGATACTCCTGGAAAATATTAAGCTGGCCTAACTCGAAAGTTCAGTTGCTCTGTGCACGGAGTTCCTTTTAAAGAAGAAAAAGGAATTTGCTGGGAAAATGTAGTCCATCTGAAGTAAAGTCAAAAGGATGGTAACCGGTCATCGACATTGAGTGTGTAGCTAGTTAGAATAGGCAGTGGTAGGAAAATGATTGTCTACTTCTTCAAATAATGCACTCATACACATCCGTCAGGACTGTTTTGGATTAACCACTTGCCGACCAGCGCACGACGATGTACGTCGACAGAATGGCACGGGCAGGCAAATGGCCGTAGCGGCGCGCTCCCGCGCTGGTCGGGACCTCCGTGAGTCCGGTCGCAGGACCCGCAGACTCGATCGCCGCGGGCATTCCCGGGATCGTCTCACGGAGCGGCCGAATGAAGAAATGCCATTGTAAACAACATTTCTCCATTCTGCCTAGCAACTAGTGACGCTGATCTCTGCTCCATGTGATTGGAGCAGAGATCAGTGTTCACTAAATGAAAGCCCAACCCCCCCACAGTTAGTAACACACCCCTAGGAACACTTAACCCCTACACTGCCACCCACTGGTTAACCCCTTTACTGCCAGTGTCATTTACACAGGAATCACTGCATTTATATAGCAGTGATTACTGTATAAATGACAATGGTCCCAAAAATGTGTCAAAAATGTCCGATGGATCCCCCACAATGTTGCAGTCACAATAAAAATCGCTGATCACCGCTATTACTAATAAAAAAAAATAATAAAAAATTATTAATAAAAATGCTATAAAACTCTCCCTATTTTGTAAACGCTATAACTTTTGCGCAAACCAGTCAATAATCGCTTATTGCGATTTTTTTTACCAAAAATATGTAGAAGAATACGTATTGGCCTAAACTGACTGAAAAAAATGTTTTTTTATATATTTTTGGGGGATATTTATTATAACAAAAAGTAAAAAATAATGTGTTTTTTTCAAAATTGTCGCTCTATTTTTGTTTATAGCGCAAAAAATAAAAACCGCAGGGGTGATCAAATACCACCAAAAGAAAGCTCTATTTGTGGGAAAAAAAGGACATCAATATTGTTTGGGAGCCACGTCGCACGACCGCGCAATTGTCAGTTAAAGCGACGCAGTGCCGAATCGCAAAAAGTGGTCTGGTCTTTGACCAGCAAAATGGTCCGGTCTGAAAGTGGTTAAAGTATTGCTGAAGTTTTATAGTTCTATACTGATTTTGAAAGGGGGTGGCATTCTTAAAGTGAATGGGGCCTGCTTTCAGAAATGTAAATAATAGACAAGTATAGGCTTTTTAGCAGCAAGGTAAATAATTCAATGAGAACTATTTACCTACCTTATAATATAATAAAAATACCCTTTCTATACATGCCATCTCATTGAACTATTTACCTTGTTGCTAAAAAAAAAAAAACAGCATTTTGTACTATTTGGGGTGTGCAGCACCAATACCTCTCCATATATGTGCCTTTCCTATCCTGTAACCATGTATAGGATGTTTTTACACTTTCATGCTGCCTTTGGCTGAAGACCAGTTCCAATCACTGTGTACATATTGCACTATGTTCTTATAGGATAGGATGCTTTTGCATTGTTTTGATTTCTCTCTTTCGGGTGTTGCTGGGATAGACAGGGATCTAGCCGGATGACAACACTAACTCTCTATGTATTGTTACGACTGTACTGTATATATTAGATAGATAGTTAGGTGATAGCATTCTTGATTACTTGCTTTAAATATGTACATAACTATTTTTAAAACTTAAATGCCATACGTGCCTAACTATTTTTATGTGATACCAATTCATGTGACACGCCACACATATATTATTCTATTGTTATGTTGTTAACCCTTTCCTGTTCCCCCACCCATCCCAGTTTTGGGACATCCGCTCTCAGGCTTGAGAGCTCAAATAGTTTTATCAAAACAGAGACGTAGTTTCTTGGGCAGGGAGAGGATGTAGCGCTCTGCGGTTTAGTCAGGGAGCTCCTCACCAAATTTCTTGTCAGGAGTAGCTACTGCAGTTAATTGATAGAGATCTATTGATTTCTCCTTAAGTTTGGTCTTGTTGTACTTTCTCGTCTACCACTAGGTGGCTGGGAACTTGGTGGTACTAGATATGAGAAGGGAAACCCAAGGCCAGGATATGGGTATGTGGGGTATCTCAGCCAATGGGCAGGGGTTTTCTTGAATCCTTTGGCCTGCTGGGAGAACCTATATATTCCGATGAGGTCAGGTGACCTATGTTCTGTGTCACTCAGACCGGTGTCTGGGTGGACGTGTATCATATGCCCCAGGCTGCTGGGCCAGAGATTGGGCCTATCTGGGGTGCATTTGGTTGCCAGGCTGTGTGAGGGCCTATCCAGAAGTGACAGGGCAACACAGGGTTGGGACTGCGGCTTGCAGTCCAACTGAAAGTGATGGTTCTGCCGGCCAGAGAACCTGTCGTGGTCAGAGGTAGAAGGAAAGCTGTCACCACTAAGGGACCAACCACCTTTACGAGGGACCACAGTGAGTAACTGAAGCAAGTACTGGAGCAGTATTCTCACCGAACGGGCACAGTGGAGAATCGGGAAACTTCAGGCGGTTATCAAGTCAGGGACCCAACCAACGGAGGTGACGCTTGCAGAGCAGCCTTGTGAGTCAAGCCAGGGACTGAGCCGGTCAGCAGGGGTGAAGCTTAAGAGGTATCTGGAGTGCCAATCTAGAGAGTCAGCAGGGAAGTATGGGTGACGCTTGAGGGAGATACCACATCAAAAGCCTTGAGGCACTCACAGGATTCTGAGTCAGTAAATCAGAGTCCAGTGAGAGACTAGGAGCTCAAGGGGCTGAAGAACTATAAGTAGAAGTTGTAGTGAAGCTGAATGAACTGTTGAACTTTGTGTTAGGAACTGTTACGTACTGTTGCCATAGGAGACAGCAATCCTGCACATGCAGAAGTGGCACCTTGCTGGGACCTTTCCCTGTACGGCTGTCCTCCTATTGGTGTCTCGAAGCCTACTAATTGAAACTGAAACCACTTTTTAGGTTAGGGTGTCCTGGTCCTAACCTTCTTTCCCTTCAAAATACAAAAGGACTGTTAAAAGAAATAAAACCTCTTTTGTAAGTGTCTGGCGCCCAATGACTTTCACCATCTTTACATACATTATTCCTCACAACCCACTACATATGGAAGGGTGTCAGCTGTCTTTGGCCTTGAAGATTTTCATTAGACTGGACAAGGCTGGAGACCTTGCTACATTTAGACAGACGGCCATACTGCACACGCATCTAGTGCTGCAAGTAAAAAGTCAATGCAAGTAGCCTTGACATGTGACAGACAGCCAAACAGCAATTGATGTGCTGCGATCATCATCATGATTATAATGATGATCACAGCACAGTGGGGTGCCTCTTTGTAGGTCCTTTTTAATACTTGTGCTTGGTGAGCAGTATAAATGTGCATATTTACCACCCCCCAATCACTCTCCTGCGCTGCAAAGGCTCTGCCACCATAGTACAAATTATGGTGGTGGTGGCAGGGGTTTTACACACACTCTCCCCTGCTGCAGCCACCGGGAGTGTGTGTAAAGCCCCCTGTATAATGTGTACTATTGTGGCAGTGTCTTTGTAGCATAAGGAGAGTGGTTAGGGGTTGGTAAAAACGAGTATAAGTATAAATAAGATCTAAAAGGAAGCATCCCACTGTGCTGTGATCATCATCATTGCTGTTTGTCTGTCTGTCACACTGACAATCATAAGCGGCTGAGGCATTCCCTGTCCCACAGTCACAAATATACATGCCACTTGTATACGTAGGGCTGCGGAGTAGGGAATGCCTTGGCCGCTTATAAATTGGTGAGGCACTATAATGGGAGCCCTGCCAGGTAGTCAGCATGGGGCCCCATCATTTATAACAGCAGCCCTGGACCAAGGCACTACTGGGTTAGGAATGGAGGACCTGGAGATGCAATGCAGGGTACACTATACTGCTGAGAGAGGAATGAGACCACTGAGACATTTTCAGGGACACTACAATTGTAAACACACTATTGTGTTACATTTTATTGAGAAGCGTGGTAGTCTTATTTTGTGGTGACATGGGGATGGGATACATGGAGCTATCATTTCACAGTGTGCTCCTGGGAAAGGAGCACACTTTTATGGACCTCATGATAATAAGAAAAAAGTGAGAAGGGGGCAGTGATATTTGCCAAGTCACAGTTGAGTTAGGGAACATGGAGATTGCAGTGTGCACTATGCTCCTGAATGGAGTAAGACTGTAAGAGGGACAGTTTCAGTGTCACTATGAAGTTAAAAAAGATGTTAGAAGGGAGACATGGTATTTGCAGAGACCCTGCTGACACGGGTATGAAGGACATGGAATTTTGAGTGCAGTGGATATTTCTCGAAACAATGTGGTGCTCGGCTATATCAATACCCTTCAGATATTACATGTTCCTCCCACATCCCTGTATATTCTGTGCACGCATATGGAGGGAAGGGAAGCTAGAAATAAGAAGCCCTTCCCTGGGGACATTTTTCTTATGGGGGGGTGTCCGATATATCAGCAATTATTCTTTATCAGGGCAGTTAAGTTAATCTGATGATTCTGTGACCTATATTGGTTTTTAAGTAAGCCTTAAAATTAGGATTGTAATGTTATGTAAGTAACATTTTATATACTTCTAATTACTATATGCATGCAAACTTTGTTTACAAAAAATACCAGAAAAGATTCCCAGAGCACTATAAGTTTTCTGATATTGAAGCCTGCCTCTGGATGCAACTTCTGACTAAGCCATTTGAAAAACAAAAAGACGCTGCATCGTGTGTGTAAATTTAAAGTGGAATTCAAGGCTAGAAAATACTTTGCTTAAAACTGTTTGCACCCCCTCCTAACTCCTATACTAATTACCCTTTAGAAAGAAGATGCTTACATTTACCTATTCTCAGGGAGCTCCAGTCACATAATCTCTCCAGTGGTCCGGTGGAATGCCTGGACAGTGATGTCACATAAAGGTTTTCTATTGGGCATCTGTTGTTGGCTGTCCCTCCTCTCCCCGAAGCTTGCTGCTAGGTGCCAATCACATGACCAGACCAGAGCACCCTGAGAATAGCCAAGTATACGCATCTTCCTTCTACAGGAACATATTCTTTACGCTTCGTCTTCAACATCTCATAGAGAGACAGAGATAAATGGTTTGCTTACCGAAAAGTTACATGTTACACCCTAAATAATGTAACATGCAATATGTTGCAAAAGGTAGATTTATCCTTTAAATAGTATGCTTCCTGTGTATGAATATGGTACAGTAGCATTGCATGCTAGGTACAATAATTCTAAGTATCTTTTTTTTACTCTGTATGCTGCACAGTAGCACTTCTCTTGTTCTGTATGCTTGGTGTAATTCTCAGTGTCTACACTTATGCCTTGTACACACGGTCGGAAATTCCGATGGAAAATGTCCGATCGAACCATGTTGTCCGAAAATCCGACTGTGTGTGGGCTCCATCTGACTTTTTCCATCGAAATGTCCGACCAACAAAGTTTGAGAGCTGGATCTAAAATTTTCCGACAACATGATCCGATTGCGTCAGTTGCAAACGTCTGTAGCCTAGTCCGATGGACAAAGTGCCACGCATGCTCAGAATAAATTCTGAGACGTAAGCGCTCGGTCAGGTAAAACTAGCGTTCGTAATGGATATACCGGTAGCACATTCGTCACGCAATGTTAAAAATTGTTTAATGCAGCGCATTCTCTTTTTCTTTATAATGCTAGAAGAATTAAGTTTTTTTGCTGCTCATATTCACACACACTTCTCCAAAACGTATTTCTTTATTCTTTTGGCTGATTTCATGAATAGAATTTTATTTGTCAGATCTCCCGAATCATTTTTTTTTTTTTTTGTTTAAATTTTGTGGTTGCTTTTTTAATCAAGATCTCCTTTTTTGACATTTTGCTCATCTTTGTAATTTTTTTGGTGTGTTTTGTGTGTCAACCTACCACAACACCATTATTATCTTTTTATTTTATTGTTTTATTTTTTAATCTCTAGGAGGTTGTTTGGTGTTGCTACCCCTTGTTAATTTGACTTTGTATTTTTGAAATGTACCTGCCTACTCACAAATAAACTGTCCTATTTGAAGTAAAACACATAGACAAGTATTTCTTGAACCAAAATAAAACCTTTATTAGGTGTCATAAACAAATAAAGAGGGAGACAACGCTGGAGAAACTGGTCAATATGGCGAAGCCTTTGGCCCCCAGGGCATGCATCAATTATTTAAATGCAAAATTGGTGGCCTGAGGAGTCCATATCTAAAGGAAGAACAGTCTGGTTCCAGAAGTCCAAGAGATCAGGAAGAGCAGATATCTATGTTCCCAGGTTGTGGTCATACAAGAGCCTGCATCTTCTGTCAGACCAGACTGAACCCAGGCCATCGCTCTCTGGTCTTCCTTAGGCACTTCCCTCCAGGCTTCCTTCCAGGCTGTGGCTCTGCTCTTGTGGTTGTGGCAGGAGGTGGAGGACTAGGAGGGTGATGGTCGACCTCCCGGGTGCCACTTGCCACAGCCTCCTCCAGACTGCCACTTGCCACAGCCTCCTCCTGGCTGAGGTCTTCCTGTGTATAAAAATGGGGCATAGTTTTAGTTTTTTGGTCATCAATCACACAATTTTCAGCTCATGTCTGTTGCAAATTGAATGTTAATAAATAGAATAGACTATCATTCTGACCCCAGCATTTTTCATTCTTGTCCCAATCATTTTTGGTCACTACTGTCTATTGATATGTAAACCACTTTGTTAAATCACAACTTACTGATCAATAATAACATCTAGTTAACATCATTAAATGTACGACAATAAATAACAATGCTATACCTGTCTCAAGCTGGGCTCCACCACATGCTGCTGTCTGGAAGGACCAGGTTGGACATTGGAAGCTTCAGCTGGGGGTGAAGGAAGCCTTGAAGGAAGACTGTAGAGTACTGGCCTGGGTTCCCTCTGGTCTGCCAGAAAATGCAGCCTGTCATAGTACAACATCCTGGGAACATAAATGTCCTCTGGATCTCCTGATCTCATGGACTTCTGGACCTTCTTGCGCACCATCAGATATGTACTCCTCACTCAGAGCACCAATTTTGGCCACAACATAGGTCATGTCTGCCATGGGGACCATGATCTTCACCAAAGAAAGTTTCTCCAGTGCTCCCTTCCTCTTTCTTAGGTCCTTAAGAAAAGGGTTGTTCATCTGCCACAGGCAGGGCAGCTCCCTGAGCATATCAATGACTAGCCCCAGAAAATGTGGTTCCTTGAAGGGATCTATATTCTCTGCAAGACACAACACAAGACAAACCCTAATGTCAGGCTAAACTCTCCTAATCTTGTCCCAATATAAGCCTCAATCTAGAAGCAGTATAGGCTAGTGATGTACCAAGTTAAAATTTTACATTTGTTCTAACGATCAGTGCTTCAGCTCCTTCCTCCGCTCGCAGATCGTACGTACAACACACGCGTGTTGTGTTTTATATACAGTGAGCATGCGTAAAACTCTGCTCGCCCCAGATGTTCTTTCTAGTCTATTGCCCGCCCCTTCTCTTTCGGCGCAATGGGGAGAGCAAATGGTGGAGACACAGCAGGTGCGCACTAAGTATACCAGTAATGAGGAGGGGCAGGACGAGGAAAGCCTGGAGACAGAATTGTCCTGATCCTGGAGGAGAAGATTTAAGGCCTCAAATATGTCTTTTGGAGAGATGTTGGAGATGGTGGACATATTGAAGAGGAATGACTATGATAGGAATTATGAACCTGACCCAAACCCAAATGTCAGAAAGGCCAAGATCATGACTAAAGTTGTGAAGAGTCTTCAGAAGAATTTTGGGGTACAAAGATCCATGGAGCAACTGAGGAAACGCTGGTCAGACCTGAAACTGAGGGAACACGATCAGTACAGAAGGATCAAGCGAGTTCTTCAAAAAAGTAAGTAGTTGTCGTATGTTCATATTATTATTATTATTGCTTGCATACTGCTTCATGTGCTTTGATTTAATGTTGTACAGTTTAAAATGGGCACTTTCATGTTCATGGGTTAAATCGTTTGTAATAAACATCATTCGTTGGCCCACTCCAAAGACGATGTTTTGGCAAGTTGCACTTAACTACATTTGTTCAGGCCTATCTATTTCTAGTCAAAGGAAGTTTGTTGTCTAGATGGCTTTGTAATAGAATGAAATGCAAACTTGATTCAGTGTAAAGTTGAGGACACTCAGCAGCTGTTTACACATCTGGACTCAGGAGCACTAGTGTGGGACACCAGAACACCCTTTTTATTAGGGTGTCCCACACATGTGCTCCAGTGGATACAATAGGGGTGTCTCCATCTGTCAAACTTTTGCTAAACAGGTAAGTACTCCAGCTTTAGAACGTGTCATAAATAACGTTTTCAGCTTTGAACTCTGCCATTGGAGAGATAATGGGGTGCAATGGCAATTTATACAATCTCAAGAAAAACATCAATGATGTTCAACAAAAAATGAAGAACATCATTGATGTTTTAGGGAGAATCTGAAACACCCAAAACTAGCTAGCATCCATTTTCATTTTTAAAAACCATATTTTATATTTTGACAAAAGCCAAATTTGGAAGATGCACACAGTGTGTCAACATGTGCTATCTCCCATCATGGGGGATCAATGTACATGTTTTGTGGGTGCAACCCCTTCCTTGCTACTAAAGTGGCTGAGATGAAGGGGTTGCACCCCCAAAACATGTACATTGATCCCCCATGATGGGAGATAGCACATGTTAACATTAGGCATGGGATCAGGAGGAAAATGCCCAGTTTGATTCACAATTTGTGTGCATCTTCCAAATTTGGCTTTTACAGGTCATGTGATGAAGGCAATATCAACACAGTTTGTACATACTCATGTCTGATATTGTCTTCATTTTTCAGAGTTGAACTTTGTAAGTTCCTGTGTTCTGTATGTTATGCTTTGATACATGCCTGTTTACACAAAATGGCAAGTTATATTAATGTTACCAAAAATAATGTTATATACACCAAATATGTTGGTTTGTTGTAAAAACCCTTTTTATAAACGCACATGTGAATGTGCTTTGAGTAAAAAAATGAATTATCAACAATGTGTGGCTTCCTTTTTCAATGCGCAAAAGCAGTATTTGTAGTAAAGTTGTTGTTTTTTGCGACAATGGGTGTTATTTACTAAAGACAACTCCACTTTGCACTCCAAGTGCAGTTTGAGGTGCACTTTTGCAGTGCACTTGTAGTTCATAGTGGATTTGCCTTTAGTAAATAACACCCACAGTGCTTTTTAATTTTCCCCAATCACGCCATTTTCATGACTCCACACATTTCTGTCATGGTGCTGAAAATTAGCAATATTTTTGTCAGTAATGTACTACATACATTAACAACAAAAACAAGGCGTGTGTGTAGCAAGATAATAATAATATTATAAGGAGGGGGAGTTAAAATTCGCCACTCCAGAAATCGCCGAGAATTTTCATTCATACTATAGTACCCTTTATAAACTGGGAACAATTAGTAGTAAAGGAGGAAAAAGGAAGGAAGCGATTAGGGAATATCTCAGGAAGCTCGATTTCTCAAGAGAAGGGAGAGAGGAGATGGAGGCCCTAGAGGCCCCCATCTCAAATGGGGAAGTTGACAGAGCAATAAAGGAAATGCCACTTGGGAGTAGCCCTGGCCCAGATGGGTTTTCTAGTAGGTACTATAAAGCCGCGTACACACGGGCAGACTGTATGGCCAACTTAGTCCGTCAGACAATCCGACGGACAGTCCGTCCTACTTTCGAATGAACGGACTTGACCACACACGGATGCACAAACAGTCCGTCGAAAGTTTGCGCCATGACGTGTACAGCACGTACGACGGGACTAGAAATAGGAAGTCCAATACACAGCAATGCAACCTTTCGCCGTGTAAATCCTTTCTGAGCATACCAAAGTACGACGGACAATATTACGGAAATTCCGAAATACTTAGTCCGCCAGAACTGCACGCTGAAAAAGTCCGCTGAAGCCCACACACGAGCGGACTGTCTGCTGAAATGTGTTTCGACAGACTAAGTTGGCCAGACAGTCCGCCCGTGTGTACGCGGCTTAAGAGATACAAGACCCTGTTGGTACCAAAACTATGTGAGTATTTTAACGCAGTAGGTGAGGGTCTACCGTTCCGTAAAGAAGCACTTTTGGCATACATCTCCCTAATTTTGAAGGAGGGTAAGGATCCAGTTGCGTTGGAGAGTTATCGTCCGATATCGCTACTGAACGTAGACATAAAAATATATACGCAAAAATAATAGCTGATAGGTTAAAGGTTCTTCTACCTGCATGGGTCCACGCCGATCAGGCGGGATTTGTGCAGGGATGGGAGGGAAGGGACAACTCTGTGAAATCCATCATCCTGATCCATAAGGTAAATAAAGAGAAGATCCCAACAGTACTGATGTCAATTGACGCCGAAAAGGCCTTTGACAGATTAGACTGGGAGTTTATGTACGAGACCCTAAGTTATAAGGGGGTAGGGGACAGAATGATGAGATGGATTAAGGCGTTATATACTCATCCAACTGCCAGAATAAGAGTTAACGGATCCCTGTCTCGCCCCCTGGAGTTGTTCAACGGGACGAGACAGGGATGCCCCCTCTCACCGCTGCTATTTGTTTTGAGCCTTGAACCCCTTTTGGTGGCAATACGCAGGAATCAGGATATCCAAGGTATTAGGGTGGGTGGGATAAAGTATAAATTATCGGCATTTGCAGATGATGTATTATTATATATAACTAACCCAAGAACATCGATCCCCCCGATCCTGAAGGAGCTGGAGTATTATGGAAGATTATCAAATTTCTAAATAAATCTCACGAAGACAGAGATCTTAAACTTGAATCTACCCGAGGTAGAACAGAGTATCCTCACATCAAGCTTACCTTTTAAATGGTGTAAGGGAGAATTGAATTATTTAGGGATAAAATTGACCCCACAAAGACAAGGCCTTTACGAGGCAAATTATATCCCGCTCCTAAACAAAATAAAAAAAATAATGAATAATATGAGGTATAAAGCAGTATCCTGGATGGGTAGAGTAAATGTAATAAAAATGATCATTCTCCCTATTATTAATTATACATTTCAAATGATTCCTGTTCCGGTCCCAATGTGTTTCTTTAGGAAATTAAAAACATTAATGATGACTTTCATATGGCCCCTGAAACGAGCACGTATACCATACAAAGTTTTAGTAAAGGGAAAAGATAAGGGGGGAGTAGCATTACCAGAAGTTAAGAAATACTATGAGGCAATAATAATAGCTAGAGTAGCAGACTGGACATATAATCAGAAGGAAAAGGGTTGAGTAAACCTGGAAATGAGACTGAGTGGAGTGCCGCTAGAAAAAATGGTATGGATACCAGCTGAGCAGCGAAACTTAGGAGAAAACACAAGTAATTTAATGAGACACACGTTAAGAGTATGGGATAGCATCAATAGGGCACATAACTGGACCCACAATTCACCTTTAACCACTTTCAGACCGGACCATTTTGCTGGTAAATGACCAGAGGTCTTTTTACACTTTGGCACTGCGCTGCTTTAACTGGTAATTGCGCGGTCATGCAATGTTGTACCCAAACAAAATTTGCGTCCTTTTCTTCCCACAAATAGAGCTTTCTTTTGATGGTATTTGATTGCCTCTGCGATTTTTATTTTTTGCGATATAAACGTAAAAAGACCGCAAATTTTGAAAAAAAATGATATTTTCTACTTTTTGTTATTAGAAAAATCCAATAAACTCAATTTTAGTCATACATTTAGGCCAAAATGTATTCAGCCACATGTCTTTGGTAAAAAAAAAGTCAATAATTGTATATTTATTGGTTTGCGCAAAAGTTGTCACATCTACAAACTAAGGTACGTTTTCTGGAATTTACGCAGCTTTTAGTTTACGACTGCCTATCTCATTTCTTGAGGTGCTAAAATGGCAGGGCAGTACAAAACCCCCCCAAATGACCCCATTTTGGAAAGTAGACCCCCTAAGGAAATTGATAAGAGGCATGTTGAGCCCATTGAATATTTTATTTTTTTGCCTCAAGCGATTGAATAATGACAAAAAAAAAATTATTATTTTTATTTTACACAAAGTTGTCACTAAATGATATATTGCTCACACATGCTATGGGCGTATGTGAAATGACACCCCAAAATAAATTCTGCTGCTTCTCCTGAGTACGGGGATACCACATATGTGGGACTTTTTGGGAGCCTAGCCGCGTACGGGGCCCCGAAAACCAAGCACCGCCTTCAGGCTTTCTAAGGGCGTAAATTTTTGAGTTCACTTCTCACTACCTATTACAGTTTTGAAGGCCATAAAATGCCAAGATGGCACAAAACCCCCACAAATGACCCCATTTTAGAAAGTAGACACCCCAAGCTATTTGCTGAGAGGCATGTTGAGTTCATGGAATATTTTATATTTTGCCACAAGTTGCGGGAAAATTACAAACTTTTTTTTTTTTTTTTTTTTTTTTTCACAAAGTTGTCACTAAATGATATATTGCTCACACATGCCATGGGCATATGTGAAATGACACCCCAAAATAAATTCTGCTGCTTCTCCTGAGTACGGGGATACCACATATGTGGGACTTTTTGGGAGCCTAGCCGCGTACGGGGCCCCGAAAACCAAGCACCGCCTTCAGGCTTTCTAAGGGCGTAAATTTTTGAGTTCACTTCTCACTACCTATTACAGTTTTGAAGGCCATAAAATGCCAAGATGGCACAAAACCCCCACAAATGACCCCATTTTAGAAAGTAGACACCCCAAGCTATTTGCTGAGAGGCATGTTGAGTCCATGGAATATTTTATATTTTGCCACAAGTTGCGGGAAAATTACAAACATTTTTTTTTTTTTTTTTTTTTCACAAAGTTGTCACTAAATGATATATTGCTCACGCATGCCATGGGCATATGTGAAATGACACCCCAAAATAAATTCTGCTGCTTCTCCTGAGTACGGGGATACCACATATGTGGGACTTTTTGGGAGCCTAGCCGCGTACGGGGCCCCGAAAACCAAGCACCGCCTTCAGGCTTTCTAAGGGCGTTACAGTTTTGAAGGCCATAAAATGCCAAGATGGCACAAACCCCCCCCAAATGACCCCATTTTGGAAAGTAGACACCCCTAAATTTAGGGGTACACTAGTGAGACTAGGTAATAAATGGCGGGTGCCCTGAAACTATAAAAAAATAACTAACCAACCAGCGTCACCTGTAACAGTTATATGGTGATCACTGGTGAAAGGGTTAACTAGGGGGCAATCAGGGGGCTTTATGCGGTAGTATATGGGGGTCCCTGGCGCTATAAAAAGCTGCAGCGAACCTAAATACCTACCTGCCTAACTAGCGTCACCTGTGACACTAATACAGCGATCAGAAAAACGATCGCTTATTAGGCTGGGTTCACACTGGAGCGATGCGGGAACGCCACGAATGCGCGGCGGGTTCCCGCATCGCATGCCTCCCGGCGGCAGTTCACACTGCCCTATGCGAACTGCTGGGAGTGTCAGTGAAATGTTACTGACACCCCCAGATCAGTTCGCATATCGCAGTGCGATCTGCAAACTCGGATCGCATGGTGTGAACACCCATGCGATCCGATTCTGCTGCGGGCCAAAAAAAGGGTCCCGTGCGAATTTGCGGCGGGTGTGGCGGGTGCGGCGGGTGCGGCGAATGGCTGAACTCGAATCGCACAGAGATCGGATGTGATTTGCACTGCAGTGCGGTGCGAATCACATCCGTTCTCAAACCGCTGCAATGTGAACCCAGCCTTAGTGACACTGGCGACGGGGGGTGATCACGGGGTTAAACCTTTATTGGGGGGGTTAGGGGGGTACCTTAGAACTAAAGGGGGCTAACCCTAACTGCCCTAACAGTTATTAGTCACAAATGACACCCGCCGGGTGATCAGGGGGTTAAACCTTTATTAGGTAATAAATGGCGGGTGCCCTGAAACTATAAAAAAATAACTAACCAACCAGCGTCACCTGTAACAGTTATATGGTGATCACAGGTGAAAGGGTTAACTAGGGGGCAATCAGGGGGCTTTATGCGGTAGTATATGGGGGTCCCTGGCGCTATAAAAAGCTGCGGCGAACCTAAATACCTACCTGCCTAACTAGCGTCACCTGTGACACTAATACGGCGATCAGAAAAATGATCGCTTATTAGGCTGGGTTCACACTGGAGCGATGCGGAAACGCCGCGAATCCGCGGCGGGTTCCCGCATCGCATGCCTCCCGGCGGCAGTTCACACTGCCCTATGCGGACTGCTGGGAGTGTCAGTGAAATGTTACTGACACCCCCAGATCAGTTCGCATATCGCAGTGCGATCTGCAAACTCGGATCGCATGGTGTGAACACCCATGCGATCCGATTCTGCTGCGGGCCAAAAAAAGGGTCCCGTGCGAATTTGCGGCGGGTGCGGCGGGTGCGGCGAATGGCTGAACTCGAATCGCACAGAGATCGGATGTGATTTGCACTGCAGTGCGGTGCGAATCACATTCGTTCTCATAAACCGCTGCAATGTGAACCCAGCCTTAGTGACACTGGCGACGGGGGGTGATCACGGGGTTAAACCTTTATTGGGGGGGGTTAGGGGGGCACATTAGAACTAAAGGGGGCTAACTCTAACTGCCCTAACAGTTATTACAGTCACAAATGACACCAATGCAAAAAAAAAAAAAAAAATGACATTGGTGTCACTGTGACTGGGGGGCAGGGGTAATTGGGGGGGGTGATCGGGGGGTAAAGGGGGGGTGTGAGTGTGCCTGGCATGTTCTACTGTCTGTGTAGAGTGTTGGTGCAACTTACTGATCCGCTCTCCTCCGTGTCGGAACGAAAAATACCGACACGGAGGAGAGAATACATCACTTCCTCTCCTGTGTTTACATTACAGGAGAGGAAGTGATGTCACCGGGGATTTCCATTCGTCGAGAGCGATCGCGAGGGGGTGGCCATGAATGAATGGCCGCCCCCTCATCCCGGATCGCTCTCGAAGGAATGCCGACCGCCGCAGGCACCGGGGGGGGGCCCGATCGGGCCCCCCACCCGCGGGCAGGCAGGGACTTATATATACGCCCATATGCCTGCCCGTGCCATTCTGCCGACGTATATCGTCGTGCGGCGGTCGGCAAGTGGTTAATGTCACTTTTGGACACAGATTATTTTTTACCAGGGAAAGAGGAGCGATTATATTTTAGTAGATGGGCAAGTAAAGAGGAAATAAAATTAGGAGAAATCATCAAAGGGAATAGGTTATATACATATAGGGAACTCACACAAGAATGGGGACACAAACCGTTAAATGGAGGCACGCCCAAATTTTACACTTTGCACAAAGTTTACCACGTCCGCTACGGGGATTAGAGTTTTTGAGACCTTTGGAGAATTTACTGAAGGATAACAAGTGTTTAGTCCAAAAAGTATCAAAAATCTATAAAATATTAAGACAGGAAACGGATTTAGAATTTCCGAGATTTTTAGGGAAATGGGAAGAAGATTTAGGTGCACTAAGGAATGAGGAACACAGGATAAAAATATGTAAACTGACTCACTCAGTATCAAGAGAAGTCTGTATGATAGAGATGTCTTATAAATTACTATCAAGATGGTATATAACCCCCCAAAGTATGCAGAGGTTTACAGGGGCACAGCAGGCACTGTGTTGGAGGGAGTGTTCGGAAGAGGGCTCCCTCTCACATATTTGGTGGAGTTGCCCCAAAATAACTCTGTTTTGGGATAAAATTGTAGAAATCATAAACTTGGTGACACAAAAGAAACTTAAGAAAAACCCCTGGACATGCCTTTTTCACGACGCCGAATCAGGAGTAACACAATATAGAAACACAATAGTCCCCCATCTCCTAAATGCTGCTAAAGTACTGATTCCTCGCTATTGGAAATCCAAACAAATCCCAAGAATTACGGAATGGGTACAAAGGGTGGAGCAAACGAGGATAATGGAGGAATCAATACATAAATTACAAGATATAGAGGAAGAAAATCATGGGGAGTAGCAACAATGGCTGGCATTTCTGGAGAGGGAGGACTGTCGTGAAATAATTGAGGGATAAGGGGACAGAGAGGGAGAGGACATTGGGTATGAAGTGAGGGGGACAGACCCCCCCACTCAATATAAAAGAAAGATTTATACTGGACAGGTTTTTTTTTTTTTTTTTTTTTTTTTTGGGAAGGGGAGGGTTAAAGAAATTAGGGAGTATAAGTAATTTCTTGTAATGTATTTATATGTGCTCAAATGTAAAACCGTTTATTAAAGGTAATGAAAAGAAAAACTAAAATTTGCCATAATGATGTCAAAAGGAGTAAGCGGAGAAATGAACATTGAGTTGATTACACTCCGCGAGGATAAAGTAACAGACTGAGATGGCAAGACAAAAAAAAAAAAAAAAAGAAGATAATAATATTATCTGAAGAAGAGACTGTCACCTCGACTCGCACAGAAATTGGGTTTGCACTGTTGAAGAAAAAGGCAAAAAAACAAAAAAAAAAAGCTAGGAGATACCTAAAACAAACCCAAGCAGTAAATGAAAACAAAGATTATTGCAGTTTGAAAGAAAAATGTATTTAAAAAATGCCTCTCGGATATTGTCTGGTAAATCAATGGCCCCCTACCTACAAAGTATTCCATATATCTTGTTCTGACCTTGCGGGCGCTTTGGGTGGGCAAGCCAGGACAGCCAGCTTCAAGGACTGTCAGGTTGGCATGTTCAGGTAAGTCTGCGTCAGGCCCAACTGAGGCCACATAGTTTGGTGAGTGTTTCTTCAAAAAATTGTGCAGAATGCAGCACGAAAGCACAATTTGATTGAGTTTATATTCCGCCATGTGGATTGGAGTCAAAAATAGGCTGAACCAGCTGGCCATTATCCCGAAAGTGTTCTCCACCACTCTTCTGGCTCTGGCCAGCTGGAAATTAAAGACCCTCTGGTCCGGGGTGAGGGTCCTCATCAGGAAAGGCCGCATCAGATGGTTTGCCAGTGAAAACGCCTCATCCGCAACAAAGATGAAGGGGAGTCCTTCCACATTCTCCTCTGGAGGTGGCAAGCCCAGACTGCCACTCTGGAGACACCACTAGAACTCCGTCTACGCGACCACTCCACCATCTGACATCCGGCCATTTTTCCCCACATCCACATGCAGGAAGTCATGTGTCGCTGACACCACCGCCAACATCATGATACTATTATACCCCTTGTAATTATAATAGTAGGACCCAGAGTTGAGGGGTGGGATGATGCGGACGTGTTTCCCATCAATTGCACCTCCACAATTGGGAAATTCCAACGGGTGGCAAAGTGGAAGGTCACAGTCTGCCATTTCTGTGGCGTTGGAGTCAAACAAGAAAAAATAAATAGTAATTTTGCACATCAACATTGCAAGTAGATTAGACACAAACATTTTTGGCCAAGATCAGTATAACATTTTTGGAAATGAGTATTTAAATCCAAAAGTATAAGGTCCCCTTTTCAGATTCCTCACCCCCCCCCCCCCCCATCTGATGGCCCATTGCAAAAAATTAGGGGGGGGGGTGTTTTGGACAGGTAACCCTCTCCACTTCATTGAGAGCTGAATGCATAAAGTGTGATACTTTGGCCAACCCCTCCTTACTTACACTATTGGCAGCTCACCAGACAGTGTCATAATACCAAAAAAATGTAATAATGAACAAATGGAAGCACATTTTTACATTCTGCTATTACCTATCAAGATAATAATAGGAGAAAGAAACTTAAAACAGTAGCATTTGAAAGTATTGAGGCAGGCCCTGCTTTGCTGAATTAATCCATAAATCTGACCACAAAAGAGGTAGGTATAGTGGGTATTGGGTTTTGCAAAGTTAGCAGATAGAGGATTGCTATCAGCTGACCTAGCAGTTGGGGGAAGGGGGTTCCTAATGAGTTTGGCCCACCAAAAAAATCTCTGGCACTCTGCATGGATTTAAGCACACACATAACATTTGTACACATTTTAGGGGGTGTTTAGGGGAAAGCAATAATATGGAGCTGACAAAATACATTGCTAAGTGACTAGAGGTGTTTGGGCCCAGAAGAGCATGCTGGGGAGGTTAGTGAAGGAAAATATGTATGAAGGATAAAAAAGGAACTTTAAAAGCTTTCAGCATGCATGAGGACAAAGGACACAGCATATCAATTACAGCATATTGCAATCATGGTAATTAGGGAATGATAAAAGAAATACAATACATTAGAAAACCTTAAATACATAGAATGTGATGTTAAAGGAGAAATCTTACCTTATACCGTACCGTACCAATGTACGTCGGCAGAATGGCACGGGTACAGGTACGTCCAATCTTCAATGCCGCCCTGCCATCGCGAGCGCGCCGCCAGCGGCGCGCTTGCATGCCGGTCGGGACCCCCGTGAGTCCAGTCACGGGTTCCGCGGACTCGATCGCCACAGGGATACCCACGATCGTCTCACGGGACAGCTGAATGGAGAAATGCCGTTGTAAACAGAATTTCTCCATTCTGCCTAGCAACTAGTGACGCTGATCTCTGTTCCATGTGATTGGAGCAGAGATCAGTGTTCACTAAATGAAAGCCCAACCCCCCACAGTTAGTAACACAACCCTAGGAACACTTAACCCCTACACTGCCACCCACTGGTTAACCCCTTCACTACCAGTGTCATTTACACAGAAATCACTGCATTTATATAGCAGTGATTGCTGTATAACTGACAATGGTCCCAAAAATGTGTCAAAAATGTCCGATGTGTCCGCCATAATGTCGCAGTCACAATAAAAATTGTTGATCACCACCATTACTAGTAAAAAAAAAAAATAATAAAAAATTATTAATAAAAATGCCATAAAACTATCCCTATTTTGTAAACGTTATAACTTTTGCGCAAACCAATCAATAATCGCTTATTGCGATTTTTTTTACCAAAAATATGTAGAAGAATGTGTATCGGCCTAAACTGAGGGAAAACATTTTTTTATATATATTTTTGGGGGATATTTATTATAACAAAAAGTAAAAAATAATGCGTTTTTTTCAAAATTGTCACTCTATTTTTGTTTATAGCGCAAAAAATAAAAACCGCAGGGGTGATCAAATACCACCAAAAGAAAGCTCTATTTGTGGGAAAAAAAGGACGTCAATTTTGTTTGGGAGCCATATCGCACGACCACGCAATTGTCAGTTAAAGCGATGCAGTGCCAAATAAAAAGTGGTCTGGTCTTTGACCAGCAAAATGTTCCGGTCTGTAAGTGGTTAATATAGTCCTTCTGTAGGACCTGTATGATGGCAGAACAGGTCTCTGGAATAATGATCCCCAGAGCCTGGGGGGAGATGCCTGTGGAGAACTTGAGGTCCTGAAGGCTTCTCCCTGTCGCCAAGTAGCACAACGTGGTGATGAGCCTCTGCTCCGGAGTGATGG
Source organism: Lithobates pipiens (assembly GCF_037356315.1). Classification (NCBI taxonomy): domain Eukaryota; kingdom Metazoa; phylum Chordata; class Amphibia; order Anura; family Ranidae; genus Lithobates; species Lithobates pipiens. The sequence continues at coordinate 265,759,531 of NW_027507784.1, read as the reverse complement.
CTTGCCGCATGCAGGTATCCTGCCTGCTGATATAAGGGGAAAGCAAAGCCAACAGACGTTAAAAAACGTGGTCCGTCACCGAGAGATAATTCCTGAAATCATCAGGATTATTCTCCCGGATCTCACGAAGCAAAGGCATGTGCGAGAATTGGTCACGCTGGAGCAACCAATTCGTGCTCCATGAACTCCTCCTTGCCCTGTTCATGGACTGGGCTTGTGTCAAAGCGAAAAGCCCAACACCAAGCCCCTGCACAGCACAAACTCTGTGACGAGTACGTACACGAAACATGGCTTCAAAACGGTCGGCTGGTCAGAACGGACTAACAGAAAGCACCAATAAACAGCAAGGCCTGAAAGAATGAACTGAAAACCAGAAACGAGCGGACAATAAGCACTGAAAATCAAAGCGTACTATATCAAGATATAGGCCGCAATGACAAACAAATGCAAATTGACTACATGCACTGATAAGCAGATATGCACCCACAAGCACAAACTGTAGAGCAGTAACGATCTGAAGCACAAGTCTGAAAAGCGCAAATCGTCTCCAACCAAACTTCTACTAACATGCGATAAACACGAGATCAGCAGAAGGAGCCCAAAGGATGCCGCACATGGTACTGAACTTCCCTTTTATAGTCCCGTCGTACACGGTTTACGTCACTGCATTCTTGACGACTAAAAAATCCGACAACTTTGTCTGATCGTGTGTGTAGGCAACACCAGTTTCAGACAAAATCCGTCGGAAATTATCTGACGGATTTGGTGATCGGAATGTCCGACCGTGTGTACAGGGGCTTACTCTGTCTGTATGGATAAACATTTTCTCCATTTTCAATAATTGAAGCACTGGAGAACATCTACTTTGTGTTTAATCTGTGTGTATGTATGAATGCTGCACACTACCAGTTCTCATATTCTGTGTGCTGGGTGTAATTCTCAGCATCTGTTTTTATTCTGTATGCTTATACATCATCTTGTATAAGTTTTCTGTTCTGTATGCTAAGTATGTCCCTGTAAACGTGTTGACAACTCTGCGTGCTACACGCATACACTTTTTTGTTGCTGTTTAATGAATGGACACACTTCAGCTAAGAGATAACCTTGGTTTTTACTCCCAGACGTGTGTCCAGTGCCACAGAGAGTGACCCCAGAAGTGCCTAAGGGATCAGCATGCAGCTCAGCTGGACTGGGGTTGCTCAGGCAACAACAGAAGTTAAACATGAAGATGACCTGGGGGATACAGATAATCAGACAGCATTCTGACTGTGATTGACAATAAAAGATAGGTTCAGCAATATTTATTCTTATACTAACTCAGACAATTTTTTCTTAATGGTGATTGGAATAAAGTGATTGTAACACTTTTTGTCAATTCAAATGCTGGGGCATTTTCCTGACACTCATTAGAACCGAAGAAGTGGCTTGAAAAAGTGTAAAATGTTTTCAACATTACAAAACAAGTCCAGTGAAATATGCTGGGGGAGTCTATACTAGGGAAAATATGTACAAGGGAGATCTGCTGGGGTAAATCTGTATGGGGGGGGGGGGGAGACTGTACTGGAGGGAATTTTGACTTATGGAGGGAGGTAAATTATATTTTACTATGTCTACTGACCTTGGTATTGAGCAGTCTTGATGCCTTCACTCTGTGCATTTCAGACCCTTGACCCTTGCACTCTGTTCATTACAGATGGAGGCTGAACCTTCCCCCAAAAAAAAAATATCTACTGCCCTGATGTGACTAACCACCACTAGCTCACTAAGTTGGTTGTTTGGGCCAAGAGAATCCCAGTATTTTAATGAAAGCTGTTTTTGGGGGCAATAAAGGGTCTCTAAAACAGCCTATAAATGCCTATTTAACTCTGTTTCTATCTTTCTCTTTAAGGAATAGTTTACATAAAATTGAGACAGATATATTTAACAGTAATGCTTTAATCACACACTATTGTGCTGCTGAAAATATCAAATAAATCAGGGTCACATTATGGGAAATTAAGGAAATTCCTAACAAAAGAATTCACAAAAAAATATCAGATACAACATATAATAACAGCCAAAATGTTTAGACAAGCACAGTGGTATGGGAAACAGGTTATTAATATGTTTTAGATAATTTAATAAAAACTATAATTAATTTTAGTCCAATGGATCTGACACACTGTGAAGGTGAAGCATGTCGTCATCATGTTTTGCAGTATCCGATGTCTTTATCCTACAAAGGACACGATGACCTGTTTGAAAATGTTTCAGGACCATAAGAGATCTTGACATCCATTCCATTTTCTTGTAATATTCTTGTGATATTGCTTCCAATTTGTGCAATATGTATTTCACCTTCTGCTTTTTTTCCCTGTAATATACGCTCATTCCTTTTCTCTAGTTCTTAGGCCTGTTTTACCCTTTTCTAGTTTTGCATGATCTACAGAGTTTCCTTTCCTTTTTTTGTTGTGGAGTGGGAAGATGCTGTCTGGTCACTTCCACTTATCAGAACACATAGGCTTGTGCAGATAGGAGTTTCCATTTCCATTAACCATCCTGAGTCCAGCGTACAAAGTCTATATATAAGGGGCCCCTATAAAGTTATTATCCCATTTTCTTCTTTTGAGTATACACAGAATTGAGTATGAGGAATGAGCAACTTTATAGGTGTATTGGTTTAATGGCAGGTATTTGCCCCCTTAGTGTTTCCGAAACATTGGTGGAATGATACTTGTATTTGTATTTGGACTTTTCCATCCATGACATCACTAAAGATTTGAGGTTTCATTGAGCAATGCTGGTAATTTTTGTACATGTTCTCCATGGTATGACTATTGCACCCTCCAGTAACACAATAAAGATATTGGTGGTGGTGGGGGGGGGGGGGGGTGGCTTGTTTATCAATTTTATCCTACAAAGGACATCATGACCTGTTTGAGGTTTCAAGACCAAAAAAACAGATCTTGACATCACATGTATGTATGGAAGAAATCTACTTGTGATACATATAGATGATAGAGTTTTTTCAATTTAGACTGATATTACATAGGACAGTTTCAACAATGTGAGATGAAAGCAGAAATATATGACACTTTAATGACCAAGCTTCTGTATGACATGTCAATAGGGCATGGTCCATTACCAGGTGAAATTTCCTGCCTAGCAGAAAGTACAGCAGAGAATCCAGGGCTCATTTTTTGGCCAAGCATTTTTCGCTCTACCACAGCATAGTTTTTCTCAATAGCCGTCAATTTCCAGCTGGGAGAAACCATGGGGTGCTCTTCACCACTGACCACCTGAGACAGGACCACTCAAAAGCCCTAATTGGAAGCATCTGTCTGAACCCAGTCAGACTCAGTAGTCATGAACACATAATTTTATGTCTCTATAAACATAATTTTGTTTTCTGCATTTATGGTTTGCATAGGATGGTAGAAACCTGCACTAGTCAACACCTTCAGGGGAATCTGCATTAACATCCACCACAATGGGCACCTGTTCCTGATCTTTCTGGGGTTTCAACACGTTTTTGTGGTAGATTTGATAGGGTTTATTCTTTCCAGGCTAATATACCCTGTACTTAACCTAACCCACCCCAACCGCCATAGGAAATTAACACTTAAACCAGTGGATACTTCCTGGTGTCCCCATGGATACACACTACACAGAGAGTCTTACCTACTGAGCCAATTCTTCCAGTCACCATGGAGTGTACAAGCATGACCATGCTGCCAGAGTTCCAGGAGGACATTGGTTGATTCACCCACACTTCACACTCAAACAACCCTCAGCCAAAACAAGATGCGTGGATTTGTGCATATAAAGGTACTCTCCTGTAAGTCCAGCACTTCATGGGGCCTTCCTGAAGTGGGCACTGTGTACGACTATGTCTCCAGGAGTGGCACCACCAGCACTGTAAGTCTCCCATTCTCCTGGTAGGGACAAACATTTGAATAGGATGACTCTTGGATACTGGTTCCAGGATCTGGCAGGACTTCCTTCCTATCAGCTGAAAATGGCCTAAGGGCCTTTGGTGTAGGTTCCAAGCCCTTGGTACGCCCAAGGACCTCCATCACAGTGTATTGCTTGACCATTTTTACAAGTTATTCTGCTGTCTTGGGGTCTCCTTGGCTCACCCAGTGCTGTAGGCCATCTAGCAAGGACCTCAAGTACTGATCCAATATGACCAACTGCATCATCTGAGGTCCAGTCAGCACCTCTGGCTGCAGCCATTTTTTGATCAGATGAACCAGGTCATACATCTGGGATCTTGGCGGCCAGTCAGGATAGTACTTCCAGCGGTGTAGCCTTTGGGCCCGTACAGCAGTAGTCACCCCCAAGGTCACCCCAGAGGTTTGCTGTACACAATTACTTTTAAATGCCAGTTTTCCTTTTAAACTGTTTTTATGGTTGTACTGCAATCTGCCTGCATCCTCCACCAGGCAGCGGTGTTAATTCAGGGTTGTTACACTACCCTGGTAAGTTCTCCAGGACAATGTGCAAAAGCTGTTTAAACCGAAAGTCTTTTTATTACTCCAAAAGGCAAAACAAGTTCACCTTTAGTAACCTGTTAAAATCATATTTAGAGTGTAACATGTAACATGTTACTAAATCACCTGCTGCCACCCCAACCCAATCCCCCATTGTGACAGTGGGTGGAGATCCCCTCCCTGTTCCAATGTCACAATTCAATAAAAGCACTTCTGTGAAGGGCTTCAGGCACACAGCCACGTCATTGATTCACAGAGTTCTGTGAATGAATGAACTACAACATACCATAAGCCATTGCGGCTGACAGCTTGTAGTTCTCAATGAAATTTTAGGGTACTGGTGAACACTCTTGTAGTTCATTGATCTTTCTAGACTTCAGTAATTGCCTGCCTGTATCAGAGGTACAGGCAGACATGTGAACTGACTGCAGGAGCCTAGCATTGTACCCGTGATCTGCTGATGCAGGCTCCTAATAAAAAAAAAAATAAATGCATATTTTACATTTTACATTTTTACCTGAACTTTGGCTTTAACTTCAGCAAACAACAAAATAAAGTCTGCTTGTCAGCACAGTAACATAACACAGTGGCTGATCAACTAAAGGCTTTACCTACATGAAGAATGGCACAGTCCCAGAATATGTAGGCCTCCCTCAGCAGAGCTCAGCAGTTTAGTAGTTTTCCAGCCATTTGTCTTACTCTCAATTTCCACTACTTCCCTAGAACTTTCTGTCTTGTAAACTTTCTGGAACATTCTGTCTTTTGGATATAAAACTGATTTGTGAAATTTGAGCTGGGTACATATATATAGTATCTGCAGTGTTTTGTTATCTCTCTTCAAAGTATGTCCCCTAGCGGTCTCCTGCTCGGTTCTTCTGTTATCAGCATGATAACTACTGACATGTTCTCCGCCACATATGATAAAAGCAGCCTGAGTTTTTTAAATAGATTAGCAGAGCCCTGAACTATTCAATGATCAGCTCTGATAGCCTCTACCTATGAGGAGAGGGGGTGTGTGCCTTTCCTCCAGTAAGCTGTCTTGGCTGTATGCCCAGGCTTCACTGCAGTCTTAATCAGGAAGAGAAAATCTGCTAACACAAAGCGTACTTTCTAAAAGTATAAACAGTTGAAGACAGCAGATATACATGTAAAACGTACGTAGGGAGATTTGTTTAACCGATAGTCGCTTCCGGGGGCTGTCATAAGACGGCCAGGCAGTGCATCATATGACTTCCCTCCATTTAAACAGGAAATGCGCCCGATCCTGTGAGCACAACCCTGTTCCTTCGGTGGCGGTGTGTCACGGAGACACTGCTCACACCTGAGAGCGGTGAACAGCCTTTTGGCATGGCTGTTTACCACGTGATCGGCTGTGATGATCACAGGTGATATCGCCCCACTTTGCATGATGCATGCGCACGATCTTGAGCTCACTGCGCGCGCACGTCGGTGGTGGCATGTTCCCGGGAACACTGCTCGTCACGGATGCTTGTAAACAGCCATTGACCCGTGGCTGTTTACCACGTGATCGGCTGTACTCCTTTCACAGCCGATCACCAAATGTCAACAAACTGCAGTAACGAGATGTTACTGGGTTCTCCTCCTCACACACTGATTGTTTTTGAGAAAGAGATTGCGGTAACATCTTGTTACCACTTAGTGTACACCAACCACACTGATAGCCCCCCCAATAAAGAGGACCTGTCACCACCCATCAAAGTACCTGTCACAGTTCATCTGAGTGCCTGTCAGTCCATATGAGTACCTGTCACAGTTCATCTGAGTACCTGAGCACCTGTCACAGTCCATCAATGTACCGGAGTAGCTGTTACAGTCCATCAGAGTACCCAAGTACCTGTCACAGTCCATCTGAGTACTCCAGTACCTGTCACAGTTTATCTGAGTACTCGAGTACCTGAGTACCTGTCACAGTTCATCTGAGTACCCGAGTACCTGTCACAGTCCATATGAGTACCTGTCACCGTCCATATGAGTACCGAGTACCTGAGTACCTGTCACCACCCTTCAGAGTCCCTGAATGCCAGTCACCAGCTCATGAGAGTACCCGAGTACCTGTCACCAGGCCATCAGAGTACCCGAGTACCTGTTGTTAGGCCATCAGAGTACCCGAGTACCTGTCACCAGCCTATCCTAGTAACCAAGTACCTAACATCAGCCCATCAGAGTACCCGAGTATCTGTCTGCAGCTCATCAAGTTACCCAAGTACCTGTCTCCAGCCCATCAGAGTACCTGAGTACCTATCTGCAGCCCATCAGAGTACCCAAGTACCTATTTGCAGCCCATGCCTCATAGAATATACAGGGTTTTTGCTTTCCAAAATGGGGTAATTTTGTGGGTAATTCCACTGGGCTGGTGCTCAAGGACCTTCAAAAGTGTGATTGGTAGGAATGAAATGAGATGTGTAATTTATGCTCCTAGAACGCCTGAAGGTACTACTTCAATGTTGGGCCTCTGTATGTGGCCAGGCTGTGTAAAAGTCTCACACATGTGGTATTGCCATACTCAAAAAGAGTAGCAGAATGTATTTAGAGTGTAATTTTTGCTATATACATGCTATGTGTTAGAAATATCTTATAAATTGACAACTTTGTGTCACACATGTGATATCGACATACTCAGGAAGAGTAGCAGAATGTATTTTGGGGTGTAATTTGTTGTATGCATATGCTATGCATGAGAAATAACCTGATAATATGACAATTTTATATTAAAAAAACAAAAAACCAAAAAAAAATCTTGGAGGGGGCGTGGCGACCGCGCAGCGAGATGGTCGCATTCTAAGCGAGCTCAGCTCCGCGCTCAGGGAATAACTACTCTCAGGCCCGCTACGCGATCTCTACAACCGGCGAACCGTGCGCATCCGACCCCGGAGACACCCGCCGACGGATCCAACATGCGGAAAAGATCCCAAAAACAGCCGAACGCCTTAAAACTACCGGACTTTTATCCGGCCTTGGATCGCGGGCCACACAAAGATGGCGGAGGAGGACAGCACACAGCGCAGCACGCGCAGCCTCCAGTGTCAGCGTCAGCGATGTCACTGGAGCAGCCGCCCAGAGCAGAGCGCACGGAGGAAATGGATGAGGAATCTGAAGCACAGTCCTCAGAGTCAGACTCCCCGAATAACTCTCCAACAACCAGGAGTCCTGCAAAGTCCAGGCCCAGGCTGGAGCCTAGCAACAGACTACATCCCAGAATGGCGACGATGAACATGGAGACAGGCGGCGGCGGATTGGCCACCCAGCAAACTGCGGATCCGATCGCACAGTTCCCAACAACAGGTCAGCCCATCTCTGATACTACCTTAAAAGAACTGTTGATGTTATTACGTGCATCATTACAAACAGATATGCTGTCGTGCTTACAACAATGTAAAGCTGAAATCAGCGACCTAGGGGAAAGAGTGCACCAGGTTGAGACAAGAATGGGTGATGTCACCTCCTCGTTCAATGCATTGGTGGACTCACATGCTGTGCAACACGAAGCTATAGAAAAGATCCACCTCAAAATGGCGGACCTTGAGGACCGTTCCCGCAGAAACAATTTAAAAATCCGGGGGGTTCCAGAAACAGTGACGGCGCAACAACTTCCAACCTATGCCCAGGATCTTTTCAAAGTCCTGGTCCCGTCATTATCACCTTTGGACCTGACAATAGATAGAATCCACAGGGTCCCAAAACCGGCGTTCCTGCCACAGGAAATTCCCCGTGATGTTCTACTGAGAATGCATTTTTTCACAGCCAAAGAACAAATACTTGACAAGCTACGGAGAGGGGAGAACATCCCAGAAGCGGCTGCCGCACTCCAAATCTTGCCTGACTTGTCACAGTACACCTTGCAACTTAGACGTAACATGTCTACCCTAACCAAAGCCATGAGGAACCACAAAATTATGTATAAGTGGAAATACCCTGCCAAGTTACAAGCTTCCTATAATGGATCCACCCATCTCATCCGCACACTGGACGAAGGGATGCAGCTCTTGAAGAACTGGAACATCCTACCTCCTGACCCAGGTCAGGCTCCACTCCAACCGACGGGGCAAATTCCAGCCAAGATACCCAACGACTGGCAAACGAAACCTCGCCGGAGATCTACAGCACGTCTCTCCTGATTCTGCTACACAAGTGCTTCCTCCACGCAAGTTCAACTCAGATTCCCTGAGTGCCCCTGGTACCCAACAGCGTACCGATAGCCCCTAGAATTGGGCAATTATTGCCTGGCCCATATGGGTCTTGTTTCTTATTTGCAAATTGCAGTTCAAAGTTTTCTTTTCTATTCTTTTTTTCGTTTGCTGTTTTTTTCCAAGTTCTGTTTCTCACCTCTAAAAATTGCATCCTCCACCTGAATCATACTTATAGCAAAGCATCCAACGGACACATGAAAAGTCCACATCTTGGTTACTCGAATCCACTCTACATGTTCTTTCTAGATCCGCTCTTCTACTTCACAAACAACGAGTGCTCAGCAACAGATCTCATATGCCACTTTGGAAAACCGAGACCTATGGTACCTCCACATCCTACTATCAAAACCGAACAATGCGGAACAAATGCCAAAGTAATAGAAACGCATAAATGCGAGCACATGAGCTTCCTTGTATACAGACTAACAGCCCTTCGAGACTTCTCACTCAAACCTCGAAACGAACGGCTCACATCATTCCTAATCAGCCAAACATGAATATTAACATTCTTTCCCTAAATGCACGGGGCCTTAATCACCCGGCCAAACGGCGATCTCTCTGGCAAGAAGCACTCAAGCAAAAAGCGGACATATTGGCTGTGCAAGAAACACATTTTCATAAACTCGCTGCACCATTATGCTCACATCAGAACTTCCCACACATCCTCCACTCTTCCATTACAGCGAAGAAAAGAGGGGTTATGATTGCTGTACGAGACTCGGTTAAATTTGAACTTAAATCCTCTGTAGTAGATCCCGATGGTAGGTTCATCATTATGGTATGCAATATTAATATGGTTGCTATCACCTTTGCTTGCATATATGCTCCTAACTCGCACCAATTAAAATTTTTGCGGAAAGTATTCAAACAAATCGAGCAGGTGCGTGTTGGGAGCATACTCATATGTGGTGACTTTAATATGATTTTAGATGGGGAACTGGATACCTCTTCTGGAGTAAGGAACCATCTCCCTAATTTTAAAAAATTCCTACACCAGGAAGGTCTATTCGACGCCTGGCGCTGCCTGAACGCAAATGAAAGATCATATTCGTACTATTCTCCTAGATTCAATACTTACTCCAGACTAGATATGTTCCTCACAGATTTAGATTTATTGCATAGAACTACCAGTTCCTCAATCCTTGATATAACGTGGTCGGACCACGCACCCATCACACTTACTATTGAAATGGGTAGAACACATGCTTCACCCCGCATATGGCGAAACAATGAAAATGTACTGCAAGACCCAAAATACCATACTGAAATCTCCCAACAACTTATAGAATATTTTCAGATTAATGACCCTACATGCACTAATCCATTTATAAATTGGAACGCCCATAAGGCTTTCATTAGGGGAGCCCTTATAAAAATTAACTCAAAAGTCCGGAAGACCTGTGCCGCTAACTTAAACAGCCTACTAACAGAACTCCGCTCTCTAGAACATCGCAACCAAAAAAACCCGTCTACTGATCTAGCAACACAACTATTCCAAATTAGATATAAAATTAGAGAATGGTATAGCATGCTCCATGATCATGCTATGGCAAGACTCCGGCTCAATTATTACGGAAACAATAACAAAGCAGGTAAATTCCTAGCCAATCGCTTAAAAGACAGACGCACTAGAACGACGATCCCTTACCTATTTCACCCTAAAACAGCAGACAAGGTGGAACATCCCCAAAAAATAGCAGACGCCTTCGCAGATTATTACTCATCACTCTATAATTTACATACGGACCCCAATACAGTAACACCTACAAAAGAACACATAACAGCCTTTCTAGATAAAGTCAACTTGCCCTCAATAACTGATACCCAACTTCAGGAACTAAGTTCTCCGATTTCCCCCGCTGAGCTAGACAAAGCTATTCACTCCCTACCCTCCGGGAAATCCCCAGGCCCCGACGGGCTCTCTAACGTGTACTATAAAAAATTCTGCCAAATTTTATCCCCACATCTCCTATCTATCTTCAATGAAGCCAGGACAACCGGTTCCTTCCCAGCTGAAATGCTCAAAGCCTATGTTGTCACCTTACCTAAACCAGGGAAATCTCCAGATACACCAGCCAACTTTCGTCCCATTTCTCTCCTTAATGGTGACATTAAACTATACGCTAAAGTAATAGCAAATAGAATATTCGACATTATGCCAAATTTAATAAATCCAGACCAAACTGGTTTCACAAAGGGGAGGCAGGCCTCAGACGCCACACGACGCCTACTAGGCCTCATTCACCAGGCTGGGACTCGTGGGATGCCTTCTCTGCTTCTTTCAATAGATGCGGAGAAGGCGTTCGACAGGGTCCACTGGAAGTACATGACAGAAGTACTTATAAAATTTGGTTTTCGGCATGAGGCCCTGTCGGCTATCTTGGCGCTATACTCCACGCCTTCAGCCCAAGTGTACACCATGGGGATTGTATCCAAAACATTTCATATATCAAATGGCACCCGACAGGGGTGTCCCTTGTCGCCCCTGATATTTAATATGATGATAGAGCCCCTGGCGGAGATCATTAGATCTCACCCGCACATCACTGGTCTCAAGGCCAAAAGAAGAGACCATATAGTGAATCTGTTCGCGGACGATATAATATTGTTCCTATCAAATCCGGTCGTGTCACTCCCAAACACACATAAGATCCTGGAGGAATTTGGTAGGATATCTTACTACAAAGTAAACTTTACAAAATCACTTATATTAGACCTAGGGTTAAACCGACACGTGAGATCTCACCTCAAGCAAGCATTCCCATATGTCTGGGCGCCCAAACATATCACCTATTTAGGCATACAGATATCTAACAATCTATCCACTATTGCAGATCTTAACATCAAACATCTTGTACAAGAAATCCAAAAGACCATATCCCGAATTTCCAAAACTGTATTATCATGGGCAGGAAGAATAGCAGCATTTAAAATGCTGATCTTGCCAAAAATTCTATATGTATTCCGAACCCTCCCAATCCCTTATAAGTCCGCACATTTCACGGAGTTGAATAAACTCCTTAAACAGTACATATGGCAGGGAAAGAGAGCGAGATGCCCCTCTCACAAGCTTATCATGCACAAAAAGGCGGGTGGCATGGGTCTTCCGGAACTTAAAGACTATTACTGGGCAGTAATACTAGCACAAGCCAAACTATGGTTTTCACCTACACCTGATCAACTATGGGTAGGCTTAGAAGAATGTATAGCACAAACTCACAACATGAGCCTCTTACTCATAGCAGACTCCTGGAAGCCTAGATCCCTGATTCATCTATCCCCTACGATCGTAGCAACGGTCGCCGCATGGAGGCATCTACTACAACAACAAAAATCAGATCAACCCCACACGGTAGTCAGGGTCCCGATTCAAACCTTGGAATTGCTGATTCCATACAGCAATATCACAAAATGGAAGGAGAATGGCATAGAGTGGGTAGACGAACGATATACTCGAGAGGTTATAAAACCGTTCGACTTCATACGACACACATACAACATTCCCCCAACTAGTATACGCAGGTGTCATCTTTTCTACAGAGATCTCCTCCACCAATTATTGAAATCAACAGCCCAATATGGCAGTACTTTATATCTCCCAACTCCAAAACTCGAGGCATTTCACTTATATACAATACCTTACAACACAAGCAATGTCTGGTAAAATCCCCCTCCATGATTACTTGGGAGAGGGATCTGAACCAAACATACGATATAAGCCAATGGAGTAAAGCCCTGGTATATAACTATGCAGCAACTCACTGCGCCAACCATTGGGAGCTCAACCAAAAAGTTCTCCATAAATGGTATAGGACTCCACACCAACTGGCAAGAATGTTTTCCACGCACTCTTCACTTTGCTGGAGAGATTGCGGCAGTGTAGGTACTATCTTACATATTTTTTGGCATTGCAAAAATGTTTCTAGCTATTGGAGAAAGATATTTAGCATTCTCACGGAAATCACCGGAATAATTCATTCCCCAAATCCAGCCTTAGCGATACTGCATCTTGGTATAGATGACTACCCACCCCAATTCCGCATAGTAGTGATACACGTTTTAACCACTGCCAAATTAATAATTGCCCATCATTGGAAAAGTACACAATCCCCGAATCCCTCTGAAGTACTAGTCCAGGTGAACTTAAACTATCACTATGAAAGATTGTTAGCACTGAGGACCTCTTGCGGCTTGAAATTTGACCAGCAATGGAAGTGCTGGACAGAGTGGTACAGGAAATAATATGCTTGTGATACTTCCTATCTAGAAGTACGCCAGATGGCCCCCGTCACAGCGTGATCCCAGATGGGGTGCCGGGGAGCCAGATGGCGTTCCCAAAATGCGAAAACTGAACATCCTATGTATTCATAATAGTTGTATTTCAACCAATCCCACTGAACTGTTTATAAAGATATGTATGTGCCATTAGAGGTGAACTGCTTAAACTACGTTCACAAACATAACCTTCTTTTCTTTCTTTCCTTTCTCTCTTTTCTTTCTCTCTTTACTCAACGTTGGTTGTTAACTCACACTACGTAGTCTACCACTATTTGTACCTGTCTTATTATTTGTACCATGTGAAATTTTCAATAAAAATTATTATATAAAAAAAAAAATCTTAATTTTGCAAAGAATTGTGGGAAAAAATGACAACTTAAAAAAACTCACCATGCTACTTACTTAATACCGTGGAATGTTTACTTTCTAAAAAGGGGTCATTGGAGGTATATGTACTGTCCTGACTTGTTAGTCGCCTGATGTACTGAAGACCTGATCAGATGTGATCACTTTTCAGTGATTGGCACCATAGTTTGTAGACTCTATAACTTTCACAAAGACCAAATAATATACACTAATGTGGGTTATTTTTACCAAAGATATGTAGCAGTATACATTTTGGCCATAAAGAAATTTTACTAATTAGCAAAATTTTATGACAGAAACCAAAGAAAAGGGCATTTTTTTCACAAAAATTTATAGCACAATTTAATTTATTTATAGCAAAAAAAAAAAATAGTGATTAAATGGAAAATAGTATGTGATAATGCCCCACGGAATATATAAACGTGGGAAAAAATAAATATAAATGAATTTGTAACAAATGAAAAATCTAAAAAGGAATAGCTGCCTCTACAAATTGCTACCACCAGAAAGTGGAGCAAAGGAAATGAATAAAGTGGTGTAGAAATGGCGCTAAACCTCTGGTGGGTAAAGGTATGTTGTTTACTAGTGATGGACGAACTTCTGACGGGACATTTCGCCAATGCGAACCGGCGAACGAGGCCAAAAGTTCAGTTTGCGGCGGACCCCATTGACTTTAATGGCTGGCGAACCTTAAAAACCTCCAGGTCATATTTTCAGCCACAAAATACTTACTAGCTGTGCACACATAGTCCCACAACATGGACACTCACATAACAAAAGTATTAAGTGAATCTGGGATCGACAACGACAAGCATTCTTTTTTTTATCTGTGAAATTTTGACAATTCAGGAGCGCATGAAGGCCATGGAGGAGAGGCAAGGTCAGGGCAGGCTATGAAGGGGGTGCAGGAGATGATCAGTGCCAAAGTCAGGGCAGCGCAGGCCTGTGCCAGTGTCCCAGTGTGCCAACCTGTGCTTGAGCCCCTCCCTCTGCCTGGCCCTTACCCCCACCTATGCAGGGCTCCACTGCGGTGGTCCGGAGGTGCCAGTCCAGTGCTGATCCTCAGCCATGGTGCTGGCACTGCCTGATGATTGGCTTCTCCGCTGCTATCTCCCTCACTGTCTGACACCAGCACTGAGATAGAACACTGACACCAGCACCGCGATAGAGACTGAGCACTGACACCAGCACCGTGATAGAGAGCACTGACACCAGCACCAAGATAGAGAGTACTGACACCAGAACCGTGATAGAGAGCACTGACACCAGCACAGTGAGAGCACTGACACCAGCACCGTGATAGAGAGCACTGAGACCACACCAGCACCTAGATAGAGAGCAATGACACCAGCACCGAGATATAGAGCACTGACACCAGCACCGTGATAGAGAGCACTGACACCAGCACCATGATAGAGACTGAGAGCACTGACACCAGCACTGTGAGAGCACTGACATCAGCACCGTGACAGAGAGCACTGAGACCACACCAGCACCGAGATAGAGAGCACTGACAGCAGCACTGATACCAGCAACTTGCTGCGGGACTCAAAAATATGACACCGCTCAACCTCTTCAAACAGGAGGGTACGGGCATATAGTACGGTGTGCTTTTTTTTTACAAGGAAGTGAGCCAAAGGTAGAAAAAAGGTCCGTGTGCTAGATTAAATAAATTGTTTATAGAGTTATGCATATACATGGTTTACTGGTCACATGTGTTGAATTCCTCCAAAATCCATGCCTCATTCATTTTTATAATTGTGAGGTAGTCAACACTGTCGTGAGCTAGGCAAGTGCGCTTATCAGTGACGATCCCCTCTGCTTTGCTGAACGTCCTTTTCGGACAGAACACTGGACAAGGGGCAAGCCAACAGTTCCATTGCAAATTGGGAAAGCTCTGGCCAGAGGTCAAGCCTGCCCACCCAGTAGTCCAGGGGTTTATCACTTAACCCGATGTAACCCGATGTAGTCGGACACCTGTTGGCCTAGGCGTTCCCTGATGCCGAATGAGACCTGTCAATGGGTCGGCTGAAAGAATGATCTCATATCAGAAGTCACCAACACATCTTCAAACCGCCCTCTTCTTGCAGGCGCTGTTGGATGGGTACCCACAACTCTTTCTCTGGGAGTGGGAATTCCTCCTCTGCCAGCGCACGCAAAAGCAGAATGCAGCATTTCTCGAAGCAAGGCCTGTAAGTGCTCCATTCTGACAGCCCTCTGTGATGGTGGTAACATTTCCGCCATTTTGTGTTTGTACCGGGGGTCTAAGTACGTTGCCACCCAGTACTGGTCCTTGACCCTTATGCTTTTTATACGGGGGTCCCTGTTAAAACACTGGAGCATGAAGGCCCCCATTTGCACTAAACTGAAAGCGGTGTGGTGGCCTGGCTCCTGCTCATCATCCAGGATAATGTCCTCCTCCTCGTTCTCCTCTCCCCATCCACGGACAACAACAGGGATCCCAGAAAGGTTTAAAGCATGCTCTTCTTGCTCCTCCTCATCCGCCCCGGCACCATCCTCCTCTGACTCCTCTTCAGACTCCTGTTGTTCACTTGTCTCAGATAGAGAAGCCCCCCCTGGGAATTCATCCAGCATTGCGACTTCCTCATCTTCCTGCTCCTCCATGGCTTGATCAATGACACGACACAATGCACGCTCCATAAAGAAGGCATAAGGTACGATGTCACTGATGGCGCCATGGCTGTGACTGACCAGTTTGGTGATCTCGAGTCGCGCATGAGCAGCCACTGATGCAGTGAAAAAAACCAAGCTCCCCAGACCCTGTTCTGCCACATAGTTCGTACAGGTAGTCGTTAACTGCACGTTTCTGCTGGAGCAGCCTATCAAGCATATAGAAGGTTGAGTTCCATTGCGTCGGGCAATCACAAATGTGTCGCTACTGAATGTCAGCAAGGCGAGCCATGGCCGTGTAAGATCTTCTGAAATGGGCCGAGATTTTCCTTGCCTGCCACAAGATGTCCTGGACCCCAGGGTATTTGACAACGAATCGCTGCACGACCGAGTTTAAGACGTGTGCCATGCATGGCACGTGTGAATTTTGCCCTGTTTCGATGCGCGAAGCAGATTGGCACCATTGTCACACCCCACTTTACCAACTGTAAAATTGAACAGTGTTAGCCACTGATCTGCCTGTGAACGCAAAGCTGAAAGGAGTGCAGGGTCAGTGTGGCTCTTGGCTTCCAGGCACAACAGACGCAGCACAGCATGGCAACATCTCACCTAGCATGTCGAATAGGTTCTGGGGATCTTGGGCAGCACAGCGGAAGAGATGCTAGCAGCGGAAAAGGAGGAGTCAGCCGAGGAGGAGAGGGAGGATGGAGTAGGAGGAGGAGAAGAAGAGCCAGGGCTGCATGCAATTCGTGGCGGTAAAACCAAATCTACACGGGTACCACGGGTTACATGCTTGACGGCCATCAGAAGGTTCACCCAGTGGGCAGTAAAAGTTATATACCTTCCCTGCCCGTGTTTGCTAGACCACGTGTCTGTGGTCAGATGTATCTTGGCACCGACACTGTGTGCCAGAGATACATTCACTTGCCGCTGAACATGGCCATATAGCTCTGGGATGCCCTTCTGTGAGAAATACTTCCTTCCTGGGACCTTCCATTGTGGTGTTCCAATGGCCACAAATTTTCGAAAGGCCTCTGAGTCCACCAGTTTATATGGCAGTAGTTGGTGGGCTATCAGTTCTGACAAGCTAGCAGTCAACCGATGGGCAAGAGGGTTATCCGGCGTCATCATTTTTTTATGCTTGAACATTTGGCCCACGGAAGCCTGCCTTTTTCCATAAAAATGTGAGGACGGCATGATGGAAGGAGGAATAGAGGACAATTGTGAGGAGAGAGGAGAAGGAGAACTAGAAGACGAGGCTGGGCGGTGAGAGCCTGGAGTGTGGCTTTGTGGGTTCCACTGCTCCCACTGGGCTCGGTGATGGCAGCTCATGTGCCTTCTTAAGGCGGTCATCCCTAGGTGAGTGTTGGGCTTACCGCGACTTATGCGTTGACTGCAAAGGCAACACTATTGTCAGCAGTGGACACGTTAAAAAAAGCCCACACTGCGGAGCCATGTGGCGGCATCCTGGGAACGCCAGATGTGACCGTACATGATTGATGCCTCACTCCTGATACATTAGCAGTCTGCTTTGTCCTTCCTGTGCAATCTAAGTTCCGCCTGCTTCTCCTCCCTATCTGCTGTTCCATATCTCCCTCTGAACTCCCCTCCTCTTCCTCTCTTGTGGGCACCCACGTGACATCACTAAACACGTCATCATGGACGTCACCTTCCCCACCGCTATAATTAGAGATCTCGGAGTAGGCAGCAACACCGGGGACCAACCTCCTCCTTGGGCTGATCTGGGTACTGTCGTCAGACTACTGAGTGGTGGATGTTGCTACCTCCTCTTCTTGATCCAATGCCAAGAGTGGCTGCGCATCGGCAATGTCTTGTGATGGATCGGAAAATAAATTCCTGTGACTCAAGTGGAAGGTATATGGTGGTGGTGTTGGTGGTAGTGTCTTTGGGTGTGCATACAGCAGAGAGTGAAGAAGAGGGTGCAGATCGAGAGGATGAGGAGGGTGCAGAAGAGTAAGGCTGAGTAAGCCACTCAACCAAGTCTGGTGCGTCCTGACATAATCGCACGCACCTTCTGCAATTTGCCACTGGCTCAAGCCTGTTGCTCCTGCCCTACCCCTATCACCCCTGTGGAAGGGCCTGCCTCTTCTTCTGCCTGTCATTTTTTTAAATGACCCTGTGACAAAAGTCTCTAGAGAAGTGCAGTATATGTGGAAGAAGGTATATAACACCCCCGCTTCAATCTGTCATTTTGGGGGGGCCACTGGTCTATCACACCAGTTAAAATACTTTTTTCTAATTGTGTTTGTCACTCTTTGTAGTATCGTTGCAGAACCGCTCAGCAGTCACAATGCTGCACAGTGGAAATGCACTATACTATGCTTTCTATGTTTGCACGTCATTTATACGTGTATTACACCCCTATATCCTGCACACCAAATAGTACACCTATATCAGTCCTTAAACATACCTTTGTGGACCTAATAGTAGCTAGCTAGTAGCTAGTGAATTGCAGACTGTCCCTGCTCCAAACAGCAAACTGTCCCTCCCTACACTGAGAAACGACAGCTGCAGAATGCAGTGCAGTGCACTATAATATGCTTTCTATATTTGAAAGAAGGTATATTATACGTGTATTACAACCCTATATGCTGTACACCTATACCAGTCCTTAAAGAGGAAGTAAAGGGGAAAAAAAACACACCCTGCAAGGCAAAGGCATAATGAGCTAGTATGCATAGCATACTAGCTCATTATGAATAACTTACCTGAGAATGAAGCGCCCGAAGCTGACCTCCGTCTTCCTCTTTGCCACTGCCATGGATCTTCTGGGTCTCGCGGCTCCTGGTGCTGTTATTCACCGGAGCCCCGATGACGTCACTCCCGCGCATGCGCATGCGCCGTAGACAGCGGTGGCTGTCTTCGGGTAAATATCTCCTAAACCATATAGGTTTAGGAGATATTTCTTGGACCTACAGGTAAGCCTTAATCTAAGCTTACCTGTAGGTCAAAATGGTTTGTAAGGGTTTACAACCACTTTAAAAAGACCTTTGTAGACCTAGTAGCTAGTGATTTGCAGACTGTCCCTGCTCCAAACACCAAACTGTCCCTCAGTCCCTACACTGATAAAAGACAGCTGCAGAATCGGTCAGCACTCAGCAGCACAGCAGTCAGCAGTGCACAATAATATACTTTCTATATTTGAAAGAAAGTATATTATAAGTGTATTACAACCCTATATACTGTACACCTATACCAAAGGACTTTTGTGGACCTAATAGTAATAGCTAGTGATTAAACTGACTGTCCCTGCTCCACACAGCTTCCTTTCCCTACACTGGCAAAAGACAGAATGTAAAATGGCCGCCAGATCAGGTCTATTTATAAGGTAGGGGGTATGTCCAATTGTCCATGTGCTGAAATGTCTCAATTGGCTGTCCTGTACCCCATGATGGATGTGTCATGGGTCAAAGTTCTTCACAATGTAAACGCATATGTCCGCCGCACGAACAGCGCCAGAAGTCCGCCGGTTTGGCGAATCGCGAACGAGCAAAATTCGCAGCAAACCGACCACCGGGCGAACTGCAAGGCCATCTCTATTGTTTACTATTTGATATACTTAATATAAATAATGGGAGACCAATTACTGTGACAAAAATCCCTTGACGGGATCCTGATATAAAGAAATTAAGAGTTATTCAAGATGAGAAAATATATATATATTATGGTAGTTTATGTGGTTATCTGGTGGTGGAAAGATCACATAAACTACCACAATTTCACCACATGTCAACAGCAGGTGGTACTATCTTTTGCTAGTCAACAATATTTATGCTACTCCTTTAATTCCTGTATGCAGAGGGTGAAACACATTTTAACATGCAATTCACATTGATTTTCATTTAAATATTTCTCCCATCTTTAATATTATTCACTCTACTTTTTTCTTTCTTTACTGTTTGGGTGCTTTTCAGCACATCAACATCCCCTTTTTTTCCAGTCACAGTTTTTACGCACCAAACAGAGGGTCTAACACAGTAGTTTTTGATTTTTGCTTTAAATTTATTTTTGTTTATATTTTAAAACATACATTACATTGACATTTATCCATTAATAATTATTACATCATATTAACATTTATCCACAATTCCACATTCAATCCCTCAAAAAAAAAAAAAAAAAAATTAAACACACCCCTCCCTCCCCCTTCTCCTCCCCTTCTCTTACATATATTCCTTCAGTTTCCCTGAGGTACAGAACTCCTCCCATTTTTTCCATAACTTTGATATTTGATTTTTTATATATCCTTCTTCTCTTATTTGTTTTTACATATAATATATTTCGTTCATCTCGCACACCCAATTGGTTACTGGTGGACCATTTGTTTTTTTTCCATTTACGTGCTATTACTACCTGTGCTGCTGTAGTCATATAATGCAGTAGTTCTATCTCCCTTTGTTTTAATATTTTTGGTGTAAGGGAGAATAACACAATATTTATATCAAGTTTTAACTCTATTCTTGTTACTTTCTGATATATTTCCATTTTCTTATTCCAGAATGCTCTTATCTTACAACAGCTATACCATATATGTTCAAGAGTCCCCCTTTCTACCTTAGGCGGCGTACACACGGGCGGACTGTCTGCCGAAACTAAGTTTGTCAAACAGTCCGCTCAAACTTTTGAATGAACGAACTTGCCCACACACGGCACTTTTTGAGCGGACAAATACGGCAAACTAAGTTCGTCGTACTAAGTCCGCGCAACTTTTGAAATGAACGGACTCGCCCACACACGAGGGAACAGTCCGCTCATTTCGAGCGCGTGTCAAGGTAGGCGGGGCCCGCGACGGAGACGTCGCTGGCCCCGCCGCCTGGAATGAACTTAAAGGGGAACCCCAACGCCGAAAAAAATCGGCGTGGGGGTCCCCCCAAAGTCCACAACAGACCCTTGTCCGAGCACGCTACCCGGCCGGCCAGGAAAGGGGGGCGAGCGAGCGCGCCCCCCCTCCTGAGCCGTACCAGGCCACATGCCCTCAACATGGGGGGTGCCTTGGGGAAGGGGGGGCCGCGCGGCCCCCCCACCCCAAAGCACCTTGTCCCCATGTTGATGAGGACAAGGGCCTCTTCCCGACAACCCTGGCCGTTGGTTGTCGGGGTCTGCGGGTGGGGGGCTTATCGGAATCCGGGAGCCCCCTTTAATAAGGGGGCCCCCGGATACCGGCCCCCCACCCTATGTGAATGAGTATGGGGTACAATGTACCCCTACCCATTCACCTGTAAAATAAAAGTACCCAAAAAAAAAGCACAACACACGAGATAAAATATTTTATTGCACAGCTCCGGGGGTCTTCCGTCTTCGGGGGTCTTCTCGCCGGACTCCTCCGCTATCTTCTTGTAGCTCTTTTGCTAGCGGAGGAGTCCGGCTTTCTTCCTCGCCGCCGGCCTCTTCTCCCAACTTCGGGGGTCTTGTCCCCCTCTTCGGTTCTTCTGCCGGGCCACCGCGCCTTCTTATAGCTCTTTTAGAGGCGGTGGCCCGGTCTTCTGTCGCCGCTGTCGTCGTCGTCACCGCCGCCTTCCGTTGTTCTTCGCTCGCTCGCCCCCCTTTCCTGGCCGGCCGGGTAGCGTGCTCGGACAAGGGTCTGTTGTGGACTTTGGGGGGACCCCCACGCAGATTTTTTTCGGCGTTGGGGTTCCCCTTTAAGTCCATTCCAGGCGGTGGAGCCCGCGACGTCTCCGTCGCGGGCCCCGCCTACCTGGAGACGCGCTCGAAATGAGCGGACTTTTCTCCGGGCGGGAACAGTCCGCTCATTTCGAAAGTACAGCGGACTGGCCCACACACGGGCGGACTGTCCACTCAAACCAAGTTTCAGCGGACAGTTTTTCGGAATTTCCGAAAAACTTTGTCCGTCAAACTGTCCGCTGAAACTGTCCGCTGAAAGCCCACACACGAGCGGACTGTCCGCTGAAACACTGTTCAGCGGACAAAGTTGAGCGAACAGTCCCCACGTGTGTACGCGGCCCTCCCTCCCCCTTCTCCTCCCCTTCTCTTACATATATTCCTTCAGTTTCCCTGAGGTACAGAACTCCTCCCATTTTTTCCATAACTTTGATATTTGATTTTTTATATATCCTTCTTCTCTTATTTGTTTTTACATATAATATATTTCGTTCATCTCGCACACCCAATTGGTTACTGGTGGACCATTTGTTTTTTTTCCATTTACGTGCTATTACTACCTGTGCTGCTGTAGTCATATAATGCAGTAGTTCTATCTCCCTTTGTTTTAATATTTTTGGTGTAAGGGAGAATAACACAATATTTATATCAAGTTTTAACTCTATTCTTGTTACTTTCTGATATATTTCCATTTTCTTATTCCAGAATGCTCTTATCTTACAACAGCTATACCATATATGTTCAAGAGTCCCCCTTTCTACCTTAGGCGGCGTACACACGGGCGGACTGTCTGCCGAAACTAAGTTTGTCAAACAGTCCGCTCAAACTTTTGAATGAACGAACTTGCCCACACACGGCACTTTTTGAGCGGACAAATACGGCAAACTAAGTTCGTCGTACTAAGTCCGCGCAACTTTTGAAATGAACGGACTCGCCCACACACGAGGGAACAGTCCGCTCATTTCGAGCGCGTGTCAAGGTAGGCGGGGCCCGCGACGGAGACGTCGCTGGCCCCGCCGCCTGGAATGAACTTAAAGGGGAACCCCAACGCCGAAAAAAATCGGCGTGGGGGTCCCCCCAAAGTCCACAACAGACCCTTGTCCGAGCACGCTACCCGGCCGGCCAGGAAAGGGGGGCGAGCGAGCGCGCCCCCCCTCCTGAGCCGTACCAGGCCACGTGCCCTCAACATGGGGGGTGCCTTGGGGAAGGGGGGGCCGCGCGGCCCCCCCACCCCAAAGCACCTTGTCCCCATGTTGATGAGGACAAGGGCCTCTTCCCGACAACCCTGGCCGTTGGTTGTCGGGGTCTGCGGGTGGGGGGCTTATCGGAATCCGGGAGCCCCCTTTAATAAGGGGGCCCCCGGATACCGGCCCCCCACCCTATGTGAATGAGTATGGGGTACAATGTACCCCTACCCATTCACCTGTAAAATAAAAGTACCCAAAAAAAAAGCACAACACACGAGATAAAATATTTTATTGCACAGCTCCGGGGGTCTTCCGTCTTCGGGGGTCTTCTCGCCGGACTCCTCCGCTATCTTCTTGTAGCTCTTTTGCTAGCGGAGGAGTCCGGCTTTCTTCCTCGCCGCCGGCCTCTTCTCCCAACTTCGGGGGTCTTGTCCCCCTCTTCGGTTCTTCTGCCGGGCCACCGCGCCTTCTTATAGCTCTTTTAGAGGCGGTGGCCCGGTCTTCTGTCGCCGCTGTCGTCGTCGTCACCGCCGCCTTCCGTTGTTCTTCGCTCGCTCGCCCCCCTTTCCTGGCCGGCCGGGTAGCGTGCTCGGACAAGGGTCTGTTGTGGACTTTGGGGGGACCCCCACGCAGATTTTTTTCGGCGTTGGGGTTCCCCTTTAAGTCCATTCCAGGCGGTGGAGCCCGCGACGTCTCCGTCGCGGGCCCCGCCTACCTGGAGACGCGCTCGAAATGAGCGGACTTTTCTCCGGGCGGGAACAGTCCGCTCATTTCGAAAGTACAGCGGACTGGCCCACACACGGGCGGACTGTCCGCTCAAACCAAGTTTCAGCGGACAGTTTTTCGGAATTTCCGAAAAACTTTGTCCGTCAAACTGTCCGCTGAAACTGTCCGCTGAAAGCCCACACACGAGCGGACTGTCCGCTGAAACACTGTTCAGCGGACAAAGTTGAGCGAACAGTCCCCACGTGTGTACGCGGCCTTACATCTCCAACATTTTTCGGAGTTCCCTTTATTTATTATGTTCATTACCACTGGACTCCTATACCATCTTATTACAATCTTATAATTCTTTTCTTGATATTTAGTTGCTATCGATAATTTATGTATTCTCCCAAATATATTTTTTCCCATTCATTTTCCAACAATATTTTCCCTGTTTCTTCCTCCCATTTCTTCACTCCTGTCACTTTCTTAATGTCTCCAAAAGGGAGTAATAAGCTATATATCTTGGATCATTTTTTTACTCGATTTATCTTTATCTATTGCTATTTGTTCAAATTTAGTTGTTTGTCTATTAATTGCCATCTCCATTGGATCGATAAATGTTCTTAACTGGAGATATTGTAGCCATTTGTTTTTACATTCTTGTCCCAAATCCTGGAACATTGGCATTTTCCCATCGACCAAAATTTGTATTACCCGTTTATGCTCAACCACATTCCATTTTAAGTATTTTGTAACTTTTAATGCTGGCTCAAATTCAAGATTAGAAAATAATGGGGTCATAGATTCTATCATAGAAGAAAGGTTTCCTTCTTTTAGTATAGTATCCCAAGTTTTTAATGTAGTTTTTACAAAGATGGGTAACTCCTTTTCTTTTGGTCTTAAATTAGGTTTTATCCATGGTAAGGTTTTTATTTTTATCCCTACCATATCTTCCTCTAAATGAACCCATTGTTTATTATTCACATTATGCTGCCACTCTATTATTCTGATCAATGAAGCTGCTTGCAGATATTTAGAGAAATCGGGTAATGCTAATCCTCCATTTTTTTTTTATTCTAATTAATATTTCTCTACCTACTCTAGGAACCTTATGGCACCATATAAAGCTTTCACCACCTTTCTCAGGTCCATCATCAGTTTTTTTGATAATATAATAGGTACCATTTGAAAGATATACAACATTATCTCTTTACAATATTTATTTTTCCTAACCATGAATGTGTTATTTTGTCATATTTTTCTAAAAAAAAATGTTATCTTATATACTGCCGTATTATAATTCAAATCTTGTAAATGCTTTAAATCTTTTGGAATATATATTTCCAAATATTTAATCGCATCCTGTTTCCATTTAAGTGGAAAATCCTTTTGTAGTACTGTTTGTATATTTTCCTCTAATGTAATGCTCATCAACTCAGATTTATCATAGTTTACTTTAAAATTACTCAATTCCCCAAATCTATCCAGCTCTTTTATTAAATTTGGTATTGTTATTATAGGATTAGTTACATATAATAAAAGGTCATCTGCATATGCAGCCATTTTATATTCCTTACCCTTAACCTTTATCCCTTTAATGTCCTTATTTTCTCTTATAGCTTCCATGAAATGCTCCATCACCACTACATATAGCAATGGGGATAAGGGGCATCCCTGTCGGGTTCCATTTGAAATTTTTATATACTCTGATAACATTCCATTTGTTTTGACTTTAGCTCTTGCATTTTTATATAGTGCAACAATCCTTCCTAACATCTTTGGCCCAATTCCTGTTTGCTTTAATACTTCCTCCAAGAACTGCCATCCCACCCTATCAAATGCCTTCTCAGCATCTATAGCTAGGAGGCATTCCGGGATGGCAGCTCTCTGAGCGTATTCCATCAGCGTACAGGTTTTAATAATGTTGTCCCCTGTTTCTCTCCCTTTCATAAGTCTGTTCCAAATGTATATGCTCTGATATAATCGCTGTTATTCTTTTGGATATAATCTTTGAGTATATTCTTATATCTATATTTGTCGGAGATATAGGTCTATAGTTCTTACATAATGTGTGGTCTTTTTCAGGTTTTGGTATTAATATAAATATGAGCCTCTGTGCTTTGTACCGCAAATGGTTGTATTTCAGATATAGAGTTATATGTCTTTTTAAGTATAGCTATAATTAGATTCTGAAATGCCTTATAAAATCTAGCAGTATACCCGTCTGGACCTGGACTTTTCCCCAAAGCCAATTCTGTAATTGCTTGTTGAATCTCTTCCGTTGAGATTTCTTCCTCCAGATCCTCTACGCTTTCTTTTGGGAATTTAGGTATGGCCGTTTTCTTTACATACTTTCGTATCTCTTCTACCTTTCCACTTTTTTCCTTATAATCTTGATGCTGTTTTATATTATATAATTTGGAATAATAAGTGTGGAAAGTTTCAGATATTTCTACTGGGTCATATGTCATTTTCCCATTTGATTTTAAAAATTTTGCTATATGGCTCTGGGGCTGCTGTACTTTTAGTGATCTGGCCAATATTTTTCTGGATTTATTTCCAAATTTATACCACTGTGCTCTATTTTTATGTTATCTGAAAGGACTCTTCGTCAAGCACCGATTGTAACACCATTTGTTTATCCTTTAACCACTTTCAGACCGGACCATTTTGCTGGTAAATGACCAGAGGTCTTTTTACACTTTGGCACTGCGCTGCTTTAACTGGTAATTGCGCGGTCATGCAATGTTGTACCCAAACAAAATTTGCGTCCTTTTCTTCCCACAAATAGAGCTTTCTTTTGATGGTATTTGATTGCCTCTGCGATTTTTATTTTTTGCGATATAAACGTAAGAAGACCGCAAATTTTGAAAAAAAATGATATTTTCTACTTTTTGTTATTAGAAAAATCCAATAAACTCAATTTTAGTCATACATTTAGGCCAAAATGTATTCAGCCACATGTCTTTGGTAAAAAAAAGTCAATAACTGTATATTTATTGGTTTGCGCAAAAGTTGTCACATCTACAAACTAAGGTAAGTTTTCTGGAATTTACGCAGCTTTTAGTTTACGACTGCCTATCTCATTTCTTGAGGTGCTAAAATGGCAGGGCAGTACAAAACCCCCCCAAATGACCCCATTTTGGAAAGTAGACCCCTAAGGAAATTGATAAGTGGCATGTTGAGCCCATTGAATATTTTATTTTTTTGCCTCAAGCGATTGAATAATGACAAAAAAAAAATGTATTATTTTTTTTTTTACACAAAGTTGTCACTAAATGATATATTGCTCACACATGCTATGGGCATATGTGAAATGACACCCCAAAATAAATTCTGCTGCTTCTTCTGAGTACGGGGATACCACATATGTGGGACTTTTTGGGAGCCTAGCCGCGTACGGGGCCCCGAAAACCAAGCACCGCCTTCAGGCTTTCTAAGGGCGTAAATTTTTGATTTCACTTCTCACTACCTATTACAGTTTTGAAGGCCATAAAATGCCAAGATGGCACAAAACCCCCACAAATGACCCCATTTTAGAAAGTAGACACCCCAAGCTATTTTCTGAGAGGCATGTTGAGTCCATGGAATATTTTATATTTTGCCACAAGTTGCGGGAAAATTACAAACTTTAAATTTTTTTTTTTTTTCACAAAGTTGTCACTAAATGATATATTGCTCACGCATGCCATTGGCATATGTGAAATGACACCCCAAAATAAATTCTGCTGCTTCTCCTGAGTACGGAGATACCACATATGTGGGACTTTTTGGGAGCCTAGCCGCGTACGGGGCCCCGAAAACCAAGCACCGCCTTCAGGCTTTCTAAGGGCGTTACAGTTTTGAAGGCCATAAAATGCCAAGATGGCACAAACCCCCCCCCCAAATGACCCCATTTTGGAAAGTAGACACCCCTAAATTTAGGGGTACACTAGTGAGACTAGGTAATAAATGGCGGGTGCCCTGAAACTATAAAAAAATAACTAACCAACCAGTGTCACCTGTAACAGTTATATGGTGATCACTGGTGAAAGGGTTAACTAGGGGGCAATCAGGGGGCTTTATGCGGTAGTATATGGGGGTCCCTGGCGCTATAAAAAGCTGCAGCGAACCTAAATACCTACCTGCCTAACTAGCGTCACCTGTGACACTAATACAGCGATCAGAAAAACGATCGCTTATTAGGCTGGGTTCACACTGGAGCGATGCGGGAACGCCATGAATCCGCGGCGGGTTCCCGCATCGCATGCCTCCCGGCGGCAGTTCACACTGCCCTATCCGAACTGCTGGGAGTGTCAGTGAAATGTTAATGACACCCCCAGATCAGTTTGCATATCGCAGTGCGATCTGCAAACTCGGATCGCATGGTGTGAACACCCATGCGATCCGATTCTGCTGCGGACCAAAAAAAGGGTCCCGTGCGAGTTTGCGGCGGGTGCGACACGAATTCAGCCATACTATCTGTATGGCTGAACTCGAATCGCACAGAGATCGGATGTGATTTGCACTGCAGTGCGGTGCGAATCACATCCGTTCTCATAAACCACTGCAATGTGAACCCAGCCTTAGTGACACTGGCGACGGGGGGTGATCACGGGGTTAAACCTTTATTGGGGGGTTAGGGGGGTACCTTAGAACTAAAGGGGGCTAACCCTAACTGCCCTAACAGTTATTACAGTCACAAATGACACCCGCCGGGTGATCAGGGGGTTAAACCTTTATTAGGTAATAAATGGCGGGTGCCCTGAAACTATAAAAAAATAACTAACCAACCAGCGTCACCTGTAAGGCCGCGTACACACGCGCGGACTGTTCGCCCAACTTTGTCCGTCCAACAGTTTCGGCAAACAGTCCGCTCAAACTTAGCATGGACGGACATGGCCACACACGACGGACGAACAGTTTGCTGAAACCGTGCGCGATGACGTGAACGGCACGTACGACAGGACGAAAAATACGACGTCCTATACACTGCATTATAGCTTTCGGCATGAAAATCCTTTCTGAGCATGCGCGCAACTTTGTTTGACGAACAAGCCTACACACGAGCGGACTGTTCGCTGAAACAAGGTTTCAGCGGACAGTTTTACGGAATTTCCGAAAAACCTTGTCCGTCCAACTGTCCGCTGAAACTGTCCGCTGAAAGCCCACACACGAGCGGACTGTCCGCCCAAACACTGTTCAGCGGACAAAGTTGGGCGAACAGTCCGCCCGTGTGTACGCGGCCTAACAGTTATATGGTGATCACTGGTGAAAGGGTTAACTAGGGGGCAATCAGGGGGCTTTATGCGGTAGTATATGGGGGTCCCTGGCGCTTTAAAAAGCTGCGGCGAACCTAAATACCTACCTGCCTAACTAGCAACACCTGTGACACTAAGGCCGCGTACACACGGGCGGACTGTTCGTCCAACTTTGTCCGCTGAACAGTGTTTCAGCGGACAGTCCGCTCGTGTGTGGGCTTCAGCGGACAGTTTCAGCGGACAGTCTGACGAACAAAGTTTTTCGGAATTTCCGTAAGACTGTCCGCTGAAACTTGGTTTGAGCGGACAGTCCGCTCGTGTGTAGGCTTGTTCGGCAAACTAAGTCTCGCGCATGCTCAGAAAGAATTTACACGGCGAAGGTTGCATTGTAGTGTATCGGACGCCGAATTTCTCGTCCCGTCGTACGTGCCGTTCACGTCATCGTGCAAGTTTTCAGCGGACTGTTCGTTCGTCATGTGTGGTCAAGTCCGTTCATGCTAATTTTGAACGGACTGTTTGTCAAACTGTTTGACGAACCTAGTTGGGCGGACAGTCCGCCCGTGTGTACGCGGCCTAATACAGCGATCAGAAAAACGATCGCTTATTAGGCTGGGTTCACACTGGAGTGATGTGGGAATGCCACGAATCCGTGGCGGGTTCCCGCATCGCATGCCTCCCGGTGGCAGTTCACACTGCCCTATGCGAACTCCTGGGAGTGTCAGTGAAATGTTAATGACACCCCCAGATCAGTTCGCATATCGCAGTGCGATCTGCAAACTCGGATCGCATGGTGTGAACACCCATGCGATCCGATTCTGCTGCGGACCAAAAAAAGGGTCCCGTGTGAATTTGCGGCGGGTGCGGCGGGTGCGGCGGGTGCGGCGGGTGCGGCGAATGGCTGAACTCGAATCGCAGAGATCGGATGTGATTTGCACTGCAGTGCGGTGCGAATCACATCCGTTCTCATAAACCGCTGCAATGTGAACCCAGCCTTAGTGACACTGGCAACGGGGGGTGATCACGGGGTTAAACCTTTATTGGGGGGGTTAGGGGAGTACATTAGAACTAAAGGGGGCTAACCCTAACTGCCCTAACAGTTATTACAGTCACAAATTACACCAATGCAAAAAAAAAAATGCATTGGTGTCACTGTGACTGGGGGGGCAGGGGTAATTGGGGGGGTGATCGGGGGGTAAAGGGGGGGTGTGAGTGTGCCTGGCATGTTCTACTGTGAAGTGTCGTGTTGGTGCAACTCACCGATCCTCTCTCCTCGGTGCCGGAACGAAAAATACCGACACGGAGGAGAGATTACATCACTTCCTCTGCCTGTGTTTACATTACAGGAGAGGAAGTGATGCAATGCTTCACTCCCATTCGTCAGGAGCGATCGCGAGGGGGTGGCCATGAATGAATGGCCGCCCCCTCATCCCGGATCGCTCCTGCACGGATACCGACCGCCGCTGGCACCGGGGGGGGCCCGATCGGGCCCCCCACCCGCGGGAAGGCAGGGACGTACAGGTACGCCCATATGCCTGCCCGTGCCATTCTGTCGATGTACATCGTCGTGCGGCGGTCGGGAAGTGGTTAATCTTATTCTATCAGCTGAGTCCATACTCTGCTTATGTATCCTTTCTATTTTTCAATCTCTAACAATAGTTGAGATTTTCTTTGTACTTTTTCTTTTTTTATTCTTGATCCATGCTTGATGAATATTCCCCTCAGTACACACTTTAATGTTTCCCATTGAATTGGGGGTGAGGTCTCATCTTTCTCAAGAATTATTAAGAACTCCTTTATTGTTTGTTGAATCTCTATTTCACATTTTTTATCTTTAATTAAATTATCATTCAACCTCCATGCTCCATTCATTTTCTTTAATTCAATTATTTTAAGTTCTACAAATATTGGGGCATGGTCCAACCACAAAAATCCCCCAATCTCTGTTATTGGCTTCATCATCAGACCAGATTTATTCACAAAGAAGTAATCCAGTCTGTTATAGGAATCATGAATATTTGAATAGTATGTATAATTTTTTTCCATTTGATGCTGAGCCCTCCATATATCAGTTAATTGATACTTCCCCAATAAACTTTTAAACTCCTTTATTTATTTATTTTTTCGTTGAATTTGAATATTAGTAGTGTCCAATTTTACATCCATTATGAAATTTAAATCTCCACCCAGAACTACTGTTCCCTCCGCTTTCTCCATTGCATCCGATAGGGCCTTCACTCCAGCCTCTATTTGCCCATAATTAGGTAGGTAAAGATTAATTATTGTAAATTTTTTGCCATACAGCATCACTTTTATTATTAAGGATCTTTACCTTTGTGTTTTTGTAATATTTGACATGGTAGATCCCTATGGAACGCAATCGATACTCCTTTTGATTTGTAATATAAAAATGTATCATGTATCCATTTAATATAATTCCTATTATTTATTTTGGGTATGTGATCTGAACGAAAATACGTTTCTTGAAGTAAGACAATGTCTATTTTTTGCTTATGAATGAAATTTAATATTTGATTTCTTTTAGAGGGGGAGTTAAGACCTCTTACACTGAGGGAGCAGAATTTTACACTTTCCATAAAAAACAAAACAAAAACAAACCTACAAACCCCACACACAGCAAAAGGACCCCTTCCCAACCAACCCCCCCCCCACCCGACCCTAACACACCCTCCCTCACTCTTTCTTCCTCTTCCACACTCTATACACCCTTCCCTTACCACACCCTTACCACAGATCCCCTATCTATTGACTTCAATAAGTCTAACTTACTTAAAGTAAGGTCCCTATTGATGGGGGATCCGAAGCTACTGATCCAGATTTGCTACCCATCGGCTTTCTCATGCTGCTTTTTCTATTTCTTTAATTCTCTTTCTCTCTCCTCCTTCTCTCTTTTTCTCCCTACATCCTATTTATCCTTCTATTATCTTTTACTCGTTCCGTATTGCCTCCAATTTTCAATCCAAACATTTTTTAACTTGAGAGGGAGAAGAAAACAGAGGGGAAAAAAAAGGTTTTCCTTTCTTTTGTTTCCCTCCTCCCTCCTCTCTCTTCTCTCCCCTTAACAGAGTCTTTGATTTTTATTATTCATTCATTTCTACTTTATATATATTTATTCTCATCTTGGATAATTCTTCATTTCTTTATATCAGGATCCCGTCAAGTCATTGGTCTCCCATCAGTGCTGCTTTATCAGTGCCCGTGATTGCCGCCTTATCAGTGAAGGAGAAAACGTTCTTAATTACAAAATTTTATAACAGAAACAAAAGCAAAACTTTTATTTTTTTCAAAATTTCCGGTCTTTTTTTTTTATTTGTTTAGCAAAAAATAAAAACTGCAGAGATGATCAAATACCACCAAAAGAAAGCTCTATTTGTGGGAACAAAATGAGAACAATTCTGTTTGGGTACAGTGTAGCACGACCGTACAATTGTCATTTAAACAGCGACAGCGCAGAAAGCTGAAAATTTACTTGGGCAGGAAGGGGGGTAAATTCCAGCTTTTCCATTATTTTGAACAGGTGATTTGATCAGTTTCACTGCCTTAGTAATTTCCACAGCTGTTTCATCTGAGGGAAATCCTGAAAACATGACCTGTTGGGGCGCCTTGAGGACTGGAGTTGAGAAACACTGCTCTATATTATCATAGTAGGGTTGGGGTTCAAAGTAGACTGTTCATACACATGGCATTCTGCAAGTCCACCCACCTAGAGTCCACATATATGCATACCACCAGCATGAAGGGGTTAACACTTCTGGACCAATGATGCACCAGTACCTCATTGCCCTGGTACTGTTTTTTAGAGGTGGCTGTCTAACTATCCATTGGGTTCGTTTTATATGCAGCAGGAGGGGACTTCCTCCACTCCCGACACCTAACACAGATTTCTCAAGCTCTCTCATCCTACCGGGAGACCGAGACGACCAGCCGGCACGTCTACTGGCTGGTCAGACAGCTGAACAAAGCTGTGATCGACATTGATCAGCTCTCCGCTATGGTAGCCCAGATGTGATGAGATTGTGACCTGACATATTTAAGAAATCAAAATCATTCAAAAACATAGACCTCGGTGTTGTGAATGCTTTTAAGGGCAGAGGAGAGACTTGGGATCTTATAGTACCGGTCACATGCCTATTGCTGTGACAAGCATGTTTACAGCCTGGATCCTTCCAATGGGTTCTCCGAGGAGACTCCAGAATCTGGGATCGGGTAAAACCAGAAATGGTGAGCAGGTGCCATGCCCAGAACTCCGACCGTACGGTCACCTAAATAACCTCAAAGGTGGGACCGGTAATGGCATAGAGCCAGGTACTCCCTCCCCCTGCCCATGGATAATGTTTCTACTTAAGTCTAATGACTGTAAAATGTAATTCCTTCAGAATCTATTTTTTTTCTCTTTTGTAGATTAATTGCGGCGGAAATATCATGCGGATTGGAGTTCCTCCACTATCGTGGCATCGTTCATAGGGACATCAAGGGAGGCAACATCCTACTGGACAACAAAGGTCACATCCGCATTGCAGACTATGGATTGGCAGTAACGGATCTGTTTGGGGATACCCAGGTGACGGATGTAGCCGGAACAATTGGATACATGGTGCCAGAAGTAAGTCATGCTCTTTTTACCCATCACTAGACCTCATCTATTCAATATATCACAATCCAATCACTGTCCCTCTGATACTTGTAACATGAACATTTTAGACAGCATACAGAACACTGCAATGTAAATCACCTGATTGGTAATCATTAAGCTCTTAAAATCATTTTAATAATTTGTTAATATATGTCCATGGGGGGCAGCCATTGTGTATGCCAGCTCTGCCTCCTGGTTAGCTGTTGGACACAGTGGTTGTTTTTTTTTTGCTATTTCTCTTGCTTAAAGCGAGCCTAGCTACAATATCTATAATAATGGACATATCAAATAGTAAACATATAAAAATATAAAAAGCTACATCAAGGTTAATGTTACAATGATTTCTACTGGAGAGCAAATATCACTACCTGCTTTCTTTTACATTCTGCAGAATTACGGCCCATTCATTAAATGCATGCCACTGTGTAGAGCCTGTGGTATCCTATGAAGTTCTCTATACTTAGCATAACAAAGAGATCTCTGATTTGATTCGTGAGTCACATGACTAGGCTCTCGCTCAAGTTTTTTTTTTTTTTCTATTTACACCCATTCCCTGTAATAACACTCAAAGTCCCAATTCTACCACTGTGCTTTATAAATGTAATTTTTATTAAAGTAGCGCTATAGCCACAGTAAGGACATACTGCTGCTTTGTAAATGCCTCCCTTAGAATACATGTTCAATGATTATATATTATTATTTCCCCTATAAAATGAATGTAAGTTTGTTGGAACTAAGAAACTGATTTCTCTTTTCTGATTGGCAGGTTATCAACGGCGACTTCTACCAGTTTGAACCCGACTGGTTTTCCATGGGAGTTGTCATATACATGATGGCTACAGGCACTGTGCCGTTCCATAACCAAACCACGCAGGTATAGAGGAGGGCTGTCAGTTTTGAAAATCCTGTGTACCCCCCAGACGTGGACCCGCACCTGAGGGACTTCATAGAAGGAGTAAGTACTAGACATTTTCTAATTTTGAAGAGACACAGGGAAGGTTTCTAGGCCTACTGCTGCTGCTTTAGGCGGAGTAATGTAGGGGTGTTGCCAATTCTGGTTGTCAGCTGGATTGTTGGGTAGTTTGGCTGGGGCTGAGGGCTCAGAAGATGCCACGTGGGGTCAATCACTGATGTGCACATTGTATGAGGCTATTAACCGCTTGTAGACCAACACACGCCAATGTAAGTTGGCAGAATGGCACTGGCAGGCAAAAGGGCATACAGGTATGTCCCCTTTAAGAAGCGGTGTCACGAGCGCGTGCTCGCCTGCCGCGGTCTCCGAGACAGCGGGTCCCCTGGACTCCATGTCCGCCGGGTGCCTGCGATCGTGTCACGGAGAGAAAGAATGGGGAGATGCTTATGTAAACAAAGCATTCCCTGTTCTGCCTAGTGAACCCCTATTGACCCCTATGAACTCTTTTTTTGTTTATAGCGCAAAAAATAAAAACTGCAGAGGTGATCAAATAGCACCAAAAGAAAGCTCTATTTGTAGAAAAAAAAAGAACGTCAATTTTGTTTGGTTACATTGTCACATGACCGTGATATTGTCAGTTAAAGCGACGCAGTGCTGAATCGCAAAAAACACTCTGGTCTTTGGGCAGCCAAATGGTCCAGAGCTGAAGTGGTTAAAGCAGAACTCCTCCCCATTTATTATTGTTGCTCTTTTTTTGTTTATAGCGCAAAAAATAAAAACTGCAGAGGTGATCAAATAGCACCAAAAGAAAGCTCTATTTGTAGAAAAAAAAAGAACGTCAATTTTGTTTGGTTACATTGTCACATGACCGTGATATTGTCAGTTAAAGCGACGCAGTGCTGAATCGCAAAAAACACTCTGGTCTTTGGGCAGCCAAATGGTCCAGAGCTGAAGTGGTTAAAGCAGAACTCCTCCCCATTTATTATTGTTTTGAACATGGCAGGGAGGATTAGATCACCTGCCATTATTTTATTCTTGTCTGTGTCCCTGTTGTGGAAATTCTTTTCATATCCTGTCCTTGGGACACGGAAATTTCACCAAAGGGGGGGACACAGAAAGCAACCACAACCTAACAGAGGGGTTCTAACCATTTCCAACTCCATTCATCAAACTGCTTTTATCGCCCTTTGCTGGTAAATTATGTTAATGAGAAGGAAAAAAATCTTTAAAAATATCTAATCTCCTCCCTTTTCTTGTGGCTGTAATTCTACTTTAAGTGTCACCGGCAGTCTAAAGATCTCAGGGAGTTAGAAGCGATCTAATGGCGGCACATCATAATGTGTGCTCATTTTTTGTGCTGTAATGTAATATGAATTCCATCCATGTCAGTAGACATCCAGCACCTGTACTTGGCTATATCACCCCTTTTACACAACACCGCCGATCGCGTGGATGGTAAAACGCCGCTATTTTTAGCAGCGTTTTACCGCCGGATTTGCGGCAGATTTGCGGCGCATTCCAGCCGCTAGCAGGGCGCTTTTACCCCCGCTAGCGGCCGAGAAAGGGTTAAAACCGCCGTTAATAAGCCGCAATAGCGGCATTTTGCCGGCGGTATTAGAGCGCTGCCCCATTGATTGCAATGGGGAGCAGCGGTGGAGGAGCGGTAAACACACCGCTCCTTCACCGCTCCAAAGAAGCTGCTGGCAAGACTTTTTACTGACGTCCTGCCAGCGCACCGCTGCAGTGTGAAAGCCCTCGGGGCTTTCACACTACACATAATGGTGCAGCTTCTTTAGGGCGGATTGCAGGCGCTATTTCTAACGCTATAGCGCCTGCAAAACGCCTTGGTGTGAAAGGGGTCTATATGTGTCTTCACATGCTATGATCCTCCAATGGGTGAAAGGACCGCCCAGGAGGAGACGCACTGTAGTCAAAGTTTTTTTTTCTTTTCTAAAAAGTGCAAAATGAACTCAAAATAACTCTTAATTTCTCTTTTATAGCTGCTATGCAAATGTCCGGAGAAGAGGCTTGGAGTCGGCAGAGACATATGACGGCATTCATTCATGAGGCTCATCAATTGGAAGTCGCTGGAACAAGGGAAAGGACGGCCCCCTTTCTCAGTAGGTCCGGTAAGTACACAAATCTTTATAGGATGAGGATTCAAAAAGAAGATTGTTACACACTGTAAGGAGCATTGCTGTGTCCTTACAGCTAATGTAGGGGGTACAGACATATCCCAGCCTGCAGGAAAACCTCACAGACTAATCAGTCAATATTTCATTTTCTACGGGAGAAGTAAATAAGAATGAAACTTTCTAGGCATCAGATACAATGGGGATGATTTGCTAAAACTGGAGAGTGAAAAATCTGATGCAGCTGTGTATGGTAGCCAATCAGCTTCTAACTTGTCAGCTGATTGATTACCATGCAGAGCTGCACCAGGTTTTGCACTCTCCAGTTTTAGTAAATAAACCCCATTGGTGCACAGCTGGGAGTGATAGTTGAAGTGAGAAGGTGCAATGGTTCATAATACAATGTCTGGGGTGTCTAGGACATGTGAATTTGACCATCATGATGTGGTGGAAGGCATGGGACCAGACATGTAGTTTGCATCTAAATTTGTATCCTATCTGCGCCTCCACTGCATGGAAAGAGGAAGAAGTTTCTAGATTGTATTAAAGAAGTTAGTCAATGTTAAAGCCCAACTCAAAAAATAAATAAATTACGCAGTAGGAAACCACCACCCCCACCCCACCCTGCACTCTAATGTTTTATTGCTTGTAAACTCTAGGGGCAGAGAAAGAGGGACCTAGCCCTAACCTCTCTGCATCATCATGTATACAATACAGGCCTATCAGTCCTACATTGTATGTGGCGGGGGGGTAAGAATGTGACCGTGGCTGGGAAAGCTTTAGAGAAGGTCTGTGAGGGACGGGTTGCACAGATGAAGGCTGTCCAAAGCAAGGAATACATTATTACACCTTATTCCTCTACCCCAGGCACAAAATCCACCCCCCCCCCCACACACACAAATACTGCAAGGGTAATTTATACTTGTTTCTGGAATTGGCCTTTAAGCAATATCCTGATATTTACTCAGGTCAGATATCTATGAATACAAAATCTCATATTTGTTTTTTCATTTTGCAGCCCATGAACATGGACATGGAAACATCTTGTCGACTTCCTCCATCAGCGATAGATGGCAAGGCATTGGACATTCCAGGAAAGAAAGTATTCTTGCCTGGATTCCCTAACATTGACAGGATATGATCAACCTATAGTGTGTAGTGTGTGTGTGTGGTGTGTAGTGTGGTGTGTAGTGTGTGGTGTGTAGTGTTGATTGTGGTGTGTGGTTGGTGCTGTGTGGTGTGTAGTGTGTGGCGTGTAGTGTGTATTGTGGTGTGTAGTGTGGTGTGTAGTATGTGGTGTGTGGCGTGTAGTGTGTGGTGTGTGTAGTGTGTAGTGTGTGGTGTGTTTAATGTGTAGTGTAGTGTTTGGTGGGCAGTGTGTGCCAGCAGCGTACCGGGCAGCAAGCCCACCCACATCAGGGTGACAGCCAAGCAAGTCCACCCAAATCAGGATGCCAGCCAGCAAGCCCACCCACATCAGGGTGCCAGCCAGCAAGCCCACCTGAATCAGGGTCCCAGCCAATAAGCCACCCACATCAGGGTGTCAGCCAGAAAGCCCAACCACATCAGGGCCCCAACCAGCAAGCCACCCACAGCAGGATGCCAACCAGCAAGCCCACCCACAGCAGGGTGCAAGCCAGAAAGTCCACCCAGAGCAGGATGCCAACCAGCAAGCCCACCCACAGCAGGGTGCTGTCAGCCTATGTTACACTATGGGGATGGAGCAGCCGGGCAGCCGAGGAACACAGGTCCTAATTTGTGTGCATTCAGGACCACTCACCCACTCCTGCACACCTGTCAAATTAAAGTGGTTGTATGGTCAATTTTTTAACTTTTACCTACAGGAAAGCCTATAATAAGGCTTACCTGTAGGTAAAAAAAATATCTCCTAAACCTGTACGGTTTAGGAGATATTCCCCTCGGTATGCGCCGCTGACTGCAGCGGCGCATGCGCACAAGGGGGTTCTCGCCGTGAAAATCCGGCAGCGCTCGTCCGGCATGCGCGCGGGAGTGACGATATCGCGGCTCTGGCCACTCACAGCGCTGGAGCCGCGATACCCGGAAGAGACGCCGAGGGAGCATGTCAGCTCCCTCGGCGTGGATCGGGCCAGATGTCGGGGCCTCGTTCTAAGGTAAGTATTTCATAATGAGCTAGTATGCAGTGCATACTAGCTCATTATGCCTTTTGCTTTGCAGGTTTAAAAAAAATTTAAAAAAAATTGCGGGTTTACTACCGTTTAAGGCTGTGTTTGTCCAGCCACTGCGTCCCCTTAAAGCGGTCAATGGACATGATTATGAAGATTCCTCATATTTGGACAATAGTTCTTGAGTCAAAATACCTGGCTTGGACCTATATACCGATATATTCATGAGAAATGTGGAGAGGACAATTCATCCGTAAAGACATTGATATCATCTTCAGAAGGTCCAGATGAACAAAGATTCAAAATCAAAAAAACAAAAAAAAATGCACTGTACAAAGGAGCCAGCCAGCAAGCCCACCTGCAGCAGGGTGCCAGCCAGCAAGCCAGCCACAGTAATGTGCCAGCCATAAAAAGCCCACCCACAGCAGGGTGCCAGCCACAAAGTGCACCCTCTTCTGTAAAGACATTGATATAATCTTCAGAAGATCCAGATGAACAAAGATTCAAGAAAAAAAAAACTGCACTGTACAGAGGAGCCACCCACAGCAAGGTGTCAGTCAGCAAACCCACCCACAGCAGGGTGCCAGCCAGCCACCCACAGCAAGGTGTCAGCCAGCAAGCCCATCCACAGCAGGGTGCCAGCCAGAAAGCCACCCACATCAGGGTGCCAGTGAGCAAGCCCACCCACAGCAGGGTGTCAGTCAGAAAGCCCACAAACAGCAGGGTGCCAGCCAAAAAGCCCACTCACATCAGGGTGCCAACCAGCAAGCCCACCCAAAGCAGGAAGCCAGCCAGCAAGCCCGCCCACAGCAGGGAGCCAGCCAGCAAGCCCACCCACAGCAGGAACCCAGCCAGCATGCCCACCCACAGCAGCGAGGCCAGCCAGCAAGCCCACCCACAGCAGGGAGAGCCAGCAAGCCCACCCACAGCAGGAACCCAGCCACCAAGCCCACCCACAGCAGGGAGGCCAGCCAGCAAGCCCACCCACAGCAAGGAGGCCAGCCAGCAAGCCCACCCACAGCAAGGAGGCCAGCCAGCAAGCCCACCCACAGCAGGGAGCCAGCCAGCAAGCCTACCCACAGCAGGGTGCCATCCAGCCACCCACAGCAAGGTGTCAGCAAGCCCACGCACAGCAGGCTGCCAGCCAGAAAGCCCAAGGGTGGATGGACATGATGAAGATTGCTCATATTCGGACAATAGTTCTTGATGTGACATAATACGTGGATTGGATCGATATACCCTTATATTCATGAGAGATATGGAGAGGACAATTCATCTGTAAAGACAATGATATCATCTTCAGAAGATCCAGATGAACAGAGATTCAAAAAAAACAAACAAAAAAAATGCACTGTACAGAGGAGCCGCCCACAGCAGAGTGCCAGCCAGCAAGCCCACCTGCAGCAGGGTTCCAGCCAGCAAGCAAGCCACAGTAGAGTGCCAGCCAGCAAGCCCACCGCAGCAGGGTGTGTTTGGAGAACAATCTGTATTCTCAGACCGTCTCTCGATTCAAGGTAAGACATTTATTGCATATGCAAGAGAAATGGTTACATGTACGTTCAGGCTTCAAAAATCTATTTCTGCCTGTCATAGGTCATAGGATTACTTGCTCCTTTTTATCACCCTTAA
Organism: Lithobates pipiens; assembly: GCF_037356315.1. Lineage (NCBI taxonomy): Eukaryota > Metazoa > Chordata > Amphibia > Anura > Ranidae > Lithobates > Lithobates pipiens. Next base: position 265,719,332 of record NW_027507784.1, on the reverse strand, counting down.
ACCCTCCCCCTTCCTTCTTTAATGTCCTGATCACATGTATAATTTCAACCTTTATTCTGAACGTGAAGCAGGAAGGAGGGAATACAGGCAACACCCTGCCACAGGATGTTCTATACACGTGATTCTAAACATTTCATTGTTGTGAGCTATGTGTTTTTCAATTTCTGCTAATGTAAGCATTTTCATAGTTATATGATTATTCAGCATATTGCAGTATAATAGGGTTATATAAAACATATATTTCTAAGCATTTTAAACTTAATTAAGATATAGCTATATTTCTAAGCATGTTCATAGTTGACATTTAGAGGTATAATACTTAATTTCTCTAACAGGGTGCCAGCCAATAAGCCACCCACAGCAGGGTGTCAGCCATAAAATGCCCACCCACAACGTCCATCCACAGCAGGGTGCCAGCCACAACGTCCATCCACAGCAGGGTACCAGCCACAAAGCCCACCCACATCAGGGTGCTACCCAACAAGCCCACCCACATCAGGGTGCATGCCAGCAAGCCCACCCACATCAGGGTGCCAGCCAGAAAGCCCCCCATCAGGGTGCCAGCCAGAAAGCCCCCCATCAGGGTGCCAGCCAGAAAGCCCCCCATCAGGGTGCCAGCCAGCAAGCCAACCCACGTCAGGGCGCCAGCCAGCAGGCCAACCCACATCAGGGTGCCAGCCAACAAGCCCACCCACAGCAGGGTACCAGCCAGCAAGCCCACCCACAGCAGGGTGCCAGCCAGCAAGCCCCCCATCATGGTACCTGACAGCAAGCCCCCCATCATGGTGCCAGCCAGCAAGCCTCCCCCCACATTAGGGTGACAGCCAGCAAGCCTCCCCGCATCTGGGTGCCAGCCAGCAAGCCCACCTGCATCAGGGTGCCAGCCAGCAAGCCCCCATCATGGTGCCAGGCAGCAAGCCCCCCATCATGGTGCCAATCAGCAATGTGTTCCATAGGAAACAAAGTTAAATGGACTGTAGTGCAAATCTGCAAACTGCAAAAAGCACTAAAACTGCATATGTGTGAATACAGCCTTAAATAGTTGGATGGACATGATGATGAAGATTCCTCATATTTGGACAATAGTTCTTGATGTTACATAATGGATTGGATTGGACCTATATACCGATACATTCATGAGAAATTTGGAGAGGACAGTTCATCTGTAAAGACATTGATATCGTCTTCAGAAGATCCAGATGAACAAAGATTCCTCATTTTTGGACATTACTTTTTGATGTTCATCAAACAAGCAGTTTTAAACTGAAAACCATCAAAAGACATTGTGATGTCCACCCACAGATGTATAATCCAGGGAGTAATCCGATCGCCTTCGGGAGTCAGGAAGGAATTTTTTCCGTTAGAGCAAATTACACTATGCTTCATCAAGGTTTTTTTTCGCCTTCCTCTACATCAACAGTGGGGTCTGGATAATCACACCAAAAAAAACAAAAAAAAACTGCACTGTACAGAGGAGCCTTGACGAGGCAGTGCAGCTTCCGCATACATTTGCAAATGTGTGCAATGTGACTGCCTGCACGGGGATGCACAGAGCGCCTGTACCCACCGCCCTCACACAGGGTACGGATTCATACGCCTTGTGTGAACGAGGCCTTAGGACCGCACTTTACAGAGCAGCCTTGGCAAAGTAATGCAGATTCCCCATTTGCAAATGTGTGCAACTAAGACCTCTGTTTTTAATGTGAAGTGTTAGATTGTGAATTTTTGGATTTATTTGCAGGCTAGCTGGTAAGTGTGCTGGGAAATCTTTTGTTTTTGTGTTGTGCAAAGCCCTTCCATGTGCACCTTACTTCAAAAGCTAGTTATAAACTTTTTTCTAATGCCCACTTAACCTCCTGCCTCCTGGACCCTGTTCCTTCTCAAATACTACGGTCACCATCTGACTCAATCCTACACTCCTTAACTCATATCTTCAACCTCTCACTCTCTACTGGCATCTTCCCCAACCCTCTAAAACATGCACTAGTCACTCCCATACCAAAAAAGGCCTCAGACCCCACCAATCTTAACTTAAGACCCATCTCTTTACTCCCTTTTGCCTCCAAACTCCTTGAACATTTAGTCTACAACCGACTGAGCAACCACCTCATTGATAATAACCTTACTCGATCCTCTTCAGTCTGGATTTCGCCCACAGCACTCCACAGAAACTGCCCTCCTAAAACCCACTAACGACTTACTAACAGCCAAAACCAATGGTCATTATTCCATACTCTTACTCTTGGACCTTTCTGCTGCCTTTGATACAGTTGACCACCCCCTCCTCCTCAAAAAACTCAATTTGCTTGGTCTCCATGGCTGCACTCTCCGTTGATTTGAATCTTACCTATCTCATCACACCTTCAGTGTCACTTACAACTCCACTTCCTCTTCTCCAACTCCCCTTTCCGTTGGGGTCCCCCAAGGTTCTGTCCTTGGACCTCTACTATTCTCGATCTACACGTCCTCCCTGGGTCAGCTGATAGCCTCCCATGGCTTTCACTACCATTTATATGCTGATGACACCCAAATCTATCTCTCTACCCCTCAGCTCACCCCATCAATCTCCTCACGCATCGCTGATCTACTAACAAACATATCAGCCTGGATGTCACACCACTTCCTCAAACTTAATCTATCTAAAACCGAGCTCTTAATATTTCCTCCCCCACGTACCCCTTCGCCTGACTTCTCTGTCAAAATCAATGGCACATCTATCAGTCCATCCCCACATGCCAGGGTGCTAGGGGTAACCTTAGACTCCGAACTGTCCTTTCAGGCACACATACAAGCCCTGTCCAAATCATGCCGCCTTAGCCTCTGCAACATTTCCAGAATATGCCCCTTTTTAACTAATGACACCACCAAACTTCTAATTCACTCCCTGGTCATCTCTCGCCTTGACTACTGCAACTCCCTCCTCGTTGGATTACCTTTACACAGACTATCCCCCCTTCAGTCCATAATGAATGCCGCTGCCAGACTCGTCCACCTTACCAGCCATTCAGTGTCCTCCACCCCTCTCTGCCAATCCCTGCACTGGCTTCCACTCACCCAACAAATAAAATTCAAAGTACTAACAATATGTACAAAGCCATCCATAACTCTGCCCCCAGCTACATCACTGAGCTAGTCCCAAAATACCAACCAAACCGCCCTCTTCGGTCATCGCAAGACCTCCTGCTCTCCAGCTCCCTTGTCACCTCCTCCCATGCTCGCCTCCAGGATTTCTCCAGAGCTTCTCCCATCCTTTGGAACTCCCTACCCCAATCTGTCCGACTGTCCCCTAATCTATCCATCTTTAGACGATCCCTGAAAACCCTTCTCTTCAAAGAAGCCTATCCTGCTTCTAACTAACACTGTTTTACTTCCTCCATCAGCTCATCCCCCACAGCTATTACCTTTTGTATCAATTGCCCCTTCCTTTTTAGATTGTAAGCTCTAACGAGCAGGGCCCTCTGATTCCTCTTGTACCAAATTGTAACGTAAATGTAATGTCTGCCCTCATGTTGTAAAGAGATGAGCAAACTGTTGGCGCTATATAAAACCTGTATAATAATAATAATAATAATAATAAACTGCTGTAGCTGTCCTGCTTTGCACACTGCTATTAGATACAACTTATATTATACATATACAATTTTACTGTTGTCAATAAACATCAGATGACAAGTAAATAAATTCCCAGAGCACAATGGGTTATCTAAAGAGGCAGACGGCATAGCAGACAAAGCCTGAATTTGGGAAGATATGTGTGACTGAATCCTTAGAGGGGAGCCGTAGAAAGAAGGAGGAGATACGGCTGTAAATGTAGGCCTGATAAAGGGGATGTTTAAATGCAATGCATAGCAGGCCTCTGTTGTAGAAGCCCTTTCCTCAGAGGATGGACACCAAGCAAAAAGAAGAAGCTCATTACTCTTTACTCTGTGGGCCATTCCACTCCCGAGAGCTCAGGAGGAGCTGGTAGTACCAAGAGGAGTATGAAGGTAAAAGGAGGATACTAAGGTCGAAAAATAAAGAACAAAAGCCAATGGAAACTGCCATGAAAATCAGAATAGATGGGGATGATCTGTGACCATCAATGAAGTGCATGTGAAGTGCTAACTGCGCAAGAAAAAAGATGGGAGGCCGAAACAAAGAGGAATAGGCCAGGAAATAGACTGACTCACCAAGGAAATAAATACGTGAATATCTCAATTTCCTCTAAAATATGCAAACAAGGAGAAGAATCATTCCCGCACATCCAACAAAACCCTTAGGTAGTGATGGTAACAACAGTCTCAGCTCAGACTCCATCCAGGCTTGCCCGCTCTGACATGTTTCGCCCTGTCCACTGGACTCAGCCTTGGAGGACCTCCATGACTCCTGTGGGCAGTTTGAGTTTGAGGGCAGGGCCTGGATGGAGTCTGGGCTGAGGCTGCTCTGACCATCGCTACCTATAGATTTTGTAGGATGTGCGGCAAAAAATGATCCTTCTTCTTGTTTGCATTCACTGAGCTGAGACAAGCCCAGTGGTGTCACTAGGTTTGGTGTCACCTGGTGCGTAAAAACCTGGTGTCACCCCCCTTATCAGACCAGCTCAGGGTTGGCGGTTCAGCTACTGTATTATATATATATATATATATATATTATAGTTGTGCCCAGCAGCACCACCATTATCAGACCAGCTTGGGGGGCAGCTCAGTTACTATGTGTATATTATATATATATATAAAATAGATGTGTCCATCTGCACCCCCCTTTAGCAGACCAACTCAGGGTGGTCAACTCAGCTACTAAACATAAATATATCTGTATATATCTATATATCTATCTATCTATCTATCTATAAAATATAGCTGTGTACAGCTGTACCCCCATCCTCCCCCATTAGTAGAATGCAGCTTAGGGTCGGCAGCTCAACTACTATATATACATTTATATTATAGCTGTTCCCCCCCTTAGTACACCAACTCTGGCAGCTCAGGTGGACAGACACCATATCAACCCACCATCCCCCTACACTTATCACAGCCGTTCACCTGGGGTTTGGGCAGCAGAGGACACCCCCATCACAATCCACCACCCCCTGCCCATTACTACACCAGCTCAGGGCCAGGGCAGGCAGCTCAGTCCCGGGTGGCAGCTGGAGAGGACACAGTGTGCAGCGGCAGCCACACCGCCTGGGTGGAGAAGATGCGTCAGGCTCAGCAGTGCAGTAGGAGGAGGAAAGCACAACAGGCCAGGTGTGGCCGTGGAGCTGGAGGTGTTCCGGCAAAAAAAAAAAAAAAACTGCCACAGGGAGTCAGGGCCACCCTCGGGGTGGTGTCACCCCTCCGGCAGGTGACCTCCTCATTTGTCCCTCATTTTAGTCTGATCTATATAGTTGTATATAAAATGCATAATTTAATTTCCCAGTGCTAAACCTTTTATCCAATTTCTAAGCAGCTGTATTTGTCAATTTCAAAAAGCTAGTATAAAGGAATAGTAGTGGTAAAAAAATAATTTGTAGGTTTAATCAATCATTCTCAAGAATCATTCTCAATAATTCTCCTTTAATAGGGTATGGGAGGTATCCTATGCCTACATACATTTGCTAATAGATGTTCCCATCTCAAAAAGTTAAGAGGTGTGTAAAACGGTAAAAAGATAAAAATCCTAAAATCCTGAATACAAACACCAAATAAAGAACATCAAGTAAAGCACTCAAGGGGTATACAGTATATAGTCCATAGTGCATAAGCAGCAAAGATCTCTGTAAACCACCTGAATTTTGGAACCTGTGCCTAAAAAAAAATAAAAATATAGGCAGGCAAAACAGAAAATTATGGACTTGTGTCTTTTTTCAACCTCACCTACTATGTAACTATGGGGCTGATTTACGAATGGTTTGCGTCATGAGTTGCGGCGCACGCGATGCGCAATGACCGTTTTCATATTCACAAAACATTTGTGCCTGTAACACAGCACAATTCCTCATTTACTATTATATTCTCGGCGCACGGGAGGTGACGATCGGTGCGCCCCTATAGACCTGGCGCACGCATTCTTCAACTTAGGATTTAAAGAAGGCGGAAGTGCCAATATTATGGGGATGATGTGAGGAAGTATAGTTTTGACTGTCCAAGTAACAAATATGCCCTAAATAGAATGAGAAAGTAACTTTCTGTGAACAAGCCTGCTGCGCCTGCAAATACACTTAGAACTGCGCAAGGTCAATTTATGCACTGTGCATGCGCAAGCGGCATTTGTGCACGTTCAAATGCTTTGGTTCACTGTGCTGGCAAAATCTTAGTAAATGTCAAGCAACGTAAATGCATTTGCATAAGTTGAACGGGCGTACCTCTCAACTTGACTTTTTTTGACGCTGGTTCACTTTTATGGCTTTTTTAAGGCTATTTGCACACAGGTCATGTTAGCATTAAGAAAAAATAAAAATTAAGAAAAGAAAATGTGTGGGGGCCCCCCAAAATTCCATACCAAACCCTTCAGGTCTGGTATGGATATTAAGGGGAACCCCGTGCCCAAAAAAATGGCATGGGGGTCCCCCTCAAAATCCATACCAGGGGTAGATGCCAGACGAGAACACCGGATCAAGAAGCAGAGGAAGAAGAAGATGGAGGAAGAAACCGAAGGAAGAAGGAAGAAGACCTGAAGAAGATGGAAAGAGGAAAACTTTAATAAAGAAATTGTCAAAAACTGTCTCTTGTAATTTTTAACATTTTTGTCCCATTTTTTGTGAAATGGTAGGGGTACTTACCCCCTTACCATTTCACACAGGGGAGGCAGGATTTGGGGGTCCCCCTGTTAAAGGGGGCTTCCAGATTCCGATAAGCCCCCCGCCCGCAGACTCCCACAACCACCGGCCAGGGTTGTGGGGATGAGGTCCTTGTCCTCATCAAAATGGGGACAAGGTGCTTTGGGGGGCTACCCCCAAAGCACCCTCCCACTGTTGAGAGCATGTGGCCTGGTATGGTTCAGGAGGGGGGGGCTCTCTTGTCCCCCCTCTTTTCCTGCAGCCTGCCAGGTTGCGTGCTCGGATAAGGGTCTGGTATGGATTTTGAGGGGGGCCCCCACGCCTTTTGTTTTTTGGTGCAGGGTTCCCCTTGATATCCATACCAGAACTGAAGGGCCTGGTATCATCTTGGAGGGGAACCCATGTAGGTTTTTTATTTAAAATTAAAGTCGCCTGGCCTGGGGACGACTTAAAGTCGCCCCAAGTCGCGTTGAAGCCCCAAGTCGGTCTGTGATTCATACTCAAGTCATGTCCAAGTTGCCTCCCAAAGTACAGGAAGTTGTGTTGCCCCTGTGTGAATGGACTGTTAATGAAACGGCATGCGCTATTATCAATGGCATATTATTATTGCGTGCGCCGGCATATTATCATCTGCTGTGCTTATGTGTGCGCTGGTTCACATGCTCAATTAATAATTTATCTGGCACACCAATTAAGGTATGAACCGGCGCAGCGCATTCATCTTAGTAAATGACCCCCTATGTAACTAAAATAACTAGTCATTACTACAGCATCTCACAAGTACACCCTGCACACGTGACAACACTGAAGAAATGACACTTTGCTACAATGTAAAGTAGTGAGTGTACAGCTTGTATAACAGTGTCAATTTGCTGTCCCCTCAAAATAACTCAACACACAGCCATTAATGTCTAAACTGCTGGCAAAAAAAGTGAGTACACCCCTAAATGAAAATGTCCAAATTGGGCCCAAAGTGTCAATATTTTGTGTGGCCACCATTATTTTCCAGCACCGCCTTAACCCTCTTGGGCATGGAGTTCACCAGAGCTTCACAGGTAGCCACTGGAGTCCTCTCCCACTCCTCCATGATAACATCATGGAGCTGGCGAATGTTGGAGAACTTGCGCTTCTCCACCTTACGTTTGAGGATGCCCCACAGATGCTCAATAGGGTTTAGGTCTGGAGACATGCTTGGTCAGTCACCTTTAGCCTCAGCTTCTTTAGCAAGGCCGTGGTCATCTTGGAGGTGTGTTTGGGGTCCTTATCATGTTGGAATATTGTCCTGCGGCCCAGTCTCGGAAGGGAGTGGATCATGTTCTGCTTCAGTATGTCACAGTACATGTTGGCATTCATGGTTCTCTCAATGAACTGTAGCTCCCCAGTGGCAGCAGTACTCATGCAGCCCCAGACCATGACACTCCCACAACCATGCTTGACTGTAGGCAAGACATATTTGTCTTTGTACTCCTCACCTGGTTGCCACCACACACGCTTGACACCATCTGAACCAAATAAATGTATCTTGGTCTCATCAGACCACAGGACATGGTTCCAGTAATCCACGTCCTTAGTAGGGATGAGCCGAACACCCCCCTGTTCGGTTCGCACCAGAACTTTCGAACGGACCCCAAATTCGTACGAACATTATAACCCCATTGAAGTCTATGGGACTCGAACGTTCGAAATTAAAAGTGCTAATTTTAACGGCTAATATGCAAGATACTGTCCTAAAAAGGGTTTGGGGACCTGGCTCCTGCCCCAGGGGACATGGGTCAATGCCTAAAATGTTTTTAAAAATGGCCGTTTTGGAGGGAGCACTGATTTTAATGACAATTAAAGTGAAAAAAAAAAATATTCCTTTAAATATGGTGCCTGGGGGGGGTCTGTAGTATGCCTGTGAAGTGCCACGTGTTTCCCGTGTTTAGAACAGTCCCTGCACAAAATGACATTAAACGGAAATAACACCATTTAAAACTGCTTGCGGTTTTAATGTTATATCTGGTTCCTGCAATATGGTTGAAAATCATTGAGAAAAATGGTATGGGTAGCCCTCCCTGCCCATTACCAGCCCCTTTGGGTCTTGTACGCATATTAAGGGGAACCCAGTACCCATATTAAAAAAAGGAAATGCGTGTGGCCCCCAGGCCCTATATACTCAGAACAGCAGTATACAGGCGGTGCAAACAAGACAGGGACTGTGTAGGTTTGTTGTGTTAAGTTGAATCTGTTTGTAATTTTCAACTGGTACATTTTTAAAGTGTAGCTCCAGTCAAAAAAACTATTTTTAAGCTTTTTGGAAAACATAGGGAAGGGTTATCACCCCTGTATAATTTGTTTTGTCGTCCATCTTTTTTCATCTCACTTGCTGTTGTCTCCTTCCGTTTGCAAGTAGGAGATGTTTGTAAGTTGGATGTTTGAAAGTAGGGGCCTGCCCTATATGCTCTGCAAAAATGGCGGAACAAGGTGTTGGTTATGCCACAACATTGTAAGCCCTCAAAGTGACTCTTGCTGGGCGCTGGAGCGCCCTGCTGTGAACGATTATATCAAGAATTGTAGTTACATGCCATTGTTGAACAGTGGTAGAAAAATTGACCTTTGGTGGTTGTGGTGCTGGTACCACAACACTATAAGTGCTCACAGTTACTCTGGGTGGGCACAGGAACGGGCCCTCCTGTGAAATATTATATCAAGAATTGTAATTACATGTCCCTGTTAAACAGGGGCAGAAAAATTGTGCCTTAGGCACTGGTGCTGGTGCCACGACACTGCAACCTCTCCCATATACTCTTGTTTTATTGCAGGAATTAGCCCTGCTGCAAAGCATTGCATCAAAAATTGTAATTAAACGCCCCTGTTGAACAGGGGCAGAAAAATTGGGCCTTAGGCACTGGTGCTGGTGCCACCACACTGCAACCTCTCCCATATATTCTAGTTTTATTGCAGGAATTAGCCCTGCTGCAAAGCATTGCATCAAAAATTGTAATTAAACGCCCCTGTTAAACAGGGGCAGAAAAATTGGGCCTTAGGCACTGGTGCTGGTGCCACCACACTGCAACCTCTCCCATATATTCTAGTTTTATTGCAGGAATTAGCCCTGCTGCAAAGCATTGCATCAAAAATTGTAATTATACGCCCCTGCTAAACAGGGGCAGAAAAATTGGGCTGATGGCATCACCCAGAGCCAGAAATGTTCTTCCAACATATCAGCGGAGGAGGAAGAGGATAGACAATCAACATAACAGGACAGTCACTCAGCATCAGCATAGGCAGTCTTGAAGGGATGTGATATTTCAAAAAAAATTATTCGGTTACATCAGCTTCAGGTGCTTGGTAGCTGTGGGTGATCCAAGACTGATTCATCTTGATGAAGGTCAGTCGATCAACTGATTCGGTGGACAGGCGCACCCTGTGATCGGTAACAAAGCCACCAGCGGCACTGAAGGTGCGTTCCGAAAGAACGCTGGATGCAGGACAGGCCAGTAGCTCAATTGCATACTGTGCAAGCTCTGGCCAGTGATCTATCCTCAAGACCCAGTAAGCCAGAGGATTTTCGGTGGGAAAGGTGTCCAAGTCTGACCTTGCCCCTAGGTATTCCTGCACCATGTAAATCAGACGCTGGCGATGGTTGCTGGAACCGATCATACCTTGGGGCTGCGGACTAAAAAATTGTCTGAAAGCATCAGTCAGACGGCCACCTTCTCCACCGCTCCTTCTGACCGATGCCTCAGCAACACGTTGTCCAGGACCAGGAGTTTGTAACCTCCCAGTCTCTGGGAACGCGTTACACAGACCTTTCTGCAAGGCCTCCCGGAGATGTCTCATCCTCTGCTCCCTCTGCGATGGCAAGATAAGGTTGGCAACCTTACCCTTGTACCGTGGATCAAGGAGAGTGGCCAGCCAGTAATGGTCCCTCTCCTTGATCCGAAGAATACGAGGATCCTTCCGCAGGCTTTGCAGGATCTGGGAGGCCATGCAGCGTAGGTTAGCTGAGGCATTCGGTCCGGAGTCCTCTGGGTCACTAAGGACAACATGATCCGCAGCTACCTCCTCCCAGCCACGTACAAGTCCACGTGTTTCTTGGGACTGTAAATCATCCCTACAAGACTGCTGCTGCTGCTGCTGATGCTGAGTGCCAGCCTCCACCTCCATGCTGACACAATCATCCTCCTCCTCCTCTTTCTCCTCCTCATCCTCTTCCTGTGTGATGGGTGGCACAGCAGGAACACTGTCTGGATAAAGGGGGCCTTGAGAGGCAAGGAAGTCCTCCTCTTCCTGCCTCTGTTCTGCCTCAAGTGCCCTGTCCATTATTCCATGCAGTGTATGCTCCAAGAGGTGGACAAGAGGTACAGTGTCACTGATGCATGCACTGTCACTGCTCACCATCCTTGTGGCCTCCTCAAACGGTGACAGGACAGTGCATGCATCCCTGATCATGCCCCACTGGCGTGGTGAGAAAAAACCGAGCTCCCCTGACCCTGTCCTGGTGCCGTAGTCGCACAGGTACTCATTGATGGCCCTCTGCTGCACGTGCAGCCACTGCAGCATGGCCAACGTTGAGTTCCACCTGGTGGGCATGTCACATATAAGGCGGTTCTTGGGCAGGTTCAACTCCTTTTGGAGCTCAGCCAGCCGAGCACAGGCATTAAATGATCGGCAGAAATGCACACAGACTTTCCTGGCCTGCTTCAGGACATCCTGTAAGCCGGGGTACCTGCCCAAGAACTGCTGCACCACAAGGTTAAGGACGTGAGCTACACAGGGCACATGGGTCAGTTGTCCCTGTCGGAGGGCGGAGAGGAGGTTGGTGCCATTGTCGCAAACCACCATTCCTGGCTTAAGCTGGCATGGCGTCAACCACCTCTCGGCCTGCCCCTGCAGAGCTGACAAAACATCCGCCCCAGTGTGGCTCCTGTCCCCCAAACAAAGCAGCGCAAGCACGGCATGGCATTGTTTTGCCTGCGTACTTGCGTAGCCCCTGGAACACCTACGAAGCACCGCTGGTTCTGAGGACAGAGCACTGGAAGAGGCCATGGAGGAAGAAGAAGAGGAGGGGGTGGAGGAGAGAGGTGTGTCACAACCAATAGTAGCATTTTGGAGGCGTGGTGGCGGAACAACCTCCAACACTACTGCACCTTGTCCTGCATCCTTCCCAGCTGCCAGAAGAGTGACCCAATGGGCCGTGAAAGACAGGTAACGTCCCTGTCCATGCCTGCTGGACCATGAGTCAGCGGTAATATGCACCTTAACGCTGACCGCCCTGTCCAGTGAGGCAAGGACATTGCCTTCCACATGCCGGTAGAGAGCCGGAATCGCCTTCCGTGAGAAAAAGTGGCGTTTGGGGACCTGCCACTGAGGAACCGCACATTGTACAAACTCATGGAAGGGGGCCGAGTCTACCAACTGAAAAGGCAGCAGTTGAAGTGCTAGCAATTTAGCCAAGCTAGCATTCAAACGCTGGGCATGTGGATGGCTGGGAGTGAACTTCTTTCGCCGGTCCAGCAGCTGGGGTAGGGACATTTGCCTGCTATAATCGGATGTGGGTGTACCGCTAGCAGAGTTCCCGGAAGCACTTGGCTGTGACATACCTAATTCTACACCTTCATTCCTCTCAGAGCAGGTTTCAGAGAGGACTGAAGGTCTAGTGGGGTTGGAGATGCCAGCTGATGAGGAGCAAGGAGAGGTCCGCTTTGTTCTTTGGCGTGGGTCTTTGAGGTACGCTTGCCAACGAGCTGCATGGCAGGTCAACATATGTCTGGTCAAGCATGTGGTGCCCAAGCGGCTGATGTTTTGGCCACGCGAGATACGCTTGAGACATATGTTGCAAATAGCAGCGGTGCGATCTGATGCACTCGTCTCAAAAAAGGCCCACACCAAAGAACTTTTAGAATAACGCGCAGAGGCAGCGCCCTGCACAGGCGGAGCTCTGCGGTGTGATTCAGTCGGTGTGCTGCCCCTAAGCTGGCCCCCGGAGGGCATCCTGCCTCGTTGGACATGTGCCTCCTCCTCCTCCCCCTCCTCCTCTCTCCTACCAGGCACCCACGTTGAGTCAGTGCCCTCATCATCCCCTCCCTCTTCATCGCTGTAGCAAACCTGGCAATATGCTGCAGCTTGTGGAACATGACTGCCAGATTGCTGTCCTTCTTGAGCATCCCCTCTCTCTGCATTCACGCTACTGCCTTCCTCTAGCTGAGTGTCATCATCAGAGCCCACAAAACACTGGGCATCCTCCTGGAGCATGTACCCAACACTGTGCTCAAAGAGTTCAGGTGACCCCTCAGGAGGACGTGGTGGGTCTAGGGAAGGAGTCACTGATGATGACATTGAGACGAGGGAAGACGATGCGTTGGCAGCTGCTTTGCTAGTACCCTGAGACTGGGTGAGAGAGGATGAGGAGGATGAAGAGGGCTTGGTCATCCACTCTACCAAGTCATTGGCATGTTGCGGTTCAACATGTCCAGCTGCCGAAAAGAAGGACAAGCGTGTCCCATGGCCACGTGCTGATGACAATGCACCGCGTCCACGACCAGCACTGTTGTCTCTAGACACAGAGCCTGCTTGCCCTCTTTTATCGGCTCGCACCTGTCTGCCTCTCCTTGCTGGCCTTCCAGACATGGTAATGGCCTGAAGGGAGCTGGGTAAAACAGCAGTTGGGTAGTGTATATTGTGCTGGAGGCACACAACACCCACTAACTCCTGCAGATGCCTTTATTATAGAACACCAGAGATAAAGGAGTATACTGTAATTGAGTCACTCAACACCCACTAAGCCCTGCAGATGCCTTTATTATAGAACACCAGAGATAAAGGGGTATACTGTAATGGAGTCACACAACACCCACTAAGCCCTGCAGATGGCTCTATTAGAGAACAGCAATAAAGGGTAGATAGAGGTGTATATTGTGCTGGAGGCACAAAACACCCACTAACTCCTGCAGATGCCTTTTTTATAGAACACCAGAGATAAAGGGGTATATACAGATGTATACTGTGCTGTGCTGGAGGCAAACACAACTTCCAATAACTCCTGCAGATGGCAAGTGGGCTCAAATAGAGAAGAGCTATGTAGGTGGATATAGCGGTGTGTACAGGGTACAGAGCATGCAGACAGCATGCACAAGCTCCTAACACTACTAACTGCAAGCTCTATTATAAAAGATAGATCACTAGCTATATAGGTGAGGTGAATATAGTGGTGTATACTGCGGTCAGAGCACACAGACAACAACCACTACAGAAGAGCAAGATCGAAAATCGGCCGATAACGATCGGTGTATACTGTGTTGAAGGTACACAAAACACCCACTAACTGCTTCAGACGCCAACACACTACACAAGGCCGCCACGCTGGCGGCCTTATATAGTGTGGGGCGTGTACTACAAAGCCTGAGCTATGATTGGCCACAGGCATCCTGCCTGTGGCCAATCATGGCTCTCCTCGCTGCTGGCGCTGTGATTGGCCAAGCATGCGGCGTCACAGTGCATGCTTGGCCAATCATGAGCCAGCAATGCACTGCGATGACACAGTGCATTGTGGGCCGTGAGTGCCACACGAATTTGGCGCAAACGGCCCATACCGCTCGGAATTCGCTGAATGGGCGAACAGCCGATGTTCGAGTCGAACGTATGTTTGACTCGAACACGAAGCTCATCCCTAGTCCTTAGTCTGCTTGTCTTCAGCAAACTGTTTGTGGGCTTTCTTGTGCATCATCTTTAGAAGAGGCTTCCTTCTGGGACAACAGCCATGCTGACTAATTTGATGCAGTGTGTGGCGTATGGACTGAGCACTCACAGGCTGACCCCACCACCCTTCAACCTCTGCAGCAATGCTGGCAGCACTCATACGTCTATTTCCTAAAGACAACCTCTGGATATGATGCTGAGCACATGCACACAACTTCTTTGGTAGACCGTGGAGAGGCCTGTTCTGAGTGGAACTTGTCCTATTCAACTGCTGTATGGTTTTGGCCACCATGCTACAGCTCGGTTTAAGGGTCTTGGCAATCTTTTTATGGCCTGGGCCATCTTTATGTAAAGCAACAATTCTTGTTTCCAGATCCTCAGAGAGTTCTTTGCCATGAGGTGCCATGTTGAACTTCCAGTGAACAGTAGAGAGTGAGAGTGATAGCAACAAATGTAACACACCTGCTCCTCATTCACACCTGTGGCCTTGTAACACTAACGAGTCACATGACACCGGGGAGGGAAAATGGCTAATTGGACCAAATTTGGACACTTTCACTTAGGGGTGTACTCACTTTTGTGGCCATGCAATGCCTTGTTCTGCACTGTTTTCATGTGGAGGCGGCCATCTTGGTAGAGGCAGGGGTCTGCTTTCTCATGTTAGAACCTCCAGCAAGGAAAACAGTCAGAAGAACACTAGTGACATCACTAAATCTCACTCCAAACCTCCAGAGACTAGCAGTGGGATGCAGCAATGCCTTATACCAGCCCTCAAATTTTCTACTCGCCTACTCGTTTTGTGAGTGGAAAATGAGGGCTGGCGAGGAGCTGTGCTGCCTGGGAGTGGGGGGTGAACACCGCTGGCGGGCGGGGTTGACCAGGAGCCGTTCTCCCGGTGGAAGAGTGCATGGAGTTAGAGGAGAGCCACGGGATCACCGAGCGGTAAAACACGCTGTAACAGCTTACATTGAAACTGTCACCGCTCTGCTCACTCTCACACAGCCCCGCCTCCTCCTAACCCCGCACCTGTAATAGACAGAGTACAGGTCCAATGCTGAGATGCATTCTGTCTATTACAGGCGCGGGGTTAGGAGGAGGCGGGGCTGTGTGAGAGTGAGCACAACGGAGACAGTTTCAATGTAAGCTGTTACATCGTGTTTTACCGCTCTGCTCTGCTCTCCTCTCCAGTCACGATCCGGCCACCCCAGTCCCCTCCCTTTTCCTCCGAACTGGCAAGGCTGTAATGGGGCACTATAAGGCTGTAATGGGGGCACAGTGAGGCTGCAATGTGGGGCACAGTGAGGCTGCAATGGAGTCAAAGTGAGGCTGCAATGTTGGGCACAGTCAGGCTGCAATGGGGGCACAGTGAGGCTGCAATGGGGGCACAGTGAGGCTGCAATGGGGGGCACAGTGAGGCTACAATGTGGGGCACAGTGAGGCTGCAATGTGGGCAAAGTGAGCCTACAATGTGGGGCATGGTGAGGTTGCAATGTGGGGCACAGTGAGGGTGCAATGGGGGCACAGTGAGGCTACAATGTGGGGCATGGTGAGGCTGCAATGTGGGGCATGGTGAGGGTGCAATGGAGGCATGGTGAGGCTACAATGTGGGGCATGGTGAGGCTGCAATGTGGGGCATGGTGAGGCTGCAATGATGAGCACAGGTCATGCTGCATTGATGGGCACAGGTGAGGCTGTGCTGAGGGGAACTGATAAAGTTGTTGTTAAAATGTATTTTTGTAACTTAATTCTGCATAAAACATTTAAGTGTCATTTCATGAGATAATTTATGATGGCGTAATTAGGGGCGGGGCAGGGTAAGGGTTGGGTGGGGCAACTGGAGGCGAGTAACCCTTGAGACCTGGCTAGTAGCTCAGGACTTTAAATTTTGAGTCCTGCCTTAGATCCCACACTGCAGATATACAGCTATGAGGAATTAGGAACAGGAGTGCCTAGGCACACTCACATACCAGGAAGGGCAATCTTTCAGGAGGAATTGGAGACAAAGGATACATTTTAGGGTAGAGTTTAGGCACAATTGAAATTTATATTAGTTTTCCTATAACAGCAAATCCTCAGTTTTTCAGTTCGGATCCCCTATAAAATCCCTTTGTATTCCTTCACCTTCACTCTTGTGATACAAAGTGGCTTGCTTAAAGTGGCCTAAACCCATCAATTTAACAGATTCCCAACAGTTACATTCAAAGCGTGCCAATAATGTTAACTGCCACAGTTGCTTGTGCTCTCAACTGAAATGTTAAGCCACCAAATGACTGGTGACATAACTGATCACATGTGCAGCATCATGGCAGCTGCAGATAAAACAGAGACTGGGATGGCAGCCCCCCTGGCTGTAAAGGAGAGAAGGCTTTAGTTCCACTTTAACCACTTCCTGCCCGGCCTATAGCAAAACAACGGCCGGATGGTGGTTGCGTTATCCTGACTGGGCATCATATGATGTCCAGCAGGATAACAGCCGCCACGAGCATCGCGCTGATCGATGGTGCGGTGTGTCAGTCTGACATATCGCTACACTGATCTCAGTAAAGAGCCTCCAGTGGCGTGTCCAATCATGGCTGATCACAATGTAAACAGGAAGAGCCGTTGATCGGCTTTTCCTCACTCGTGTTTGATAGTCGTGAGTAGAGGAGAGCCGATCGACTTCTCTCCTAACAGGGGCGTCTGTGCTCATTGTTTATCAGCCCAGCCCCCCCCTCGGATCCCACCCAGGACCACCAGGATGGCCATCCACACTGGACCACCAGGTATGCCCCCCCAGACCACCAGGGAAATGCAAATCTGTGTCAAGGCAGCTGCCAATCAATGCCCAGGCAGTTGCCAATCAGTGCCCACTCACAATGCCTACTACTGCCAGTGCCACCAGGGATACCCATCAGTGCCCATCAGTGGCACGCATCAATGCCCATCAGTGGCCAGCAGTGCCCCCTATTAGTGCCACCCAGGCCCAGACTGGGAAAAAAATAGGCCCTGGCATTTTAGACTGAGCAGCCAACTTTTCCAGGGAGCGGGGGGGGGGCTTTGGTAGACATTCGCGGGGGTGGCTGGTGTCGGTCCTCCACACTGTAATGTGTAGGGACACGGTGATATAAAGGGAACTGCACTGTAAAGGGGCACTGCAATGATTGCAGTGCCCCTTTACAGTGCAGTCCCCTTTATATTACAGTGTCCCAGTCCTATTGTGGCCATACAACGCTAGTACTGTCTGTCTCCTATTGTGCCCACAGTGCCCAGTGACACTGACCTGCTCTCTCTTTGGTGGTGCAGTACAGCGTGGCTCTCTCTCTTTCTGGTGGTGTGGAAACAGCATGGCTCTCTCTTTGGTGGTGTGGTGCAGCGTGGCTCTCTCTCTGGTGGTGCGGGAACAGCATGGCTCTCTCTTTGGTAGTGCGGTACAGCATGGCTCTCTATGGTGGTGTGGTGCAGCGTGGCTCTCTCTGGTGTTGCGGTGCAGCATGGCTCTCTCTGGTGTTGCGGTGCAGCATGGCTCTCTCTGGTGTTGCGGTGCAGCATGGCTTTCTCTCTGGTGGTGTGGTAGAGCGTGTGTCTCTCTGGTGGTGCGGTACAGCGTGGCTCTCTCTGGTGGTGCGGTGCAGCGTGGCTCTCTCTGGTGGTGCGGTGCAGCGTGGCTCTCTCTCTGGTAGTGCGGTGCTGAGGCTGAGCTGTGTGTGAGAGAGACACACAGCTCAACTCATGCAGCCGAAAGTTCCACCGGAGAAGACACCGGAACGGCCGTATAGCGGCAGCGGCAGCCATGGCCTGTGTTAACCATATGCAGGCCGCGGTCGCTGCTTACCTCCCGCTGTGCGGCCTGAACAGCAACATGCTATGGAGCGGGTGGCCTCGGCCCACCGGGCAAATGCCCAGTCTGCCCTATGGCCAGTCCGGGCCTGCTCTGTATCATCTGAGGCTGTTCACATCACTGTGTATATGTGAGGGTTTACATCCACTTTAAGGGCCTCACCCTGCAGGTAAGTTAGCTCCCTGTTGTCCATTAAAAGGACTAGAACCCAAATATGGGAGAAAGCCTAGATCCAGGACCCAGCCTGGATGTCCTGTACAGACAGTAACAGGCTACTATAGTGAACTTTCACAATGACCAATTGTGCCAGCTTTAAATTTTCTCTGATACTATTATACACATTTTTTTTACTAGCCAAGCATTCTCTGGATTATCGAAACAGGGAAGGTTGTATTCCAAACTGGAGTCAGTCATAGAAGGACATAGATCCTGGATTTTCTCCAGTCATATAGACATGCTAGAAGCAATTCTGGTGCTAATTACACCTTTCCAGTATCAAAACGATTGAAACACAAGTATATATTCCTGAAATGGAATTCACTCAGCTGGCTGAAGCATTGCAGCATCTCAGTCACTGTCAAGGAAGCAGTTGCAGATCTATTTCTTGCTGGTCCAAGTAGTAAAGAAGAAACACCATACATGACTTTAAGCTTAAGCAATTTTGTCACTTACAAGTTGTCGCCAGTGACAGAGTTGCTGGTTTGACATAGGTCTGTGGTGCCAACAATTAAGAACCATTTTAGGCTGGGTACATGTCATAGCAACTAGTACGAGCTATCCATCTGTGTCTGGCTTTAAGTAGGTAGATTTCCCATAGATTTGACAAGAGGTGGGAGATCTTTTTTTCCTCATTAATTTTCCAAGTATTTGAACGTATTATCAATTTATCTTTGACCTTAGGCAGTGTCTTCTGAGAAAGTTTTATCACAAATTTAGAGATGAATTTTAACCACTTAACAACCGCCCATTGCCGATTAACGGCTTCAGGGCGGTTGTTTAACTCTGAGAAGCCGTTAATTAACGGCCTCCCAGAATTCTGCTCTCGCGCGCCCCCTGGGGCGCGCACACGAGAGCATCCGTGACCGCTGGGTCCAGTGGACCCGGCGCATCACGAATCACGGTATGAATCATCGCGGCCGTTTACCACGTGATCGCTCCGTCAAATGACGGAGTGATCACTTGTAAACAAGCCGGCGTCATGTTATGACGCCGGTTCCTCCCTCCCCCTCTCTGTACCGATCGGTACAGCGGAGGGGGAAGAGATCGGTGTCAGCAGCGATGTGGGCTGCATCTGCAGTGCCCACATCGCTGCTCACCGAAAATGAACCACTCGATTCCCTGCATTACTCTGCAATACCCTGCCATTACTCTGCAATACCCTGCCATTACTCTGCATTACTCTGCAATGCCCTGCAACACTCTGCAATGCCCTGCAACACTCTGCAATGCCCTGCAACACTCTGCAATGCCCTGCAACACTCCGCAATGCCCTGCAACACTCCGCAATGCCCTGCAACACTCCGCAATGCCCTGCAACACTCCGCAATGCCCTGCAACACTCCGCAACACCTTGCAACACTCCGCAACACCTTGCAACACTCCGCAACACCTTGCAACACTCCGCAACACCCTGCAACACCCTGCAACACCCTGCAACACCCTGCAACACTCTGCAACACCCTGCAACACCCTGCAACACCCTGCAACACCCTGCAACACCCTGCAACACTCTGCAACACCTTGCAACACCCTGCAACACTCTGCAACACCTTGCAACACTCTGCAACACTCTGCAACACTCTGCAACACCCTGCAACACTCTGCAACACTCTGCAACACTCTGCAACACTCCGCAACACCCGCCAATACCCTGCAACACTCTGCAATGCTCTGCAACACCCGCCAATACCCTGCAACACTCTGCAATGCTCTGCAACACCCGCCAATACCCTGCAATGCTCTGCAACGCAGTACTCTGCAACGCCATACTCTGAGATACCCAGCCATACTCTGAGATACCCAGCCATAGTCGGTGATACCCTGCAATACCCAGCTATAGACATCCCCCCCCTCCCGCCACCCTCCGCCCTCCGGTGCTTCTACCGAATCGCTAATACGATCAAAGCCAGAATCTTTTTTTTTTTTTCAAGCTTCCCAGCTTAGAGGTGAGATGCGGGGTCTTATTGACCCCACATCTCACTGTAAAGAGGACCTGTCATGCCATATTCCTATTACAAGGGATGTTTACATTCCTTGTAATAGGAATAAAAGTGATCAAAAAAATTATTTTTGGGGAAAAAAATGTCAAACTAAAATAAATAAAGTAAAATGAACAATAAAAAAAATGTTTTTTTTTAAAGCGCCCCTGTCCCCATGTGCTCGCATGCAGAAGCGAACGCATACGTAAGTCCCGCCCACATATGAAAACGGTGTTCAAACCACACATGTGAGGTATCGCTGCGAATGTTAGAGCGAGAGCAATAATTCTAGCCCTAGACCTCCTCTGTAACTCAAAACATATAACCAGTAAAAAAAAATTAAATCGTCGCCTATGGGGATTTTTAAGTAGCGACGTTTGGCGCCATTCCACGAGCGTGTGCAATTTTGAAGAGTGACATATTAGGTATCTATTTACTCAGCATAACTTCATCTTTCACATTATGCAAAAATTGGGCTAACTTTACTGTGTTTTTTTTTTTTTTAAGCACAAAACTGTTTTTTTTCCAAAAAAAAGCATTCGAAAAATTACTGCGCAAATACCGTGCGAGATAAAAAGTTGCAAAGACCACCATTGTATTCTCCAGGGTGTTTGCTAAAAAAACATATATATATAATGTTTTGGGGTTTCTATGTAATTTTCTAGCAAATAAATGATGATTTTTACATGTAGGAGAGAAATGTCAGAATTGTCCTGGGTGCTCCAGAACACCTGATGGCGTTCCATGCATGTTGGGCCTCTGTATGTGGCCACACTGTGTAAAAGTCTCACACATGTGGTATCGCCATACTCGGGAGTAATAGCAGAATGTGTTTTGGGGTGTAATTTGTGGTATGCATATGCTGTGTGTGAGAAATAACCTGATAATATGACAATTTTGTGAAAAAAAAAAAAAAGTAAAAAGAATCTTGATTTTGCAAAGAATTGTGGGAAAAAATGACAACTTCAAAAAACTCATCATGCCTCTTACTAAATACATTGGAATGTCTTCTTTCCAAAAAGGGGTCATTTGGGGGGTATTTGTACTTTTCTGGCATGTTAGGGTCTCAAGAATTGAAATAGGCCGTCAGTACTTCAGGTGTGATCAATTTTCAGATATTGGCACCATAGCTTGTGGACTCTATAACTTTCACAAAGACCAAATAATATCCACCAATTTGTACTTATTTTTACCAAAGATATGTAGTGGTATAAATTTTGACCAAAATTTATGAAGAAAAAATTACTAATCTGCTAAATTTTCTAACAGAAACAAAGAAAAATTCATTTTTTTACAGAATTTTCTGTATTTTTTATTTTATAGCACAAAAAATAAAAAACCCAGCGGTGATTAAATACCACCAAAAGAAAGCTCTATTTGTGTGAAAAAAAGGACAAAAATTTCATATAGGTCCAGTGTTGCATGACTGAGTAATTGTCATTCAAAATGTGAGAGCACCGAAAGCTGAAAATTGGTCTGGTTATTAAGGGTGTTTAAGTGCCCAGTGGTCAAGTGGTTAAAGACCAACACCAGACTATTAAAAAATAGTGGACTGTTAATGCTAACCAGTAAAATGTCAGCTGTACTACATTTGAAAAAGCAAATTAATTTACAATAGTATAACTTTTATTTAATCCATAGCAGCCATAGGTCAGCAGATCATAGGATGGAGCCATGTGGGTGGTGAGAAGAAGAAAGGAGGTGGTAAGGATGTAGTTGAGCGTAGTGAATCTCTTTAATAGGGATGAGCCGAACACCCCCCGGTTCGGTTCGCACCAGAACTTTCGAACGGACCCCAAATTCGAACGAACTTTAGAACCCCATTGAAGTCTATGGGACTCGAACGTTCAAAATTAAAAGTGCTAATTTTAACGGGTAATATGCAAGATACTGTCCTAAAAGGGTTTGGGGACCTGGCTCCTGCCCCAGGGGACATGGGTCAATAACTAAAATGTTTTTAAAAATGGCCGTTTTGGCGGGAGCATTGATTTTAATGATGATTAAAGTGAAAAAAAAAGTGAAATATTCCTTTAAATATGGTGCCTGTGAAGTGCCACGTGTTTCCCGTGTTTAGAACAGTCACAAAATGACATTAAACAGAAATAACATCATTGAAAACTGCTTGCGGTTTTAATGTTATATCTGGTTCCTGCAATATGGTTTAAAACCATTGAGAAAAATGGCATGGGTAGCCCTCCCTGCCCATTACCAGCCCCTTTGGGTCTTGTACGCATATCAAGGGGAACCCTGTACCCATATTAAAAAAGGAAATGTGTGTGGCCCCAAGGCCCTATATACTCAGAACAGCAGTATACAGGCGGTGCAAACAAGACAGGGACTGTGTAGGTTTGTTGTGTTAAGTTGAATCTGTTTGTAATTTTCAACTGGTACATTTTTAAAGTGTAGCTCCAGTCAAAAAAACGATTTTTAAGCTTTTTGGAAAAGATAGGGAAGGGTTATCACCCCTGTATAATTTGTTTTGTCGTCCATCTTTTTTCATCTCACTTGCTGTTGTCTCCTTCCGTTTGCAAGTAGGAGATGTTTGTAAGTTGGATGTTTGAAAGTAGGGGCCTGCCCTATATGCTCTGCAGAAATGGCGGAACAAGGTGTTGGTTTTGCCACAACATTGTAAGCCCTCAAAGTGACTCTTGCTGGGCGCTGGAGCACCCTGCTGTGAACGATTATATCAAGAATTGTAATTACATGCCATTGTTGAACAGTAGTAGAAAAATTGACCTTTGGTGGTTGTGGTGCTGGTGCCACAACACTATAAGTCCTCACAGTTACTCTGGGTGGGCACAGGAACGGGCCCTCCTGTGAAATATTATATCAAGAATTGTAATTACATGTCCCTGTTAAACACAGGCAGAAAAATTGGGCCTTAGGCACTGGTGCTGGTGCCACGACACTGCAACCTCTCCCATATACTCTAGTTTTATTGCAGGAATTAGCCCTGCTGCAAAGCATTGCATCAAAAATTGTACTTAAACGCCCCTGTTAAACAGGGGCAGAAAAATTGGGCCTTAGGCACTGGTGCTGGTGCCACCACACTGCAACCTCTCCCATATACTCTAGTTGTATTGCAGGAATTAGCCCTGCTGCAAAGCATTGCATCAAAAATTGTACTTAAACGCCCCTGTTAAACAGGGGCAGAAAAATTGGGCCTTAGGCACTGGTGCTGGTGCCACCACACTGCAACCTCTCCCATATACTCTAGTTTTATTGCAGGAATTAGCCCTGCTGCAAAGCATTGCATCAAAAATTGTACTTAAACGCCCCTGTTAAACAGGGGCAGAAAAATTGGGCTGATGGCATCACCCAGAACCAGAAATGATCTTCCAACATATCAGCGGAGGCGGAAGAGAATAGACAATCAACATAACAGGACAGTCACTCAGCATCAGCATAGGCAGTCTTGAAGGGATGTGATATTTCAAAAAAAATTATTCGGTTACATCAGCTTCAGGTGCTTGGTAGCTGTGGGTGATCCAAGACTGATTCATCTGGATGAAGGTCAGTCGATCAACTGATTCGGGGGACAGGCGCACCCTGTGATCGGTAACAAAGCCACCAGCAGCACTGAAGGTGTGTTCCGAAAGAACGCTGGATGCAGGACAGGCCAGTAGCTCAATTGCATACTGTGCAAGCTCTGGCCAGTGATCCATCCTCAAGACCCAGTAAGCCAGAGGATTTTCGGTGGGAAAGGTGTCCAAGTCTGACCTTGCCCCTAGGTATTCCTGCACCATGTAAATCAGACGCTGGCGACGGCCACCTTCTCCACCGCTCCTTCTGACCGATGCCTCAGCAACACGTTGTCCAGGACCAGGAGTTTGTAACCTCCCAGTCTCTGGGAACGCGTTTCACAGACCTTTCTGCAAGGCCTCCCGGAGATGTCTCATCCTCTGCTCCCTCTGCGATGGCAAGATAAGGTCGGCAACCTTACCCTTGTACCGTGGATCAAGGAGAGTGGCCAGCCAGTAATGGTCCCTCTCCTTGATCCGAAGAATACGAGGATCCTTCCGCAGGCTTTGCAGGATCAGGGAGGCCATGCAGCGTAGGTTAGCTGAGGCATTCGGTCCGGAGTCCTCTGGGTCACTAAGGGCAACATGATCCGCAGCTACCTCCTCCCAGCCACGTACAAGTCCACGTGTTTCTTGGGACTGTAAATCATCCCTACAAGACTGCTGCTGCTGATGCTGAGTGCCAGCCTCCACCTCCATGCTGACACAATCATCCTCCTCCTCCTCCTCTTCCTGTGTGATGGGTGGCACAGCAGGAACACTGTCTGGATAAAGGGGGCCTTGAGAGGCAAGGAAGTCCTCCTCTTCCTGCCTCTGTTCTGCCTCAAGTGCCCTGTCCATTATTCCATGCAGTGTATGCTCCAAGAGGTGGACAAGAGGTACAGTGTCACTGATGCATGCACTGTCACTGCTCACCATCCTTGTGGCCTCCTCAAACGGTGACAGGACAGTGCATGCATCCCTGATCATGCCCCACTGGCGTGGTGAGAAAAAACCGAGCTCCCCTGACCCTGTCCTGGTGCCGTAGTCGCACAGGTACTCATTGATGGCCCTCTGCTGCACGTGCAGCCGCTGCAGCATGGCCAACGTTGAGTTCCACCTGGTGGGCATGTCACATATAAGGCGGTTCTTGGGCAGGTTCAACTCCTTTTGGAGCTCAGCCAGCCGAGCACAGGCATTAAATGATCAGTGGAAATGCACACAGACTTTCCTGGCCTGCTTCAGTACATCCTGTAAGCCGGGGTACCTGCCCAAGAACTGCTGCACCACCAGGTTAAGGACGTGAGCTACACAGGGCACATGGGTCAATTGTCCCTGTCGGAGGGTGGTGAGGAAGTTGGTGCCATTGTCACAAACCACCATTCCTGGCTTAAGCTGGCGTGGCGTCAACCACCTCTCGGCCTGCCCCTGCAGAGCTGACCAAACATCCGCCCCAGTGTGGCTCCTGTCCCCCAAACAAACCAGCGCAAGCACGGCATGGCATCGTTTTGCCTGCGTACTTGCGTAGCCCCTGGAACGCCTACGGAGCACCGCTGGTTCTGAGGACAGAGCACTGGAAGAGGCCATGGAGGAAGAAGAAGAGGAGGGGGTGGAGGAGAGAGGTGTGTCACAACCAATAGTAGCATTTTGGAGGCGTGGTGGCGGAACAACCTCCAACACTACTGCACCTTGTCCTGCATCCTTCCCAGCTGCCAGAAGAGTGACCCAATGGGCCGTGAAAGACAGGTAACGTCCCTGTCCATGCCTGCTGGACCATGAGTCAGCGGTAATATGCACCTTACCGCTGACCGCCCTGTCCAGCGAGGCAAGGACATTGCCTTCCACATGCCGGTAGAGAGCCGGAAATCGCCTTCCGTGAGAAAAAGTGGCGTTTGGGGACCTGCCACTGAGGAACCGCACATTGTACAAACTCACGGAATGGGGCCGAGTCTACCAACTGAAAAGGACATCAGTTGAAGTGCTAGCAATTTAGCCAAGCTAGCATTCACCGCTGGGCATGTGGATGGCTGGGAGTGAACTTCTTTCGCCGGTCCAGCAGATGGGGCAGGGACATTTGCCTGCTATAATCGGACGTGGGTGTACTGCTAGCAGAGTGCCCGGAAGCACTTGGCTGCGACACACCTAATTCTACACCTTCATTCCTCTCAGAGCAGGTTTCAGAGAGGACTGAAGGTCTAGTGGGGTTGGAGATGCCAGCTGATGAGGAGCAAGGAGAGGTCCGCTTTGTTCTTTGGTGTGGGTCTTTGAGGTACGCTTGCCAACGAGCTGCATGGCAGGTCAACATATGTCTGGTCAAGCATGTGGTGCCCAAGCGGCTGATGTTTTGGCCACGCGAGATACGCTTATGACATATGTTGCAAATAGCAGCGGTGCGATCTGATGCACTCGTCTCAAAAAAGGCCCACACCAAAGAACTTTTAGAATAACGCGCAGAGGCAGCGCCCTGCACAGGCGGAGCTCTGGGGTGTGATTCAGTCTGTGTGCTGCCCCTAAGCTGGCCCCCGGAGGGCATCCTGCCTTGTTGGACATGAGCCTCCTCTTCCTCCTCCTCCTCCTCTCTCCTACCAGGCACCCACGTGGAGTCAGTGCCCTCATCATCCCCTCCCTCTTCATCGCTGTAGCAAACCTGGCAGTATGCTGCAGCTTGTGGAACATGACTGCCAGATTGCTGTCCTTCTTGAGCATCCCCTCTCTCTGCGCTCACGCTACTGCCTTCCTCTAGCTGAGTGTCATCATCAGAGCCCACAAAACACTGGGCATCCTCCTGGAGCATGTACCCAACACTGTGCTCAAAGAGTTCAGGAGACTCCTCAGGAGGACGTGGTGGGTCTAGGGAAGGAGTCACTGATGATGACATTGAGAGGAGGGAAGACGATGCATTGGCAGCTGCTTTGCTAGTACCCTGAGACTGGGTGAGAGAGGATGAGGAGGATGAAGAGGGCTTGGTCATCCACACTACCAAGTCGTTGGCATGTTGCGGTTCAACATGTCCAGCTGCCGAAAAGAAGGACAAGCGTGTCCCATGGCCACGTGCTGATGACAATGCACCGCGTCCACGACCAGCACTGTTGTCTCTAGACACAGAGCCTGCTTGCCCTCTTTTATCGGCTCGCGCCTGTCTGCCTCTCCTTGCTGGCCTTCCAGACATGGTAATGGCCTGAAGGGAGTTGGGTAAAACAGCAGTGTAATGGAGTCACACAACACCCACTAAGCCCTGCAGATGGCTCTATTAGAGAACAGCAATAAACGTTAGATACAGGTGTATATTGTGCTGGAGTCACACAACACCCACTAACTCCTGCAGATGCCTTTATTATAGAACACCAGAGATAAAAGGGTATACTGTAATTGAGTCACACAACACCCACTAAGCCCTGCAGATGCCTCTATTAGAGAACAGCAATAAAGGGTAGATACAGGTGTATATTGTGCTGGAGGCGCAAAAAACCCACTAACTCCTGCAGATGCCTTTATTATAGAACACCAGAGATAAAGGGGTATATACAGATGTATACTGTGCTGTGCTGGAGGCACACACAACTTCCAATAACTCCTGCAGATGGCAAGTGGGCTCAAATAGAGAAGAGCTATGTAGGTGGATATAGCGGTGTGTACTGGGTACAGAGCACGCAGACAGCACGCACAAGCTCCTAACACTACTGACTGCAAGCTCTATTATAAAAGATAGATCACTAGCTATATAGGTGAGGTGAATATAGCGGTGTATACTGCGGTCAGGGCAAGCAGACAACAACCACTACAGAAGAGCAAGATCGAAAATCAGCCGATAACGATCGGTGTGTACTGTGTTGAAGGGACACAGAACACCCACTAACTGCTTCAGACGCCAACACACTACACTAGGCCGCCGCGCTGGCGGCCTTATATAGTTTGGGGCGTGTACTACCTCCTGCCTGTGGCCAATCATGGCTCTCCTCGCTGCTGGCGCTGTGATTGGCCAAGCATGCGGGGTCACAGTGCATGCTTGGCCAATCATGAGCCAGCAATGCACTGCGATGACGCATTGTGGGCCGTGAGCGCCACACGAATTTGGCGTGAACGGCCCATAACGTTCAGAATTCGCCGAACAGGCGAACAGCCGATGTTCGAGTCGAACGTAAGTTCGAGTCGAACGCGAAGCTCATCCCTACTCTTTAATATACTGTAGGTGTATGCCGTTGTCTGAATGGTAATAATAACCTCCAGCCATACTTTATGTGTACCTAATAATATGCAGGATAGTTTTTTTTTCACTTATAAAGCTATCTATTCTGGGCTTTAGTTATGTAAGATTAATATTTTGCTTCTTCTTTGCTTTTGCAGTTGTTTGCTTGGCTGCTAATAAAAAGGTTGCTAATTTATGTTGCATGTTAGATTGAGATTCATTTTTTGCAGGAAGCAAAACCATCCAAGCATTCAAAATATTTTTTGAAATGGAGATGGAATAATCAAAAATTTCTAACTAGATTTTTGCAAAATTTGGAACATACAGTATTTCCCACCTTATCACATCCACTGACACATATTTTGGGTACAAAATAACCAACACTTGAAGTTGCACAACACTTCATTAGCATTTTACAACACATTTCACATGTTTATGCCAAGTCAATAAGCCTTCTTGGGGAATGCTCATCAATGGATTTGTTAGTAGATAAATCTACTGTAGCACCTTCCTAGATAGGTTGCTGGGATGTTAGGTAAATTTAGTTTTTTTGTACCTCTGTAATCATTGAAGCAGCTTCTGATTTCTTCGGGCTGTTCTAGGATGTCACAGGCTGCAGGTTTGATTGTTTCCCCCTGCATTCTAGAAGCTTCCAGAACATAGAGGGCAAGAAAGTTGAATGAGCAACCTAAATTTATGTTTTGCTTTAGCCAATCTCTGAGGAGCTGTGCCCAGTAGGTGGCTGGAGAGGGACATAATTAGTTTCATACCTAAAGCAGCCCTGGGGTTGTCCTGTTGGAGAAGCCCCTGGGGCTACTACCCCGTGGATCAATCCTGCTGGAGTCCGCTGTGGCAGAGCTGGGAAGCCTATTCTTAATTTCTTCTGGAGCTAAGGATCCGGTCTGGAGAACTCATTAAGTAGGGCCTGGTAGTGGATTGAAGGCATGTAGCTGGCTGGGATAATGTGAGTACTGACCCAAGCTCAAGATCCTATTGACTGTGTTCATTTGGGATAGCTGGGCCAAGCAGTTCCTCTCCTGAAGGGCCATTACTTCTGTTTTTCTCTAGTTATTAGTGCAGGAAAACTCTCATCATCATTATCTGTGCTGTAAATTTGAGAATACAGACTGTTTGAGTCTAACCTCTGCTTTATTGTGTCCAGCTGTGAGAAATAGACAGTGTTATTTGCAAAAAAAGGAATGTCCTCTATTTACTTTGATTATTTGTTTAGAGGATCCCATACCAGCCCAAATGCTATCCTGTTACAGGTTCTGCAAATGAATAAACTTTAATAAGACACCCCCCTAACTATTTAATGAGTCAGACTGTTGCTGTGTGCCTGGCTGCCTCTTTACTGTATGGGGAAAGAATCAGAGTTGGCAGGTCCTTCGCTGGTGGCACTACATTTCCTCCTATTTTTTTAACATCAATATTACTCATTAAAGAGTAACTCCACTTTTGATAAGAAAAAAACATTCCCCTCTGGGTGATCTATGTACATTACAAGGATTTTAACAAACTTTGTTGCAGATTCCTACCTTGTGTTATTCTGAAGAAATCCCTGTGTGTTTGTCTGTTTCCATGTGGAAAAGTGAGTCTAATGGAGTGGTTTCATAACTATCATTTAGCTGTGCACCTGCAGGGCTCTAATGAGGGAAGCTGCTGGGCCTGCAGCCCTTTAGACATGATTGCCTATTGGGAGTATCTCACAAAAAAGAATTTTTTGCTGCAGGGGAAGCCTGAAATACAACTTGTATCGTAGTGCAGACTTCTGGGAAAATCAGTGAACCAATCACACAAGCAGGAAATTATGTTTCTGAGGGGCATTCTGTGTACAGAACATCTCCAGGTAGCCATATTACATTGCATTTTCAGAAAAATACAGAGCTGCATATTGAAAAGGAACATAACTTTTAATAACATTAATTCACAATATGACTTGTGCCGCACATGTATATGCTATATTTTTTCTTTATTTGCAATTTTTTTTCCCCACGAAAGTGAATAACCTTGGAGTTCAGTAAAGCATTAACAACACTTTTCTGATGGTAGTTTCCTTTAGAATTACCTGCGCCTTATTCAGGCAAGCATTTGTGCAGGTTTTCGGTAACATTACCACCAGTTTGCAAATTAGGAAATTGGTGGTAATTAAAACCAGCTCTGAGCTGAGATACAGAGGTATGCCAGAGCTCAGGATGGGGCATATCTGTGCTGGGAAGCTGCCATGTACAGTATGTGACAACTTCCTGTACTGGACTCAATCCTCAGTCACATTCAAGTCCGTGCATGGACCATGAAGGAATGTCCCGAAGTGAAGGTAACAACACAGCCAGCACTTGACTACATCAGAATAGAATTCTGTACCACTAGACTGGAATTATCTCACTAATCAGCAAATTCAGGAATAAACTGTGCATATAAATATTAACTGCAATGTGACTATCAGTACCATAACTAGTCCAGAGTGCACTCTAGGATATGGTGCATAGTCCACTGAAAGGTACCTCTTAGCATAGGCAATAAGTAAAGGTCTCTATGTAGCAGCTGTAAAGGGCCAGTCTTTAGTCCTAACTCTTCAGCTGGCTAGTGTTGGGTCAAATTGTACTGTTGGTACACATGAGAATAGTCCCAGTCAAGCCCGCAGGCAGCAATAAAGCTACAAGATGGCTGTATGATCAGTCTCTAAAGGGCTCAGTCTCTCTAGCAGCAGATAGTAAATCCCTACAGCAGCAGTTTACCAGTCAAAAAGATATTTCAGCTCACCATCCTGTCACGCAGCGATTAGTCCTCTCTCTGCTCTGCACCCAGGTAACTATGTCCGTTGGCACCCCTGAACTCAGCACTCTTTCTCTGGTTGCTGATATGCAGTAGTGGTGATGTACACTGAACAGCTATGTGCACTCTTTGGTCCCCCTCAGGCCAAGAGGAAGCTGTGTCCTATACAGCCTGAGAAAACTCAGCTCTTTCCCCTCCGCATGGCAGTCTCTCTCTGGAAGATGCAGTTCACAAGCTCTTGATTACAGTAGAGTTTCTCTCCTCTGGACTACAGTTTCCATAGTGCAGTGCTGCCTGACTCAGTTTATTGAACTGTTCCTGCATAGCAGCTCCTTCATTTTACTGATATAGCTGTTAACCAGTTCAGCACCACAGGGCAGCAGCTAAAGCAGTGTTTATCAACTCTGTCCTCAGGGCCCACTAACAGGCCAGGTTTTATGTATTACCTCAGGAAGATGCAGACTAGAATACTGCAATCATTAAGCAGCAAATGATATCACCTGTGACGTATGTCAGATATCTTGCAAACCTGGCATGTTAGTGGGCCCTGAGCTAAAGAGAGCAGCTGACACTAGTGTTTCTCTCACTCTGCACTCCTAGCCAAGCACCTGGCTACAGAGGGTTTTATATTACTGAAGTTAAAGGAAACCAGGAGACCTTACCTGAGAAAAAGATTTCCCAAAGCTCTAATCCTTTTGCTGACAGGCCCTGCCCTTCATTTTCACCAAATTTTCCCTGTTTTGACATCATTTTTCACTTACAGCTTAGTAAGTTTGAAAAAGATTCCCCAAACCATATATTAGTTGAAGCACAGAACCAGTAGAATTAAATTATAGATTCTGTACGTCCCATGATAGTTTATTCATTTATTACAGTTACTTATATAGCGCTGTCAATTTAGGCAGCGCTTTACATATATATTGTACAGTCCCTGCCCTCAAGGAGCTTACACTCCTAATTCACATTCATACATACACATACTATGACCAATTTAGACAGGATCCAAATAACCTTCCAGCATGTCTTTGGAGTGTGGGAGGAAATTATAGTACCCAGAGGAAACCCACACAGGCACTTGGAGAACTTGCAAACTCCAGGCAGGTAGTGCCATGTTTGGGATTCAAACCAATAACCCTAGTGCTGCTAGGTGGATATGTTAACCACTTAGCCACTGTTTTTATCAAAGCTATATTTTCTAAAATATACTACAATCAGTATTGTCACATACAAACTCAACATAACATCCAAAATTCTTACTAAGGGTTGGTTCACACCATGAATCGCACAGGAATATGCTGTGTGTTCTTGTGCGATTCACATGCGATCTGGGTGCAGTGCGATGACAGCCCATTTGTTTGAATGGGTTGAAATCACGAGGGATCGCACCAAAAGTAATGCATGCAATACTTTACAAAACGCACAGTAATTGGATCGCATTGTACTAAAAGAGCCGGTTCACACAGGGGTGACTCAGATCCGACTTCAGGTCGCCCCTAGTCGCCTCAGGTCGGACAACATGTAAAAATCAATGTAAGTGAATGAGAGCCGTCTTAATGCACACTACTGAAGTCGATCCGACTTCAGAAAAGGTTCCTGTACTACTTCAATCTGACTTGTAGGTGACTGGTACCCATTGATTTCAATGGAGGTCGCCTCCAAGTCGGATCTCCGTTTATACGGACACGACTCTCACAGAATTATCAGCTCTCAAGAGGGAACTCCATGCCAAATTTATTAAAAAATTTGGTGTGGGTTCCCCCTCCAAGAGCATTGCAGGCCCTTAGGTCTGGTATGGATTCTAAGGGGAACCCCCTACGCCGAAAAAACGGCGTGGGGGTCCCCCCAGATCCATACCAGACCTAAGGGCCTTTAATAAGGGGGCCCCCAGATCCCGGCCCCCCACCCTATGTGAATGAGTATGGGGTACAATGTACCCCTACCCATTCACCTGTGAAAAAATTTTTACAAAAAAAACACAACACACAAGGGTTAAAATAGTTTATTGCACAGCTCCGGGGGTCTTCCGTCTTCGGGGGTCTTCTCGCCGGACTCCTCCGCTATCTTCTGCTAGCTCTTTTACTAGCGGAGGAGCCCGGCATTCTTCTTTGCCGCCGCCGCCCTCTTCTTCCGACTTCGGGGGTCTTGACCCCCTCTTCGGTTCTTATTGCCGGGTCACTGCGCCTTCTTCTAGCTCTTTTACAAGCGGTGGCCCGGTCTTCTGTCGTCGCTGCCACTGTCTTCTGTTCTGTTCTTCTCTTCAGGAGATGTTGCCTCGTCGCTGTCTCTGCTCACAATGACAGGGATGCGGCGTGCGGCGACTTATATAGGGACATCACCGGATGATGTCCCCGCCCATTATGATGTCACAGTCCCAGCAGAGGGCGCCGGCGGTGAAGAAGAATGCCGGGCTCCTCCGCTAGTAAAAGAGCTAGCAGAAGATAGCGGAGGAGTCTGGCGAGAAGAACCCCGAAGACGGAAGACCCCCGGAGCTGTGCAATAAACTATTTTAACCCTTGTGTGTTGTTTTTTTTGTAAATTTTTTTTCACAGTTGAATGGGTAGGGGTACATTGTACCCCATACTCATTCACATAGGGTGGGGGGCCGGGATCTGGGGGTCCCCTTATTAAAGGGGGCTCCCGGATTCCGATAAGCCCCCCACCCGCAGACCCCGACAACCAATGGCCAGGGTTGTCGGGAAGAGGCCCTTGTCCTCATCAACATGGGGACAAGGTGCTTTGGGGTGGGGGGCCGCGCGTCCCCCCCTTCCCCAAGGCACCCCCCATGCTGAGGGCACACGGCCTGGTACGGCTCAGGAGGGGGGGGGGGGGCGCTCGCTCGTCCCCACCCGCTTTCCTGGCCGGCCCGGTAGCGTGCTCGGATAAGGGTCTGGTATGGATCTGGGGGGGACCCCCACGACGTTTTTTCGGCGTAGGGGGTTCCCCTTAGAATCCATACCAGACCTAAGGGCCTGGTATGCTCTCGGAGGGGGAACCCATGCCATTTTTTTTTACATTTGGCGTGAAGTTCCCCTTTCAGAGCTCATTCTCTGATTGGCCGCGGTAAAAGTCGCCTGGCCTGGGGCGACTTAAAGTCGTGTTGTAAGTCACCCCAAGTCGTGCCCAAGTCGTGTTCCAGTCATGTCCAAGTTGCCTCCAAAAGTCGTGTTGAAAATCGTGTCGCCCCTGTGTGAACCGGCTCTTACTGTACCATGTGATCTGGTGCAGGCAAGCACACTGTATTTGCAACCTGCATTTGGAGTGTCGTTAAGATAACACTGACACCCACAGCAAATCACAAGTGCAGTGTGTTTTGAACACAGTGTGGGATACACAAACGGAGCGCAGGGTTTCTGGTAATTCCAGTCGTGTGATGTTGTACCCAAACAAAATTGATGTCCTTTTTTTGGCACAAATAGAGCTTTCTTGTGATGGTATTTGATCACCTCTGCGTTTTTTATTTTTTGCACTATAAACAAAAAAAGAGCGAAAATTTTGAAAACAAAAAAGCACTACTTTTTACATTTTGCTATAATAAATATCCCCAAAAATATATATAAAAAAAAAATTTTTTTCCTCAGTTTAGGCCGATATGTATTCTTCTACATATTTTTGGTAAAAAAATATAGCAATAAGCATATATTGATTGGTTTATGCAAAAGTTATAGCATCTACAAAATAGGGGATAGTTTTATGGCATTTTTATGTAGCGGCGGCTCCTGAAGAGCACGCGCTATGTGTTTTTCTAAAGTTAAAGTTGCCTAAACTGCAGTTTGGTTTGGGTACAATTATCTAAATTGGGCCTCAGCATCAGTCTGACTGGACTGTGAGATGTTCAGCCTGGCCACAGGGGGCAGTCTCCTGACATTCCCGGGATTAGGACATTTGTCCCGAATTAATTTTGTCCCGGGAAATGTCCCGGGAAATTCGGTTTGTCCCGGGAAATTGAATTTCCTGTTTTTTTGGCTAGAGGTCGGCAGCTGGCGGAGACAATGTTTCCGCTGGCCACCATTTTTAAGAAGACCAGAAGTTGGTCTACAATATAGAGTACCTGTGGCGCCGCCCACCCCCGCTGCCAGTGTGTGTATATGTTTAAAGTGCAGTGGGGGCAGCGCCACACTCTCCGCGCGGCAACGTCGGGGGCCAGTGTCTGTCACTGTGGATGTCGGGGTGGGGGCCAGTCATCAGATGTTGGGGGCCAGTCTGTTAATGTGGGGGCCAGTGGTATGTCGTGGGCCAGTCTGTGAATGTGGGGGCCAGTGGGATGTCGGGGGCCAGTCTGTGAATGTGGGGGCCAGTGGGATGTCGGGGTCCAGTCTGTGAATGTGGGGGCCAGTGGGATGTCGGGGGCCAGTCTGTGGATGGTGGAGGCCAGTCTGTGGATGTCGGGGACCAGTCTGTGGATGTTGGGGGCCAGTCTGTGGATGTGGGGGCCAGTAGTATTTTGGGGGCCAGTCTGTGGCTGTCGGGGGGCCAGTCTGTGGCTGTCAGGGGGGCCAGTGGTATGTCGGGGGCCAGTCTGTGGATGTGGGGGCCAGTGGTATGTCGGGGAACAGTCTGTGGCTGTCGGGGGGCCAGTCTGTGGATGTCGGGGGCCAGTCTGTGGATGTCGGGGGCCAGTCTGTGACTGTCGGGGGGCCAGTGGTATGTCGGGGGCCAGTCTGTGGATGTGGGGGCCAGTGGTATGTCGGGGGCCAGTGGGCTGTCGGGGGGCCGGCATGTGGCTGTCGGGAGGCTGGTCTGTGGCTGTCGGGGGGCCGGTCTGTGGAGTATGTGGGGGCAGGTCTGTGGAGTATGTGGGGGGGCGGTCTGTGGATGTCAGAGGGAAACCAGATGTAAGGAGGGGCTCCACTGATGGACACAGATGTGAGGAAGGTACCTCTGATGGGACACCTGATGTAAGGACAGACTCCACTTGGGACACCTGATGGAATCTGGTGACAGGCAATGTGGCTAGTGACGCGTCCATGGCTCCCATTGATTCAGCATTATGGTGAGTTGAATGATTTCATTTCATATTACAATGTAATAATAGAAATAATGCACTTCAATCATCCTGACACCATAACAATCATGGCGCCGGGATGATTGAAGCGCTAACACCAGGTATTTGGAGTATTTTTATCTGCTGATTGTCAAACTCTGGAAAACACATATTGTTAATGTGGTGTAGGATCGGGGGGGGGCTGCTGCCCCCCCTTTCTCTCTCCCCCTCCTTTCCCTCTCTCCATCCCCCTTCTTTCCCTCTCTCCATCCCGCTTTCATCGCAGACTCTAACCACACCCCTTTGAGCCATGCCTCATGTAAGCCACGCCCACTGTTTTACGTAAACCACGCCCATATTTCGCTGCGCGTCACATTTTTTACCTTTTCTTATGCCACACCTATAAACGCATGCCCCGCCCCCTAATTATACAATGACCCCCGCCTACTTCCAAAAAAGTGTCCCGAGTTTTTTTTTTACAATGTTGGCAACTATGCTTTCTGGGAGAGGGTATTTAAGAGGCAGACGTCACGTGGTTCAGGGTTCCGGTCCAGAATGATATGCTGACTTCATGGTCCTGGTCCCCCTGACCAGCCCCCAGGAAGGCTATGGCCTGGGGTGCGGATCCACCCGACTTTAATGTCTCGGGGCTGGCTAGCCCGAGGCAAGGAAAGTAAAGGAAGGATTCTGAGGTGGTTGGGTGCTGCCTCCGGTTCGGGAGAGACCCAGAGTACTTCAAGCATTTCAGGGGAGGACTCTTCAGAAGAACACCACGTACGGGTTGGTTTTCTTAACAAGAGCCTGGAAGGGCTGAAGTAACCAAGAGAATCCGGTCTTGTGGATATCGCCAAGCAGGCTGAGAGATCCAGGTATCCCACAAGTGTTCTCAAGCTTAGTTTTCCTATGGGTTTCTACAACAAAGTCTGTGGCAGAGACATTATCTTGAGGTTTCTACAACAACGTCTGTGGCAGAGACTTGTTCTTGAGTAAGCACCATGTTGGCTGCTAGGCCTTGTGAGAGAAGGACTGTCCAACCTGAGTGATCATCCAGTTGCGAATGGCTATTCTGCATATAGAAGAATTGCTCTTTCCATATTCCTCCTGCAGCCACTAAATGTTTGCGGGGGAGAGCTGAAACGAGCATTCACCAGCTGCAGGAGGAATATGGAAACAACAATTCTTCTATATGCAGCGGCTCCGCCGCTCCTCCTATCCAGCTTTTTTTTTTGCTGCCCCCTGGCTCCGCCCCCCACGATCTCCACCGGCCCGACTCTGTGCTCTCTACCCCCACACTCTCGGCCCCCCCATCCAATGCTCTCTGTCCCCCATGTGCTCCCTTGTTCCACCCCATTATCTTCTCCAGCCCCCCGCTCTCCATTCCACCCCATGTTCATATTCCCCCATCTGCTCCCCACCCCACCATGCTCTCAGTCCCCCCCATCTGCTCTCCACTATGCTCTCAGTCCCCCCATCTGCTCCCCACCCCACCATGCTCTCAGTCCCCCATCTGCTCCCCACCCCACCATGCTCTCAGTCCCCCCATCTGCTCTCCACCCCACCATGCTCTCAGTCCCCCATCTGCTCCCCACCCCACCATGCTCTCAGTCCCCCCATCTGCTCCCCACCCCACCATGCTCTCAGTCCCCCCATCTGCTCCCCACCCCACCATGCTCTCAGTCCCCCCATCTGCTCCCCACCCCACCATGCTCTCAGTCCCCCCATCTGCTCTCCACCCCACCATGCTCTCAGTCCCCCCATCTGCTCCCCACCCCACCATGCTCTCAGTCCCCCCATCTGCTCTCCACCATGCTCTCAGTTCCCCCATCTGCTCCCCACCCCACCATGCTCTCAGTCCCCCATCTGCTCCCCACCCCACCATGCTCTCAGTCCCCCATCTGCTTCCCACCCCACCATGCTCTCAGTCTCCCATCTGCTCCTCACCCACCATGCTCTCAGTCCCCCATCTGCTCCCCACCATGCTCTCAGCCCCCCCCATCTGCTCCCCACCCCACCATGCTCTCACTCCCCCATCTGCTTTCCACCCCACCATGCTCTCAGTCCCCCCCATCTGCTCCCCACCCCACCATGCTCTCAGCCCCCCATCTGTTCCCCACCTACCATGCTCTCAGTCCCCCACCTGCTCCTCATCCCACCATGCTCTCAGTCCACCCCACCATGTTCTCAGCCCCCTATCTGCTCTCTGCCCCCCCCCCCATGCTCGCCACTTCACCTTGCTTTCCAGCTCCCCCAGTGCTCTCTGCCCCTCCCTAGTGCTCTCCACCACACCGTGCTCTCCAGTTCCCCTGGCTCCGCCCCCATGATCTCCTCCACCCTCTCTGTGCTCCCCACCCCACCATTCTCTCGGTCCCCCCATGTGCTCCCTTGCTCCACCCTCTCTGTGCTCTCCACCCCACCATGCTCTCGGTTCCCCCATGTACTCCCTTGCTCCACCCCCTATGATCTCCTCCGGCCCGCTGTGATTTCCACCCCACCATGCTCTCAACCCCCAACTGCTCTTCACCTCACCTTGCTTTCCAGCTCCCCCAGTGATTTTTGCCCCCTCCCATGTGTTCCCTGGCTCCCCCAGTGCTTTTCACCGCACTGTGATCTCCGGTCCCCCCACAGTACTCTCTGCCTGCCCCCCATGCTCTCCACCCCACCATGCTTTCTAGTTCCGCCCCATGCTCTCCGCCCCTCCATGCACTCCACCCCACCATGCTTTCCAGCTCCCCCTCACAGTGCTCTTCAGCTCCCCCATGTGCTCCCTGGCTCCCCCCAGTGCTTTCTGCTGCACCGTACTCTCTGTCCCCCCATGTGCTCCCTGGCTCCTTTCCCTAGTGCTCTCCACCCACCGTGCTCCCCAGCTCCTGTTCTCTCAATTCCCATTCTCTTTGCCAGGGGAGGGCTGGCAGCCTTAGGCCTGGGGGGCAAGTCCAGTCAAGTGGCCCATTGAACCACTGAATCAGCTCACCACCCATCTACACCACATTCCCTGTACAGAGAGAGAGGGAGACTGCTCCACATTGCCCCAAAGAGAGAGAGACTGCTCCACATTGCCCCAAAGAGAGAGACTGCTTCACACTGCCTCCACAGAAAGAGACTGCTTCACACTGCCTCCACAGAGAGAGACTGCTTCACACTGCCTGCACAGAGAGAGACCCCGCTTCACACTGCCTCCACAGAGAGAGACCCCGCTTCACACTGCCTGCACAGACCTCGCTTCACACTGCCTGCACAGAGAGAGCAGTCAGTCTCTGTACAGGCAGTGTGAAGTGAAGCAGTCTCTCAGAGAATGGAGCAGTCTCTCAGAAAGAGACTGCATGATTGCCCCCAGAGAGACTGAGAAAAAGAGCTGGCCCCTTCCCCACACCCAGTACACAGACCAATGAGGCTGCAGGAAGATGAAGACTAAAGACTGTGCTGTCACTGCCACCACACTAAGCACTACCTGTGGAGTCCGGAGCTTCTCTGGTGAGTGAGCACCACACCACTGGGCAAGCCAAGCAAGCAGAGTAGCTGAGAGTCACAGTGAGCGCAGCAGGCTAAACACGCAAGTCCTGCTGTCTCCCCGGCATGAACACCAGATTCACCAGGGTGCAGGTTCCTCCTGTCTCAATTGCGGATAGTAAGAAATGCACATGCAGGCGCATGCCGGAGCACAGGCCAGATTAAGGGCATTGTGGGCCTGGTGCTGCAGTGGAGCAGGTTTACGAGTGGCAGGGATATGAGGTAAGTAATGTCATATCCCAGCTCTTGCCCAGATTTGGTCACAGCCCCACAGGGCTGTAATGTTAGGGAAGCCCAGAACTTGAATTACTAAGCTTCCGTAAGAGCCGTGTGTCGGTGTGTGCTCTGAGGTGAAAGTTTCCAAGCCATCAGAATACAGTGATCACTGCTGGCAGCTATAGCAGCCAGCACTGATCGCTAAAAAACATAAAGACACGCTGGTTGTACTGTCAGTTGATGGAGTCAAATTCTGTACAACCAGTCTGCACAGAGATAGATTGAAATGTCTGCTGAACCGGCAGAATTTCAATCTGTCTATTGTGGCCTAAGTCCACCAGTCTCTGGGTCTAATAATATCCTCAAATCTTCTGAAAAGGGGGCTCCACTTAGGTGTAGAAATTCACTTTGAACTCCACCTTATTTCTAGAACTCTCTTTAGGGTCCTTTAACACTGAAAGCGCTGTACAGGCGTTTTAGTGCTAAAAAATAGCGCCTATAAAGCACTTCTTATGCCACCCCAGGTTTCCCACTGGGGCGGTGCGCTTGAAGGACATTCTGAAAAGTCCAACAAGCAGCATTATTGGGGTGGTTTGGGAGAGGTGCCCAGCCTATTGAAATGAATGCAACACGGCCCTTTTTAACACTTTCTTTGGCCACTAGTGGGGGTTAAAAGTGCCCCGCTAGCGCCACTAAAACAATGATAAAGCGCCACTAAAACGAGCAGCACTGTACCACTACCGCCCACATCGCCCCAGTGTGAAAGTACCCTTTGGTATTAGATGTGCAAACAAAAAGGTAAGACCACATCTAATACCTACAGAGAGTAATGGAAATAAGGTGGAGTTCAAAGTGAACTGTGTCATTACATGCAGGGATTGGCATTTAGGGGGGTTAAAGCAGGCAGGGATGAAATGTGATATCAACTATTCACTGCCTGTCAAATGCCTCTGAAAAGTGACCTGAGCATGGGTCACTTTTCAGAGGAGTGGCAGTGGCTGCTGCAAGTGAATACAAGCATTTAGGCTCACACTGGTGTGCTGCGGTTTGGCTGCAGTGCGGGTGTACTGGCGGGTGTCACACCCCCTCAGACTTCTTTTAGGTTACTCATTGTTGCTGCATGTTCTGAAAGTGCACCAAACATGCAGCATGCAGGACGTTTTGTGCACTTTCAGAACATGCAGTAAAAATGTGCATCCTCTATGTCCCAGGGGCAACATGCAGGATGACTGCCAGTACACCAGCACTGCAGCCAAACTGCAGCATGTCAGTGAGAGCCCTCCTCATACCACCTAGCCCTAGGAGGGCAAGGTACTGGCACAGGCTGCTAGAAAAAAAACTCTTTGGCTGCAGAGAGGAGGAGAGAGGAGCAGCTCACTTACTTGGATGGTCCCAGCCTCCCAGGAGCCTCACTGGATTCCAGCCAACTGCTCAGATTGAGCAGAGAGCAGGTCCAGCCTCTGCCAGCCAATGGTGTGGAGTAGGGAGGGGCTGGGTGGGGCTGTGCTGTGTAACACAGACTGTCAGCCCTGACATGAAGACATCGCTGGTTAACAGTACTGGACTCGGCCAGCTCAAGAACTGTGCATGTTGCGGTTTTGAGCTGACAACACAGCAGCCTTTGCCACCGCATATCAGAGCAGCCCAGGGGGCAATTGCATCCCTGCCCCCTGGCCCAGCCCTCCCCTGCTCTTTGCCCCCCCAGTGCTCTCTGGCTCCCCCAGTGCTCTCTGCCCCCACACCAGTGCTCTCTTGCTCCCCTAGTGCTCTCCAGCTCCCCCTACTCTCTGCCCCCCCACTCTATACCCACCCAGTGCTCTCAGCCCACCTGCTCTCTACCCCCCGAGTGTTCTCTGCCTCACTCCCATGCTATCCAACATCCCTAGCTCCTCTCCCTAGTTCTGTCCACCCACTGTGCTCCCCAGCTCCTGTGCTCTCCATTCCCATTCTCTTTGCCCCCCCCCCAGTGCTCTCTGGCTCCCCCAGTTCTTTCTGCCCCCACACCAGTGCTCTCTGCCCCACCAGTGCTCTCTTGCTACCTTAGTGCTCTCCAGCTCCCTCCTACTCTGCCCCCCTCTCTATACCCACCCAGTACTCTCAGCCCACCTGCTCTCTACCCCCCCAAGTGTTCTCTGCCTCACTCCCATGCTATCCGACATCCCTGTGCTCTCTCTCGGCCCCCCTCACCCCCCGCAGCTCTGCAAGGTTCCAGTCTCCTTTCTCCCGCCGGCTGCTGCAGGGGATCTGTAAGGATGGGGAGTGGGGAGGGGACCAGTCTCATGGACTGCTCAGTCTAAAATACCTGGGCCCCTTTTTTTTGTCCCAGTCTGAGCCTGGTGGGGAAGGTGAGCAGCATTGGCAGCAAGGACCAATATCCCTGGAGGGAGAAGAGCTCTGAAGACCTCCCAGGACCAGAGGAAAGGCTGACTGGGGTCCAGAAACCAAAGACGGGCAGAAGGTGCTGGTGACCAGGGACCACTCAATCACACAGCAAACATCCTCTGGAAGGAGAACACTGTCCCGACCCAGAACAAGAATGGACCCTGCATGCTGCTGGCTATCATGAGCATCCGGCTGGCTTGGAAGGTACTGTAACAAGCATCACACCAACCTTCCCACCGACAGGTACTGCAGACTGGGACATGGGGCACAGGAGAGGCTGCAGCAAGGGACAGGGCTAGGGATCTCTCTATCACCCCTCTCTCTTTCTCACCTTCCCTTCTCCACCCCCCCCCCCTGGCATTGGCTGCATATGTCTGATGGGTGCCCTGGAAGTGGTGCTGATGACCTGTGTGCTAGATCTGTGCATCTTTTTGCAGACAATTTTCTTGCTGGAATTATTTTTCCCATTATGGGCATGAGTGGGGCCTTATGCCTAAGTTTTGCCTAAGGTCTCACAAAGCCTAGAGCCGCCTCTGCAGTCCAAGTAAGCAAGTTCTTTAACGTTTTATTTGACTTTGACACTAATGCCCCATACACACGAGCGGACTTTTCAACATCCAAAGTCCGAAGGACCGAGTCCGTCAGACTATCCGATCGTGTGTGGGCTGCAACGGACTTTTGATTCGCCAAAGTCTGACGGACTTTAGAAATGAAGCATGCTTCAAATTTTCCCGAAGGAACTCCGCCGGACCCGGTCCCCTTCGAAAACTCTGCTCGTGTGTATGCTACTCCGACGGACTAAAACCGACGCTAGGGCAGCTATTGGCTACTGGCTATGAACTTCCTTATTCGAGTCGGGTCGTACGTCATCACGTTCGAATCCGTCGGAGTTTAGTGTGATCGTGTGTGGCCAAGTCCGTTCGGCCGAAAAGTCTGTCAGAACTCCGTCGGAACTCCGTCGGAACTCCGGCGGAACTCCTTTGGAAGTCTGTCGGACATAAGTCCTCTCGTGTGTACGGGGCATAAGAGTACCTGAACTTTCCTTTCCAACCCTCTGATCTCAAGTTAAAAGACTGTTCAATTGTCTGAGTTTTGCAACAAGGAGAACGGAAGGTAACGGTTAGTGATGGCCGAACGGTTCGCCCGGCGGCCGTTTCGCTGCGAATTTCGGCTGTTCGCGATTTGCCCGATCGGCGGACTATTGCCACCATTCGCCCGGCGGACTTCCGTGTTTTTACTGTGTAAAAGAACTTTGACCTATGATGACACATCCATCATGGGGTACAGGACAGCCAATTGAGACATTACAGCACATGGACACTTGGACATTCCCCCTAACTTATAAATACATCCGATCCGGCGGCCATTTTACATTCTTTCTTCTGTCACTATAGGCAGAGGTTGCTGTGTGGAGCAGGGAGAGATTGCAGTGACCCAAATCGCTAGCTATTTGGTACACAAAAGTTCTTTTCAGGACTGGTATAGGTGTTAGGTGTATATAGGTTTGCTGTGCTACTGATTGTTGCAGCAGCCTGAGTGTCTTTTGTCAGTTTGGAGAAAGGGACAGGACGGTGTGTCTGCTGTAGGGACAGTCAGTTTAGTCATTAGCTGTTACTATCAGGTCCACAAAAGTGCTATTCCAGTTATTGTTCCAGTAGCCTCTGTTTTGTCAGTTTATATAGGGACAGGCAGGAAGCAGTGTGTGAGGCAGTGAGGGTCAGTTTAACCACTTGCCGACCGCCGCACGACGATATACGTCGAAAGAATGGCACGGGCAGGCATATGGGCGTATATATACGTCCCTACCTTCCCGCGGGTGGGGGGCCCGAACGGGCCCCCCCCGGTGCCAGCGGCGGTCGGTATCCGTACAGGAGCGATCCGGGATGAGGGGGCGGCCATTCGTTCATGGCCACCCCCTCGCGATCGCTCCTGACGAATGGAAGTGAGGCGTGACATCACTTCCTCTCCTGTAATGTGAACACAGGCAGAGGAAGTGATGTAATCTCTCCTCCGTGTCTGTATTTTTCATTCCGGCACCGAGGAGAGAGGATCGGTGAGTTGCACCAACACGACACTACACAGTAGAACATGCCAGGCACACTCACACCCCCCCTTCACCCCCCGATCACCCCCCCAATTACCCCTGCCCCCCCAGTCACAGTGACACCAATTGCATTTTTTTTTTTTTTTGCATTGGTGTCATTTGTGACTGTAATAACTGTTAGGGCAGTTAGGGTTAGCCCCCTTTAGTTCTAAGGTACCCCCTAAC
Organism: Lithobates pipiens; assembly: GCF_037356315.1. Lineage (NCBI taxonomy): Eukaryota > Metazoa > Chordata > Amphibia > Anura > Ranidae > Lithobates > Lithobates pipiens. The sequence goes on along the minus strand of NW_027507784.1, from coordinate 265,675,085 downwards.
CCCCCCAATAAAGGTTTAACCCCGTGATCACCCCCCGTCGCCAGTGTCACTAAGGCTGGGTTCACATTGCAGCGGTTTATGAGAACGGATGTGATTCGCACCGCACTGCAGTGCAAATCACATCCGATCTCTGTGCGATTCGAGTTCAGCCATACAGATAGTATGGCTGAATTTGCGTCGCACCCGCCGCACCCGCCGCAAATTCGCACGGGACCCTTTTTTTGGTCCGCAGCAGAATCGGATCGCATGGGTGTTCACACCATGCGATCCGAGTTTGCAGATCGCACTGCGATATGCGAACTAATCTGGGGGTGTCATTAACATTTCACTGACACTCCCAGCAGTTTGCATAGGGCAGTGTGAACTGCCGCCGGGAGGCATGCGATGCAGGAACCCGCTGCGGATTCGTGGCGTTCCTGCATCGCTCCAGTGTGAACCCAGCCTAATAAGCGATCATTTTTCTGATCGCTGTATTAGTGTCACGGGTGACGCTAGTTAGGCAGGTAGGTATTTAGGTTCGCCGCAGCTTTTTATAGCGCCAGGGACCCCCATATACTACCGCATAAAGCCCCCTGATTGCCCCCTAGTTAACCCTTTCACCAGTGATCACCATATAACTGTTACAGGTGACGCTGGTTGGTTAGTTATTTTTTTATAGTTTCAGGGCACCCGCCATTTATTACCTAATAAAGGTTTAACCCCCTGATCACCCGGCGGGTGTCATTTGTGACTGTAATAACTGTTAGGGCAGTTAGGGTTAGCCCCCTTTAGTTCTAAGGTACCCCCCTAACCCCCCCAATAAAGGTTTAACCCCGTGATCACCCCCCGTCGCCAGTGTCACTAAGGCTGGGTTCACATTGCAGCGGTTTATGAGAACGGATGTGATTCGCACCGCACTGCAGTGCAAATCACATCCGATCTCTGTGCGATTCGAGTTCAGCCATACAGATAGTATGGCTGAATTCGCGTCGCACCCGCCGCAAACTCGCACGGGACCCTTTTTTTGGTCCGCAGCAGAATCGGATCGCATGGGTGTTTACACCATGCGATCCGAGTTTGCAGATCGCACTGCGATATGCGAACTGATCTGGGGGTGTCATTAACATTTCACTGACACTCCCAGCAGTTCGCATAGGGCAGTGTGAACTGCCGCCGGGAGGCATGCGATGCGGGAACCCGCCGCGGATTCGTGGCATTCCCGCATCGCTCCAGTGTGAACCCAGCCTAATAAGCGATCGTTTTTCTGATCGCTGTATTAGTGTCACAGGTGACGCTAGTTAGGCAGGTAGGTATTTAGGTTCGCCGCAGCTTTTTATAGCACCAGGGACCCCCATAAACTATCGCATAAAGCCCCCTGATTGCCCCCTAGTTAACCCTTTCACCAGTGATCACCATATAACTGTTACAGGTGATGCTGGTTGGTTAGTTATTTTTTTATAGTTTCAGGGCACCCGCCATTTATTACCTAATAAAGGTTTAACCCCCTGATCACCCGGCGGGTGATATAAGCAGAGCCGCTGATAAGCCAGTACAACTGGCCCTGTAGTACCGGGCCTGGCCAGCAGGGGGGCCCGGCAATATACTATAAAAACGGAATGAAAGAATGCAAAGTAAAAAAAAAAGTGTTTCCTTCCCCTTTTCCAGGCCGCTCACATTTCACTCTAAACAGAGCTGGAGGGGGGCTGAATGTGAGAGCGAGGAGGGAGACATACGAGGTATGACAACAGCAATACAAGTTCTGCAAGGACACACAGCTGTGGCTGAATGGAAACAGGATAGTCGGGACCACAGTAACATGAAGCTAGTCGGCTGCAGTGTCTTCCAGATATCTGTGTCAGCGAACAGGAGATCAGCCTCCCCTCCCTCTTGTCTTGCTGGTTACTTTTTTTTTTCTTTTATCTGCCTAACCTGACCTGCACATTGTCTGATCACACTGATAGGATCTCTGGAAGACTCTGCAGCAGCTGGTAACCATTTCAGTTTATAATCAGCTATTTAGCCAGAGTTGTGTGTGTGCTGCACAGATTGTTTTGTTGTTGTTGAGGATTTACTGCTGGTTTAGGCTGGAAGCTTCACAGCCCCATTATTTGGTTACTGCCCTCCACTAATCCCGAGCAGTTCACTGTTTGTAAGAAAATTTGTATTTTGGAAATTGGATGTGATTCACCCCCCCCTCTGTCTTCTGTCACTTGGTTGTACTTTCTAAGGAAAATCACTGGCTTGATTTTGCAGAGGTGGTTTAAATAGAGTGGATCAGCCCTGTGATACTATATACTTGTACACTGGGTTCAGCCATAAACGCAGTCTCTGACCATCTCCCGAATCAATCATGTCTGCAATCCCTAACCGTCTCCTGTACTATGTCTGCAGTCTCTGATCATCTCCTGTTGTGTGTCTGCAGTCTCTGATCATCTCCTGTACTATGTCTGCAGTCTCTGACCATCTCCTGTACTATGTCTGCAGTCTCTGACCATCTCCTGTAGTATGTCTGCAGTCTCTGACCATCTCCTGTACTATGTCTGCAGTCTCTGACCATCTCCTGTAGTATGTCTGCAGTCTCTGACCATCTCCTCTACTATGTCTGCAGTCTCTGACCATCTCCTGTACTATGTCTGCAGTCTCTGATCTGTCTCCTGTAGTATGTCTGCAGTCTCTGACCTTCTCCTGTAGTATGTCTGCAGTCTCTGATCCGACTCCTGTAGTATGTCTGCAGTCTCTGATCATCTTCTGTACTATGTCTGCAGTCTCTGATCATCTCCTGTACTATGTCTGCAGTCTCTGACCATCTCCTGTACTATGTCTGCAGTCTCTGACCATCTCCGTTACTATGTCTGCAGTCTCTGACCATCTCCTGTACTATGTCTGCAGTCTCTGATCATCTCCATTACTATGTCTGCAGTCTCTGACCGTCTCCTGTACTATGTCTGCAGTCTCTGATCTGTATCCTGTACTATGTCTGCAGTCTCTGACCATCTCCTGTACTATGTCTGCAGTCTCTGATCATCTCCGTTACTATGTCTGCAGTCTCTGATCTGTATCCTGTAGTATGTCTGCAGTCTCTAACCATCTCCTGTACTATGTCTGCAGTCTCTAACCATCTCCTTTACTATGTCTGCAGTCTCTGACCATCTCCTGTATTATGTCTGCAGTCTCTGACCATCTCCTGTATTATATCTGCAGTCTCTGACCATCTCCTGTACTATGTCTGCAGTCTATGACCATCTCCTGTACTATGTCTGCAGTCTCTGATCATCTCCTGTACTATGTCTGCAGTCTCTGACCTTCTCCTGTACTATGTCTGCAGTCTCTGATCATCTCCTGTACTATGTCTGCAGTCTCTGATCTGTCTCCTGTAGTATGTCTGCAGTCTCTGACCTTCTCCTGTAGTATGTCTGCAGTCTCTGATCCGACTCCTGTAGTATGTCTGCAGTCTCTGATCATCTTCTGTACTATGTCTGCAGTCTCTGATCATCTCCTGTACTATGTCTGCAGTCTCTGACCATCTCCTGTACTATGTCTGCAGTCTCTGACCATCTCCTGTACTATGTCTGCAGTCTCTGATCATCTCCGTTACTATGTCTGCAGTCTCTGACCGTCTCCTGTACTATGTCTGCAGTCTCTGATCTGTATCCTGTACTATGTCTGCAGTCTCTGACCATCTCCTGTACTATGTCTGCAGTCTCTGATCATCTCCGTTACTATTTCTGCAGTCTCTGATCATCTCCGTTACTATGTCTGCAGTCTCTGACCGTCTCCTGTACTATGTCTGCAGTCTCTGATCTGTATCCTGTACTATGTCTGCAGTCTCTGACCATCTCCTGTACTATGTCTGCAGTCTCTGATCATCTCCGTTACTATTTCTGCAGTCTCTGATCTGTATCCTGTAGTATGTCTGCAGTCTCTAACCATCTCCTGTACTATGTCTGCAGTCTCTAACCATCTCCTTTACTATGTCTGCAGTCTCTGACCTTCTCCTGTAGTATGTCTGCAGTCTCTGATCCGACTCCTGTAGTATGTCTGCAGTCTCTGATCATCTTCTGTACTATGTCTGCAGTCTCTGATCATCTCCTGTACTATGTCTGCAGTCTCTGACCATCTCCTGTACTATGTCTGCAGTCTCTGACCATCTCCTGTACTATGTCTGCAGTCTCTGATCATCTCCGTTACTATGTCTGCAGTCTCTGACCGTCTCCTGTACTATGTCTGCAGTCTCTGATCTGTATCCTGTACTATGTCTGCAGTCTCTGACCATCTCCTGTACTATGTCTGCAGTCTCTGATCATCTCCGTTACTATTTCTGCAGTCTCTGATCTGTATCCTGTAGTATGTCTGCAGTCTCTAACCATCTCCTGTACTATGTCTGCAGTCTCTAACCATCTCCTTTACTATGTCTGCAGTCTCTGACCATCTCCTGTATTATGTCTGCAGTCTCTGACCATCTCCTGTATTATGTCTGCAGTCTCTGATCATCTCCTGTACTATGTCTGCAGTCTCTGACCGTCTCCTGTACTATGTCTGCAGTCTCTGACCGTCTCCTGTACTATGTCTGCAGTCTCTGATCATCTCCTGTACTATGTCTGCAGTCTCTGATCATCTCCTGTACTATGTCTGCAGTCTCTGATCATCTCCTGTATTATGTCTGCAGTCTCTGACCATCTCCTGTATTATATCTGCAGTCTCTGATCATCTCCTGCTGTACTATGTCTGCAGTCTCTGACCATCTGGGGCAGGTCCAGGGGGGGGCTGAAGGAGGGGCCAGGGGCGGGACCAGGGTGGGGCTGAAGGAGGCCCCGTCAGATCGGCTGTACGGGGCCCCATGATTTCTATCAGCGGCCCTGGATATAAGTTTGAGGGTCAGATAAGGTCTGCGTCGCCCCAGGCAGCGTCAGGTTAGTGCCAGTACCGCTAACACCCACGCACAAAGCATACACCTCCCTTAGTAATATAGTATCTGATCAGATCTATATTAGCGTCGCCAGCAGTTTAGGTTTCCCAAAACGCATTGTTAGCGGGATCAGCCCAGATACCTGCTAGCACCTGCGTTTAGCCCCTCCGCCAAGCCCAGACCAGCCCACCCAAGTGCAGTATCGATCGATCACTGTCACTTAAAAAACACAACATGCATAACTGCAGCGTTCGCAGAGTCAGGCCTGATCCCTGCGATCGCTAACAGTTTTTCTTGTAGCGTTTTGATACAGTCGCTGACAGCCTAGGTGCTTTTTTACCTGTGAGTCTCACTAGTGTACCCCTAAATTTAGGGGTGTCTACTTTCCAAAATGGGGTCATTTGGGGGGGGGGGGGTTTGTGCCATCTTGGCATTTTATGGCCTTCAAAACTGTAATAGGTAGTGAGAGGAGTGAAGTCAAAAGTTTACGCCCTTAGAAAGCCTGAAGGCGGTGCTTGGTTTTCGGGGCCCCATACGCGGCAAGGCTCCCAAAAAGTCCCACATATGTGGTATCCCCGTACTCAGGAGAAGCAGCAGAACTTATTTTGGGGTGTCATTTCACATATGCCCATAGCATGTGTGAGCAATATATCATTTAGTGACAACTTTGTGTAAAAAAAAAAAAATAATTTTTTTTGTCATTATTCAATCGCTTGAGGCAAAAAAATAAAATATTCAATGGGCTCAACATGCCTCTTATCAATTTCCTTAGGGGGTCTACTTTCCAAAATGGGGTCATTTGGGGGGGTTTTGTACTGCCCTGCCATTTTAGCACCTCAAGAAATGAGATAGGCAGTCGTAAACTAAAAGCTGCGTAAATTCCAGAAAACGTACCTTAGTTTGTAGATGTGACAACTTTTGCGCAAACCAATAAATATACAGTTATTGACTTTTTTTTTACCAAAGACATGTGGCTGAATACATTTTGGCCAAAATGTATGACTAAAATTGAGTTTATTGGATTTTTCTAATAACAAAAAGTAGAAAATATCATTTTTTTTCAAAATTTGCAGTCTTTTTACGTTTATATCGCAAAAAATAAAAATCGCAGAGGCAATCAAATACCATCAAAAGAAATCTCTATTTGTGGGAAGAAAAGGACGCAAATTTTGTTTGGGTACAACATTGCATGACCGCGCAATTACCAGTTAAAGCAGCGCACTGCCAAATTGTAAAAAGACCTCTGGTCATTGACCAGCAAAATGGTCCAGTCTGAAAGTGGTTAATCAGTAGCTGTTACTATTAGTTCCACAAAGGTTCTTTTCAGGACTGGTATGGTAATAGGCTTGTACACGTATAATATTCTTTCTTCCAGATATAGAAAGAATATTATACTTGACTGCTGCCCTTCTGCTGCAGTCTGCTAATCACTCACAACCTACTTGTTCCACAAAGGTCCTTATAAGGACTGGTAACTTGGTCTGTCTAGGGTTCTACAGTACATAGGGTTGAGTGAGGTACAGTCTGCCATTCTATAAGGACTGGTATAGGTCCACAATACATAGGGTTGAGGTGCACTACTGCTGACCGCTGCCCTAAACTGCAGCAGTCCTTCATCGGTATAGCAACTGACGTACAGTCTGCTAATCACTCACAACCTACTTGTTAACTTGGTCTGTCTAGGGTTCTATACTGCAGCAGTCCTTCATCGGTATAGGGACTGAAGTACAGTCTGCTAATCACTCACAACCTACTTGTTCCACAAAGGTCCTTATAAGGACTGGTAACTTGGTCTGTCTAGGGTTCTACAGTACATAGGGTTGAGTGAGGTACAGTCTGCCATTCTATAAGGACTGGTATAGGTCCACAATACATAGGGTTGAGGTGCACTACTGCTGACCGCTGCCCTAAACTGCAGCAGTCCTTCATCGGTATAGGGACTGACGTACAGTCTGCTAATCACTCACAACCTACTTGTTAACTTGGTCTGTCTAGGGTTCTATACTGCAGCAGTCCTTCATCAGTATAGGGACTGACGTACAGTCTGCTAATCACTCACAACCTACTTGTTCCACAAAGGTCCTTATAAGGACTGGTAACTTGGTCTGTCTAGGGTTCTACAGTACATAGGGTTGAGTGAGGTACAGTCTGCCATTCTATAAGGACTGGTATAGGTCCACAATACATAGGGTTGAGGTGCACTACTGCTGACCGCTGCCCTAAACTGCAGCAGTCCTTCATCGGTATAGCAACTGACGTACAGTCTGCTAATCACTCACAACCTACTTGTTAACTTGGTCTGTCTAGGGTTCTATACTGCAGCAGTCCTTCATCGGTATAGGGACTGAAGTACAGTCTGCTAATCACTCACAACCTACTTGTTCCACAAAGGTCCTTATAAGGACTGGTAACTTGGTCTGTCTAGGGTTCTACAGTACATAGGGTTGAGTGAGGTACAGTCTGCCATTCTATAAGGACTGGTATAGGTCCACAATACATAGGGTTGAGGTGCACTACTGCTGACCGCTGCCCTAAACTGCAGCAGTCCTTCATCGGTATAGCAACTGACGTACAGTCTGCTAATCACTCACAACCTACTTGTTAACTTGGTCTGTCTAGGGTTCTATACTGCAGCAGTCCTTCATCGGTATAGGGACTGAAGTACAGTCTGCTAATCACTCACAACCTACTTGTTCCACAAAGGTCCTTATAAGGACTGGTAACTTGGTCTGTCTAGGGTTCTACAGTACATAGGGTTGAGTGAGGTACAGTCTGCCATTCTATAAGGACTGGTATAGGTCCACAATACATAGGGTTGAGGTGCACTACTGCTGACCGCTGCCCTATACTGCAGCAGTCCTTCATCGGTATAGGGACTGACGTACAGTCTGCTAATCACTCACAACCTACTTGTTAACTTGGTCTGTCTAGGGTTCTATACTGCAGCAGTCCTTCATCAGTATAGGGACTGACCTACAGTCTGCTAATCACTCACAACCTACTTGTTCCACAAAGGTCCTTATAAGGACTGGTAACTTGGTCTGTCTAGGGTTCTACAGTACATAGGGTTGAGTGAGGTACAGTCTGCCATTCTATAAGGACTGGTATAGGTCCACAATACATAGGGTTGAGGTGCACTACTGCTGACCGCTGCCCTAAACTGCTGCAGTCCTTCATCGGTATAGCAACTGACGTACAGTCTGCTAATCACTCACAACCTACTTGTTAACTTGGTCTGTCTAGGGTTCTATACTGCAGCAGTCCTTCATCGGTATAGGGACTGAAGTACAGTCTGCTAATCACTCACAACCTACTTGTTCCACAAAGGTCCTTATAAGGACTGGTAACTTGGTCTGTCTAGGGTTCTACAGTACATAGGGTTGAGTGAGGTACAGTCTGCCATTCTATAAGGACTGGTATAGGTCCACAATACATAGGGTTGAGGTGCACTACTGCTGACCGCTGCCCTATACTGCAGCAGTCCTTCATCGGTATAGGGACTGACGTACAGTCTGATAATCACTCACAACCTACTTGTTAACTTGGTCTGTCTAGGGTTCTATACTGCAGCAGTCCTTCATCAGTATAGGGACTGACGTACAGTCTGCTAATCACTCACAACCTACTTGTTCCACAAAGGTCCTTATAAGGACTGGTAACTTGGTCTGTCTAGGGTTCTACAGTACATAGGGTTGAGTGAGGTACAGTCTGCCATTCTATAAGGACTGGTATAGGTCCACAATACATAGGGTTGAGGTGCACTACTGCTGACCGCTGCCCTATACTGCAGCAGTCCTTCATCGGTATAGGGACTGACGTACAGTCTGCTAATCACTCACAACCTACTTGTTAACTTGGTCTGTCTAGGGTTCTATACTGCAGCAGTCCTTCATCAGTATAGGGACTGACGTACAGTCTGCTAATCACTCACAACCTACTTGTTCCACAAAGGTCCTTATAAGGACTGGTAACTTGGTCTGTCTAGGGTTCTACAGTACATAGGGTTGAGTGAGGTACAGTCTGCCATTCTATAAGGACTGGTATAGGTCCACAATACATAGGGTTGAGGTGCACTACTGCTGACCGCTGCCCTATACTGCAGCAGTCCTTCATCGGTATAGGGACTGACGTACAGTCTGCTAATCACTCACAACCTACTTGTTAACTTGGTCTGTCTAGGGTTCTATACTGCAGCAGTCCTTCATCAGTATAGGGACTGACGTACAGTCTGCTAATCACTCACAACCTACTTGTTCCACAAAGGTCCTTATAAGGACTGGTAACTTGGTCTGTCTAGGGTTCTACAGTACATAGGGTTGAGTGAGGTAAAGTCTGCCATTCTATAAGGACTGGTATAGGTCCACAATACATAGGGTTGAGGTGCACTACTGCTGACCGCTGCCCTAAACTGCAGCAGTCCTTCATCGGTATAGCAACTGACGTACAGTCTGCTAATCACTCACAACCTACTTGTTCCACAAAGGTCCTTATAAGGACTGGTAAGGTATAGGGTACTACAGTACATAGGGTTGAGTGAGGTACAGTCTGCTATTCTATAAGGACTGGTATAGGTCCACAATACATAGGGTTGAGGTGCACTACTGCTGACCACTGCCCTATACTGCAGCAGTCTTTCATTGGTATAGGGACTGACGTACAGTCTGCTAATCAGTCACACACAACTTACTTGTTCCACAAAGGTCCTTATAAGGACTGGTAAGGTATAGGGTACTACAGTAGATAGGGTTGAGTGAGGCACAGTCTGCTATTCTATAAGGACTGGTATAGGTCCACAATACATAGGGTTGAGGTGCACTACTGCTGACCGCTGCCCTATACTGCAGCAGTCCTTCATCGGTATAGGGACTGAGAGTTTTGTCACAGGGTCATTTAAAAAATGACAGGCAGAGGAAGAGGCAGGCCTTTCCGCAGGAGTGGTAGGGGTATGGCAGGAGCAACAGGCTTGAGCCAAAGTGGGAAGTTGCAGAAGGTGCGTTCAATTACTTTAAAGGACGCACCAGACTTGGTTGAGTGGCTCGCTCAACCTTACTCTTCTGCACCCTCCTCATCCTCTCGATCTGCACCCTCTTCTTCACTCTCTGCTATGTCCACCCCCAAAGACACTACCACCAACAACACCACCACCACCACCACCACCACATACCTTCCGCTTGAGTCACAAGAATTATTTTCCGATCCATATCAAGAAGACATTTCTGATGTACAGCCACTCTTGGTATTGGATTAGGAAGAGGAGGTAGCAACTCTGACGACAGTACCCAGATCAGCCCAAGGAGGAGGTTGGTCCCCGGTGTTGCTGCCTACTCCGAGATCTCTACTTATAGCGGTGGGGAAGGTGACGTTGATGATGACGTGTCTAGTGATGTCACATGGGTGCCCACAAGAGAGGAAGAGGAGGGGAGTTCAGAGGGAGATATGGACCAGCAGATAGGGAGGAGAAGCAGGAATAACTTACATTGCACAGGAGGGACAAAGCAGACTGCAAATTTATCAGGAGCGAGTCATCGACCATGTACGGTCACATCTGGCGCTCCCAGGACACCGGCACATGGCTCCGCAGTGTGGGCTTTTTTTAACGTGTCCGCTGCTGACAATAGCATTGCCATCTGCAAACTTTGCAGTCAACGCATTAGTCGCGGTAAGCCCAACACTCACCTAGGGACGACCGCCTTAAAGTGGTTGTATACTCGATTTTTTAACTTTTACCTACAGGAAAGCCTATAATAAGGCTTACCTGTAGGTAAAAAAAATATCTCCTAAACCTTTACGGTTTAGGAGATATTCCCCTCGGTATGCGCCGCTGACTGCAGCGGCGCATGCGCACAAGGGGATTCTCGGCCTGAAAATCCGTCAGTGGCCGGAATGAAATCTCCCGCGCGCATGCGCGGGAGTGACGATATCGTGGTTCCGGCCACTCACAGCGCCGGAGCCGCGATACCCGGAAGAAAAGCCGAGGGAGCATGTCAGCTCCCTCGGCGTGGATCGGGCCAGATGTCGGGGCCTCGTTCTAAGGTAAGTATTTCATAATGAGCTAGTATGCGGTGCATACTAGCTCATTATGCCTTTTGCTTTGCAGGTTTAAAAAATAAAATAAAAATGTGCGGGTTTACTACCGCTTTAAGAAGGCACATGAGCAGCCATCACCGAGCCGAGTGGGAGCAACGGAACACACAAAGCCACACTCCAGGCTCTCACCGTCCAGCCTCGTCTTCTACTTCTCCTTCTCCTCTCTCCTCACAATTGTCCTCCACTCCACCTTCCATCACGCCAAGCTCACGTTTTTCTGCAAAAAGGCAGGCTTCCGTGGGCCTAATGTTCGAGCGTAAAAAAATGATGACGCCGGATAACCCTCTTGCCCAACGGTTGATGGCTGGCTTGTCAGAACTCATAGCCCGCCAACTACTGCCATATAAACTGGTGGACTCGGGAGGCCTTTCGCAAATTTGTGGCCATTGGAACACCACAATGGAAGGTCCCAGGAAGGAAGTATTTCTCAGAGAAGGGCATCCCAGAGCTATATGGCCATTTTCAGCGGCAAGTGAATGTATCTCTGACACACAGTGTCGGTGCCAAGATACATCTGACCACAGACACGTGGTCTAGCAAACACGGGCAGGGAAGGTATATCACTTTTACTGCCCACTGGGTGAACCTTCTGACGGCCGTCAAGCATGTAACCCGTGGCACCCGTGTAGATTTGGTTTTACCACCACGGATTGCATGCAGGCCTGGCCCTTCTTCTCCTCCTCCTCCTACTCCATCCTCCTCCCTCTCCTCCTCGGCTGACTCCTCCTTTTCCGCTGCTAGCGTCTCTTCCACTGCGCCGCCCAAGCTCCCCAGAACCTATTCGACATGCCAGGTGAGACGTTGCCATGCCGTGCTGCGTCTGTTGTGCCTGGAAGCCAAGAGCCACACTGGCCCGGCACTCCTTTCAGCTTTGCGTTCACAGGCAGATCAGTGGCTAACACCGCTCAATTTGACAGTTGGTAAAGTGGTGTGTGACAACGGTGCCAATCTGCTTAGCGCATTGAAACAGGGCAAAATCACGCACGTGCCATGCATGGCACACGTCTTAAACTTGGTCGTGCAGCGATTCCTTGTCAAATACCCTGGGGTCCAGGACATCTTGCGGCAGGCAAGGAAAATCTCGGCCCATTTCAGAAGATCTTACATGGCCATGGCTCGCCTTGCTGACATTCAGCGGCAACACAATCTGCCGGTCAGACGTCTTATTTGTGATTGCCCGACGCGATGGAACTCAACCTTCTATATGCTTGATAGGCTGCTCCAGCAGAAACGTGCAGTTAACGTCTACCTGTATGAACTCTGCGGAAGAACAGGTTCTGGGGGGCTGGGTTTATTTTCACCATGCCAGTGGCTGCTCATGCGCGACGCATGCAGACTTCTGCGGCCATTTGAGGAGATCACCAAACTGGTCAGTCGCAGCCATGGCACCATCAGTGACATGGTACCTTATGCCTTCTTTATGGAGCGTGCATTGCGTCGTGTCCTTGATCAAGCTGTGGAGGAGCAGGAGCGGGAAGATGAGGAAGTCGCAATGCTGGATGAATTCCCAGGGGGGGCTACTCTATCTGAGACAAGTCAACAACAGGAGTCTGAAGAGGAGTCAGAGGAGGATGGTGCCAGGGCGGATGAGGAGGAGCAAGAAGAACATGCTTTAAACCTTTCTGGGACCCCTGTTGTTGTGCGTGGATGGGGAGAGGAGAATGAAGAGGAGGACATTATCCTGGATGATGAGCAGGAGCCAGGCCACCACACCGCTTCCAGTTTAGTGCAAATGGGGGCCTTCATGCTCCAGTGTTTTAATAGGGACCCCCGTATAAAAAGCATAAGGGTCAAGGACCAGTACTGGGTGGCAACGTACTTAGACCCCCGGTACAAACACAAAATGGCGGAAATGTTACCGCCGTCACAGAGGGCTGGCAGAATGGAGCACTTCCAGGCCTTGCTTCGAGGAATGCTGCATTCTGCTTTTGCGTGCGCTGGCAGAGGAGCAATTCCCACTCCCAGAGAAGGAGTTGTGGGTACCAATCCAACAGCGCCTGCAAGAAGAGGCCGGTTTGAAGATGTGTTGGTGACTTCGGATATGAGGTCATTCTTTCAGCCGACCCATCGACAGGTGTCATCCGGATCCAGCATCAGGGAACGCCTAGACCGTCAGGTGTCCGACTACATCGAGTTAACGGCCGACGTGGACGCTCTGAGGAGTGATGAACCCCTGGACTACTGGGTGGGCAGGCTTGACCTCTGTCCAGAGCTTGCCCAATTTGCAATGGAACTGTTGGCTTGCCCCTCATCCAGGGTCCTGTCCGAAATGACGTTCAGCGCAGCAGGGGGGATCGTGACCGATAAGCGTACTCGCCTAGCTCACGACAGTGTTAACTACCTCACATTTCTAAAAATGAATGAGGCATGGATCTCGGAGGAATTCAACACATGTGACCAGTAGACCATGTATATGTCTATAAACAATTTTTTTAATCAAGCACATAGACCTTCTTTCTTCATTTGGCTCACTTCCTTGTACAAAAAAAGCACACCGTACTATATGCCCGTACCCTCCTGTTTGAAGAGGTTGAGCGGTGTCATATTTCTACTGGGGCTGCTTATTATGAGGGGCTCCCACCATCCCTGTGCTGTGCTGACTTCCTCCTGGGGCTGTACCTCTGCTGTGCATATTTTGAGGTGCTCCCACCATCCCTGTGCTATGCTCATTATGAGGGGCTCCCACCATCCCTGTGCTGTGCTGACTTCCTCCTGGGGCTGCTTATTATGAGGGGATCCCAGCCTCCCACCATCCCTGTGCTGTGCTGACTTCCTCCTGGAGCTGCTTATTATGAGGGGCTCCCACCATCCCTGGGCTATGCTCATTATGAGGGGCTCCCACCATCCCTGTGCTATGCTCATTATGAGGGGCTCCCACCATCCCTGTGCTATGCTGACTTGGGGCTGCTTACGGTGCAGGTGTCAGTGATGTATATCACGCTGCTGAATGTCAGTGCTCTCTATCACGGTGCTGCTGTCAGTGCTGTATATCCCAGTGCTGCTGTCAGTGCTGTATATCACGGTGCTGGTGTTAGTGCTTTATGCCACACTGCTGATGTCAGTGCTCTCTATCACGGTGCTGCTGTCAGTGCTGTATATCACGGTGCAGGTGTCATTGCTGTATGTCATGCTGCTGATGTCAGTGCTCTCTATCACGGTGCTGGTGTCAGATGACTCTATCACGGTGCAGGTGTCATTGCTGTATGTCACGCTGCTGGTGATCATCTCCTGCACCCTCTTCTTTGCCTACCCTGGTCCCTGACCTTCCATCTCCTCCATTGCCTTCATGCGCTCCACAGTCCTGAATTGTCCGAACAATTTCCCATATAAAAAAAGAATGCTTGTAGTTGTCGATCCCAGATTTACCTCATACATGTGTTATGTCATTGGCCATGTGGTGGGACTATGTTTGCACAGCTATTAATTATTTTGTGGCTGCAAATTTGACCTGTAGGTTTGCGAAGTTCGCCTCCCATTGAAGTCAATGGGGCCCGCCGCAAACGTTCCGGTTCGCGAACTATCGGCCGCGTTCGCGGTCCGCATTCGCGAAACGTCCCGTCGGAAGTTCGTCCATCACTAGTAACGGTAAGAGCAAAAATAACCAGCAGCTCCTTCGGGGGTTAGTGCTACATTTATTTTAAATTATTTTTTTACTAGTAATGGTGGAGATCTGCGATTTTTATTGGGACTTCGACATTATAGCGGACACATCGGACACTTTTCACACTATTTTGGGACCATTATCATTTATACAGAAATCGGTGCTATACAAATGCACTGATTACTGTGTGAATGACACTGGCAGTAAAGGGGTTAACCACTAGGGGGCAATGAAGGGGTTACGTGTGTCCTAGGGAGTGATTCTAACTGTGGGGAGGATGGGCTTCAAGTCACATGACAGCGATCACTGATCCCGATGACAGGGAGCGGTGATCTCTGTCCTGACACAAGCCAGAACGGGGAAACTCTTTGTTTACACAGGCACTTCCCCGTTCTGAGGCACTGTGACATGATCGCCAAGAGACCAGCAGATATCGAGTCCTCCAGTCCTGCGGGCTGTACGCGGCGTGCGTGTGTGCGCGCCTACTATCCCTGGCTCTTAAAGGGGATGTACAGGTACGCCCATTTGCCCACCGCTGCCATTGTGCCGATATATATCAGTGGTTAGCAAGTGGTTAAGTGAGGGTACCGGGTACCACATGATTCATAGTGTGGTGCGTGGCAGTATCATTCAATTATGAATGGCCTCCTAATGGCTTTGCTAGTGAACCTCAACATTTCAGTGCACCAAGTGGGAACTATCTGTGCATTGTGGTGTGCTGTGTAGAAAAAAAGATTCTTGTCTGATTTTCTTTGCATTGTGATGTGATTCAAAGGAATGGGCTGTTTTACAGCAATGACTGGTAACGTATGCAATCATGCATGGTAAAGCAATGTTGCCGCTTTGTCCATTCAGCGTGGAGCTGCATGATTTGGCTAAAATGAGAATCACAATTTTTTTGCTCCTCAAATTTCATTTGCTCCTCAAAGAATTCCTGCATTAGAGGAGCATCTGCGTGGTCTTCGTTCCACTTGGGTACAGGTCGAAGAGTCCTTGCAACGTACCAGTGATAGGTACAGACTCCATGCTGACCGCGGATGCCTATCTGCGCATTCCTACCAGGTTGGGGAGAAGGTCTGGTTGTCATCTCGCAACCTCCAACTCTGTGTTCCCTCACAGAAACTGGCACCATGGTTTATTGGGCTGTATCCTCCCTAAGGCCGCGTACACACGCGGGGACTGTTCACCCAACTTTGTCCGTCAAACAGTTTCGGCAAACAGTCCGCTCAAAATTAGCATGGACGGACATGGCCACACACGACGAACGAACAGTTTGCTGAAACCGTGCGCGATGACGTGAACGGCACGTACGACGGGACGAAAAATACGACGTCCTATACACTGCATTATAACTTTCGGCGTGTTAAGCCTTTCTGAGCATGCGCGGAACTTAGTTTGTCGAACAAGCCTACACACGGGCGGACTGTTCGCTCAAACAAGGTTTCAGCGGACAGTTTTACGGAATTTCCAAAAAACCTTGTTCGTCAAACTGTCCGCTGAAAGCCCACACATGAGCGGACTGTCCGCCCAAACACTGTTCAGCGGACAAAGTTGGGCGAACAGTCCGCCCGTGTGTACGCGGCCTAAGATCAACCCAGTGGTGTACACATTAGACCTTTCTTTTAACATGCGTATTTCAAATGTATTTAATGTCTCCTTATTAAACCCCTTGGTGTGCAACCGCTTCACCACTTCGATACCACGTCCTCGCCCAGTTCCGGTTGAGAACCATGAGGAGTATGAGATACAATCCATCATTGACTCCCGTAGTTTCCTTGGGCGCATACAGTACCTGGTTCATTGGAAAAGGTACGGTCCAGAGGAGCGCTCTTAGGTCTCATCCTCGGATGTACATGCTCCTGTCCTCCCCCATGCTTTCCATAGACCTTTAACCCTTAAACCTGGTGGCCCTCTTAGAGGGAGGGGTCATTGAGGAGGCGGTACTATCAGGGTCGGGCTCAGCCCTCTCTTCTCAGTGTTCAGATGTCGGTTAATTGCCAGCACACATTGTTCCTCAGTGCTTCACCTGGTGATCATTTCCTGCTTGTCAGCCAGCCCATTCTGACTATTTAAACTGCCTGGTTCATATCTCCCTTGCCTCCGCCTTGGTCAACATATCTGAAGATTCTCTGCTGTGTTCTTGTTAAAAACTTGCATCCCTTCTGGTTCCTGATCCTGTTTGCTGTCTCCGTCTATGCTGATTTCTGGCTTCCTGTTTTACTGGCTTGCACTGACTACCCACTTTGATTACTGAACCCTGGCTATGTTTTGACTACGTTTATAATTTGCACCATTTTTACCACTATATTAAAAGGTGTGATTTTTTACTGCATTTTCTGTCTCCATCTGATTCATAGTTCCTGACACTTTGTTGCTCCTTCCCTTCACAGCCACCATCAAATTACCCAGTGTTGGCTGATGTCTGTTTAACAAAATAGGTGATCCACTGATCAGACAAGAGGTAACAGTAAACTGCAGTTTACTGAACAGGTGCAAAGATAAAGGCAATAATGCAAAACAGGTTCAAGGTGGCAAAAAACATGCAAACACTGCAGAATAAAATCTTTTATCATTCAAGGCGTCCTCATGAGCCACCTGGAGAATATGCTGATTTCCATGTAGTCTATAACTAGAGATCTGTTTATAGGCTTCCACAGTCGTTGTGCCATGTGTTGTCTTCATATTAATGCAGAATGAAAATATAAAATGCTTTTAAACCTTTACCACATGCTGATCAAAATAATTACATAATGTTAATTCAATTTATGTATATACCATGTACTGTATACATCTAGAAAAATTGTACTGGAACATTAGGGAGAAATGATATGCCCTGTGCATATGTTTTTAACTTTGTATGTAAGCTTCAAGCATCCTCTGCATGCACTGTTCAACATCCCCCCGGAAATTACGCTAATTGTGTTCAAATTAAATGCTACCCAAGCATCTGGTGGTTCACTATTAAAAAATGGATACATAAATTATTCTTTCTTATTGAGTTTTCCATCCCAACACTGTGGTTGTACTTTGAGAGAACAGAAGCACACTAGTGATGTATTTCTGTGTTGCCATTTCCTGTAAGCATGTTCACTGTTAAAAAGCAAAGAAGAGGAAGGCACAAACACCTAGTGCATTATCCAAGTAAAAAAAGGAATTTATTGATATGAAAAGCATACTCACAAAGGTGCACGAGTATACAGCATGTACATGGAAGGATGACATGAGGTAGAACATCTAATCCCTTCTTCAGAACAGTGCTAGCCCCTGGTTTCTGCTTTTTGACAGCCCATGGGGAACACAGAGGAGAACGCAGCAACAGACCTGAAAACCGGAAGTGCGGCTCCACCCAGTTTTCGGGATCCCGACAGCTTACGGTCTATGGCCAGCTGATGACTGGGTAGTTTTTACACTGACAGCAAGGAGACTAAGCACAGAGGGGTCCTCAGTGCTGACAGTTTCAGCAGGGCCCAACCATCTTGAGCCGGTAATATCTCATAGCTTTTGTTTACTTTTATATTTGATGTACCAGCTCCCTTTCCTTTCCCTTTTTTATTTTTTGTATGGCTCCACCTTTCCTGCTGGTTGGAGTAGATTTTTGGTGAGCGTTTCTGTATTTAAACACGAGGCATTTGAGGGCGTGGCCTGATGCGGAACCCGGATGGTTGTCCCGGAGCTTCGGTGATATAGGGACACAGTGGCTAAAAGCAACCCCATCCGGGATATCTTTCACCCCGAAACCATGGCGGTTTAGCCTCAGACACCACCTTGAGTATGCCTAGCAAATGGCGTTGCGATATGAAACCTCAGCACCTCATGGACTTCAGCCTGACCGCTAATGGAGGTAGGCAGGATTTCGCTGAGACCTGCTCTCCTCCGACTACTTCCCCACTGACAAAAGCCTCAAAGAAAGGCAATCATCCACCAATCAACAACTCCGCAGCTAGTCAGAAGTCCTACTCTCCCTCCCCGTCTACCAACAACCCTGGCAAATCATAACCTAGGTAGGGGCGCAATGGATTAGGCCCGGCGAGGAGCCCTACCTCAGAATCAGGGGAGGACACTAGGGAGATGCCAGAATCCATAGAATCCTTCCCCACACAGAACCAGCATGTTTTGGATACTGTGCTAAAAGATATGCTTCTGTCTCTGTGGAGTACGATCGAAACAGATATGGTCACCTACATGCACAGATTTAATTAAGATACACAGGCAGTGGGAAATAGAGTGGACCACATAGAGTCCAAGATGGAAGAGTATGCAGAAACCATTAATGATCTGGATGACGCTCATGATGAGAGTGAGAGCGAAAATGAATGGATCAAAGCTAAACTAGCTGACATGGAGGACAGGTCTAGAAAAAACATCTAAAAATAAGGGGGGGTCCCCAAAACAGTGCAACAAGCCAGCCAGAACCTCTATGTGGTGACAATGTTTAAAAGCCTTCTGCCCAGTCTCGCCGACTTATATGTCACTATCGACAGGATTCACCGTCTCCCTAAGGCTGCTTTCACACTGGGGCGGTATTCAGGCGTTACAGCGCTAAAAATAGCGCCTGTGTAACGCCTGAAAAAAACCGGCCCCTTTAACTCCAGTGTGAAAGCCGGAGGGCTTTCACACTGGAGCGATGCGCTGGCAGGACGGTGAAAAAAGTCCTGCTAGCCGCATCTTTGCAGCGGTGAAGGAGCGGTGTATTCACCGCTCCTAAACCGCTCCTACCCATTGAAATCAATGGGACACCGCGGCAATACCGCCGCTGCAGCGGCGCTTTGCGGGCGGGTTTAACCCCTTTTCAGCCGCTAGCGGGGGTTAAAACCACCCCGCTAGCGCCCGCAGACCGCCGCTAAAACGACGGTAAAGCGTCGCTAAAAATAGCGGCACTTTACCGCCGACGCCGCTCCCGCTGCAGTGTGAAAGCAGCCTAAGCCTAAAAATTATACTCAGCTCTCCTTTAAATAGGGGCTCATTCATCTTCTAGAAGCTTCCAAAGGCTCAGCTGACCTTTTTCCACCTATCATAGCTGACCCATTCCCAAGCTTCCAGAAGGTTCTTAACATGTGACCTCTCCTGACCTTTCATATGCCACCTATTGATTTTAAAATCAAATGGGGAACCTTGAAACTTCCCAGCCGCCATGATCCCATTAGGGAAGGGGAACCTTAAGACAGGCATACCCCTTCTTTTCCCATTATTGAGACACTAACAAGCCAGGAAAGTACAAATACCCCCAAATTACGCCTTTTTTGGAAAGTAGACATTTCAAAGTATTTAGTAAAAGGCATGGTGAATTTTTTGAAGCTGTAATTTTTTTCACACAATTCTTTACAAAATTAAGATTTTTTTTTTTCACAAAATTGTCATATTAACGGGTTATTTTTCTCACACAGCATATGCATATTTGCAACTACACCCCAAAACACATTCTGCTACTCCTCCTGAGTATGGTGATACCACATGTGTGAGGCTGGGTTGAAACTAGTGCAAATTGGATGTGGGTTTCCTCACATCCAATTCGCATGACAGTAGATTGTGACTGCCACTCTATAGAGCCAGGGCACATATCTCCGAGGCGGCTGGGAGAGCGGATTGCAAAGAGGTCCTGTGCGTCTTTGGCTCTGTTTCAGGTCCAAATTCAGGCAAAAATATGACCCTGATTTGTCCCTGAAATGGAAAACAGGGACACACAGGACCCCTGTTGTGAGCCGCATGCGGCTTAGATGTGAACCCAGCCTTAGACTTATAAAGGCTTTCTAACAACACAGTGCCAATAAGTTAACTTAGGCTATGTAAAGGATTTTAGCAAGACAGTGTCAAGAACAGGTCAAATGTTTAACTTGTGAGCTTTCACATTTTTTCAATTTTTATGATAAAATATGGGTGTGTTATTAATATTTGGGTCTTTTTATGGTGTTACCTATTTAGATAGGTGTAGGGTATTGAAATTTGGACTCTACGCATAGCGGAACAGCTGGAACCAGTACTCTTACTTTCGGACCCATAACATATAACTAAACACAATTATTAGGTTTTGAATGTTGGTATTACCAAAATCCTAAATGTAAATGTAAAACTGCGCTAAGTGCACATTTATCCTGTGCGATAAATCGAAAAAGCAGCACTCACTTGATATTGGAAAACAAAATATGAAACAAGAATATACTTGAGAATGTGTTGCACTGTCACTTTAAATCAATTATTATCAATATAACAAAATAAAGCAAGCAAAGTGAACCATCAAGGTGTAAGTACAAGTGAATTAAATACATTTGATTGTGATACTGTGTACAAATGGTAGTCCAATAAAGTTCATAATAACACCAGCTGTTTGTTTTCTTTCAAACAAAAGAACCCAGTGCTTCACCACCTTAATAAACATGTACTCCTATGCCCCTGAATGACGTCCTCTGTGATGAAACGTGTCAGTAAGATGTGTCATCATCACACCTGCTGGCCTCAACCGGTGCAGCTTTTTACATATTTGTCCTCTAATTTTAATATGTGAGTACCCTTCCTTTGCTTAATTAATGTAATAACTGGTTATACTATGGAGTTCGTCTTTTATTACCTATATGCTGGGTACTTTTGAATGCAGTGTCATCGGAATAGGAAAGACCTGTTCAGGCTGACAGGATTTCTTGTGGATGTTTGTTACATAAGCACTGTTAGACGTCCTATACTCTAAGGTTGGACTTTCTGGTAAGCAGTTTGTGTTTATGAAGGTGATGGTGCACTGGATTGAGAAAAAACAAAGCTGGCTTTATTATGAACTTTGTTTAACTACTATTTGTTAACTGTTGTTCACTTGGGTACACAGTATTGTAATTTTTCAGAAGAATTTTCATGGTACTAACACACTCACTTGTACTTACAACTTGATGGTTCATTTTGGTTGCTTTGTTTTGTTAAATAATTGATTTAAAGGGACATTGCAACACATTCTCATGTATATACCAAAATCCTGCCTGTTGTAGGTAGGTAATAAGCAGCGACCAACCCCTTCCAACAAATTTGATAGTTTAAGTGGCTGGCAGTTCACTTTTGATTTCTAATATATAATATATAGAGATCTGAAATAAAAATAGGATTTTTATAACAGCTTACCTGTAAAATCCTTTTCTTTGAAGCACATCACGGGACACAGAGCCATAGTAATTACTATGTGGGTTATAGGCCACCTTCAGGTGATGGACACTGGCACACCCTAAACAGGAAGTTGCCTCCCTATATAACCCCTCTCACTACTGGGAGTACCTCGGTTTTTTGTAGCAAAGTAATACACCTGTATGCCAGAAAGAGGGGAGGGACCTCTGTGTCCCATCATGTACTTCAAAGAAAAGGATTTTACAGGTAAGCTATTATAAAAATCCTATTTTCTTAATCGTACATCACAGGACACAGAGCCATAGTAATTACTATGTGGGATGTCCCAGAGCAATGCCAACTGAGGGGAGGGAGACACAACCAAAGTAGGGCAACATGAGAGCAGAGGACTTATACTGCAGCCTGCAGCACACTGCGACCAATGGTGACATCCTGATGTCTTTTTACATCCACCTGATAGAATCTGGTAAATGTATAGACTGAACACCAACTTGCGGCCTTGCAGATTTGAGCCATGGAGGCTTGGTGGTGCACTGCCCCTGAAGCACTAACAGCCCTGGAGGAGTATGCTTTTATTTGAGGGGTGGAATCTACCACTTAAACTAAGCTAGAATGATTACTTGTCAAATCCATTTAGAAATAGTAGATTTTGATGCTGCCTGTCCTCCTTTAGGGCCTTCAGGCAACACAAACAAAACATCAGTTCTGGAAAACAATTAAGGTAGAACAACTTCCTGGTTTAGATAAAAACCTGACACTACCTTTGGTTGAAAGTTAGGATGAGGACGCAATACTACCTTATCCTTGTGAATAATAATATGGCTCTTTACAAGAGAGAGCAGCCAACTCTGATACCCTTCTTGCAGAGGAAATGGTTACCAGAAAAACTAGTTTCCTTGTCATAAGGACCAAGGGAATATGTCGTATCTGCTCAAAAAGTCTGTTTTTGTAATGCCGACAGAACTAAATTCAAGTCCCAAGGGTTCAGGGGTGACCTATCCGGGGGATTAAGCCGTTTTACCCCCTGAAAAAAACTACAAACAAAAGAATGTGAAACAAGTGGTTGTTGAAACAATACTAAAAAGGCAGAGACCTGGCTTTTGAAAGTACTCAAGGCCAGCTTCATTTCTAACCCATCTGCAGAAAGTCAAGGATTCTACCTATGACATACCTCCTGGAGTGCCAACCCCTGGATTCATCCCAGGAGACATATGCCTTCCAGACACTATAATATGTGATTCTGGAAGCCGGATTCCTTGCATTAACCAAGGTAGATACCACTGAACTTGACAGCCCACGTTTCTTCAGAATGTGGGTCTCAATAAAACCAAACCGTTAAATTTAGTGTTTGCAAGGTAGGATGGAATACTGGACCTTGCGAGAGAAGGTCTGGGCATGAGGGTAGGGTCCATGGGACCCCTACCACCATCCTTATGATCTCTGCCTACCAAAATCTCCTGGGCCATGCTGGGGGGCACAAGAATCACCAACTTCCCTTCCTGCTTGATTCTGCAAAGAAGTCGTGGATGCAGACAGAATAGGAGGGAATGCTTAAATTAGTGAGAACTGATTCCACGGGAACAGTAAGGCATCTGTTCCGCATGCTAGCGGATCCTTTGTTCTTGACACAAAGTTGTCAATTTCTTTCTTGAACCTGGACGCAAACAGATCTATAACTGGGATCTGCCATCTTTGATATATTGACAGGAAGATATCGGGGTGAAGGAACCATTCTCCTGGGAACAACTGCTCAAGTAGTCCACCTGCCAATTTTCTATTCCTAGAATGAAGACTGCCGATAGGCAAAGTACATTATTTTCTTCCCAAGATAGGATATGATTCACCTCTCTTTGGGCCTCACAATTTCTTATGCCCCCTTGGTGATTGATATAGGGCATTGCTGTGGCATTGTTGGATTGGATCCTGACAGGACAATTCCATAAACTGAACTTTTAGGCCCCCAGGACCAAGTGCTCTGCCTGAATCTCTAGAATGTTAATGGAAAAGGTCATTTCTGATCTGGACCAATTCTCTTAGACAGTTGCCTCTTCCAGGACCGCTCCCCAACCAAAAAAAGTTGGCATATGTTGTTACCACTTCCCAGGTAACTGCAGGAAGGATTTTCAGTTATTAACCATAAACTGATGTTGCGGCACACCTTTGGATTAAGACACATTAGGAAATCTAGAGCTTGAACTTTCTTGTTCCAAGCCGATAGGATACTGTTTTGCAGTCTTGAATGAAACTGAGCATAAGTAACGGCCTTGAATGAAGCCACCACCTTTCCCAACAACCTCATGCAAAGCTGAATAGAAGGACCTCATGCAAAGCTGAATAGAAAGATTCATCTTGCTTCGACCACCTGAATCAGTTCCTTTATGGCGCTGTTTTTTACCTGAGGCAAAAATACCTTTTTCTATGTGTATTTATGATCAGACCCAAGTATTTTAGCCTTCTTCATGGTTTTAAGGAAGATTTCTCTAGGTTGAGAATCCAACCTAGGTATTCCATGTAGTTGAATGTAGTAACCATACTTTATACTAAGCAGGCTATCGACTGGTCTATCAAGAGCAGATCGTCTAGGTAAACTATAATCGTTATACCTTGGGCCCTTAATCTGGCTAGAGGAGGGGCCAGAACCTTTGTAAACACTCAAGGTGCAGTAGCTAAACCGAAAAGCAGAGCTACAAACTTCTACCTTGAAAAGTAGATATTACCGCTGAGCGGGGAAATAGGCATATGGAGCTATGCATCCTTAATGTTGATTGACGCCACAAGTTTTCCTCCTTGTAGGATGGAGACAACTGATTGGATTGACTCCATGCGAAAAAAGAATGGTTATTCAGCC
This sequence comes from Lithobates pipiens, assembly GCF_037356315.1. Taxonomy (NCBI): domain Eukaryota; kingdom Metazoa; phylum Chordata; class Amphibia; order Anura; family Ranidae; genus Lithobates; species Lithobates pipiens. The sequence continues at coordinate 265,650,566 of NW_027507784.1, read as the reverse complement.
ACAACCCCTGCTCTTACATGGGGACCACTATGATCACTTTTTGCCAAAAGATGGTCCAATGCCTGAAAGAAAGATTTCTTTTTCTCTGGATCCTTAGGAACGTTTGATCTGAGAAAACGAGGAGAAGGAAACTCTTGGAACTCCAGTTTGTACCCTGGAGCTATTGAGGAAGTCCCCCATCTGTCTCGCATTCTTTCTGCCAGACCCTTGAGAACTGCAGAAGTATTCCCCTTACTCGAGCGAGTGGGGACAATATTAAATATGTAGTGCTACCCCTAAAGGAGCTGCTTGGTAGTTTGGGTTCTCTGTTCTGTGCCTCGACTCCAAGTACAATCTCAGCCCCTATTCCACACACTTGGTTGAGTGAAAGTTACTGCAAGCACTTATAGGAACACAAGTGTAAATACACTTAACTTGGTTGTTAATTAGTACCATGAAATAGACACAAGACCGTTTAGTGAAATTAAATCAATGTATTGGTATAGGTTCGAATAAATTATGGTTTAAGCATAAATGAGTATATAGAGGGATGGTTCAGAAACAATCTTCTAGATAGTATAATCACTATGCCAAAGTAACTTAGAATACAGTTCTGTTCCACTGCACAGGAATCAACACATACATTGACAAAGTTAACAATAAACAGTACATATAAGCATTAACTGAAATGTGCATAGTAATACTATAACTAGTCTAGAGTACATTCAAGGAGAATGGCTAGGATATGGTGGAATGTCCCCTGAGAGGTATCTCTTAGCATAAGCAGTAGGTGAAGCTCTCTGTGTAGCAGTTGTAAAGAAACAGCCATTTGTCCTAACTCTTCAGCTGGCTAGTGTTGGGGCACAGTTTTACCATTGGTGCACATGAGAAAAGTCCCAGTCAAGCCTGCAGGCAGCAATAGGGCTACTAGATAGCTGTATGGTTAGTTCCTAAAGGGCCCAGTCTATCTAGCAACAGATAGTAAATCCACTAGTTGCAGCAATATTGCAGCTCAGCATCCGGTCACACACAGTGATTAGTCCACGCTCTGCTCTGCACTCTGGTGACTCTGTCGGCACACCTGCACTCAACACTCCGGATCCTGCTCAGGGAGCCATTATGCAGCAGTGATGGTGCACACTGGACAGTGATGTGCACTTTCTAATTTCCCACATGGCAAAAGGAATCTGTATCCTGTTGGAACAATGATGAAGAAATAAACATATCTCATAAATTTCAGATAGAGATATGAGGGTGCAAAGGCCTCAGAACAGAGGTGAAGCCCAGTGCAGTGACATGAGAATTTTTTTAAAGTAGAACATACTGCGTTCATATCACTCTGAGATTTATAAATAGGTTGCCTGATAAACTTAATATGTAAAAAAAAGTATATTTTATGATCTTTAAACAGGATTCATTTGAGAAGCTTTGAAGTTACAATAAAGCTGGGAAAACCCAGCAAACGCCATTGTTTTCCCAGGGGAGACAAGCCATTATCAAACAAAGTCTTAGCCCTTGTACACATGGTCCGATATTCCGATGGACAATGTCCGATAGGACCGTGTTGTCGGATAATCCGACTGTGTGTGGGCTCCATCGGACTGTTTCCGTCGGAATATCCGACGGACCAAGTTTTACAGCTAGGCTATAAAATTTTCCAACAAGATGTTCCGATCGCGTCAGTTCCGATCGTGTGTAGCCTAGTCCAATGAACAAGGTGCCACACATGCTCACAATAAAATTCTGAGACAGAAGCGCTCGCTCAGGTAAAACTACCGCTCGTAATCGATATAGCACATTCGTCAAAAATGTTAAAAATTCTTTCATGCAGCGCATTCTCTTTTTCTTAACAATGCTACAAGAATGAACTTGTTTTGCTGCTCATATTCACACACACTTCTCCCAAACTTATTTCTTTATTCCTTTTACTCATTTCATCAATACAATATTTTAATTCGTCACATCTCCCCAATCTTTTTTTTTTATATATAATTTTGTGGTTGGTTTTTTTAATCAACATCTCCATTTTGGACAGTTTGCTCATCTTTGCATTTTTTTTTTGGTGTGTTTTGTGTGTCAACTTAACACAACACCATTATTATCTTTTTAATTTATTGTTTTCTTTTTTAATCTACAGGACGTTGTTTGGTATTGGTGCCCCTTGTTATTAATTTGACTTTGTATTTTTGAAATTTACCTGCCTACTCACAAATAAACTGTCCTTTTTGAAGTAAAACACATAGGCAAATATTTCTTCAACCAAAAAAAAACCTTTATTTAGGTGTCAAACAAATAAACAGGACGGCAACGCTGGAGAAACTGGTCAATTTGGTGAAACCTTTGGCCCCCAGGGCAGACATGAACTAATTAGAAAATGCAAAATTGGTGGCCTGAGGAGTACATATCTCAGGGAGAGCAGTCTGGTCCAGAAGTCCAAGAGATCAGGAAGAGCAGATGCCATCTATGTCCCCAGGCTGTGGTGCTACAAGAGGCTGCATCTTCTGTCAGACCAGATTGAACCCAGGCCATCACTCTCTAGTCTTCCTTAGGCACTTCCCGCCAGGTTTCCTTCCAGGCTGTGGCTCGGCTCCTGTAGTTGTGGCAGGAGGAGGAGCGTGATGGTCGACCTCCTGGCTGCCACTTGCCACAGCCTCCTCCCAGCCGAGGTCTTCCTGTGTATGAAAATGGGACATAGTTTTAATTTTTTGGTCATCAATCACACAATTTTGTGCTCATGACTGTTGCAAATTGAATGTTACCAAATAGAACAGACTATCATTCTGAGCCCAGCATTTTTCATTCTTGTCCCAATCATTTTTGGTCACTACTGTCTATTGAGATGTAAACCACTTTGTTAAATCAGTGTTGGCGTGGGTTCCCCCTGGTCTGCCAGAAAATGCAGCCTCTTGTACTTCACCATCCTGGGGTAATAAATGGCATCTGGATCTCCTGATGTCAGGGAATTCTGGTGCTTCTTTCGCTCCCTGAGATATATACTCCTCAGGGCACCAACTTTGCCCTTCACATAGGTCATGTGCCAGGGTTTCTCCCGCATGGAACGGGCGGATGCGCGGGTGCGCGTACGCGGCGTACGCGATCGTGATGTTCGTGTGTTGTGATATCTGACCCGGCTACCATCTGACCTCGCTGACCTCTCCTGCTCTGAGCACGGCCTGCCTGACTTTGATTTAGACTGTACCTCTGTTGCCGAACCTCTGCCTGCCTTCACTTCTCTTCTGCCTGCTGTACTTACCTGTCTGCTTATCTGTTGTGACCCGGCCCGCCTGACTATTCTTCTGCTGTTCAAGTGTGCCGCACCCGGTCCTTGCTGCCGCTGCCTTGCCTGCTGATCGCTGCCTGCCTGTCTACCATCTTCTCTGCAGTTCCAGCATCCAGAAGTAACCAGCCGCTGCTTCCAGTCAGACACTCCTACCCCGCTGCGCTCACGGGGCTACTGTCTCCATTCCAGTGGTCCCTGAACCAGAGCTGTAAGAGAAGTCTTCTTCCATCAAGTCGGGCTCATCACCAGGTACCTAACAGTACAAAAAGCCATGACTGAGCCTGCGGGAGAAGCTTTTGCCATGAAGGAGATCTGCACCCACCTAGCGGCCCTTACACAGGCTGTGAAGTCGCTCCAAGAGGGATATACCAGACTGGAGGAGCGAGTTCAGCACCTTTCCGGTACCAGTCCTTCTACCTCAGCATCACCTCCTCTTCCAACTCAGCCTGCTACCCAGCCTGCAGTGGTGATGCTCCCTCCTGAACTGAGAGTACCTGTTCCAGAAAGGTTCTCAGGAGACCGATCCAAGTTCCGGGCCTTTCGTAATGCCTGTCAGCTATACTTCGCCCTCCAACCCAGGACTTTTTCACTTGAAGCTACCAAGGTGGGGTTTGTGATATCGCTACTACAGGGAGAACCCCAGACGTGGGCCCACCGTCTCCTGGAGGGTGACAGTGCTATTACCCATTCCCTTCCTTCATTCTTCCAGGCTATGGCACAGCTTTATGAAGATCCTCAGCGAACTGCCACAGCCGAATCCGCTCTGTCTGCGCTCCAGCAGGGCCGCTGTGCGGCCGAGGACTATGTTACTGACTTTCGTTGCTGCAGACACCCAATGGAATGACTCTGCTCTAAGACATCAGTTCCGCATGGGCCTCTCTGAGGGACTGAAAGATGAACCAGCCCGTGTCGGTATCCCGGACTCTTTGGAGGAGTTGATCACCTTGGCCATACAAATTGACCGTTGACTTCGGGAACGGCGGGCCGAGTGCTCAACTCAGCCCCATCGCTCGAATTGGATGACTGCAAGGGTTCCTATTCCCGCCTTCTGTCCTCAGCCTGCTCCGCAAAGGGACCCTGCCAGTCCTGCTCCTGACACTCCTGAGCCAATGCAGCTGGGATTGATGCGTCCCACCTTGTCTCCAGAGGAACGTGTCCGTCGTCGCCAGCTGAACATGTCTTTAATGCGGGGGGTCTGTCAGGTCACCTAGAGCCCAGGTGACAGGTGCACACCGTAGGGTTGGGGATGCACCGCAAGGCTGTGGACCCTACGGCTGACGGCTGCAGACGGGGGACAGATCCCACTGGGGTAAGAGCGTAAGATTCCCCGGGGCGTGGAGTCTAAGAGCCAGCTGGTGTTCACCAGAGCTTCGAGTAGTGAAGATGGTCTTGGCTGCAACTGGCTCCAGGTCGCGACCCCCAGGGTCCCCCAGCTCACACCCACAGTAGGTAACAGGAGGATAGGGATGGTGAGGGACAAGCCAAGGTCGGGGCCACAAGCAGAACAGAATAGTCGGGTACACGCCAATAGGTCAGGGTCACAGGCAAGCAGGGATGGTCAGAACACGCCAAGGTCGGTAACGGAAATCAGAAGCAGAGCACATGACAGGAAACAGGAAGCTAATACACAAAGGTTGATTAGCAGGATAGGCTAACAGTGCAAAGGTTAATATAGTGTAGTCTGATAGGGGCTAGGGTGGAGCCATTCCAGAGGAAGGAAATAAAAGCAGTCAGGTGAAGCTCGGCTGGTCTCTAGAAATGAACACATGCAGACAGGTAAGGAGAACAACTCTAATGCATAACCATGACAGGGTCCGGACATTATGTTAACAACTGCCCTGTTAAGACACATAAGTGCCTTTCCTCTGTGTCTCCTGTTCCTGTTTCCCTGCCAGCCAGCACAACCCACCTTGCTCTCCCTCTCTCATTGCAGTTCCAGGGAAGGACGGTCTCCACCAGCGCCATCGTTGATTCTGGGGCTTGCAGTTGTTTTGTCGATGCTACCTTTGCCAGTCTGCAAGCCTTGCCCCTTCAGAAGAAAACCCACAGACTGTCTGTGTTCTTGGCTGATGGGTCCCACATCAAGTCGGGACAAGTAACCCAAGAGACGCTACCCCTGATGGCTTGTACCCCTTCCCAGCACAAGGAGCTCCTCACCCTTGATGTGATTTCTTCCCCTCTATTTCCTGTGATCCTGGGCATCCCCTGGCTTCAGGCCCATAATCCCTGCATCAACTGGGCCACAGGGGAGATCAAGTTCCAGTCCAGCTACTGCCAAGAGCACTGTCTTTGTGTGAACTCTGTTGTGCCCTCTACCCTTCTTTGCCTAGATTCTGATCAGGACTTATGCCAGCTGGTGCCTGAACCATACCATGAATTTTTAGACATTTTTAGCAAGCGAGGGGCAGACACACTTCCACCTCACCGCCCCTATGACTGCCCAATTGAACTTCTTCCAGGAGCTGAGATCCCGTTTGGGCGTATCTTTCCCCTGTCTGAAAAGGAGCAGGAGGCTTTAAAGGTTTATATTACAGAAAACTTGGAGAAGGGGTTCATTCGTCATTCCACCTCCCCAGCAGGCGCTGGAATATTTTTTGTGAAAGACCAGTCGCTCCGGCACTGCGTGGACTATCGTGAGCTTAACAAGATCACGGTCAAGAACCGTTACCCTCTTCCTCTGAGTTGCTGAAACTGAGATCAGCCACGATTTTCTCCAAGTTGGACTTAAGGGGGGCTTACAACCTGGTTCGCATTCGGGCTGGGGACGAGTGGAAGACAGCATTCAGGACCCGTTTCGGGCCCTTTTGCCTTTGTAATGCTCCTGCCACCTTCCAGCATCACATTAATGACGTGTTCAAAGACTTCCTGGACATTTTTGTGATCGTCTACTTGGACAACATTTTGATTTTTTCGGGGTCTCTCGAACAGCATCGGGGTCACGTGGGCAGGGTGTTACTCCGGCTCCGTCAGCATGGACTGTATGCTAAGGCTGAGAAGTGTAGCTTTGAGCAACAGAACATCCAATTCCTCAGGCTTGAGATCTCCCCGGCTGGCATCAAGATGGATCCTCAGAAGGTCTCCACTGTTCTGGACTGGCCTGCACCTACGGATAAAAAGGGGGTACAAGGTTTTGTGGGCTTTGCAAATTTTTACAGAAAACGTATTAAGGGATTTTCCGCCATAATTGCCCCCATTACCCAGTTGACAAAACAGTGTGTACGCTTCCACTGGGGGTCGGAAGCCCAGGAGGCTTTTGAGAGACTCAAAAGACTGTTCACCTCTGCCCCATCCTCAGCCACCCAGATCCTTATATTCCATATATATATATATATCCATATATTCTTGAAGTGGACGCTTCCGAAGAAGCTGTGGGGGCAGTTGTGTCCCAGAGGCAAGGCAGCAACGATTTGATGCATCCCGTAGGGTTCTTCTCCCCAAAACTTTCCCCTGCCGAGGAGAACTATGATGTCAGTGACCGTGAATTACTCGCTATCAAATCTGTCTTGGAGGAATGGAGGTACTTGTTGGAAGGTGCAGTTCATCCAGTGCTGATCTACACCGACCACAAGAACCTCGAATACCTGAGGACTGCCAAGCATCTGAAGCCCCGACAGGCCCGTTGGGCCCCGTTTTTCTCACGTTTCTGTTTCCACATTACTTACCGTCCCGGATCTAAAAATGTGAAACCAGACGCGCTCTCGCGTATATACGATTGCCCCAAAGACCTTGCTGCTCCGGACACTATACTACCTGCGAGTACCTTTCTACTTGTGCAACCAGACTTGCTGGCACAGATCAGGGAGGCATCCACTAATTCCTCTGCACCACCAGAGGTCACACTGATTTCCAGAGGGGGTCTTCTATGAAAGGAGAGCCAAGTTTTTGTGCCTAAAAGCATCCGGATTAGAGTTCTAGCCCTCCTCCATGATCACCCGTTAGCAGGACACTTTGGGCCCCGTAAGACCTTGGAATTGACACAGCGTACCTTCTGGTGGCCCGGCCTGAAGGGATTCTGCAAGAAGTATGTAGACTCCTGTCCTGTGTGCATCCAGAGCAAGGCAACAAGGAATCGGGCCTGGGGACGTCTAAAGCCTCTTCCTGCACCTGATCGGCCTTGGAGGATGATCACGATGGACTTTATTGTCGAGCTTCCCTGCTCTGAAGGTTGCACGGCCATTTTTGTGGTCGTAGATAGACTGACTAAGATGGCCCATTTCTTGCCCTTGAAAGGGGCTCCATCTGCTCCAGAGACGGCCCGTGTCTTCATAAAGGAGATAGTCAGACTGCATGGAGTACCTGCTAACATCGTGTCTGACAGGGGGGTCCAATTCACCTCCCGGTTCTGGAGGGCCCTGTGTGAGTGTTTGAAGATCGAGCTGGCTCTGTCATCTGCCTACCACCCCCAGACCAATGGACAGACTGAGCGTACCAACCAGACCCTGGAGCACTACATTAGATGTTTCACGTCCTTTGTCCAGGATGATTGGGTATCTCTGCTGCCCCTTGCGGAGTTTGCCTACAACAACGCTAGTCACTCAGCCACAGGGCAGTCCCCGTTTTTTGCTAATTACAGGTTTTACTTAACCTTTCTGCCTGACTTTCTTCCAGAGTCACCAGTTCCAGCAGTCCAAGACACTGTGACCTTCCTCAGTCATAACAATCGGGTGTTACAAGAGGCGGTATCCAAAGCTCAAGCAGACAGCAAGAAGACCTTTGATCGTAAGAGAAGAGGGGAACTGAACCTGCAGGTCGAAGATGAGGTATGGGTTTCTATGAACAATCTTAAATTAGCCTGTCCTTCTAAGAAACTTGCGCACAAATTTTTGGGACCCTTTCCTGTAAAGAGAAGGATTAATGAGGTGTTGTATGAGTTGGTTTTGCCTGATTCAATGAAAATCCACCCGGTCTTTCATGTGTCCTTGCTGAAGCCCTCGGTGCCCGATCCCTTCCTGGGTAGAAGTTCCAGACCACCTGAACCCGTTTTTATCGAGGGTAGCGAAGAGTATGAGGTGGAGGCTATCCTCGATTGTAGAAGGAGACAAGGTCAGAGACAGTTTTTGGTTAAGTGGAAGGGGTACGGTCCAGAAAGTAATTAGTGGGAACCCGATGGTAATTTGCATGCCAACAGACTGGTCCATGTCTTTTTCTCCGCTCACCCGGAAAAGAGGCACCTTGTGGGCACCCGGAGGTTGCCCCTTGTGGGGGGGCAATGTCAGGGTTTCTCCCACATGGAACGGGCGCGTACGCGGCGTTCGCGTACGTGATCGTGATGTTTGCGGGCGCGCGGTTTGCACATGTGCGGTGTGCGCGAGCGTGTGCGCGTTAGCGTGGTTTGGCGCCAGTGGGCCTATTTAAAGGAGGCTGCTGCATCTACTCGGTGCTGTTTGTCTGCAGCTCTGTACCCGAACTACCTGCTATCTGCCTGCTGTTGTGATATCTGACCCGGCTACCGTCTGACCTCGCTGACCTCTCCTGCTCTGACCCCCGCCTGCCTGACTTTGCTTTGGACTGTACCTCTGTTGCCGAACCCTGCCTGCCTGCACTTCTCTTCTGCCTGCTGTACTTACCTGTCTGCTTATCTGTTGTGACCCGGCCCCCTGACTATTCTTCTGCTGTTCAAGTGTGCTGCACCCGGTCCTTGCTGCCGCTGCCTTGCCTGCTGATCGCTGCCTGCCTGTCTACCATCTTCTCTGCAGTTCCAGCATCCAGAAGTAACCAGCCGCTGCTTCCAGTCAGACACTCCTACCCCGCTGCGCTCACGGGGCCACTGTCTCCTTTCCAGTGGTCCCTGAACCAGAACTGTAAGAGAAGTCTTCTTCCATCAAGTCGGGCTCATCACCAGGTATCTAACATCATGTCTGCTGTGGGGACCATGATCTTCACCAAAGCCAGAAGTTTCTCCAGCGCTGCCTTCCTCTTTCTTGGTCATTATAAAAGGGGTTGTTCTTCTGCCACAGGCAGGGCAGCTCCCTGAGCAGATCAATGAATAGCCCCATAAAATTAGAGTGCTTGAAGGGATCCATCTTGTCTGCAAGACACAACACAAGACAAACCCTAATAATAATAATGCCATGCTAAACTCTCCTAATCTTGTCCCAACATAGGCCTGTATAGAAGCAGTATAGGCTAGTGATGTACCAAGTTAAAAATTGTACCTTCGTTTGCACGATCGTCCTCACTCTGCTCACAGATCGTACGTACGACACACACATGTTGCGTTTTATATACAGTGCGCATGCGTGAAACTCCGCCCGCCCCTGACGTTCTTTCTAGTCTATTCCCCGCCCCTTCTCTTTCGACGCAGTGGGGAGAGCACATGGCGGAGACACAGCAGGTGTGCAATCATAGCTCCACTAACGAGGAGGAGGGCGAGGAAAGCCCGGAGCCTGAAACGTCCCAATCCTGTAGGAGAAGATTTAAGGCCTCAAATATGTTTTTTGGAGAAATGTTGCAGATGGTGGACATATTGAAGAGGAACGACTATGATGGGAAGTATGGACCTTACCCAAAGCCAAATATCAGAAAGGCCAAGATCATGACTAAAGTTGTGAAGAGTCTTTAGAAGAATTTTAGGATACGACGATCCTGAACTGAGAAAACGCTGGTCAGACCTGAAACTGAGAGAGCATGATCAATACTAAAGGATCAAGCGAGTTCTTCAAAAAAGTAAGTAGTTGTCCTGTGTTCATATTATTATTATTGCTTGCATACTGCTCCATGTGCTTTGATTTAATGTTGTACATTTTCAAATGGCCACTTTCATGTTCATGGGTTCAATCGTTCGTAATAAACATTGTTCATTAGCCCACTCCCAAAACTATGTTTTCCCAACTTACACTTCACTACATTTGTTCACACTGCAGGTAAGTATTCCAGCTTTAGAAAGTGTGTAAAATAATGTTCTCAACTTTGAACTCAGCCAAAAAACACAATTGTACGACACTTCCCAGCAATGTTTCCTATTCCTATTTCTGCCCTCTATGTGCTAAGTATTCCTTTTTTACATTCTCATAGGGGAGAGAAGATTCGGGACATCTGAGGACACCAGGGACCCTACACCTCCCAAAGAAGGGGAAATTCCAAAACCAGAAGCAGAGGAAGAGGAGGAGGAAGGAAAGATTGTTGAAGTTGGACAAATTGTCACCACAACAGGTGAGTGTCTGAGACCACAGCTTCCTGTAAGCTAATCAATGTATGTCTGCATATTTATAATACATGGTGTGTTTATTTTTTTAGGTGATGTGGAAGAAGAATCACATTTTACCAGTGAAAGTGCCCAGATCCTCATTGGGGAGATAATGGGGTGCAATCGCGATTTAGAAAATATACAGAAAAACATCAATGATGTTTAACAGAAAATGGAGAACATCATTGATGTTTTGTGGAGAGTCTGAAACACCCCAAACTAGCTAGCATATTTTTTGATTTTTCCGAAAAACTTTTTATATTTATCAAAAAGCCAAATTTGGAAGATGCACACAGTGTGTCAACATGTACTATCTCCCATCATGGGGGATCAATGTACGTGTTTTTTGGGTGCAACAACTTCCTTGCTACTAAAGTGGCTGAGATGAAGGGGTTGCACCCCCAAAACATGTACATTGATACCCCATAATGGGAGATAGCACATGTTGACATTAGGCATGGGATCAGGAGGAAAATTGCCACTTTTGGATTCTCAATGTGTGTGCATCTTCCAAATTTGGCTTTTCCAGGGGTGACACCCCATCCGATGAAGGCAATATCAGCACAGTTTGTACATGTCTGATATTGTCTTCACTTTTCAAAGTTGAACTTTTTAAGTTCCTGTGTTCTGTATGTTAAGCTTTGATGCATGCCTGTTTACACAACGCCAAGCTATAAAAATGTTACCCAAAATAATGTTTTCTATACACCAAATATTTTGGTTTGTTATAAAACCCTTTTCTAAACGCACATGTGAATGTGCTTTGAGTAAAAAGTGAAATTATCAACAATGTGTGGCTTCCTTTTTCAATGCACAAAAGCAGTATTTGGAGTAAAGTTGTTGTTTTCTGTGGCAATAGGTGTTATTTACGAAAGACAAATCCAGTTTGCACTCCAAGTGCAGTTTCAGGTGCACTTTTGCAGTGCACTTGTAGTGCATAGTGGATGTGCCTTTAGTAAATAACACCCACAGTGATGTTTACATTTCCCCAATCACGCCATTTTCATGATCCCACATATTTCTGCCTTGGTGCTGAAAAAGAGCAATATTTTTGTCAGTAATGCACTACATACATTATCAACAAAAACAAGGTGTGTGTGTAGCAGACCCACAACATAATAAGATTATCTGAAGAAGAGACTGTCACCTCATCTTGCTCAGAACTTGGGTTTGCACTGTTGTTAAAAAAGGCACAAAAAAACATCAAAAATATCTATGAGACACCTAAAACAAAGCCAAGCAGTAAATGAAAACAAAGATTATTGGAGTTTCAAAGAAAAATGTATTAATAAAATTCCTCTCAGACATTGTCTGGCATATCAATGGCCCCCTGACCCACAAAGTACTCCAATGTATTGGTTTCTGACCTTGCGGGCACTTTGGGGGGGGCAAGCCAGGATGAGCAGCTTCAAGGGCCGTGAAGTTGTCATTTTCTGGCAAGTCTGCATCTGGGCCAACTGAGACGACATAGTTTGAGGAATGTTTTTTCAAAAAATTGTGCAGAATGCAGCAGGCAAGCACAACCAATTCTTGGTCCACAAACTCCTCCTCACCCTGTTCATGGACCAGGCTTGTGTCAAAGCTAAAACCCCAACACAAAGCCCCTGCACAGCACAAACTCTACGACGAGTACATACACGAAACATGGCTTGAAAACGGTCAGCTGGTCAGAACGGACAACAGAAAGCACCGATAAACAGCAATGCCTGAAAGAACAACCTGAAAAGCAGAAACGAACAGACAATAAGTAATGCAAATCAAAGCGTACTATACCAAGATATAGTCCACAATGAGCAACAAATGCTTACTGACTATCGCACTGATAAGCAAATACGCACCGACAAGCACAAACTGAAGAGCAGTAACGAACTAAAGCACAAATCTGAAACGCGCAAATTGTCTCTCACCAAACTTCTATTAACACGTGATAAACACGAGATCAGCAGAAGGAGCCCAAAGGGTGCTGGACGTGGTGCTGAACTTCCCTTTTCTAGTGCCGTCGTACGCGGCTTATGTCACCGCGTTCTTGGCAACTGGAAATTCCGACAACTTAGTCCGAATGTGTGTATGCAACATCACTTCCGAACCACTTCCGGACTAAATCCGTCGGAATTTATCCGACGGATTTGGTTGCCGGAATGTCCAACCGTGTGTACGGGGGCTAAGAATTGTAAATTAGACAAGAGTTAACAGATATTGGGTTTGTCTACCTAAAATCCTAAATCATATAGGAATCCAAATACATCACCTTTAATCTATGGACATTTTATAATTAACATCATAATGTGCCTAATATGCCTAAAATAAATTATTACATTCTAGCTATATGTCTATGCACCAGTTAATTAAACTAATTTGAATCAGTGGTGAAAGGTGAGACCGGGGGCTGATGGAAGAGGCGTCACCCTGTGTGATGTGTCCAGGAAACCCATGCGACGTCAATCAGCAGTGCCGTAGCGTGCCGCGCATGCGCTGTGAGGTCATAAAAGCCTACATAAAAACTGAAAGTGTGCATACGCAGTAGCATAACAGCAGGTAATAGAAAAAACATAGAGTTACGAACGTAAAATAATAACGGTCCTTAGCAGGCAAACTTCATTTGTAGTCAGAGTCTTCAAGCGGGAAATGCGAGACTCCTAAGAACCAAGGCCTGAGGTGTGCCTTAATCTAGCTGGTCAGTATGCCTGAAAAGAGGGCATACCCTGAATGTAAGAATAAGAACAAAATACTATGAGAATGTATGGGAAAAAAAAAACTGGGGCGGGTGGGTGGGAACCCGGAAATCCTGACAACACTGGCCCTGACAGAGGAGGAGGTTTAAATAGCCCTCTCAGGCTCCTCCTACAAATACAGGCTGGCCTATGGCCAGCCTTTCAATTTGTAGTCCAAGTCTTCAAGCGGGAAATGCGATACTCCTAAGAACCAAGGCCTGAGGTGTGCCTTGGCGTAGCTGGTCAGTATGCCTGAAAAGAAGGCAAAAAGACACAAATTTAGGTGAAGAAGGGAAGGTAATGAACCATCACGGATAATGGCGTGCCCCCAGACAGCAACAGTAAGTATCCAGCAAGTAACCGGAAAGTATCCGCTGTGACAAAAGAACACACCCACTCCTGACTTGGTGATGAGAAGGAACCCTCTATAGAACCCACGAAACTCCCCTGAACCCAACTGAACATCCCCTGAAAGATTGAATTGAGCCTGAAGCCCTAGACACCCAGACCCGAGAATGAACTGCTTATGAAATGTGAGGATACATGGGGGGAAAGGAACAAGGAATGGCCCGAGGAACCCTTGCAAATGATGGCGAAAATACCTCAACAAACACCAGTGAAATAGCTCAGACATACCCACCCCCCCACCCCCCAAGAGGGTGAGTGGCAAAAAAGACCACTAGCAGGAGTGTGAAAAGCTGGATACCTGATGGATGTGATGGAGTAAGCAGATAAGGCCCAAGCACCATAGCATAGCAATAATATCCACAAACATGGAGAAACCATGCCGGACACAGGACCCTGGTCCCACCGAATATGATTGGGTCATGCTTTAGCCTGAGACCTAACAGCTGAGTCAGAAATCCTGAACCAAGGAAGGAGGGCCAGACTCCCTCCTGGGGAAATAGTCCCATGGTATGATACAGACATACCCGAGGTGGCTGAAGCCCCCCCCCCCCCCTACTTGGAACAGGCTGGGTATCGGAAAAGACGACTGGACTGACGTCCCTAAGTAGAACTCCAGGCAATATGTTAGACAAGATCAGAGCCAAGAGTGGAATCCAGAATCATTATGACGTCTGCCCAACCTACCACCCAAGGACCATCATGGGGACGTGGCTTAGCACACACCCTGAGAGAGACTATACATCCCTGGGTGGTAACCATGGCCTCAACACAACAGGACATCAACTGAAGAAAAAATTTGCAACTGCTTCTGACCCAAGGACGAGCCCAGTGGCGAAGCGACATCAGCACCAATCCACTAGCCCCCAACAACGGCCGGGCTGATGGAAGTGAGTGCAAGCGTGGTTGATATCGGTATGGATGCCAATACGGACCAACCTGAAACACAAACTAGAGAAATGACAGACAACCAGATAGGAGAACAACAATGCCCCCCCCCCCCCCGCCTACGTAAGAATGAAACAGGAGCAGAAATGTGCCCCATGTGAGAGGTAAGTGAGCCCGAGTAACCTGCAGCGCAGAGACAGGTAATTAATAGAAAACTCAGGGCTAGTGTACCCACAGGCCGCGGTGGGTAGTCGTATGGATGTGGTGAATGAACATGCATCGTATGACGTATGGTATACGGGCGAGAAGATTGTGGACAACAATCAATTAACAAACGAAAACCTCAGCCCGTATGGATCTATAGACATGACAGATCCTGACGTGTGAGTCCTAGCTACCTGACTCAGGTACAAACATGACACAGACATGATGGGACATGACAGAACAACGAAGACAAAGGACTACCAGAGTATGCCATCAAGGCTGAAATACTATGACAGACATGCTGGCAGCAACACAAAGACATCAACGCTGTGACAGAAAACGCTTATGACAGAAACAACGCTATGACAGAAACACCGCTATGACAGAAACAACGCTATGACAGAGACAACGCTATGACAGAGACAACGCTATGACAGAGACAACGCTATGACAGAAAAAGCTGAAACTGAATGCTGATGCAGAAACGTAGAGACAGAAATCCAGGGGCAGAACGCAATGACAGCAAAATCAAGACTGAAACACTGAGGCATAAATGCAACACCAGAAATCCTGGGGCAGAAACGCTATAACAGAAAAACTGAGACAGCGAAGCATCAGCAGAATCCTGGCCAGAAATGCAGTGACCGAAAACACGCTGAAACTGCACGCTGAGGCCGCGTACACACGCGCGGACTGTTCGCCCAACTTTGTCCGTCCAACAGTTTCGGCAAACAGTCCGCTCAAACTTAGCATGGACGGACATGGCCACACACGACGGACGAACAGTTTGCTGAAACCGTGCGCGATGACGTGAACGGCACGTACGACGGGACGAAAAATACGACGTCCTATACACTGCATTATAGCTTTCGGCGTTAAAAACCTTTCTGAGCATGCGCGCAACTTTGTTTGACGAACAAGCCTACACACGGGCGGACTGTTCGCTGAAACAAGGTTTCAGCGGACAGTTTTTCGGAAATTCCGAAAAACCTTGTCCGTCCAACTGTCCGCTGAAACTGTCCGCTGAAAGCCCACACACGAGCGGACTGTCCGCCCAAACACTGTTCAGCGGACAAAGTTGGGCGAACAGTCCGCCCGTGTGTACGCGGCCTGAGACAGAAATTCAAAGACTGCAATCCTGGGGCAGTAACGCTATGACTGAAATGCTAAGACTGAAAGCCGCCAGAATTACTGAGACTGAACCCCGAGCCGAACACTATGACAGAAAAGCACGCAATGACAGAAATGCTGGGGCAGAACACTATGACAGAAATACTGGGGTAGAGACGCAAAGACAAAATGCGTGGGCAGAAAGCTATGACCGAAATGCTGGGCAGCATGTTGGGATGGACCCCTGTGACAGAAATGCTGGGGCGGACCACTGTGACAGAATCCTGGTGTGAAACGCTGAAAGAAATCCTGGGGCAGAACACTATGATCACAACCCTGGGGCAGAAACACTATGACCGAAATTCAGGGCCAGAAAACGCTATGACAGAAAACCTGGGGCAGAAAACGCTATGACAGAAGTCCTGGGGCAGAAAAAACGCTAAGACAGAAATCCTGGGGCAGAATGCTAAGACAGACATGCCGGGCAGAATGCTATGACAGGAATCCAGGGGCAGGGCGCTATGACAGGAATCCAGGGGTAGAACGCTATGACAGGAATCCAGGGACAGGACGCTATGACAGGAATCCAGGAGCAGAACGCTATGACAGGAATCCAGGGGCAGAACGCTATGACAGGAATCCAGGGGCAGAACGCTATGACAGGAATCCAGAGGCAGAAACACTGACAGACATACTGGACCACACGCTAAGACAGACATGCTGGACAGAAACGCTACGACAGAAATGCTGGACAGAACGCTATGACAGAAATGCTGGACAGAACGCTATGACAGAAATGTTGGACAGAACGCTATGACAGAAATGCTGGACAGAACGCTATGACAGAAATGCTGGACAGAAACGCTATGACAGAAATGCAGGACAGCACGCTACAACAGAAATGCTGGACAGAACGCTATGACGGAAATGCTGGACAGAACGCTATGACGGAAATGCTTGACAGAACACTATGGAAAAGCTGGACAGAAACGATACGCCGGAAATGCTGGACAGAACGCTACGCCGGACATGCTGGACAGAACGCTATGCCGGAAATTCTGGACAGAACGCTATGCCAGAAAATGATGGACAGACCGTTATGCCGGAAATGCTGGATAGAACGCTATGCCGGAAATGCTGGATAGAACGCTATGCCGGAAATGCTGGACAGAACGCTATGCCGGAAATGCTGGACAGAACACTATGCCGGAAAAGCTGGGCCGAACGATATGACAGAAAAGCTGGACCGAACGATATGACAGAAAAACTGGACCGAACGATATGACAGAAGAACGTAGAGACAGAAACCTGGGGCCGAACGCCATGATAAAACCCTCGTGACTGAAATGGTGGGTGCCCGGACGTGCGGGGATCCCCCCCCTCAAGTGTACCGGGAGGTGAAAAGGTGGGTGAGTGCCCCTCCCCATGAAAACCGGGAAGCGTGTGGGCATCCCCTCCAAGGAGCATGGCGTGAGTTCCCGGGAAGTAAACTGGCTGGCAAGCGGCAAGTGGTGGGTGTAGGGTGATGCTACGACTGAAAAGCTGGACAGAAAACACTGACAGAAAAACGCTGTGTCAGAAAATGCTGGACAGAAACACTGTGACCAAAAAATGCTGGACAGAAAACGCTTATGACCGAAACCTGTACAGAATGCAGGCTGCGATCGAAACATTGACCAAAGAAGCCAATTCACAAGAGACAGCAGCAACCCTGGCAGACCTGCCGTAGTCATGATTGCTGTGGGTGGTCTGACATCCTCTGTCACAGCAGCAGAGATGTCAGTGACCATTCATCCCCAGAGCACCGTCGGCCCCCCTCCTGGTGGAGCCAGAGGAGAGGAGCAGGAGGGGACAGATCACTGACCCTATGGATCTCACACCTTGTGCTTTATCCTGCAAATTATTTTATCTGAGCAGCTCTATAAAATAAAAAATAAAAAAAATTGACTGCACCACTTGATATGCAGACAGTCACCAGAGAAAGAGTCTATGTATCCATATACAGACTCCAAATTTTGTGCTTTATACAGCAAAAGATTTTATCTCAGTATCCGTATACTGTAAAGGGTTATTGATTGCAACACTTAATATACAGACAGCCACGAGCCAAGAGAAAGAATCCATGTATCTATATCCTGACTCTGAACCTTGTGTTTTATTCGGCAAATTGTTTTATCGCCAGAGTGCATGGGGAGAGAGGAGCTGTTGGGCGGCCAATCACCTCCCCCCCACACTGGGAGAAACGGCAGAAAAGAGAAGGGGAGCCGGCAGATCTCCCCCCACACCGGGAGAATTGGCGGGCACTCCGCACATGTGAGGGGAGAAGGGGAGCCGGTGGCTGCCGATCACCTCCCCCTCCCCCCACATCGGGAGAATCGGCGGGCGCTCCACACATGCGAGGGGAGAAGGGGAGCCGGCGGCGGCTGATCACCTCCCCCCCACCGGGAGG
Source organism: Lithobates pipiens (assembly GCF_037356315.1). Classification (NCBI taxonomy): domain Eukaryota; kingdom Metazoa; phylum Chordata; class Amphibia; order Anura; family Ranidae; genus Lithobates; species Lithobates pipiens. Next base: position 265,632,354 of record NW_027507784.1, on the reverse strand, counting down.
ATCGGCGGGCGGAGCAAAAATGCACATGGGGAGAGAGAGGAGCTGGAGCCGGTGTGGTAAAATTTCCTGCGACTCATAAAAATTCCTCACCCCGTCACTTCCGGTGCGGCTCCGTCACTGTAACAGCTGACGGCGGGCCTTTACTGCGCATGCGCCAAGTCCGTGATCTGAACGGCGCATGCGCAAGATCTTAATTTCAGCGGTGGTTAAAAATTATACACGGAGACTTGCTGGTGGGCGGGCGGAGCTGAACAGATGCTCAGGACGTCAGCAGCAGCCCCGCCCACCCCACTAACATGCCCCTGAATCTTAAGTGGTGGTTAAAAATTATACAATCAAGTGGGCGGAGACTTGCGGGTGGGCGGGCGGAGCTAAGCTGCATAGAACGTCATCAGCAGTCCCGCCCACCCCACTAACATGCCCCTGAAATTAAATGAAGAGGAGTGGACCTCAGGCTGCCCCCGTGCTATATACTGGCGACCTCACATCTAAATAGGGGGGCCCGCTCCTTCTCCTTAAGCAACCAGTGAACCTAAAGTGGGTCAAACATGCACTTTGCCCTCAGGGGACATGGTAGCCACCATCCTTGGACACTATGATGATGGTGTATAAGCCTCCAATATGAGGGCTACAGGAAAACTCACACTCAGCTTCTTTGGCACCATTGGAGGAAAAACAGAGGAGGCGATGACAGAAATCACAGACACTGCTCTATAATTTTACTTGACCTCCCATATATATATATATTGTCTGCTGTGCACAGACAGATTTGTGTGAGCAGAGGCTCAGTTTGTCAGGCATTAGCTCCTGAACACACAGCTCTATGTTTTTCCTTGACCTCCCATCCATACAGAAGTACTTGGACACAGCGGTATGCACGTCTACAATGAGGGTGTGATTTTACATAACCTTGGCCCCTCCCACTGGCACACTGTCTATCAGAGCTGTGTAGAAAGATGGTGTGCTTTTACATGACCTTGGCCCCTCCCACTGCTGTGTCAATCAATCCAAGCTCCCCTGTCAAATAATACACTGCTTATACACTTATACTGATTAAACGCTTGCCGTCCGCCGTTCGTCATATGACAGCCAGGCGGCGCGGCTCTCATTCTGGGAGGGCGTCATATGACAGCCCTCCTTTTAAACAGGGAATGCGCCTGCATCCCTGTTCCTTTGGTAGCGGCGTGTCATGAAGACACCGTTCGCCACCGAGGGTGGTGAACAGGCCATGAGGCTGTTTACCGCGCGATCACAGATGGTTCCGCCCCACCCCTCCACGGCGACCGCGGGCGCGCTCTGTGCGTGTACGTTGGTGGCCGCCCCACCTCTCCATGGTGATCGCGGGCGCGCTCTGCATGTGTACGTTGGTGGCCGCCCCACATCTCCACGGCGATCGCGGGCGCGCTCTGCACGTGCACGTTGGTGGCGGCGTGTTCTCGGGAACACTGCTCGCCACTGATGCTGGTAAACAGCCATTGGCCGTTTACCACGCAATTGACTGTGATCATTCCAAATGCAGCCACTGTGCCCAAATGCAGACACTGTCGCACACACTGTCCCCAAACGCAGACATTGTGCCCCAAACGCAGCCACTGTGCCCAAATGCAGCCACTGTCCCCAAACGCACACACTGTCCCCAATATTGTGCCCATATTCTTCAGCTTTAAGGCCCCTTTCACACTGGGGCGGTTTTCAGGCGTTACAGCGCTAAAAATAGCGCCTGTGTAGCGCCTGAAAAAAACCGGCCCCTGTCACTCCAGTGTGAAAGCCGGAGGAGCGGTGCGCTGGTAGGACAGTGAAAAAAGTCCTGCTAGCCGCATCTTTGAAGCGGTGAAGGAGCGGTGTATTCACCGCTCCTAAACCGCTCCTACCCATTGAAATCAATGAGACAGCGCGGCAATACCGCCAGCAAAGCGCCGCTTTGCGGCGCTTTGCGGGTGGTTTTAACCCTTTTTCGGCCGCTAGCGGGGGTTAAAACCACCCCGCTAGTGCCCGCAGACCGCCGCTAAAACGACGGTAAAGCGCTGCTAAAAATAGCTGTGCTTTACCACCGACGCCCGCACCGCCCCAGTGTGAAAGCAGCCTAATAAATACACTGCTAATTGTTCAGCTTTAATAAATACACTGCTAATTGTTCAGCTTTAATAAATACACTGCTAATTGTTCAGCTTTAATAAATACACTGCTTATTGTTCAGATTTAATAAATACTATACATATTGGTGCTGCCGATGATATAATAAAGCCATCATTAGTGAGTGCATAATTTTTCTGGTCAGTAATCAAAAATCCCGCGAATGCGCGATTGCTGTTAAAGCGGGAGTCCGCCGGGACTCCGCGTTTTTTTTTTTTTTTTAAAGCCAGCAGCTACAAATACTGCAGCTGCTGACTTTTAAAATAGTGACACTTACCTGTCCAGCGCGCCCGCGATGTCGGCACCCGAAGCCGATCTGTAGATCGTTTCTCGGGTGCTGTCGCTGCCATCTTGGGTATGGGAATCAGGAAATGGAGCCTTTCGGCTTCATTTCCTGGTTCCCTACTGCGCATGCGCGAGCCGCGCTGCGCAATAAGGACGGTCCCCGCTGCCTCTGGGATCTGTGTGTTTTCCCAGCAGGCAGCGGGGCACTTGCGGAAAGGGGCGGGCACTTGCGGAAAGGGGCGTAATCTACGCCCCTTTCCGCAGAGAGCTATCCCGGAACCCCTGGAAGGTGCCAATTGTGGCGCCGGAGGGGGGGAGGATTCCGATGAGCGGAAGGTCCATTTTAGGGTGGACCTCCGCTTTAATAGCAGCTGAAGCCATACATTTTCTCGACCATAAACAACATCCAGCGCTTCAGGGGCATGTTAGTGGGGTGGGCGGGACTGCTGATGACGTTCTAAGCAGCTTAGCTCTGCCCTCCCACCCGCAAGTCTCCGCCCACTTGAGTGTATAATTTTTAACCACCACTTAAGATTCAGGGGCATGTTAGTGGGGTGGGCGGGGCTGCTGCTGACGTCCTGAGCATCTTTTTAGCTCCGCCCGCCCACCAGCAAGTCTCCGTGTATAATTTTTAACCACCGCTGAAATTAAGATCTTGCGCATGCGCCGTTCAGATCACGGACTTGGCGCATGCGCAGTAAAGGCCCGCCGTCAGCTGTTACAGTGACGGAGCCGCACCGGAAGTGACGGGGTGAGGAATTTTTATGAGTCGCAGGAAATTTTACCACACCGGAAAAGAACCTGCCTGGGTGAGGATAGCACTGGATCCCTGGACAAGTAAATGTCTGTTTTTTAAAAGTCAGCAGCTACAGTATTTGAAGCTGCTGACTTTTAATTATTTTTTTAAGATGACCGTAGATCCTCTTTAACCAGTTGCCGACCAGCTGCCACAGTTGTACTGTGGCAACATGGTTCGGCTGCACGAATTGCCATTATGTTACGTCGCTTCTAGATTTGGCCACTAGGGGCGCACATGCCTCCTGCTCGCCCACAATCACTCGAGAACACACAAGTTCTACACAGTCCCCTCCCCCTTCAGTTAGAACACACAATAGGGAACACATTAACCCCTTGATTTCCCCCTAGCGGTTAACCCCTTCACTGCCAGTAACATTTTTTTACAGTAATCAATGCATTTTTATAGCACTGATTACTGTAAAAATGTCAAATGGTCCGTAAAATGTATCAAAATTGTCCAACGTGTCCGCCGTAATGTCGCAAACACAATAAAAATCTCAGATCGCCAGCACTACTTTTTAAAAAAAGAATGTAATAATTAAAAATGACGTAAAACTGTCGCCTATATTCTAGATGCTATAACTTTTGCGCAAACCAATCAATGTAGGCTTATTACATTTTTTTTTAACAAAAATATGTAGAAGAATACATATAGGCCTAAACTGAGGAAAAAATCTTTTTTTTATATATTTTTGGGGGGTACTTATTATAGAAAACGTTAAAAAAGATTGCGTTTTTTTTTTTCAAAATTTAGGCTCTTTTTTGTTTATAGTGCAGAAAAATAGGCAGAGGTGATCAAATGCCACCAAAAGAAAGCTCTATTTGTTGGAAAAAAAGGACGTCAATTTTGTATGGGTGCAACATCGCATGACCGCGCAATTGTCAGTTGAAGCGATGCAGTGCCAAATCGCAAAAAGTGCTCTGGTCAGGAAGGGGGTAAAATCTTCCGGGGCTGCATCAGTTAAGAAGCTTATCAAACTAAAAGCCCCATATCTTTTGCGTGCATATTACATACCATACAATACCATACTATACCGCTTTTCCGCACTTTGAACAGGTCCGTAAAGTGCTTCACTAGGGCAGCCGGTGGTTTGTCGCTTGTCTGTTCCTCGGGAAAACCACACTTTGGGCGAACAGGTCCTGCTGTCTGTCCTCCGTAAAGGGGTACACCTTCTTCCCCATTTTACAGTCGAGCGTGCACACACAGACGGGACAGCAGTGAAGAGCTTTGTAGTATTTTGAGGGGAGTTTACTTAAAATGGACAAGACAGAATCTGAAGCCGCTGAGCATAACAACCACTCAGCTTCTAGTTTTCATTTTCAAACCTTCATTAAACAAGCTAAATTGAGAAGGTGACTGATTACAATGCACAACTACTCTGGGTCCTGTCTGCCCCAATTTAAAATAGAACAAAAAAGAAAAACATTTCTTTTTCATTGTGGATAGAGTAAGGGAAGCCTAGGACCTTTGTCAGATTTTCTTGGCATCTGTGTCCCATTGGAGAGACAACCTCTGTGCTAACTAACCTTTGAAAAAAAGATTGCTATACTTGCCTATTTTCCGGTCCGGTCACTGCCACTAGCTGGCACAGAAGAACTCACGTGACCGGACCAGACTGGCCTGAAAATAAGTATCTTTCTTGCATGGATGTTGGGGGGGAGGCTATTTAGATTTAAGCTGGAATTCCACGTTAAGTAAATTTCCCCAAAGTAGCCCAAAGGAGGACTGTCTACAAGCTCTCTTTAGCCCATTGCACAGTACATCCGTGAACGCTACAGGCTATATAACCACGGCAAACTAAGGAAGAAAATGCATGTCATTCTTTTCTTTGGGTCTAGGATTGAGTGTGCTACATACCCTAATTCTAGAAAGGAGTACTGGGGTTGTACACATGGCCTGGCCACCGCAGCAGCTTGACATTTGTCATGCTTTTTTTTTCTCTACTCCAGGATTGAGTGTGCTACATACCCTAAGTCTGGAAAGGAGTACTGGGGTTGTACGCTCTTATGTTACGTCACTTCTAGGTTTGGCCACTAGGGGCGCACGTGCCCCCTGCTCGCCCACAATCACTTGAGAACACACAGATCCCGGTTCTCTGAGGGGAGAACAGACAGATTGTCTGTTCATACAGAATATGAACAGTGATCTGTCATCTCCCCTACACAGTCCCCTACCCCTTCAGTTAGAACACACAATAGGGAACACATTAACCCCTTGATTGCCCCTAGTGGTTAACCCCATTCACTGCCAGTGACATTTTTACAGTAATCAATGCATTTTTATAGCACTGATCGCTGTAAAAATGCCAAATGGTCCGAAAAAATGTGTCAAAATTGTCCGACGTGTCCGCCATAATGTTGCAGTCCTGATAAAAATCGTAGATCGCCGACATTACCAGTAAAAAAAAAATAATCATTAAAAATGCCGTACAACTATCCCCCATTTTGTAGACGCTATAGCTTTTGCGCAAACCAATTAATATACGCTTATTGGTAATTTTTTTACCAAAAATATGTAGAAGAATACATATAGGCCTAAACTGAGGAAAAAAATCATTTTTTTTATATTTTTTTGGGGGGTACTTATTAGAGCAAAAGTTAAAAAAGATTGCGTTTTTTTCAAAATTGAGGCTCTTTTTTGTTTATAGTGCAAAAAAAAATAAAAAAAAATAAAAAAACGCAGATGTGATCAAATACCATCAAAAGAAAGCTCTATTTGTGCGGAAAAAAGGACGTAAATTTTGTTTGAGTGCAACGTCGCACGACCGCACAATTGTCAGTTAAAGCGATGCAGTGCCAAATTGCAAAAAGAAGTTTATCAAACAAAAAGCCCCATCTCTTTTGCAGGCATATTACATACCATACAAGACCATACTATACCGCTTTTCTAATATCACATGCATACATACACACATAGGGCTGCAACTAACGATTATTTTCATAATCGATTAGTTGGTCGATTGTTGTTTCAATTAATAGATTAATAACCTTAAAAAAAAGGGTAATTTTGCTGCAATTTGCATTTTTGCATATTTTTTTCGCCAATTTGTTGTTGAGCAGATTAAAAAACACAAATTGCCGCAAAAACGCATTACATGCTTTTCTGCAGCTTCTCCATTGAAGTGTATTGAACCAAAAAAACAAAATAGCATCGTTTTGCGTTTAAAAAAAAGTCCTTGTCTTTTCAAAATACACAGCAGCTGAAAAAATCATGGATGTGAACATGTCACATAGGAAACCATGTAAATGAACTGTAGTGTGTTTCTGCAAAAAGCACCAAACAACACAGAGGTGTGACCCAGGCCTGAGATGTTTAGTAACATAATGGGGTTAACAAAAACTAAAATTATTACAAAGAAAGCAAATAATCGCTACTGTAAGGGGTTCATTTTTTACTATGGGACAGTGAAAGTAATATTTACAGTAGCGATTTGCTCTTTCTGTACTATAAAGGGCTAATTTATTTTTCTTGTTTTTAACCCCATTAGGTTAGTGGACAATTAATCGATTATGAAAATAGTAATCGATTAGTTGTCGATTAATCGATTTGTTTTTTCACCCCTATACACACACATACTAGAGCCATATTGTTCATTCACATCAGTCCCTGCCCTGAAAGCTCTTACAATCAAAATGCCCAACTTTACATACATACACACACACACACACTGACTGACTGAAGATTGCCCAAGCTGTCCACACAGACAACAAAGGTGAGAATTCTCAGCAGTGTTGTGGCGCAGAATCTAGGGAACCACCTTCTCTTCTCCAAAGCTCCTGTTGGTGGCGATAGGCTGCCCTGCAAACATTTTCCATGTTCCAGTCATCTGAATCACTCTGGTCTGAAAAAAACCCCCACATATAAATGGATTTTTTTAAATGAATGAACATATCATATTTAAAATCTCTGTTCCATTGGTTTGCGCAGAGCAGCCCCAATCCTCTTCTGGTATCCCCCACTGGTGTTCCTGGCTCCTCCTTTTTAGCAAATGCCCGCATAGGAAGCAGCTTCCTACAGGGGAAATTGCGCAGGCTCGATCACGACCTGCCCACACAGGCAGCAAAGGTGAGGATTCTTATATTGCAGCCCTCCCCAAATATCATAGTAGGTCTTATTTTCGGTGAAATGCGTTATAAATGAACATAATATGTTCATTTATATTAGGTTAATGGTTACCACCTACATGGTGGCACCATCCGCAGCCTCCTGGGACATGTCACAGGTCCTAGGAGGCTGCAGGACAACTTACAAATCATAGTTCAGCTCATACATGTGTGGTGGGGGGCCCTCTGTGAAGTCGCAAGGAGTCACAGCTGGTATCCCACAGTCAACATGACAGTGCAGGGGACCTGAAGACCGGAAAAGAACCTGCCTGGGTGAGGATAGCACTGGATCCCTGGACAAGTAAATGTCTGTTTTTTAAAAGTCAGCAGCTACAGTATTTGAAGCTGCTGACTTTTAATTCTTTTTTTAAGATGACCGTAGATCCTCTTTAACCAGTTGCCGACCAGCTGCCACAGTTGTACTGTGGCAACATGGTTCGGCTGCACGAATTGCCATTATGTTACGTCGCTTCTAGATTTGGCCACTAGGGGCGCACGTGCCTCCTGCTCGCCCACAATCACTCGAGAGCACACAAGTTCTACACAGTCCCCTCCCCCTTCAGTTAGAACACACAATAGGGAACACATTAACCCCTTGATTTCCCCCTAGCGGTTAACCCCTTCACTGCCAGTAACATTTTTTTACAGTAATCAATGCATTTTTATAGCACTGATTACTGTAAAAATGTCAAATGGTCCGTAAAATGTGTCAAAATTGTCCAACGTGTCCGCCGTAATGTCGCAAACACAATAAAAATCTCAGATCGCCAACACTACTTTTAAAAAAAAATGTAATAATTAAAAATGACGTAAAAATATCGCCTATAGAGTGCGCATGCGCGGAGTATCCAAGATGGCCGCTTGAGCCGGAGCTCCGCCGAGTCCAGCGCCCACGACTCTTACAGCGCACCGCAGCCAGCCCATCCAAGACCGACAACGGGCGATCCGACACCTCTTCATCCCGGTGAAGCCCTCCGTATGCCCGGAAAAACGGTCCGCAGAGACCTGGTACCGCAATTCGACGGGACTCCGCCGACAGGGTGTACCAAGATGGCCGCCGCGGCCCAGCAACACGCCTCAGGGAGAGAAGCACACCCAGAGCTAAGGCAAGTAATTGCCCCAGCCTCTCTCACCTATACCCCATCTCACCAAAGTGGATCCATGCAACCCCACACCCCATCTCCAGCCTCCACTGAATCTCTGCTCAGCAGAAGCTTCGGGGATCCACCATATTCCCCAGCGGGCCCTACCCTTAACCCACCACCAGGGGGATCCTCTCCATCTTTCTCCCTATCAGAGTCTGGCACTCATACAGATGATCTTCTCCTAAGAATGTCAGCTCTCCTGGAAAGGGGCTTAGCCTCTACTGCTGCTAAAATTACGGGGGACATAAAAACGGATTTTCAAAACCTGGGTGCCAGGATGGAAGCGATAGAACACAAACTTGACATGACAGTCTCGGTAACCAATCAAAATTCAGAGCAAATCCAGACTCTGCAAGATAGGCTGGATACCGCCATACTCAGAATCGATGAACTCGAAAACAGATCCAGACGATATAATTTCCGGATCAGGGGAATACCGGAATCCATCTCTGATGTGGCACAAGCTACCCAAGATATCATCAAATCCTTGATCCCAAATATACCGCAACATCGCTTGGAGCTAGATAGGGTCCACAGAGCCCTAGGACCCCCTAGAAAAGATGGATCCCCCAGAGACATCATTGCCAAGCCGCACTTTTACCTGGTAAAAGAAGAGATCATGAAACAGTCAACTCTCCTATCAAGGTCATTCTATCCAAGTCTTTGCCGACCTCTCCCCCTCTACAATTCAGAGAAGAAGAGCTCTAAAACCCCTTCTACTGGTGCTCGCACAAAAAGAAATAAAATACTGGTGGACATTCCCCTTTGCCGTCAAGTTCCAGCACAAGGGCAAGCTTCATTCCTTCACCAGTTTCCAAGATGGAGAAAAGATCCTTCTATCCCTGAGGCTCATCACAACGGAAGCGGACATGGACACTTCAAACCCGAATTACAACCCAGCTAAGCGTCCACCCCCAACCAGCCCACTTACACCCCTGTGGAACAAGCAGCTGTCAAAAAGAACAAAGGACCACACCCAGACCTGAGGCTCGACTCCTTCTACACTTTCCAACTTCTCTAACCCTAATTTCACTTCAGGATGGAGTGTACCGGGGGAACTCTCCCCCACCTGGCGGGAGCTCTGGCTCCTTTGACTCTTCTTGAACGTTCTTCCCCTAACTGTGGGACCCATCTCTGGTCCCCCTTCCGGCTGACCTGCTCACACGATGGACATTTCCTGCTTAAAGCCAGGGAGCACGGTCTGGACTTCGCCTAGCTTCTGGTCTCTACAAAGTTTTTGTCCTCATCGGACGGCGCAGGGACTTCCCGCAAGTCAGATCTGTTCCATGATGGACATTCTTCTTTAATCTTCATTACAGATGCCTGATATCCATCCTGCCTCCAGCTTTCTGTCCCTCCCTCCCTCCCTTCCCCTCCACCCCCCTGACCCCTTTCCCCCTTCTCCCCCCCTCCCTCTTTCTCCCCCTCCCTTTTTTTTTTTTGGGCAGGAAACTTACCTAAACCTTTCCAAGACAATCCTGTCATGACCCATGATCTACCTAGAGGTCCGCAGTGGGGCATTGTCCCCTTCATAGTACCTCCTTTTCTTACATGTTTGTTTTACGGTTTGGTTCATTGTTCAATAACTTTGTTTATGTAACTTAGCAGAGTGTTCGACTCTGTCATTGGCTTCAACTATATACTTACTGCACCTGGTGCTTACTTTACAATCGTAATTTGTTTACTGAAGTGCCAGGGCGCTGGACTTGGTACATGTGCCTCCACCTACCCCGCGAACCTCCAATGTTTTGTGGGCTAGGGTGTCTGCCCCTAGAGGAGCAGGCGCTTTCTGTAGGGGTAACCTCCGGGGGATGGTTTGGTCCCCAGGGGCTTGCCCCGGACCACCAGAGGAGGTCTCCTCAGGCCTCTTCCTCTTCTTCTCTCTACTCTCTCTTCCTTTCCTCTATCTCTGATCTTTTAGCTCTTCATCTTGATCTATCTCTGGGATTCTCAGTGGTCGCTCACTATTTTCTCTCCCTCCAGGCCCACACAGTTGTTTCTCCTAGAGCTACGACCCCGCTCGATGGACTACATAATGGGACGACAGGCCCCCGTGACTCTCTAGAGGCTCGTGACGAAGGACTGGTAAGCATCCCCTCTCTTTGTTTCCATGGCTGACCACCCGGGCTCTAAACTCAGAATAGCTTCACATAACGTTCAGGGTGTGAACTCCCCTATTAAGAGGAGAAAGCTGTTTGACAGCTACAAATCCCTGAAATTGGATGTAGTTCTGATCCAAGAAACCCACTTTCCTAATCGGTACAGCCCAAACTTCTTACACCATCATTTCCCCCAGTTTTATCTAGCAAAATCTGAAAACAAAACAAAAGGAGTGGCGATCCTATTCGCTAAATCTAGCAATTTTGTCTGGCAGGCGGATTTCAAGGACCCAAAAGGGAGATTTATCCTCGTTAAAGGGACAATAGATGGCCAAGTTTACTCCTTTGTGTCTTGTTACACTCCTAATAAGGGACAACACAAATTTTTCCAATCCATGATGGCCACTCTTGTTCCCCTCCTGGAGGGCAGCTCAGTCCTTGGAGGAGATTCTAATGTTGCTCTGGATCAAGGTCTGGATAAATCGAATCCGTCCAAAAGTAAGCTCATTCGTCCCTCTAACACCAGCCTTAAATTCGCTAAATTAGTTCATACTCACGGACTGGCAGATGCATGGCGTGAAGCCAATCCGACAAAAAGGGATTTCACCCACTTTTCCAATCCGCACCAATCCTATGCTAGGATAGACCACATACTACTGCCCACATACTTACTGCCCAATCTTGACAACTCCAAAATTATAGACACTGCCCTCTCAGATCACTCTATAATGACTATCACTATGCATAACTCCTTCCATAAAGCTAAGCATTTCCACTGGAGACTTAATGAGTCTATTTTAACAGAGCCCACTAGGGTGACTGACATCAATAAAGCGCTTCTTGAATATTTTGATCTCAACAGGACAGAGGGGATCTCAGCAGAAACCTTATGGGCAGCCCACAAAGTTTCAATAAGGGGGAAATTCATTCAAATAGCATCACAGATCAAACGTGAAAGAGAGGCTGACATTTGCAGGCTCGAAAACACATATGCTGACCTCAAGGCCCAACACAAAAGAGATCCCCACAGAATTCCCACTTCTCATCTGGACTCAGCTAGGCTTGAGTTAAACCTCGCCTTGACAGCGAGGGCTGAGAAACATTTGAGATGGAGCGGGGCCAAATTTTATTCACATACAGACAAATTAGGGCGCATGCTAGCCAATAAGCTCTCCCCTAAGACGAGGATCAGGACTATCCCCAAAATCAGGACTCATGATCACATAACCACTTCTGACCCTACTAAAATTATATCTGCTTTTCGAGAATTTTATGCCAAACTGTACAAAGAAGACCGTCAGGGTCCCCCCAGTCTTATCTCAAAATTTCTGGACTCTTTACCCATCCCATCCCTTTCAGACGAACACAAGGCCATTATGGAAGAGAGGATCTCCGTAGTAGAAACCTTAGAGGTAATAAAGAATTTAAAGAAGGGCTCAGCCCCCGGACCAGATGGTCTGTCGGTGCCCTATTATAAGTCCTTTGCAGAGACCTTAGCCCCTTACATGACAAATTTCTTCAACGAAAAGGTGATTGGCTCTCCTCTAAACCCTGATTTAAACTCAGCTTTCTTAACAGTGCTCCCAAAACCAGACAAAAATCCAGAAGAAGTAAGTAATTACAGACCCATTTCATTGATAAACAACGACCTCAAAATTCTCACCAAAATTCTCGCAAATAGGCTGAACTCCTTTATTCGAGCGTATATCCACAAAGACCAGGTCAGCTTTATTCCAGGTAGACAGGGACCTGACCAGACTAGACGCACCATAGATGTGATCTCCATTCTCCAATCAAACTGGCCGGGGGGTCCCAAACAACAGGGTATGTTACTTTCATTAGACATACAAAAGGCCTTCGACTCAGTCTCTTGGCAATACCTTTTTACGCTTCTGGAATGGTGGGGGTTTGGAGAACGCTTTATGGGACTCGTAAAAGCTTTATATTCTACACCCTCAGCTATTATCGAATCACAGGGATACCTATCCACTCCTATCACGATAGCTAGAGGCACTAGGCAGGGTTGCCCCTTATCCCCATTACTCTTCGCAATAGCGATCGAGACACTAGCAATTGCAATCAGGACAAACCCAGACATTAAAGGGGTACTCTGTGGGCCGCAGGAACACAAATGCGGATTGTTCGCTGATGATTTAATACTCTTCATCACCTCCCCCCTTATTTCCCTCCCGAATTTATGTAATACCTTGTCCTCCTTTGCGAAAGTCTCCGGCCTGGAAGTAAATTTTTCAAAATCCCAAGCCCTCAATGTCTCCCTTCCCCCAGCTATGGTGGATTTACTTAAATTAAATTTCCATTTTGACTGGAATAATCAGGCCATTAAATATCTAGGCATAAACCTTACTCCCAAATTCCAAACTCTATATGAGAAAAACTATCCCCCCATGTATCGCAAACTGGAACAAGATCTAAAATTCTGGTCCACACAAAATATCTCCTGGCTGGGTAAAATTAACGCCGTAAAGATGACCTTGATGCCAAGACTATTGTACCTCTTCAGAGCTCTCCCAATCCCGATACGGACAGGTCACCTTCGATCTTTCCAAAGTAAGGTCCTGAAATTTGTCTGGGGAGGCGCGGGTTATAGATTTCCCCAACAAACGCTTTACTTAACACGCAAAAAAGGAGGTCTTGGCCTCCCGCATCTACATAAATATTATCAAGCGGCCAGACTCGCGCAACTCTCAGTGATATATTTTAATGGGGAGAAACCTGACTGGCTACAAATAGAAAGATGTGCAGTCCTGCATAATACTCTAGACTTCTTACTCTGGACTTTACCTAAATGCAGACCTCCAATCTTGGCTCCCACACTCTCCCACTCCTTCTTTCTATGGGACAAATTAAAGCTGAACCCAAACATCACCTCAGGCATGACTCCTCTGTCCCACATCTTCCGGAATCCCAAATTCCCCCCAGGGCTAGATATCCAGGCCTTCCAATGGTGGATAGACAAGGGCTGTACCGAATAGGCCACTTCTTTTCTACCAATGGGCCACTTGCACAATGCATTAGCAAGCTAGACCTCCCGAGAACGGAAAGGTTTAGATTCGGACAAATCAGTCATTTCCTACATGGCCTATGGCTAGACAAACCAAACCCTCCTCGTTTCTCTAACTATGAGCTCTGGTGTGGTCAAGCGGTGGAGCAAAGGGGGGGGGATCTCCATCATCTACACTTCACTCCTACAACCCTCGGGGAAGTCCTCTTACATGATAACCTGGGAGGAAGATCTTCAGTTTCAGTGGAGTCTTGAGTCTTGGCAATCTGCCTTTTCTATGGCCTTTAAAGGAATAATAAATACCTCCCTAATGGAAGCAAATTTAAAAGTAGTCACCAGATGGTATCTTACCCCCGCGAGACTAGCTAAGATATACCCATCGGCTGACCCCTTGTGTTTCAGGGGTTGTCATCTGTTGGGCACAATTGCACATGTGTGGTGGGAGTGCCCTAGAATCAGACATTATTGGAAAAAAATATTCAACATTATCAAAAAAGTGACCGGACACGAGCTCTCCAGGCTCCCAGAAATTGCCTTACTGAATGCACATCTTCCTCTCATCTCCAAATATAAGCGGAATTTGATCCACTTTATTCTACTAGAGGCGAAAATGACCTTAGCTAAAGCTTGGAAACAACCTGGGGTCTCCGTTAGGCTAGCTATAAGAAAAATTTCATGGATTATGTCCCAAGAAAAACTAGCGAGCTCCCTCATGGACACTACGCAAAAATTCGAACTAACCTGGGAGCCATGGGCCCACTATGTGGGGATCTCCCTTATCCCTGGGATCCCCTCGGCTCAAACACTAAACTAGAGTGACCACTGAGAATCTATTGACTACTTCCTCTTTACTCTTCTTTGCTTTTCCATCTTTCCTCTTCTCTTCTTGACTCTTCGGAGGGCTATCCTCCCTCCCCCTCAGGGATACTGATTGACCTCTACAACAATCCCCCTGAGTCTTGGTCTAAGATCTTGGTTATTATGGGGGGTGTCTGGGAGCTCTCGCTCTTTAAGTGGGGGGCCCTCTTCCTGTGCAGTGTGATCCCGAGAGGGGCACAGGGACAGGATCTCCTCCTGCAACTGGCCCAGGTTGGGCTCATCCTGGGAACTCGAGATCTTCCAGCTTTGGTTTAGTGCGTTATCACCTTAGTCCTAGCAGATCTCCCGGATATATCCCCCACACCTCGGCTGAAGGGACGCAAGCTCAGGCCCGTTAGAGCCGTCTCTCTATAGGCGTTTTTTTTTCTCTGCAAATTCTCTTTTCCCTTAAACGGATAAGAAGGTTGACTTTATACTTATCTTGACTTTCAATATCACATTGTTGTTACTCGAGTTTTATTTGTCAAACATGATGTTTCGGTATCTCTGTATTCTGTTTCCTGAAAATAAAATACTTTGAAAGTAAAAACTATCGCCTATTTTCTAGATGCTATAACTTTTGCGCAAACCAATCAATGTAGGCTTATTACAATTTTTTTTAACAAAAATATGTAGAAGAATACATATAGGCCTAAACTGAGGAAAAAATCTTTTTTTTATATATTTTTGGGGGGTACTTATTATAGAAAACGTTAAAAAAGATTGCGTTTTTTTTCAAAATTGAGGCTCTTTTTTGTTTATAGTGCAGAACTATAGGCAGAGGTGATCAAATACCACCAAAAGAAAGCTCTATTTGTTGGAAAAAAAGGACGTCAATTTTGTATGGGTGCAACATCGCATGACGGCGCAATTGTCAGTTGAAGCGATGCAGTGCCAAATCGCAAAAAGTGCTCTGGTCAGGAAGGGGGTAAAATCTTCCGGGGCTGCATCAGTTAAGAAGCTTATCAAACTAAAAGCCCCATATCTTTTGCGTGCATATTACATACCATACAATACCATACTATACCGCTTTTCCGCACTTTGAACAGGTCCGTAAAGTGCTTCACTAGGGCAGCCGGTGGTTTGTCGCTTGTCTGTTCCTCGGGAAAACCACACTTTGGGTGAACAGGTCCTGCTGTCTGTCCTCCGTAAAGGGGTACACCTTCTTCCCCGTTTTACAGTCGAGCGTGCACACACCGACGGGACAGCAGTGAAGAGCTTTGTAGTATTTTGAGGGGAGTTTACTTAAAATGGACAAGACAGAATCTGAAGCCGCTGAGCATAACAACCACTCAGCTTCTAGTTTTCATTTTCAAACCTTCATTAAACAAGCTAAATTGAGAAGGTGACTGATTACAATGCACAACTACTCTGGGTCCTGTCTGCCCCAATTGAAAATAGAACAAAAAAGAAAAACATTTCTTTTTCATTGTGGATAGAGTAAGGGAAGCCTAGGACCTTTGTCAGATTTTCTTGGCATCTGTGTCCCATTGGAGAGACAACCTCTGTGCTAACTAACCTTTGAAAAAAAGATTGCTATATTTGCCTATTTTCCGGTCCGGTCACTGCCACTAGCTGGCACAGAAGAACTCACGTGACCGGACCAGACTGGCCTGAAAATAAGTATCTTTCTTGCATGGATGTTGGGGGGGAGGCTATTTAGATTTAAGCTGGAATTCCACATTAAGTAAATTTCCCCAAAGTAGCCCAAAGGAGGACTGTCTACAAGCTCTCTTTAGCCCATTGCACAGTACATCCGTGAACACTACAGGCTATATAACCACGGCAAACTAAGAAAGAAAATGCATGTCATTCTTTTCTTTGGGTCTAGGATTGAGTGTGCTACATACCCTAATTCTAGAAAGGAGTACTGGTGTTGTACACATGGCCTGGCCACCGCAGCAGCTTGACACTTGTCATGCTTTTTTTTTCTCTACTCCAGGATTGAGTGTGCTACATACCCTAAGTCTGGAAAGGAGTACTGGGGTTGTACGCTCTTATGAAACGTCACTTCTAGGTTTGGCCACTAGGGGTGCACGTGCCCCCTGCTCGCCCACAATCACTTGAGAACACACAGATCCCGGTTCTCTGAGGGGAGAACAGACAGATTGTCTGTTCATACAGAATATGAACAGTGATCTGTCATCTCCCCTACACAGTCCCCTACCCCTTCAGTTAGAACACACAATAGGGAACACATTAACCCCTTGATTGCCCCTAGTGGTTAACCCCATTCACTGCCAGTGACATTTTTACAGTAATCAATGCATTTTTATAGCACTGATCGCTGTAAAAATGCCAAATGGTCCGAAAAAATGTGTCAAAATTGTCCGACGTGTCCGCCATAATGTTGCAGTCCTGATAAAAATCGTAGATCGCCGACATTACCAGTAAAAAAAAAATAATCATTAAAAATGCCGTACAACTATCCCCCATTTTGTAGACGCTATAGCTTTTGCGCAAACCAATCAATATACGCTTATTGGTAATTTTTTTACCAAAAATATGTAGAAGAATACATATAGGCCTAAACTGAGGAAAAAAATCATTTTTTAAATATTTTTTTGGGGGGTACTTATTAGAGCAAAAGTTAAAAAAGATTGTGTTTTTTTCAAAATTGAGGCTCTTTTTTGTTTATAGTGCAAAAAAATTAAAAAATAAATAAAAAAACGCAGATGTGATCAAATACCATCAAAAGAAAGCTCTATTTGTGCGGAAAAAAGGACGTCAATTTTGTTTGGGTGCAATGTCGCACGACCGCACAATTGTCAGTTAAAGCGATGCAGTGCCAAATTGCAAAAAGAAGTTTATCAAACAAAAAGCCCCATCTCTTTTGCATGCATATTACACACCATACATTACCATACTATACCGCTTTTTTAATATCACATGCATACATACACACATAGGGCTGCAACTAACGATTATTTTCATAATCGATTAGTTGGTCGATTGTTGTTTCAATTAATAGATTAATAACCTTAAAAAAAAAGGGTAATTTTGCTGCAATTTGCATTTTTGCATATTTTTTTGGCCAATTTGTTGTTGGGCAGATTAAAAAACACAAATTGCCGCAAAAACGCATTACATGCTTTTTTGCATCTTCTCCATTGAAGTGTATTGAACCAAAAAAACAAAATAGCATAGTTTTGCGTTAAAAAAAAGTCCTTGTCTTTTCAAAATACACAGCAGCTGAAAAAATCATGGATGTGAACGTGTCACATAGGAAACCATGTAAATGAACTGTAGTGTGTTTCTGCAAAAAGCACCAAACAACACAGAGGTGTGACCCAGGCCTGAGATGTTTAGTAACATAATGGGGTTAAAAAAAACTAAAATTATTACAAAGAAAGCAAATAATCGCTACTGTAAGGGGTTCATTTTTTACTATGGGACAGTGAAAGTAATATTTACAGTAGAGATTTGCTCTTTCTGTACTATAAAGGGCTAATTTCTTTTTCTTGTTTTTAACCCCATTATGTTAGTGGCCAATTAATCGATTATGAAAATAGTAATCGATTAGTTGTCGATTAATCAATTCGTTTTTTTCACCCCTATACACATACATACTAGAGCCATATTGTTCATTCACATCAGTCCCTGCCCTGAAAGCTCTTACAATCAAAATGCCCAACCTTACATACATACACACACACACACACACACACACTGACTGACTGAAGATTGCCCAAGCTGTCCACACAGACAACAAAGGTGAGAATTCTCAGCAGTGTTGTGGCGCAGAATCTAGGGAACCACCTTCTCTTCTCCAAAGCTCCTGTTGGTGGCGATAGGCTGCCCTGCAAACATTTTCCATGTTCCAGTCATCTGAATCACTCTGGTCTGAAAAAAAAAAACACATACAAATGGATTTTTTTAAATGAATGAACATATCATATTTTAAATCTCTGTTTCATTGGTTTGCGCAGAGCAGCCCCAATCCTCTTCTGGTATCCCCCACTGGTGTTCCTGGCTCCTCCTTTTTAGGAAATGCCCGCATAGGAAGCAGCTTCCTACAGGGGAAATTGCGCAGGCTCGATCACGACCTGCCCACACAGGCAGCGAAGGTGAGGATTCTTATATTGCAGCCCTCCCCAAATATCATAGTAGGTCTTATTTTCGGTGAAATGCGGTATAAATGAACATAATATGTTCATTTATATTAGGTTAATGGTTACCACCTACATGGTGGCACCATCCGCAGCCTCCTGGGACATGTCACAGGTCCTAGGAGGCTGCAGGACAACTTACAAATCATAGTTCAGCTCATACATGTGTGGTGGGGGGCCCTCTGTGAAGTCGCAAGGAGTCACAGCTGGTATCCCACAGTCAACATGACAGTGCAGGGGACCTGAAGACCGGAAAAGAACCTGCCTGGGTGAGGATAGCACTGGATCCCTGGACAAGTAAATGTCTGTTTTTTAAAAGTCAGCAGCTACAGTATTTGAAGCTGCTGACTTTTAATTCTTTTTTTAAGATGACCGTAGATCCTCTTTAACCAGTTGCCGACCAGCTGCCACAGTTGTACTGTGGCAACATGGTTCGGCTGCACGAATTGGCATTATGTTAGGTCGCTTCTAGATTTGGCCACTAGGGGCGCACGTGCCTCCTGCTCGCCCACAATCACTTGAGAACACACAAGTTCTACACAGTCCCCTCCCCCTTCAGTTAGAACACACAATAGGGAACACATTAACCCCTTGATTTCCCCCTAGCGGTTAACCCCTTCACTGCCAGTAACATTTTTTTTACAGTAATCAATGCATTTTTATAGCACTGATTACTGTAAAAATGTCAAATGGTCCGTAAAATGTGTCAAAATTGTCCAACGTGTCCACCGTAATGTTGCAAACACAATAAAAATCTCAGATCGCCAACACTACTTTTAAAAAAAAAATGTAATAATTAAAAAAGACGTAAAACTATCGCCTATTTTCTAGATGCTATAACTTTTGCGCAAACCAATCAATGTAGGCTTATTACAATTTTTTTTAACAAAAATATGTAGAAGAATACATGTAGGCCTAAACTGAGGAAAAAATCTTTTTTTTATATATTTTTGGGGGGTACTTATTATAGAAAACGTTAAAAAAGATTGCGTTTTTTTTCAAAATTGAGGCTCTTTTTTGTTTATAGTGCAGAACTATAGGCAGAGGTGATCAAATACCACCAAAAGAAAGCTCTATTTGTTGGAAAAAAAGGACGTCAATTTTGTATGGGTGCAACATCGCATGACCGCGCAATTGTCAGTTGAAGCGATGCAGTGCCAAATCGCAAAAAGTGCTCTGGTCAGGAAGGGGGTTAAATCTTCCGGGGCTGCATCAGTTAAGAAGCTTATCAAACTAAAAGCCCCATATCTTTTGCGTGCATATTACATACCATACAATACCATACTATACCGCTTTTCCGCACTTTGAACAGGTCCGTAAAGTGCTTCACTTTGGCAGCCGGTGGTTTGTCGCTTGTCTGTTCCTCAGGAAAACCACACTTTGGGCGAACAGGTCCTGCTGTCTGTCCTCCGTAAAGGGGTACACCTTCTTCCCCGTTTTACAGTCAAGCGTGCACACACCGACGGGACAGCAGTGAAGAGCTTTGTAGTATTTTGAGGGGAGTTTACTTAAAATGGACAAGACAGAATCATAACAACCACTCAGCTTCTAGTTTTCATTTTCAAACCTTCATTAAACAAGCTAAATTGAGAAGG
Organism: Lithobates pipiens; assembly: GCF_037356315.1. Lineage (NCBI taxonomy): Eukaryota > Metazoa > Chordata > Amphibia > Anura > Ranidae > Lithobates > Lithobates pipiens. Next base: position 265,612,206 of record NW_027507784.1, on the reverse strand, counting down.
TGACTGATTACAATGCACAACTACTCTGGGTCCTGTCTGCCCCAATTGAAAATAGAACAAAAAAGAAAAACATTTCTTTTTCATTGTGGATAGAGTAAGGGAAGCCTAGGACCTTTGTCAGATTTTCTTGGCATCTGTGTCCCATTGGAGAGACAACCTCTGTGCTAACTAACCTTTGAAAAAAAGATTGCTATACTTGCCTATTTTCCGGTCCGGTCACTGCCACTAGCTGGCACAGAAGAACTCACATGACCGGACCAGACTGGCCTGAAAATAAGTATCTTTCTTGCATGGATGTTGGGGGGGGAGGCTATTTAGATTTAAGCTGGAATTCCACGTTAAGTAAATTTCCCCAAAGTAGCCCAAAGGAGGACTGTCTACAAGCTCTCTTTAGCCCATTGCACAGTACATCCGTGAACGCTACAGGCTATATAACCACGGCAAACTAAGGAAGAAAATGCATGTCATTCTTTTCTTTGGGTCTAGGATTGAGTGTGCTACATACCCTAATTCTAGAAAGGAGTACTGGGGTTGTACACATGGCCTGGCCACCGCAGCAGCTTGACACTTGTCATGCTTTTTTTTCTCTACTCCAGGATTGAGTGTGCTGCATACCCTAAGTCTGGAAAGGAGTACTGGGGTTGTACGCTCTTATGAAACGTCACTTCTAGGTTTGGCCACTAGGGGCGCACGTGCCCCCTGCTCGCCCACAATCACTTGAGAACACACAGATCCCGGTTCTCTGAGGGGAGAACAGACAGATTGTCTGTTCATACAGAATATGAACAGTGATCTGTCATCTCCCCTACACAGTCCCCTACCCCTTCAGTTAGAACACACAATAGGGAACACATTAACCCCTTGATTGCCCCTAGTGGTTAACCCCATTCACTGCCAGTGACATTTTTACAGTAATCAATGCATTTTTATAGCACTGATCGCTGTAAAAATGCCAAATGGTCCGAAAAAATGTGTCAAAATTGTCCGACGTGTCCGCCATAATGTTGCAGTCCTGATAAAAATCGTAGATCGCCGACATTACCAGTAAAAAAAAAAATAATCATTAAAAATGCCTTACAACTATCCCCCATTTTGTAGACACTATAGCTTTTGCGCAAACCAATCAATATACGCTTATTGGTAATTTTTTTACCAAAAATATGTAGAAGAATACATATAGGCCTAAACTGAGGAAAAAGAATAATTTTTTTAATATTTTTTTGGGGGATACTTATTAGAGCAAAAGTTAAAAAAGATTGCGTTTTTTTCAAAATTGAGGCTCTTTTTTGTTTATAGTGCAAAAAAAATAAAAAATAAAATAAAAAACGCAGAGTGATCAAATACCATCAAAAGAAAGCTCTATTTGTGCGGAAAAAAGGACGTCAATTTTGTTTGGGTGCAACGTCACACGACCGCACAATTGTCAGTTAAAGCGATGCAGTGCCAAATTGCAAAAAGAAGTTTATCAAACAAAAAGCCCCATCTCTTTTGCATGCAAAAAAAGGGTAATTTTGCTGCAATTTGCATTTTTGCATATTTTTTTGGCCAATTTGTTGTTGGGCAGATTAAAAAACACAAATTGCCGCAAAAACGCATTACATGCTTTTCTGCAGCTTCTCCATTGAAGTGTATTGAACCAAAAAAACAAAATAGCATCGTTTTGCGTTAAAAAAAAAGTCCTTGTCTTTTCAAAATAAACAGCAGCTGAAAAAATCATGGATGTGAACGTGTCACATAGGAAACCATGTAAATGAACTGTAGTGTGTTTCTGCAAAAAGCACCAAACAACACAGAGGTGTGACCCAGGCCTGAGATGTTTAGTAACATAATGGGGTTAAAAAAAACTAAAATTATTACAAAGAAAGCAAATAATCGCTACTGTAAGGGGTTCATTTTTTACTATGGGACAGTGAAAGTAATATTTACAGTAGCGATTTGCTCTTTCTGTACTATAAAGGGCTAATTTCTTTTTCTTGTTTTTAACCCCATTATGTTAGTGGCCAATTAATCGATTATGAAAATAGTAATCGATTAGTTGTCGATTAATTGATTCATTTTTTCACCCCTATACACATACATACTAGAGCCATATTGTTCATTCACATCAGTCCCTGCCCTGGAAGCTCTTACAATCAAAATGCCCAACCTTACATACACACACACACACACACACACTGACTGACTGAAGATTGCCCAAGCTGTCCACACAGACAACAAAGGTGAGAATTCTCAGCAGTGTTGTGGCGCAGAATCTAGGGAACCACCTTCTCTTCTCCAAAGCTCCTGTTGGTGGCGATAGGCTGCCCTGCAAACATTTTCCATGTTCCAGTCATCTGAATCACTCTGGTCTGAAAAAAAAAAAAACACACATATAAATGGATTTTTTTAAATGAATGAACATATCATATTTAAAATCTCTGTTTCATTGGTTTGCGCAGAGCAGCCCCAATCCTCTTCTGGTATCCCCCACTGGTGTTCCTGGCTCCTCCTTTTTAGCAAATGCCCGCATAGGAAGCAGCTTCCTACAGGGGAAATTGCGCAGGCTCGATCACGACCTGCCCACACAGGCAGCGAAGGTGAGGATTCTTATATTGCAGCCCTCCCCAAATATCATAGTAGGTCTTATTTTCGGTGAAATGCGGTATAAATGAACATAATATGTTCATTTATATTAGGTTAATGGTTACCACCTACATGGTGGCACCATCCGCAGCCTCCTGGGACATGTCACAGGTCCTAGGAGGCTGCAGGACAACTTACAAATCATAGTTCAGCTCATACATGTGTGGTGGGGTGCCCTCTGTGAAGTCGCAAGGAGTCACAGCTGGTATCCCACAGTCAACATGACAGTGCAGGGGACCTGAAGACCGGAAAAGAACCTGCCTGGGTGAGGATAGCACTGGATCCCTGGACAAGTAAATGTCTGTTTTTTAAAAGTCAGCAGCTACAGTATTTAAAGCTGCTGACTTTTAATTCTTTTTTTAAGATGACCGTAGATCCTCTTTAACCAGTTGCCGACCAGCTGCCACAGTTGTACTGTGGCAACATGGTTCGGCTGCACGAATTGGCATTATGTTAGATCGCTTCTAGATTTGGCCACTAGGGGCGCACGTGCCTCCTGCTCGCCCACAATCACTCGAGAACACACAAGTTCTACACAGTCCCCTCCCCCTTCAGTTAGAACACACAATAGGGAACACATTAACCCCTTGATTTCCCCCTAGCGGTTAACCCCTTCACTGCCAGTAACATTTTTTTACAGTAATCAATGCATTTTTATAGCACTGATTGAACCGGACAGCGAGGAGTGAAGACGTCCAAGTAAGTGCACCAACAGTCCACTGACACATAGGTACACACAGGCACACATTTCATCCCAGTGCTTTTTTACCTGTGAGTCTCACTAGTGTACCCCTAAATTTAGAGCCCAAAATGGCAAAGCGAAGGTACACTAGTGAAGAGGCCTACACGTTTCTGAGCATGACAGATAGTGAAGAGGAAGACACTGATCTGTCAGATTCAGGCTCAGAATACGAACCTGTAGAGGACAGCACCTCCATGTCAGATAGCTCTGACGACGAAGAAGAGGTCCCTGCTATTGTCAGGCGTACCCGACCCCGATTTTCTGATGTTGTTGAGGTGCAGGAACCGCAAGTCCCTCGTATGGAGTATAGAGCCAGTACTAGCGCCGCTCATCCTTTTGGTGAACTGGCAAGCACCAGCGGCCTAGTACACCCTGGACGTACATCCAGCACTGCAGTATCACGTGGTGACGTGGCGAGTCCCATAAGTGCAGTTCAAGCTGGCGAGGTGGCAAGCACAAGTAGTGTCCCGCTGCCACCAAGAAGAAGACAAAGACAGGCCCGTCGTACCCATAGTGCCCTTCCTGCAGAATTTGCCTATCCCAATTGGGTGCCCACCACTTCTGCAGAACCCGTACTTCCCCCATTCACTGCCCAACCCGGTATTCAGGTGGATACAGATGATTTTACGCCACTCGATTTTTATTCTCTGTATCTCACGGAAGATCTCTATAGATCTATTGTGGACCAAACCAATTTATATGCTGGTCAACGCATCGCCGCTAATCCCCAGTTGCCGTCTCTTGCCAGAGATTGGAAACCAGTTACGGTTTCCGAATTTAAGAAGTTTTTGGGCCTTTCCCTCAACATGGGCACACATAAATTTATGCGGATGCGGGCTTATTGGTCCACGCATCCGGCTGACCACATGCCCGTGTTCTCTAACTCCATGTCCAGGAAACGATACGAGCAGATCTTGCGGTTCTTGCACTTCAGTGACAATGAACTTTGTCGTCCACGTGGAGACCCTGAATACGATCGGCTCTACAAAATTCGGCCCCTCATAAACCACTTCAACCAACGTTTTGCAGACTTGTTTACTCCCCAAAAAGTTGTCTGCGTTAATGAGTCTCTGGTTAAGTTTACTGGTCGCTTGTCATTCAAACAGTACATTCCCAACAAGCGTACCAGATACGGGGTCAAGCTCTATAAGTGCTGTGACAGGGCCACAGGCTATGCATGGAGCTTTATGGTTTATGAGGGTAAAGATAGTTACGTAGAGCCGGAGAACTGCCCTGATTACATAGGAAGCGCTGGCAAGATAGTGTGGAAATTGGTGTCACCCTTATTCGGAAAGGGGTACCACTTGTACGTGGACAACTATTACACCAGCGTGCCACTGTTTAGTCATTTATTTGATAATCAGATTGGAGCATGTGGCACCGTGCGACCTAATCGCCGGGGCTTTCCCCAGCGGCTTGTAGATTCCCGTCTTAGGCTGGGGGAGAGAGCCTGCTATCGGTGTAATAATTTGCTCGCTATGAAGTGGAGGCATAATAAGAATGTTTTCGTTCTTACCTCCCTTCATGCAGACACGACGGTCCAAATTTCTACGGCGACTGGTATTGTGGAGAAACCCCTCTGTGTCCACGAATATAACAAAAATATGGGAGGGGTGGACCTCAATGACCAGATGTTGGCGCCGTATCTAACTTCCCGTAAGACCAGATGCTGGTACAAAAAAGTGTCTGCTTACTTATTTCAATTGGCTTTGCTGAATGCTTTTGTGCTATACAAAACTTCAGGCGGAACATTAACCTTTCTTTTCTTCCAAAGAGAGGTTGTCACAGAGCTTCTGTTTCCAGACGGTTCTGTACCTCACCATTCCCAACCAAATGCAGTAAGCCGGCTGCATGAGAGGCATTATTCTTATGTCCTCCCGAGTACCCCTACCCAACGAGCCCCCCAAAAAAGATGTCGTGTCTGTAGCAAGCGCGGATATAGGCGTGACACCCGTTCTTATTGTCCACGCTGTCCTGGCAATCCTGGTCTTTGTCAGGGTGAGTGTTTTGAACGCTACCATGAACTAGTGAAGTATTAGCGTAGGGTACAGCATTTCACAGGCTAGGCACACTTACACAGGGTCTCCCAAGATGCCATCGCATTTTGAGAGACCCGAACCGTTACAGTTACAGTTTACAGTTCAAAAAAAAGTGTATAAAAAAAAAAAAAAAAAAAAAAAAGTAAAATAAAAAAACCAAAAAATATATAAAATATAAAAACCAAAAATAGTTGTCGTTTTATTGTTCTCTCTCTCTCTCTCTCTCTCTCTCTCTTCTCTCAAATTTTTTATACTTTACTGTTTACTGTGTTATTGTTAACCATTTTTCATGTTTTCAGGTACGCCATTCAGCTGCAGCGTGGATTTATTTATCTTGACAGCAACAGCGTTTGCTCCCACGATACATAAAGCCGCGACTCCAGTGCTGTAGGAGGTGATTTCACCACCACAGTTAAAAAAGAGCATATATGCCGAAGCATGGGGGCATAAGGGGTGGAGGAGCGATTTTGCTCCTAATGCCACGTACATACGGTCAAAATTCCGACGGAGGGCTTGCCCGTGGAAAAGTTTGAACGTATGTACGCAGCATAACTTTTTTGCGGGAGGATGCCCCCATGCTTCGGCATATATATATTTTAGGCACAGGTTGTGTTAAAAAATGTTTTATTTTTTACTGTTTTTTTTGGCAATTGCTTTGCAGGTATGGTATGGTAAGGTTTTACTGGGATGTTACTTTGTTTTAACGTTAACCATAATTTGCTTAGCAGGTACGCCATTCAGCTGCAGCGCGGATTTATTTATCTTGACAGCAACAGCGTTTGCTCCCACGATACATAAAGCCGTGACTCCAGTGCTGTAGGCGGTGATTTCGCCACCACAGTTAAAAAAGAGCATATATGCCGAAGCATGGGGGCATAAGGGGTGGAGGAGTGATTTTGCTCCTAATGCCGCGTACATACGGTCAAAATTCCGACGGAGGGCTTGCCCGTGGAAAAGTTTGAACGTATGTACGCAGCATAACTTTTTTGCGGGAGGATGCCCCCATGCTTCGGCATATATATATTTTAGGCACAGGTTGTGTTAAAAAATGTTTTATTTTTTACTGTTTTTTTTGGCAATTGCTTTGCAGGTATGGTATGGTAAGGTTTTACTGGGATGTTACTTTGTTTTAACGTTAACCATAATTTGCTTAGCAGGTACGCCATTCAGCTGCAGCGCGGATTTATTTATCTTGACAGCAACAGCGTTTGCTCCCACGATACATAAAGCCGTGACTCCAGTGCTGTAGGCGGTGATTTCACCACCACAGTTAAAAAAGAGCATATATGCCGAAGCATGGGGGCATAAGGGGTGGAGGAGCGATTTTGCTCCTAATGCCGCGTACATACGGTCAAAATTCCGACAGGGGGCTTGCCCATGGAAAAGTTTGAACGTATGTACGCGACATAACTTTTTTGCGGGAGGATGCCCCCATGCTTCGGCATATATAAATGGTGCATGTATGTCCATCATTAGAAGTGGGTGGATGAAGGGAGGTATCTAATGGTGGGCATACCCACCGATCAATCTCTTTTTTTTCGTTCAGACAACATGACTCTCAGTAAATAGCTTGGGGTGTCTACTTTCCAAAATGGGGTAATTTGGGGGGGTTTTGTGCTATTTTGGCTTTTTATGGCCTTCGAAACTGTGATAGGTAGTGAGGGGTGAAATCAAAAATTTGCACCCTTAGAAATCCTGAAGGTGGTGATTGGTTTTCGGGATGCCGTGCGCGACTAGACTCCCAAAAAGTCCCACACATGTGGTATCCCCGTACTCGGGAGAAGTAGCGGAATATATTTTGGGGTGCAATTCCACATATAACCATGGCATGTGTGAGCAATATATCATTTAGTGACAACTTTTTGTACATTTTTTTTTTTTTTTGTCATTATTCAATCCCTTAGGACAAAAAAAATAAATATTCAATGGGCTCAACATACCCATCAGCAGTTTCCTTGGGGTGTCTACTTTCCAAAATGGGGTCATTTGGGGGGGTTTTGTGCCATCTTGGCATTTTATGGCCGTCAAAACTGTGATAGGTAGTGATAGGTAGTGAGGAGTAAAATAAAAAAATTATGCCCTTAGAAATCCTGAAGGCGGTGCTTGGATTTCGGGGTCCCGTACGCGGCTAGGCTCCCAAAAAGTCCCACACATGTGGTATCCCTGTACTCAGGAGAAGCAGCAGAATGTATTTTGGGGTGTCATTTCACATATGCCCATAGCATGTGTGAGCAATATATCATTTAGTGACAACTTTGTGCAAAAAAAAAAAAGTTTGTAATATTCCCGCAACTTGTGGCAAAATATAAAATATTCCATGGACTCAACATGCCTCTCAGTAAATAGCTTGGGGTGTCTACTTTCCAAAATGGGGTCATTTTGGGGGGTTTTGTGCTATTTTGGCTTTTTATGGCCTTCGAAACTGTGATAGGTAGTGAGGGGTGAAATCAAAAATTTGCACCCTTAGAAATCCTGAAGGTGGTGATTGGTTTTCGGGATGCCGTGCGCGACTAGACTCCCAAAAAGTCCCACACATGTGGTATCCCCGTACTCGGGAAAAGTAGCGGAATATATTTTGGGGTGCAATTCCACATATAACCATGGCATGTGTGAGCAATATATCATTTAGTGACAACTTTTTGTACATTTTTTTTTTTTTTGTCATTATTCAATCCCTTAGGACAAAAAAAATAAATATTCAATGGGCTCAACATACCCATCAGCAGTTTCCTTGGGGTGTCTACTTTCCAAAATGGGGTCATTTGGGGGGGGGTTTGTACTGCCCTGCCATTTTAGCACCTCAAGAAATGAGATAGGCAGTCATAAATTAAAAGCTGTGTAAATTCCAGAAAATGTACTCTAGTTTCTAGACGCTATAACTTTTGCGCAAACCAAAAAATATACGCTTATTGACATTTTTTTTACTAAAGACATGTGGCTGAATAAATTTTGCCCTCAATATATGACTAAAATTTAGTTTATTCGATTTTTCTTATAACAAAAAGAAGAAAATATCATTTTTTTTCAAAATTTTCGCTCTTTTTCCATTTACATCGCAAAAAATAAAAATCGCAGAGGCAATCAAATACCATCAAAAGAAAGCTCTATTTGTGGGAAGAAAAGGACGCAAATTTCGTTTGGGTGCAATATTGCATGACCGCGCAATTACCAGTTAAAGCAGCGCAGTGCGAAATTGGAAAAAGACCTCTGGTCCTTAAGGTATTTATTGGTCCGGGGCTGAAGTGGTTAAACAAGCTAAATTGAGAAGGTGACTGATTACAATGCACAACTACTCTGGGTCCTGTCTGCCCCAATTGAAAATAGAACAAAAAAGAAAAACATTTCTTTTTCATTGTGGATAGAGTAAGGGAAGCCTAGGACCTTTGTCAGATTTTCTTGCCATCTGTGTCCCATTGGAGAGACAACCTCTGTGCTAACTAACCTTTGAAAAAAAGATTGCTATACTTGCCTATTTTCCGGTCCGGTCACTGCCACTAGCTGGCACAGAAGAACTCACATGACCGGACCAGACTGGCCTGAAAATAAGTATCTTTCTTGCATGGATGTTGGGGGGGAGGCTATTTAGATTTAAGCTGGAATTCCACGTTAAGTAAATTTCCCCAAAGTAGCCCAAAGGAGGACTGTCTACAAGCTCTCTTTAGCCCATTGCACAGTACATCCGTGAACGCTACAGGCTATATAACCACGGCAAACTAAGGAAGAAAATGCATGTCATTCTTTTCTTTGGGTCTAGGATTGAGTGTGCTACATACCCTAATTCTAGAAAGGAGTACTGGGGTTGTACACATGGCCTGGCCACCGCAGCAGCTTGACACTTGTCATGCTTTTTTTTCTCTACTCCAGGATTGAGTGTGCTGCATACCCTAAGTCTGGAAAGGAGTACTGGGGTTGTACGCTCTTATGAAACGTCACTTCTAGGTTTGGCCACTAGGGGCGCACGTGCCCCCTGCTCGCCCACAATCACTTGAGAACACACAGATCCCGGTTCTCTGAGGGGAGAACAGACAGATTGTCTGTTCATACAGAATATGAACAGTGATCTGTCATCTCCCCTACACAGTCCCCTACCCCTTCAGTTAGAACACACAATAGGGAACACATTAACCCCTTGATTGCCCCTAGTGGTTAACCCCATTCACTGCCAGTGACATTTTTACAGTAATCAATGCATTTTTATAGCACTGATCGCTGTAAAAATGCCAAATGGTCCGAAAAAATGTGTCAAAATTGTCCGACGTGTCCGCCATAATGTTGCAGTCCTGATAAAAATCGTAGATCGCCGACATTACCAGTAAAAAAAAAAATAATCATTAAAAATGCCTTACAACTATCCCCCATTTTGTAGACGCTATAGCTTTTGCGCAAACCAATCAATATACGCTTATTGGTAATTTTTTTACCAAAAATATGTAGAAGAATACATATAGGCCTAAACTGAGGAAAAAGAATAATTTTTTTAATATTTTTTTGGGGGATACTTATTAGAGCAAAAGTTAAAAAAGATTGCGTTTTTTTCAAAATTGAGGCTCTTTTTTGTTTATAGTGCAAAAAAAATAAAAAATAAAATAAAAAACGCAGATGTGATCAAATACCATCAAAAGAAAGCTCTATTTGTGCGGAAAAAAGGACGTCAATTTTGTTTAGGTGCAACGTCACACGACCGCACAATTGTCAGTTAAAGCGATGCAGTGCCAAATTGCAAAAAGAAGTTTATCAAACAAAAAGCCCCATCTCTTTTGCATGCATATTACATACCATACAATACCATACTATACCTCTTTTCTAATATCACATGCATACATACACACATAGGGCTGCAACTAACGATTATTTTCATAATCGATTAGTTGGTCAATTGTTGTTTCAATTAATAGATTAATAACCTTAAAAAAAAGGGTAATTTTGCTGCAATTTGCATTTTTGCATATTTTTTTGGCCAATTTGTTGTTGGGCAGATTAAAAAACACAAATTGCCGCAAAAACGCATTACATGCTTTTCTGCAGCTTCTCCATTGAAGTGTATTGAACCAAAAAAACAAAATAGCATCGTTTTGCGTTAAAAAAAAAGTCCTTGTCTTTTCAAAATACACAGCAGCTGAAAAAATCATGGATGTGAACGTGTCACATAGGAAACCATGTAAATGAACTGTAGTGTGTTTCTGCAAAAAGCACCAAACAACACAGAGGTGTGACCCAGGCCTGAGATGTTTAGTAACATAATGGGGTTAAAAAAAACTAAAATTATTACAAAGAAAGCAAATAATCGCTACTGTAAGGGGTTCATTTTTTACTATGGGACAGTGAAAGTAATATTTACAGTAGCGATTTGCTCTTTCTGTACTATAAAGGGCTAATTTCTTTTTCTTGTTTTTAACCCCATTATGTTAGTGGCCAATTAATCGATTATGAAAATAGTAATCGATTAGTTGTCCATTAATTGATTCGTTTTTTCACCCCTATACACATACATACTAGAGCCATATTGTTCATTCACATCAGTCCCTGCCCTGGAAGCTCTTACAATCAAAATGCCCAACCTTACATACACACACACACACACACACACACACACTGACTGACTGAAGATTGCCCAAGCTGTCCACACAGACAACAAAGGTGAGAATTCTCAGCAGTGTTGTGGCACAGAATCTAGGGAACCACCTTCTCTTCTCCAAAGCTCCTATTGGTGGCGATAGGCTGCCCTGCAAACATTTTCCATGTTCCAGTCATCTGAATCACTCTGGTCTGAAAAAAAAAACACATATAAATGGATTTTTTTAAATGAATGAACATATCATATTTAAAATCTCTGTTCCATTGGTTTGCGCAGAGCAGCCCCAATCCTCTTCTGGTATCCCCCACTGGTGTTCCTGGCTCCTCCTTTTTAGCAAATGCCCGCATAGGAAGCAGCTTCCTACAGGGGAAATTGCGCAGGCTCGATCACGACCTGCCCACACAGGCAGCGAAGGTGAGGATTCTTATATTGCAGCCCTCCCCAAATATCATAGTAGGTCTTATTTTCGGTGAAATGCGGTATAAATTAACATAATATGTTCATTTATATTAGGTTAATGGTTACCACCTACATGGTGGCACCATCCGCAGCCTCCTGGGACATGTCACAGATCCTAGGAGGCTGCAGGACAACTTACAAATCATAGTTCAGCTCATACATGTGTGGTGGGGGGCCCTCTGTGAAGTCGCAAGGAGTCACAGCTGGTATCCCACAGTCAACATGACAGTGCAGGGGACCTGAAGACCGGAAAAGAACCTGCCTGGGTGAGGATAGCACTGGATCCCTGGACAAGTAAATGTCTGTTTTTTAAAAGTCAGCAGCTACAGTATTTGAAGCTGCTGACTTTGAATTCTTTTTTTAAGATGACCGTAGATCCTCTTTAACCAGTTGCCGACCAGCTGCCACAGTTGTACTGTGGCAACATGGCTCAGCTGCACGAATTGGCATTATGTTACGTCGCTTCTAGATTTTGCCACTAGGGGCGCACGTGTCTCCTGCTCGCCCACAATCACTCGAGAACACACAAGTTCTACACAGTCCCCTCCCCCTTCAGTTAGAACACACAATAGGGAACACATTAACCCCTTGATTTCCCCCTAGCGGTTAACCCCTTCACTGCCAGTAACATTTTTTTACAGTAATCAATGCATTTTTATAGCACTGATTACTGTAAAAATGTCAAATGGTCCGTAAAATGTGTCAAAATTGTCCAACGTGTCCACCGTAATGTCGCAAACACAATAAAAATCTCAGATCGCCAACACTACTTTTAAAAAAAAAATGTAATAATTAAAAATGACGTAAAACTATCGCCTATTTTCTAGATGCTATAACTTTTGCGCAAACCAATCAATGTAGGCTTATTACAATTTTTTTTAACAAAAATATGTAGAAGAATACATATAGGCCTAAACTGAGGAAAAAATCTTTTTTTTATATATTTTTGGGGGGTACTTATTATAGAAAACGTTAAAAAAGATTGCGTTTTTTTTCAAAATTGAGGCTCTTTTTTGTTTATAGTGCAGAACAATAGGCAGAGGTGATCAAATACCACCAAAAGAAAGCTCTATTTGTTGGAAAAAAAGGACGTCAATTTTGTATGGGTGCAACATCGCATGACCGCACAATTGTCAGTTGAAGCGATGCAGTGCCAAATCGCAAAAAGTGCTCTGGTCAGGAAGGGGGTAAAATCTTCCGGGGCTGCATCAGTTAAGAAGCTTATCAAACTAAAAGCCCCATATCTTTTGCGTGCATATTACATACCATACAATACCATACTATACCGCTTTTCTGCACTTTGAACAGGTCCGTAAAGTGCTTCACTAGGGCAGCCGGTGGTTTGTCGCTTGTCTGTTCCTCGGGAAAACCACACTTTGGGCGAACAGGTCCTGCTGTCTGTCCTCCGTAAAGGGGTACACCTTCTTCCCCGTTTTACAGTCGAGCGTGCACACACCGACGGGACAGCAGTGAAGAGCTTTGTAGTATTTTGAGGGGAGTTTACTTAAAATGGACAAGACAGAATCTGAAGCCACTGAGCTTAACAGCCACTCAGCTTCTAGTTTTCATTTTCAAACCTTCATTAACCACTTTCAGACCGGACCATTTTGTTGGTCAATGACCAGAGGTCTTTTTACAATTTGGCACTGCGCTGCTTTAACTGGTAATTGCGCGGTCATGCAATGTTGTACCCAAACGAAATTTGCGTCCTTTTTTTCCCACAAATAGAGCTTTCTTTTAAAGGTATTTGACTGACTCTGCGATTTTTATTTTTTGCGATATAAACGTAAAAAAACGCAAATTTTGAAAAAAAAATGATATTTTCTACCTTTTGTTATTAGAAAAATCCAATAAACTCAATTTTAGTCATACATTTAGGGCAAAATGTATTCAGCCACATGTCTTTGGTAAAAAAAAAGTCAATAACTGTATATTTATTGGTTTGCGCAAAAGTTGTCACATCTACAAACTAAGGTACCTTTTCTGGAATTTACGCAGCTTTTAGTTTATGACTGCCTATCTCATTTCTTGAGGTGCTAAAATGGCAGGGCAGTACAAAACCCCCCCCCCAAATGACCCCATTTTGGAAAGTAGACACCCTAAGGAAATTGATAAGAGGCATGTTGAGCCAATTGAATATTTTATTTTTTTGCCTCAAGCGATTGAATAATGACACAAATAATGACACAAAGTTGTCACTAAATGATATATTGCTCACACATGCCATGGTTATATGTGGAATTGTACCCCAAAATTCATTCTGCTACTTCTCCTGAGTACGGGGATACCACATGTGGTCGACTTTTTGGAAGCCTAGCCGCGTACGGGGCCCCGAAAGCCAAGCACCGCCTTCAGGATTTCTAAGGGCATACATATGTCATTTTACTCCTCACTACCTATCACAGTTTTGAAGGCCATAAAATGCCAAGATGGCACAAAACCCCCATTTTAGAAAGTAGACACCCCAAGCTATTTGCTGAGAGGCATGTTGAGTCCATGGAATATTTTATATTTTGCCGCAAGTTGCGGGAAAATTACAAACTTTTTTTTTTTTTTTCACAAAGTTGTCACTAAATGATATATTGCTCACGCATGCCATGGGCATATGTGAAATGACACCCCAAAATAAACTCTGCTGCTTATCCTGAGTACGGGGATACCACATGTGTGGGATTTTTTGGGAGCCTAGCTGCGTACGGGGCCCCCGAAAGCCAAGAACCGCCTTCAGGCTTTCTAAGGGCGTACATTTTTGAGTTCACTCCTCACTACCTGTTACAGTTTTGAAGGCCATAAAATGCCAAGATGGCACAAAACCCCCACAAATGACCCCATTTTAGAAAGTAGACACCCCAAGATATTTGCTGAGAGGCATGTTGAGTCCATGGAATATTTTATATTTTGCCGCAAGTTGCGGGAAAATTACAAACTTTTTTTTTTTTTTTCTTTTTTTCACAAAGTTGTCACTAAATGATATATTGCTCACGCATGCCATGGGCATATGTGAAATGACACCCCAAAATAAATTCTGCTGCTTCTCCTGAGTACGGGGATACCACATGTGTGGGATTTTTTGGGAGCCTAGCTGCGTACGGGGCCCCGAAATTCAAGAACCGCCTTCAATTTTGATTTCACGCCTCACTACCTATTACAGTTTTGAAGGCCATAAAATGCCAAGATGGCACAAAACCCCCACAAATGACCCCATTTTAGAAAGTAGACACCCCAAGCTATTTGCCGAGAGGCATGGTGAGTATTTTGCAGCTCTCATTTGTTTTTTAAAATGAAGAAATTCATAATGTATATTTTTTTTCTTTTTTTCAATTTTCAAAACTTTGTGACAAAAATAAAGGTCTGCAAAATACTCACCATACCTCTCGGCAAATAGCTTGGGGTGTCTCCTTTCCAAAATGGGGTCACTTGGGGGGATTTTGTGCTATCTGGGCATTCCATGGCCTCCGAAACTGTGATAGGCAGTGAGGAATGAAATCAAAAATTTACACCCTTAGAAATCCTGAAGGTGGTGCTTGGATTTTGGGGTACCGTACGCGGTTAGGCTCCCAAAAGGTCTCACACTTGTGGTATCCCCGTACTCAGGAGAAGCAACAGAATGTATTTTGGGGTGTAATTTTACATATAACCATGGCATGTTTGAGCAATATATCATTTAATGACAATAAATATATAATAATAATGTCTTTTTTCCACAACTTTTTTCAAAATATAAAATATTCCATGGACTCGACATGCCTCTCAGCAAATAGCTTGGGGTGTCTACTTTCTAAAATGGGGTCATTTGGGGAGGTTTTGAACTGTCCTGGCATTTTATGCGCATTTTATGCACAACATTTAGAAGCTTATGTCACACATCACCCACTCTTCTAACCACTTGAAGAAAAAGCCCTTTCTGACACTTTTTGTTTACATGAAAAAATATTTTTTTTTGCAAGAAAATTACTTTGAGCCCCCAAACATGAAGTGTTTTTTTAAAGCAAAAGCCCTACCGATTAAAATGGTGGGTGTTTCATTTTTTTTTTTCACACGGTATTTGCGCAGCGATTTTTCAAACGCATTTTTTGGGGAAAAAACACACTTTTTTTTATTTTAATGCACTAAAAATCACTATATTGCCCAAATGTTTGATGAAATAAAAAATATGATCTTAGGCCGAGTACATGGATACCAAACATGACATGCTTTAAAATTGCGCAGAAACGTGCAGCGGCAACAAACTATGTACATTTTTAAAAGCCTTTAAATGCCTTTACAGGTGACCACTTTAGATTTACGGAGGAGGTCTACTGCTAAAATTAGTACCCTCGATCTGACCTTCGTGGTGATACCTCACATGCATGGTGCAATTGCTGTTTACATATGACACCAGACCAACGCTTGCGTTCGACGTTGCGCCTTAGCAGGGGGGGACAGGGGTGTTTTTTTTGTTTTTGTTTTTTTTTATTATTTATTTTGCTTTTTTATTTTATTTTTAAACTGTTCCTTTCATTTATATATATTTTTTTATGATTTTTATTGTTATCTCAGGGAATGTAAATATCCCCTATGATTGCAATAGGTAGTGACAGGTACTCTTTTTTGAAAAAATTAGGGTCTATCAGACCCTAGATCTCTCCTCTGTCCTCAAAGCATCTGACCACACCAAGATCGGTGTGATAAAATGCTTTTCCAATTTCCCAATGGCGCTGTTTACATCCCGCAAAATCTAAGTCATGAAATGCTCGCAGCTTCCGGTGTCTTAGGCCATAGAGATGATTGGAGCCATCCTGGTCTCTGATCAGCTCTATGGTCAGCTGGCGGAACCACCGGCTGCATTCTCAGGTTCCCTGTTGGGACAGGAGAGCCTGAGAAAACCATGGAAGATGGTGCGGGGGGGGCATTCCCTCCCACTGCTTGTAAAAGTAGTCTAGAGGCTAATTAGCCGCTAGGATTGCTTTTACATAAAAGCCAACCACTGGCTGAAAAGAATGATACCAAGATGATACCTAAACCTGCAGGCATCATTCTGGTATAAGCACTCAAAGTCCAGCAACATACCAGTATGTTGCTGGAACTGGTTGGGCATATATTGTAATTTTTTTTTCATGCAGCCTGTGGGCTGAACGAAAAAAAAAATATTGATCGGTGGGTATGCCCACCATTAGATACCTCCCTTCATCCACCCACTTCTAATGGTGGGCATACATGCACCATTTATATATGCCGAAGCATGGGGGCATCCTCCCGCAAAAGGTAGGAGCAGATCGCTCCTCCACCCCTTATGCCCCCATGCTTTGGCATATATGCTCTTTTTTAACTGTGGTGGTGAAATCACCCCCGACAGTGCTGGAGTCGCGGCTTTATGTATCGTGGGAGCAAACGCTGTTGCTGTCAAGATAAATAAATCCGCGCTGCAGTAGAATGGCGTACCTGCTAAGCAAATGATGGTTAACAATAAAACAAAGTAACATTACAGTATAACAGTAGGACTTACCATACCTGCAAAGCAAATACAAAAAAAATTGCAAAAAATAACACATTTAACACAATCTGTGCCTAAAATATATATATGCCGAAGCATGGGGGCATCCTCCCGCAAAAGGTAGGAGCAGATCGCTCCTCCACCCCTTATGCCCCCATGCTTCGGCATATATGCTCTTTTTTAACTGTGGTGGTGAAATCACCTCCGACAGTGTTGGAGTCGCGGCTTTACGTATCGTGGGAGCAAATGCTGTTGCTGTCAAGATAAATAAATCCACGCTACAGCTGAATGGCGTACCTGAAAACAAAAAATGGTTAACAATAAAACATTGCAGAATAGAATACAGTACAAAGGAGCAGAACAATAGAGAGAGAATAGAGAGAGAGAATAGAGAGAGAGAGAACAATAAAACAACAACTATTTTTGGTTTTTTTATTTTATATTTTTTTTGTTTTTTTGTTTTTTTTTTACTTTTTTTTGTTTTTTTTAAACACTTTTTTATGTAACTTTAACACTTTGTAACATTTCCAGTGGTTTGGGTCTCTCAAAATGCGATGGCATCTTGGGAGACCCTGTGAACGTGTGCCTAGCCTGTGCAATGCTGTACCCTACTCTAAAACTCAACTAGTTCATGGTAGCGTTCAAAACATTCACCAATGCAAAGACCAGGATTGTCAGGACAGCGGGGACAATAATGACGGGTGTCACGCCTATATCCGCGCTTTCTGCAGACACGACATTTTCTTTGGGGGGCTCGTTGGGTAGGGGTACTCGGGATGACATAAGAATAATGCCTCTCATGCAGCCGGCTTACTGCATCTGGTTGGGGAACGTGAGGTGGAGCACCGCTTGGATACAGAAGGGCTCTGACGATATCCTCCTGGAATTTAAGGAAGGATCCAGTCCGTCCTGAAGCTTTGTATAGTACATAAGCATTCAGTATAGCCAATTGGAATAAATAAACAGACACTTTTTTGTACCAGCGTCTGGCCTTACGGGCAACTAGATACGGCGCCAACAACTGGTCATTGAGGTCCACCCCTCCCATGTTAAGGTTATATTTGTGGACACAGAGGGGTTTCTCCACAATACCAGTCGCCGTAGGAATTTGGACCGTCGTGTTTGCATGAAGGGAGGTAAGAACGAAAACATTCTTATTATCCCTCCACTTCATAGCGAGCAAATTATTACTGCGCAAGCAGGCTCTCTCCCCCAGCCTAAGACGGGACTCTACAAGCCGTTGGGGAAAGCCCCGGTGATTAGGTCGCACGGTGCCACATGCTCCAATCTGCTGATCAAACAAGTGACTAAACAGTGGCACGCTTGTGTAATAATTGTCCACGTACAAGTGGTACCCCTTTCCGAATAAGGGTGACACCATGTCCCACACTATCTTGCCAGCACTTCCTATGTAGTCAGGGCAGTTCTCCGGCTCTACGTGACTATCTTTACCCTCATAAACCATAAAACTACGTGTATAGCCTGTGGCCCTGTCACAGAGCTTATACATCTTGACCCCGTATCTGGAACGCTTGTTGGGAACGTATTGTTTGAATGACAAGCGACCAGAAAACTTAATCAGGGACTCATCAACGCAGACAACTTGAGTAAACAAGTCTGCAAAACGTTGGTTGAAGTGGTTTATGAGGAGCCGAATTTTGTAGAGCCGATCGTATTCAGGGTCTCCACGAGGACGACAGAGTTCATTGTCGCTAAAGTGCATGAACCGCAAAATCTGCTTGTATCGTGCCCTGGACATGGAAGCAGAGAACACGCGCATATGGTGAACTGGGTCAGTGGACCAATATGACCGCAACTCACTCTTTTTGGTTATGCCTATGTTGAGGGAGAGGCCCAGAAAGATTTTAAATTCGGAAACCGTAACTGGTTTCCATTGTCTGGCAAGGGAGGACTGGGGAATAGTGGCGATGTGTTGACCAGCGTACAAATTGGTTTGGTCCACAATAGATCTATAGAGATCTTCGGTGAAAAACAGTGAGTAAAAGTCAAGTGTCGTAAAATCAACTGTTTCCACGTCAATGCCAGGTTGGCCAGTGAATGGGGGAAGTACGGGTTCTGCAGAAGTGGTGGGCACCCAATTAGGATTGGCGAATTCTGCAGGAAGGGCACTATGGGTACGACGGGCCTGTCTTTGTCTTCTTCTTGGTGGCAGCGGGAGACTACTTGTGCTTGCCACCTCGCCAGCTTAAACTGCACTTATGGGACTCGCCACGCCACCACGTGTTACTGCAGTGCTGGATGTACGTCCAAGGTGTACTAGGCCGCTGGTGCTTGCCAGTTCACCAGAAGGATGAGCGGCTCTAGTACGTCTCTGCTCCATACGAGTGACCTGCGGTTCCTGCACCTGAACAACAGAATACATTCGGGATCGGGCACACCTGTCCTTAACAGGGACCTCATCTCCGTCGCCAGAGCTATCTGTCATGGAGCAGCTGTCCTCTACAGGATCGTATTCTGAGCCTGAATCTGACAGATGAGTGAGTTCCTCTTCACTATCTGTCATGCTCAGAAACGTGTAGGCCTCTTCACTAGTGTACCTTCGCTTTGCCATTTTGGGCTCTAAATTTAGGGGTACACTAGTGAGACTCACAGGTAAAAAAGCACCTAGCCTGTCAGCGACTGTTTCAAAACGCTACAAAAAAAAACTGTTAGCGATCGCAGGGATCAAGCCTGACTCTGCGAACGCTGCAGTTATGTGTGTTGTGTTTTGTAAGTGACAGTGATCGATCGATACTGCACTTGGGTGGGCTGGGCTGGGCTTGGCGGAGGGGCTAAAAATGCAGGTGCTAGCAGGTATCTGGGCTGATCCCGCTAACAATGCGTTTTGGGAAACCTAAAATGCTGGCAACGCTAATATAGATCTGATCAGATACTATATTACTAAGGGAGGTGTATGCTTTGCGCGTGGGTGTTAGCGGTACTGGCACTAACCTGACGCTGGGGCGACGCAGACCTTATCTGACCCTCAAACTTATATCACCCGCCGGGTGATCAGGGGGTTAAACCTTTATTAGGTAATAAATGGCGGGTGCCCTGAAACAAAAAAAAAATAACTAACCAACCAGCGTCACCTGTAACAGTTATATGGTGATCACTGGTGAAAGGGTTAACTAGGGGGCAATCAGGGGGCTTTATGCGGTAGTATATGGGGGTCCCTGACGCTATAAAAAGCTGCAGCGAACCTAAATACTTACCTGCCTAACTAGCGTCACCTGTGACACTAATACAGCGATCAGAAAAACGATCGCTTATTAGTGACACTGGTGACGGGGGGTGATCACGGGGTTAAACCTTTATTGGGGGGGTTAGGGGGGTACCCTAGAGCTAAAGGGGGCTAACCCTAACTGCCCTAACAGTTATTACAGTCACAAATGACACCAATGCAATAATAAAAAAAAAATAAAAATTCTATTGGTGTCACTGTGACTGGGGGTGCAGGGGTGATTGGGGGGGGATCGGGGGGTGAAGAGGGGGTGAAAAGTGTGCCTGGCGTGTTCTACTGTTAGTGTAGTGTTAGGTGCAACTCACCGATCCTCTCTCCTCGGTGCCGGAACGAAAAAGACCGACAACGAGGAGAGATTACATCACTTTCTCTGCCTGTGTTTACATTACAGGAGAGGAAGTGATGTCACACTGCATTTCCATTCGTCAGGAGCGATCGCGAGGGGGTGGCCATGAATGAATGGCCGCCCCCTCATTCCGGATCGCTCCTGAACGGATACCGACCGCCGCTGGCACCGGGGGGGGGCCCAATCGGGCCCCCCACCCGCGGGAAGGCAGGGACGTACATGTACGCCCATATGCCTGCCCGTGCCATTCTGTCGACGTACATCGTCGTGCGGCGGTCGGCAAGTGGTTACACAAGCTAAATTGAGAAGGTGACTGATTACAATGCACAACTACTCTGGGTCCTGTCTGCCCCAATTGAAAATAGAACAAAAAATAAAAACATTTCTTTTTCATTGTGGATAGAGTAAGGGAAGCCTAGGACCTTTGTCAGATTTTCTTGGCATCTGTGTCCCATTGGAGAGTCAACCTCTGTGCTAACTAACCTTTGAAAAAAAGATTGCTATACTTGCCTATTTTCCGGTCCGGTCACTGCCACTAGCTGGCACAGAAGAACTCACGTGACCGGACCAGACTGGCCTGAAAATAAGTATCTTTCTTGCATGGATGTTGGGGGGGAGGCTATTTAGATTTAAGCTGGAATTCCACGTTAAGTAAATTTCCCCAAAGTAGCCCAAAGGAGGACTGTCTACAAGCTCTCTTTAGCCCATTGCACAGTACATCCGTGAACGCTACAGGCTATATAACCACGGCAAACTAAGGAAGAAAATGCATGTCATTCTTTTCTTTGGGTCTAGGATTGAGTGTGCTACATACCCTAATTCTAGAAAGGAGTACTGGGGTTGTACACATGGCCTGGCCACCGCAGCAGCTTGACACTTGTCATGCTTTTTTTTTCTCTACTCCAGGATTGAGTGTGCTACATACCCTAAGTCTGGAAAGGAGTACTGGGGTTGTACGCTCTTATGAAACGTCACTTCTAGGTTTGGCCACTAGGGGCGCACGTGCCCCCTGCTCGCCCACAATCACTTGAGAACACACAGATCCCGGTTCTCTGAGGGGAGAACAGACAGATTGTCTGTTCATACAGAATATGAACAGTGATCTGTCATCTCCCCTACACAGTCCCCTACTCCTTCAGTTAGAACACACAATAGGGAACACATTAACCCCTTGATTGCCCCTAGTGGTTAACCCCATTCACTGCCAGTGACATTTTTACAGTAATCAATGCATTTTTATAGCACTGATCGCTGTAAAAATGCCAAATGGTCCGAAAAAATGTGTCAAAATTGTCCGACGTGTCCGCCATAATGTTGCAGTCCTGATAAAAATCGTAGATCGCCGACATTACCAGTAAAAAAAAATAATCATTAAAAATGCCGTACAACTATGCCCCATTTTGTAGACGCTATAGCTTTTGCGCAAACCAATCAATATACGCTTATTGGTAATTTTTTTACCAAAAATATGTAGAAGAATACATATAGGCCTAAACTGAGGAAAAAAATCATTTTTTTAATATTTTTTTGGGGGTACTTATTAGAGCAAAAGTTAAAAAAGATTGCGTTTTTTTCAAAATTGAGGCTCTTTTTTGTTTATAGTGCAAAAAAAATAAAAAAATAAATAAATAAACGCAGATGTGATCAAATACCATCAAAAGAAAGCTCTATTTGTGCGGAAAAAAGGACGTCAATTTTGTTTGGGTGCAACGTCGCACGACCGCACAATTGTCAGTTAAAGCGATGCAGTGCCAAATTGCAAAAAGAAGTTTATCAAACAAAAAGCCCCATCTCTTTTGCATGCATATTACATACCATACAATACCATACTATACCGCTTTTCTAATATCACATGCATACATACACACATAGGACTGCAACTAACGATTATTTTCATAATCGATTAGTTGGTCGATTGTTGTTTCAATTAATAGATTAATAACCTTAAAAAAAAGGGTAATTTTGCTGCAATTTGCATTTTTGCATATTTTTTTGGCCAATTTGTTGTTGGGCAGATTAAAAAACACAAATTGCCGCAAAAACGCATTACATGCTTTTCTGCAGCTTCTCCATTGAAGTGTATTGAACCAAAAAAACTAAATAGCATAGTTTTGCGTTAAAAAAATGTCCTTGTCTTTTCAAAATACACAGCAGCTGAAAAAATCATGGATGTGAACGTGTCACATAGGAAACCATGTAAATGAACTGTAGTGTGTTTCTGCAAAAAACACCAAACAACACAGAGGTGTGACCCAGGCCTGAGATATTTAGTAACATAATGGGGTTAAAAAAAACTAAAATTATTACAAAGAAAGCAAATAATCGCTACTGTAAGGGGTTCATTTTTTACTATGGGACAGTGAAAGTAATATTTACAGTAGCGATTTGCTCTTTCTGTACTATAAAGGGCTAATTTCTTTTTCTTGTTTTTAACCCCATTATGTTAGTGGCCAATTAATCGATTATGAAAATAGTAATCGATTAGTTGTCGATTAATCGATTCGTTTTTTCACCCCTATACACATACATACTAGAGCCATATTGTTCATTCACATCAGTCCCTGCCCTGAAAGCTCCTACAATCAAAATGCCCAACCTTACATACATACACACACACACACACACACTGACTGACTGAAGATTGCCCAAGCTGTCCACACAGACAACAAAGGTGGGAATTCTCAGCAGTGTTGTGGCGCAGAATCTAGGGAACCACGTTCTCTTCTCGAAAGCTCCTGTTGGTGGCGATAGGCTGCCCTGCAAACATTTTCCATGTTCCAGTCATCTGAATCACTCTGGTCTGAAAAAAAAAAACACATATAAATGGATTTTTTTAAATGAATGAACATATCATATTTAAAATCTCTGTTCCATTGGTTTGCGCAGAGCAGCCCCAATCCTCTTCTGGTATCCCCCACTGGTGTTCCTGGCTCCTCCTTTTTAGCAAATGCCCGCATAGGAAGCAGCTTCCTACAGGGGAAATTGCGCAGGCTCGATCACGACCTGCCCACACAGGCAGCAAAGGTGAGGATTCTTATAATGCAGCCCTCCCCAAATATCATAGTAGGTCTTATTTTCGGTGAAATGCGGTATAAATGAACATAATATGTTCATTTATATTAGGTTAATGGTTACCACCTACATGGTGGCACCATCCGCAGCCTCCTGGGACATGTCACAGGTCCTAGGAGGCTGCAGGACAACTTACAAATCATAGTTCAGCTCATACATGTGTGGTGGGGGGCCCTCTGTGAAGTCGCAAGGAGTCACAGCTGGTATCCCACAGTCAACATGACAGTGCAGGGGACCTGAAGACCGGAAAAGAACCTGCCTGGGTGAGGCTAGCACTGGATCCCTGGACAAGTAAATGTCTGTTTTTTAAAAGTCAGCAGCTACAGAATTTGAAGCTGCTGACTTTTAATTCTTTTTTTAAGATGACCGTAGATCCTCTTTAACCAGTTGCCGACCAGCTGCCACAGTTGTACTGTGGCAACATGGTTCGGCTGCAGGAATTGCCATTATGTTACGTCGCTTCTAGATTTGGCCACTAGGGGCGCACGTGCCTCCTGCTCGCCCACAATCACTCGAGAACACACAAGTTCTACACAGTCCCCTCCCCCTTCAGTTAGAACACACAATAGGGAACACATTAACCCCTTGATTTCCCCCTAGCGGTTAACCCCTTCACTGCCAGTAACATTTTTTTACAGTAATCAATGCATTTTTATAGCACTGATTACTGTAAAAATGTCAAATGGTCCGTAAAATGTGTCAAAATTGTCCAACGTGTCCACCGTAATGTCGCAAACACAATAAAAATCTCAGATCGCCAACACTACTTTAAAAAAAAAATGTAATAATTAAAAATGACGTAAAACTATCGCCTATTTTCTAGATGCTATAACTTTTGCGCAAACCAATCAATGTAGGCTTATTACAATTTTTTTTTACAAAAATATGTAGAAGAATACATATAGGCCTAAACTGAGGAAAAAATCTTTTTTTTATATATGTTTGGGGGGTACTTATTATAGAAAACGTTAAAAAAGATTGCGTTTTTTTTCAAAATTGAGGCTCTTTTTTGTTTATAGTGCAGAACAATAGGCAGAGGTGATCAAATACCACCAAAAGAAAGCTCTATTTGTTGGAAAAAAGGATGTAAATTTTGTATGGGTGCAACATCGCATGACCGCGCAATTGTCAGTTGAAGCGATGCAGTGCCAAATCGCAAAAAGTGCTCTGGTCAGGAAGGGGGTAAAATCTTCCGGGGCTGCATCAGTTAAGAAGCTTATCAAACTAAAAGCCCCATATCTTTTGCGTGCATATTACATACCATACAATACCATACTATACCGCTTTTCCGCACTTTGAACAGGTCCGTAAAGTGCTTCACTAGGGCAGCCGGTGGTTTGTCGCTTGTCTGTTCCTCGGGAAAACCACACTTTGGGCGAACAGGTCCTGCTGTCTGTCCTCCGTAAAGGGGTACACCTTCTTCCCCGTTTTACAGTCGAGCGTGCACACACCGACGGGACAGCAGTGAAGAGCTTTGTAGTATTTTGAGGGGAGTTTACTTGAAATGGACAAGACAGAATCTGAAGCCGCTGAGCATAACAACCACTCAGCTTCTAGTTTTCATTTTCAAACCTTCATTAAACAAGCTAAATTGAGAAGGTGACTGATTACAATGCACAACTACTCTGGGTCCTGTCTGCCCCAATTGAAAATAGAGCAAAAAAGAAAAACATTTCTTTTTCATTGTGGATAGAGTAAGGGAAGCCTAGGACCTTTGTCAGATTTTCTTGGCATCTGTGTCCCATTGGAGAGACAACCTCTGTGCTAACTAACCTTTGAAAAAAAGATTGCTATATTTGCCTATTTTCCGGTCCGGTCACTGCCGGTCACTGCCACTAGCTGGCACAGAAGAACTCACGTGACCGGACCAGACTGGCCTGAAAATAAGTATCTTTCTTGCATGGATGTTGGGGGGGAGGCTATTTATTTTTTGGTCTACCCTTTTTACTTGAAGAGACTTTATGCGTTTTTTCGAGCAACTGTGTGATGCGATTTGAAAAAGTTTGTTTGGGCATTGAAAGAATTCTTTTTGTTTTTGCTGTTCTTGGACTGTCACTCTTGGGACTCATAATATAGAGCACAGTTTACAGACCACTAATATAGTGGCTTGTGGTTTGCATATGATCTCTCTCACTTAGCATATATGGTTTATTTATTTACATTTTTATGAAATATTTTCACTATTCTTTGGTTATAACACATGTGTACTTTTTGAGTTGCATGCCAACAGGAAAAATTGTCCTTTCTACACAACACGCATTTATAAGAAGTATATATATAATATCTGGTAGGTACCACCTATAAGGTGGTCCTCAGGAGACCACACATTTCACATCAATTCACAGTATTTATTTATATTATTTTCCGGGGCAATAAACAGGGCCATCTATTTATTACACTGATTAGATCTCTACACACCTTTTTGACACCAGGATATTTGTTAGAAAAGGTTTTAGCGCCACAGCTTAATTCATACTTTATTTAGATTTAAGCTGGAATTCCACGTTAAGTAAATTTCCCCAAAGTAGCCCAAAGGAGGACTGTCTACAAGCTCTCTTTAGCCCATTGCACAGTACATCCGTGAACGCTACAGGCTATATAACCACGGCAAACTAAGGAAGAAAATGCATGTCATTCTTTTCTTTGGGTCTAGGATTGAGTGTGCTACATACCCTAATTCTAGAAAGGAGTACTGGGGTTGTAAACATGGCCTGGCCACCGCAGCAGCTTGACACTTGTCTTGCTTTTTTTTTCTCTACTCCAGGATTGAGTGTGCTACATACCCTAAGTCTGGAAAGGAGTACTGGGGTTGTACGCTCTTATGAAACGTCACTTCTAGGTTTGGCCACTAGGGGCGCACGTGCCCCCTGCTCGCCCACAATCACTTGAGAACACACAGATCCCGGTTCTCTGAGGGGAGAACAGACAGATTGTCTGTTCATACAGAATATGAACAGTGATCTGTCATCTCCCCTACACAGTCCCCTACCCCTTTAGTTAGAACACACAATAGGGAACACATTAACCCCTTGATTGCCCCTAGTGGTTAACCCCATTCACTGCCAGTGACATTTTTACAGTAATCAATGCATTTTTATAGCACTGATCGCTGTAAAAATGCCAAATGGTCCGAAAAAATGTGTCAAAATTGTCCGACGTGTCCGCCATAATGTTGCAGTCCTGATAAAAATCGTAGATCGCCGACATTACCAGTAAAAAAAAAAAATAATCATTAAAAATGCCGTACAACTATCCCCCATTTTGTAGACGCTATAGCTTTTGCGCAAACCAATCAATATACGCTTATTGGTAATTTTTTTACCAAAAATATGTAGAAGAATACATATAGGCCTAAACTGAGGAAAAAAATCATTTATTTAATATTTTTTTGGGGGGTACTTATTAGAGCAAAAGTTAAAAAAGATTGCGTTTTTTTCAAAATTGAGGCTCTTTTTTGTTTATAGTGCAAAATAAATAAATAAATAAATAAACGCAGATGTGATCAAATACCATCAAAAGAAAGCTCTATTTGTGTGGAAAAAAGGACGTCAATTTTGTTTGGGTGCAACGTCGCACGACCGCACAATTGTCAGTTAAAGCGATGCAGTGCCAAATTGCAAAAAGAAGTTTATCAAACAAAAAGCCCCATCTCTTTTGCATGCATATTACATACCATACAATACCATACTATACCGCTTTTCTAATATCACATGCATACATACACACATAGGGCTGCAACTAACGATTATTTTCATAATCAATTAGTTGGTCGATTGTTGTTTCAATTAATAGATTAATAACCTTTAAAAAAGGGTAATTTTGCTGCAATTTGCATTTTTGCATATTTTTTTGGCCAATTTGTTGTTGGGCAGATTAAAAAACACAAATTGCCGCAAAAACGCATTACATGCTTTTCTGCAGCTTCTCCATTGAAGTGTATTGAACCAAAAAACAAAATAGCATCGTTTTGCGTTAAAAAAAAAAGTCCTTGTCTTTTCAAAATACACAGCAGCTGAAAAAATCATGGATGTGAACGTGTCACATAGGAAACCATGTAAATGAACTGTAGTGTGTTTCTGCAAAAAGCCCCAAACAACACAGAGGTGTGACCCAGGCCTGAGATGTTTAGTAACATAATGGGGTTAAAAAAAACTAAAATTATTACAAAGAAAACAAATAATCGCTACTGTAAGGGGTTAATTTTTTACTATGGGACAGTGAAAGTAATATTTACAGTAGCGATTTGCTCTTTCTGTACTATAAAGGGCTAATTTCTTTTTCTTGTTTTTAACCCCATTATGTTAGTGGCCAATTAATCGATTATGAAAATAGTAATCGATTAGCTGTCGATTAATTGATTCGTTTTTTCACCCCTATACACACACATACTAGAGCCATATTGTTCATTCACATCAGTCCCTGCCCTGAAAGCTCTTACAATCAAAATGCCCAACCTTACATACATACACACACACACACACACACTGACTGACTGAAGATTGCCCAAGCTGTCCACACAGACAACAAAGGTGAGAATTCTCAGCAGTGTTGTGGCGCAGAATCTAGGGAACCACCTTCTCTTCTCCAAAGCTCCTGTTGGTGGCGATAGGCTGCCCTGCAAACATTTTCCATGTTCCAGTCATCTGAATCACTCTGGTCTGAAAAAAAAAAACACATATAAATGGATTTTTTTAAATGAATGAACATATCATATTTAAAATCTCTGTTCCATTGGTTTGCGCAGAGCAGCCCCAATCCTCTTCTGGTATCCCCCACTGGTGTTCCTGGCTCCTCCTTTTTAGCAAATGCCCGCATAGGAAGCAGCTTCCTACAGGGGAAATTGCGCAGGCTCGATCACGACCTGCCCACACAGGCAGCGAAGGTGAGGATTCTTATATTGCAGCCCTCCCCAAATATCATAGTAGGTCTTATTTTCGGTGAAATGCGGTATAAATGAACATAATATGTTCATTTATATTAGGTTAATGGTTACCACCTACATGGTGGCACCATCCGCAGCCTCCTGGGACATGTCACAGGTCCTAGGAGGCTGCAGGACAACTTACAAATCATAGTTCAGCTCATACATGTGTGGTGGGGGGCCCTCTGTGAAGTCGCAAGGAGTCACAGCTGGTATCCCACAGTCAACATGACAGTGCAGGGGACCTGAAGACCGGAAAAGAACCTGCCTGGGTGAGGCTAGCACTGGATCCCTGGACATGTAAATGTTTGTTTTTTAAAAGTCAGCAGCTACAGTATTTGAAGCTCCTGACTTTTAATTCTTTTTTTTAAGATGACCGTAGATCCTCTTTAACCAGTTGCCGACCAGCTGCCAGAGTTGTACTGTGGCAACATGGTTCGGCTGCACGAATTGCCATTATGTTACGTCGCTTCTAGATTTGGCCACTAGGGGCGCACGTGCCTCCTGCTCGCCCACAATCACTCGAGAACACACAAATCGTCTGTTCATACAGAATATGAACAGCGATCTGTCATCTCCCCTACACAGTCCCCTCCCCCTTCAGTTAGAGCACACAATAGGGAACACATTAACCCCTTGATTTCCCCCTAGCAGTTAACCCCTTCACTGCCAGTGACATTTTTTTACAGTAATCAATGCATTTTTATAGCACTGATCACTGTAAAAATGTCAAATGGTCCGTAAAATGTGTCAAAATTGTCCAACGTGTCCACCGTAATGTCGCAAACACAAAAAAAATCTCAGATCGCCAACACTACTAGTAAAAAAAAATAATTTAATAATTAAAAATGCCGTAAAACTATCGCCTATTTTCTAGAAGCTATAACTTTTGCGCAAACCAATCAATGTAGGCTTATTACAATTTTTTTTTACAAAAATATGTAGAAGAATACATATAGGCCTAAACTGAGGAAAAAAACTTTTTTTTATATATATTTTTGGGGGGTACTTATTATAGAAAACGTTAAAAAAGATTCCGTTTTTTTTCAAAATTGAGTTTTTTTTTTGTTTATAGTGCAGAAAAATAGGCAGAGGTGATCAAATACCACCAATAGAAAGCACTATTTGTTGGAAAAAAAGGACATCAATTTTGTATGGGTGCAACATCGCATGACCGCGCAATTGTCAGTTGAAGCGATGCAGTGCCAAATCGCAAAAAGTGCTCTGGTCAGGAAGGGGGTAAAATCTTCCGGGGCTGCATCAGTTAAGAAGCTTATCAAACTAAAAGCCCCATCTCTTTTGCATGCATATTACATACCATACAATACCATACTATACCGCTTTTCCGCACTTTGAACAGGTCCGTAAAATGCTTCACTAGGGCAGCCGGTGGTTTGTCGCTTGTCTGTTCCTCGGGAAAACCACACTTTGGGCGAACAGGTCCTGCTGTCTGTCCTCCGTAAAGGGGTACACCTTCTTCCCCGTTTTACAGTCGAGCGTGCACACACAGACGGGACAGCAGTGAAGAGCTTTGTAGTATTTTGAGGGGAGTTTACTTAAAGCGGGAGTCCGCCGGGACTCTGCTTTTTTTTTTTTTTAAAAGCCAGCAGCTACAAATACTGCAGCTGCTGACTTTTAAAATTGTGACACTTACCTGTCCAGCGCGCCCGCGATGTCGGCACCTGAAGCCGATCTCTAGATCGTCTCTCGGGTGCTGCCGCCACCATCTTGGGTATGGGAATCAGGAAATGGAGCCTTTCGGCTTCATTTCCCGGTTCCCTACTGCGCATTCGCGAGTCGCGCTGCGCAATAAGGACGGTCCCCGCTGCCTCTGGGATCTGTGTGTTTCCCAGCAGGCAGCGGGGCACTTGCGGAAAGGGGCGGGCACTTGCGGAAAGGGGCGTAATCTACGCCCCTTTCCGCAGAGAGCTATCCCGGAAGTGGGTGCAGATACCTGTACTGTACAGGTATCTGCACCCCCCTCCCCCCTGAAAGGTGCCAATTGTGGCGCCGGAGGGGGGAGGGTTCCGATGAGCGGAAGGTCCACTTTAGGGTGGACCTCCGCTTTAAAATGGACAAGACAGAATCTGGAGCCGCTGAGCATAACAACCACTCAGCTTCTAGTTTACATTTTCAAACCTTCATTAAACAAGCTAAATTGAGAAGGTGACTGATTACAATGCACAACTACTCTGGGTCCTGTCTGCCCCAATTGAAAATAGAACAAAAAAGAAAAACATTTCTTTTTCATTGTGGATAGAGTAAGGGAAGCCTAGGACCTTTGTCAGGTTTTCTTGGCATCTGTGTCCCATTGGAGAGACAACCTATGTGCTAACTAACCTTTGAAAAAAAGATTGCTATACTTGCCTATTTTCCGGTCCGGTCACTGCCACTAGCTGGCACAGAAGAACTCACGTGACCGGACCAGACTGGCCTGAAAATAAGTATCTTTCTTGCATGGATGTTGGGGGGGAGGCTATTTAGGTTTAAGCTGGAATTCCACGTTAAGTAAATTTCCCCAAAGTAGGACTGTCTACAAGCTCTCTTTAGCCCATTGCACAGTACATGCGTGAATGCTACAGGCTATATAACCACAGCAAACGAAGGAAGGAAATACATCTGTTCATATAGTAGTAAAATTTTGTTTCTAACATTTCATCTTAAGAACATTCCTTTGATTTCCTAATTCTTAGTGGGGTCAATGCGACCTTTGTTTTGAAATGCAGTGAGGAGAAAATTCAAGGGAACAAGATGGACATTTTCTCTCAAACTAACTAATTTATAACAGTGTATGTAGTTTTCGATCAGGAAAGTCTATTCATTTGAAAATTCAATGTTAAAAGCAAGCGATAATTTGAAGTACTTTCAAACAGCTTTCATCCAGTCATCAAACATACTGAGAATTTTTGTATGAATGTTAATATAAATAATTGTTCAAATGTTCCTTTGAACATTTACTAGTAGGTGGCGGGCTTAAACAAACACACACACACACACACACACACACAATCAATGCAAAGGACCTACCTCACATACATTCACACAAGGATAGGACCATACTATGTTTTGTCATCAGTCTCTGCCCTTAAAGAGCTTACAATCTAAAGGTCTAATATCACATGCATACATACACACACATACTAGAGCCATATTGTTCATTCACATCAGTCCCTGCCCTGAAAGCTCTTACAATCAAAATGCCCAACCTTACATACATACACACACATGCACTGACTGACTGGAGATTACCCAAACTGTCCACACAGGCAACAAAGGTGAGGATTGTCAGCAGTGTTGTGGTGCAGAGTCTAGGGAGCCACCTTCTCTTCTCCAAAGCTCCTATTGGAGCCGATAACCTGCAAACATTTTCCCTGTTCCAGTCATCTGAATCACTCCGGTCTTAAAAAAACACATAGAAATGGATTAGAATTTGTTCTAAAGCTTCATTTTTTTAAATGAATCAACATATCATATTTAAAATCTCTGTTCAATGGGTTTGCACAGAGCATTCCCAATCCTCCTCTTCTGGTGCCCCCGTGACTTGCCTGAGCTGTCTTCCCTGCTCTAAGCACTGCAGAAAGGGGGGTGGAGATCCCCCACCGACAGCCAGAAGAGAAGGGGAGAGCAGCGGGAGATCAGCTGAGCGGCACTTCCATGGCCGCTCCGAGCACTTCAGAGGGAGGGGGGTGAGATCCCCCACTGACATCCAGGAGAAGAGAAGGGCAGAGCAGCGGGAGATCAGCTGATCACCAAGCGGCGCTATAAGAAGGTATTTGACTCAATTAGATTACAGAAACACCTTTTACATTAGAGGATACATAGCGAGGATTTTAGCAGTTTACAATTACTTTAAGCTGGGGGTTATTTTTGGGGTAGGGCTTATATTGCAGCCCTCCCCAAATATCATAGTAGGTCTTATTTTTGGCGAAAAATTGTATAAATACCGTATATACTCGAGTATAGGCCGACCCGAATATAAGCCGAGGCCCCCAATTTACCCCAAAAATACTGGGAAACTTATTGACTCGTGTATAAGCCGAGTGTGAGACATGCCTGTCCATCCCTGTGTGTCCGTCCATCCCTGTGTGTCCGTCCATCCCTGTGTGTCCTTCCATCCCTGTGTGTGTGTCCGTCCATCCCTGTGTGTGTGCCCATCCATCCCTGTGTGTGTGTCCATCCATCCCTGTGTGTGTGTCCATCCATGCCTGTGTGTGTGTCCATCCATGCCTGTGTGTGTGTCCATCCATGCCTGTGTGTGTGTCCATCCATGCCTGTGTGTGTGTCCATCCATGCCTGTGTGTGTGTCCATCCATCCCTGTGTGTGTGTCCGTGCAGCCTTGTGTGTCCAGCCTACCTGTGTCCCGAGCCTCCGTCCCGTCCCGAGCCTCCGTCCCGTCCCGAGCCGAGCCTCCGTCCCGAGCCGAGCCGAGCCTCCGTCCCATCCCGAGCCTCTGTCCTTCTGCCATGCCAGGATCGCCGCTCTTCGTCGGCGCCTCGGCGGCCATTCCACTGTTCAAAAGCCGCGCCTCCGTCTGTGATAGGCGGAACACTCAATTTCTCAGCAGTCTGTGTTCCGCCTATCACGGACATCCTCTCATCCTCGTCCGTAGTATGAGGATGAGCGGATGTCCGTGATAGGCGGACCACTGACTGCTGGGAAATTGAGTGTTCCGCCTATCACAGACAGAGGCGCGGCTTTTGAATAGTAGAATGGCCGCCGTCTGTCTGCTCGACACGCTGATCGGGCAGGCAGACGGCGATGACTCGAGTATAAGCCGAGAGGGGCACTTTCAGCCTCAAAAAAGAGGCTGAAAATCTCGGCTTATACTCGAGTATATACGGTAAACATAATATGTTCATTTATATTAGGTTAATAGTTACTACCTATATGGTGGCACCATCCATGGCCTCCTGGGACATGTCACAGGTCCTAGGAGGCTGCAGGACCACTTACAAATCTCAGTTCGGCTCACACATGCGTGGTGGCGGGCCCTCTGTGAAGCCACAAGGAATCACAGCTGGTATCCCACAGTCAACATGACAGTGCAGGGGACCCAAAGACCGGAAAAGAACCTGCCTGTGATGAGGATAGCGCTGGATCCGTGGACAAGAAAATGTCTGTTTTTTTAATTCAAAAAGATTTTTTTTTTTTTATGATTTTTTTTTCCATAAATTATTTGGATGATCATGGGGTGGTCATAATGTTTTGGCTCACCATGAGTGAGTTTTTATTTTTTAATTTATTTTTATTTTTTTCAAATTTTTGTTTTCACAAATTATTGATTTTTTTCATGGGGTGGTCATAATATTTTGACTGATCATGTTGTGGTCATTATATTTTGGCTGATTATGGGGTGGTCATAATGTTTTGGCTGATAATGGGGTGGTCATAAATTATTTGGCTGATCATGGGGTGGTCATAATATTTTGGCTGATCATGTTGTGGTCAAAATATTTTGGCTAATCATAGGGGGTCATAATGTTTTGGCTGAGCCAAATTCTTATAATAACAATAATAACATATAACATAAATGGTCTTGCTATGCAAGAACACTTAAATAAGTAAAAAAGCTAGACCCTGCTGTGGGGATGTACAATTATAATCATAACAATAAAATTAATAATAGAAAATAATAAAAAATAATACTGATAATTAATGATAATATTATAATAATACATAAAATAATACCAATAACAGAAATAATCAATAATAAGAATAGCTTATCAGGTGACGTCTTCTCATCTTCCTGCTCTGCGTCCTCTCCTCAGCCCGCCCTCAGAGGGCGGTCCTATGTGACACCCCTGAGGGGAGGGGCCGCGTCCCTATGAGCGCTGTCTTTAGGAGATCTCGGCTGTAGTTACTTGGTCGGCTCTAGATGTCTCACTAAATCCACAAATGTAATGAACGGATTGGCGGAGTTTACAGCTGTGTGTTGTTTTACAGCAGAGCGGTGGCGCCCTCTATCAATCATGAGCAGAGACATGAGGGGGGTGGACTCAGACGTGTCTTTGAATAGCGATAGGCGAAATGTAATTGGACAAATAGACCATCTCTGGTCACATGACCAGAAAATGCTTTCCTCACCCCGCCCACTGTACAGAAATCCCGTCCATTGGAGGAGAGTGTTCTGTACTGAGGAGGCGTGTCTGTTATATGACTCCGCCCCTCCTCAGTGAGGTCTCTGGGGGTGGGTTTCCCCCATTCCCGGATGTGCAGGAAGTGAAGATGAGATGTGTATGTGTAACTAGCTATAGATTTATCCAAAGATAATGTGTGCCGTGGGCGCCCCCTGCTTGTCTCCGCCAGCTCCGCTCTCTGCGTCCTCTCCTGAGCTCTGCTCACAGCCGACTAAAGGCTTTTCTGTGTTACTAGTTATATAAACGGTTGGAGCTTACGTCATGGCGTGGAGGCGTTGCTAGGCGATAACTCCGCCTCCGCACAGTTTATGGGCGTGGCTTATCCCTGTTCCGATGGTCCAACGGTAGCGCGCATTAGGCTGTAATGCTGTACAATAATGGGGGGAATGTGCCATGTGGGGGGGGGGGGCAGGCGGTGCTTTCATTGGCTGTGCACACCCACTGTAATACTCAATGTGAGCCCCTCCAGCCAACATGACTGATTAGTACAAAGAAAGTGAATGATGAAATCATAGCAGAGCTTGGATCATACACAGAAGGGGGTCTCCCAATAGCACCACCTCCTCCCAGGATCAGAGTGCCCTGTGCATCCTGGTACCATAGGGGCTCACTCAGACATGAAGTCAGGGGGTGGTAAAAACAGGCAATTGAGCTGCATTGTTACTGTCCCCAACTACCCATCAAAAATGGCAAATGAAGCCACCAAGGGCTGTACAGATTCCATGGCTGCGATGGTTCACAACAAAGGATAGGCTTGGGCATGTTCACAACCCCACATGCAGAGCCCACCAGGAAGAAGACACTGCGCAGCGCTAATCACAGGCAGTGAGACATCTCCTGATTCGCGGCTGCACAGATTGGGAAAGGTCTCACTGCCTGTGATTATCGCTGCTCAGTGTCAGTTCATGCGGGGTTGTGAACACGCCCGCGCCTATCCTTATTCACAACCACAGTAAAAATTAAACCCCTTGTCGTGTTTGGTGGCAGCACTGCCGCTGAACATGACCCATTCCAGTGGATGGGGCCAAACTGCAACTGCTTGCAACGCATGTGGTTCTGCACAGTGGGTTGGCATTTTCAGGTTTAAATCACCTCTTGTCAAATGTCTTCTGAAAAGCGATCTACCACACCTCAATTTTCTGAGGGACAGCAAGAGCTGCCTCATGTGAAGAGAAACCATAGGGCAGGATTGTATAGTTAGAATTGGGTGGTTTCACAGACTTTCTAACATGTTCTTGGACCATCAGCACCAGGTCTGGCCCAAGACATTGTGCTGCCTGGGAACAAGAATGAAATGTTGCCCCCCCCCCCCCCCCCCAAGAAAAAAATCACACCCACCACAAGGCCCTCACATTTATTATTTTATAGCGTGATAACTAGAGCTCCTGTCATGGCTTTATACATGTATATAGGTGTATAAAGAGGACCTGTCATGGCTTTATACATGCAAGTAGGAATATAAAGAGGACCTGTCATGGCTCTATACATGTATATAGGTGTATAAAGAGGACCTGTCATGGCTTTATACATGTATATAGGTGTATAAAGAGGACCTGTCATGGCTCTATACATTTAAATTCTAATAAAGAGGGCCTGTTGTGGCTCTACACATGTTTATAGGAGTATAAAGAGGATCTGTCATGGCTCTATACATGTATATAGAAGTATAAAGAGGACTTGTCATGGCTCTATACATGTATAAAGAGGACCTGTCATGGCTCTATACATGTATAAAGAGGACTTGTCATGGCTCTATACATGTATAAAGATGACCTGTCATGGCTCTATACATGTATAAAGACGACCTGTCATGGCTCTATACATGTAAAGGAATATAAAGAGGACCTGTCATGGCTCTATACATGTATAAAGAGGACCTGTCATGGCTCTATACATGTATGTAGAAGTATAAAGAGGACCTGTCATGGCTCTATACATGTATATAGGAGTATAAAGAGGAGCTGTCATGGCTCTATACATGTATATAGGAGTATAAAGAGGAGCTGTTATGGCTCTATACATGTATGTAGAAGTATAAAGAGGACCTGTCATGGCTCTATACATGTATATAGGAGTATAAAGAGGAGCTGTCATGGCTCTATACATGTATATAGGGGTAGAAAGAAAACCTGTCATGGCTCTATACATGTAAAGGAATATAAAGAGGACCCGTTGTGGCTCTACACATGTTTATAGAAGTATAAAGAGGACTTGTCATGGCTCTATACATGTATAAAGACGACCTGTCATGGCTCTATACATGTATAAGGACGACCTGTCATGGCTCTATACATGTAAAGGAATATAAAGAGGACCTGTCATGGCTCTATACATGTATAAAGAGGACCTGTCATGGCTCTATACATGTATATAGGAGTATAAAGAGGAGCTGTCATGGCTCTATACATGTATATAGGAGTATAAAGAGGAGCTGTTATGGCTCTATACATGTATGTAGAAGTATAAAGAGGACCTGTCATGGCTCTATACATGTATATAGGAGTATAAAGAGGAGCTGTCATGGCTCTATACATGTATATAGGGGTAGAAAGAAAACCTGTCATGGCTCTATACATGTAAAGGAATATAAAGAGGACCCGTTGTGGCTCTACACATGTTTATAGAAGTATAAAGAGGACTTGTCATGGCTCTATACATGTATAAAGAGGACCTGTCATGGCTCTAAACATGTAAAGGAATATAAAGAGGACCTGTCATGGCTCTATAGGAGTATAGAAGGGCCTGTCACGGCTCTATATTCGTGTGTGTATAGGAGTGTAAAAGGACATGCCATGGCTCAAAACATGTATGTAGGAGTATAAAGAGGACCTGTCATGGCTCTATACATGAATAAAGAGGACCTGTCACGGCTCTACACATGTTTATAGGAGTATAGAGGACCTGAGGTCCAGCGATGCAGTGCGGGCCAAGTGCCAAATGGGTCAATAGAGGTCAGGGCATGTTAGGACCCTGCCACTGGATATCCAATGGGAAGTGTCCCTATCTCCAAGTGGCAAACTGGACATGGGAAATAAAGACCCTTCCACTCTTTATTCTAATGGAGAAAAGATTCTGGACCCTAGACATCACATCACTGCGGATTTAGGTGACTATTTTGGAAGATGTCCCTAACTGGAGCACATCTTTGATGCAGAGCAGTGGTTGAGGATCTTTTATTGATTGATGCTTTTGTTATGGTGTATTTTTTTAAAGGTATACACCCATCATCACCTAAAATGAACTCCTCAGATGCAGGGGAGCTCAACGTTCCTCCTCAGTATTTCCGATTTCCATCTAGCCATTGGTGGTTATTTATGAAAGACAAATCCACGTTGCACTGAAAGTGCAGTCACTCTAAATCTAAGGGGTAGATCTGAAATGAGTGGAAGCTCTGCTGATTTTATTATCCAGTCATGTGCAAGCTAAAGTACTGTTTTTTATTTTCCTTGCATTTCCCCCTCGGATCTACAGTGACTTTACTTTCAAGTGCACTTGCAGTGCAAAGTAGATTTTCCCTTCTTAAATAACCCCCATTGTTGTATTATTATTATTATACAGGATGTATATAGGGGAAACAGTTTACGTGGCACTTTACAATATAAAGGGGGACAGTACAATTACAATACAGTTCAATACAGAAGGAATAGGAGCAATAGCGGCAAGGCTTCTGAATGAACTACCAGAGCACTCATCAGGACCCTCGTAGTCCATTTCTACAAGGCGTCAGCTGAGGTGGCTGGCAGTAGCTGTAGTTAATTAATTCACAGAAAACTCTAAATGACTGACACGTTTTGGCGGAGTTCTGCACAGTTGTGCTGGTTTTGAATTGTGACAGCAGGTGCTGGGAGAAGATCCCCCACCCGTTGTCACACTGAGGCAGCAGGAGAGGAGGCAGGAGCTGGAACATGTTACATGTTCCTCAAATACGGGTGAAACGTAACATGTTTTGAAAGGTGAACTTAGCCTTTAATCACTTACAGCAGGGGTACCCAACCTTTTGAAGAGCGAGGGACACCTAAGCAAATTGGTAACCGGTCGCGGGCCACAATGAGTGGAGCATGTGCATGGCAGTATACTCTACTCTTTTTTTGCGGATCGGATTGGAGGTAGGCGTTTGTAAATGGACACAAGTCCATTTACATCTGCTAGTCTTTAGAGGTGAATGGAGGGTCCAACTGGGTTGGACTGACCGTGTGAAAGGGGCCTATGGCTCAGTGCAGGTAACCCTCAAGTGCACTGCTCTGCACCTGCAGATCATTTTGAAAGCAGCCCAGT
The DNA here is from genome assembly GCF_037356315.1 of Lithobates pipiens. Classification (NCBI taxonomy): domain Eukaryota; kingdom Metazoa; phylum Chordata; class Amphibia; order Anura; family Ranidae; genus Lithobates; species Lithobates pipiens. Next base: position 265,573,300 of record NW_027507784.1, on the reverse strand, counting down.
AACCACTGCGGAAAAGATATGCCCATATATACACTGTGATTTTAGTAATAAACTTACTATTAATAACAGTATTCTATTCTATTCCATCACAGAACAGGAGGTCGCGGGCCACATCAGAGGGCTCTGTGGGCCACATGTGGCCCCCGGGCCACGGGTTGGGCACCCCTGACTTACAGAGTACGTAGCTCTTTCATTTTTTAAATCCTTGTCTATGTTCCTGTTTAGGCTGATACCACGACCACTGTGCAAGTAGTTTTCCTGTTTTAGGGTGGCTCCTTTCTCTTCTCTTTCTACGGAGCCACCCTTGCATACAAGGACTCAGGGCCGGTGCTACCATTAGGCGGACTAGGCAACCGCCTAGGGCACCCAGCCACTGGTTATTTTATTCCTGCACAGTGCACTGTCCTTGTAATTATCCTGCCATGTCAGGCAGCGCCGCCACCAACCCCCCCGCCCCCGTTCCACTGATGTCAGTGTAATGTGTTTACATATTACAGTCCACACAGGCATCCCCCCTCTCTGCTCTGCAGCGTGACAGCCAGTAAACCCCTGGGCACTCTCTGTGTGTGTCAGTGTCAATGTCACTGTGTCAGCACTGTCAGGTAGCAGCAGCGCCCCCCACCCCCCTCCCCCTTCTCCGCTCTCTGTCAGTTTCAGTCTGTCATGTGACGTCATGACTCATATCTCGCAGAGGCCGCTCTCCAGACTCCAGTGTCAGTCCAGCAGCACAGTTCCCCCGACCCCACCCCCCCCCCACACTCTCCATAGCCTCCTGGGGCATGTCACAGGTCCTAGGAGGCTGCAGGACCACTTACAAATCTCAGTTCGGCTCACACATGCGTGGTGGGGGGCCCTCTGTGAAGCCACAAGGAATCACAGCTGGTATCCCACAGTCAACATGACAGTGCAGGGGACCCAAAGACCGGAAAAGAACCTGCCTGTGATGAGGATAGCGCTGGATCCCTGGACAAGAAAATGTCTGTTTTTTTAATTCAAAAAGATTTTTTTTTTTTATGATTTTTTTTTTCATAAATTATTTGGCTGTTCATGGGGTGGTCATAATGTTTTGGCTCACCATGAGTGAGTTTTGATTTTTTATTTTTTTTTCACATTTTTGTTTTCACAAATTATTATTTTTTTTTCAAAAAATATTATTATTATTTTTTTTTCATGGGGTGGTCATAATATTTTGGCTGAGCATGTTGTGGTCATAATATTTTTTCTGATTATGGGGTGGTCATAATGTTTTGGCTGATAATGGGGTGGTCATAATATTTTGGCTGATCATGTTGTGGTCATAACATGTGGTCATAATATTTTGGCTGATCATGGGGTGGTCATAATATTTTGGCTGATCATGTTGTGGTCAAAATGTTTTGGCTAATCATAGGGGGTCATAATGTTTTGGCTGAGCCAAATTCTTATAATAAAAATAATAACAACATAAATGGTCTTGCTATGCAAGAACACTTAGACCCCTTAAAGCGCTTGAAAGAAGCCTCATCTGCAGTCCCAATGTGAAAGCCCAAGTGCTTTAAGAGCCCTTTCACAATGTCAACGCCTGAAAAACGCTCGTAAAGCGCAGTTTAAACTAGCAGCGCTTTACCAGCGTTTTTCGAGCGTTATTGGGGCGCTTTTAACCCCTGCTAGTGGCCAAATAAAGGGTTAAAAGTGCCCACAAAACGCTGCTGCCAATAGCGTTTTTCAGGCGTTTTACAGGCGCTTCCCATTGATTTCAATGGGAAGGGGCGCTTTAGGAGCGTTATATTCACCGCTCCAAAAGCGCTGCAAAGAAGCTGCTTGCAGGACTTTTTTTTGACGCCCTGCCAGCGCAGCGCCTCAGTGTGAAAGCACTCAGGCTTTTACATTGGGATTGCAGTTGCAGCTTCTTTCAGGCGCTTTTTTAACGCTAAAGCGCCTGAAAAACGCCCCAGTGTGAAGGGAATCTCGGTGTGAAAGCACTCGGGCTTTTACATTGGGATTGCAGTTGCGGCTTCTTTTAGGCGCTTTTTTAACGCTAAAGCGCCTGAAAAACGCCCAAGTGTGAAGGGAATCTCGGTGTGAAAGCACTCGGGCTTTTACATTGGGATTGCAGTTGCGGCTTCTTTCAAGCGCTTCTTTTAACGCTAAAGCGCATGAAAAACGCCCCAGTGTGAAAAGGGTCTTAATAAGTAGAAAAGCTAGACCCTGCTGTGAGGATGTACAGGGGTGCTAATGTTAATTGGGAAGCAGCGGCCCCACAATAATAAACTATAGCAATAAGAATAAAATAAGAATAGATATAAGAATAAAATTATACAATTATAATCATAATAAAATGAATAATAGAAAGTAATAAAAAAGAATACTGATAATTAATGATAATATTATAATAATACATAAAATAATACCAATAACAGAAATAATCAATAATAAGAATAGCTTATCAGGTGACGTCTTCTCTTCTTCCTGCTCTGCGTCCTCTCCTCAGCCCCGTCCTCAGAGGGCGGTCCTATGCAATTCTCTGTACTTCCTCCGCAGATCATGTGACACCTCTGAGGGGAGGAGCCGTGTCCCTATAAGCGCTGTCTTTAAGAGGTCTTGACTGTAGTTACTTGGTCGGCTCTAGATGTCTCACTAAATCCACAAATGAAATGAACGGATTGGCGGGGTTTACAGCTGTGTGTTGTTTTACAACAGAACGGTGGCGCCCCCATCTATAAATCATGACTCGGACGTGTCTTTGAATAGCGATAGGCGAAATGTAATTGGACAAATAGACCATCTCTGGTCACATGACCAGAAAATGTTTTCCTCAACCCGTCCACTGTACAGAAATCCCATCCATTGGAGGAGAGTGTTCTGTACTGAGGAGGCGCGTCTGTTATATGACTCCGCCCCTCCTCAGTGAGGTCTCTGGGGGCGGGTTTCCCCATTCCCGGATGTGCAGGAAGTGAAGGTGAGATGTTTATGTGTAACTAGCTATAGATTTATCCGAAGATAATGTGTGCCGTGGGCGCCCCCTGCTTGTCTCCGCCAGCTCCACTCTCTGCGTCATCTCCTGAGCTCTGCTCACAGCCGACTAACGGCTTTTCTGTGTTACTAGTTACATAAACGGTTGGAGCTTACGTCATAGCGTGGAGGCGTTGCTAGGCGATAACTCCGCCTCCGCACAGTTTATGGGCGTGGCTTATCCCTGTTCCGATGGTCCAACGGTAGCGGGCAATAGGCTGTGATGCTGTACACTGAATGGGGGAATGTGCCATGTGTGGGGGGCAGGCGATGCTCAATGTGAGCCCCTCCAGCCAACATGACTGATTAGTACAAAGAAAGTGAATGATGAAATCATAGCAGAGCTTGGATCATACACAGAAGTGGGTCTCCCAATAGCACCACCTCCTCCCAGGATCAGAGTGCCCTGTGCATCCTGGGCTCACTCAGACATGAAGTCAGGGGGTGGTAAAAACAGGCAATTGAGCTGCATTGTTACTGTCCCCAACTACCCATCAAAAAAGGCAAATTAAGCCACCAAGGGCTGTACACATTCCATGGCTGCGATGGTTCACAACTAAGGATAGGCTTGGGCATGTTCACAACCCCACGTGCAGAGCCCACCAGGTAGAGGACACTGCGCAGCGCTAATCACAGGCAGTGAGACATATCCTGATTCTCAGCTGCACAGATTGGGAAAGGTCTCACTGCCTGTGAAACTCTCTGCTCAGTGTCAGGTCACGCGGGGTTGTGAACACTTCCGCGTCTATCCTTATTCACAACCACAGTAAAACTTAAACCCCTTGTCGTGTTTGGTGGCAGCACTGCCGCTGAACACGACCCATTCCAGTGGATGGGGCCAAACTGCAACTGCTTGCAACGCATGTGGTTCAGCACAGTGGGTTGGCATTTTCAGGTTTAAATCACCTCTTGTCAAATGTCTTCTGAAAAGCGATCTACCACACCTCAATTTTCTGAGGGACAGCAAGAGCTGCCTCATGTGAAGAGAAACCATAGGGCAGGATTGTATAGTTAGAATTGGGTGGTTTCACAGACTTTCTATCATGTTCTTGGACCATCAGCACCAGGTCCAGCCCAAGACATTGTGCTGCCTGGGAACAAGAATGAAATTTTGCCCCCCCCCCCAAGAAAAAAATCACACCCACCACAAGGCCCTCACATTTATTATTTTATATCATGATAACTAGAGGACCTGTCATGGCTTTATACATGTATATAGGTGTATAAAGAGGACCTGTCATGGCTTTATACATGTATATAGGTGTATAAAGAGGACCTGTCATGGCTCTATACATTTAAAGGCTAATAAAGAGGACCCGTTGTGGCTATACACATGTTTATAAGAGTATAAAGAGGATCTGTCATGGCTCTATACATGTATATAGAAGTATAAAGAGGACTTGTCATGGCTCTATACATGTATAAAGAGGACCTGTCATGGCTCTATACATGTATGTAGAAGTATAAAGAGGAACTGTCATGGCTTTATACATGTATGTAGAAGTATAAAGAGGACCTGTCATGTCTCTATACATGTATATATGAGTATAAAGAGGACCTGTCATGGCTCTATACATGTATATAGGAGTATAAAGAGGAGCTGTCATGGCTCTATACATGTAAAGGAATATAAAGAGGACCCGTTGTGGCTCTACACATGTTTATAGAAGTATAAAGAGGACTTGTCATGGCTCTATACATGTATAAAGAGGACCTGTCATGGCTCTATACATGTAAAGGAATATAAAGAGGACCTGTCATGGCTCTATAGGAGTATAAAAGGGCCTGTCACGGCTCTATATTCGTGTGTATAGGAGTGTAAAAGGACATGCCATGGCTCAAAACATGTATGTAGGAGTATAAAGAGGACCTGTCACGGCTCTACACATGTTTATAGGAGTATAGAGGACCTGAGGTCCAGTGTTCCAGCGATGCAGTGTGGGCCAAATGCCAAATGGGTCAATAGAGGTCAGGGCATGTTAGGACCCTGCCACTGGATATCCAATGGGAAGTGTCCCTGTCTCCAAGTGGCAAACTGGACACGGGAAAAAAAATAACCTTCCACTTTTTATTCTAATAAAGAAAAGATTCTGGACCCTAGACATCACATCACTGCGGATTTAGGTGACTATTTTGGAAGATGTCCCTAACTGGAGCACATCTTTGATGCAGAGCAGTGGTTGAGGATCTTTTATTGATTCATGCTTTTGTTATGGGGTATTTTTTTAAAGGTATACACCCATCATCACCTAGCCATCTAGCCATTGAGGGTTATTTATGAAAGACAAATCCGCTCTGCTGATTTTATTATCCAGTCATGTGCAAGCTAAAGTACTGTTTTTTATTTTCCTTGCATTTCCCCCTCGGATCTACAGTGACTTTACTTTCAAGTGCACTTGCAGTGCAAAGTAGATTTTCCCTTCGTAAATAACCCCCATTGTTGTATTATTATCATTATACAGGATGTATATAGTGGCAACAGTTTACGTGGCACTTTAAAATTACAATACAGTTCAATACAGAAGGAATAGGAGCAATAGCGGCAAGGCTTGTGAATGAACTACCAGAGCACTCATCAGGACCCTCGCAGTCCATTTCTACAAGGCGTCAGCTGAGGTGGCTGGCAGTAGCTGTAGTTAATTAATTTACAGAAAACTCTAAATGACTGACACGTGTGGGCGGAGTCCCGCACAGTTGTGCTGGTTTTGAGTTGTGACAGCAGGTGCTGGGAGAAGATCCCCCACCCGTTGTCACACTGAGGCAGCAGGAGAGGAGGCAGGAGCTGGAACATGTTGCATGTTCCCTAAATATGGGTAAAACATGTAACGTTTTGAAAGGTGAACTTAGCCTTTAATCACTTACAGCAGGGGTGCCCAACCTTTTGAAGAGCGAGGGCCACCTAATCAAATTGGTAACCGGTCGCGGGCCACAATGAGTGGAGCATGTGCATGGCAGTATACTCTACTCTTTTTTTGCGGATCGGATTGGAGGTAGGCGTTTGTAAATGGACACAAGTCCATTTACATCTGCTACTCTTTAGAGGTGAATGGAGGGTCCAACTGGGTCGGACTAACCGTGTGAAAGGGGCCCATGGCTCAGTGCAGGTAACCCTCAAGTGCACTGCTCTGCACCTGCAGATCATTTTGAAAGCAGCCCAGTAACCACTGCAAAAAAGAAATGCCCATATATACACTGTGATTTTAGTAATAAACTTACTATTAATAACAGCATTCTATTCTATTCCATCACAAAACAGGAGGTCGTGGGCCACATCAGAGGGCTCTGTGGGCCACATGTGGCCCCCGGGCCACGGGTTGGGCACCCCTGACTTACAGAGTACGTAGCTCTTTCATTTTTTAAATCCTTGTCTATGTTCCTGTTTAGGCTGATACCACGACCACTGTGCCAGCAGTTTTCCTGGTTTAGGGTGGCTCCTTTCTCTTCTCTTTCTACGGAGCCACCCTTGCATACAAGGACTCAGGGCCGGTGCTACCACTAGGTGGACTAGGCAACCGCCTAGGGCGCCCAGCCGCTGGTTATTTTACTCCTGCACAGTGCACTGTCCTTGTAATTATCCTGCCATGTCAAGCAGCGCCACCACCAACCTCCCCCGCCCCCGTTCCGCTGATGTCTGTGTAATGTGTGTTTACATATTACAGTCCACACAGGCATCCCCCCTCTCTGCTCTGCAGCGTGACAGCCAGTAAACCCCTGGGCACTCTCTGTGTGTGTCAATGTCAATGTGTCAGCACTGTCAGGTAGCAGCAGCGCCCCCCCACCCCCCTCCCCCTTCTCCGCTCTCTGTCAGTTTCAGTCTGTCATGTGACGTCATGACTCATATCTCGCAGAGGCCGCTCTCCAGACTCCAGTGTCAGTCCAGCAGCACAGTTCCCCCGGCCCCGCCCCCCCACACTCTCCTGGAAGTTGGAACAGAGTATGGATGGATGGACGATGCAAGCATCATGGGATGCATGGTGGCGGCTCTCTGGGCTTTGGGACAGGTGCAGTCTGGGCTGGCTGTAACAGGAATAGGCACCGTGGTGTACCGATCCGAAAAGGTTGACCCATTTGGATCATGGATCGGTGACGATCCGTTGCACCCCTAGATGTTAGGAGGGGGGAGGCTATATAGGATTAAACTGGAATTCCACGTTAATAAATTTCCCCAAAGTAGCCCAAAGGGGGACTGTCTACAAGCTCTCTTTAGCCCATTGCACAGTACATCCGTGAACGCTACAGGCATTTCTTTTTCATTGTGGATAGGGTAAGGGAAGCCTAGGACCTTTGTCAGGTTTTCTTGGCATCTGTGTCCCATTGGAGAGACAACCTCTGTGCTAACTAACCTTTGAAGAAAAGATTGCTATACTTGCCTATTTTTCGGTCCGGTCACTGCCACTAGCTGGCACAGAAGAACTCACGTGACCGGACCAGACTGGCCTGAAAATAAGTATCTTTCTTGCATGGATGTTGGGGGGGAGGCTATTTAGGTTTAAGCTGGAATTCCACGTTAAGTAAATTTCCCCAAAGTAGCCCAAAGGAGGACTGTCTACAAGCTCTCTTTAGCCCATTGCACAGTACATCCGAAGAAGAAAATACATGTCATTCTTTATTTTTGGGTCTAGGATTGAGTATGCTACATACCCTAAGTCTAGAATAGAGTACTGGGGTTGTACACATGGCCTGGCCACAGCAGCAGCTTGACACTTGTCATCCTTTTTTCTTTCTCTACTCCAGGATTGAGTGTGCTACATGCCCTAAGTCTGGAAATGAGTACTGGGGTTGTACGCTCTTATGTTACGTCGCGTCTAGATATGGCCACTAGGGACGCACGTGCCCCCTGCTCACCCACGATCACTTGAGAACACACAGATCCCGGTTCTCTGAGGGGAGAACAGACAGATTGTCAGAATATGAACAGTGATCTGTCGTCTCCCTTACACAGTCCCCTCCCCCTTCAGTTAGAACACACAATAGGGAACACATTAACCCCTTGATTGCCCCCTAGTGGTTAACCCCATTCACTGCCAGTGACATTTTTACAGTAATCAATGCATTTTTATAGCACTAATCGCTGTAAAAATGCCAAATCGTCCGAAAAAATGTTTCAAAATTGTCCGACGTGTCCGCCATAATGTTGCAGTCCTGATAAAAATCGTAGATCGCTGACATTACCAGTAAAAAAAAAAAAATCATTAAAAATGCCGTACAACTATCCCCCATTTTGTAGACGCTATAGCTTTTGCGCAAACCAATCAATATACGCTTATTGGTAATTTTTTTACCAAAAATATGTAGAAGAATACATATAGGCCTAAACTGAGGAAAAAAATCTTTTTTTAAATATTTTTTGGGGGGGTACTTATTAGAGCAAAAGTTAAAAAAGATTGCGTTTTTTTCAAAATTGAGGCTCTTTTTTGTTTATAGTGCAAAAAAAATAAAAAAAAAAATACAAAACGCAGATGTGATCAAATACCATCAAAAGAAAGCTCTATTTGTGCGGAAAAAAGGACGTCAATTTTGTTTGGGTGCAACGTCGCACGACCGCACAATTGTCAGTTAAAGCGATGCAGTGCCAAATTGCAAAAAGAAGTTTATCAAACAAAAAGCCCCATCTCTTTTGCATGCATATTACATACCATACAATACCATACTATACCGCTTTTCTAATATCACATGCATACATACACACATAGGGCTGCAACTAACGATTATTTTCATAATCGATTAGTTGGTCGATTGTTGTTTCAATTAATAGATTACTAACCTTAAAAAAAAGGGTAATTTTGCTGCAATTTGCATTTTTGCATATTTTTTTGGCCAATTTGTTGTTGGGCAGATTAAAAAACACAAATTGCCGCAAAAACGCATTACATGCTTTTCTGCAGCTTCTCCATTGAAGTGTATTGAACCAAAAAAACAAAATAGCATCGTTTTGCGTTAAAAAAAAAGTCCTTGTCTTTTCAAAATACACAGCAGCTGAAAAAATCATGGATGTGAACGTGTCACATAGGAAACCATGTAAATGAACTGTAGTGTGTTTCTGCAAAAAGCACCAAACAACACAGAGGTGTGACCCAGGCCTGAGATGTTTAGTAACATAATGGGGTTAAAAAAAACTAAAATTATTACAAAGAAAGCAAATAATCGCTACTGTAAGGGGTTCATTTTTTACTATGGGACAGTGAAAGTAATATTTACAGTAGCGATTTGCTCTTTCTGTACTATAAAGGGCTAATTTCTTTTTCTTGTTTTTAACCCCATTATGTTAGTGACCAATTAATCGATTATGAAAATAGTAATCGATTAGTTGTCCATTAATCGATTCGTTTTTTCACCCTTATACACACACATACTAGAGCCATATTGTTCATTCACATCAGTCCCTGCCCTGAAAGCTCTTACAATCAAAATGCCCAGCCTTACATACATACACACACACACTGACTGACTGAAGATTGCCCAAGCTGTCCAAACAGACAACAAAGGTGAGAATTCTCAGCAGTGTTGTGGCGCAGAATCTAGGGAACCACCTTCTCTTCTCCAAAGCTCCTGTTGGTGGCGATAGGCTGCCCTGCAAACATTTTCCATGTTCCAGTCATCTGAATCACTCTGGTCTGAAAAAAAAAAAACACATATAAATGGATTTTTTTAAATGAATGAACATATCATATTTAAAATCTCTGTTCCATTGGTTTGCGCAGAGCAGCCCCAATCCTCTTCTGGTATCCCCCACTGGTGTTCCTGGCTCCTCCTTTTTAGCAAATGCCCGCATAGGAAGCAGCTTCCTACAGGGGAAATTGTGCAGGCTCGATCACGACCTGCCCACACAGGCAGCGAAGGTGAGGATTCTTATATTGCAGCCCTCCCCAAATATCATAGTAGGTCTTATTTTCGGTGAAATGCGGTATAAACGAACATAATATGTTCATTTATATTAGGTTAATGGTTACCACCTACATGGTGGCACCATCCGCAGCCTCCTGGGACATGTCACAGGTCCTAGGAGGCTGCAGGACAACTTACAAATCATAGTTCAGCTCATACATGTGTGGTGGGGGGCCCTCTGTGAAGTCGCAAGGAGTCACAGCTGGTATCCCACAGTCAACATGACAGGGCAGGGGACCTGAAGACCGGAAAAGAACCTGCCTGGGTGAGGCTAGCACTGGATCCCTGGACAAGTAAATGTCTGTTTTTTAAAAGTCAGCAGCTACAGTATTTGAAGCTGCTGACTTTTAATTCTTTTTTTAAGATGACCGTAGATCTTCTTTAACCAGTTGCCGACCAGCTGCCACAGTTGTACTGTGGCAACATGGTTCGGCTGCACGAATTGCCATTATGTTACGTCGCTTCTAGATTTGGCCACTAGGGGCGCACGTGCCTCCTGCTCGCCCACAATCACTCGAGAACACACAAGTTCTACACAGTCCCCTCCCCCTTCAGTTAGAACACACAATAGGGAACACATTAACCCCTTGATTTCCCTCTAGCGGTTAACCCCTTCACTGCCAGTAACATTTTTTTACAGTAATCAATGCATTTTTATAGCACTGATTACTGTAAAAATGTCAAATGGTCCGTAAAATGTGTCAAAATTGTCCAACGTGTCCACCGTAATGTCGCAAACACAATAAAAATCTCAGATCGCCAACACTACTTTTAAAAAAAAATTTAATAATTAAAAATGACGTAAAACTATCGCCTATTTTCTAGATGCTATAACTTTTGCGCAAACCAATCAATGTAGGCTTATTACAATTTTTTTTAACAAAAATATGTAGAAGAATACATATAGGCCTAAACTGAGGAAAAAATCTTTTTTTTATATATTTTTGGGGGGTACTTATTATAGAAAACGTTAAAAAAGATTGCGTTTTTTTTTCAAAATTGAGGCTCTTTTTTGTTTATAGTGCAGAACAATAGACAGAGGTGATCAAATACCACCAAAAGAAAGCTCTATTTGTTGGAAAAAAGGATGTCAATTTTGTATGGGTGCAACATCGCATGACCGCGCAATTGTCAGTTGAAGCGATGCAGTGCCAAATCGCAAAAAGTGCTCTGGTCAGGAAGGGGGTAAAATCTTCCGGGGCTGCATCAGTTAAGAAGCTTATCAAACTAAAAGCCCCATATCTTTTGCGTGCATATTACATACCATACAATACCATACTATACCGCTTTTCCGCACTTTGAACAGGTCCGTAAAGTGCTTCACTAGGGCAGCCGGTGGTTTGTCGCTTGTCAGTTCCTCGGGAAAACCACACTTTGGGCGAACAGGTCCTGCTGTCTGTCCTCCGTAAAGGGGTACACCTTCTTCCCCGTTTTACAGTCGAGCGTGCACACACCGACGGGACAGCAGTGAAGAGCTTTGTAGTATTTTGAGGGGAGTTTACTTAAAATGGACAAGACAGAATCTGAAGCCGCTGAGCATAACAACCACTCAGCTTCTAGTTTTCATTTTCAAACCTTCATTAAACAAGCTAAATTGAGAAGGTGACTGATTACAATGCACAACTACTCTGGGTCCTGTCTGCCCCAATTGAAAATAGAACAAAAAAGAAAAACATTTATTTTTCATTGTGGATAGAGTAAGGGAAGCCTAGGACCTTTGTCAGATTTTCTTGGCATCTGTGTCCCATTGGAGAGACAACCTCTGTGCTAACTAACCTTTGAAAAAAAGATTGCTATACTTGCCTATTTTCCGGTCCGGTCACTGCCACTAGCTGGCACAGAAGAACTCACGTGACCGGACCAGACTGGCCTGAAAATAAGTATCTTTCTTGCATGGATGTTGGGGGGGAGGCTATTTAGATTTAAGCTGGAATTCCACGTTAAGTAAATTTCCCCAAAGTAGCCCAAAGGAGGACTGTCTACAAGCTCTCTTTAGCCCATTGCACAGTACATCCGTGAACGCTACAGGCTATATAACCACGGCAAACTAAGGAAGAAAATGCATGTCATTCTTTTCTTTGGGTCTAGGATTGAGTGTGCTACATACCCTAATTCTAGAAAGGAGTACTGGGGTTGTACACATGGCCTGGCCACCGCAGCAGCTTGACACTTGTCATGCTTTTTTTTTCTCTACTCCAGGATTGAGTGTGCTACATACCCTAAGTCTGGAAAGGAGTACTGGGATTGTACGCTCTTATGAAACGTCACTTCTAGGTTTGGCCACTAGGGGCGCACGTGCCCCCTGCTCGCCCACAATCACTTGAGAACGCACAGATCCCGGTTCTCTGAGGGGAGAACAGACAGATTGTCTGTTCATACAGAATATGAACAGTGATCTGTCATCTCCCCTACACAGTCCCCTACCCCTTCAGTTAGAACACACAATAGGGAACACATTAACCCCTTGATTGCCCCTAGTGGTTAACCCCATTCACTGCCAGTGACATTTTTACAGTAATCAATGCATTTTTATAGCACTGATCGCTGTAAAAATGCCAAATGGTCCGAAAAAATGTGTCAAAATTGTCCGACGTGTCCGCCATAATGTTGCAGTCCTGATAAAAATCGTAGATCGCCGACATTACCAGTAAGAAAAAAAATAATCATTAAAAATGCCGTACAACTATCCCCATTTTGTAGACGCTATAGCTTTTGCGCAAACCAATCAATATACGCTTATTGGTAATTTTTTTACCAAAAATATGTAGAAGAATACATATAGGCCTAAAATGAGGAAAAAAATCATTTTTTAAATATTTTTTGGGGGGGTACTTATTAGAGCAAAAGTTAAAAAAGATTGCGTTTTTTTCAAAATTGAGGCTCTTTTTTGTTTATAGTGCAAAAAAAATAACAAAATAAATACAAAACGCAGATGTGATCAAATACCATCAAAAGAAAGCTCTATTTGTGCGGAAAAAAGGACGTCAATTTTGTTTGGGTGCAACGTCGCACGACCGCACAATTGTCAGTTAAAGCGATGCAGTGCCAAATTGCAAAAAGAAGTTTATCAAACAAAAAGCCCCATCTCTTTTGCATGCATATTACATACCATACAATACCATACTATACCGCTTTTCTAATATCACATGCATACATACACACATAGGGCTGCAACTAACGATTATTTTCATAATCGATTAGTTGGTCGATTGTTGTTTCAATTAATAGATTACTAACCTTAAAAAAAAGGGTAATTTTGCTGCAATTTGCATTTTTGCATATTTTTTTGGCCAATTTGTTGTTGGGCAGATTAAAAAACACAAATTGCCGCAAAAACGCATTACATGCTTTTCTGCAGCTTCTCCATTGAAGTGTATTGAACCAAAAAAACAAAATAGCATCGTTTTGCGTTAAAAAAAAAGTCCTTGTCTTTTCAAAATACACAGCAGCTGAAAAAATCATGGATGTGAACGTGTCACATAGGAAACCATGTAAATGAACTGTAGTGTGTTTCTGCAAAAAGCACCAAACAACACAGAGGTGTGACCCAGGCCTGAGATGTTTAGTAACATAATGGGGTTAAAAAAAACTAAAATTATTACAAAGAAAGCAAATAATCGCTACTGTAAGGGGTTCATTTTTTACTATGGGACAGTGAAAGTAATATTTACAGTAGCGATTTGCTCTTTCTGTACTATAAAGGGCTAATTTCTTTTTCTTGTTTTTAACCCCATTATGTTAGTGACCAATTAATCGATTATGAAAATAGTAATCGATTAGTTGTCCATTAATCGATTAGTTTTTTCACCCTTATACACACACATACTAGAGCCATATTGTTCATTCACATCAGTCCCTGCCCTGAAAGCTCTTACAATCAAAATGCCCAGCCTTACATACATACACACACACACTGACTGACTGAAGATTGCCCAAGCTGTCCAAACAGACAACAAAGGTGAGAATTCTCAGCAGTGTTGTGGCGCAGAATCTAGGGAACCACCTTCTCTTCTCCAAAGCTCCTGTTGGTGGCGATAGGCTGCCCTGCAAACATTTTCCATGTTCCAGTCATCTGAATCACTCTGGTCTGAAAAAAAAAAAACACATATAAATGGATTTTTTTAAATGAATGAACATATCATATTTAAAATCTCTGTTCCATTGGTTTGCGCAGAGCAGCCCCAATCCTCTTCTGGTATCCCCCACTGGTGTTCCTGGCTCCTCCTTTTTAGCAAATGCCCGCATAGGAAGCAGCTTCCTACAGGGGAAATTGCGCAGGCTCGATCACGACCTGCCCACACAGGCAGCGAAGGTGAGGATTCTTATATTGCAGCCCTCCCCAAATATCATAGTAGGTCTTATTTTCGGTGAAATGCGGTATAAACGAACATAATATGTTCATTTATATTAGGTTAATGGTTACCACCTACATGGTGGCACCATCCGCAGCCTCCTGGGACATGTCACAGGTCCTAGGAGGCTGCAGGACAACTTACAAATCATAGTTCAGCTCATACATGTGTGGTGGGGGGCCCTCTGTGAAGTCGCAAGGAGTCACAGCTGGTATCCCACAGTCAACATGACAGGGCAGGGGACCTGAAGACCGGAAAAGAACCTGCCTGGGTGAGGCTAGCACTGGATCCCTGGACAAGTAAATGTCTGTTTTTTAAAAGTCAGCAGCTACAGTATTTGAAGCTGCTGACTTTTAATTCTTTTTTTTAAGATGACCGTAGATCTTCTTTAACCAGTTGCCGACCAGCTGCCACAGTTGTACTGTGGCAACATGGTTCGGCTGCACGAATTGCCATTATGTTACGTCGCTTCTAGATTTGGCCACTAGGGGCGCACGTGCCTCCTGCTCGCCCACAATCACTCGAGAACACACAAGTTCTACACAGTCCCCTCCCCCTTCAGTTAGAACACACAATAGGGAACACATTAACCCCTTGATTTCCCTCTAGCGGTTAACCCCTCCACTGCCAGTAACATTTTTTTACAGTAATCAATGCATTTTTATAGCACTGATTACTGTAAAAATGTCAAATGGTCCGTAAAATGTGTCAAAATTGTCCAACGTGTCCACCGTAATGTCGCAAACACAATAAAAATCTCAGATCGCCAACACTACTTTTAAAAAAAATGTAATAATTAAAAATGACGTAAAACTATCGCCTATTTTCTAGATGCTATAACTTTTGCGCAAACCAATCAATGTAGGCTTATTACAATTTTTTTTAACAAAAATATGTAGAAGAATACATATAGGCCTAAACTGAGGAAAAAATCTTTTTTTTATATATTTTTGGGGGGTACTTATTATAGAAAACGTTAAAAAAGATTGCGTTTTTTTTTCAAAATTGAGGCTCTTTTTTGTTTATAGTGCAGAACAATAGACAGAGGTGATCAAATACCACCAAAAGAAAGCTCTATTTGTTGGAAAAAAGGATGTCAATTTTGTATGGGTGCAACATCGCATGACCGCGCAATTGTCAGTTGAAGCGATGCAGTGCCAAATCGCAAAAAGTGCTCTGGTCAGGAAGGGGGTAAAATCTTCCGGGGCTGCATCAGTTAAGAAGCTTATCAAACTAAAAGCCCCATATCTTTTGCGTGCATATTACATACCATACAATGCCATACTATACCGCTTTTCCGCACTTTGAACAGGTCCGTAAAGTGCTTCACTAGGGCAGCCGGTGGTTTGTCGCTTGTCAGTTCCTCGGGAAAACCACACTTTGGGCGAACAGGTCCTGCTGTCTGTCCTCCGTAAAGGGGTACACCTTCTTCCCCGTTTTACAGTCGAGCGTGCACACACCGACGGGACAGCAGTGAAGAGCTTTGTAGTATTTTGAGGGGAGTTTACTTAAAATGGACAAGACAGAATCTGAAGCCGCTGAGCATAACAACCACTCAGCTTCTAGTTTTCATTTTCAAACCTTCATTAAACAAGCTAAATTGAGAAGGTGACTGATTACAATGCACAACTACTCTGGGTCCTGTCTGCCCCAATTGAAAATAGAACAAAAAAGAAAAACATTTCTTTTTCATTGTGGATAGAGTAAGGGAAGCCTAGGACCTTTGTCAGATTTTCTTGCCATCTGTGTCCCATTGGAGAGACAACCTCTGTGCTAACTAACCTTTGAAAAAAAGATTGCTATACTTGCCTATTTTCCGGTCCGGTCACTGCCACTAGCTGGCACAGAAGAACTCACGTGACCGGACCAGACTGGCCTGAAAATAAGTATCTTTCTTGCATGGATGTTGGGGGGGAGGCTATTTAGATTTAAGCTGGAATTCCACGTTAAGTAAATTTCCCCAAAGTAGCCCAAAGGAGGACTGTCTACAAGCTCTCTTTAGCCCATTGCACAGTACATCCGTGAACGCTACAGGCTATATAACCACGGCAAACTAAGGAAGAAAATGCATGTCATTCTTTTCTTTGGGTCTAGGATTGAGTGTGCTACATACCCTAATTCTAGAAAGGAGTACTGGGGTTGTACACATGGCCTGGCCACCGCAGCAGCTTGACACTTGTCATGCTTTTTTTTTCTCTACTCCAGGATTGAGTGTGCTACATACCCTAAGTCTGGAAAGGAGTACTGGGGTTGTACGCTCTTATGAAACGTCACTTCTAGGTTTGGCCACTAGGGGCGCACGTGCCCCCTGCTCGCCCACAATCACTTGAGAACACACAGATCCCGGTTCTCTGAGGGGAGAACAGACAGATTGTCTGTTCATACAGAATATGAACAGTGATCTGTCATCTCCCCTACACAGTCCCCTACCCCTTCAGTTAGAACACACAATAGGGAACACATTAACCCCTTGATTGCCCCTAGTGGTTAACCCCATTCACTGCCAGTGACATTTTTGCAGTAATCAATGCATTTTTATAGCACTGATCGCTGTAAAAATGCCAAATGGTCCGAAAAAATGTGTCAAAATTGTCCGACGTGTCCGCCATAATGTTGCAGTCCTGATAAAAATCGTAGATCGCCGACATTACCAGTAAAAAAAAAATAATCATTAAAAATGCTGTACAACTATCCCCCATTTTGTAGACGCTATAGCTTTTGCGCAAACCAATCAATATACGCTTATTGGTAATTTTTTTACCAAAAATATGTAGAAGAATACATATAGGCCTAAACTGAGGAAAAAAATCATTTTTTTAATATTTTTTGGGGGGGTACTTATTAGAGCAAAAGTTGAAAAAGATTGCGTTTTTTTCAAAATTTAGGCTCTTTTTTGTTTATAGTGCAAAAAAAAAAAAAAAAAAAAAAAAAAAAAACGCAGATGTGATCAAATACCATCAAAAGAAAGCTCTATTTGTGCGAAAAAAAGGACGTCAATTTTGTTTGGGTGCAACGTCGCACGACCGCACAATTGTCAGTTAAAGCGATGCAGTGCCAAATTGCAAAAAACAGAAAATTGTACCATACTTACCGTAATTTTATTTTCCTGGTGCCTATCCATGGCAGCATACCTGTGACAAGCTCCGCCTTGGCTCCTCCCTCAGGACTAGTGAATATTATAAAAGAAAAGGTTAGTACAGCCCCCGCATTCTCGTTAATATAGAATACCGAGGGTGGGAATGTATGCTGCCATGGATAGGCACCAGGAAAAGAAAATTACGGTAAGTATGGTACAATTTTCTGTTTTCCTGGTGCCTCCATGGCAGCATACCTGTGACAAATAACTAGCTGAGACGGGTGGGATAATGCTTAGAGATTTATTTAAAGAATTTATTATTTAGAAGAGGCGAAGGCCGAAGTGACTGCCTGTCTGCCAAACTCGACTGAGGAGAGAGCTCCTGGGTCCACCCTGTAATGTTTCAGGAATTTGTTTTGGGACGACCAGGTCGCTGCCCGACAAATAGTTTCGATCGACACATTCGCTCTTGCCGCCCAAGAGGCAGAAACCGCTCTTGTGGAGTGCGCCCTGACCGCTGAAGGGGTCTCTAGTCCCTTTGTCCTGTACGCCTTGTGAATGAGTTTGACGATCCATGTATTTGTATTTTCCCCAGGGAATTATGAACAGTCTGATGGAAGCCCGGAATGAAGCTGTGGCTTGCAGATAGCATTTCAGAGTGGAGGCGATGTCTAATTCATGAAGAGCGACAGAGTCTTGTTCAGAAAATGTTAGGAGTGCCCAGGGCTCTGACATGCTCAAGGATGAAGCGACCTTGGGAATGAACCCTAGTACTGTTCTGAGTTCCACTCTATCTGGGTAAAATATAATGTGATCCTGATCTGCTCCCAGAGCTTGGAGCTCTGACACCCGTCTGCCGGAGGTTATGGCTATCAGAAAGGCTAATTTTAAAGTTACATTCCAAAGTGATATTGAGTTTGAAGGGGCAAAGGGTGGATTGGCTAAGGACTCCAGGATGACCGTAAGGTCCCAAGTGGGAAAAGATTGTTTGGTTGGTGGTCTGATCTTCCTGACGGCCTTAAAGAATTGGATTAACAATGGATCCTCCGCCCATCTTCTACTGGTTGCTGCTGAGATCGCTGACACCTGTACCTTCAAAGTACTTAACGCAAGACCTAGGTCCAGGCCTGCCTGCAAGAACTCAAGAATTTGAGATGACGAAGGGGAACCTGGATCACAGTTTCTATCAAGCATGAAGGACCTGAACTTGTTCCATACTTTATCATATATGTTGTTCGTGGATGGTTTTCTCGCTTTGAGCAGGGTTGCGATCACTCTGTCGGAGCACCCCAGGGATTGAAACCTTTCCCTTTCAGTTGCCAGATGTGAAGGTCCAGCCTGCGGGGATCTGGGTGGGTGTGACATCCTTGCGACAGGAGGAGGGGTACTATTGGAACCTTGATTGGAGGACTGGTGCTCAGATCCATTGCCGTAGGGAACCAAGGCCTTCTTGGCCAGTATGGTAGAATTGCTATCACTGTCGATGTCTCCCTCACGAGTCTTGACAGGAACCTCGGTATGAGGGGCCGCGGAGGAAAGGCGTAGGCCCGATCGCATGCCCAAGGGGCTGAGAGGGCATCTGTTGCCTCCGCCTGGGGGTGCGGAAATCTCGAGATAAACCTTGGAAGTTTGGTGTTGGATGCTGTCGCAAAGAGGTCTAGCTCGAGGGTCCCCCACTGGATCACTATCCAGTTGAAGATTTCCGGGTGTAAGGACCACTCGTTGGTGTCTGCGAACCTGCGGGAAAGGCCGTCTGCCCTTGAGTTGGGATGGCCGGGCAGATAGACTGCCCTCAGGTCCTACAGATTCCTTTCGGCCCAGAGGAATATGGGCTCCACCTCGTTCAGGAGAGATCTGCTGCGCGTTCCCCCTTGACGGTGCACATAGGATACGGCGGCCCTGTTGTCCATCCTGAGGAGAACTGGTTTGCCCGAAATCTCGAACTCCAGGGCTAGCAGAGCAAGATAGGCTGCTCTGAGCTCCAGGACATTGGACACCATGCCGGCTGCATTGAAGGACCACCTTCCTTGTACTGAGGTCTTGTTGGAATGTGCTCCCCAACCAGTTGCGCTGGCATCGGTAGTAATTATGATCCAGTCGACATGCCCTAGCGGGCGAGACTTCAGAAGCGACTGTCTCTTCATCCACCAATGTAGACTCCTGAGCATCCGGGTCGTCAGGTGTATGGGTTGGGATAGATATCGTTTGTTCCACATTCTTAAGAACTCCAGCTGAAAATGTCTCAAATGCATGATGACATCCGACCTATCAGGCTCAAACAATTTGAGGCTGTCAGGTAGGATCTCGAGCTCACCTTCTTCATCTGTTGGACAATGGAAGATACCTTCTGAGGTGGGAGAGACACCGTTCCGTTCATTGTATTGAACAGGGCTCCCAGATAGACCATCTCTTGAGTCGGAGAGAGAAGACTTTTCTCGTAGTTTATCTTCCATCCAAAATCCACTAGTGTTGTCAACAGGATATTCCTGTGTTCTAATAACTGGTTTGGGTCCTTTGCCAGGAGTAGAAGGTCGTCCAGATAGTGATATACCCGGAGCCCCAATTCTCTCAGAGGTGCTATGATGGCAATCAGGGTTTTTGTAAAGACTCTGGGTGACGTGCAGAGGCCAAATGGAAGGCTCTGAAATTGGAGATGTACTTGCCCCACCGCGAATCTCATATATTTTTGGAACGTAGGGAGTATGGGTATGTGTAAGTACTCGTCTTGCAGGTCTACTGACAACATCCAATCCCCTGGTTGGACTACGCAAATAATTGTCTGTAGAGACTCCATCTTTAATTTTTCCAGAAAGATATAGCGATTTAGCCTCTTTAGGTCTATCACGGGTCTCCACCCTCCGTTTCTCTTGGGGACTAGAAACAGGGTGGAATAGAAACCTAAATATCTTTCGGATGGAGGTACTGGAACTACTGCTCGTTGTTCCTGTAGGGAAAGAAGAAATTGCTTCAGGGCTTCCGCTTTTTGAGGGGATCTTGATACCCTTGTCGGAGAAAAAAAGTCCTTGGGGGGTTTGTTTAGGAAGGACCAGAAATGACCGTGTTTGACTGTTGCAACTACCCAAGGATCCCTGCATTTTTGTTCCCAGATCTTTGAGAACTGTTTCAACCTGGCCCCCACAGGGATCACTTGGGCTGGCCTGGCGTCAAAAGGATTTTGATGGATCCTGTGGGGTAGGTACTGGCCTCTGCCTCCTGGACTTGAGGAACGTAGACTGTGTGCTTTTCCAGTTGTGCCTGAAGCCTTTCCCTTGTCTGGATTGTCGGTAGTCCCTATTTTTGGAATACTGGAACCTTGGTGCAGATGATCTGAAACGTCTGGATCTCCTGTCTTGAGGAAGTAGGCCTGACTTTCCGCCAGTGACCCGAGAGATGGCTTTGTCGAGTTTTTCCCCGAACAAGGCTTTACCGTCAAAAGGTATCTTGCACCAATTTTGCTTCGAGGCAACGTCCGCTGCCCATGGTTTTAGCCACAGTGCCCTCTTGGCCATTACTGTGTGAAGCATTGCCCTTGCGGAGCAACGAATCAAATCGATGGCGGCCTCCCCAATGAAGTCGGCTGAGAGCTTCAGCTCATCCAATGCCTTGATTATATCTTCTTTAGGGATATCCTGTTGAATTGCCGACTCTATATTATCTGTCCAGACGCGTAATGCGTTGGACACTGATGTCAGAGCTATTGCAGGTTTACAGGCATTTCCTGCCATCTGATAGGCCTTCTTAAGGTCGAGGTCCATCCTCCTGTCCAGAGGGTCCTTGAAGGAGGTTGAATCATCTAGGGGCAAAGTGACATTCTTGGCCAGCCTTACCACTGCGGCATCTACCACCGGGGGGCCGTCCAGCATTTTGGAATCTGCCTCAGAGAGAGGGTATAATTTTCCCAATCGATTGGTGGAAAGTCTTTTGTCTGTCCTCCCCCATTCTTCCTCAATCACTTCCCTGATTTCCTCCATAAGAGGGAAGAAGGAGATCTGGCGCTTAAGGAAGGGGAAGTATGATTTGGACTTCCTGACCTCCGTGTTGGAATCCTCCCAACCGATTGCTTGTTTAATAGCCTGCACATAGGGCTGGACCATGGCGAAGGCAAAGCCAGAGGCATCTGTGTCATCTGAAGAATCCTCTGAAATCGCCATTTCGTCCTGATGCTTAGAGGAGGGAGGGAACGGACGACCACTTCCACTCGTGGATGGAACTGGAATGGAGGCCTCGGCCAGCTGTTCCTGAGGAGGGGATGCCGGTTGTTGCGTCGGCATTGTGGCGACCAATTCCGCAAGGGAGTCTTTTACTGCATTTTTAAGGAGATCTGCCACCTGTAGGCAATCAGACTCTCTGTCTGCTGCATAGTCTCTAAGGCAATCTCGACAAATTAGTTTGTCCGGAAGTGGGGTGCCTCCGCAGGCCTGACATCTATTAGGTCTAGGTCTCGGGGAGCGCGAATGACGGCGCCTCTTGGCTGAAGCTTTCCTGCCACTTCTGTAATGCCCATGTCTGGGCGACCTGTCCCTGCTGTGACAGGAATCATCATCGCCATCTTCATATCGCCTTGAGGTCTTCTTAGACGTCTTCTGGCGTACAGGACTGAAATACAAAAAGTACCGTCCTTAGTGCACTCTTTTTTTTTTAAAACTTACCTGGGCGTAGGTCCTTACCTTGGGAGTAGAGTAGGATCTTGAGCGGGCGGCGAAAGGCTCATTTTAGGCGGCTTAGCAGAGGTAACGACTAGGAAAGAGTCAGAGGAAAAAGCGTCAACCAGTCGTGCGCTGAATCACGGAAAAAAGGGAATTTGCCTACATAGGTAACGACTTCCCCCCTCTGTGCTGTGTTTTTTTTTTTTTTTTTTTTAAACATCCCCCTTTTTTTTTTTTTGGAGGCTCCGATGAAAAATAAATTTTTAAATGGTTTAATAAATTAATAAATCAATAAATCAATAAATTAACACACTTTCAATGCACGAGTTATTCCTTCAGAGCTATACATATATATATATATATATATATTCGCATGCCCACATGTATGAGAAAACAAATGCATTAAGACATGCCTTACCTTAACAGGGGTGGGTATAGCCTGGAACTCTAGAGTGTAATTCTCTTGTTGACCACAGGCATTTCACTTGTGCTGCTGGGGAAATAAATAGGAGGAGGGGAAGTTATGGCACGCTCGAGCTCCTCCCCTGACGCTCTGAGGGCAAAAAGAACCATTCGCCCTCAGTAAAAATGGCCGTCGAATCCTTCGACGCTACCGCGCATGCGCCGAACGTCGAGACTGGCCGTCGAAACATACGACCCGCCGGCGCATGCGCAGACGACGGCGGGAATGCTGATCTATCATAAAATAACACAGACTCGCCGCGCGCGACCCCTAGTGAGTCTGAGGATGACGGCGCACGTGGGAAGGGAAGGGGGGTCTCCTAAAGCTATGGGAACCAGGGGAACCAGAGCGCAAGAGAGGGAGAGAAAGGACAGGAGAGACTGGAGTGGAACAACAGGTCTCAGAAACAGAGCAAAGCTGCCACCTCTGCTGCCATAGACTGGAGCCTGAATGCCCATACTGCAGGTACAGCTCTTACTTAAGAGACAAACTGCTTGTCCCAAAAGATCCTACAGAAGGGACTTCCAACCTTATAAGCGCATTTAGCTGCCCAAGAGAAGGAACTGCGTCCGGGAGAGGCTTGAACCCGGACGGACGCTGCCGAATGCAGAAGGTAAGGACGCCGACCAGGATTCACTGCCATGAGGTATGAGGAAAAAAAGGAGAATGCGGGGGCTGTACTAACCTTTTCTTTTATAATATTCACTAGTCCTGAGGGAGGAGCCAAGGCGGAGCTTGTCACAGGTATGCTGCCATGGAGGCACCAGGAAAGAAGTTTATCAAACAAAAAGCCCCATCTCTTTTGCATGCATATTACATACCATACTATACCGCTTTTCTAATATCACATGCATACATACACACATAGGGCTGCAACTAACGATTATTTTCATAATCGATTAGTTGGTCGATTGTTGTTTCAATTAATAGATTACTAACCTTAAAAAAAAGGGTAATTTTGCTGCAATTTGCATTTTTGCATATTTTTTGGCCAATTTGTTGTTGGGCAGATTAAAAAACACAAATTGCCGCAAAAACGCATTACATGCTTTTCTGCAGCTTCTCCATTGAAGTGTATTGAACCAAAAAAACAAAATAGCATCGTTTTGCGTTAAAAAAAAAGTCCTTGTCTTTTCAAAATACACAGCAGCTGAAAAAATCATGGATGTGAACGTGTCACATAGGAAACCATGTAAATGAACTGTAGTGTGTTTCTGCAAAAAGCACCAAACAACACAGAGGTGTGACCCAGGCCTGAGATGTTTAGTAACATAATGGGGTTAAAAAAAACTAAAATTATTACAAAGAAAGCAAATAATCGCTACTGTAAGGGGTTCATTTTTTACTATGGGACAGTGAAAGTAATATTTACAGTAGCGATTTGCTCTTTCTGTACTATAAAGGGCTAATTTCTTTTTCTTGTTTTTAACCCCATTATGTTAGTGACCAATTAATAGATTATGAAAATAGTAATCGATTAGTTGTCGATTAATCGATTCGTTTTTTCACCCTTATACACACACATACTAGAGCCATATTGTTCATTCACATCAGTCCCTGCCCTGAAAGCTCTTACAATCAAAATGCCCAGCCTTACATACATACACTGACTGACTGAAGATTGCCCAAGCTGTCCAAACAGACAACAAAGGTGAGAATTCTCAGCAGTGTTGTGGCGCAGAATCTAGGGAACCACCTTCTCTTCTCCAAAGCTCCTGTTGGTGGCGATAGGCTGCCCTGCAAACATTTTCCATGTTCCAGTCATCTGAATCACTCTGGTCTGAAAAAAAAAAACACATATAAATGGATTTTTTTAAATGAATGAACATATCATATTTAAAATCTCTGTTCCATTGGTTTGTGCAGAGCAGCCCCAATCCTCTTCTGGTATCCCCCACTGGTGTTCCTGGCTCCTCCTTTTTAGCAAATGCCCGCATAGGAAGCAGCTTCTTACAGGGGAAATTGCGCAGGCTCGATCACGACCTGCCCACACAGGCAGCGAAGGTGAGGATTCTTATATTGCAGCCCTCCCCAAATATCATTGTAGGTCTTATTTTCGGTGAAATGCGGTATAAACGAACATAATATGTTCATTTATATTAGGTTAATGGTTACCACCTACATGGTGGCACCATCCGCAGCCTCCTGGGACATGTCACAGGTCCTAGGAGGCTGCAGGACAACTTACAAATCATAGTTCAGCTCATACATGTGTGGTGGGGGGCCCTCTGTGAAGTCGCAAGGAGTCACAGCTGGTATCCCACAGTCAACATGACAGTGCAGGGGACCTGAAGACCGGAAAAGAACCTGCCTGGGTGAGGCTAGCACTGGATCCCTGGACAAGTAAATGTCTGTTTTTTAAAAGTCAGCAGCTACAGTATTTGAAGCTGCTGACTTTTAATTCTTTTTTTAAGATGACCGTAGATCCTCTTTAACCAGTTCCCGACCAGCTGCCACAGTTGTACTGTGGCAACATGGTTCGGCTGCACGAATTGCCATTATGTTACGTCGCTTCTAGATTTGGCCACTAGGGGCGCACATGCCTCCTGCTCGCCCACAATCACTCGAGAACACACAAGTTCTACACAGTCCCCTCCCCCTTCAGTTAGAACACACAATAGGGAACACATTAACCCCTTGATTTCCCCCTAGCGGTTAACCCCTTCACTGCCAGTAACATTTTTTTACAGTAATCAATGCATTTTTATAGCACTGATTACTGTAAAAATGTCAAATGGTCCGTAAAATGTGTCAAAATTGTCCAACGTGTCCACCGTAATGTCGCAAACACAATAAAAATCTCAGATCGCCAACACTACTTTTAAAAAAAAATGTAATAATTAAAAATGACATAAAACTATCGCCTATTTTCTAGATGCTATAACTTTTGCGCAAACCAATCAATGTAGGCTTATTACAATTTTTTTAAACAAAAATATGTAGAATACATATAGGCCTAAACTGAGGAAAAAATCTTTTTTTTATATATTTTTGGGGGGTACTTATTATAGAAAACGTTAAAAAAGATTGCGTTTTTTTTCAAAATTGAGGCTCTTTTTTGTTTATAGTGCAGAACAATAGGCAGAGGTGATCAAATACCACCAAAAGAAAGCTCTATTTGTTGGAAAAAAGGATGTCAATTTTGTATGGGTGCAACATCGCATGACCGCGCAATTGTCAGTTGAAGCGATGCAGTGCCAAATCGCAAAAAGTGCTCTGGTCAGGAAGGGGGTAAAATCTTCCGGGGCTGCATCAGTTAAGAAGCTTATCAAACTAAAAGCCCCATATCTTTTGCGTGCATATTACATACCATACAATACCATACTATACCGCTTTTCCGCACTTTGAACAGGTCCGTAAAGTGCTTCACTAGGGCAGCCGGTGGTTTGTCGCTTGTCAGTTCCTCGGGAAAACCACACTTTGGGCGAACAGGTCCTGCTGTCTGTCCT
Source organism: Lithobates pipiens (assembly GCF_037356315.1). Taxonomy (NCBI): domain Eukaryota; kingdom Metazoa; phylum Chordata; class Amphibia; order Anura; family Ranidae; genus Lithobates; species Lithobates pipiens. The sequence goes on along the minus strand of NW_027507784.1, from coordinate 265,547,438 downwards.
CCGTAAAGGGGTACACCTTCTTCCCCGTTTTACAGTCGAGCGTGCACACACCGACGGGACAGCAGTGAAGAGCTTTGTAGTATTTTGAGGGGAGTTTACTTAAAATGGACAAGACAGAATCTGAAGCCGCTGAGCATAACAACCACTCAGCTTCTAGTTTTCATTTTCAAACCTTCATTAAACAAGCTAAATTGAGAAGGTGACTGATTACAATGCACAACTACTCTGGGTCCTGTCTGCCCCAATTGAAAATAGAACAAAAAAGAAAAACATTTCTTTTTCATTGTGGATAGAGTAAGGGAAGCCTAGGACCTTTGTCAGATTTTCTTGGCATCTGTGTCCCATTGGAGAGACAACCTCTGTGCTAACTAACCTTTGAAAAAAAGATTGCTATACTTGCCTATTTTCCGGTCTGGTCACTGCCACTAGCTGGCACAGAAGAACTCACGTGACCGGACCAGACTGGCCTGAAAATAAGTATCTTTCTTGCATGGATGTTGGGGGGGAGGCTATTTAGATTTAAGCTGGAATTCCACGTTAAGTAAATTTCCCCAAAGTAGCCCAAAGGAGGACTGTCTACAAGCTCTCTTTAGCCCATTGCACAGTACATCCGTGAACGCTACAGGCTATATAACCACGGCAAACTAAGGAAGAAAATGCATGTCATTCTTTTCTTTGGATCTAGGATTGAGTGTGCTACATACCCTAATTCTAGAAAGGAGTACTGGGGTTGTACACATGGCCTGGCCACCGCAGCAGCTTGACACTTGTCATGCTTTTGTTTTCTCTACTCCAGGATTGAGTGTGCTACATACCCTAAGTCTGGAAAGGAGTACTGGGATTGTACGCTCTTATGAAACGTCACTTCTAGGTTTGGCCACTAGGGGCGCACGTGCCCCCTGCTCGCCCACAATCACTTGAGAACACACAGATCCCGGTTCTCTGAGGGGAGAACAGACAGATTGTCTGTTCATACAGAATATGAACAGTGATCTGTCATCTCCCCTACACAGTCCCCTACCCCTTCAGTTAGAACACACAATAGGGAACACATTAACCCCTTGATTGCCCCTAGTGGTTAACCCCATTCACTGCCAGTGACATTTTTACAGTAATCAATGCATTTTTATAGCACTGATCGCTGTAAAAATGCCAAATGGTCCGAAAAAATGTGTCAAAATTGTCCGACGTGTCCGCCATAATGTTGCAGTCCTGATAAAAATCGTAGATCGCCGACATTACCAGTAAAAAAAAAAATAATCATTAAAAATGCCGTACAACTATCCCCCATTTTGTAGAGGCTATAGCTTTTGCGCAAACCAATCAATATACGCTTATTGGTAATTTTTTTACCAAAAATATGTAGAAGAATACATATAGGCCTAAACTGAGGAAAAAAATCATTTTTTTAATATTTTTTGGGGGGGGTACTTAGAGCAAAAGTTAAAAAAGATTGCGTTTTTTTCAAAATTGAGGCTCTTTTTTGTTTATAGTGCAAAAAAAATAAAAAAATAAATAAAAAACGCAGATGTGATCAAATACCATCAAAAGAAAGCTCTATATGTGCGGAAAAAAGGACGTCAATTTTGTTTGGGTGCAACGTCGCACGACCGCACAATTGTCAGTTAAAGCGATGCAGTGCCAAATTGCAAAAAGAAGTTTATCAAACAAAAAGCCCCATCTCTTTTGCATGCATATTGCATACCATACAATACCATACTATACCGCTTTTCTAATATCACATGCATACATACACACATAGGGCTGCAACTAACGATTATTTTCATAATCGATTAGTTGGTCGATTGTTGTTTCAATTAATAGATTACTAACCTTAAAAAAAAAGGGTAATTTTGCTGCAATTTGCATTTTTGCATATTTTTTTGGCCAATTTGTTGTTGGGCAGATTAAAAAACACAAATTGCCGCAAAAACGCATTATATGCTTTTCTGCAGCTTCTCCATTGAAGTGTATTGAACCAAAAAAACAAAATAGCATCGTTTTGCGTTAAAAAAAAAGTCCTTGTCTTTTCAAAATACACAGCAGCTGAAAAAATCATGGATGTGAACGTGTCACATAGGAAACCATGTAAATGAACTGTAGTGTGTTTCTGCAAAAAGCACCAAACAACACAGAGGTGTGACCCAGGCCTGAGATGTTTAGTAACATAATGGGGTTAAAAAAAACTAAAATTATTACAAAGAAAGCAAATAATCGCTACTGTAAGGGGTTCATTTTTTACTATGGGACAGTGAAAGTAATATTTACAGTAGCGATTTGCTCTTTCTGTACTATAAAGGGCTAAGTTCTTTTTCTTGTTTTTAACCCCATTATGTTAGTGACCAATTAATCGATTATGAAAATAGTAATCGATTAGTTGTCCATTAATCGATTCGTTTTTTCACCCTTATACACACACATACTAGAGCCATATTGTTCATTCACATCAGTCCCTGCCCTGAAAGCTCTTACAATCAAAATGCCCAGCCTTACATACATACACACACACACACACACACACACACACACACACACACACACTGACTGACTGAAGATTGCCCAAGCTGTCCAAACAGACAACAAAGGTGAGAATTCTCAGCAGTGTTGTGGCGCAGAATCTAGGGAACCACCTTCTCTTCTCCAAAGCTCCTGTTGGTGGCGATAGGCTGCCCTGCAAACATTTTCCATGTTCCAGTCATCTGAATCACTCTGGTCTGAAAAAAAAAAAAACACATATAAATGGATTTTTTTAAATGAATGAACATATCATATTTAAAATCTCTGTTCCATTGGTTTGCGCAGAGCAGCCCCAATCCTCTTCTGGTATCCCCCACTGGTGTTCCTGGCTCCTCCTTTTTAGCAAATGCCCGCATAGGAAGCAGCTTCCTACATGGGAAATTGCGCAGGCTCGATCACGACCTGCCCACACAGGCAGCGAAGGTGAGGATTCTTATATTGCAGCCCTCACCAAATATCATTGTAGGTCTTATTTTCGGTGAAATGCGGTATAAACGAACATAATATGTTCATTTATATTAGGTTAATGGTTACCACCTACATGGTGGCACCATCCGCAGCCTCCTGGGACATGTCACAGGTCCTAGGAGGCTGCAGGACAACTTACAAATCATAGTTCAGCTCATACATGTGTGGTGGGGGGCCCTCTGTGAAGTCGCAAGGAGTCACAGCTGGTATCCCACAGTCAACATGACAGTGCAGGGGACCTGAAGACCGGAAAAGAACCTGCCTGGGTGAGGCTAGCACTGGATCCCTGGACAAGTAAATGTCTGTTTTTTAAAAGTCAGCAGCTACAGTATTTGAAGCTGCTGACTTTTAATTCTTTTTTTAAGATGACCGTAGATCCTCTTTAACCAGTTGCCGACCAGCTGCCACAGTTGTACTGTGGCAACATGGTTCGGCTGCACGAATTGCCATTATGTTACGTCGCTTCTAGATTTGGCCACTAGGGGCGCACATGCCTCCTGCTCGCCCACAATCACTCGAGAACACACAAGTTCTACACAGTCCCCTCCCCCTTCAGTTAGAACACACAATAGGGAACACATTAACCCCTTGATTTCCCCCTAGCGGTTAACCCCTTCACTGCCAGTAACATTTTTTTACAGTAATCAATGCATTTTTATAGCACTGATTACTGTAAAAATGTCAAATGGTCCGTAAAATGTGTCAAAATTGTCCAACGTGTCCACCGTAATGTCGCAAACACAATAAAAATCTCAGATCGCCAACACTACTTTTAAAAAAAAAATGTAATAATTAAAAATGACATAAAACTATCGCCTATTTTCTAGATGCTATAACTTTTGCGCAAACCAATCAATGTAGGCTTATTACAATTTTTTTTAACAAAAATATGTAGAATACATATAGGCCTAAACTGAGGAAAAAATCTTTTTTTTATATATTTTTGGGGGGTACTTATTATAGAAAACGTTAAAAAAGATTGCGTTTTTTTTCAAAATTGAGGCTCTTTTTTGTTTATAGTGCAGAACAATAGGCAGAGGTGATCAAATACCACCAAAAGAAAGCTCTATTTGTTGGAAAAAAGGATGTCAATTTTGTATGGGTGCAACATCGCATGACCGCGCAATTGTCAGTTGAAGCGATGCAGTGCCAAATCGCAAAAAGTGCTCTGGTCAGGAAGGGGGTAAAATCTTCCGGGGCTGCATCAGTTAAGAAGCTTATCAAACTAAAAGCCCCATATCTTTTGCGTGCATATTACATACCATACAATACCATACTATACCGCTTTTCCGCACTTTGAACAGGTCCGTAAAGTGCTTCACTAGGGCAGCCGGTGGTTTGTCGCTTGTCAGTTCCTCGGGAAAACCACACTTTGGGCGAACAGGTCCTGCTGTCTGTCCTCCGTAAAGGGGTACACCTTCTTCCCCGTTTTACAGTCGAGCGTGCACACACCGACGGGACAGCAGTGAAGAGCTTTGTAGTATTTTGAGGGGAGTTTACTTAAAATGGACAAGACAGAATCTGAAGCCGCTGAGCATAACAACCACTCAGCTTCTAGTTTTCATTTTCAAACCTTCATTAAACAAGCTAAATTGAGAAGGTGACTGATTACAATGCACAACTACTCTGGGTCCTGTCTGCCCCAATTGAAAATAGAACAAAAAAGAAAAACATTTCTTTTTCATTGTGGATAGAGTAAGGGAAGCCTAGGACCTTTGTCAGATTTTCTTGGCATCTGTGTCCCATTGGAGAGACAACCTCTGTGCTAACTAACCTTTGAAAAAAAGATTGCTATACTTGCCTATTTTCCGGTCCGGTCACTGCCACTAGCTGGCACAGAAGAACTCACGTGACCGGACCAGACTGGCCTGAAAATAAGTATCTTTCTTGCATGGATGTTGGGGGGGAGGCTATTTAGATTTAAGCTGGAATTCCACGTTAAGTAAATTTCCCCAAAGTAGCCCAAAGGAGGACTGTCTACAAGCTCTCTTTAGCCCATTGCACAGTACATCCGTGAACGCTACAGGCTATATAACCACGGCAAACTAAGGAAGAAAATGCATGTCATTCTTTTCTTTGGGTCTAGGATTGAGTGTGCTACATACCCTAATTCTAGAAAGGAGTACTGGGGTTGTACACATGGCCTGGCCACCGCAGCAGCTTGACACTTGTCATGCTTTTTTTTTCTCTACTCCAGGATTGAGTGTGCTACATACCCTAAGTCTGGAAAGGAGTACTGAGATTGTACGCTCTTATGAAACGTCACTTCTAGGTTTGGCCACTAGGGGCGCACGTGCCCCCTGCTCGCCCACAATCACTTGAGAACACACAGATCCCGGTTCTCTGAGGGGAGAACAGACAGATTGTCTGTTCATACAGAATATGAACAGTGATCTGTCATCTCCCCTACACAGTCCCCTACCCCTTCAGTTAGAACACACAATAGGGAACACAATAACCCCTTGATTGCCCCTAGTGGTTAACCCCATTCACTGCCAGTGAAATTTTTACAGTAATCAATGCATTTTTATAGCACTGATCGCTGTAAAAATGCCAAATGGTCCGAAAAAATGTGTCAAAATTGTCCGACGTGTCCGCCATAATGTTGCAGTCCTGATAAAAATCGTAGATCGCCGACATTACCAGTAAAAAAAAAATGACCAGTTACACTTACCGGTAACGTCTTTTCTAGGAAATCTTCCAGGACGGCACACCTGAGAGATGACTGGTCCACCTGACAGGAAACACAATCAACAACGAATTTAAAAGTCCCCACCCCTCCCTCAGACCCTCAGTTATGGTAAAGAAAATCCCACACCAGTGTCAGAGGGAACATTCTGTGAAGAATTAATATATCACCAATAAAACAAGGGTAGGGAGTAGGCCTGCCGTCCTGGAAGATTTCCTAGAAAAGACGTTACCGGTAAGTGTAACTGGTCATTTTCTCCAGTCATCTTCCAGGACGGCACACCTGAGAGGATAAGCAAGAAGTTCAGGCCTACCTTTAGGGCGGGACAACCGCTTGTAGGACCTTCCTGCCAAATGCCAAATCCTGAGGGGACAACAGCTCCACTCTGTAGTGCCTCAGAAATGTTCTATGGCTCGTCCATGTTGCTGCCTTGCAGATCTGGTCAATTGAGGCGCCTGCCCTCTCTGCCCAGGAGGTCGCTAGGGATCTAGCTGAATGCGCCTTAAGGCGGGTTGGTACTGGTTTACCTGCCTGTCTATAAGCGATGGATATGGTCTGTCTAACCCATCTAGCTATCGTAGACTTAGATGCTTGAAGACCCTTTTTCTTCCCTGAAAAAGTGACCAATAAATGACTGGATCTCCTAAAGTCTTTCACCCTTTCTAAATAGACTAGGAGACAACGCCTGACATCTAAGAAATGAAATCTTTCCTCTTCCTTATTCTTAGGATTCTGGCAAAAGGACGGGAGAATAATCTCCTGTGTTCTGTGAAATAATGAAGCTACCTTTGGCAAATAAAGAGGATCCTGAGTGAGGATTAACCTATCCTCTAGGATGCGCAAAAACGGCTCTTTAATCGACAGAGCCTGTATATCACTCACCCTCCTGGCCGTAGTGATAGCCAGGAGGAAGGCCAACTTAAATGATAAAAGCTTAACCGAAATTTGAGCCACCGGCTCAAAAGGCCCCCTTGTTAGGGCATCTAATACCAGGGACAGATCCCATGGAGGGCAACTGACCGACCTAACTGGAACTACCCTTTCCCTGGCCGACAAAAATCTTTTTATTAGCGGCTCCTGTCCTAGCTTCCTATCAAAAAACACGGACAGGGCTGCCACCTGGACCTTTAGGGTGCTAACTGCCAAACCCTGGTCCACCCCCTCCTGAAGAAAGTCTAGGATGGTGGGTATCATCTGGAGAGCCCCCTCCTTAGACTGTAGCCAGTGGGAGAAGACTTTCCAGACCTTTGCATAAATCTTTCTGGTGACGCTTTTCCTACTGAGGAGAAGAGTATCTATCACTTTTTCCGAACAGCCCCTGTCTCGGAGTATTTCCCTTTCAATAGCCATGCTGTCAGAGAGAGACGACCCGGGTCGGGGTGAAAGACTGGACCCTGACTGAGTAGGTCTCGTTGCACCGGCAGACGCAGCGGGGGAGCTATCGCGAGACTCTGAATGGTGGGAAACCAAACTCTCTTGGGCCACCAGGGTGCTATCAGTATCAGGACTGACCTTGAGTAGGTTAATTTTTGTAGGACTCTGGGAAGGAGCACCAATGGGGGAAAGGCATAAGCCAGTCTGAAATCCCACACTTGTACAAGAGCGTCTATCCCTTCTGCTTCTTGATCCTTGTAAAGGGAGAAAAACCTGAGAACCTTCGCATTCTCCCGGGAAGCGAACAAATCTATTTCTGGCTTGCCAAAATGTTTGCACACCAGGAAGAAGATTTCTTTGCTCAATCCCCATTCCCCTTGAAGGATGGGCTGTCTGCTTAGAAAATCTGCTTGCAGATTGAGTGAGCCCTTTATATGAATCGCTGACAGTGAAAGGACCCTCTTTTCTGCCTTCATAAGGATCTGTTGCGCTAACCATCTTAGTTTGTCCGGCCTTGTCCCTCCTTGGTGGTTTAGGTATGCCACCGTGACCAGGTTGTCCGAGAGGACCTGAACCTCCCTGTCCTGCAGTTCCTCTCGGAAATAGTCTAGGGCTTTGCCTACTGCCAGAAGCTCCCTGAAATTGGAAGACTCCCTGGCTTGGCTGTGGTTTCAGGACCCCTGGGTATATCGGTCTCCCAGATGAGCCCCCCAACCCCAGGCGCTGGCGTCCGTGGTTAAGACCAAAGGGTTTACCTGAGACCAGGGGCGACCATCCAACAAATTCTGTGGGTCGAGCCACCACCGCAGAGAACGAGATACCTCCTCTGTGATGGGTACTCTGTTCTCTAATGTTTCTCTTTTTCCTCCCCATGAGGCAAGTAGAAAAGACTGAAGCTCCCGAGAATGGAGTTGTGCCCAGGTTACTGCCGGAATGCAGGCCGTCATGAGGCCCAGCAATCTCATTATATATCTCAGAGAGGCTTCTCCTCTTTCGAGAAGGGTGACAACCGCATTCTGGACCTTCGTTACCTTTTCTGTTGGTAAGAATACCTTCTGTGCCTGCAGTCTAACAGGTAGCCTAGGTATAGTTTGGACTGAGATGGAGTCAGTGAGGACTTCTCCTGACTGACCATCCAGCCCAAGGTCTCCAGAGTTTCCAACACGATGTCTCTGTCTATTACTGCTTGCCTCTGATCCACACTGTAGATCAGCAAGTCGTCCAGGTAGGGTATTAACCCTATCCCCTGCAGGTGTAGGTATGCCACTACTTCGGCTAACACCTTTGTGAATATCCTTGGACTTGCCGCCAGCCCAAAGGGAAGAGCCCTGAACTGCCAGTGTGGTATCCTCTGCTGTATGCAAACTGCGAAGCGTAGGTACTTCTGGTGTTCGGGAGCAATGGGTACATGTAGATAAGCGTCTTTTAGGTCCAGGGTGACCATAAAGACTCCTCTCTGCAGATGCTTTCTTACTGAGTAAATACTCTCCATCCTGAACTTCTTGTGAAGCAGGTAACGGTTGAGTCTTCTCAAGTTTATTATCAACCGAAATTTTCCTGAGGGTTTTGGAACCACAAATACGTGTGAGTAAAAACCCTGGGTAAGCTGATTGGTTGGTACTGGAGTAATAACCCTTTGCTCTGCTAGCTCCTTTAGATTTTTCAGTAATCCTTCTGCCTTGGTTGGGTCCCTGGGAGGAAAAGTAACCAGAAATTCCTGTGGGGGATGGGTCTGAAATTCCAGTCTGTACCCCACTTCTAAAAGGTTTAGAATGTATGGACTCTGCGTAATCCTTTCCCACTGTGGAAGGAATTCGCTGAGTCTTGCGCCTACCTTTACGGTGGCGTCATTTACCTTCTTTCTGAGAGGCTCCGGAGCTGGAGAAAAGAATTGCACTTTTTTCTTTTCCTTTCCCCAAGTTCCATTTCCTCCTTGGTTCAGTTTTCCCCTTATGATGGGTCTTTGAATAGGGGCCTCGAAAAAATTTCTTACCCCTTTCTTTCTTGGGCCTTACAGGAAATTTCTTGCCCTTCTCCGTAGATCGGGACAAAACCTGATCTAGGCCTGAACCAAACAGCAAGGAACCCTCAAAGGGGATGCCGCATAGGCGAGACTTGGAAGTAAAATCCCCATCCCAGGTCTTGACCCATAGAGCTCTCCTGGAAGAGTTCAAAAGTGCTGCTGCTTTAGCTGTGGTCCTAACAGTTTCTACAGCTGCATCTGCCACATATGCTACTGCTCGACTGATTACTTCCAGCGAGTCTACAATCTCTTTAGCCTCCCTACTGCGGGAAACATGATCCATTAATTTGCCCAGCCAGGTGTCAGCATTTCTGGCTACACAGGCGGAAGCTAGGGCAGGCGCCATTGCTGCCGCATTCGCCTCCCAGGCTCTTTTGAGTAAAGTTTCCGACTTTCTATCCATCTGATCCTGGATATTTCCGGAATCTTCAAAGGATAAATCGGACCTCTTAGATACTTGCGCTAAGGCTGCATCCAAGCGAGGAGCTTTAAAAAATCTTTCCTCCTCCTCATCTTTAAAGGGACACCTCCTTTTCCAAGCTTTCAGTTTGAGAAGCTTGCGTTCAGGTTCCTTCCATTCTCTAAGGATTATCTCCTTCAGAGACTGGTGGATGGGAAAGGTCTTGGTCTGTAACCTTCCTAAACCTCTATATACTCTATCTTGAGCTGAGACTTGAGCAGAGGGAACCTGAATATCTTCTGAGGCGTAAATGGCTTTTAATAAACCCTCCATGTCCTCACTCGGGAACAAAAATCCCCCAAGCTTAGCCTCCCCCTGGCTATCTTGGACTGAATCTTCCTCTCCAGAACTACAATCTGGTACTTGGCCTTCCTCCACTTCAGATAATAAGGAGACTTGGCCCTGGGAACTTTCCGCATAAGATGTGGAAAGGTTTTCCTGTAACTGAGGAGTCTCTCTCTCTGACGGTACTTCCTGCAAACCCTTCACAAGGGTGGACTGAAAAGTTTGAAGGGTAGCCAACATTTCTGCTTGTAAGGCCCTACATTCCTTCACGACCTGAGCGGTCTCCCTGCCTGCGAGCTTGATGATACATCGATCGCAGAAAGGTTTGGAGTGGTCTTGTGCTAACTTAGCGTTGCAGTAACCACAACGCCTGGACTTTGAAGTAACCTTCCCCTTAGACCTAGCAGCTGACCCCTGGGCAGAGCTTTCGGTCCCTGGGAATAGTCAAAAAAAATAGACAATTTAGCTACACAAGTCCTAAAAGGGGCACAGGAGCTCTACCCCGAGAACCCTGCCCCTAAATAAAGTTGGATCACTCACCCCCAGTGGCGACCTCAACGACTGTCTGCTCAGATGGACCTTCCTCTTCCATGGCGATTTGCTGCCCTGCAGGATCGCTGGATCAGGTCTCGAGCATCCCCTTGTTGTCTTTTCCAAGTGTCAGGAAAGTGTCTTGCAGGACGAGGAGACTGGGTGTATTACAGCACACCCGTTCTGTTTGAAAAAACGCGCCGATCGGTGCCATCTTTAAGGAGGTCCGTCGCCCGGAAATGACGCACGGCCTCTTCCGGTCCTGCGCACTGAGGCTGGAACGCACGCCGGTGCGTCCAGCCATCTCAACTTCCGGAACTCGATACCCGGAAGTGACGCCCTTGGACTTCCGGACATGCGCTGTGGCGTTGGAACGCACGCCATCCGCGTACGCATGAGGAAAGGCATCACCTCACCACTCCACCAACGAATGTGCAGGTAGGCCAATACAACAGGGGAATAACCTACTGGGACAACTCCCCTGTCCCACGAGGCTCATACAAGGCTCCCTAAGGAGACCTTGAGTGAGGAATACCCCCCCAAGATTTCTCCTGGGGGTATACAAGGGAGCACCACAGACCCTGTCTGTTTAAGTCCCTAAAAAAGAACCTCACGAGAAAAACACGGGGTCCCAGACCCCAAGGAAAAAACTTTTAGAAAGAAACTTGGTTTCGCTGTCATCCTGTGGGAAACACAATCAAGAACTGAGGGTCTGAGGGAGGGGTGGGGACTTTTAAATTCGTTGTTGATTGTGTTTCCTGTCAGGTGGACCAGTCATCTCTCAGGTGTGCCGTCCTGGAATATGACTGGAGAAAAATAATCATTAAAAATGCCGTACGACTATCCCACATTTTGTAGACGCTATAGCCTTTGCGCAAACCAATCAATATACGCTTATTGGTAATTTTTTTACCAAAAATATGTAGAAGAATACATATAGGCCTAAACTGAGGAAAAAAATCATTTTTTTAATATTTTTTGGGGGGGTACTTATTAGAGCAAAAGTTAAAAAAGATTTTGTTTTTTTCAAAATTGAGGCTCTTTTTTGTTTATAGTGCAAAAAAAATAAAAAAATAAATAAAAAAAACGCAGATGTGATCAAATACCATCAAAAGAAAGCTCTATTTGTGCGGAAAAAAGGACGTCAATTTTGTTTGGGTGCAACGTCGCACGACCGCACAATTGTCAGTTAAAGCGATGCAGTGCCAAATTGCAAAAAGAAGTTTATCAAACAAAAAGCCCCATCTCTTTTGCATGCATATTACATACCATACAATACCATACTATACCGCTTTTCTAATATCACATGCATACATACACACATAGGGCTGCAACTAACGATTATTTTCATAATCGATTAGTTGGTCGATTGTTGTTTCAATTAATAGATTACTAACCTTAAAAAAAAGGGTAATTTTGCTGCAATTTGCATTTTTGCATATTTTTTTGGCCAATTTGTTGTTGGGCAGATTAAAAAACACAAATTGCCGCAAAAACGCATTACATGCTTTTCTGCAGCTTCTCCATTGAAGTGTATTGAACCAAAAAAACAAAATAGCATCGTTTTGCGTTAAAAAAAAAGTCCTTGTCTTTTCAAAATACACAGCAGCTGAAAAAATCATGGATGTGAACGTGTCACATAGGAAACCATGTAAATGAACTGTAGTGTGTTTCTGCAAAAAGCACCAAACAACACAGAGGTGTGACCCAGGCCTGAGATGTTTAGTAACATAATGGGGTTAAAAAAAACTAAAATTATTACAAAGAAAGCAAATAATCGCTACTGTAAGGGGTTCATTTTTTACTATGGGACAGTGAAAATAATATTTACAGTAGCGATTTGCTCTTTCTGTACTATAAAGGGCTAATTTCTTTTTCTTGTTTTTAACCCCATTATGTTAGTGACCAATTAATCGATTATGAAAATAGTAATCGATTAGTTGCCGATTAATCGATTCGTTTTTTCACCCTTATACACACACATACTAGAGCCATATTGTTCATTCACATCAGTCCCTGCCCTGAAAGCTCTTACAATCAAAATGCCCAACCTTACATACATACACACACACACTGACTGACTGAAGATTGCCCAAGCTGTCCAAACAGACAACAAAGGTGAGAATTCTCAGCAGTGTTGTGGCGCAGAATCTAGGGAACCACCTTCTCTTCTCCAAAGCTCTTGTTGGTGGCGATAGGCTGCCCTGCAAACATTTTCCATGTTCCAGTCATCTGAATCACTCTGGTCTGAAAAAAAAAAAAACACATATAAATGGATTTTTTTAAATGAATGAACATATCATATTTAAAATCTCTGTTCCATTGGTTTGCGCAGAGCAGCCCCAATCCTCTTCTGGTATCCCCCACTGGTGTTCCTGGCTCCTCCTTTTTAGCAAATGCCCGCATAGGAAGCAGCTTCCTACAGGGGAAATTGCGCAGGCTCGATCACGACCTTCCCACACAGGCAACGAAGGTGAGGATTCTTATATTGCAGCCCTCTCCAAATATCATAGTAGGTCTTATTTTCGGTGAAATGCGGTATAAACGAACATAATATGTTCATTTATATTAGGTTAATGGTTACCACCTACATGGTGGCACCATCCGCAGCCTCCTGGGACATGTCACAGGTCCTAGGAGGCTGCAGGACAACTTACAAATCATAGTTCAGCTCATACATGTGTGGTGGGGGGCCCTCTGTGAAGTCGCAAGGAGTCACAGCTGGTATCCCACAGTCAACATGACAGTGCAGGGGACCTGAAGACCGGAAAAGAACCTGCCTGGGTGAGGCTAGCACTGGATCCCTGGACAAGTAAATGTCTGTTTTTTAAAAGTCAGCAGCTACAGTATTTGAAGCTGCTGACTTTTAATTCTTTTTTTAAGATGACCGTAGATCCTCTTTAACCAGTTGCCGACCAGCTGCCACAGTTGTACTGTGGCAACATGGTTCGGCTGCACGAATTGCCATTATGTTACGTCGCTTCTAGATTTGGCCACAAGGGGCGCACGTGCCTCCTGCTCGCCCACAATCACTCGAGAACACACAAGTTCTACACAGTCCCCTCCCCCTTCAGTTAGAACACACAATAGGGAACACATTAACCCCTTGATTTCCCCCTAGCGGTTAACCCCTTCACTGCCAGTAACATTTTTTTACAGTAATCAATGCATTTTTATAGCACTGATTACTGTAAAAATGTCAAATGGTCCGTAAAATGTGTCAAAATTGTCCAACGTGTCCACCGTAATGTCGCAAACACAATAAAAATCTCAGATCGCCAACACTACTTTTAAAAAAAAAATGTAATAATTAAAAATGACATAAAACTATCGCCTATTTTCTAGATGCTATAACTTTTGCGCAAACCAATCAATGTAGGCTTATTACAATTTTTTTAACAAAAATATGTAGAATACATATAGGCCTAAACTGAGGAAAAAATCTTTTTTTTATATATTTTTGGGGGGTACTTATTATAGAAAACGTTAAAAAAGATTGCGTTTTTTTTCAAAATTGAGGCTCTTTTTTGTTTATAGTGCAGAACAATAGGCAGAGGTGATCAAATACCACCAAAAGAAAGCTCTATTTGTTGGAAAAAAGGATGTCAATTTTGTATGGGTGCAACATCGCATGACCGCGCAATTGTCAGTTGAAGCGATGCAGTGCCAAATCGCAAAAAGTGCTCTGGTCAGGAAGGGGGTAAAATCTTCCGGGGCTGCATCAGTTAAGAAGCTTATCAAACTAAAAGCCCCATATCTTTTGCGTGCATATTACATACCATACAATACCATACTATACCGCTTTTCCGCACTTTGAACAGGTCCGTAAAGTGCTTCACTAGGGCAGCCGGTGGTTTGTCGCTTGTCAGTTCCTCGGGAAAACCACACTTTGGGCGAACAGGTCCTGCTGTCTGTCCTCCGTAAAGGGGTACACCTTCTTCCCCGTTTTACAGTCGAGCGTGCACACACCGACGGGACAGCAGTGAAGAGCTTTGTAGTATTTTGAGGGGAGTTTACTTAAAATGGACAAGACAGAATCTGAAGCCGCTGAGCATAACAACCACTCAGCTTCTAGTTTTCATTTTCAAACCTTCATTAAACAAGCTAAATTGAGAAGGTGACTGATTACAATGCACAACTACTCTGGGTCCTGTCTGCCCCAATTGAAAATAGAACAAAAAAGAAAAACATTTCTTTTTCATTGTGGATAGAGTAAGGGAAGCCTAGGACCTTTGTCAGATTTTCTTGGCATCTGTGTCCCATTGGAGAGACAACCTCTGTGCTAACTAACCTTTGAAAAAAAGATTGCTATACTTGCCTATTTTCCGGTCTGGTCACTGCCACTAGCTGGCACAGAAGAACTCACGTGACCGGACCAGACTGGCCTGAAAATAAGTATCTTTCTTGCATGGATGTTGGGGGGGAGGCTATTTAGATTTAAGCTGGAATTCCACGTTAAGTAAATTTCCCCAAAGTAGCCCAAAGGAGGACTGTCTACAAGCTCTCTTTAGCCCATTGCACAGTACATCCGTGAACGCTACAGGCTATATAACCACGGCAAACTAAGGAAGAAAATGCATGTCATTCTTTTCTTTGGATCTAGGATTGAGTGTGCTACATACCCTAATTCTAGAAAGGAGTACTGGGGTTGTACACATGGCCTGGCCACCGCAGCAGCTTGACACTTGTCATGCTTTTTTTTTCTCTACTCCAGGATTGAGTGTGCTACATACCCTAAGTCTGGAAAGGAGTACTGGGATTGTACGCTCTTATGAAACGTCACTTCTAGGTTTGGCCACTAGGGGCGCACGTGCCCCCTGCTCGCCCACAATCACTTGAGAACACACAGATCCCGGTTCTCTGAAGGGAGAACAGACAGATTGTCTGTTCATACAGAATATGAACAGTGATCTGTCATCTCCCCTACACAGTCCCCTACCCCTTCAGTTAGAACACACAATAGGGAACACATTAACCCCTTGTTTGCCCCTAGGGGTTAACCCCATTCACTGCCAGTGACATTTTTACAGTAATCAATGCATTTTTATAGCACTGATCGCTGTAAAAATGCCAAATGGTCCGAAAAAATGTGTCAAAATTGTCCGACGTGTCCGCCATAATGTTGCAGTCCTGATAAAAATCGTAGATCGCCGACATTACCAGTAAAAAAAAAATAATCATTAAAAATGCCGTACAACTATCCCCCATTTTGTAGAGGCTATAGCTTTTGCGCAAACCAATCAATATACGCTTATTGGTAATTTTTTTACCAAAAATATGTAGAAGAATACATATAGGCCTAAACTGAGGAAAAAAATCATTTTTTTAAAATTTTTTGGGGGGGTACTTATTAGAGCAAAAGTTAAAAAAGATTGCGTTTTTTTCAAAATTGAGGCTCTTTTTTGTTTATAGTGCAAAAAAAATTAAAAAATAAATAAAAAACGCAGATGTGATCAAATACCATCAAAAGAAAGCTCTATATGTGCGGAAAAAAGGACGTCAATTTTGTTTGGGTGCAACGTCGCACGACCGCACAATTGTCAGTTAAAGCGATGCAGTGCCAAATTGCAAAAAGAAGTTTATCAAACAAAAAGCCCCATCTCTTTTGCATGCATATTACATACCATACAATACCATACTATACCGCTTTTCTAATATCACATGCATACATACACACATAGGGCTGCAACTAACGATTATTTTCATAATCGATTAGTTGGTCGATTGTTGTTTCAATTAATAGATTACTAACCTTAAAAAAAAGGGTAATTTTGCTGCAATTTGCATTTTTGCATATTTTTTTGGCCAATTTGTTGTCGGGCAGATTAAAAAACACAAATTGCCGCAAAAACGCATTACATGCTTTTCTGCAGCTTCTCCATTGAAGTGTATTGAACCAAAAAAACAAAATAGCATCGTTTTGCGTTAAAAAAAAAGTCCTTGTCTTTTCAAAATACACAGCAGCTGAAAAAATCATGGATGTGAACGTGTCACATAGGAAACCATGTAAATGAACTGTAGTGTGTTTCTGCAAAAAGCACCAAACAACACAGAGGTGTGACCCAGGCCTGAGATGTTTAGTAACATAATGGGGTTAAAAAAAACTAAAATTATTACAAAGAAAGCAAATAATCGCTACTGTAAGGGGTTCATTTTTTACTATGGGACAGTGAAAGTAATATTTACAGTAGCGATTTGCTCTTTCTGTACTATAAAGGGCTAATTTCTTTTTCTTGTTTTTAACCCCATTATGTTAGTGACCAATTAATCGATTATGAAAATAGTAATCGATTAGTTGCCGATTAATCGATTCGTTTTTTCACCCTTATACACACACATACTAGAGCCATATTGTTCATTCACATCAGTCCCTGCCCTGAAAGCTCTTACAATCAAAATGCCCAGCCTTACATACATACACACACACACACACACACACACACACACTGACTGACTGAAGATTGCCCAAGCTGTCCACACAGACAACAAAGGTGAGAATTCTCAGCAGTGTTGTGGCGCAGAATCTAGGGAACCACCTTCTCTTCTCCAAAGCTCCTGTTGGTGGCGATAGGCTGCCCTGCAAACATTTTCCATGTTCCAGTCATCTGAATCACTCTGGTCTGAAAAAAAAAAAAACACATATAAATGGATTTTTTTAAATGAATGAACATATCATATTTAAAATCTCTGTTCCATTGGTTTGCGCAGAGCAGCCCCAATCCTCTTCTGGTATCCCCCACTGGTGTTCCTGGCTCCTCCTTTTTAGCAAATGCCCGCATAGGAAGCAGCTTCCTACAGGGGAAATTGTGCAGGCTCGATCACGACCTGCCCACACAGGCAGCGAAGGTGAGGATTCTTATATTGCAGCCCTCCCCAAATATCATTGTAGGTCTTATTTTCGGTGAAATGCGGTATAAACGAACATAATATGTTCATTTATAATAGGTTAATGGTTACCACCTACATGGTGGCACCATCCGCAGCCTCCTGGGACATGTCACAGGTCCTAGGAGGCTGCAGGACAACTTACAAATCATAGTTCAGCTCATACATGTGTGGTGGGGGGCCCTCTGTGAAGTCGCAAGGAGTCACAGCTGGTATCCCACAGTCAACATGACAGTGCAGGGGACCTGAAGACCGGAAAAGAACCTGCCTGGGTGAGGCTAGCACTGGATCCCTGGACAAGTAAATGTCTGTTTTTTAAAAGTCAGCAGCTACAGTATTTGAAGCTGCTGACTTTTAATTCTTTTTTTAAGATGACCGTAGATCCTCTTTAACCAGTTGCCGACCAGCTGCCACAGTTGTACTGTGGCAACATGGTTCGGCTGCACGAATTGCCATTATGTTACGTCGCTTCTAGATTTGGCCACTAGGGGCGCACATGCCTCCTGCTCGCCCACAATCACTCGAGAACACACAAGTTCTACACAGTCCCCTCCCCCTTCAGTTAGAACACACAATAGGGAACACATTAACCCCTTGATTTCCCCCTAGCGGTTAACCCCTTCACTGCCAGTAACATTTTTTTACAGTAATCAATGCATTTTTATAGCACTGATTACTGTAAAAATGTCAAATGGTCCGTAAAATGTGTCAAAATTGTCCAACGTGTCCACCGTAATGTCGCAAACACAATAAAAATCTCAGATCGCCAACACTACTTTTAAAAAAAAATGTAATAATTAAAAATGACATAAAACTATCGCCTATTTTCTAGATGCTATAACTTTTGCGCAAACCAATCAATGTAGGCTTATTACAATTTTTTTTAACAAAAATATGTAGAATACATATAGGCCTAAACTGAGGAAAAAATCTTTTTTTTATATATTTTTGGGGGGTACTTATTATAGAAAACGTTAAAAAAGATTGCGTTTTTTTCAAAATTGAGGCTCTTTTTTGTTTATAGTGCAGAACAATAGGCAGAGGTGATCAAATACCACCAAAAGAAAGCTCTATTTGTTGGAAAAAAGGATGTCAATTTTGTATGGGTGCAACATCGCATGACCGCGCAATTGTCAGTTGAAGCGATGCAGTGCCAAATCGCAAAAAGTGCTCTGGTCAGGAAGGGGGTAAAATCTTCCGGGGCTGCATCAGTTAAGAAGCTTATCAAACTAAAAGCCCCATATCTTTTGCGTGCATATTACATACCATACAATACCATACTATACCGCTTTTCCGCACTTTGAACAGGTCCGTAAAGTGCTTCACTAGGGCAGCCGGTGGTTTGTCGCTTGTCAGTTCCTCGGGAAAACCACACTTTGGGCGAACAGGTCCTGCTGTCTGTCCTCCGTAAAGGGGTACACCTTCTTCCCCGTTTTACAGTCGAGCGTGCACACACCGACGGGACAGCAGTGAAGAGCTTTGTAGTATTTTGAGGGGAGTTTACTTAAAATGGACAAGACAGAATCTGAAGCCGCTGAGCATAACAACCACTCAGCTTCTAGTTTTCATTTTCAAACCTTCATTAAACAAGCTAAATTGAGAAGGTGACTGATTACAATGCACAACTACTCTGGGTCCTGTCTGCCCCAATTGAAAATAGAACAAAAAAGAAAAACATTTCTTTTTCATTGTGGATAGAGTAAGGGAAGCCTAGGACCTTTGTCAGATTTTCTTGGCATCTGTGTCCCATTGGAGAGACAACCTCTGTGCTAACTAACCTTTGAAAAAAAGATTGCTATACTTGCCTATTTTCCGGTCCGGTCACTGCCACTAGCTGGCACAGAAGAACTCACGTGACCGGACCAGACTGGCCTGAAAATAAGTATCTTTCTTGCATGGATGTTGGGGGGGAGGCTATTTAGATTTAAGCTGGAATTCCACGTTAAGTAAATTTCCCCAAAGTAGCCCAAAGGAGGACTGTCTACAAGCTCTCTTTAGCCCATTGCACAGTACATCCGTGAACGCTACAGGCTATATAACCACGGCAAACTAAGGAAGAAAATGCATGTCATTCTTTTCTTTGGGTCTAGGATTGAGTGTGCTACATACCCTAATTCTAGAAAGGAGTACTGGGGTTGTACACATGGCCTGGCCACCGCAGCAGCTTGACACTTGTCATGCTTTTTTTTTCTCTACTCCAGGATTGAGTGTGCTACATACCCTAAGTCTGGAAAGGAGTACTGAGATTGTACGCTCTTATGAAACGTCACTTCTAGGTTTGGCCACTAGGGGCGCACGTGCCCCCTGCTCGCCCACAATCACTTGAGAACACACAGATCCCGGTTCTCTGAGGGGAGAACAGATTGTCTGTTCATACAGAATATGAACAGTGATCTGTCATCTCCCCTACACAGTCCCCTACCCCTTCAGTTAGAACACACAATAGGGAACACAATAACCCCTTGATTGCCCCTAGTGGTTAACCCCATTCACTGCCAGTGACATTTTTACAGTAATCAATGCATTTTTATAGCACTGATCGCTGTAAAAATGCCAAATGGTCCGAAAAAATGTGTCAAAATTGTCCGACGTGTCCGCCATAATGTTGCAGTCCTGATAAAAATCGTAGATCGCCGACATTACCAGTAAAAAAAAAAATAATCATTAAAAATGCCGTACGACTATCCCACATTTTGTAGACGCTATAGCCTTTGCGCAAACCAATCAATATACGCTTATTGGTAATTTTTTTACCAAAAATATGTAGAAGAATACATATAGGCCTAAACTGAGGAAAAAAATCATTTTTTTTATATTTTTTGGGGGGGTACTTATTAGAGCAAAAGTTAAAAAAGATTGTGTTTTTTTCAAAATTGAGGCTCTTTTTTGTTTATAGTGCAAAAAAAATAAAAAAATAAATAAAAAAAACGCAGATGTGATCAAATACCATCAAAACAAAGCTCTATTTGTGCGGAAAAAAGGACGTCAATTTTGTTTGGGTGCAACGTCGCAGGACCGCACAATTGTCAGTTAAAGCGATGCAGTGCCAAATTGCAAAAAGAAGTTTATCAAACAAAAAGCCCCATCTCTTTTGCATGCATATTACATACCATACAATACCATACTATACCGCTTTTCTAATATCACATGCATACATACACACATAGGGCTGCAACTAACGATTATTTTCATAATCGATTAGTTGGTCGATTGTTGTTTCAATTAATAGATTACTAACCTTAAAAAAAAGGGTAATTTTGCTGCAATTTGCATTTTTGCATATTTTTTTGGCCAATTTGTTGTTGGGCAGATTAAAAAACACAAATTGCCGCAAAAACGCATTACATGCTTTTCTGCAGCTTCTCCATTGAAGTGTATTGAACCAAAAAAACAAAATAGCATCGTTTTGCGTTAAAAAAAAAGTCCTTGTCTTTTCAAAATACACAGCAGCTGAAAAAATCATGGATGTGAACGTGTCACATAGGAAACCATGTAAATGAACTGTAGTGTGTTTCTGCAAAAAGCACCAAACAACACAGAGGTGTGACCCAGGCCTGAGATGTTTAGTAACATAATGGGGTTAAAAAAAACTAAAATTATTACAAAGAAAGCAAATAATCGCTACTGTAAGGGGTTCATTTTTTACTATGGGACAGTGAAAGTAATATTTACAGTAGCGATTTGCTCTTTCTGTACTATAAAGGGCTAATTTCTTTTTCTTGTTTTTAACCCCATTATGTTAGTGACCAATTAATCGATTATGAAAATAGTAATCGATTAGTTGCCGATTAATCGATTCGTTTTTTCACCCTTATACACACACATACTAGAGCCATATTGTTCATTCACATCAGTCCCTGCCCTGAAAGCTCTTACAATCAAAATGCCCAGCCTTACATACATACACACACACACACACACACACACTGACTGACTGAAGATTGCCCAAGCTGTCCACACAGACAACAAAGGTGAGAATTCTCAGCAGTGTTGTGGCGCAGAATCTAGGGAACCACCTTCTCTTCTCCAAAGCTCCTGTTGGTGGCGATAGGCTGCCCTGCAAACATTTTCCATGTTCCAGTCATCTGAATCACTCTGGTCTGAAAAAAAAAACAACACATATAAATGGATTTTTTTAAATGAATGAACATATCATATTTAAAATCTCTGTTCCATTGGTTTGCGCAGAGCAGCCCCAATCCTCTTCTGGTATCCCCCACTGGTGTTCCTGGCTCCTCCTTTTTAGCAAATGCCCGCATAGGAAGCAGCTTCCTACAGGGGAAATTGCGCAGGCTCGATCACGACCTGCCCACACAGGCAGCGAAGGTGAGGATTCTTATATTGCAGCCCTCCCCAAATATCATTGTAGGTCTTATTTTCGGTGAAATGCGGTATAAACGAACATAATATGTTCATTTATATTAGGTTAATGGTTACCACCTACATGGTGGCACCATCCGCAGCCTCCTGGGACATGTCACAGGTCCTAGGAGGCTGCAGGACAACTTACAAATCATAGTTCAGCTCATACATGTGTGGTGGGGGGCCCTCTGTGAAGTCGCAAGGAGTCACAGCTGGTATCCCACAGTCAACATGACAGTGCAGGGGACCTGAAGACCGGAAAAGAACCTGCCTGGGTGAGGCTAGCACTGGATCCCTGGACAAGTAAATGTCTGTTTTTTAAAAGTCAGCAGCTACAGTATTTGAAGCTGCTGACTTTTAATTCTTTTTTTAAGATGACCGTAGATCCTCTTTAACCAGTTGCCGACCAGCTGCCACAGTTGTACTGTGGCAACATGGTTCGGCTGCACGAATTGCCATTATGTTACGTCGCTTCTAGATTTGGCCACTAGGGGCGCACATGCCTCCTGCTCGCCCACAATCACTCGAGAACACACAAGTTCTACACAGTCCCCTCCCCCTTCAGTTAGAACACACAATAGGGAACACATTAACCCCTTGATTTCCCCCTAGCGGTTAACCCCTTCACTGCCAGTAACATTTTTTTACAGTAATCAATGCATTTTTATAGCACTGATTACTGTAAAAATGTCAAATGGTCCGTAAAATGTGTCAAAATTGTCCAACGTGTCCACCGTAATGTCGCAAACACAATAAAAATCTCAGATCGCCAACACTACTTTAAAAAAAAAATGTAATAATTAAAAATGACGTAAAACTATCGCCTATTTTCTAGATGCTATAACTTTTGCGCAAACCAATCAATGTAGGCTTATTACACTTTTTTTTAACAAAAATATATAGAAGAATACATATAGGCCTAAACTGAGGAAAAAATCTTTTTTTTATATATATTTTTGGGGGGTACTTATTATAGAAAACGTTAAAAATTATTGCGTTTTTTTTCAAAATTGAGGCTCTTTTTTGTTTATAGTGCAAAACAATAGGCAGAGGTGATCAAATACCACCAAAAGAAAGCTCTATTTGTTGGAAAAAAGGATGTCAATTTTGTATGGGTGCAACATCGCATGACCGCGCAATTGTCAGTTGAAGCGATGCAGTGCCAAATCGCAAAAAGTGCTCTGGTCAGGAAGGGGGTAAAATCTTCCGGGGCTGCATCAGTTAAGAAGCTTATCAAACTAAAAGCCCCATATCTTTTGCGTGCATATTACATACCATACAATACCATACTATACCGCTTTTCCGCACTTTGAACAGGTCCGTAAAGTGCTTCACTAGGGCAGCCGGTGGTTTGTCGCTTGTCAGTTCCTCGGGAAAACCACACTTTGGGCGAACAGGTCCTGCTGTCTGTCCTCCGTAAAGGGGTACACCTTCTTCCCCGTTTTACAGTCGAGCGTGCACACACCGACGGGACAGCAGTGAAGAGCTTTGTAGTATTTTGAGGGGAGTTTACTTAAAATGGACAAGACAGAATCTGAAGCCGCTGAGCATAACAACCACTCAGCTTCTAGTTTTCATTTTCAAACCTTCATTAAACAAGCTAAATTGAGAAGGTGACTGATTAAAATGCACAACTACTCTGGGTCCTGTCTGCCCCAATTGAAAATAGAACAAAAAAGAAAAACATTTCTTTTTCATTGTGGATAGAGTAAGGGAAGCCTAGGACCTTTGTCAGATTTTCTTGGCATCTGTGTCCCATTGGAGAGACAACCTCTGTGCTAACTAACCTTTGAAAAAAAGATTGCTATACTTGCCTATTTTCCGGTCCGGTCACTGTCACTAGCTGGCACAGAACTCACGTGACCGGACCAGACTGGCCTGAAAATAAGTATCTTTCTTGCATGGATGTTGGGGGGGGAGGCTATTTAGATTTAAGCTGGAATTCCACGTTAAGTAAATTTCCCCAAAGTAGCCCAAAGGAGGACTGTCTACAAGCTCTCTTTAGCCCATTGCACAGTACATCCGTGAACGCTACAGGCTATATAACCACGGCAAACTAAGGAAGAAAATGCATGTCATTCTTTTCTTTGGGTCTAGGATTGAGTGTGCTACATACCCTAATTCTAGAAAGGAGTACTGGGGTTGTACACATGGCCTGGCCACCGCAGCAGCTTGACACTTGTCATGCTTTTTTTTTCTCTACTCCAGGATTGAGTGTGCTACATACCCTAAGTCTGGAAAGGAGTACTGGGATTGTACGCTCTTATGAAACGTCACTTCTAGGTTTGGCCACTAGGGGCGCACGTGCCCCCTGCTCGCCCACAATCACTTGAGAACACACAGATCCCGGTTCTCTGAGGGGAGAACAGATAGATTGTCTGTTCATACAGAATATGAACAGTGATCTGTCATCTCCCCTACACAGTCTCCTACCCCTTCAGTTAGAACACACAATAGGGAACACATTAACCCCTTGATTGCCCCTAGTGGTTAACCCCATTCACTGCCAGTGACATTTTTACAGTAATCAATGCATTTTTATAGCACTGATCGCTGTAAAAATGCCAAATGGTCCGAAAAAATGTGTCAAAATTGTCCGACGTGTCCGCCATAATGTTGCAGTCCTGATAAAAATCATAGATCGCCGACATTACCAGTAAAAAAAAAATAATCATTAAAAATGCCGTACAACTATCCCCCATTTTGTAGACGCTATAGCTTTTGCGCAAACCAATCAATATACGCTTATTGGTAATTTTTTTACCAAAAATATGTAGAAGAATACATATAGACCTAAACTGAGGAAAAAAATCTTTTTTTAAATATTTTTTGGGGGGATACTTATTAGAGCAAAAGTTAAAAAAGATTGCTTTTTTTTTCAAAATTGAGGCTCTTTTTTGTTTATAGTGCAGAACAATAGGCAGAGGTGATCAAATACCACCAAAAGAAAGCTCTATTTGTTGGAAAAAAGGATGTCAATTTTGTATGGGTGCAACATCGCATGACCGCGCAAATGTCAGTTGAAGCGATGCAGTGCCAAATTGCAAAAAGTGCTCTGGTCAGGAAGGGGGTAAAATCTTCCGGGGCTGCATCAGTTAAGAAGCTTATCAAACTAAAAGCCCCATATCTTTTGCGTGCATATTACATACCATACAATACCATACTATACCGCTTTTCCGCACTTTGAACAGGTCCGTAAAGTGCTTCACTAGGGCAGCCGGTGGTTTGTCGCTTGTCAGTTCCTCGGGAAAACCACACTTTGGGTGAACAGGTCCTGCTGTCTGTCCTCCGTAAAGGGGTACACCTTCTTCCCCGTTTTACAGTCGAGCGTGCACACACCGACGGGACAGCAGTGAAGAGCTTTGTAGTATTTTGAGGGGAGTTTACTTAAAATGGACAAGACAGAATCTGAAGCCGCTGAGCATAACAACCACTCAGCTTCTAGTTTTCATTTTCAAACCTTCATTAAACAAGCTAAATTGAGAAGGTGACTGATTACAATGCACAACTACTCTGGGTCCTCTCTGCCCCAATTGAAAATAGAACAAAAAAGAAAAACATTTCTTTTTCATTGTGGATAGAGTAAGGGAAGCCTAGGACCTTTGTCAGATTTTCTTGGCATCTGTGTCCCATTGGAGAGACAACCTCTGTGCTAACTAACCTTTGAAAAAAAGATTGCTATACTTGCCTATTTTCCGGTCCGGTCACTGTCACTAGCTGGCACAGAAGAACTCACGTGACCGGACCAGACTGGCCTGAAAATAAGTATCTTTCTTGCATGGATGTTGGGGGGGAGGCTATTTAGATTTAAGCTGGAATTCCACGTTAAGTAAATTTCCCCAAAGTAGCCCAAAGGAGGACTGTCTACAAGCTCTCTTTAGCCCATTGCACAGTACATCCGTGAACGCTACAGGCTATATAACCACGGCAAACTAAGGAAGAAAATGCATGTCATTCTTTTCTTTGGGTCTAGGATTGAGTGTGCTACATACCCTAATTCTAGAAAGGAGTACTGGGGTTGTACACATGGCCTGGCCACCGCAGCAGCTTGACACTTGTCATGCTTTTTTTTTCTCTACTCCAGGATTGAGTGTGCTACATACCCTAAGTCTGGAAAGGAGTACTGGGATTGTACGCTCTTATGAAACGTCACTTCTAGGTTTGGCCACTAGGGGCGCACGTGTCCCCTGCTCGCCAACAATCACTTGAGAACACACAGATCCCGGTTCTCTGAGGGGAGAACAGACAGATTGTCTGTTCATACAGAATATGAACAGTGATCTGTCATCTCCCCTACACAGTCCCCTACCCCTTCAGTTAGAACACACAATAGGGAACACATTAACCCCTTGATTGCCCCTAGTGGTCAACCCCATTCACTGCCAGTGACATTTTTACAGTAATCAATGCATTTTTATAGCACTGATCGCTGTAAAAATGCCAAATGGTCCGAAAAAATGTGTCAAAATTGTCCGACGTGTCCGCCATAATGTTGCAGTCCTGATAAAAATCGTAGATCGCCGACATTACCAGTAAAAAAAAAATCATTAAAAATGCCGTACAACTATCCCCCATTTTGTAGACGCTATAGCTTTTGCGCAAACCAATCAATATACGCTTATTGGTAATTTTTTTACCAAAAATATGTAGAAGAATACA
This sequence comes from Lithobates pipiens, assembly GCF_037356315.1. Lineage (NCBI taxonomy): Eukaryota > Metazoa > Chordata > Amphibia > Anura > Ranidae > Lithobates > Lithobates pipiens. Next base: position 265,521,185 of record NW_027507784.1, on the reverse strand, counting down.
TATAGGCCTAAACTGAGGAAAAAAATCATTTTTTTTATATTTTTTGGGGGGGGGTACTTATTAGAGCAAAAGTTAAAAAAGATTGCGTTTTTTTCAAAATTGAGGCTCTTTCTTGTTTATAGTGCAAAAAAAATAAAAAAATAAATAAAAAAACGCAGATGTGATCAAATACCATCAAAAGAAAGCTCTATTTGTGCTGAAAAAACGACGTCAATTTTGTTTGGGTGCAACGTCGCACGACCGCACAATTGTCAGTTAAAGCGATGCAGTGCCAAATTGCAAAAAGAAGTTTATCAAACAAAAAGCCCCATCTCTTTTGCATGCATATTACATACCATACAATACCATACTATACCGCTTTTCTAATATCACATGCATACATACACACATAGGGCTGCAACTAACGATTATTTTCATAATCGATTAGTTGGTCGATTGTTGTTTCAATTAATAGATTACTAACCTTAAAAAAAGGGTAATTTTGCTGCAATTTGCATTTTTGCATATTTTTTTGGCCAATTTGTTTTGGGCAGATTAAAAAACACAAATTGCCGCAAAAACGCATTACATGCTTTTCTGCAGCTTCTCCATTGAAGTGTATTGAACCAAAAAAACAAAATAGCATCGTTTTGCGTTAAAAAAAAAGTCCTTGTCTTTTCAAAATACACAGCAGCTGAAAAAATCATGGATGTGAACGTGTCACATAGGAAACCATGTAAATGAACTGTAGTGTGTTTCTGCAAAAAGCACCAAACAACACAGAGGTGTGACCCAGGCCTGAGATGTTTAGTAACATAATGGGGTTAAAAAAAACTAAAATTATTACAAAGAAAGCAAATAATCGCTACTGTAAGGGGTTCATTTTTTACTATGGGACAGTGAAAGTAATATTTACAGTAGCGATTTGCTCTTTCTGTACTATAAAGGGCTAATTTCTTTTTCTTGTTTTTAACCCCATTATGTTAGTGACCAATTAATCGATTATGAAAATAGTAATCGATTAGTTGTCGATTAATCGATTCGTTTTTTCACCCTTATACACACACATACTAGAGCCATATTGTTCATTCACATCAGTCCCTGCCCTGAAAGCTCTTACAATCAAAATGCCCAACCTTACATACCTACACACACACACACACACACACACTGACTGACTGAAGATTGCCCAAGCTGTCCACACAGACAACAAAGGTGAGAATTCTCAGCAGTGTTGTGGCGCAGAATCTAGGGAACCACCTTCTCTTCTCCAAAGCTCCTGTTGGTGGCGATAGGCTGCCCTGCAAACATTTTCCATGTTCCAGTCATCTGAATCACTCTGGTCTGAAAAAAAAAAACACATATAAATGGATTTTTTTAAATGAATGAACATATCATATTTAAAATCTCTGTTCCATTGGTTTGCGCAGAGCAGCCCCAATCCTCTTCTGGTATCCCCCACTGGTGTTCCTGGCTCCTCCTTTTTAGCAAATGCCCGCATAGGAAGCAGCTTCCTACAGGGGAAATTGCGCAGGCTCGATCACGACCTGCCCACACAGGCAGCGAAGGTGAGGATTCTTATATTGCAGCCCTCCTCAAATATCATAGTAGGTCTTATTTTCGGTGAAATGCGGTATAAACGAACATAATATGTTCATTTATATTAGGTTAATGGTTACCACCTACATGGTGGCACCATCCGCAGCCTCCTGGGACATGTCACAGGTCCTAGGAGGCTGCAGGACAACTTACAAATCATAGTTCAGCTCATACATGTGTGGTGGGGGGCCGTCTGTGAAGTCGCAAGGAGTCACAGCTGGTATCCCACAGTCAACATGACAGTGCAGGGGACCTGAAGACCGGAAAAGAACCTGCCTGGGTGAGGCTAGCACTGGATCCCTGGACAAGTAAATGTCTGTTTTTTAAAAGTCAGCAGCTACAGTATTTGAAGCTGCTGACTTTTAATTCTTTTTTAAGATGACCGTAGATCCTCTTTAACCAGTTGCCGACCAGCTGCCACAGTTGTACTGTGGCAACATGGTTCGGCTGCACGAATTGCCATTATGTTACGTCGCTTCTAGATTTGGCCACTAGGGGCGCACATGCCTCCTGCTCGCCCACAATCACTCGAGAACACACAAGTTCTACACAGTCCCCTCCCCCTTCAGTTAGAACACACAATAGGGAACACATTAACCCCTTGATTTCCCTCTAGCGGTTAACCCCTTCACTGCCAGTAAAAATTTTTTACAGTAATCAATGCATTTTTATAGCACTGATTACTGTAAAAATGTCAAATGGTCCGTAAAATGTGTCAAAATTGTCCAACGTGTCCACCGTAATGTCGCAAACACAATAAAAATCTCAGATCGCCAACACTACTTTTAAAAAAAAAATGTAATAATTAAAAATGACATAAAACTATCGCCTATTTTCTAGATGCTATAACTTTTGCGCAAACCAATCAATGTAGGCTTATTACAATTTTTTTAACAAAAATATGTAGAATACATATAGGCCTAAACTGAGGAAAAAATCTTTTTTTTATATATTTTTGGGGGGTACTTATTATAGAAAACGTTAAAAAAGATTGCGTTTTTTTTCAAAATTGAGGCTCTTTTTTGTTTATAGTGCAGAACAATAGGCAGAGGTGATCAAATACCACCAAAAGAAAGCTCTATTTGTTGGAAAAAAGGATGTCAATTTTGTATGGGTGCAACATCGCATGACCGCGCAATTGTCAGTTGAAGCGATGCAGTGCCAAATCGCAAAAAGTGCTCTGGTCAGGAAGGGGGTAAAATCTTCCAGGGCTGCATCAGTTAAGAAGCTTATCAAACTAAAAGCCCCATATCTTTTGCGTGCATATTACATACCATACAATACCATACTATACCGCTTTTCCGCACTTTGAACAGGTCCGTAAAGTGCTTCACTAGGGCAGCCGGTGGTTTGTCGCTTGTCAGTTCCTCGGGAAAACCACACTTTGGGCGAACAGGTCCTGCTGTCTGTCCTCCGTAAAGGGGTACACCTTCTTCCCCGTTTTACAGTCGAGCGTGCACACACCGACGGGACAGCAGTGAAGAGCTTTGTAGTATTTTGAGGGGAGTTTACTTAAAATGGACAAGACAGAATCTGAAGCCGCTGAGCATAACAACCACTCAGCTTCTAGTTTTCATTTTCAAACCTTCATTAAACAAGCTAAATTGAGAAGGTGACTGATTACAATGCACAACTACTCTGGGTCCTGTCTGCCCCAATTGAAAATAGAACAAAAAAGAAAAACATTTCTTTTTCATTGTGGATAGAGTAAGGGAAGCCTAGGACCTTTGTCAGATTTTCTTGGCATCTGTGTCCCATTGGAGAGACAACCTCTGTGCTAACTAACCTTTGAAAAAAAGATTGCTATACTTGCCTATTTTCCGGTCCGGTCACTGCCACTAGCTGGCACAGAAGAACTCACGTGACCGGACCAGACTGGCCTGAAAATAAGTATCTTTCTTGCATGGATGTTGGGGGGGAGGCTATTTAGATTTAAGCTGGAATTCCACGTTAAGTAAATTTCCCCAAAGTAGCCCAAAGGAGGACTGTCTACAAGCTCTCTTTAGCCCATTGCACAGTACATCCGTGAACGCTACAGGCTATATAACCACGGCAAACTAAGGAAGAAAATGCATGTCATTCTTTTCTTTGGATCTAGGATTGAGTGTGCTACATACCCTAATTCTAGAAAGGAGTACTGGGGTTGTACACATGGCCTGGCCACCGCAGCAGCTTGACACTTGTCATGCTTTTTTTTTCTCTACTCCAGGATTGAGTGTGCTACATACCCTAAGTCTGGAAAGGAGTACTGGGATTGTACGCTCTTATGAAACGTCACTTCTAGGTTTGGCCACTAGGGGCGCACGTGCCCCCTGCTCGCCCACAATCACTTGAGAACACACAGATCCCGGTTCTCTGAGGGGAGAACAGACAGATTGTCTGTTCATACAGAATATGAACAGTGATCTGTCATCTCCCCTACACAGTCCCCTACCCCTTCAGTTAGAACACACAATAGGGAACACATTAACCCCTTGTTTGCCCCTAGTGGTTAACCCCATTCACTGCCAGTGACATTTTTACAGTAATCAATGCATTTTTATAGCACTGATCGCTGTAAAAATGCCAAATGGTCCGAAAAAATGTGTCAAAATTGTCCGACGTGTCCGCCATAATGTTGCAGTCCTGATAAAAATCGTAGATCGCCGACATTACCAGTAAAAAAAAAATAATCATTAAAAATGCCGTACAACTATCCCCCATTTTGTAGAGGCTATAGCTTTTGCGCAAACCAATCAATATACGCTTATTGGTAATTTTTTTACCAAAAATATGTAGAAGAATACATATAGGCCTAAACTGAGGAAAAAAATCATTTTTTTAAAATTTTTTGGGGGGGTACTTATTAGAGCAAAAGTTAAAAAAGATTGCGTTTTTTTCAAAATTGAGGCTCTTTTTTGTTTATAGTGCAAAAAAAATTAAAAAATAAATAAAAAACGCAGATGTGATCAAATACCATCAAAAGAAAGCTCTATATGTGCGGAAAAAAGGACGTCAATTTTGTTTGGGTGCAACGTCGCACGACCGCACAATTGTCAGTTAAAGCGATGCAGTGCCAAATTGCAAAAAGAAGTTTATCAAACAAAAAGCCCCATCTCTTTTGCATGCATATTACATACCATACAATACCATACTATACCGCTTTTCTAATATCACATGCATACATACACACATAGGGCTGCAACTAACGATTATTTTCATAATCGATTAGTTGGTCGATTGTTGTTTCAATTAATAGATTACTAACCTTAAAAAAAAAGGGTAATTTTGCTGCAATTTGCATTTTTGCATATTTTTTTGGCCAATTTGTTGTTGGGCAGATTAAAAAACACAAATTGCCGCAAAAACGCATTACATGCTTTTCTGCAGCTTCTCCATTGAAGTGTATTGAACCAAAAAAACAAAATAGCATCGTTTTGCGTTAAAAAAAAAGTCCTTGTCTTTTCAAAATACACAGCAGCTGAAAAAATCATGGATGTGAACGTGTCACATAGGAAACCATGTAAATGAACTGTAGTGTGTTTCTGCAAAAAGCACCAAACAACACAGAGGTGTGACCCAGGCCTGAGATGTTTAGTAACATAATGGGGTTAAAAAAAACTAAAATTATTACAAAGAAAGCAAATAATCGCTACTGTAAGGGGTTCATTTTTTACTATGGGACAGTGAAAGTAATATTTACAGTAGCGATTTGCTCTTTCTGTACTATAAAGGGCTAATTTCTTTTTCTTGTTTTTACCCCCATTATGTTAGTGACCAATTAATCGATTATGAAAATAGTAATCGATTAGTTGTCGATTAATCGATTCGTTTTTTCACCCTTATACACACACATACTAGAGCCATATTGTTCATTCACATCAGTCCCTGCCCTGAAAGCTCTTACAATCAAAATGCCCAGCCTTACATACATACACTGACTGACTGAAGATTGCCCAAGCTGTCCAAACAGACAACAAAGGTGAGAATTCTCAGCAGTGTTGTGGCGCAGAATCTAGGGAACCACCTTCTCTTCTCCAAAGCTCCTGTTGGTGGCGATAGGCTGCCCTGCAAACATTTTCCATGTTCCAGTCATCTGAATCACTCTGGTCTGAAAAAAAAAAAAACACATATAAATGGATTTTTTTAAATGAATGAACATATCATATTTAAAATCTCTGTTCCATTGGTTTGCGCAGAGCAGCCCCAATCCTCTTCTGGTATCCCCCACTGGTGTTCCTGGCTCCTCCTTTTTAGCAAATGCCCGCATAGGAAGCAGCTTCCTACAGGGGAAATTGCGCAGGCTCGATCACGACCTGCCCACACAGGCAGCGAAGGTGAGGATTCTTATATTGCAGCCCTCCCCAAATATCATTGTAGGTCTTATTTTCGGTGAAATGCGGTATAAACGAACATAATATGTTCATTTATATTAGGTTAATGGTTACCACCTACATGGTGGCACCATCCGCAGCCTCCTGGGACATGTCACAGGTCCTAGGAGGCTGCAGGACAACTTACAAATCATAGTTCAGCTCATACATGTGTGGTGGGGGGCCCTCTGTGAAGTCGCAAGGAGTCACAGCTGGTATCCCACAGTCAACATGACAGTGCAGGGGACCTGAAGACCGGAAAAGAACCTGCCTGGGTGAGGCTAGCACTGGATCCCTGGACAAGTAAATGTCTGTTTTTTAAAAGTCAGCAGCTACAGTATTTGAAGCTGCTGACTTTTAATTCTTTTTTTAAGATGACCGTAGATCCTCTTTAACCAGTTGCCGACCAGCTGCCACAGTTGTACTGTGGCAACATGGTTCGGCTGCACGAATTGCCATTATGTTACGTCGCTTCTAGATTTGGCCACTAGGGGCGCACATGCCTCCTGCTCGCCCACAATCACTCGAGAACACACAAGTTCTACACAGTCCCCTCCCCCTTCAGTTAGAACACACAATAGGGAACACATTAACCCCTTGATTTCCCCCTAGCGGTTAACCCCTTCACTGCCAGTAACATTTTTTTACAGTAATCAATGCATTTTTATAGCACTGATTACTGTAAAAATGTCAAATGGTCCGTAAAATGTGTCAAAATTGTCCAACGTGTCCACCGTAATGTCGCAAACACAATAAAAATCTCAGATCGCCAACACTACTTTTAAAAAAAAAATGTAATAATTAAAAATGACATAAAACTATCGCCTATTTTCTAGATGCTATAACTTTTGCGCAAACCAATCAATGTAGGCTTATTACAATTTTTTTTAACAAAAATATGTAGAATACATATAGGCCTAAACTGAGGAAAAAATATTTTTTTTATATATTTTTGGGGGGTACTTATTATAGAAAACGTTAAAAAAGATTGCGTTTTTTTTCAAAATTGAGGCTCTTTTTTGTTTATAGTGCAGAACAATAGGCAGAGGTGATCAAATACCACCAAAAGAAAGCTCTATTTGTTGGAAAAAAGGATGTCAATTTTGTATGGGTGCAACATCGCATGACCGCTCAATTGTCAGTTGAAGCGATGCAGTGCCAAATCGCAAAAAGTGCTCTGGTCAGGAAGGGGGTAAAATCTTCCGGGGCTGCATCAGTTAAGAAGCTTATCAAACTAAAAGCCCCATATCTTTTGCGTGCATATTACATACCATACAATACCATACTATACCGCTTTTCCGCACTTTGAACAGGTCCGTAAAGTGCTTCACTAGGGCAGCCGGTGGTTTGTCGCTTGTCAGTTCCTCGGGAAAACCACACTTTGGGCGAACAGGTCCTGCTGTCTGTCCTCCGTAAAGGGGTACACCTTCTTCCCCGTTTTACAGTCGAGCGTGCACACACCGACGGGACAGCAGTGAAGAGCTTTGTAGTATTTTGAGGGGAGTTTACTTAAAATGGACAAGACAGAATCTGAAGCCGCTGAGCATAACAACCACTCAGCTTCTAGTTTTCATTTTCAAACCTTCATTAAACAAGCTAAATTGAGAAGGTGACTGATTACAATGCACAACTACTCTGGGTCCTGTCTGCCCCAATTGAAAATAGAACAAAAAAGAAAAACATTTCTTTTTCATTGTGGATAGAGTAAGGGAAGCCTAGGACCTTTGTCAGATTTTCTTGGCATCTGTGTCCCATTGGAGAGACAACCTCTGTGCTAACTAACCTTTGAAAAAAAGATTGCTATACTTGCCTATTTTCCGGTCTGGTCACTGCCACTAGCTGGCACAGAAGAACTCACGTGACCGGACCAGACTGGCCTGAAAATAAGTATCTTTCTTGCATGGATGTTGGGGGGGAGGCTATTTAGATTTAAGCTGGAATTCCACGTTAAGTAAATTTCCCCAAAGTAGCCCAAAGGAGGACTGTCTACAAGCTCTCTTTAGCCCATTGCACAGTACATCCGTGAACGCTACAGGCTATATAACCACGGCAAACTAAGGAAGAAAATGCATGTCATTCTTTTCTTTGGATCTAGGATTGAGTGTGCTACATACCCTAATTCTAGAAAGGAGTACTGGGGTTGTACACATGGCCTGGCCACCGCAGCAGCTTGACACTTGTCATGCTTTTGTTTTCTCTACTCCAGGATTGAGTGTGCTACATACCCTAAGTCTGGAAAGGAGTACTGGGATTGTACGCTCTTATGAAACGTCACTTCTAGGTTTGGCCACTAGGGGCGCACGTGCCCCCTGCTCGCCCACAATCACTTGAGAACACACAGATCCCGGTTCTCTGAGGGGAGAACAGACAGATTGTTTGTTCATACAGAATATGAACAGTGATCTGTCATCTCCCCTACACAGTCCCCTACCCCTTCAGTTAGAACACACAATAGGGAACACAATAACCCCTTGATTGCCCCTAGTGGTTAACCCCATTCACTGCCAGTGAAATTTTTACAGTAATCAATGCATTTTTATAGCACTGATCGCTGTAAAAATGCCAAATGGTCCGAAAAAATGTGTCAAAATTGTCCGACGTGTCCGCCATAATGTTGCAGTCCTGATAAAAATCGTAGATCGCCGACATTACCAGTAAAAAAAAAATGACCAGTTACACTTACCGGTAACGTCTTTTCTAGGAAATCTTCCAGGACGGCACACCTGAGAGATGACTGGTCCACCTGACAGGAAACACAATCAACAACGAATTTAAAAGTCCCCACCCCTCCCTCAGACCCTCAGTTATGGTAAAGAAAATCCCACACCAGTGTCAGAGGGAACATTCTGTGAAGAATTAATATATCACCAATAAAACAAGGGTAGGGAGTAGGCCTGCCGTCCTGGAAGATTTCCTAGAAAAGACGTTACCGGTAAGTGTAACTGGTCATTTTCTCCAGTCATCTTCCAGGACGGCACACCTGAGAGGATAAGCAAGAAGTTCAGGCCTACCTTTAGGGCGGGACAACCGCTTGTAGGACCTTCCTGCCAAATGCCAAATCCTGAGGGGACAACAGCTCCACTCTGTAGTGCCTCAGAAATGTTCTATGGCTCGTCCATGTTGCTGCCTTGCAGATCTGGTCAATTGAGGCGCCTGCCCTCTCTGCCCAGGAGGTCGCTAGGGATCTAGCTGAATGCGCCTTAAGGCGGGTTGGTACTGGTTTACCTGCCTGTCTATAAGCGATGGATATGGTCTGTCTAACCCATCTAGCTATCGTAGACTTAGATGCTTGAAGACCCTTTTTCTTCCCTGAAAAAGTGACCAATAAATGACTGGATCTCCTAAAGTCTTTCACCCTTTCTAAATAGACTAGGAGACAACGCCTGACATCTAAGAAATGAAATCTTTCCTCTTCCTTATTCTTAGGATTCTGGCAAAAGGACGGGAGAATAATCTCCTGTGTTCTGTGAAATAATGAAGCTACCTTTGGCAAATAAAGAGGATCCTGAGTGAGGATTAACCTATCCTCTAGGATGCGCAAAAACGGCTCTTTAATCGACAGAGCCTGTATATCACTCACCCTCCTGGCCGTAGTGATAGCCAGGAGGAAGGCCAACTTAAATGATAAAAGCTTAACCGAAATTTGAGCCACCGGCTCAAAAGGCCCCCTTGTTAGGGCATCTAATACCAGGGACAGATCCCATGGAGGGCAACTGACCGACCTAACTGGAACTACCCTTTCCCTGGCCGACAAAAATCTTTTTATTAGCGGCTCCTGTCCTAGCTTCCTATCAAAAAACACGGACAGGGCTGCCACCTGGACCTTTAGGGTGCTAACTGCCAAACCCTGGTCCACCCCCTCCTGAAGAAAGTCTAGGATGGTGGGTATCATCTGGAGAGCCCCCTCCTTAGACTGTAGCCAGTGGGAGAAGACTTTCCAGACCTTTGCATAAATCTTTCTGGTGACGCTTTTCCTACTGAGGAGAAGAGTATCTATCACTTTTTCCGAACAGCCCCTGTCTCGGAGTATTTCCCTTTCAATAGCCATGCTGTCAGAGAGAGACGACCCGGGTCGGGGTGAAAGACTGGACCCTGACTGAGTAGGTCTCGTTGCACCGGCAGACGCAGCGGGGGAGCTATCGCGAGACTCTGAATGGTGGGAAACCAAACTCTCTTGGGCCACCAGGGTGCTATCAGTATCAGGACTGACCTTGAGTAGGTTAATTTTTGTAGGACTCTGGGAAGGAGCACCAATGGGGGAAAGGCATAAGCCAGTCTGAAATCCCACACTTGTACAAGAGCGTCTATCCCTTCTGCTTCTTGATCCTTGTAAAGGGAGAAAAACCTGAGAACCTTCGCATTCTCCCGGGAAGCGAACAAATCTATTTCTGGCTTGCCAAAATGTTTGCACACCAGGAAGAAGATTTCTTTGCTCAATCCCCATTCCCCTTGAAGGATGGGCTGTCTGCTTAGAAAATCTGCTTGCAGATTGAGTGAGCCCTTTATATGAATCGCTGACAGTGAAAGGACCCTCTTTTCTGCCTTCATAAGGATCTGTTGCGCTAACCATCTTAGTTTGTCCGACCTTGTCCCTCCTTGGTGGTTTAGGTATGCCACCGTGACCAGGTTGTCCGAGAGGACCTGAACCTCCCTGTCCTGCAGTTCCTCTCGGAAATAGTCTAGGGCTTTGCCTACTGCCAGAAGCTCCCTGAAATTGGAAGACTCCCTGGCTTGGCTGTGGTTCCAGGACCCCTGGGTATATCGGTCTCCCAGATGAGCCCCCCAACCCCAAGCGCTGGCGTCCGTGGTTAAGACCAAAGGGTTTACCTGAGACCAGGGGCGACCATTCAACAAATTCTGTGGGTCGAGCCACCACCGCAGAGAACGAGATACCTCCTCTGTGATGGGTACTCTGTTCTCTAATGTTTCTCTTTTTCCTCCCCATGAGGCAAGTAGAAAAGACTGAAGCTCCCGAGAATGGAGTTGTGCCCAGGTTACTGCCGGAATGCAGGCCGTCATGAGGCCCAGCAATCTCATTATATATCTCAGAGAGGCTTCTCCTCTTTCGAGAAGGGTGACAACCGCATTCTGGACCTTCGTTACCTTTTCTGTTGGTAAGAATACCTTCTGTGCCTGCAGTCTAACAGGTAGCCTAGGTATAGTTTGGACTGAGATGGAGTCAGTGAGGACTTCTCCTGACTGACCATCCAGCCCAAGGTCTCCAGAGTTTCCAACACGATGTCTCTGTCTATTACTGCTTGCCTCTGATCCACACTGTAGATCAGCAAGTCGTCCAGGTAGGGTATTAACCCTATCCCCTGCAGGTGTAGGTATGCCACTACTTCGGCTAACACCTTTGTGAATATCCTTGGACTTGCCGCCAGCCCAAAGGGAAGAGCCCTGAACTGCCAGTGTTGTATCCTCTGCTGTATGCAAACTGCGAAGCGTAGGTACTTCTGGTGTTCGGGAGCAATGGGTACATGTAGATAAGCGTCTTTTAGGTCCAGGGTGACCATAAAGACTCCTCTCTGCAGATGCTTTCTTACTGAGTAAATACTCTCCATCCTGAACTTCTTGTGAAGCAGGTAACGGTTGAGTCTTCTCAAGTTTATTATCAACCGAAATTTTCCTGAGGGTTTTGGAACCACAAATACGTGTGAGTAAAAACCCTGGGTAAGCTGATTGGTTGGTACTGGAGTAATAACCCTTTGCTCTGCTAGCTCCTTTAGATTTTTCAGTAATCCTTCTGCCTTGGTTGGGTCCCTGGGAGGAAAAGTAACCAGAAATTCCTGTGGGGGATGGGTCTGAAATTCCAGTCTGTACCCCACTTCTAAAAGGTTTAGAATGTATGGACTCTGCGTAATCCTTTCCCACTGTGGAAGGAATTCGCTGAGTCTTGCGCCTACCTTTACGGTGGCGTCATTTACCTTCTTTCTGAGAGGCTCCGGAGCTGGAGAAAAGAATTGCACTTTTTTCTTTTCCTTTCCCCAAGTTCCATTTCCTCCTTGGTTCAGTTTTCCCCTTATGATGGGTCTTTGAATAGGGGCCTCGAAAAAATTTCTTACCCCTTTCTTTCTTGGGCCTTACAGGAAATTTCTTGCCCTTCTCCGTAGATCGGGACAAAACCTGATCTAGGCCTGAACCAAACAGCAAGGAACCCTCAAAGGGGATGCCGCATAGGCGAGACTTGGAAGTAAAATCCCCATCCCAGGTCTTGACCCATAGAGCTATCCTGGAAGAGTTCAAAAGTGCTGCTGCTTTAGCTGTGGTCCTAACAGTTTCTACAGCTGCATCTGCCACATATGCTACTGCTCGACTGATTACTTCCAGCGAGTCTACAATCTCTTTAGCCTCCCTACTGCGGGAAACATGATCCATTAATTTGCCCAGCCAGGTGTCAGCATTTCTGGCTACACAGGCGGAAGCTAGGGCAGGTGCCATTGCTGCCGCATTCGCCTCCCAGGCTCTTTTGAGTAAAGTTTCCGACTTTCTATCCATCTGATCCTGGATATTTCCGGAATCTTCAAAGGATAAATCGGACCTCTTAGATACTTGCGCTAAGGCTGCATCCAAGCGAGGAGCTTTAAAAAATCTTTCCTCCTCCTCATCTTTAAAGGGACACCTCCTTTTCCAAGCTTTCAGTTTGAGAAGCTTGCGTTCAGGTTCCTTCCATTCTCTAAGGATTATCTCCTTCAGAGACTGGTGGATGGGAAAGGTCTTGGTCTGTAACCTTCCTAAACCTCTATATACTCTATCTTGAGCTGAGACTTGAGCAGAGGGAACCTGAATATCTTCTGAGGCGTAAATGGCTTTTAATAAACCCTCCATGTCCTCACTCGGGAACAAAAATCCCCCAAGCTTAGCCTCCCCCTGGCTATCTTGGACTGAATCTTCCTCTCCAGAACTACAATCTGGTACTTGGCCTTCCTCCACTTCAGATAATAAGGAGACTTGGCCCTGGGAACTTTCCGCATAAGATGTGGAAAGGTTTTCCTGTAACTGAGGAGTCTCTCTCTCTGACGGTACTTCCTGCAAACCCTTCACAAGGGTGGACTGAAAAGTTTGAAGGGTAGCCAACATTTCTGCTTGTAAGGCCCTACATTCCTTCACGACCTGAGCGGTCTCCCTGCCTGCGAGCTTGATGATACATCGATCGCAGAAAGGTTTGGAGTGGTCTTGTGCTAACTTAGCGTTACAGTAACCACAACGCCTGGACTTTGAAGTAACCTTCCCCTTAGACCTAGCAGCTGACCCCTGGGCAGAGCTTTCGGTCCCTGGGAATAGTCAAAAAAAATAGACAATTTAGCTACACAAGTCCTAAAAGGGGCACAGGAGCTCTACCCCGAGAACCCTGCCCCTAAATAAAGTTGGATCACTCACCCCCAGTGGCGACCTCAACGACTGTCTGCTCAGATGGACCTTCCTCTTCCATGGCGATTTGCTGCCCTGCAGGATCGCTGGATCAGGTCTCGAGCATCCCCTTGTTGTCTTTTCCAAGTGTCAGGAAAGTGTCTTGCAGGACGAGGAGACTGGGTGTATTACAGCACACCCGTTCTGTTTGAAAAAACGCGCCGATCGGCGCCATCTTTAAGGAGGTCCGTCGCCCGGAAATGACGCACGGCCTCTTCCGGTCCTGCGCACTGAGGCTGGAACGCACGCCGGTGCGTCCAGCCATCTCAACTTCCGGAACTCGATACCCGGAAGTGACGCCCTTGGACTTCCGGACATGCGCTGTGGCGTTGGAACGCACGCCATCCGCGTCCGCATAAGGAAAGGCATCACCTCACCACTCCACCAACGAATGTGCAGGTAGGCCAATACAACAGGGGAATAACCTACTGGGACAACTCCCCTGTCCCACGAGGCTCATACAAGGCTCCCTAAGGAGACCTTGAGTGAGGAATACCCCCCCAAGATTTCTCCTGGGGGTATACAAGGGAGCACCACAGACCCTGTCTGTTTAAGTCCCTAAAAAAGAACCTCACGAGAAAAACACGGGGTCCCAGACCCCAAGGAAAAAACTTTTAGAAAGAAACTTGGTTTCGCTGTCATCCTGTGGGAAACACAATCAAGAACTGAGGGTCTGAGGGAGGGGTGGGGACTTTTAAATTCGTTGTTGATTGTGTTTCCTGTCAGGTGGACCAGTCATCTCTCAGGTGTGCCGTCCTGGAATATGACTGGAGAAAAATAATCATTAAAAATGCCGTACGACTATCCCACATTTTGTAGACGCTATAGCCTTTGCGCAAACCAATCAATATACGCTTATTGGTAATTTTTTTACCAAAAATATGTAGAAGAATACATATAGGCCTAAACTGAGGAAAAAAATCATTTTTTTAATATTTTTTGGGGGGGTACTTATTAGAGCAAAAGTTAAAAAAGATTGTGTTTTTTTCAAAATTGAGGCTCTTTTTTGTTTATAGTGCAAAAAAAATAAAAAAATAAATAAAAAAAACGCAGATGTGATCAAATACCATCAAAAGAAAGCTCTATTTGTGCGGAAAAAAAGGACGTCAATTTTGTTTGGGTGCAACGTCGCACGACCGCACAATTGTCAGTTAAAGCGATGCAGTGCCAAATTGCAAAAAGAAGTTTATCAAACAAAAAGCCCCATCTCTTTTGCATGCATATTACATACCATCCAATACCATACTATACCGCTTTTCTAATATCACATGCATACATACACACATAGGGCTGCAACTAACGATTATTTTCATAATCGATTAGTTGGTCGATTGTTGTTTCAATTAATAGATTACTAACCTTAAAAAAAAGGGTAATTTTGCTGCAATTTGCATTTTTGCATATTTTTTTGGCCAATTTGTTGTTGGGCAGATTAAAAAACACAAATTGCCGCAAAAACGCATTACATGCTTTTCTGCAGCTTCTCCATTGAAGTGTATTGAACCAAAAAAACAAAATAGCATCGTTTTGCGTTAAAAAAAAAGTCCTTGTCTTTTCAAAATACACAGCAGCTGAAAAAATCATGGATGTGAACGTGTCACATAGGAAACCATGTAAATGAACTGTAGTGTGTTTCTGCAAAAAGCACCAAACAACACAGAGGTGTGACCCAGGCCTGAGATGTTTAGTAACGTAATAACGGGGTTAAAAAAAACTAAAATTATTACAAAGAAAGCAAATAATCGCTACTGTAAGGGGTTCATTTTTTACTATGGGACAGTGAAAGTAATATTTACAGTAGCGATTTGCTCTTTCTGTACTATAAAGGGCTAATTTCTTTTTCTTGTTTTTAACCCCATTATGTTAGTGACCAATTAATCGATTATGAAAATAGTAATCGATTAGTTGCCGATTAATCGATTCGTTTTTTCACCCTTATACACACACATACTAGAGCCATATTGTTCATTCACATCAGTCCCTGCCCTGAAAGCTCTTACAATCAAAATGCCCAACCTTACATACATACACACACACACTGACTGACTGAAGATTGCCCAAGCTGTCCAAACAGACAACAAAGGTGAGAATTCTCAGCAGTGTTGTGGCGCAGAATCTAGGGAACCACCTTCTCTTCTCCAAAGCTCTTGTTGGTGGCGATAGGCTGCCCCGCAAACATTTTCCATGTTCCAGTCATCTGAATCACTCTGGTCTGAAAAAAAAAAAAACACATATAAATGGATTTTTTTAAATGAATGAACATATCATATTTAAAATCTCTGTTCCATTGGTTTGCGCAGAGCAGCCCCAATCCTCTTCTGGTATCCCCCACTGGTGTTCCTGGCTCCTCCTTTTTAGCAAATGCCCGCATAGGAAGCAGCTTCCTACAGGGGAAATTGCGCAGGCTCGATCACAACCTGCCCACACAGGCAACGAAGGTGAGGATTCTTATATTGCAGCCCTCTCCAAATATCATAGTAGGTCTTATTTTCGGTGAAATGCGGTATAAACGAACATAATATGTTCATTTATATTAGGTTAATGGTTACCACCTACATGGTGGCACCATCCGCAGCCTCCTGGGACATGTCACAGGTCCTAGGAGGCTGCAGGACAACTTACAAATCATAGTTCAGCTCATACATGTGTGGTGGGGGGCCCTCTGTGAAGTCGCAAGGAGTCACAGCTTGTATCCCACAGTCAACATGACAGTGCAGGGGACCTGAAGACCGGAAAAGAACCTGCCTGGGTGAGGCTAGCACTGGATCCCTGGACAAGTAAATGTCTGTTTTTTAAAAGTCAGCAGCTACAGTATTTGAAGCTGCTGACTTTTAATTCTTTTTTTAAGATGACCGTAGATCCTCTTTAACCAGTTGCCGACCAGCTGCCACAGTTGTACTGTGGCAACATGGTCGGCTGCACGAATTGCCATTATGTTACGTCGCTTCTAGATTTGGCCACAAGGGGCGCACGTGCCTCCTGCTCGCCCACAATCACTCGAGAACACACAAGTTCTACACAGTCCCCTCCCCCTTCAGTTAGAACACACAATAGGGAACACATTAACCCCTTGATTTCCCCCTAGCGGTTAACCCCTTCACTGCCAGTAACATTTTTTTACAGTAATCAATGCATTTTTATAGCACTGATTACTGTAAAAATGTCAAATGGTCCGTAAAATGTGTCAAAATTGTCCAACGTGTCCACCGTAATGTCGCAAACACAATAAAAATCTCAGATCGCCAACACTACTTTTAAAAAAAAAATGTAATAATTAAAAATGACATAAAACTATCGCCTATTTTCTAGATGCTATAACTTTTGCGCAAACCAATCAATGTAGGCTTATTACAATTTTTTTTAACAAAAATATGTAGAATACATATAGGCCTAAACTGAGGAAAAAATCTTTTTTTTATATATTTTTGGGGGGTACTTATTATAGAAAACGTTAAAAAAGATTGCGTTTTTTTTCAAAATTGAGGCTCTTTTTTGTTTATAGTGCAGAACAATAGGCAGAGGTGATCAAATACCACCAAAAGAAAGCTCTATTTGTTGGAAAAAAGGATGTCAATTTTGTATGGGTGCAACATCGCATGACCGCGCAATTGTCAGTTGAAGCGATGCAGTGCCAAATCGCAAAAAGTGCTCTGGTCAGGAAGGGGGTAAAATCTTCCGGGGCTGCATCAGTTAAGAAGCTTATCAAACTAAAAGCCCCATATCTTTTGCGTGCATATTACATACCATACAATACCATACTATACCGCTTTTCCGCACTTTGAACAGGTCCGTAAAGTGCTTCACTAGGGCAGCCGGTGGTTTGTCGCTTGTCAGTTCCTCGGGAAAACCACACTTTGGGCGAACAGGTCCTGCTGTCTGTCCTCCGTAAAGGGGTACACCTTCTTCCCCGTTTTACAGTCGAGCGTGCACACACCGACGGGACAGCAGTGAAGAGCTTTGTAGTATTTTGAGGGGAGTTTACTTAAAATGGACAAGACAGAATCTGAAGCCGCTGAGCATAACAACCACTCAGCTTCTAGTTTTCATTTTCAAACCTTCATTAAACAAGCTAAATTGAGAAGGTGACTGATTACAATGCACAACTACTCTGGGTCCTGTCTGCCCCAATTGAAAATAGAACAAAAAAGAAAAACATTTCTTTTTCATTGTGGATAGAGTAAGGGAAGCCTAGGACCTTTGTCAGATTTTCTTGGCATCTGTGTCCCATTGGAGAGACAACCTCTGTGCTAACTAACCTTTGAAAAAAAGATTGCTATACTTGCCTATTTTCCGGTCTGGTCACTGCCACTAGCTGGCACAGAAGAACTCACGTGACCGGACCAGACTGGCCTGAAAATAAGTATCTTTCTTGCATGGATGTTGGGGGGGAGGCTATTTAGATTTAAGCTGGAATTCCACGTTAAGTAAATTTCCCCAAAGTAGCCCAAAGGAGGACTGTCTACAAGCTCTCTTTAGCCCATTGCACAGTACATCCGTGAACGCTACAGGCTATATAACCACGGCAAACTAAGGAAGAAAATGCATGTCATTCTTTTCTTTGGATCTAGGATTGAGTGTGCTACATACCCTAATTCTAGAAAGGAGTACTGGGGTTGTACACATGGCCTGGCCACCGCAGCAGCTTGACACTTGTCATGCTTTTTTTTTCTCTACTCCAGGATTGAGTGTGCTACATACCCTAAGTCTGGAAAGGAGTACTGGGATTGTACGCTCTTATGAAACGTCACTTCTAGGTTTGGCCACTAGGGGCGCACGTGCCCCCTGCTCGCCCACAATCAGTTGAGAACACACAGATCCCGGTTCTCTGAGGGGAGAACAGACAGATTGTCTGTTCATACAGAATATGAACAGTGATCTGTCATCTCCCCTACACAGTCCCCTACCCCTTCAGTTAGAACACACAATAGGGAACACATTAACCCCTTGTTTGCCCCTAGTGGTTAACCCCATTCACTGCCAGTGACATTTTTACAGTAATCAATGCATTTTTATAGCACTGATCGCTGTAAAAATGCCAAATGGTCCGAAAAAATGTGTCAAAATTGTCCGACGTGTCCGCCATAATGTTGCAGTCCTGATAAAAATCGTAGATCGCCGACATTACCAGTAAAAAAAAAATAATCATTAAAAATGCCGTACAACTATCCCCCATTTTGTAGAGGCTATAGCTTTTGCGCAAACCAATCAATATACGCTTATTGGTAATTTTTTTACCAAAAATATGTAGAAGAATACATATAGGCCTAAACTGAGGAAAAAAATCATTTTTTTAAAATTTTTTGGGGGGGTACTTATTAGAGCAAAAGTTAAAAAAGATTGCGTTTTTTTCAAAATTGAGGCTCTTTTTTGTTTATAGTGCAAAAAAAATGAAAAAATAAATAAAAAACGCAGATGTGATCAAATACCATCAAAACAAAGCTCTATATGTGCGGAAAAAAGGACGTCAATTTTGTTTGGGTGCAACGTCGCACGACCGCACAATTGTCAGTTAAAGCGATGCAGTGCCAAATTGCAAAAAGAAGTTTATCAAACAAAAAGCCCCATCTCTTTTGCATGCATATTACATACCATACAATACCATACTATACCGCTTTTCTAATATCACATGCATACATACACACATAGGGCTGCAACTAACGATTATTTTCATAATCGATTAGTTGGTCGATTGTTGTTTCAATTAATAGATTACTAACCTTAAAAAAAAGGGTAATTTTGCTGCAATTTGCATTTTTGCATATTTTTTTGGCCAATTTGTTGTTGGGCAGATTAAAAAACACAAATTGCCGCAAAAACGCATTACATGCTTTTCTGCAGCTTCTCCATTGAAGTGTATTGAACCAAAAAAACAAAATAGCATCGTTTTGCGTTAAAAACAAAGTCCTTGTCTTTTCAAAATACACAGCAGCTGAAAAAATCATGGATGTGAACGTGTCACATAGGAAACCATGTAAATGAACTGTAGTGTGTTTCTGCAAAAAGCACCAAACAACACAGAGGTGTGACCCAGGCCTGAGATGTTTAGTAACATAATGGGGTTAAAAAAAACTAAAATTATTACAAAGAAAGCAAATAATCGCTACTGTAAGGGGTTCATTTTTTACTATGGGACAGTGAAAGTAATATTTACAGTAGCGATTTGCTCTTTCTGTACTATAAAGGGCTAATTTCTTTTTCTTGTTTTTAACCCCATTATGTTAGTGACCAATTAATCGATTATGAAAATAGTAATCGATTAGTTGCCGATTAATCGATTCGTTTTTTCACCCTTATACACACACATACTAGAGCCATATTGTTCATTCACATCAGTCCCTGCCCTGAAAGCTCTTACAATCAAAATGCCCAGCCTTACATACACACACACACACACACACACACACACACACACACACACACACACTGACTGACTGAAGATTGCCCAAGCTGTCCACACAGACAACAAAGGTGAGAATTCTCAGCAGTGTTGTGGCGCAGAATCTAGGGAACCACCTTCTCTTCTCCAAAGCTCCTGTTGGTGGCGATAGGCTGCCCTGCAAACATTTTCCATGTTCCAGTCATCTGAATCACTCTGGTCTGAAAAAAAAAAAAAACACATATAAATGGATTTTTTTAAATGAATGAACATATCATATTTAAAATCTCTGTTCCATTGGTTTGCGCAGAGCAGCCCCAATCCTCTTCTGGTATCCCCCACTGGTGTTCCTGGCTCCTCCTTTTTAGCAAATGCCCGCATAGGAAGCAGCTTCCTACAGGGGAAATTGCGCAGGCTCGATCACGACCTGCCCACACAGGCAGCGAAGGTGAGGATTCTTATATTGCAGCCCTCCCCAAATATCATTGTAGGTCTTATTTTCGGTGAAATGCGGTATAAACGAACATAATATGTTCATTTATATTAGGTTAATGGTTACCACCTACATGGTGGCACCATCCGCAGCCTCCTGGGACATGTCACAGGTCCTAGGAGGCTGCAGGACAACTTACAAATCATAGTTCAGCTCATACATGTGTGGTGGGGGGCCCTCTGTGAAGTCGCAAGGAGTCACAGCTGGTATCCCACAGTCAACATGACAGTGCAGGGGACCTGAAGACCGGAAAAGAACCTGCCTGGGTGAGGCTAGCACTGGATCCCTGGACAAGTAAATGTCTGTTTTTTAAAAGTCAGCAGCTACAGTATTTGAAGCTGCTGACTTTTAATTCTTTTTTTAAGATGACCGTAGATCCTCTTTAACCAGTTGCTGACCAGCTGCCACAGTTGTACTGTGGCAACATGGTTCGGCTGCACGAATTGCCATTATGTTACGTCGCTTCTAGATTTGGCCACTAGGGGCGCACATGCCTCCTGCTCGCCCACAATCACTCGAGAACACACAAGTTCTACACAGTCCCCTCCCCCTTCAGTTAGAACACACAATAGGGAACACATTAACCCCTTGATTTCCCCCTAGCGGTTAACCCCTTCACTGCCAGTAACATTTTTTTACAGTTATCAATGCATTTTTATAGCACTGATTACTGTAAAAATGTCAAATGGTCCGTAAAATGTGTCAAAATTGTCCAACGTGTCCACCGTAATGTCGCAAACACAATAAAAATCTCAGATCGCCAACACTACTTTTAAAAAAAAATGTAATAATTAAAAATGACATAAAACTATCGCCTATTTTCTAGATGCTATAACTTTTGCGCAAACCAATCAATGTAGGCTTATTACAATTTTTTTTAACAAAAATATGTAGAATACATATAGGCCTAAACTGAGGAAAAAATCTTTTTTTTATATATTTTTGGGGGGTACTTATTATAGAAAACGTTAAAAAAGATTGCGTTTTTTTTCAAAATTGAGGCTCTTTTTTGTTTATAGTGCAGAACAATAGGCAGAGGTGATCAAATACCACCAAAAGAAAGCTCTATTTGTTGGAAAAAAGGATGTCAATTTTGTATGGGTGCAACATCGCATGACCGCGCAATTGTCAGTTGAAGCGATGCAGTGCCAAATCGCAAAAAGTGCTCTGGTCAGGAAGGGGGTAAAATCTTCCGGGGCTGCATCAGTTAAGAAGCTTATCAAACTAAAAGCCCCATATCTTTTGCGTGCATATTACATACCATACAATACCATACTATACCGCTTTTCCGCACTTTGAACAGGTCCGTAAAGTGCTTCACTAGGGCAGCCGGTGGTTTGTCGCTTGTCAGTTCCTCGGGAAAACCACACTTTGGGCGAACAGGTCCTGCTGTCTGTCCTCCGTAAAGGGGTACACCTTCTTCCCCGTTTTACAGTCGAGCGTGCACACACCGACGGGACAGCAGTGAAGAGCTTTGTAGTATTTTGAGGGGAGTTTACTTAAAATGGACAAGACAGAATCTGAAGCCGCTGAGCATAACAACCACTCAGCTTCTAGTTTTCATTTTCAAACCTTCATTAAACAAGCTAAATTGAGAAGGTGACTGATTACAATGCACAACTACTCTGGGTCCTGTCTGCCCCAATTGAAAATAGAACAAAAAAGAAAAACATTTCTTTTTCATTGTGGATAGAGTAAGGGAAGCCTAGGACCTTTGTCAGATTTTCTTGGCATCTGTGTCCCATTGGAGAGACAACCTCTGTGCTAACTAACCTTTGAAAAAAAGATTGCTATACTTGCCTATTTTCCGGTCTGGTCACTGCCACTAGCTGGCACAGAAGAACTCACGTGACCGGACCAGACTGGCCTGAAAATAAGTATCTTTCTTGCATGGATGTTGGGGGGGAGGCTATTTAGATTTAAGCTGGAATTCCACGTTAAGTAAATTTCCCCAAAGTAGCCCAAAGGAGGACTGTCTACAAGCTCTCTTTAGCCCATTGCACAGTACATCCGTGAACGCTACAGGCTATATAACCACGGCAAACTAAGGAAGAAAATGCATGTCATTCTTTTCTTTGGATCTAGGATTGAGTGTGCTACATACCCTAATTCTAGAAAGGAGTACTGGGGTTGTACACATGGCCTGGCCACCGCAGCAGCTTGACACTTGTCATGCTTTTTTTTCTCTACTCCAGGATTGAGTGTGCTGCATACCCTAAGTCTGGAAAGGAGTACTGGGATTGTACGCTCTTATGAAACGTCACTTCTAGGTTTGGCCACTAGGGGCGCACGTGCCCCCTGCTCGCCCACAATCACTTGAGAACACACAGATCCCGGTTCTCTGAGGGGAGAACAGACAGATTGTCTGTTCATACAGAATATGAACAGTGATCTGTCATCTCCCCTACACAGTTCCCTACCCCTTCAGTTAGAACACACAATAGGGAACACATTAACCCCTTGATTGCCCCTAGTGGTTAACCCCATTCACTGCCAGTGACATTTTTACAGTAATCAATGCATTTTTATAGCATTGATCGCTGTAAAAATGCCAAATGGTCCGAAAAAATGTGTCAAAATTGTCCGACGTGTCTGCCATAATGTTGCAGTCCTGATAAAAATCGTAGATCGCCGACATTACCAGTAAAAAAAAAATAATCATTAAAAATGCCGTACAACTATCCCCCATTTTGTAGAGGCTATAGCTTTTGCGCAAACCAATCAATATACGCTTATTGGTAATTTTTTTACCAAAAATATGTAGAAGAATACATATAGGCCTAAACTGAGGAAAAAAATCATTTTTTTTATATTTTTTGGGGGGGTACTTATTAGAGCAAAAGTTAAAAAAGATTGCGTTTTTTTCAAAATTTAGGCTCTTTTTTGTTTATAGTGCAAAAAAAATAAAAAAATAAATAAAAAACGCAGATGTGATCAAATACCATCAAAAGAAAGCTCTATATGTGCGGAAAAAAGGACGTCAATTTTGTTTGGGTGCAACGTCGCACGACCGCACAATTGTCAGTTAAAGCGATGCAGTGCCAAATTGCAAAAAGAAGTTTATCAAACAAAAAGCCCCATCTCTTTTGCATGCATATTCCATACCATACAATACCATACTATACCGCTTTTCTAATATCACATGCATACATACACACATAGGGCTGCAACTAACGATTATTTTCATAATCGATTAGTTGGTCGATTGTTGTTTCAATTAATAGATTACTAACCTTAAAAAAAAGGGTAATTTTGCTGCAATTTGCATTTTTGCATATTTTTTTGGCCAATTTGTTGTTGGGCAGATTAAAAAACACAAATTGCCGCAAAAACGCATTACATGCTTTTCTGCAGCTTCTCCATTGAAGTGTATTGAACCAAAAAAACAAAATAGCATCGTTTTGCGTTAAAAAAAAAGTCCTTGTCTTTTCAAAATACACAGCAGCTGAAAAAATCATGGATGTGAACGTGTCACATAGGAAACCATGTAAATGAACTGTAGTGTGTTTCTGCAAAAAGCACCAAACAACACAGAGGTGTGACCCAGGCCTGAGATGTTTAGTAACATAATGGGGTTAAAAAAAACTAAAATTATTACAAAGAAAGCAAATAATCGCTACTGTAAGGGGTTCATTTTTTACTATGGGACAGTGAAAGTAATATTTACAGTAGCGATTTGCTCTTTCTGTACTATAAAGGGCTAATTTCTTTTTCTTGTTTTTAACCCCATTATGTTAGTGACCAATTAATCGATTATGAAAATAGTAATCGATTAGTTGTCCATTAATCGATTCGTTTTTTCACCCTTATACACACACATACTAGAGCCATATTGTTCATTCACATCAGTCCCTGCCCTGAAAGCTCTTACAATCAAAATGCCCAGCCTTACATACATACACACACACACTGACTGACTGAAGATTGCCCAAGCTGTCCACAAAGACAACAAAGGTGAGAATTCCCAGCAGTGTTGTGGCTTAGAATCTAGGGAACCACCTTCTCTTCTCCAAAGCTCCTGTTGGTGGCGATAGGCTGCCCTGCAAACATTTTCCATGTTCCAGTCATCTGAATCACTCTGGTCTGAAAAAAAAAAAAACACATATAAATGGATTTTTTTAAATGAATGAACATATCATATTTAAAATCTCTGTTCCATTGGTTTGCGCAGAGCAGCCCCAATCCTCTTCTGATATCCCCCACTGGTGTTCCTGGCTCCTCCTTTTTAGCAAATGCCCGCATAGGAAGCAGCTTCCTACAGGGGAAATTGCGCAGGCTCGATCACGACCTGCCCACACAGGCAGCGAAGGTGAGGATTCTTATATTGCAGCCCTCCCCAAATATCATTGTAGGTCTTATTTTCGGTGAAATGCGGTATAAACTAACATAATATGTTCATTTATATTAGGTTAATGGTTACCACCTACATGGTGGCACCATCCGCAGCCTCCTGGGACATGTCACAGGTCCTAGGAGGCTGCAGGACAACTTACAAATCATAGTTCAGCTCATACATGTGTGGTGGGGGGCCCTCTGTGAAGTCGCAAGGAGTCACAGCTGGTATCCCACAGTCAACATGACAGTGCAGGGGACCTGAAGACCGGAAAAGAACCTGCCTGGGTGAGGCTAGCACTGGATCCCTGGACAAGTAAATGTCTGTTTTTTAAAAGTCAGCAGCTACAGTATTTGAAGCTGCTGACTTTTAATTCTTTTTTTAAGATGACCGTAGATCCTCTTTAACCAGTTGCCGACCAGCTGCCACAGTTGTACTGTGGCAACATGGTTCGGCTGCACGAATTGCCATTATGTTACGTCGCTTCTAGATTTGGCCACAAGGGGCGCACGTGCCTCCTGCTCACCCACAATCACTCGAGAACACACAAGTTCTACACAGTCCCCTCCCCCTTCAGTTAGAACACACAATAGGGAACACATTAACCCCTTGATTTCCCCCTAGCGGTTAACCCCTTCACTGCCAGTAACATTTTTTTACAGTAATCAATGCATTTTTATAGCACTGATTACTGTAAAAATGTCAAATGGTCCGTAAAATGTGTCAAAATTGTCCAACGTGTCCACCGTAATTTCGCAAACACAATAAAAATCTCAGCTCGCCAACACTACTTTTAAAAAAAAAATGTAATAATTAAAAATGACATAAAACTATCGCCTATTTTCTAGATGCTATAACTTTTGCGCAAACCAATCAATGTAGGCTTATTACAATTTTTTTTAACAAAAATATGTAGAATACATATAGGCCTAAACTGAGGAAAAAATCTTTTTTTTATATATTTTTGGGGGGTACTTATTATAGAAAACGTTAAAAAAGATTGCGTTTTTTTTCAAAATTGAGGCTCTTTTTTGTTTATAGTGCAGAACAATAGGCAGAGGTGATCAAATACCACCAAAAGAAAGCTCTATTTGTTGGAAAAAAGGATGTCAATTTTGTATGGGTGCAACATCGCATGACCGCGCAATTGTCAGTTGAAGCGATGCAGTGCCAAATCGCAAAAAGTGCTCTGGTCAGGAAGGGGGTAAAATCTTCCGGGGCTGCATCAGTTAAGAAGCTTATCAAACTAAAAGCCCCATATCTTTTGCGTGCATATTACATACCATACAATACCATACTATACCGCTTTTCCGCACTTTGAACAGGTCCGTAAAGTGCTTCACTAGGGCAGCCGGTGGTTTGTCGCTTGTCAGTTCCTCGGGAAAACCACACTTTGGGCGAACAGGTCCTGCTGTCTGTCCTCCGTAAAGGGGTACACCTTCTTCCCCGTTTTACAGTCGAGCGTGCACACACCGACGGGACAGCAGTGAAGAGCTTTGTAGTATTTTGAGGGGAGTTTACTTAAAATGGACAAGACAGAATCTGAAGCCGCTGAGCATAACAACCACTCAGCTTCTAGTTTTCATTTTCAAACCTTCATTAAACAAGCTAAATTGAGAAGGTGACTGATTACAATGCACAACTACTCTGGGTCCTGTCTGCCCCAATTGAAAATAGAACAAAAAAGAAAAACATTTCTTTTTCATTGTGGATAGAGTAAGGGAAGCCTAGGACCTTTGTCAGATTTTCTTGGCATCTGTGTCCCATTGGAGAGACAACCTCTGTGCTAACTAACCTTTGAAAAAAAGATTGCTATACTTGCCTATTTTCCGGTCTGGTCACTGCCACTAGCTGGCACAGAAGAACTCACGTGACCGGACCAGACTGGCCTGAAAATAAGTATCTTTCTTGCATGGATGTTGGGGGGGAGGCTATTTAGATTTAAGCTGGAATTCCACGTTAAGTAAATTTCCCCAAAGTAGCCCAAAGGAGGACTGTCTACAAGCTCTCTTTAGCCCATTGCACAGTACATCCGTGAACGCTACAGGCTATATAACCACGGCAAACTAAGGAAGAAAATGCATGTCATTCTTTTCTTTGGATCTAGGATTGAGTGTGCTACATACCCTAATTCTAGAAAGGAGTACTGGGGTTGTACACATGGCCTGGCCACCGCAGCAGCTTGACACTTGTCATGCTTTTTTTTTCTCTACTCCAGGATTGAGTGTGCTACATACCCTAAGTCTGGAAAGGAGTACTGGGATTGTACGCTCTTATGAAACGTCACTTCTAGGTTTGGCCACTAGGGGCGCACGTGCCCCCTGCTCGCCCACAATCACTTGAGAACACACAGATCCCGGTTCTCTGAGGGGAGAACAGACAGATTGTCTGTTCATACAGAATATGAACAGTGATCTGTCATCTCCCCTACACAGTCCCCTACCCCTTCAGTTAGAACACACAATAGGGAACACATTAACCCCTTGTTTGCCCCTAGTGGTTAACCCCATTCACTGCCAGTGACATTTTTACAGTAATCAATGCATTTTTATAGCACTGATCGCTGTAAAAATGCCAAATGGTCCGAAAAAATGTGTCAAAATTGTCCGACGTGTCCGCCATAATGTTGCAGTCCTGATAAAAATCGTAGATCGCCGACATTACCAGTAAAAAAAAAATAATCATTAAAAATGCCGTACAACTATCCCCCATTTTGTAGAGGCTATAGCTTTTGCGCAAACCAATCAATATACGCTTATTGGTAATTTTTTTACCAAAAATATGTAGAAGAATACATATAGGCCTAAACTGAGGAAAAAAATCATTTTTTTAATATTTTTTGGGGGGGTACTTATTAGAGCAAAAGTTAAAAAAGATTGCGTTTTTTTCAAAATTGAGGCTCTTTTTTGTTTATAGTGCAAAAAAAATTAAAAAATAAATAAAAAACGCAGATGTGATCAAATACCATCAAAAGAAAGCTCTATATGTGTGGAAAAAAGGACGTCAATTTTGTTTGGGTGCAACGTCGCACGACCGCACAATTGTCAGTTAAAGCGATGCAGTGCCAAATTGCAAAAAGAAGTTTATCAAACAAAAAGCCCCATCTCTTTTGCATGCATATTACATACCATACAATACCATACTATACCGCTTTTCTAATATCACATGCATACATACACACATAGGGCTGCAACTAACGATTATTTTCATAATCGATTAGTTGGTCGATTGTTGTTTCAATTAATAGATTACTAACCTTAAAAAAAAGGGTAATTTTGCTGCAATTTGCATTTTTGCATATTTTTTTGGCCAATTTGTTGTTGGGCAGATTAAAAAACACAAATTGCCGCAAAAACGCATTACATGCTTTTCTGCAGCTTCTCCATTGAAGTGTATTGAACCAAAAAAACAAAATAGCATCGTTTTGCGTTAAAAAAAAAGTCCTTGTCTTTTCAAAATACACAGCAGCTGAAAAAATCATGGATGTGAACGTGTCACATAGGAAACCATGTAAATGAACTGTAGTGTGTTTCTGCAAAAAGCACCAAACAACACAGAGGTGTGACCCAGGCCTGAGATGTTTAGTAACATAATGGGGTTAAAAAAAACTAAAATTATTACAAAGAAAGCAAATAATCGCTACTGTAAGGGGTTCATTTTTTACTATGGGACAGTGAAAGCAATATTTACAGTAGCGATTTGCTCTTTCTGTACTATAAAGGGCTAATTTCTTTTTCTTGTTTTTACCCCCATTATGTTAGTGACCAATTAATCGATTATGAAAATAGTAATCGATTAGTTGCCGATTAATCGATTCGTTTTTTCACCCTTATACACACACATACTAGAGCCATATTGTTCATTCACATCAGTCCCTGCCCTGAAAGCTCTTACAATCAAAATGCCCAGCCTTACATACATACACACACACACACACACACACACACACACACACACACTGACTGACTGAAGATTGCCCAAGCTGTCCACACAGACAACAAAGGTGAGAATTCTCAGCAGTGTTGTGGCGCAGAATCTAGGGAACCACCTTCTCTTCTCCAAAGCTCCTGTTGGTGGCGATAGGCTGCCCTGCAAACATTTTCCATGTTCCAGTCATCTGAATCACTCTGGTCTGAAAAAAAAAAAAACACATATAAATGGATTTTTTTAAATGAATGAACATATCATATTTAAAATCTCTGTTCCATTGGTTTGCGCAGAGCAGCCCCAATCCTCTTCTGGTATCCCCCACTGGTGTTCCTGGCTCCTCCTTTTTAGCAAATGCCCGCATAGGAAGCAGCTTCCTACAGGGGAAATTGCGCAGGCTCGATCACGACCTGCCCACACAGGCAGTGAAGGTGAGGATTCTTATATTGCAGCCCTCCCCAAATATCATTGTAGGTCTTATTTTCGGTGAAATGCGGTATAAACGAACATAATATGTTCATTTATATTAGGTTAATGGTTACCACCTACATGGTGGCACCATCCGCAGCCTCCTGGGACATGTCACAGGTCCTAGGAGGCTGCAGGACAACTTACAAATCATAGTTCAGCTCATACATGTGTGGTGGGGGGCCCTCTGTGAAGTCGCAAGGAGTCACAGCTGGTATCCCACAGTCAACATGACAGTGCAGGGGACCTGAAGACCGGAAAAGAACCTGCCTGGGTGAGGCTAGCACTGGATCCCTGGACAAGTAAATGTCTGTTTTTTAAAAGTCAGCAGCTACAGTATTTGAAGCTGCTGACTTTTAATTCTTTTTTTAAGATGACCGTAGATCCTCTTTAACCAGTTGCCGACCAGCTGCCACAGTTGTACTGTGGCAACATGGTTCGGCTGCACGAATTGCCATTATGTTACGTCGCTTCTAGATTTGGCCACTAGGGGCGCACATGCCTCCTGCTCGCCCACAATCACTCGAGAACACACAAGTTCTACACAGTCCCCTCCCCCTTCAGTTAGAACACACAATAGGGAACACATTAACCCCTTGATTTCCCCCTAGCGGTTAACCCCTTCACTGCCAGTAACATTTTTTTACAGTAATCAATGCATTTTTATAGCACTGATTACTGTAAAAATGTCAAATGGTCCGTAAAATGTGTCAAAATTGTCCAACGTGTCCACCGTAATGTCGCAAACACAATAAAAATCTCAGATCGCCAACACTACTTTTAAAAAAAAATGTAATAATTAAAAATGACATAAAACTATCGCCTATTTTCTAGATGCTATAACTTTTGCGCAAACCAATCAATGTAGGCTTATTACAATTTTTTTTAACAAAAATATGTAGAATACATATAGGCCTAAACTGAGGAAAAAATCTTTTTTTTATATATTTTTGGGGGGTACTTATTATAGAAAACGTTAAAAAAGATTGCGTTTTTTTTCAAAATTGAGGCTCTTTTTTGTTTATAGTGCAGAACAATAGGCAGAGGTGATCAAATACCACCAAAAGAAAGCTCTATTTGTTGGAAAAAAGGATGTCAATTTTGTATGGGTGCAACATCGCATGACCGCGCAATTGTCAGTTGAAGCGATGCAGTGCCAAATCGCAAAAAGTGCTCTGGTCAGGAAGGGGGTAAAATCTTCCGGGGCTGCATCAGTTAAGAAGCTTATCAAACTAAAAGCCCCATATCTTTTGCGTGCATATTACATACCATACAATACCATACTATACCGCTTTTCCGCACTTTGAACAGGTCCGTAAAGTGCTTCACTAGGGCAGCCGGTGGTTTGTCGCTTGTCAGTTCCTCGGGAAAACCACACTTTGGGCGAACAGGTCCTGCTGTCTGTCCTCCGTAAAGGGGTACACCTTCTTCCCCGTTTTACAGTCGAGCGTGCACACACCGACGGGACAGCAGTGAAGAGCTTTGTAGTATTTTGAGGGGAGTTTACTTAAAATGGACAAGACAGAATCTGAAGCCGCTGAGCATAACAACCACTCAGCTTCTAGTTTTCATTTTCAAACCTTCATTAAACAAGCTAAATTGAGAAGGTGACTGATTACAATGCACAACTACTCTGGGTCCTGTCTGCCCCAATTGAAAATAGAACAAAAAAGAAAAACATTTCTTTTTCATTGTGGATAGAGTAAGGGAAGCCTAGGACCTTTGTCAGATTTTCTTGACATCTGTGTCCCATTGGAGAGACAACCTCTGTGCTAACTAACCTTTGAAAAAAAGATTGCTATACTTGCCTATTTTCCGGTCTGGTCACTGCCACTAGCTGGCACAGAAGAACTCACGTGACCGGACCAGACTGGCCTGAAAATAAGTATCTTTCTTGCATGGATGTTGGGGGGGAGGCTATTTAGATTTAAGCTGGAATTCCACGTTAAGTAAATTTCCCCAAAGTAGCCCAAAGGAGGACTGTCTACAAGCTCTCTTTAGCCCATTGCACAGTACATCCGTGAACGCTACAGGCTATATAACCACGGCAAACTAAGGAAGAAAATGCATGTCATTCTTTTCTTTGGGTCTAGGATTGAGTGTGCTACATACCCTAATTCTAGAAAGGAGTACTGGGGTTGTACACATGGCCTGGCCACCGCAGCAGCTTGACACTTGTCATGCTTTTTTTTCTCTACTCCAGGATTGAGTGTGCTACATACCCTAAGTCTGGAAAGGAGTACTGGGATTGTACGCTCTTATGAAACGTCACTTCTAGGTTTGGCCACTAGGGGCGCACGTGCCCCCTGCTCGCCCACAATCACTTGAGAACACACAGATCCCGGTTCTCTGAGGGGAGAACAGACAGATTGTCTGTTCATACAGAATATGAACAGTGATCTGTCATCTCCCCTACACAGTTCCCTACCCCTTCAGTTAGAACACACAATAGGGAACACATTAACCCCTTGATTGCCCCTAGTGGTTAACCCCATTCACTGCCAGTGACATTTTTACAGTAATCAATGCATTTTTATAGCATTGATCGCTGTAAAAATGCCAAATGGTCCGAAAAAATGTGTCAAAATTGTCCGACGTGTCTGCCATAATGTTGCAGTCCTGATAAAAATCGTAGATCGCCGACATTACCAGTAAAAAAAAAATAATCATTAAAAATGCCGTACAACTATCCCCCATTTTGTAGAGGCTATAGCTTTTGCGCAAACCAATCAATATACGCTTATTGGTAATTTTTTTACCAAAAATATGTAGAAGAATACATATAGGCCTAAACTGAGGAAAAAAATCATTTTTTTAATATTTTTTGGGGGGGTACTTATTAGAGCAAAAGTTAAAAAAGATTGTGTTTTTTTCAAAATTGAGGCTCTTTTTTGTTTATAGTGCAAAAAAAATAAAAAAATAAATAAAAAACGCAGATGTGATCAAATACCATCAAAAGAAAGCTCTATATGTGCGGAAAAAAGGACGTCAATTTTGTTTGGGTGCAACGTCGCACGACCGCACAATTGTCAGTTAAAGCGATGCAGTGCCAAATTGCAAAAAGAAGTTTATCAAACAAAAAGCCCCATCTCTTTTGCATGCATATTGCATACCATACAATACCATACTATACCGCTTTTCTAATATCACATGCATACATACACACATAGGGCTGCAACTAACGATTATTTTCATAATCGATTAGTTGGTCGATTGTTGTTTCAATTAATAGATTACTAACCTTAAAAAAAAGGGTAATTTTGCTGCAATTTGCATTTTTGCATATTTTTTTGGCCAATTTGTTGTTGGGCAGATTAAAAAACACAAATTGCCGCAAAAACGCATTACATGCTTTTCTGCAGCTTCTCCATTGAAGTGTATTGAACCAAAAAAACAAAATAGCATCGTTTTGCGTTAAAAAAAAAGTCCTTGTCTTTTCAAAATACACAGCAGCTGAAAAAATCATGGATGTGAACGTGTCACATAGGAAACCATGTAAATGAACTGTAGTGTGTTTCTGCAAAAAGCACCAAACAACACAGAGGTGTGACCCAGGCCTGAGATGTTTAGTAACATAATGGGGTTAAAAAAAACTAAAATTATTACAAAGAAAGCAAATAATCGCTACTGTAAGGGGTTCATTTTTTACTATGGGACAGTGAAAGTAATATTTACAGTAGCGATTTGCTCTTTCTGTACTATAAAGGGCTAATTTCTTTTTCTTGTTTTTAACCCCATTATGTTAGTGACCAATTAATCGATTATGAAAATAGTAATCGATTAGTTGTCCATTAATCGATTCGTTTTTTCACCCTTATACACACACATACTAGAGCCATATTGTTCATTCACATCAGTCCCTGCCCTGAAAGCTCTTACAATCAAAATGCCCAGCCTTACATACATACACACACACACTGACTGACTGAAGATTGCCCAAGCTGTCCACACAGACAACAAAGGTGAGAATTCCCAGCAGTGTTGTGGCGCAGAATCTAGGGAACCACCTTCTCTTCTCCAAAGCTCCTGTTGGTGGCGATAGGCTGCCCTGCAAACATTTTCCATGTTCCAGTCATCTGAATCACTCTGGTCTGAAAAAAAAAAAACACATATAAATGGATTTTTTTAAATGAATGAACATATCATATTTAAAATCTCTGTTCCATTGGTTTGCGCAGAGCAGCCCCAATCCTCTTCTGATATCCCCCACTGGTGTTCCTGGCTCCTCCTTTTTAGCAAATGCCCGCATAGGAAGCAGCTTCCTACAGGGGAAATTGCGCAGGCTCGATCACGACCTGCCCACACAGGCAGCGAAGGTGAGGATTCTTATATTGCAGCCCTCCCCAAATATCATTGTAGGTCTTATTTTCGGTGAAATGCGGTATAAACTAACATAATATGTTCATTTATATTAGGTTAATGGTTACCACCTACATGGTGGCACCATCCGCATTCTCCTGGGACATGTCACAGGTCCTAGGAGGCTGCAGGACAACTTACAAATCATAGTTCAGCTCATACATGTGTGGTGGGGGGCCCTCTGTGAAGTCGCAAGGAGTCACAGCTGGTATCCCACAGTCAACATGACAGTGCAGGGGACCTGAAGACCGGAAAAGAACCTGCCTGGGTGAGGCTAGCACTGGATCCCTGGACAAGTAAATGTCTGTTTTTTAAAAGTCAGCAGCTACAGTATTTGAAGCTGCTGACTTTTAATTCTTTTTTTAAGATGACCGTAGATCCTCTTTAACCAGTTGCCGACCAGCTGCCACAGTTGTACTGTGGCAACATGGTTCGGCTGCACGAATTGCCATTATGTTACGTCGCTTCTAGATTTGGCCACTAGGGGCGCACATGCCTCCTGCTCGCCCACAATCACTCGAGAACACACAAGTTCTACACAGTCCCCTCCCCCTTCAGTTAGAACACACAATAGGGAACACATTAACCCCTTGATTTCCCCCTAGCGGTTAACCCCTTCACTACCAGTAACATTTTTTTACAGTAATCAATGCATTTTTATAGCACTGATTACTGTAAAAATGTCAAATGGTCCGTAAAATGTGTCAAAATTGTCCAACGTGTCCACCGTAATGTCGCAAACACAATAAAAATCTCAGATCGCCAACACTACTTTTAAAAAAAAAATGTAATAATTAAAAATGACATAAAACTATCGCCTATTTTCTAGATGCTATAACTTTTGCGCAAACCAATCAATGTAGGCTTATTACAATTTTTTTTAACAAAAATATGTAGAATACATATAGGCCTAAACTGAGGAAAAAATCTTTTTTTTATATATTTTTGGGGGGTACTTATTATAGAAAACGTTAAAAAAGATTGCGTTTTTTTTCAAAATTGAGGCTCTTTTTTGTTTATAGTGCAGAACAATAGGCAGAGGTGATCAAATACCACCAAAAGAAAGCTCTATTTGTTGGAAAAAAGGATGTCAATTTTGTATGGGTGCAACATCGCATGACCGCGCAATTGTCAGTTGAAGCGATGCAGTGCCAAATCGCAAAAAGTGCTCTGGTCAGGAAGGGGGTAAAATCTTCCGGGGCTGCATCAGTTAAGAAGCTTATCAAACTAAAAGCCCCATATCTTTTGCGTGCATATTACATACCATACAATACCATACTATACCGCTTTTCCGCACTTTGAACAGGTCCGTAAAGTGCTTCACTAGGGCAGCCGGTGGTTTGTCGCTTGTCAGTTCCTCGGGAAAACCACACTTTGGGCGAACAGGTCCTGCTGTCTGTCCTCCGTAAAGGGGTACACCTTCTTCCCCGTTTTACAGTCGAGCGTGCACACACCGACGGGACAGCAGTGAAGAGCTTTGTAGTATTTTGAGGGGAGTTTACTTAAAATGGACAAGACAGAATCTGAAGCCGCTGAGCATAACAACCACTCAGCTTCTAGTTTTCATTTTCAAACCTTCATTAAACAAGCTAAATTGAGAAGGTGACTGATTACAATGCACAACTACTCTGGGTCCTGTCTGCCCCAATTGAAAATAGAACAAAAAAGAAAAACATTTCTTTTTCATTGTGGATAGAGTAAGGGAAGCCTAGGACCTTTGTCAGATTTTCTTGGCATCTGTGTCCCATTGGAGAGACAACCTCTGTGCTAACTAACCTTTGAAAAAAAGATTGCTATACTTGCCTATTTTCCGGTCCGGTCACTGCCACTAGCTGGCACAGAAGAACTCACGTGACCGGACCAGACTGGCCTGAAAATAAGTATCTTTCTTGCATGGATGTTGGGGGGGAGGCTATTTAGATTTAAGCTGGAATTCCACGTTAAGTAAATTTCCCCAAAGTAGCCCAAAGGAGGACTGTCTACAAGCTCTCTTTAGCCCATTGCACAGTACATCCGTGAACGCTACAGGCTATATAACCACGGCAAACTAAGGAAGAAAATGCATGTCATTCTTTTCTTTGGGTCTAGGATTGAGTGTGCTACATACCCTAATTCTAGAAAGGAGTACTGGGGTTGTACACATGGCCTGGCCACCGCAGCAGCTTGACACTTGTCATGCTTTTTTTTTCTCTACTCCAGGATTGAGTGTGCTACATACCCTAAGTCTGGAAAGGAGTACTGAGATTGTACGCTCTTATGAAACGTCACTTCTAGGTTTGGCCACTAGGGGCGCACGTGCCCCCTGCTCGCCCACAATCACTTGAGAACACACAGATCCCGGTTCTCTGAGGGGAGAACAGACAGATTGTCTGTTCATACAGAATATGAACAGTGATCTGTCATCTCCCCTACACAGTCCCCTACCCCTTCAGTTAGAACACACAATAGGGAACACAATAACCCCTTGATTGCCCCTAGTGGTTAACCCCATTCACTGCCAGTGAAATTTTTACAGTAATCAATGCATTTTTATAGCACTGATCGCTGTAAAAATGCCAAATGGTCCGAAAAAATGTGTCAAAATTGTCCGACGTGTCCGCCATAATGTTGCAGTCCTGATAAAAATCGTAGATCGCCGACATTACCAGTAAAAAAAAAAAATAATCATTAAAAATGCCGTACGACTATCCCACATTTTGTAGACGCTATAGCCTTTGCGCAAACCAATCAATATACGCTTATTGGTAATTTTTTTACCAAAAATATGTAGAAGAATACATATAGGCCTAAACTGAGGAAAAAAAACATTTTTTTTATATTTTTTGGGGGGGTACTTATTAGAGCAAAAGTTAAAAAAGATTGTGTTTTTTTCAAAATTGAGGCTCTTTTTTGTTTATAGTGCAAAAAAAATAAAAAAATAAATAAAAAAAACGCAGATGTGATCAAATACCATCAAAACAAAGCTCTATTTGTGCGGAAAAAAGGACGTCAATTTTGTTTGGGTGCAACGTCGCAGGACCGCACAATTGTCAGTTAAAGCGATGCAGTGCCAAATTGCAAAAAGAAGTTTATCTAACAAAAAGCCCCATCTCTTTTGCATGCATATTACATACCATACAATACCATACTATACCGCTTTTCTAATATCACATGCATACATACACACATAGGGCTGCAACTAACGATTATTTTCATAATCGATTAGTTGGTCGATTGTTGTTTCAATTAATAGATTACTAACCTTAAAAAAAAGGGTAATTTTGCTGCAATTTGCATTTTTGCATATTTTTTTGGCCAATTTGTTGTTGGGCAGATTAAAAAACACAAATTGCCGCAAAAACGCATTACATGCTTTTCTGCAGCTTCTCCATTGAAGTGTATTGAACCAAAAAAACAAAATAGCATCGTTTTGCGTTAAAAAAAAAGTCCTTGTCTTTTCAAAATACACAGCAGCTGAAAAAATCATGGATGTGAACGTGTCACATAGGAAACCATGTAAATGAACTGTAGTGTGTTTCTGCAAAAAGCACCAAACAACACAGAGGTGTGACCCAGGCCTGAGATGTTTAGTAACATAATGGGGTTAAAAAAAACTAAAATTATTACAAAGAAAGCAAATAATCGCTACTGTAAGGGGTTCATTTTTTACTATGGGACAGTGAAAGTAATATTTACAGTAGCGATTTGCTCTTTCTGTACTATAAAGGGCTAATTTCTTTTTCTTGTTTTTAACCCCATTATGTTAGTGACCAATTAATCGATTATGAAAATAGTAATCGATTAGTTGCCGATTAATCGATTCGTTTTTTCACCCTTATACACACACATACTAGAGCCATATTGTTCATTCACATCAGTCCCTGCCCTGAAAGCTCTTACAATCAAAATGCCCAACCTTACATACATACACACACACACTTACTGACTGAAGATTGCCCAAGCTGTCCACACAGACAACAAAGGTGAGAATTCTCAGCAGTGTTGTGGCGCAGAATCTAGGGAACCACCTTCTCTTCTCCAAAGCTCTTGTTGGTGGCGATAGGCTGCCCTGCAAACATTTTCCATGTTCCAGTCATCTGAATCACTCTGGTCTGAAAAAAAAAAAACACATATAAATGGATTTTTTTAAATGAATGAACATATCATATTTAAAATCTCTGTTCCATTGGTTTGCGCAGAGCAGCCCCAATCCTCTTCTGGTATCCCCCACTGGTGTTCCTGGCTCCTCCTTTTTAGCAAATGCCCGCATAGGAAGCAGCTTCCTACAGGGGAAATTGCGCAGGCTCGATCACGACCTGCCCACACAGGCAGCGAAGGTGAGGATTCTTATATTGCAGCCCTCTCCAAATATCATAGTAGGTCTTATTTTCGGTGAAATGCGGTATAAACGAACATAATATGTTCATTTATATTAGGTTAATGGTTACCACCTACATGGTGGCACCATCCGCAGCCTCCTGGGACATGTCACAGGTCCTAGGAGGCTGCAGGACAACTTACAAATCATAGTTCAGCTCATACATGTGTGGTGGGGGGCCCTCTGTGAAGTCGCAAGGAGTCACAGCTGGTATCCCACAGTCAACATGACAGTGCAGGGGACCTGAAGACCGGAAAAGAACCTGCCTGGGTGAGGCTAGCACTGGATCCCTGGACAAGTAAATGTCTGTTTTTTAAAAGTCAGCAGCTACAGTATTTGAAGCTGCTGACTTTTAATTCTTTTTTTAAGATGACCGTAGATCCTCTTTAACCAGTTGCCGACCAGCTGCCACAGTTGTACTGTGGCAACATGGTTCGGCTGCACGAATTGCCATTATGTTACGTCGCTTCTAGATTTGGCCACAAGGGGCGCACGTGCCTCCTGCTCGCCCACAATCACTCGAGAACACACAAGTTCTACACAGTCCCCTCCCCCTTCAGTTAGAACACACAATAGGGAACACATTAACCCCTTGATTTCCCCCTAGCAGTTAACCCCTTCACTGCCAGTAACATTTTTTTACAGTAATCAATGCATTTTTATAGCACTGATTACTGTAAAAATGTCAAATGGTCCGTAAAATGTGTCAAAATTGTCCAACGTGTCCATTGTAATGTCGCAAACACAATAAAAATCTCAGATCGCCAACACTACTTTTAAAAAAAAAATGTAATAATTAAAAATGACATAAAACTATCGCCTATTTTCTAGATGCTATAACTTTTGCGCAAACCAATCAATGTAGGCTTATTACAATTTTTTTTAACAAAAATATGTAGAATACATATAGGCCTAAACTGAGGAAAAAATCTTTTTTTTATATATTTTTGGGGGGTACTTATTATAGAAAACGTTAAAAAAGATTGCGTTTTTTTCAAAATTGAGGCTCTTTTTTGTTTATAGTGCAGAACAATAGGCAGAGGTGATCAAATACCACCAAAAGAAAGCTCTATTTGTTGGAAAAAAAGATGTCAATTTTGTATGGGTGCAACATCGCATGACCGCGCAATTGTCAGTTGAAGCGATGCAGTGCCAAATCGCAAAAAGTGCTCTGGTCAGGAAGGGGGTAAAATCTTCCGGGGCTGCATCAGTTAAGAAGCTTATCAAACTAAAAGCCCCATATCTTTTGCGTGCATATTACATACCATACAATACCATACTATACCGCTTTTCCGCACTTTGAACAGGTCCGTAAAGTGCTTCACTAGGGCAGCCGGTGGTTTGTCGCTTGTCAGTTCCTCGGGAAAACCACACTTTGGGCGAACAGGTCCTGCTGTCTGTCCTCCGTAAAGGGGTACACCTTCTTCCCCGTTTTACAGTCGAGCGTGCACACACCGACGGGACAGCAGTGAAGAGCTTTGTAGTATTTTGAGGGGAGTTTACTTAAAATGGACAAGACAGAATCTGAAGCCGCTGAGCATAACAACCACTCAGCTTCTAGTTTTCATTTTCAAACCTTCATTAAACAAGCTAAATTGAGAAGGTGACTGATTACAATGCACAACTACTCTGGGTCCTGTCTGCCCCAATTGAAAATAGAACAAAAAAGAAAAACATTTCTTTTTCATTGTGGATAGAGTAAGGGAAGCCTAGGACCTTTGTCAGATTTTCTTGGCATCTGTGTCCCATTGGAGAGACAACCTCTGTGCTAACTAACCTTTGAAAAAAAGATTGCTATACTTGCCTATTTTCCGGTCTGGTCACTGCCACTAGCTGGCACAGAAGAACTCACGTGACCGGACCAGACTGGCCTGAAAATAAGTATCTTTCTTGCATGGATGTTGGGGGGAGGCTATTTAGATTTAAGCTGGAATTCCACGTTAAGTAAATTTCCCCAAAGTAGCCCAAAGGAGGACTGTCTACAAGCTCTCTTTAGCCCATTGCACAGTACATCCGTGAACGCTACAGGCTATATAACCACGGCAAACTAAGGAAGAAAATGCATGTCATTCTTTTCTTTGGATCTAGGATTGAGTGTGCTACATACCCTAATTCTAGAAAGGAGTACTGGGGTTGTACACATGGCCTGGCCACCGCAGCAGCTTGACACTTGTCATGCTTTTTTTTTCTCTACTCCAGGATTGAGTGTGCTACATACCCTAAGTCTGGAAAGGAGTACTGGGATTGTACGCTCTTATGAAACGTCACTTCTAGGTTTGGCCACTAGGGGCGCACGTGCCCCCTACTCGCCCACAATCACTTGAGAACACACAGATCCCGGTTCTCTGAGGGGAGAACAGACAGATTGTCTGTTCATACAGAATATGAACAGTGATCTGTCATCTCCCCTACACAGTCCCCTACCCCTTCAGTTATAACACACAATAGGGAACACATTAACCCCTTGATTGCCCCTAGTGGTTAACCCCATTCACTGCCAGTGACATTTTTACAGTAATCAATGCATTTTTATAGCACTGATCGCTGTAAAAATGCCAAATGGTCCGAAAAAATGTGTCAAAATTGTCCGACATGTCCGCCATAATGTTGCAGTCCTGATAAAAATCGTAGATCGCCGACATTACCAGTAAAAAAAAAAATAATCATTAAAAATGCCGTACAACTATCCCCCATTTTGTAGAGGCTATAGCTTTTGCGCAAACCAATCAATATACGCTTATTGGTAATTTTTTTACCAAAAATATGTAGAAGAATACATATAGGCCTAAACTGAGGAAAAAAATCATTTTTTTAATATTTTTTGGGGGGTACTTATTAGAGCAAAAGTTAAAAAAGATTGCGTTTTTTTCAAAATTGAGGCTCTTTTTTGTTTATAGTGCAAAAAAAATAAAAAAATAAATAAAAAAAACGCAGATGTGATCAAATACCATCAAAAGAAAGCTCTATTTGTGCGGAAAAAAGGACGTCAATTTTGTTTGGGTGCAACGTCGCACGACCGCACAATTGTCAGTTAAAGCGATGCAGTGCCAAATTGCAAAAAGAAGTTTATCAAACAAAAAGCCCCATCTCTTTTGCATGCATATTACATACCATACAATACCATACTATACCGCTTTTCTAATATCACATGCATACATACACACATAGGGCTGCAACTAACGATTATTTTCTTAATCGATTAGTTGGTCGATTGTTGTTTCAATTAATAGATTACTAACCTTAAAAAAAAGGGTAATTTTGCTGCAATTTGCATTTTTGCATATTTTTTTGGCCAATTTGTTGTTGGGCAGATTAAAAAACACAAATTGCCGCAAAAACGCATTACATGCTTTTCTGCAGCTTCTCCATTGAAGTGTACTGAACCCAAAAAACAAAATAGCATCGTTTTGCGTTAAAAAAAAAGTCCTTGTCTTTTCAAAATACACAGCAGCTGAAAAAATCATGGATGTGAACGTGTCACATAGGAAACCATGTGAATGAACTGTAGTGTGTTTCTGCAAAAAGCACCAAACAACACAGAGGTGTGACCCAGGCCTGAGATGTTTAGTAACATAATGGGGTTAAAAAAAACGAAAATTATTACAAAGAAAGCAAATAATCGCTACTGTAAGGGGTTCATTTTTTACTATGGGACAGTGAAAGTAATATTTACAGTAGCGATTTGCTCTTTCTGTACTATAAAGGGCTTATTTCTTTTTCTTGTTTTTAACCCCATTATGTTAGTGACCAATTAATCGATTATGAAAATAGTAATCGATTAGTTGTCCATTAATCGATTCGTTTTTTCACCCTTATACACACACATACTAGAGCCATATTGTTCATTCACATCAGTCCCTGCCCTGAAAGCTCTTACAATCAAAATGCCCAGCCTTACATACATACACACACACACACACACACACACACACACACACACACACACACACACACTGACTGACTGAAGATTGCCCAAGCTGTCCACACAGACAACAAAGGTGAGAATTCTCAGCAGTGTTGTGGCGCAGAATCTAGGGAACCACCTTCTCTTCTCCAAAGCTCCTGTTGGTGGCGATAGGCTGCCCTGCAAACATTTTCCATGTTCCAGTCATCTGAATCACTCTGGTCTGGAAAAAAAAAACACATATAAATGGATTTTTTTAAATGAATGAACATATCATATTTAAAATCTCTGTTCCATTGGTTTGCGCAGAGCAGCCCCAATCCTCTTCTGGTATCCCCCACTGGTGTTCCTGGCTCCTCCTTTTTAGCAAATGCCCGCATAGGAAGCAGCTTCCTACAGGGGAAATTGTGCAGGCTCGATCACGACCTGCCCACACAGGCAGCGAAGGTGAGGATTCTTATATTGCAGCCCTCCCCAAATATCATAGTAGGTCTTATTTTCGGTGAAATGCGGTATAAACGAACATAATATGTTCATTTATATTAGGTTAATGGTTACCACCTACATGGTGGCACCATCCGCAGCCTCCTGGGACATGTCACAGGTCCTAGGAGGCTGCAGGACAACTTACAAATCATAGTTCAGCTCATACATGTGTGGTGGGGGGCCCTCTGTGAAGTCGCAAGGAGTCACAGCTGGTATCCCACAGTCAACATGACAGTGCAGGGGACCTGAAGACCGGAAAAGAACCTGCCTGGGTGAGGCTAGCACTGGATCCCTGGACAAGTAAATGTCTGTTTTTTAAAAGTCAGCAGCTACAGTATTTGAAGCTGCTGACTTTTAATTCTTTTTTTAAGATGACCGTAGATCCTCTTTAACCAGTTGCCGACCAGCTGCCACAGTTGTACTGTGGCAACATTGTTTGGCTGCACGAATTGCCATTATGTTACGTCGCTTCTAGATTTGGCCACTAGGGGCGCACGTGCCTTCTGCTCGCCCACAATCACTCGAGAACACACAAGTTCTACACAGTCCCCTCCCCCTTCAGTTAGAACACACAATAGGGAACACATTAACCCCTTGATTTCCCCCTAGCGGTTAACCCCTTCACTGCCAGTAAAAATTTTTTACGGTAATCAATGCATTTTTATAGCACTGATTACTGAAAAAATGTCAAATGGTCCGTAAAATGTGTCAAAATTGTCCAACGTGTCCACCGTAATGTCGCAAACACAATAAAAATCTCAGATCGCCAACACTACTTTAAAAAAAAAATGTAATAATTAAAAATGACGTAAAACTATCGCCTATTTTCTAGATGCTATAACTTTTGCGCAAACCAATCAATGTAGGCTTATTACACTTTTTTTTAACAAAAATATATAGAAGAATACATATAGGCCTAAACTGAGGAAAAAATCTTTTTTTTATATATTTTTGGGGGGTACTTATTATAGAAAACGTTAAAAATTATTGCGTTTTTTTTCAAAATTGAGGCTCTTTTTTGTTTATAGTGCAAAACAATAGGCAGAGGTGATCAAATACCACCAAAAGAAAGCTCTATTTGTTGGAAAAAAGGATGTCAATTTTGTATGGGTGCAACATCGCATGACCGCGCAATTGTCAGTTGAAGCGATGCAGTGCCAAATCGCAAAAAGTGCTCTGGTCAGGAAGGGGGTAAAATCTTCCGGGGCTGCATCAGTTAAGAAGCTTATCAAACTAAAAGCCCCATATCTTTTGCGTGCATATTACATACCATACAATACCATACTATACCGCTTTTCCGCACTTTGAACAGGTCCGTAAAGTGCTTCACTAGGGCAGCCGGTGGTTTGTCGCTTGTCAGTTCCTCGGGAAAACCACACTTTGGGCGAACAGGTCCTGCTGTCTGTCCTCCGTAAAGGGGTACACCTTCTTCCCCGTTTTACAGTCGAGCGTGCACACACCGACGGGACAGCAGTGAAGAGCTTTGTAGTATTTTGAGGGGAGTTTACTTAAAATGGACAAGACAGAATCTGAAGCCGCTGAGCATAACAACCACTCAGCTTCTAGTTTTCATTTTCAAACCTTCATTAAACAAGCTAAATTGAGAAGGTGACTGATTAAAATGCACAACTACTCTGGGTCCTGTCTGCCCCAATTGAAAATAGAACAAAAAAGAAAAACATTTCTTTTTCATTGTGGATAGAGTAAGGGAAGCCTAGGACCTTTGTCAGATTTTCTTGGCATCTGTGTCCCATTGGAGAGACAACCTCTGTGCTAACTAACCTTTGAAAAAAAGATTGCTATACTTGCCTATTTTCCGGTCCGGTCACTGTCACTAGCTGGCACAGAACTCACGTGACCGGACCAGACTGGCCTGAAAATAAGTATCTTTCTTGCATGGATGTTGGGGGGGAGGCTATTTAGATTTAAGCTGGAATTCCACGTTAAGTAAATTTCCCCAAAGTAGCCCAAAGGAGGACTGTCTACAAGCTCTCTTTAGCCCATTGCACAGTACATCCGTGAACGCTACAGGCTATATAACCACGGCAAACTAAGGAAGAAAATGCATGTCATTCTTTTCTTTGGGTCTAGGATTGAGTGTGCTACATACCCTAATTCTAGAAAGGAGTACTGGGGTTGTACACATGGCCTGGCCACCGCAGCAGCTTGACACTTGTCATGCTTTTTTTTTCTCTACTCCAGGATTGAGTGTGCTACATACCCTAAGTCTGGAAAGGAGTACTGGGATTGTACGCTCTTATGAAACGTCACTTCTAGGTTTGGCCACTAGGGGCGCACGTGCCCCCTGCTCGCCCACAATCACTTGAGAACACACAGATCCCGGTTCTCTGAGGGGAGAACAGATAGATTGTCTGTTCATACAGAATATGAACAGTGATCTGTCATCTCCCCTACACAGTCCCCTACCCCTTCAGTTAGAACACACAATAGGGAACACATTAACCCCTTGATTGCCCCTAGTGGTTAACCCCATTCACTGCCAGTGACATTTTTACAGTAATCAATGCATTTTTATAGCACTGATCGCTGTAAAAATGCCAAATGGTCCGAAAAAATGTGTCAAAATTGTCCGACGTGTCCGCCATAATGTTGCAGTCCTGATAAAAATCATAGATCGCCGACATTACCAGTAAAAAAAAAATAATCATTAAAAATGCCGTACAACTATCCCCCATTTTGTAGACGCTATAGCTTTTGCGCAAACCAATCAATATACGCTTATTGGTAATTTTTTTACCAAAAATATGTAGAAGAATACATATAGGCCTAAACTGAGGAAAAAAATCTTTTTTTAAA
Organism: Lithobates pipiens; assembly: GCF_037356315.1. Classification (NCBI taxonomy): domain Eukaryota; kingdom Metazoa; phylum Chordata; class Amphibia; order Anura; family Ranidae; genus Lithobates; species Lithobates pipiens. The sequence goes on along the minus strand of NW_027507784.1, from coordinate 265,476,325 downwards.
TATTTTTTGGGGGGATACTTATTAGAGCAAAAGTTAAAAAAGATTGCTTTTTTTTCAAAATTGAGGCTCTTTTTTGTTTATAGTGCAGAACAATAGGCAGAGGTGATCAAATACCACCAAAAGAAAGCTCTATTTGTTGGAAAAAAGGATGTCAATTTTGTATGGGTGCAACATCGCATGACCGCGCAAATGTCAGTTGAAGCGATGCAGTGCCAAATCGCAAAAAGTGCTCTGGTCAGGAAGGGGGTAAAATCTTCCGGGGCTGCATCAGTTAAGAAGCTTATCAAACTAAAAGCCCCATATCTTTTGCGTGCATATTACATACCATACAATACCATACTATACCGCTTTTCCGCACTTTGAACAGGTCCGTAAAGTGCTTCACTAGGGCAGCCGGTGGTTTGTCGCTTGTCAGTTCCTCGGGAAAACCACACTTTGGGCGAACAGGTCCTGCTGTCTGTCCTCCGTAAAGGGGTACACCTTCTTCCCCGTTTTACAGTCGAGCGTGCACACACCGACGGGACAGCAGTGAAGAGCTTTGTAGTATTTTGAGGGGAGTTTACTTAAAATGGACAAGACAGAATCTGAAGCCGCTGAGCATAACAACCACTCAGCTTCTAGTTTTCATTTTCAAACCTTCATTAAACAAGCTAAATTGAGAAGGTGACTGATTACAATGCACAACTACTCTGGGTCCTGTCTGCCCCAATTGAAAATAGAACAAAAAAGAAAAACATTTCTTTTTCATTGTGGATAGAGTAAGGGAAGCCTAGGACCTTTGTCAGATTTTCTTGGCATCTGTGTCCCATTGGAGAGACAACCTCTGTGCTAACTAACCTTTGAAAAAAAGATTGCTATACTTGCCTATTTTCCGGTCCGGTCACTGCCACTAGCTGGCACAGAAGAACTCACGTGACCGGACCAGACTGGCCTGAAAATAAGTATCTTTCTTGCATGGATGTTGGGGGGGAGGCTATTTAGATTTAAGCTGGAATTCCACGTTAAGTAAATTTCCCCAAAGTAGCCCAAAGGAGGACTGTCTACAAGCTCTCTTTAGCCCATTGCACAGTACATCCGTGAACGCTACAGGCTATATAACCACGGCAAACTAAGGAAGAAAATGCATGTCATTCTTTTCTTTGGGTCTAGGATTGAGTGTGCTACATACCCTAATTCTAGAAAGGAGTACTGGGGTTGTACACATGGCCTGGTGTCAGGGAAATAGCCGCAATATCACGAGGTTCGTTCGTGTTAACGCGCGTCGGCGCCTACGTAAGCGCAAGGTAGTTTCCAGACGAACGACCGACGCTACGTCTAACCGGGCGGGCATACGCGGTGATGCCACGAATACTCAACGTACTCGACGTAGACGTACGACCGCTCCAACACGCTCGCGACGTGACCCGGTCATCTCGTCCATTTAAACGATCGCCTGACACTCCTGCATTGCTGGATTATCGTCAGCTCTCCTGTGAAACCTGTACCCGTGCTTCCTGTTTTCTGATCTCCAGTGTACCGACCCGGCTTGCTTGACCTGCTCCTGTTGTTCTCCTGGCTCTGACTCCTGGCTTGTACCTGACGTTCCTGATCCGCTTCCTGCACCTGATCCCGGCCTGTTTGACTATTCTCTGGACTTCCGCTGCCTACTCTCGGACTTCCTAGCACAGTTGCCCTTCTAGGCCTGCTTACTCCGTACTTGGCCTCTGCTGCTGCTACCTGGCAACCTGTGCTACTGTGGGCACTGCATCCCTGTGTCAACTTCAGGGTTGTGCTGCGCTCGGCCGCAAGGGGAGCCCTCTCAGCATTTCGGCCTCACTCCTGACCGTGACAGTATAATCCAGCCATGTCAGAGGTCGACAGAGGTTCCTCCCCGTTGGAGGCCGTTTTACAAGAACTTACGGCCCTTACTCCAGCTATTCAGGAGCTCCAAGAGAAATATCATTGGCTGAAGGAACGCCTGCAACACCCGCTTGAACCATCCACCTTCCTCGGTCAAGTTCCTGCTTCTACAGTCTCAGTTGCCCCGGAACCACGAGTCCCAGCCCCGGAGCGCTTCTTCGGGGACCGAAGTAGATTCAGATCCTTTAAGAACTCATGTTTCCTCTACTTCTCCCTGCAACCTCAGACTTTTTCTTCAGAAGCAACCAAGGTGGGGTTCACCATTTCATTACTAAGGGACGATCCCCAGACGTGGGCCCACGGCCTGCTGGAGCAACATAGCCCTTATGTAGATACTTTGGACTTGTTCTTTGAAGCCATGACCCGCCTGTATGATGATCCTTTCCGGACAGCTACAGCCGAAGCAACTTTGTACGCCCTTCGCCAGGGTGGGCGACCTGCGGAGGACTATTCAGTAGAATTCCGTACCTGGAGCTCTGACTCCGGCTGGAACGAAGCAGCGCTAAAATTTCACTACCGTATGGGGTTGTCCGAAACCCTTAAAGACGAGTTGGCCAGATTAAAGATCCCCACTACTCTTGAGGACCTCATTCTACTTGCCATCCAGCTCGACAGGCGCCTACGGGAACGACAGTCTGAACGCTCTCGGACCACTTGCTCCATCCAGGTCCCACCTTCAGCTCATCCAGCAGTAGCTCCCGTTCTGGAGGTCACCCCCCGTCCCGCTTTAACCCCCGAAGAGAGACTCCATCGCCGTCAGGCACACCTCTGTTTTTACTGTGGGAGATCGGGACATTTCATTAACTACTGCCCCACAAGGCCGAATAAACCAGTCCCAAGCACCCCATCTTACCTTCAGGTAGCTAAGTCAGCTTCTGCCCACATCACTCTTCCAGTTTCACTGATGGTGGCAGGCAGCAGGATCCCTCTACAAGCCATCATCGACTCTGGAGCCTGCAGCTGCTTTCTGGACTTAACCTTGGCTAGGAGCCTGGCTCTCCCACTGAACCTCAAGGAACAGAGACTGACCGTCCGTTTGGCCGATGGCTCCTTACCTAGTTCAGGTCATGTCACCAAGGAAACTAGTCCCATCCTGACGGTCACCGATTCGGGTCACCGGGAATTCCTTAAATTCGATGTGCTGAGCTCCCCAATGTTCCCTGTTATCCTGGGGATCCCGTGGCTACAGGCGCACAACCCTCAGATCGATTGGCCCACAAGGGTGGTCTCCTTCACATCTGCCTACTGCCAACAGCACTGCCTAGATCCCGTCCCTTGCAACCTGACCAGTTGTCTGACTGTACAACCTGTACCCAGTCCGGCTTCTCACATACCAGCAGTCTACCAGGAATTCCGAGACGTGTTTGACAAGAGGAAAGCCGATACCCTACCTCCACACCGCCCCTATGACTGCCCCATTGAATTGTTACCCGGGGCCCCCATTCCTTTTGGTCGGATATTTCCCCTTTCGGAGACTGAACTGGAGGCTCTGAGACTATACATTGACGAAAACCTGGCCAAAGGATTCATTCGTCCCTCTTCATCCCCTGCCGGAGCAGGTATCTTCTTTGTGGAGAAAAAGGATAAGACCCTAAGACCATGTGTGGACTATCGGGAATTAAATAATATAACCCTCAAAAACCGTTATCCTCTTCCACTTATCCCTGAACTCCTCCAGAGGTTCCATACCTCACGTATCTTTACGAAACTTGATCTACGTGGGGCTTATAATCTTGTCCGTATCCGGGAAGGGGACGAGTGGAAGACCGCCTTCAGAACAAGATTTGGTCACTTCGAGTATTTAGTCATGCCCTTTGGACTATGTAACGCCCCGGCAACCTTTCAGCATTTCATTAATGATATCTTTCGGGAGCACCTTGACCACTTTATTGTCGCCTACCTTGACGACATTCTGATTTTTTCAACCTCACTAGAACTTCACAGGGTACATGTTAAGAAAGTACTATGTATTCTTAGAACTCACGGGCTATATGCCAAAGCCGAAAAATGTGATTTTGAGAAGGAATCCATCCATTTCTTGGGACTCATTATTTCCACAGGTGGAATTGCCATGGACCCGCAGAAAGTAAAATCCATCCTGGATTGGCCCGCTCCTTCCGACAAAAAGGGGGTACAGAGGTTTATCGGGTTCGCTAACTTTTACCGAAGATTCATACGGGGATTCTCCACCATCGTAGCCCCCATCACCTTGACCACTCGCCAGCACACCAAGTTCCACTGGTCCCCAGCAGCTCAGTCCGCCTTTGATCAGCTCAAGATCCTTTTCACCTCTGCGCCCATCCTGCAGCATCCAGATCCCGCCTTACCCTTCGTGCTAGAGGTTGATGCCTCGGAGGTGGCCACCGGGGCGATCTTATCCCAACGCCAAGGTCCCAAAGCTTTACTGCATCCCGTAGCTTTTTTTTCTCGGAAGATGAGTCCCCCAGAGAAGAACTATGATGTTGGGGACCGGGAGCTTCTGGCGATCAAAGCCGCTCTTGAAGAATGGAGGTACCTCCTGGAAGGTGCCGCTCATCCCATTCTAATCTTCACGGACCATAAGAACTTGGAGTATCTCCGTACGGCCAGACGTCTGAGACCCCGACAGGCCCGATGGGCTCTGTTCTTTTCAAGATTCAACTTCCACCTTACTTACCGCCCGGGATCTAAAAACAGCAAAGCGGATGCTTTATCGAGGATGTTTCCTGACACCCCTGAAGGAGCTCCACCCAGTACAATTCTGTCTCCCCAAAATTTTCTGTTATTACAACCAGACCTAAGGTCTTCTATTGAACTGGCTACTAGGCAGTGTACAGAGACAGAAGTTTCTTCCCTGAGGAGCCAAGAAGGGCTTCTATGGCGCCAGGACAAGATTTTTGTTCCCCAACAGGCAAGGTTACTGGTATTGAAGACCTTCCATGACCACCAACTCGCAGGCCACTTTGGAGTGCGGAAAACGACAGACCTTGTACGGCGGTCCCTATGGTGGCCTACCTTAAGGGCGGACTGTAAATTATACGTGGATTCCTGCACCATCTGCCAGCGCAATAAGGGATCCAACACCAGACCCTGGGGTCTGTTAAGGCCACTGCCAGTCCCGGAGAAACCATGGAAAGAAATTTCCATGGATTTTATTGTGGAACTACCTCCCTCTGAGGGGTTTACGGCCATCTTGGTAGTCGTAGACCGCCTGTCCAAAATGGCGCATTTTTTGCCGCTAAAAGGGACCCCCTCTGCCCTAGATACGGCAAAAACTTTTATAAGGGAGATAGTCCGGTTACACGGGGTACCTGATAGCATCGTATCGGACAGAGGGGTACAATTCACCTCCAAGTTTTGGAAAGAACTGTGCAGGTTGCTCTCAATTAAGATATGTTTGTCGTCTGCCTACCACCCACAGAGTAACGGACAAACCGAAAGGACAAACCAAACATTGGAGCAATACCTGCGATGCTTCTGCTCCTTCTCCCAGGATGATTGGGTTTCCCTGTTACCGTGTGCGGAATTCGCATATAATAACTCTGTGCACGCCTCCACCAACCAGTCACCCTTCTGGGCAAACTACGGATTTCACCCTTCGTTCCTGCCTAACACCATCCCTGAATCGTCTGTCCCGGCAGTCCAAGACAGAGTAAATCTCATTCACTCGAACTATCAAACACTGCAAGATTCCATGAGAAGGGCCCAGGAGGAATACAAGAAGCAGTATGATAAAAGGAAAAGAGTCAACCCTACCTTCAAGACGGGGGATAAGGTGTGGCTTTCAGCAGCAAATCTCAAACTGTCTTGCCCTTCCCGGAAACTGGGACCTAAATTTCTGGGTCCTTTTGAGATCAAACGGGAGATTAATCCCGTAGCCTTTGAACTTGTTTTGCCTAAATCGTTTAAAATCCATCCCATATTTCATGTTTCCCTCCTTAAACCTGTTACCTTTAGTCCATTTTCAGGTAGAGAAGAAATGCCCCCGGCTCCAGTTCAGGTTGGTGAAGAAACCGAGTACGAAGTGGAGTCCATCCTCGACTGTCGTCGGAGAGGTAGGACCATCCAGTTTTTAATTAAATGGAAGGGGTATTCTGCTGAGGAAAACTCATGGGAGCCTGCCAACCACGTACATGCTCCTAAGCTTCTACATAGGTTCCGCAGCCGGTATCCTGAAAAATGGGCTCGGTTGGGCATCCGGAGGCTGCCCCTTGGAGGGGGGCACTGTCAGGGAAATAGCCGCAATATCACGAGGTTCGTTCGTGTTAACGCGTGTCGGCGCCTACGTAAGCGCAAGGTAGTTTCCAGACGAACGACCGACGCTACGTCTAACCGGGCGGGCATACGCGGTGATGCCACGAATACTCAACGTACTCGACGTAGACGTACGACCGCTCCAACACGCTCGCGACGTGACCCGGTCATCTCGTCCATTTAAACGATCGCCTGACACTCCTGCATTGCTGGATTATCGTCAGCTCTCCTGTGAAACCTGTACCCGTGCTTCCTGTTTTCTGATCTCCAGTGTACCGACCCGGCTTGCTTGACCTGCTCCTGTTGTTCTCCTGGCTCTGACTCCTGGCTTGTACCTGACGTTCCTGATCCGCTTCCTGCACCTGATCCCGGCCTGTTTGACTATTCTCTGGACTTCCGCTGCCTACTCTCGGACTTCCTAGCACAGTTGCCCTTCTAGGCCTGCTTACTCCGTACTTGGCCTCTGCTGCTGCTACCTGGCAACCTGTGCTACTGTGGGCACTGCATCCCTGTGTCAACTTCAGGGTTGTGCTGCGCTCGGCCGCAAGGGGAGCCCTCTCAGCATTTCGGCCTCACTCCTGACCGTGACACCTGGCCACCGCAGCAGCTTGACACTTGTCATGCTTTTTTTTTCTCTACTCCAGGATTGAGTGTGCTACATACCCTAAGTCTGGAAAGGAGTACTGAGATTGTACGCTCTTATGAAACGTCACTTCTAGGTTTGGCCACTAGGGGCGCACGTGCCCCCTGCTCGCCCACAATCACTTGAGAACACACAGATCCCGGTTCTCTGAGGGGAGAACAGACAGATTGTCTGTTCATACAGAATATGAACAGTGATCTGTCATCTCCCCTACACAGTCCCCTACCCCTTCAGTTAGAACACACAATAGGGAACACAATAACCCCTTGATTGCCCCTAGTGGTTAACCCCATTCACTGCCAGTGAAATTTTTACAGTAATCAATGCATTTTTATAGCACTGATCGCTGTAAAAATGCCAAATGGTCCGAAAAAATGTGTCAAAATTGTCCGACGTGTCCGCCATAATGTTGCAGTCCTGATAAAAATCGTAGATCGCCGACATTACCAGTAAAAAAAAAATGACCAGTTACACTTACCGGTAACGTCTTTTCTAGGAAATCTTCCAGGACGGCACACCTGAGAGATGACTGGTCCACCTGACAGGAAACACAATCAACAACGAATTTAAAAGTCCCCACCCCTCCCTCAGACCCTCAGTTATGGTAAAGAAAATCCCACACCAGTGTCAGAGGGAACATTCTGTGAAGAATTAATATATCACCAATAAAACAAGGGTAGGGAGTAGGCCTGCCGTCCTGGAAGATTTCCTAGAAAAGACGTTACCGGTAAGTGTAACTGGTCATTTTCTCCAGTCATCTTCCAGGACGGCACACCTGAGAGGATAAGCAAGAAGTTCAGGCCTACCTTTAGGGCGGGACAACCGCTTGTAGGACCTTCCTGCCAAATGCCAAATCCTGAGGGGACAACAGCTCCACTCTGTAGTGCCTCAGAAATGTTCTATGGCTCGTCCATGTTGCTGCCTTGCAGATCTGGTCAATTGAGGCGCCTGCCCTCTCTGCCCAGGAGGTCGCTAGGGATCTAGCTGAATGCGCCTTAAGGCGGGTTGGTACTGGTTTACCTGCCTGTCTATAAGCGATGGATATGGTCTGTCTAACCCATCTAGCTATCGTAGACTTAGATGCTTGAAGACCCTTTTTCTTCCCTGAAAAAGTGACCAATAAATGACTGGATCTCCTAAAGTCTTTCACCCTTTCTAAATAGACTAGGAGACAACGCCTGACATCTAAGAAATGAAATCTTTCCTCTTCCTTATTCTTAGGATTCTGGCAAAAGGACGGGAGAATAATCTCCTGTGTTCTGTGAAATAATGAAGCTACCTTTGGCAAATAAAGAGGATCCTGAGTGAGGATTAACCTATCCTCTAGGATGCGCAAAAACGGCTCTTTAATCGACAGAGCCTGTATATCACTCACCCTCCTGGCCGTAGTGATAGCCAGGAGGAAGGCCAACTTAAATGATAAAAGCTTAACCGAAATTTGAGCCACCGGCTCAAAAGGCCCCCTTGTTAGGGCATCTAATACCAGGGACAGATCCCATGGAGGGCAACTGACCGACCTAACTGGAACTACCCTTTCCCTGGCCGACAAAAATCTTTTTATTAGCGGCTCCTGTCCTAGCTTCCTATCAAAAAACACGGACAGGGCTGCCACCTGGACCTTTAGGGTGCTAACTGCCAAACCCTGGTCCACCCCCTCCTGAAGAAAGTCTAGGATGGTGGGTATCATCTGGAGAGCCCCCTCCTTAGACTGTAGCCAGTGGGAGAAGACTTTCCAGACCTTTGCATAAATCTTTCTGGTGACGCCTTTCCTACTGAGGAGAAGAGTATCTATCACTTTTTCCGAACAGCCCCTGTCTCGGAGTATTTCCCTTTCAATAGCCATGCTGTCAGAGAGAGACGACCCGGGTCGGGGTGAAAGACTGGACCCTGACTGAGTAGGTCTCGTTGCACCGGCAGACGCAGCGGGGGAGCTATCGCGAGACTCTGAATGGTGGGAAACCAAACTCTCTTGGGCCACCAGGGTGCTATCAGTATCAGGACTGACCTTGAGTAGGTTAATTTTTGTAGGACTCTGGGAAGGAGCACCAATGGGGGAAAGGCATAAGCCAGTCTGAAATCCCACACTTGTACAAGAGCGTCTATCCCTTCTGCTTCTTGATCCTTGTAAAGGGAGAAAAACCTGAGAACCTTCGCATTCTCCCGGGAAGCGAACAAATCTATTTCTGGCTTGCCAAAATGTTTGCACACCAGGAAGAAGATTTCTTTGCTCAATCCCCATTCCCCTTGAAGGATGGGCTGTCTGCTTAGAAAATCTGCTTGCAGATTGAGTGAGCCCTTTATATGAATCGCTGACAGTGAAAGGACCCTCTTTTCTGCCTTCATAAGGATCTGTTGCGCTAACCGTCTTAGTTTGTCCGACCTTGTCCCTCCTTGGTGGTTTAGGTATGCCACCGTGACCAGGTTGTCCGAGAGGACCTGAACCTCCCTGTCCTGCAGTTCCTCTCGGAAATAGTCTAGGGCTTTGCCTACTGCCAGAAGCTCCCTGAAATTGGAAGACTCCCTGGCTTGGCTGTGGTTCCAGGACCCCTGGGTATATCGGTCTCCCAGATGAGCCCCCCAACCCCAGGCGCTGGCGTCCGTGGTTAAGACCAAAGGGTTTACCTGAGACCAGGGGCGACCATTCAACAAATTCTGTGGGTCGAGCCACCACCGCAGAGAACGAGATACCTCCTCTGTGATGGGTACTCTGTTCTCTAATGTTTCTCTTTTTCCTCCCCATGAGGCAAGTAGAAAAGACTGAAGCTCCCGAGAATGGAGTTGTGCCCAGGTTACTGCCGGAATGCAGGCCGTCATGAGGCCCAGCAATCTCATTATATATCTCAGAGAGGCTTCTCCTCTTTCGAGAAGGGTGACAACCGCATTCTGGACCTTCGTTACCTTTTCTGTTGGTAAGAATACCTTCTGTGCCTGCAGTCTAACAGGTAGCCTAGGTATAGTTTGGACTGAGATGGAGTCAGTGAGGACTTCTCCTGACTGACCATCCAGCCCAAGGTCTCCAGAGTTTCCAACACGATGTCTCTGTCTATTACTGCTTGCCTCTGATCCACACTGTAGATCAGCAAGTCGTCCAGGTAGGGTATTAACCCTATCCCCTGCAGGTGTAGGTATGCCACTACTTCGGCTAACACCTTTGTGAATATCCTTGGACTTGCCGCCAGCCCAAAGGGAAGAGCCCTGAACTGCCAGTGTTGTATCCTCTGCTGTATGCAAACTGCGAAGTGTAGGTACTTCTGGTGTTCGGGAGCAATGGGTACGTGTAGATAAGCGTCTTTTAGGTCCAGGGTGACCATAAAGACTCCTCTCTGCAGATGCTTTCTTACTGAGTAAATACTCTCCATCCTGAACTTCTTGTGAAGCAGGTAACGGTTGAGTCTTCTCAAGTTTATTATCAACCGAAATTTTCCTGAGGGTTTTGGAACCACAAATACGTGTGAGTAAAAACCCTGGGTAAGCTGATTGGTTGGTACTGGAGTAATAACCCTTTGCTCTGCTAGCTCCTTTAGATTTTTCAGTAATCCTTCTGCCTTGGTTGGGTCCCTGGGAGGAAAAGTAACCAGAAATTCCTGTGGGGGATGGGTCTGAAATTCCAGTCTGTACCCCACTTCTAAAAGGTTTAGAATGTATGGACTCTGCGTAATCCTTTCCCACTGTGGAAGGAATTCGCTGAGTCTTGCGCCTACCTTTACGGTGGCGTCATTTACCTTCTTTCTGAGAGGCTCCGGAGCTGGAGAAAAGAATTGCACTTTTTTCTTTTCCTTTCCCCAAGTTCCATTTCCTCCTTGGTTCAGTTTTCCCCTTATGATGGGTCTTTGAATAGGGGCCTCGAAAAAATTTCTTACCCCTTTCTTTCTTGGGCCTTACAGGAAATTTCTTGCCCTTCTCCGTAGATCGGGACAAAACCTGATCTAGGCCTGAACCAAACAGCAAGGAACCCTCAAAGGGGATGCCGCATAGGCGAGACTTGGAAGTAAAATCCCCATCCCAGGTCTTGACCCATAGAGCTCTCCTGGAAGAGTTCAAAAGTGCTGCTGCTTTAGCTGTGGTCCTAACAGTTTCTACAGCTGCATCTGCCACATATGCTACTGCTCGACTGATTACTTCCAGCAAGTCTACAATCTCTTTAGCCTCCCTACTGCGGGAAACATGATCCATTAATTTGCCCAGCCAGGTGTCAGCATTTCTGGCTACACAGGCGGAAGCTAGGGCAGGCGCCATTGCTGCCGCATTCGCCTCCCAGGCTCTTTTGAGTAAAGTTTCCGACTTTCTATCCATCTGATCCTGGATATTTCCGGAATCTTCAAAGGATAAATCAGACCTCTTAGATACTTGCGCTAAGGCTGCATCCAAGCGAGGAGCTTTAAAAAATCTTTCCTCCTCCTCATCTTTAAAGGGACACCTCCTTTTCCAAGCTTTCAGTTTGAGAAGCTTGCGTTCAGGTTCCTTCCATTCTCTAAGGATTATCTCCTTCAGAGACTGGTGGATGGGAAAGGTCTTGGTCTGTAACCTTCCTAAACCTCTATATACTCTATCTTGAGCTGAGACTTGAGCAGAGGGAACCTGAATATCTTCTGAGGCGTAAATGGCTTTTAATAAACCCTCCATGTCCTCACTCGGGAACAAAAATCCCCCAAGCTTAGCCTCCCCCTGGCTATCTTGGACTGAATCTTCCTCTCCAGAACTACAATCTGGTACTTGGCCTTCCTCCACTTCAGATAATAAGGAGACTTGGCCCTGGGAACTTTCCGCATAAGATGTGGAAAGGTTTTCCTGTAACTGAGGAGTCTCTCTCTCTGACGGTACTTCCTGCAAACCCTTCACAAGGGTGGACTGAAAAGTTTGAAGGGTAGCCAACATTTCTGCTTGTAAGGCCCTACATTCCTTCACGACCTGAGCGGTCTCCCTGCCTGCGAGCTTGATGATACATCGATCGCAGAAAGGTTTGGAGTGGTCTTGTGCTAACTTAGCGTTACAGTAACCACAACGCCTGGACTTTGAAGTAACCTTCCCCTTAGACCTAGCAGCTGACCCCTGGGCAGAGCTTTCGGTCCCTGGGAATAGTCAAAAAAAATAGACAATTTAGCTACACAAGTCCTAAAAGGGGCACAGGAGCTCTACCCCGAGAACCCTGCCCCTAAATAAAGTTGGATCACTCACCCCCAGTGGCGACCTCAACGACTGTCTGCTCAGATGGACCTTCCTCTTCCATGGCGATTTGCTGCCCTGCAGGATCGCTGGATCAGGTCTCGAGCATCCCCTTGTTGTCTTTTCCAAGTGTCAGGAAAGCGTCTTTCAGGACGAGGAGACTGGGTGTATTACAGCACACCCGTTCTGTTTGAAAAAACGCGCCGATCGGCGCCATCTTTAAGGAGGTCCGTCGCCCGGAAATGACGCACGGCCTCTTCCGGTCCTGCGCACTGAGGCTGGAACGCACGCCGGTGCGTCCAGCCATCTCAACTTCCGGAACTCGATACCCGGAAGTGACGCCCTTGGACTTCCGGACATGCGCTGTGGCGTTGGAACGCACGCCATCCGTGTCCGCATAAGGAAAGGCATCACCTCACCACTCCACCAACGAATGTGCAGGTAGGCCAATACAACAGGGGAATAACCTACTGGGACAACTCCCCTGTCCCACGAGGCTCATACAAGGCTCCCTAAGGAGACCTTGAGTGAGGAATACCCCCCCAAGATTTCTCCTGGGGGTATACAAGGGAGCACCACAGACCCTGTCTGTTTAAGTCCCTAAAAAAGAACCTCACGAGAAAAACACGGGGTCCCAGACCCCAAGGAAAAAACTTTTAGAAAGAAACTTGGTTTCGCTGTCATCCTGTGGGAAACACAATCAAGAACTGAGGGTCTGAGGGAGGGGTGGGGACTTTTAAATTCGTTGTTGATTGTGTTTCCTGTCAGGTGGACCAGTCATCTCTCAGGTGTGCCGTCCTGGAAGATGACTGGAGAAAAATAATCATTAAAAATGCCGTACGACTATCCCACATTTTGTAGACGCTATAGCCTTTGCGCAAACCAATCAATATACGCTTATTGGTAATTTTTTTACCAAAAATATGTAGAAGAATACATATAGGCCTAAACTGAGGAAAAAATCATTTTTTTAATATTTTTTGGGGGGGGTACTTATTAGAGCAAAAGTTAAAAAAGATTGTGTTTTTTTCAAAATTGAGGCTCTTTTTTGTTTATAGTGCAAAAAAAATAAAAAAATAAATTAAAAAAAACGCAGATGTGATCAAATACCATCAAAAGAAAGCTCTATTTGTGCGGAAAAAAGGACGTCAATTTTGTTTGGGTGCAACGTCGCACGACCGCACAATTGTCAGTTAAAGCGATGCAGTGCCAAATTGCAAAAAGAAGTTTATCAAACAAAAAGCCCCATCTCTTTTGCATGCATATTACATACCATACAATACCATACTATACCGCTTTTCTAATATCACATGCATACATACACACATAGGGCTGCAACTAACGATTATTTTCATAATCGATTAGTTGGTCGATTGTTGTTTCAATTAATAGATTACTAACCTTAAAAAAAGGGTAATTTTGCTGCAATTTGCATTTTTGCATATTTTTTTGGCCAATTTGTTGTTGGGCAGATTAAAAAACACAAATTGCCGCAAAAACGCATTACATGCTTTTCTGCAGCTTCTCCATTGAAGTGTATTGAACCAAAAAAACAAAATAGCATCGTTTTGCGTTAAAAAAAAAGTCCTTGTCTTTTCAAAATACACAGCAGCTGAAAAAATCATGGATGTGAACGTGTCACATAGGAAACCATGTAAATGAACTGTAGTGTGTTTCTGCAAAAAGCACCAAACACAGAGGTGTGACCCAGGCCTGAGATGTTTAGTAACATAATGGGGTTAAAAAAAACTAAAATTATTACAAAGAAAGCAAATAATCGCTACTGTAAGGGGTTCATTTTTTACTATGGGTCAGTGAAAGTAATATTTACAGTAGCGATTTGCTCTTTCTGTACTATAAAGGGCTAATTTCTTTTTCTTGTTTTTAACCCCATTATGTTAGTGACCAATTAATCGATTATGAAAATAGTAATCGATTAGTTGCCGATTAATCGATTCGTTTTTTCACCCTTATACACACACATACTAGAGCCATATTGTTCATTCACATCAGTCCCTGCCCTGAAAGCTCTTACAATCAAAATGCCCAACCTTACATACATACACACACACACTGACTGACTGAAGATTGCCCAAGCTGTCCAAACAGACAACAAAGGTGAGAATTCTCAGCAGTGTTGTGGCGCAGAATCTAGGGAACCACCTTCTCTTCTCCAAAGCTCTTGTTGGTGGCGATAGGCTGCCCTGCAAACATTTTCCATGTTCCAGTCATCTGAATCACTCTGGTCTGAAAAAAAAAAAAAACACATATAAATGGATTTTTTTAAATGAATGAACATATCATATTTAAAATCTCTGTTCCATTGGTTTGCGCAGAGCAGCCCCAATCCTCTTCTGGTATCCCCCACTGGTGTTCCTGGCTCCTCCTTTTTAGCAAATGCCCGCATAGGAAGCAGCTTCCTACAGGGGAAATTGCGCAGGCTCGATCACGACCTGCCCACACAGGCAGCGAAGGTGAGGATTCTTATATTGCAGCCCTCTCCAAATATCATAGTAGGTCTTATTTTCGGTGAAATGCGGTATAAACGAACATAATATGTTCATTTATATTAGGTTAATGGTTACCACCTACATGGTGGCACCATCCGCAGCCTCCTGGGACATGTCACAGGTCCTAGGAGGCTGCAGGACAACTTACAAATCATAGTTCAGCTCATACATGTGTGGTGGGGGGCCCTCTGTGAAGTCGCAAGGAGTCACAGCTGGTATCCCACAGTCAACATGACAGTGCAGGGGACCCGAAGACCGGAAAAGAACCTGCCTGGGTGAGGCTAGCACTGGATCCCTGGACAAGTAAATGTCTGTTTTTTAAAAGTCAGCAGCTACAGTATTTGAAGCTGCTGACTTTTAATTCTTTTTTTAAGATGACCGTAGATCCTCTTTAACCAGTTGCCGACCAGCTGCCACAGTTGTACTGTGGCAACATGGTTCGGCTGCACGAATTGCCATTATGTTACGTCGCTTCTAGATTTGGCCACTAGGGGCGCACGTGCCTCCTGCTCGCCCACAATCACTCGAGAACACACAAGTTCTACACAGTCCCCTCCCCCTTCAGTTAGAACACACAATAGGGAACACATTAACCCCTTGATTTCCCCCTAGCGGTTAACCCCTTCACTGCCAGTAACATTTTTTTACAGTAATCAATGCATTTTTATAGCACTGATTACTGTAAAAATGTCAAATGGTCCGTAAAATGTGTCAAAATTGTCCAACGTGTCCACCGTAATGTCGCAAACACAATAAAAATCTCAGATCGCCAACACTACTTTTAAAAAAAAAATGTAATAATTAAAAATGACATAAAACTATCGCCTATTTTCTAGATGCTATAACTTTTGCGCAAACCAATCAATGTAGGCTTATTACAATTTTTTTTAACAAAAATATGTAGAATACATATAGGCCTAAACTGAGGAAAAAATCTTTTTTTTATATATTTTTGGGGGGTACTTATTATAGAAAACGTTAAAAAAGATTGCGTTTTTTTTCAAAATTGAGGCTCTTTTTTGTTTATAGTGCAGAACAATAGGCAGAGGTGATCAAATACCACCAAAAGAAAGCTCTATTTGTTGGAAAAAAGGATGTCAATTTTGTATGGGTGCAACATCGCATGACCGCGCAATTGTCAGTTGAAGCGATGCAGTGCCAAATCGCAAAAAGTGCTCTGGTCAGGAAGGGGGTAAAATCTTCCGGGGCTGCATCAGTTAAGAAGCTTATCAAACTAAAAGCCCCATATCTTTTGCGTGCATATTACATACCATACAATACCATACTATACCGCTTTTCCGCACTTTGAACAGGTCCGTAAAGTGCTTCACTAGGGCAGCCGGTGGTTTGTCGCTTGTCAGTTCCTCGGGAAAACCACACTTTGGGCGAACAGGTCCTGCTGTCTGTCCTCCGTAAAGGGGTACACCTTCTTCCCCGTTTTACAGTCGAGCGTGCACACACCGACGGGACAGCAGTGAAGAGCTTTGTAGTATTTTGAGGGGAGTTTACTTAAAATGGACAAGACAGAATCTGAAGCCGCTGAGCATAACAACCACTCAGCTTCTAGTTTTCATTTTCAAACCTTCATTAAACAAGCTAAATTGAGAAGGTGACTGATTACAATGCACAACTACTCTGGGTCCTGTCTGCCCCAATTGAAAATAGAACAAAAAAGAAAAACATTTCTTTTTCATTGTGGATAGAGTAAGGGAAGCCTAGGACCTTTGTCAGATTTTCTTGGCATCTGTGTCCCATTGGAGAGACAACCTCTGTGCTAACTAACCTTTGAAAAAAAGATTGCTATACTTGCCTATTTTCCGGTCTGGTCACTGCCACTAGCTGGCACAGAAGAACTCACGTGACCGGACCAGACTGGCCTGAAAATAAGTATCTTTCTTGCATGGATGTTGGGGGGGAGGCTATTTAGATTTAAGCTGGAATTCCACGTTAAGTAAATTTCCCCAAAGTAGCCCAAAGGAGGACTGTCTACAAGCTCTCTTTAGCCCATTGCACAGTACATCCGTGAACGCTACAGGCTATATAACCACGGCAAACTAAGGAAGAAAATGCATGTCATTCTTTTCTTTGGATCTAGGATTGAGTGTGCTACATACCCTAATTCTAGAAAGGAGTACTGGGGTTGTACACATGGCCTGGCCACCGCAGCAGCTTGACACTTGTCATGCTTTTTTTTTCTCTACTCCAGGATTGAGTGTGCTACATACCCTAAGTCTGGAAAGGAGTACTGGGATTGTACGCTCTTATGAAACGTCACTTTTAGGTTTGGCCACTAGGGGCGCACGTGCCCCCTGCTCGCCCACAATCACTTGAGAACACACAGATCCCGGTTCTCTGAGGGGAGAACAGACAGATTGTCTGTTCATACAGAATATGAACAGTGATCTGTCATCTCCCCTACACAGTCCCCTACCCCTTCAGTTAGAACACACAATAGGGAACACATTAACCCCTTGATTGCCCCTAGTGGTTAACCCCATTCACTGCCAGTGACATTTTTACAGTAATCAATGCATTTTTATAGCACTGATCGCTGTAAAAATGCCAAATGGTCCGAAAAAATGTGTCAAAATTGTCCGACGTGTCCGCCATAATGTTGCAGTCCTGATAAAAATCGTAGATCGCCGACATTACCAGTAAAAAAAAAAATAATCATTAAAAATGCCGTACAACTATCCCCCATTTTGTAGAGGCTATAGCTTTTGCGCAAACCAATCAATATACGCTTATTGGTAATTTTTTTACCAAAAATATGTAGAAGAATACATATAGGCCTAAACTGAGGAAAAAAATCTTTTTTTTAATATTTTTTGGGGGGTACTTATTAGAGCAAAAGT
Source organism: Lithobates pipiens (assembly GCF_037356315.1). NCBI lineage: Eukaryota > Metazoa > Chordata > Amphibia > Anura > Ranidae > Lithobates > Lithobates pipiens. Next base: position 265,459,022 of record NW_027507784.1, on the reverse strand, counting down.
TAAAAAAGATTGCGTTTTTTTCAAAATTGAGGCTCTTTTTTGTTTATAGTGCAAAAAAAATAAAAAAATAAATAAAAAAAACGCAGATGTGATCAAATACCATCAAAAGAAAGCTCTATTTGTGCGGAAAAAAGGACGTCAATTTTGTTTGGGTGCAACGTCGCACGACCGCACAATTGTCAGTTAAAGCGATGCAGTGCCAAATTGCAAAAAGAAGTTTATCAAACAAAAAGCCCCATCTCTTTTGCATGCATATTACATACCATACAATACCATACTATACCGCTTTTCTAATATCACATGCATACATACACACATAGGGCTGCAACTAACGATTATTTTCATAATCGATTAGTTGGTCGATTGTTGTTTCAATTAATAGATTACTAACCTTAAAAAAAAGGGTAATTTTCCTGCAATTTGCATTTTTGCATATTTTTTTGGCCAATTTGTTGTTGGGCAGATTAAAAAACACAAATTGCCGCAAAAACGCATTACATGCTTTTCTGCAGCTTCTCCATTGAAGTGTATTGAACCAAAAAACAAAATAGCATCGTTTTGCGTTAAAAAAAAAAGTCCTTGTCTTTTCAAAATACACAGCAGCTGAAAAAATCATGGATGTGAACGTGTCACATAGGAAACCATGTAAATGAACTGTAGTGTGTTTCTGCAAAAAGCACCAAACAACACAGAGGTGTGACCCAGGCCTGAGATGTTTAGTAACATAATGGGGTTAAAAAAAACTAAAATTATTACAAAGAAAGCAAATAATCGCTACTGTAAGGGGTTCATTTTTTACTATGGGACAGTGAAAGTAATATTTACAGTAGCGATTTGCTCTTTCTGTACTATAAAGGGCTAATTTCTTTTTCTTGTTTTTAACCCCATTATGTTAGTGACCAATTAATCGATTATGAAAATAGTAATCGATTAGTTGTCCATTAATCGATTAGTTTTTTCACCCTTATACACACACATACTAGAGCCATACTGTTCATTCACATCAGTCCCTGCCCTGAAAGCTCTTACAATCAAAATGCCCAACCTTACATACATACACATACACACACACACACACACACACACTGACTGACTGAAGATTGCCCAAGCTGTCCACACAGACAACAAAGGTGAGAATTCTCAGCAGTGTTGTGGCGCAGAATCTAGGGAACCACCTTCTCTTCTCCAAAGCTCCTGTTGGTGGCGATAGGCTGCCCTGCAAACATTTTCCATGTTCCAGTCATCTGAATCACTCTGGTCTGAAAAAAAAAAACACATATAAATGGATTTTTTTAAATGAATGAACATATCATATTTAAAATCTCTGTTCCATTGGTTTGCGCAGAGCAGCCCCAATCCTCTTCTGGTATCCCCCACTGGTGTTCCTGGCTCCTCCTTTTTAGCAAATGCCCGCATAGGAAGCAGCTTCCTACAAGGGAAATTGTGCAGGCTCGATCACGACCTGCCCACACAGGCAGCGAAGGTGAGGATTCTTATATTGCAGCCCTCCCCAAATATCATAGTAGGTCTTATTTTCGGTGAAATGCGGTATAAACGAACATAATATGTTCATTTATATTAGGTTAATGGTTACCACCTACATGGTGGCACCATCCGCAGCCTCCTGGGACATGTCACAGGTCCTAGGAGGCTGCAGGACAACTTACAAATCATAGTTCAGCTCATACATGTGTGGTGGGGGGCCCTCTGTGAAGTCGCAAGGAGTCACAGCTGGTATCCCACAGTCAACATGACAGTGCAGGGGACCTGAAGACCGGAAAAGAACCTGCCTGGGTGAGGCTAGCACTGGATCCCTGGACAAGTAAATGTCTGTTTTTTAAAAGTCAGCAGCTACAGTATTTGAAGCTGCTGACTTTTAATTCTTTTTTTAAGATGACCGTAGATCCTCTTTAACCAGTTGCCGACCAGCTGCCACAGTTGTACTGTGGCAACATTGTTTGGCTGCACGAATTGCCATTATGTTACGTCGCTTCTAGATTTGGCCACTAGGGGCGCAGTGCCTTCTGCTCGCCCACAATCACTCGAGAACACACAAGTTCTACACAGTCCCCTCCCCCTTCAGTTAGAACACACAATAGGGAACACATTAACCCCTTGATTTCCCCCTAGCGGTTAACCCCTTCACTGCCAGTAAAAAAAATTTACGGTAGTCAATGCATTTTTATAGCACTGATTACTGAAAAAATGTCAAATGGTCCGTAAAATGTGTCAAAATTGTCCAACGTGTCCACCGTAATGTCGCAAACACAATAAAAATCTCAGATCGCCAACACTACTTTTAAAAAAAAATGTAATAATTAAAAATGACGTAAAACTATCGCCTATTTTCTAGATGCTATAACTTTTGCGCAAACCAATCAATGTAGGCTTATTACACTTTTTTTTAACAAAAATATATAGAAGAATACATATAGGCCTATTTGAGGAAAAAATCTTTTTTTTATATATTTTTGGGGGGTACTTATTATAGAAAACGTTAAAAAAGATTGCGTTTTTTTTCAAAATTGAGGCTCTTTTTTGTTTATAGTGCAAAACAATAGGCAGAGGTGATCAAATACCACCAAAAGAAAGCTCTATTTGTTGGAAAAAAGGATGTCAATTTTGTATGGGTGCAACATCGCATGACCGCGCAATTGTCAGTTGAAGCGATGCAGTGCCAAATCGCAAAAAGTGCTCTGGTCAGGAAGGGGGTAAAATCTTCCGGGGCTGCATCAGTTAAGAAGCTTATCAAACTAAAAGCCCCATATCTTTTGCGTGCATATTACATACCATACAATACCATACTATACCGCTTTTCCGCACTTTGAACAGGTCCGTAAAGTGCTTCACTAGGGCAGCCGGTGGTTTGTCGCTTGTCAGTTCCTCGGGAAAACCACACTTTGGGCGAACAGGTCCTGCTGTCTGTCCTCCGTAAAGGGGTACACCTTCTTCCCCGTTTTACAGTCGAGCGTGCACACACCGACGGGACAGCAGTGAAGAGCTTTGTAGTATTTTGAGGGGAGTTTACTTAAAATGGACAAGACAGAATCTGAAGCCGCTGAGCATAACAACCACTCAGCTTCTAGGTTTCATTTTCAAACCTTCATTAAACAAGCTAAATTGAGAAGGTGACTGATTAAAATGCACAACTACTCTGGGTCCTGTCTGCCCCAATTGAAAATAGAACAAAAAAGAAAAACATTTATTTTTCATTGTGGATAGAGTAAGGGAAGCCTAGGACCTTTGTCAGATTTTCTTGGCATCTGTGTCCCATTGGAGAGACAACCTCTGTGCTAACTAACCTTTGAAAAAAAGATTGCTATACTTGCCTATTTTCCGGTCCGGTCACTGCCACTAGCTGGCACAGAAGAACTCACGTGACCGGACCAGACTGGTCTGAAAATAAGTATCTTTCTTGCATGGATGTTGGGGGGGAGGCTATTTAGATTTAAGCTGGAATTCCACGTTAAGTAAATTTCCCCAAAGTAGCCCAAAGGAGGACTGTCTACAAGCTCTCTTTAGCCCATTGCACAGTACATCCGTGAACGCTACAGGCTATATAACCACGGCAAACTAAGGAAGAAAATGCATGTCATTCTTTTCTTTGGGTCTAGGATTGAGTGTGCTACATACCCTAATTCTAGAAAGGAGTACTGGGGTTGTACACATGGCCTGGCCACCGCAGCAGCTTGACACTTGTCATGCTTTTTTTTTCTCTACTCCAGGATTGAGTGTGCTACATACCCTAAGTCTGGAAAGGATTACTGGGATTGTACGCTCTTATGAAACGTCACTTCTAGGTTTGGCCACTAGGGGAGCACGTGCCCCCTGCTCGCCCACAATCACTTGAGAACACACAGATCCCGGTTCTCTGAGGGGAGAACAGACAGAGTGTCTGTTCATACAGAATATGAACAGTGATCTGTCATCTCCCCTACACAGTCCCCTACCCCTTCAGTTAGAACACACAATAGGGAACACATTAACCCCTTGATTGCCCCTAGTGGTTAACCCCATTCACTGCCAGTGACATTTTTACAGTAATCAATGCATTTTTATAGCACTGATCGCTGTAAAAATGCCAAATGGTCCGAAAAAATGTGTCAAAATTGTCCGACGTGTCCGCCATAATGTTGCAGTCCTGATAAAAATCGTAGATCGCCGACATTACCAGTAAAAAAAAAAAATCATTAAAAATGCCGTACAACTATCCCCCATTTTGTAGACGCTATAGCTTTTGCGCAAACCAATCAATATACGCTTATTGGTATTTTTTTTTTATCAAAAATATGTAGAAGAATACATATAGGCCTAAACTGAGGAAAAAAATCATTTTTTTTATATTTTTTGGGGGGGGTACTTATTAGAGCAAAAGTTAAAAAAGATTGCGTTTTTTTCAAAATTGAGGCTCTTTTTTGTTTATAGTGCAAAAAAAATAAAAAAATAAATAAAAAAAACGCAGATGTGATCAACTACCATCAAAAGAAAGCTCTGTTTGTGCTGAAAAAACGACGTCAATTTTGTTTGGGTGCAACGTCGCACGACCGCACAATTGTCAGTTAAAGCGATGCAGTGCCAAATTGCAAAAAGACGTTTATCAAACAAAAAGCCCCATCTTTTTTGCATGCATATTACATACCATACAATACCATACTATACCGCTTTTCTAATATCACATGCATACATACACACATAGGGCTGCAACTAACGATCATTTTCATAATCGATTCGTTGGTCGATTGTTGTTTCAATTAATAGATTACTAACCTTAAAAAAAGGGTAATTTTGCTGCAATTTGCATTTTTGCTTATTTTTTTGGCCAATTTGTTGTTGGGCAGATTAAAAAACACAAATTGCCGCAAAAACACATTACATGCTTTTCTGCAGCTTCTCCATTGAAGTGTATTGAACCAAAAAAACAAAATAGCATCGTTTTGCGTTAAAAAAAAAGTCCTTGTCTTTTCAAAATACACAGCAGCTGAAAAAATCATGGATGTGAACGTGTCACATAGGAAACCATGTAAATGAACTGTAGTGTGTTTCTGCAAAAAGCACCAAACAACACAGAGGTGTGACCCAGGCCTGAGATGTTTAGTAACATAATGGGGTTAAAAAAAACTAAAATTATTACAAAGAAAGCAAATAATCGCTACTGTAAGGGGTTCATTTTTTACTATGGGACAGTGAAAGTAATATTTACAGTAGCGATTTGCTCTTTCTGTACTATAAAGGGCTAATTTCTTTTTCTTGTTTTTAACCCCATTATGTTAGTGACCAATTAATCGATTATGAAAATAGTAATCGATTAGTTGTCCATTAATCGATTCGTTTTTTCACCCTTATACACACACATACTAGAGCCATATTGTTCATTCACATCAGTCCCTGCCCTGAAAGCTCTTACAATCAAAATGCCCAACCTTACATACCTACACACACACACACACACACACTGACTGACTGAAGATTGCCCAAGCTATATACACAGACAACAAAGGTGAGAATTCTCAGCAGTGTTGTGGCGCAGAATCTAGGGAACCACCTTCTCTTCTCCAAAGCTCCTGTTGGTGGCGATAGGCTGCCCTGCAAACATTTTCCATGTTCCAGTCATCTGAATCACTCTGGTCTGAAAAAAAAAAAACACATATAAATGGATTTTTTTAAATGAATGAACATATCATATTTAAAATCTCTGTTCCATTGGTTTGCGCAGAGCAGCCCCAATCCTCTTCTGGTATCCCCCACTGGTGTTCCTGGCTCCTCCTTTTTAGCAAATGCCCGCATAGGAAGCAGCTTCCTACAGGGGAAATTGCGCAGGCTCGATCACGACCTGCCCACACAGGCAGCGAAGGTGAGGATTCTTATATTGCAGCCCTCCCCAAATATCATAGTAGGTCTTATTTTCGGTGAAATGCGGTATAAACGAACATAATATGTTCATTTATATTAGGTTAATGGTTACCACCTACATGGTGGCACCATCCGCAGCCTCCTGGGACATGTCACAGGTCCTAGGAGGCTGCAGGACAACTTACAAATCATAGTTCAGCTCATACATGTGTGGTGGGGGGCCGTCTGTGAAGTCGCAAGGAGTCACAGCTGGTATCCCACAGTCAACATGACAGTGCAGGGGACCTGAAGACCGGAAAAGAACCTGCCTTTAACCAGTTGCCGACCAGCTGCCACAGTTGTACTGTGGCAACATGGTTCGGCTGCACGAATTGCCATTATGTTACGTCGCTTCTAGATTTGGCCACTAGGGGCGCACGTGCCTTCTGCTCGCCCACAATCACTCGAGAACACACAAGTTCTACACAGTCCCCTCCCCCTTCAGTTAGAACACACAATAGGGAACACATTAACCCCTTGATTTCCCCCTAGCGGTTAACCCCTTCACTGCCAGTAAAAAAAATTTACGGTAATCAATGCATTTTTATAGCACTGATTACTGTAAAAATGTCAAATGGTCCGTAAAATGTGTCAAAATTGTCCAACGTGTCCACCGTAATGTCGCAAACACAATAAAAATCTCAGATCGCCAACACTACTTTTAAAAAAAAATTTTATAATTAAAAATGACGTAAAACTATCGCCTATTTTCTAGATGCTATAACTTTTGCGCAAACCAATCAATGTAGGCTTATTACACTTTTTTTTAACAAAAATATATAGAAGAATACATATAGGCCTAAACTGAGGAAAAAATCTTTTTTATATATATTTTTGGGGGGTACTTATTATAGAAAACGTTAAAAAAGATTGCGTTTTTTTTCAAAATTGAGGCTCTTTTTTGTTTATAGTGCAGAACAATAGGCAGAGGTGATCAAATACCACCAAAAGAAAGCTCTATTTGTTGGAAAAAAGGATGTCAATTTTGTATGGGTGCAACATCGCATGACCGCGCAATTGTCAGTTGAAGCGATGCAGTGCCAAATCGCAAAAAGTGCTCTGGTCAGGAAGGGGGTAAAATCTTCCGGGGCTGCATCAGTTAAGAAGCTTATCAAACTAAAAGCCCCATATCTTTTGCGTGCATATTACATACTATACAATACCATACTATACCGCTTTTCCGCACTTTGAACAGGTCCGTAAAGTGCTTCACTAGGGCAGCCGGTGGTTTGTCACTTGTCAGTTCCTCGGGAAAACCACACTTTGGGCGAACAGGTCCTGCTGTCTGTCCTCCGTAAAGGGGTACACCTTCTTCCCCGTTTTACAGTCGAGCGTGCACACACCGACGGGACAGCAGTGAAGAGCTTTGTAGTATTTTGAGGGGAGTTTACTTAAAATGGACAAGACAGAATCTGAAGCCGCTGAGCATAACAACCACTCAGCTTCTAGTTTTCATTTTCAAACCTTCATTAAACAAGCTAAATTGAGAAGGTGACTGATTACAATGCACAACTACTCTGGGTCCTGTCTGCCCCAATTGAAAATAGAACAAAAAAGAAAAACATTTATTTTTCATTGTGGATAGAGTAAGGGAAGCCTAGGACCTTTGTCAGATTTTCTTGGCATCTGTGTCCCATTGGAGAGACAACCTCTGTGCTAACTAACCTTTGAAAAAAAGATTGCTATACTTGCCTATTTTCCGGTCCGGTCACTGCCACTAGCTGGCACAGAAGAACTCACGTGACCGGACCAGACTGGCCTGAAAATAAGTATCTTTCTTGCATGGATGTTGGGGGGAGGCTATTTAGATTTAAGCTGGAATTCCACGTTAAGTAAATTTCCCCAAAGTAGCCCAAAGGAGGACTGTCTACAAGCTCTCTTTAGCCCATTGCACAGTACATCCGTGAACGCTACAGGCTATATAACCACGGCAAACTAAGGAAGAAAATGCATGTCATTCTTTTCTTTGGGTCTAGGATTGAGTGTGCTACATACCCTAATTCTAGAAAGGAGTACTGGGGTTGTACACATGGCCTGGCCACCGCAGCAGCTTGACACTTGTCATGCTTTTTTTTTCTCTACTCCAGGATTGAGTGTGCTACATACCCTAAGTCTGGAAAGGAGTACTGGGATTGTACGCTCTTATGAAACGTCACTTCTAGGTTTGGCCACTAGGGGAGCACGTGCCCCCTGCTCGCCCACAATCCCTTGAGAACACACAGATCCCGGTTCTCTGAGGGGAGAACAGACAGATTGTCTGTTCATACAGAATATGAACAGTGATCTGTCATCTCCCCTACACAGTCCCCTACCCCTTCAGTTAGAACACACAATAGGGAACACATTAACCCCTTGATTGCCCCTAGTGGTTAACCCAATTCACTGCCAGTGACATTTTTACAGTAATCAATGCATTTTTATAGCACTGATCGCTGTAAAAATGCCAAATGGTCCGAAAAAATGTGTCAAAATTGTCCAACGTGTCCGCCATAATGTTGCAGTCCTGATAAAAATCGTAGATCGCCGACATTACCAGTAAAAAAAAAAAAATCATTAAAAATGCCGTACAACTATCCCCCATTTTGTAGACGCTATAGCTTTTGCGCAAACCAATCAATATACGCTTATTGGTAATTTTTTTACCAAAAATATGTAGAAGAATACATATAGGCCTAAACTGAGGAAAAAAATAATTTTTTTATATTTTTTGGGGGGGTACTTATTAGAGCAAAAGTTAAAAAAGATTTTTTTCAAAATTGAGGCTCTTTTTTGTTTATAGTGCAAAAAAAATAAAAAAATAAATAAAAAACGCAGATGTGATCAAATACCATCAAAAGAAAGCTCTATTTGTGCGGAAAAAAGGACGTCAATTTTATTTGGGTGCAACGTCGCACGACCGCACAATTGTCAGTTAAAGCGATGCAGTGCCAAATTGCAAAAAGAAGTTTATCAAACAAAAAGCCCCATCTCTTTTGCATGCATATTACATACCATACAATACCATACTATACCGCTTTTCTAATATCACATGCATACATACACACATAGGGCTGCAACTAACGATTATTTTCATAATCGATTAGTTGGTCGATTGTTGTTTCAATTAATAGATTACTAACCTTAAAAAAAAGGGTAATTTTGCTGCAATTTGCATTTTTGCATATTTTTTTGGCCAATTTGTTGTTGGGCAGATTAAAAAACACAAATTGCCGCAAAAACGCATTACATGCTTTTCTGCAGCTTCTCCATTGAAGTGTATTGAACCAAAAAAACAAAATAGCATCGTTTTGCGTTAAAAAAAAAGTCCTTGTCTTTTCAAAATACACAGCAGCTGAAAAAATCATGGATGTGAACGTGTCACATAGGAAACCATGTAAATGAACTGTAGTGTGTTTCTGCAAAAAGCACCAAACAACACAGAGGTGTGACCCAGGCCTGAGATGTTTAGTAACATAATGGGGTTAAAAAAAACTAAAATGATTACAAAGAAAGCAAATAATCGCTACTGTAAGGGGTTCATTTTTTACTATGGGACAGTGAAAGTAATATTTACAGTAGCGATTTGCTCTTTCTGTACTATAAAGGGCTAATTTATTTTTCTTGTTTTTAACCCCATTATGTTAGTGACCAATTAATCGATTATGAAAATAGTAATCGATTAGTTGTCCATTAATCGATTCGTTTTTTCACCCTTATACACACACATACTAGAGCCATATTGTTCATTCACATCAGTCCCTGCCCTGAAAGCTCTTACAATCAAAATGCCCAGCCTTACATACATACACACACACACACACACACACACACACTGACTGACTGACTGAAGATTGCCCAAGCTGTCCACACAGACAACAAAGGTGAGAATTCCCAGCAGTGTTGTGGCGCAGAATCTAGGGAACCACCTTCTCTTCTCCAAAGCTCCTGTTGGTGGCGATAGGCTGCCCTGCAAACATTTTCCATGTTCCAGTCATCTGAATCACTCTGGTCTGAAAAAAAAAACAACACATATAAATGGATTTTTTTAAATGAATGAACATATCATATTTAAAATCTCTGTTCCATTGGTTTGCGCAGAGCAGCCCCAATCCTCTTCTGGTATCCCCCACTGGTGTTCCTGGCTCCTCCTTTTTAGCAAATGCCCGCATAGGAAGCAGCTTCCTACAGGGGAAATTGCGCAGGCTCGATCACGACCTGCCCACACAGGCAGCGAAGGTGAGGATTCTTATATTGCAGCCCTCCCCAAATATCATTGTAGGTCTTATTTTCGGTGAAATACGGTATAAACGAACATAATATGTTCATTTATATTAGGTTAATGGTTACCACCTACATGGTGGCACCATCCACAGCCTCCTGGGACATGTCACAGGTCCTAGGAGGCTGCAGGACAACTTACAAATCATAGTTCAGCTCATACATGTGTGGTGGGGGGCCCTCTGTGAAGTCGCAAGGAGTCACAGCTGGTATCCCACAGTCAACATGACAGTGCAGGGGACCTGAAGACCGGAAAAGAACCTGCCTGGGTGAGGCTAGCACTGGATCCCTGGACAAGTAAATGTCTGTTTTTTAAAAGTCAGCAGCTACAGTATTTGAAGCTGCTGACTTTTAATTCTTTTTTTAAGATGACCATAGATCCTCTTTAACCAGTTGCCGACCAGCTGCCACAGTTGTACTGTGGCAACATGGTTCGGCTGCACGAATTGCCATTATGTTACGTCGCTTCTAGATTTGGCCACTAGGGGCGCACGTGCCTCCTGCTCGCCCACAATCACTCGAGAACACACAAGTTCTACACAGTCCCCTCCCCCTTCAGTTAGAACACACAATAGGGAACACATTAACCCCTTGATTTCCCTCTAGCGGTTAACCCCTTCACTGCCAGTAAAAAATTTTTACAGTAATCAATACATTTTTATAGCACTGATTACTGTAAAAATGTCAAATGGTCCGTAAAATGTGTCAAAATTGTCCAACGTGTCCACCGTAATGTCGCAAACACAATAAAAATCGCCAACACTACTTTTAAAAAAAAATGTAATAATTAAAAATGACGTAAAACTATCGCCTATTTTCTAGATGCTATAACTTTTGCGCAAACCAATCAATGTAGGCTTATTACAATTTTTTTTAACAAAAATATGTAGAAGAATACATATAGGCCTAAACTGAGGAAAAAATCTTTTTTTTATATATTTTTGGGGGGTACATATTATAGAAAACGTTAAAAAAGATTGCGTTTTTTTTCAAAATTGAGGCTCTTTTTTGTTTATAGTGCAGAACAATAGGCAGAGGTGATCAAATACCACCAAAAGAAAGCTCTATTTGTTGGAAAAAAGGATGTCAATTTTGTATGGGTGCAACATCGCATGACCGCGCAATTGTCAGTTGAAGCGATGCAGTGCCAAATCGCAAAAAGTGCTCTGGTCAGGAAGGGGGTAAAATCTTCCGGGGCTGCATCAGTTAAGAAGCTTATCAAACTAAAAGCCCCATATCTTTTGCGTGCATATTACATACCATACAATACCATACTATACCGCTTTTCCGCACTTTGAACAGGTCCGTAAAGTGCTTCACTAGGGCAGCCGGTGGTTTGTCGCTTGTCAGTTCCTCGGGAAAACCACACTTTGGGCGAACAGGTCCTGCTGTCTGTCCTCCGTAAAGGGGTACACCTTCTTCCCCGTTTTACAGTCGAGCGTGCACACACCGACGGGACAGCAGTGAAGAGCTTTGTAGTATTTTGAGGGGAGTTTACTTAAAATGGACAAGACAGAATCTGAAGCCGCTGAGCATAACAACCACTCAGCTTCTAGTTTTCATTTTCAAACCTTCATTAAACAAGCTAAATTGAGAAGGTGACTGATTACAATGCACAACTACTCTGGGTCCTGTCTGCCCCAATTGAAAATAGAACAAAAAAGAAAAACATTTATTTTTCATTGTGGATAGAGTAAGGGAAGCCTAGGACCTTTGTCAGATTTTCTTGGCATCTGTGTCCCATTGGAGAGACAACCTCTGTGCTAACTAACCTTTGAAAAAAAGATTGCTATACTTGCCTATTTTCCGGTCCGGTCACTGCCACTAGCTGGCACAGAAGAACTCACGTGACCGGACCAGACTGGCCTGAAAATAAGTATCTTTCTTGCATGGATGTTGGGGGGGAGGCTATTTAGATTTAAGCTGGAATTCCACGTTAAGTAAATTTCCCCAAAGTAGCCCAAAGGAGGACTGTCTACAAGCTCTCTTTAGCCCATTGCACAGTACATCCGTGAACGCTACAGGCTATATAACCACGGCAAACTAAGGAAGAAAATGCATGTCATTCTTTTCTTTGGGTCTAGGATTGAGTGTGCTACATACCCTAATTCTAGAAAGGAGTACTGGGGTTGTACACATGGCCTGGCCACCGCAGCAGCTTGACACTTGTCATGCTTTTTTTTTCTCTACTCCAGGATTGAGTGTGCTACATACCCTAAGTCTGGAAAGGAGTACTGGGATTGTACGCTCTTATGAAACGTCACTTCTAGGTTTGGCCACTAGGGGCGCACGTGCCCCCTGCTCGCCCACAATCACTTGAGAACACACAGATCCCGGTTCTCTGAGGGGAGAACAGACAGATTGTCTGTTCATACAGAATATGAACAGTGATCTGTCATCTCCCCTACACAGTCCCCTACCCCTTCAGTTAGAACACACAATAGGGAACACATTAACCCCTTGATTGCCCCTAGTGGTTAACCCCATTCACTGCCAGTGACATTTTTACAGTAATCAATGCATTTTTATAGCACTGATCGCTGTAAAAATGCCAAATGGTCCGAAAAAATGTGTCAAAATTGTCCGACGTGTCCGCCATAATGTTGCAGTCCTGATAAAAATCGTAGATCGCCGACATTACCAGTAAAAAAAAAAATAATCATTAAAAATGCCGTACAACTATCCCCCATTTTGTAGAGGCTATAGCTTTTGCGCAAACCAATCAATATACGCTTATTGGTAATTTTTTTACCAAAAATATGTAGAAGAATACATATAGGCCTAAACTGAGGAAAAAAATCATTTTTTTAATATTTTTTGGGGGGGTACTTATTAGAGCAAAAGTTAAAAAAGATTGCGTTTTTTTCAAAATTGAGGCTCTTTTTTGTTTATAGTGCAAAAAAAATAAAAAAATAAATAAAAAACGCAGATGTGATCAAATACCATCAAAAGAAAGCTCTATATGTGCGGAAAAAAGGACGTCAATTTTGTTTGGGTGCAACGTCGCACGACCGCACAATTGTCAGTTAAAGCGATGCAGTGCCAAATTGCAAAAAATTTGCAAAAAGAAGTGTATCAAACAAAAAGCCCCATCTCTTTTGCATGCATATTACATACCATACAATACCATACTATACCGTTTTTCTAATATCACATGCATACATACACACATAGGGCTGCAACTAACGATTATTTTCATAATCGATTAGTTGGTCGATTGTTGTTTCAATTAATAGATTACTAACCTTAAAAAAAAGGGTAATTTTGCTGCAATTTGCATTTTTGCATATTTTTTTGGCCAATTTGTTGTTTGGCAGATTAAAAAACACAAATTGCCGCAAAAACGCATTACATGCTTTTCTGCAGCTTCTCCATTGAAGTGTATTGAACCAAAAAAACAAAATAGCATCGTTTTGCGTTAAAAAAAAAGTCCTTGTCTTTTCAAAATACACAGCAGCTGAAAAAATCATGGATGTGAACGTGTCACATAGGAAACCATGTAAATGAACTGTAGTGTGTTTCTGCAAAAAGCACCAAACAACACAGAGGTGTGACCCAGGCCTGAGATGTTTAGTAACATAATGGGGTTAAAAAAAACTAAAATTATTACAAAGAAAGCAAATAATCGCTACTGTAAGGGGTTCAATTTTTACTATGGGACAGTGAAAGTAATATTTACAGTAGCGATTTGCTCTTTCTGTACTATAAAGGGCTAATTTCTTTTTCTTGTTTTTAACCCCATTATGTTAGTGACCAATTAATCGATTATGAAAATAGTAATCGATTAGTTGTCGATTAATCGATTCGTTTTTTCACCCTTATACACACACATACTAGAGCCATATTGTTCATTCACATCAGTCCCTGCCCTGAAAGCTCTTACAATCAAAATGCCCAACCTTACATACATACACACACACACACACACACACACACACACACTGACTGACTGAAGATTGCCCAAGCTGTCCACACAGACAACAAAGGTGAGAATTCTCAGCAGTGTTGTGGCGCAGAATCTAGGGAACCACCTTCTCTTCTCCAAAGCTCCTGTTGGTGGCGATAGGCTGCCCTGCAAACATTTTCCATGTTCCAGTCATCTGAATCATTCTGGTCTGAAAAAAAAACAACACATATAAATGGATTTTTTTAAATGAATGAACATATCATATTTAAAATCTCTGTTCCATTGGTTTGCGCAGAGCAGCCCCAATCCTCTTCTGGTATCCCCCACTGGTGTTCCTGGCTCCTCCTTTTTAGCAAATGCCCGCATAGGAAGCAGCTTCCTACAGGGGAAATTGCGCAGGCTCGATCACGACCTGCCCACACAGGCAGCGAAGGTGAGGATTCTTATATTGCAGCCCTCCCCAAATATCATTGTAGGTCTTATTTTCGATGAAATGCGGTATAAACGAACATAATATGTTCATTTATATTAGGTTAATGGTTACCACCTACATGGTGGCACCATCCGCAGCCTCCTGGAACATGTCACAGGTCCTAGGAGGTTGCAGGACAACTTACAAATCATAGTTCAGCTCATACATGTGTGGTGGGGGGCCCTCTGTGAAGTCGCAAGGAGTCACAGCTGGTATCCCACAGTCAACATGACAGTGTAGGGGACCTGAAGACCGGAAAAGAACCTGCCTGGGTGAGGCTAGCACTGGATCCCTGGACAAGTAAATGTCTGTTTTTTAAAAGTCAGCAGCTACAGTATTTGAAGCTGCTGACTTTTAATTATTTTTTTAAGATGACCGTAGATCCTCTTTAACCAGTTGCCGACCAGCTGCCACAGTTGTACTGTGGCAACATGGTTCGGCTGCACGAATTGCCATTATGTTACGTCGCTTCTAGATTTGGCCACTAGGGGCGCACGTGCCTCCTGCTCGCCCACAATCACTCGAGAACACACAAGTTCTACACAGTCCCCTCCCCCTTCAGTTAGAACACACAATAGGGAACACATTAACCCCTTGATTTCCCCCTAGCGGTTAACCCCTTCACTGCCAGTAAAAAAAATTTACAGTAATCAATGCATTTTTATAGCACTGATTACTGTAAAAATGTCAAATGGTCCGTAAAATGTGTCAAAATTGTCCAACGTGTCCACCGTAATGTCGCAAACACAATAAAAATCTCAGATCGCCAACACTACTTTAAAAAAAAATGTAATAATTAAAAATGACGTAAAACTATCGCCTATTTTCTAGATGCTATAACTTTTGCGCAAACCAATCAATGTAGGCTTATTACAATTTTTTTTAACAAAAATATGTAGAAGAATACATATAGGCCTAAACTGAGGAAAAAATCTTTTTTTTATATATTTTTGGGGGGTACTTATTATAGAAAACGTTAAAAATGATTGCGTTTTTTTTCAAAATTGAGGCTCTTTTTTGTTTATAGTGCAGAACAATAGGCAGAGGTGATCAAATACCACCAAAAGAAAGCTCTATTTGTTGGAAAAAAGGATGTCAATTTTGTATGGGTGCAACATCGCATGACCGCGCAATTGTCAGTTGAAGCGATGCAGTGCCAAATCGCAAAAAGTGCTCTGGTCAGGAAGGGGGTAAAATCTTCCGGGGCTGCATCAGTTAAGAAGCTTATCAAACTAAAAGCCCCATATCTTTTGCGTGCATATTACATACCATACAATACCATACTATACCGCTTTTCCGCACTTTGAACAGATCCGTAAAGTGCTTCACTAGGGCAGCCGGTGGTTTGTCGCTTGTCAGTTCCTCGGGAAAACCACACTTTGGGCGAACAGGTCCTGCTGTCTGTCCTCTGTAAAGGGGTACACCTTCTTCCCCGTTTTACAGTCGAGCGTGCACACACCGACGGGACAGCAGTGAAGAGCTTTGTAGTATTTTGAGGGGAGTTTACTTAAAATGGACAAGACAGAATCTGAAGCCGCTGAGCATAACAACCACTCAGCTTCTAGTTTTCATTTTCAAACCTTCATTAAACAAGCTAAATTGAGAAGGTGACTGATTAAAATGCACAACTACTCTGGGTCCTGTCTGCCCCAATTGAAAATAGAACAAAAAAGAAAAACATTTCTTTTTCATTGTGGATAGAGTAAGGGAAGCCTAGGACCTTTGTCAGATTTTCTTGGCATCTGTGTCCCATTGGAGAGACAACCTCTGTGCTAACTAACCTTTGAAAAAAAGATTGCTATACTTGCCTATTTTCCGGTCCGGTCACTGTCACTAGCTGGCACAGAACTCACGTGACCGGACCAGACTGGCCTGAAAATAAGTATCTTTCTTGCATGGATGTTGGGGGGGAGGCTATTTAGATTTAAGCTGGAATTCCACGTTAAGTAAATTTCCCCAAAGTAGCCCAAAGGAGGACTGTCTACAAGCTCTCTTTAGCCCATTGCACAGTACATCCGTGAACGCTACAGGCTATATAACCACGGCAAACTAAGGAAGAAAATGCATGTCATTCTTTTCTTTGGGTCTAGGATTGAGTGTGCTACATACCCTAATTCTAGAAAGGAGTACTGGGGTTGTACACATGGCCTGGCCACCGCAGCAGCTTGACACTTGTCATGCTTTTTTTTTTTCTACTCCAGGATTGAGTGTGCTACATACCCTAAGTCTGGAAAGGAGTACTGGGATTGTACGCTCTTATGAAACGTCACTTCTAGGTTTGGCCACTAGGGGCGCACGTGCCCCCTGCTCGCCCACAATCACTTGAGAACACACAGATCCCGGTTCTCTGAGGGGAGAACAGATAGATTGTCTGTTCATACAGAATATGAACAGTGATCTGTCATCTCCCCTACACAGTCCCCTACCCCTTCAGTTAGAACACACAATAGGGAACACATTAACCCCTTGATTGCCCCTAGTGGTTAACCCCATTCACTGCCAGTGACATTTTTACAGTAATCAATGCATTTTTATAGCACTGATCGCTGTAAAAATGCCAAATGGTCCGAAAAAATGTGTCAAAATTGTCCGACGTGTCCGCCATAATGTTGCAGTCCTGATAAAAATCATAGATCGCCGACATTACCAGTAAAAAAAAAAATAATCATTAAAAATGCCGTACAACTATCCCCCATTTTGTAGACGCTATAGCTTTTGCGCAAACCAATCAATATACGCTTATTGGTAATTTTTTTACCAAAAATATGTAGAAGAATACATATAGGCCTAAACTGAGGAAAAAAATCTTTTTTTTATATTTTTTGGGGGGGTACTTATTAGAGCAAAAGTTAAAAAAGATTTTTTTCAAAATTGAGGCTCTTTTTTGTTTATAGTGCAAAAAAAATAAAAAAATAAATAAAAAAACGCAGATGTGATCAAATACCATCAAAAGAAAGCTCTATTTGTGCGGAAAAAAGGACGTCAATTTTGTTTGGGTGCAACTTCGCACGACCGCACAATTGTCAGTTAAAGCGATGCAGTGCCAAATTGCAAAAAATTTGCAAAAAGAAGTGTATCAAACAAAAAGCCCCATCTCTTTTGCATGCATATTACATACCATACAATACCATACTATACCGTTTTTCTAATATCACATGCATACATACACACATAGGGCTGCAACTAACGATTATTTTCATAATCGATTAGTTGGTCGATTGTTGTTTCAATTAATAGATTACTAACCTTAAAAAAAAGGGTAATTTTGCTGCAATTTGCATTTTTGCATATTTTTTTGGCCAATTTGTTGTTTGGCAGATTAAAAAACACAAATTGCCGCAAAAACGCATTACATGCTTTTCTGCAGCTTCTCCATTGAAGTGTATTGAACCAAAAAAACAAAATAGCATCGTTTTGCGTTAAAAAAAAAGTCCTTGTCTTTTCAAAATACACAGCAGCTGAAAAAATCATGGATGTGAACGTGTCACATAGGAAACCATGTAAATGAACTGTAGTGTGTTTCTGCAAAAAGCACCAAACAACACAGAGGTGTGACCCAGGCCTGAGATGTTTAGTAACATAATGGGGTTAAAAAAAACTAAAATTATTACAAAGAAAGCAAATAATCGCTACTGTAAGGGGTTCATTTTTTACTATGGGACAGTGAAAGTAATATTTACAGTAGCGATTTGCTCTTTCTGTACTATAAAGGGCTAATTTCTTTTTCTTGTTTTTAACCCCATTATGTTAGTGACCAATTAATCGATTATGAAAATAGTAATCGATTAGTTGTCGATTAATCGATTCGTTTTTTCACCCTTATACACACACATACTAGAGCCATATTGTTCATTCACATCAGTCCCTGCCCTGAAAGCTCTTACAATCAAAATGCCCAACCTTACATACATACACACACACACACACACACACACACACACACTGACTGACTGAAGATTGCCCAAGCTGTCCACACAGACAACAAAGGTGAGAATTCTCAGCAGTGTTGTGGCGCAGAATCTAGGGAACCACCTTCTCTTCTCCAAAGCTCCTGTTGGTGGCGATAGGCTGCCCTGCAAACATTTTCCATGTTCCAGTCATCTGAATCATTCTGGTCTGAAAAAAAAACAACACATATAAATGGATTTTTTTAAATGAATGAACATATCATATTTAAAATCTCTGTTCCATTGGTTTGCGCAGAGCAGCCCCAATCCTCTTCTGGTATCCCCCACTGGTGTTCCTGGCTCCTCCTTTTTAGCAAATGCCCGCATAGGAAGCAGCTTCCTACAGGGGAAATTGCGCAGGCTCGATCACGACCTGCCCACACAGGCAGCGAAGGTGAGGATTCTTATATTGCAGCCCTCCCCAAATATCATAGTAGGTCTTATTTTCGATGAAATGCGGTATAAACGAACATAATATGTTCATTTATATTAGGTTAATGGTTACCACCTACATGGTGGCACCATCCGCAGCCTCCTGGAACATGTCACAGGTCCTAGGAGGTTGCAGGACAACTTACAAATCATAGTTCAGCTCATACATGTGTGGTGGGGGGCCCTCTGTGAAGTCGCAAGGAGTCACAGCTGGTATCCCACAGTCAACATGACAGTGTAGGGGACCTGAAGACCGGAAAAGAACCTGCCTGGGTGAGGCTAGCACTGGATCCCTGGACAAGTAAATGTCTGTTTTTTAAAAGTCAGCAGCTACAGTATTTGAAGCTGCTGACTTTTAATTATTTTTTTAAGATGACCGTAGATCCTCTTTAACCAGTTGCCGACCAGCTGCCACAGTTGTACTGTGGCAACATGGTTCGGCTGCACGAATTGCCATTATGTTACGTCGCTTCTAGATTTGGCCACTAGGGGCGCACGTGCCTCCTGCTCGCCCACAATCACTCGAGAACACACAAGTTCTACACAGTCCCCTCCCCCTTCAGTTAGAACACACAATAGGGAACACATTAACCCCTTGATTTCCCCCTAGCGGTTAACCCCTTCACTGCCAGTAAAAAAAATTTACAGTAATCAATGCATTTTTATAGCACTGATTACTGTAAAAATGTCAAATGGTCCGTAAAATGTGTCAAAATTGTCCAACGTGTCCACGGTAATGTCGCAAACACAATAAAAATCTCAGATCGCCAACACTACTTTAAAAAAAAATGTAATAATTAAAAATGACGTAAAACTATCGCCTATTTTCTAGATGCTATAACTTTTGCGCAAACCAATCAATGTAGGCTTATTACAATTTTTTTTAACAAAAATATGTAGAAGAATACATATAGGCCTAAACTGAGGAAAAAATCTTTTTTTTATATATTTTTGGGGGGTACTTATTATAGAAAACGTTAAAAATGATTGCGTTTTTTTTCAAAATTGAGGCTCTTTTTTGTTTATAGTGCAGAACAATAGGCAGAGGTGATCAAATACCACCAAAAGAAAGCTCTATTTGTTGGAAAAAAGGATGTCAATTTTGTATGGGTGCAACATCGCATGACCGCGCAATTGTCAGTTGAAGCGATGCAGTGCCAAATCGCAAAAAGTGCTCTGGTCAGGAAGGGGGTAAAATCTTCCGGGGCTGCATCAGTTAAGAAGCTTATCAAACTAAAAGCCCCATATCTTTTGCGTGCATATTACATACCATACAATACCATACTATACCGCTTTTCCGCACTTTGAACAGATCCGTAAAGTGCTTCACTAGGGCAGCCGGTGGTTTGTCGCTTGTCAGTTCCTCGGGAAAACCACACTTTGGGCGAACAGGTCCTGCTGTCTGTCCTCCGTAAAGGGGTACACCTTCTTCCCCGTTTTACAGTCGAGCGTGCACACACCGACGGGACAGCAGTGAAGAGCTTTGTAGTATTTTGAGGGGAGTTTACTTAAAATGGACAAGACAGAATCTGAAGCCGCTGAGCATAACAACCACTCAGCTTCTAGTTTTCATTTTCAAACCTTCATTAAACAAGCTAAATTGAGAAGGTGACTGATTAAAATGCAGAACTACTCTGGGTCCTGTCTGCCCCAATTGAAAATAGAACAAAAAAGAAAAACATTTCTTTTTCATTGTGGATAGAGTAAGGGAAGCCTAGGACCTTTGTCAGATTTTCTTGGCATCTGTGTCCCATTGGAGAGACAACCTCTGTGCTAACTAACCTTTGAAAAAAAGATTGCTATACTTGCCTATTTTCCGGTCCGGTCACTGTCACTAGCTGGCACAGAACTCACGTGACCGGACCAGACTGGCCTGAAAATAAGTATCTTTCTTGCATGGATGTTGGGGGGGAGGCTATTTAGATTTAAGCTGGAATTCCACGTTAAGTAAATTTCCCCAAAGTAGCCCAAAGGAGGACTGTCTACAAGCTCTCTTTAGCCCATTGCACAGTACATCCGTGAACGCTACAGGCTATATAACCACGGCAAACTAAGGAAGAAAATGCATGTCATTCTTTTCTTTGGGTCTAGGATTGAGTGTGCTACATACCCTAATTCTAGAAAGGAGTACTGGGGTTGTACACATGGCCTGGCCACCGCAGCAGCTTGACACTTATCATGCTTTTTTTTCTCTACTCCAGGATTGAGTGTGCTACATACCCTAAGTCTGGAAAGGAGTACTGGGATTGTACGCTCTTATGAAACGTCACTTCTAGGTTTGGCCACTAGGGGCGCACGTGCCCCCTGCTCGCCCACAATCACTTGAGAACACACAGATCCCGGTTCTCTGAGGGGAGAACAGATAGATTGTCTGTTCATACAGAATATGAACAGTGATCTGTCATCTCCCCTACACAGTCCCCTACCCCTTCAGTTAGAACACACAATAGGGAACACATTAACCCCTTGATTGCCCCTAGTGGTTAACCCCATTCACTGCCAGTGACATTTTTACAGTAATCAATGCATTTTTATAGCACTGATCGCTGTAAAAATGCCAAATGGTCCGAAAAAATGTGTCAAAATTGTCCGACGTGTCCGCCATAATGTTGCAGTCCTGATAAAAATCATAGATCGCCGACATTACCAGTAAAAAAAAAAATAATCATTAAAAATGCCGTACAACTATCCCCCATTTTGTAGATGCTATAGCTTTTGCGCAAACCAATCAATATACGCTTATTGGTAATTTTTTTACCAAAAATATGTAGAAGAATACTGTCAGGGATCCGCTCGTCCTGCGCGATCGGCTCTCCGTGCGCGCGTGCACGTTCGTGCAGCGGGTCGTCGTAGGCACGAGCGTCTTCCAACGCGCGCGCGTGCACGCCGTTCGTGTGTGCGCGCGGTACACGCACGCACGGGCGAGCGTTAGCACGATTGGCGCCAGTGGCCCTTTTTAAAGGCACAGTTGCAGCAGCTCTGTGCTGTCTCGTCTGCAGCTCGTGCCTGTGTATACCTGCTTGTCTACCTGCTACCTACCTGATATCCGACCCGGCTCCGTCTGACCTTGTTGACCTCTCCTGCTCCGACCCCGGCTTGTTTGACCCTTCTTGAACTGATCTCCTGTTGCCGAACTCTGCTTGTACCTGACACCTCTGCTTGTTCCTGCATCGCTACCTTGTATCCTGAGGACCCATCCAACCTGATCCGGTGGCCTGCAGTCCTCAGCCTTCCTACTACTGAGAGTCCCTGCTCCTGAGAACCCTCATCTCCGGATACCTGCTACTGCTCCTGGCTGGACTCTCCTACCCCACTGCGCTCCGGTCTCCCTGTTCCCATTCCAGCGAGACCAGAACCAGAGCCGTAAGAGAGGTCCCCTTCTACTAAGACAGACTCAATACCTGAAGTTCCTAACAGTACGAGACAGCCATGTCTGAGTCTGCAGAAGGGGCCTCCGCCATGAAGGAGATTTGCTCTCACCTTGCGGCTCTCACCCAGGCCGTGAAATCCCTTCAAGACGGCTACACCAGATTGGAAGAGCGGGTCCAACATCTCTCCATTTCGGGATCCCCGGACACTGCACCTCAGTCTCCTCCAGTCCAGCCTGCAACTCATCCGGCAGTCGTGATGCTTCCACCTGAGCCTAGGGTTCCCATTCCGGAAAGATTCTCTGGGGACCGTTCCAAGTTTCGGGGTTTTCGTAATGCCTGCCAGCTTTACTTTGCCCTCCAGCCCAGGACTTTTTCACTGGAAGCAACTAAGGTGGGATTTGTCATTTCTCTCCTGCAAGAAGAACCTCAGTCATGGGCCCACCATCTCCTGGAGAATGACAGTCCTCTTACTCAGACTCTCTCTGCCTTCTTTGAAGGGATGGCACAACTTTATGATGACCCCCAGCGGACTGCCACCGCAGAATCCGCATTAACTGCGCTCCAGCAAGGCCGTAGGACGGCCGAGGACTATGTCTTGGACTTTAGGCGCTGGAGTGCAGATACCTTATGGAACGAGTCGGCCCTTAGACACCAATTTCGCATGGGCCTGTCTGAAGGCCTCAAGGACGAACTAGCCCGAGTTGGTATCCCAGATGCCTTAGAGGACTTAATTGCTCTAGCCATCCAGATCGATCGTAGACTCCGTGAGCGGAAGGCCGAACGCTCTTCTCAACCTCTGAGACCTGCCTGGATGACCGCCAGAACCCCGTCTCCCAATCCGTTCTTCTCTCCGCCCTCTCAAAAGGGGCCTGCCAGTACCTCTCTTGCTCCCGAGGAACCTATGCAGCTTGGACTACTCCGACCTACTCTGTCTCCGGAGGAGCGTGCCCGTCGTCGACATATGAACTTGTGTCTATACTGTGGCGGCTCCGGACATTATGTGGCCAACTGCCCTGTGAAGCCTCGTAAGTGCCTCTCTTCTGTGTCCCGCAGTTTCGTTAACTCATCTTCCAACTCTCTACATGTTGCCCTTCTGCTTTCTTTTCAGCTTCATGGAAGAACGATCCACGTCAAAGCCATCCTTGACTCCGGAGCCTGCGGTTGCTTCATCGACGCTGCCTTCACTAACCTGCATTCCATTCCACTTCAGCCGAAATCTCATGGACTTTCTATCTTCTTGGCCGATGGTTCTCAGATCAAGTCCGGCCGGGTCACTCATGAGACCCTTCCTCTACCCACCTCCACCTCCTGCCGACATACGGAACTACTAACTCTTGATGTCATTTCATCACCACTCTTTCCTGTGATTCTGGGCATACCATGGCTGCAAGCCCACAACCCCTCCATTGACTGGTCCTCTGGGGAGGTAAGATTCCTCTCCACCTACTGTCAGGACCACTGCCTCCCTGGGGCTCCTGCACAATCCAGAACACTCCTCTGTCTAGATCCAGACCTGGACCTATGTCAATCGGTTCCAGAGCCTTATCATCAGTTTCTGGATGTCTTCAGTAAACGGGGGGCTGACTCCTTACCTCCGCATCGTCCTTACGACTGCCCCATTGAGCTCCTCCCTGGGGCTGAGATTCCTTTTGGACGTGTCTACCCCTTATCCGAGAAGGAGCAGGAGGCTCTGAAGGCATACATCTCCGAAAACCTCAAGAAGGGGTTCATCCGTCACTCCACATCCCCTGCCGGGGCTGGGATATTTTTCGTCACTAAAAAAGACCAGACCCTCCGACCCTGTGTAGACTATCGGGAACTGAACAGAGTCACGATTAAAAACCGCTATCCCCTACCTCTGATCCCAGAACTTTTTCAAAAATTGAGATCGGCTGTTATTTTCACCAAACTTGATCTGAGAGGAGCCTATAACTTGGTCCGTATACGAGCAGGCGACGAGTGGAAGACTGCGTTCCGAACTCGTTTTGGGCATTACGAGTATCTGGTGATGCCTTTTGGATTGTGCAATGCCCCAGCCACCTTCCAGCACTTGATTAATGATGTCTTCCGGGACTTCCTGGACATTTTTGTCATCGTTTACCTTGACGATATCTTGATCTTCTCCAGGTCCCTGGAACAGCACCGGGGGCACGTCAGCAGAGTTCTACTTCGGCTCAGGCAACATGGACTATACGCCAAGGCCGAGAAATGTAAGTTCGAGCAACAAGAGATCCAATTCCTTGGCCTTGAAATCTCCCCAGCAGGCGTCAGGATGGATCCGCAAAAGGTCGCTGCTGTTCTCGAGTGGCCAGCCCCCACCGACAAGAAAGGCGTCCAGCGCTTTGTAGGCTTCGCCAATTTCTACAGAAAGTTTATTAAAGGGTTCTCGGCCATTATCTCCCCCATCACCCAGCTTACTAAGCAGAATATGCGCTTTCTTTGGAGTCCTGAAGCCCAGGTCGCCTTCGAAAGACTCAAGGACTTGTTCACCTCTGCCCCCATCCTCAGTCATCCGGATCCATCTAGACCCTATATTCTGGAAGTAGACGCCTCCGAGATAGCAGTAGGGGCGGTGGTCTCCCAACGCTTTGGTAAAGACGACCTGATGCACCCCGTAGGGTTCTTCTCCCGAAAACTCTCTCCAGCGGAGAAGAATTATGATGTAGGAGATCGGGAACTACTTGCCATTAAATCGGCCTTGGAGGAGTGGAGATACTTACTGGAGGGGGCGGTACACCCCGTGCTCATCTACACGGATCACAAAAATCTCGAATACCTCCGCACCGCTAAACGACTGAAACCTCGGCAGGCCCGCTGGGCCCTCTTTTTCTCCCGATTCAGTTTTCACATCACCTATCGCCCTGGATCAAGAAACACCAAGCCGGATGCACTCTCTCGCATGTTTGACAATCCTAAGGACTCTGCACCTCCGGATACTATCCTCCCTGCTAACTCCTTTCTTCTCATCCAACCGGGCCTAGTTTCTCTGCTCAAGAGTGCCTCTTCCACATCTTCCTGTCCCCCAGGAATCTCATTAACATCCAGAGAGGGCCTGCTCTGGAAAGACAACCTAATCTTCGTTCCTGAGGAGGTGAGAGTTAAGGTTTTGGGGCTCCTCCATGACCATCCACTCGCGGGTCACTTTGGTGTCCGCAAGACCTTAGAGCTGATACAACGTTCCTTCTGGTGGCCAGGCATGAGGGAGTTCTGCAAGCAGTACGTGAACTCTTGTCCAGTATGTTGCCGGAATAAGATTCCCAGGAATCGGGCCTGGGGCCTGCTTAAGCCTCTCCCCGCACCCGACCGCCCCTGGCAGATGATTACTATGGATTTCATCGTAGAACTCCCCCCCTCTGAGAACTGTACCGCCATCTTTGTTGTGTGTGACCGTCTGTCTAAGATGGCCCACTTTCTTCCCTTGAAGGAGACTCCTTCTGCTACCGAAACGGCTCACGTTTTTATTAAGGAAATAATCAGGCTTCACGGGGTCCCCACCAACATTGTATCTGACAGAGGGGTGCAGTTCACCTCCCGTTTCTGGAGAGCCTTATGCGGAGCTCTGAAAATTGAATTGGCCTTGTCCTCCGCCTACCACCCACAGACTAACGGGCAAACAGAACGCACCAACCAAACCCTCGAACAGTATATCAGATGTTTTTCTTCCTTTGTCCAGGACGATTGGGTTTCCCTGTTACCTTTGGCGGAATTCGCCTACAACAATGCCAGCCATGCTACCACCGGGCAGTCCCCGTTCTTTTCCAATTACGGTTTTAACCTGTCTTTTCTTCCCGATATCCCTACAGAATCGCATGTACCAGCAGTTCAGGACACAGTATCCTTTCTTCAGCAGAACAACCGGATCCTGCAGGAGGCTATAACCAAGGCTCAGGCTGACAGCAAGAAGAGTTTCGATCAAGGAAGAAGGGGAGAGTTGATCCTTCAAGTCGGGGACCAGGTATGGCTGTCTTCCTCTAATTTAAAATTAGCATGTCCCTCCAGGAAGTTGGCACCAAAGTTTCTGGGTCCATTTCCCGTTAAAAGGAGGATTAACGAGGTATCTTATGAGTTGTCTTTACCCGATTCCATGAGAATACACCCAGTCTTCCATGTAGCTCTACTCAAGCCTGTCATACCTGACCCCTTCCCTGGTAGAGGAACAAGACCACCCGATCCTGTGCTGATTGATGGCAGTGAGGAGTTCGAAGTGGAGGCCATCTTGGATTTCAGAAGACGACGGGGACAAGGTCAGTTTCTGATTAAGTGGAAGGGCTATGGCCCAGAGAGTAATTCATGGGAACCTGCTACTAACATACATGCCAATAGACTAATACAGGCCTTCTTTGCTGCACACCCAGAGAAAAGACCTACTAGGGGCACCCGGAGGTTGCCCCTTGTGGGGGGGCAATGTCAGGGATCCGCTCGTCCTGCGCGATCGGCTCTCCGTGCGCGCGTGCACGTTCGTGCAGCGGGTCGTCGTAGGCACGAGCGTCTTCCAACGCGCGCGCGTGCACGCCGTTCGTGTGTGCGCGCGGTACACGCACGCACGGGCGAGCGTTAGCACGATTGGCGCCAGTGGCCCTTTTTAAAGGCACAGTTGCAGCAGCTCTGTGCTGTCTCGTCTGCAGCTCGTGCCTGTGTATACCTGCTTGTCTACCTGCTACCTACCTGATATCCGACCCGGCTCCGTCTGACCTTGTTGACCTCTCCTGCTCCGACCCCGGCTTGTTTGACCCTTCTTGAACTGATCTCCTGTTGCCGAACTCTGCTTGTACCTGACACCTCTGCTTGTTCCTGCATCGCTACCTTGTATCCTGAGGACCCATCCAACCTGATCCGGTGGCCTGCAGTCCTCAGCCTTCCTACTACTGAGAGTCCCTGCTCCTGAGAACCCTCATCTCCGGATACCTGCTACTGCTCCTGGCTGGACTCTCCTACCCCACTGCGCTCCGGTCTCCCTGTTCCCATTCCAGCGAGACCAGAACCAGAGCCGTAAGAGAGGTCCCCTTCTACTAAGACAGACTCAATACCTGAAGTTCCTAACAAATACATATAGGCCTAAACTGAGGAAAAAAATCTTTTTTAAATATTTTTTGGGGGGATACTTATTAGAGCAAAAGTTAAAAAAGATTGCGTTTTTTTCAAAATTGAGGCTCTTTTTTGTTTATAGTGCAGAACAATAGGCAGAGGTGATCAAATACCACCAAAAGAAAGCTCTATTTGTTGGAAAAAAGGATGTCAATTTTGTATGGGTGCAACATCGCATGACCGCGCAAATGTCAGTTGAAGCGATGCAGTGCCAAATTGCAAAAAGTGCTCTGGTCAGGAAGGGGGTAAAATCTTCCGGGGCTGCATCAGTTAAGAAGCTTATCAAACTAAAAGCCCCATATCTTTTGCGTGCATATTACATACCATACAATACCATACTATACCGCTTTTCCGCACTTTGAACAGGTCCGTAAAGTGCTTCACTAGGGCAGCCGGTGGTTTGTCGCTTGTCAGTTCCTCGGGAAAACCACACTTTGGGCGAACAGGTCCTGCTGTCTGTCCTCCGTAAAGGGGTACACCTTCTTCCCCGTTTTACAGTCGAGCGTGCACACACCGACGGGACAGCAGTGAAGAGCTTTGTAGTATTTTGAGGGGAGTTTACTTAAAATGGACAAGACAGAATCTGAAGCCGCTGAGCATAACAACCACTCAGCTTCTAGTTTTCATTTTCAAACCTTCATTAAACAAGCTAAATTGAGAAGGTGACTGATTACAATGCACAACTACTCTGGGTCCTGTCTGCCCCAATTGAAAATAGAACAAAAAAGAAAAACATTTCTTTTTCATTGTGGATAGAGTAAGGGAAGCCTAGGACCTTTGTCAGATTTTCTTGGCATCTGTGTCCCATTGGAGAGACAACCTCTGTGCTAACTAACCTTTGAAAAAAAGATTGCTATACTTGCCTATTTTCCGGTCCGGTCACTGCCACTAGCTGGCACAGAAGAACTCACGTGACCGGACCAGACTGGCCTGAAAATAAGTATCTTTCTTGCATGGATGTTGGGGGGGAGGCTATTTAGATTTAAGCTGGAATTCCACGTTAAGTAAATTTCCCCAAAGTAGCCCAAAGGAGGACTGTCTACAAGCTCTCTTTAGCCCATTGCACAGTACATCCGTGAACGCTACAGGCTATATAACCACGGCAAACTAAGGAAGAAAATGCATGTCATTCTTTTCTTTGGGTCTAGGATTGAGTGTGCTACATACCCTAATTCTAGAAAGGAGTACTGGGGTTGTACACATGGCCTGGCCACCGCAGCAGCTTGACACTTGTCATGCTTTTTTTTTCTCTACTCCAGGATTGAGTGTGCTACATACCCTAAGTCTGGAAAGGAGTACTGGGATTGTACGCTCTTATGAAACGTCACTTCTAGGTTTGGCCACTAGGGGCGCACGTGCCCCCTGCTCGCCCACAATCCCTTGAGAACACACAGATCCCGGTTCTCTGAGGGGAGAACAGACAGATTGCCTGTTCATACAGAATATGAACAGTGATCTGTCATCTCCCCTACACAGTCCCCTACCCCTTCAGT
The DNA here is from genome assembly GCF_037356315.1 of Lithobates pipiens. Lineage (NCBI taxonomy): Eukaryota > Metazoa > Chordata > Amphibia > Anura > Ranidae > Lithobates > Lithobates pipiens. Next base: position 265,430,169 of record NW_027507784.1, on the reverse strand, counting down.
TAGAACACACAATAGGGAACACATTAACCCCTTGATTGCCTCTAGTGGTTAACCCCATTCACTGCCAGTGACATTTTTACAGTAATCAATGCATTTTTATAGCACTGATCGCTGTAAAAATGCCAAATGGTCCGAAAAAATGTGTCAAAATTGTCCGACGTGTCCGCCATAATGTTGCAGTCCTGATAAAAATCGTAGATCGCCGACATTACCAGTAAAAAAAAAATCATTAAAAATGCCGTACAACTATCCCCCATTTTGTAGACGCTATAGCTTTTGCGCAAACCAATCAATATACGCTTATTGGTAATTTTTTTACCAAAAATATGTAGAAGAATACATATAGGCCTAAACTGAGGAAAAAAATAATTTTTTTATATTTTTTGGGGGGGTACTTATTAGAGCAAAAGTTAAAAAAGATTTTTTTCAAAATTGAGGCTCTTTTTTGTTTATAGTGCAAAAAAAATAAAAAAATAAATAAAAAACGCAGATGTGATCAAATACCATCAAAAGAAAGCTCTATTTGTGCGGAAAAAAGGACGTCAATTTTATTTGGGTGCAACGTCGCACGACCGCACAATTGTCAGTTAAAGCGATGCAGTGCCAAATTGCAAAAAGAAGTTTATCAAACAAAAAGCCCCATCTCTTTTGCATGCATATTACATACCATACAATACCATACTATACCGCTTTTCTAATATCACATGCATACATACACACATAGGGCTGCAACTAACGATTATTTTCATAATCGATTAGTTGGTCGATTGTTGTTTCAATTAATAGATTACTAACCTTAAAAAAAAGGGTAATTTTGCTGCAATTTGCATTTTTGCATATTTTTTTGGCCAATTTGTTGTTGGGCAGATTAAAAAACACAAATTGCCGCAAAAACGCATTACATGCTTTTCTGCAGCTTCTCCATTGAAGTGTATTGAACCAAAAAAACAAAATAGCATCGTTTTGCGTTAAAAAAAAAGTCCTTGTCTTTTCAAAATACACAGCAGCTGAAAAAATCATGGATGTGAACGTGTCACATAGGAAACCATGTAAATGAACTGTAGTGTGTTTCTGCAAAAAGCACCAAACAACACAGAGGTGTGACCCAGGCCTGAGATGTTTAGTAACATAATGGGGTTAAAAAAAACTAAAATTATTACAAAGAAAGCAAATAATCGCTACTGTAAGGGGTTCATTTTTTACTATGGGACAGTGAAAGTAATATTTACAGTAGCGATTTGCTCTTTCTGTACTATAAAGGGCTAATTTCTTTTTCTTGTTTTTAACCCCATTATGTTAGTGACCAATTAATCGATTATGAAAATAGTAATCGATTAGTTGTCCATTAATCGATTCGTTTTTTCACCCTTATACACACACATACTAGAGCCATATTGTTCATTCACATCAGTCCCTGCCCTGAAAGCTCTTACAATCAAAATGCCCAGCCTTACCTACACACACACACACACACACACACACACTGACTGACTGAAGATTGCCCAAGCTGTCCACACAGACAACAAAGGTGAGAATTCTCAGCAGTGTTGTGACGCAGAATCTAGGGAACCACCTTCTCTTCTCCAAAGCTCCTGTTGGTGGCGATAGGCTGCCCTGCAAACATTTTCCATGTTCCAGTCATCTGAATCACTCTGGTCTGAAAAAAAAAAAAACACATATAAATGGATTTTTTTAAATGAATGAACATATCATATTTAAAATCTCTGTTCCATTGGTTTGCGCAGAGCAGCCCCAATCCTCTTCTGGTATCCCCCACTGGTGTTCCTGGCTCCTCCTTTTTAGCAAATGCCCGCATAGGAAGCAGCTTCCTACAGGGGAAATTGCGCAGGCTCGATCACGACCTGCCCACACAGGCAGCGAAGGTGAGGATTCTTATATTGCAGCCCTCCCCAAATATCATTGTAGGTCTTATTTTCGGTGAAATGCGGTATAAACGAACATAATATGTTCATTTATATTAGGTTAATGGTTACCACCTACATGGTGGCACCATCCGCAGCCTCCTGGGACATGTCACAGGTCCTAGGAGGCTGCAGGACAACTTACAAATCATAGTTCAGCTCATACATGTGTGGTGGGGGGCCCTCTGTGAAGTCGCAAGGAGTCACAGCTGGTATCCCACAGTCAACATGACAGTGCAGGGGACCTGAAGACCGGAAAAGAACCTGCCTGGGTGAGGCTAGCACTGGATCCCTGGACAAGTAAATGTCTGTTTTTTAAAAGTCAGCAGCTACAGTATTTGAAGCTGCTGACTTTTAATTCTTTTTTTAAGATGACCGTAGATCCTCTTTAACCAGTTGCCGACCAGCTGCCACAGTTGTACTGTGGCAACATGGTTCGGCTGCACGAATTGCCATTATGTTACGTCGCTTCTAGATTTGGCCACTAGGGGCGCACATGCCTCCTGCTCGCCCACAATCACTCGAGAACACACAAGTTCTACACAGTCCCCTCCCCCTTCAGTTAGAACACACAATAGGGAACACATTAACCCCTTGATTTCCCCCTAGCGGTTAACCCCTTCACTGCCAGTAAAAAATTTTTTTACAGTAATCAATGCATTTTTATAGCACTGATTACTGTAAAAATGTCAAATGGTCCGTAAAATGTGTCAAAATTGTCCAACGTGTCCACCGTAATGTCGCAAACACAATAAAAATCTCAGATCGCCAACACTACTTTTAAAAAAAAAAATGTAATAATTAAAAATGACATAAAACTATCGCCTATTTTCTAGATGCTATAACTTTTGCGCAAACCAATCAATGTAGGCTTATTACAATTTTTTTTAACAAAAATATGTAGAATACATATAGGCCTAAACTGAGGAAAAAATCTTTTTTTTATATATTTTTGGGGGGTACTTATTATAGAAAACGTTAAAAAAGATTGCGTTTTTTTTCAAAATTGAGGCTCTTTTTTGTTTATAGTGCAGAACAATAGGCAGAGGTGATCAAATACCACCAAAAGAAAGCTCTATTTGTTGGAAAAAAGGATGTCAATTTTGTATGGGTGCAACATCGCATGACCGCGCAATTGTCAGTTGAAGCGATGCAGTGCCAAATCGCAAAAAGTGCTCTGGTCAGGAAGGGGGTAAAATCTTCCGGGCTGCATCAGTTAAGAAGCTTATCAAACTAAAAGCCCTATATCTTTTGCGTGCATATTACATACCATACAATACCATACTATACCGCTTTTCCGCACTTTGAACAGGTCCGTAAAGTGCTTCACTAGGGCAGCCGGTGGTTTGTCGCTTGTCAGTTCCTCGGGAAAACCACACTTTGGGCGAACAGGTCCTGCTGTCTGTCCTCCGTAAAGGGGTACACCTTCTTCCCCGTTTTACAGTCGAGCGTGCACACACCGACGGGACAGCAGTGAAGAGCTTTGTAGTATTTTGAGGGGAGTTTACTTAAAATGGACAAGACAGAATCTGAAGCCGCTGAGCATAACAACCACTCAGCTTCTAGTTTTCATTTTCAAACCTTCATTAAACAAGCTAAATTGAGAAGGTGACTGATTACAATGCACAACTACTCTGGGTCCTGTCTGCCCCAATTGAAAATAGAACAAAAAAGAAAAACATTTCTTTTTCATTGTGGATAGAGTAAGGGAAGCCTAGGACCTTTGTCAGATTTTCTTGGCATCTGTGTCCCATTGGAGAGACAACCTCTGTGCTAACTAACCTTTGAAAAAAAGATTGCTATACTTGCCTATTTTCCGGTCCGGTCACTGCCACTAGCTGGCACAGAAGAACTCACGTGACCGGACCAGACTGGCCTGAAAATAAGTATCTTTCTTGCATGGATGTTGGGGGGGAGGCTATTTAGATTTAAGCTGGAATTCCACGTTAAGTAAATTTCCCCAAAGTAGCCCAAAGGAGGACTGTCTACAAGCTCTCTTTAGCCCATTGCACAGTACATCCGTGAACGCTACAGGCTATATAACCACGGCAAACTAAGGAAGAAAATGCATGTCATTCTTTTCTTTGGGTCTAGAATTGAGTGTGCTACATACCCTAATTCTAGAAAGGAGTACTGGGGTTGTACACATGGCCTGGCCACCGCAGCAGCTTGACACTTGTCATGCTTTTTTTTTCTCTACTCCAGGATTGAGTGTGCTACATACCCTAAGTCTGGAAAGGAGTACTGAGATTGTACGCTCTTATGAAACGTCACTTCTAGGTTTGGCCACTAGGGGCGCACGTGCCCCCTGCTCGCCCACAATCACTTGAGAACACACAGATCCCGGTTCTCTGAGGGGAGAACAGACAGATTGTCTGTTCATACAGAATATGAACAGTGATCTGTCATCTCCCCTACACAGTCCCCTACCCCTTCAGTTAGAACACACAATAGGGAACACAATAACCCCTTGATTGCCCCTAGTGGTTAACCCCATTCACTGCCAGTGAAATTTTTACAGTAATCAATGCATTTTTATAGCACTGATCGCTGTAAAAATGCCAAATGGTCCGAAAAAATGTGTCAAAATTGTCCGACGTGTCCGCCATAATGTTGCAGTCCTGATAAAAATCGTAGATCGCCGACATTACCAGTAAAAAAAAAAATAATCATTAAAAATGCCGTACGACTATCCCACATTTTGTAGACGCTATAGCCTTTGCGCAAACCAATCAATATACGCTTATTGGTAATTTTTTTACCAAAAATATGTAGAAGAATACATATAGGCCTAAACTGAGGAAAAAAATCATTTTTTTTATATTTTTTGGGGGGGTACTTATTAGAGCAAAAGTTAAAAAAGATTGTGTTTTTTTCAAAATTGAGGCTCTTTTTTGTTTATAGTGCAAAAAAAATAAAAAAATAAATAAAAAAAACGCAGATGTGATCAAATACCATCAAAAGAAAGCTCTATTTGTGCGGAAAAAAGGACGTCAATTTTGTTTGGGTGCAACGTCGCACGACCGCACAATTGTCAGTTAAAGCGATGCAGTGCCAAATTGCAAAAAGAAGTTTATCAAACAAAAAGCCCCATCTCTTTTGCATGCATATTACATACCATACAATACCATACTATACCGCTTTTCTAATATCACATGCATACATACACACATAGGGCTGCAACTAACGATTATTTTCATAATCGATTAGTTGGTCGATTGTTGTTTCAATTAATAGATTACTAACCTTAAAAAAAAGGGTAATTTTGCTGCAATTTGCATTTTTGCATATTTTTTTGGCCAATTTGTTGTTGGGCAGATTAAAAAACACAAATTGCCTCAAAAACGCATTACATGCTTTTCTGCAGCTTCTCCATTGAAGTGTATTGAACCAAAAAAACAAAATAGCATCGTTTTGCGTTAAAAAAAAAAGTCCTTGTCTTTTCAAAATACACAGCAGCTGAAAAAATCATGGATGTGAACGTGTCACATAGGAAACCATGTAAATGAACTGTAGTGTGTTTCTGCAAAAAGCACCAAACAACACAGAGGTGTGACCCAGGCCTGAGATGTTTAGTAACATAATGGGGTTAAAAAAAACTAAAATTATTACAAAGAAAGCAAATAATCGCTACTGTAAGGGGTTCATTTTTTACTATGGGACAGTGAAAGTAATATTTACAGTAGCGATTTGCTCTTTCTGTACTATAAAGGGCTAATTTCTTTTTCTTGTTTTTAACCCCATTATGTTAGTGACCAATTAATCGATTATGAAAATAGTAATCGATTAGTTGCCGATTAATCGATTCGTTTTTTCACCCTTATACACACACATACTAGAGCCATATTGTTCATTCACATCAGTCCCTGCCCTGAAAGCTCTTACAATCAAAATGCCCAACCTTACATACATACACACACACACTTACTGACTGAAGATTGCCCAAGCTGTCCAAACAGACAACAAAGGTGAGAATTCTCAGCAGTGTTGTGGCGCAGAATCTAGGGAACCACCTTCTCTTCTCCAAAGCTCTTGTTGGTGGCGATAGGCTGCCCTGCAAACATTTTCCATGTTCCAGTCATCTGAATCACTCTGGTCTGAAAAAAAAAAAAACACATATAAATGGATTTTTTTAAATGAATGAACATATCATATTTAAAATCTCTGTTCCATTGGTTTGCGCAGAGCAGCCCCAATCCTCTTCTGGTATCCCCCACTGGTGTTCCTGGCTCCTCCTTTTTAGCAAATGCCCGCATAGGAAGCAGCTTCCTACAGGGGAAATTGCGCAGGCTCGATCACGACCTGCCCACACAGGCAGCGAAGGTGAGGATTCTTATATTGCAGCCCTCTCCAAATATCATAGTAGGTCTTATTTTCGGTGAAATGCGGTATAAACGAACATAATATGTTCATTTATATTAGGTTAATGGTTACCACCTACATGGTGGCACCATCCGCAGCCTCCTGGGACATGTCACAGGTCCTAGGAGGCTGCAGGACAACTTACAAATCATAGTTCAGCTCATACATGTGTGGTGGGGGGCCCTCTGTGAAGTCGCAAGGAGTCACAGCTGGTATCCCACAGTCAACATGACAGTGCAGGGGACCTGAAGACCGGAAAAGAACCTGCCTGGGTGAGGCTAGCACTGGATCCCTGGACAAGTAAATGTCTGTTTTTTAAAAGTCAGCAGCTACAGTATTTGAAGCTGCTGACTTTTAATTCTTTTTTTAAGATGACCGTAGATCCTCTTTAACCAGTTGCCGACCAGCTGCCACAGTTGTACTGTGGCAACATGGTTCGGCTGCACGAATTGCCATTATGTTACGTCGCTTCTAGATTTGGCCACAAGGGGCGCACGTGCCTCCTGCTCGCCCACAATCACTCGAGAACACACAAGTTCTACACAGTCCCCTCCCCCTTCAGTTAGAACACACAATAGGGAACACATTAACCCCTTGATTTCCCCCTAGCGGTTAACCCCTTCACTGCCAGTAACATTTTTTTACAGTAATCAATGCATTTTTATAGCACTGATTACTGTAAAAATGTCAAATGGTCCGTAAAATGTGTCAAAATTGTCCAACGTGTCCACCGTAATGTCGCAAACACAATAAAAATCTCAGATCGCCAACACTACTTTTAAAAAAAAAATGTAATAATTAAAAATGACATAAAACTATCGCCTATTTTCTAGATGCTATAACTTTTGCGCAAACCAATCAATGTAGGCTTATTACAATTTTTTTTAACAAAAATATGTAGAATACATATAGGCCTAAACTGAGGAAAAAATCTTTTTTTTATATATTTTTGGGGGGTACTTATTATAGAAAACGTTAAAAAAGATTGCGTTTTTTTTCAAAATTGAGGCTCTTTTTTGTTTATAGTGCAGAACAATAGGCAGAGGTGATCAAATACCACCAAAAGAAAGCTCTATTTGTTGGAAAAAAGGATGTCAATTTTGTATGGGTGCAACATCGCATGACCGCGCAATTGTCAGTTGAAGCGATGCAGTGCCAAATCGCAAAAAGTGCTCTGGTCAGGAAGGGGGTAAAATCTTCCGGGGCTGCATCAGTTAAGAAGCTTATCAAACTAAAAGCCCCATATCTTTTGCGTGCATATTACATACCATACAATACCATACTATACCGCTTTTCCGCACTTTGAACAGGTCCGTAAAGTGCTTCACTAGGGCAGCCGGTGGTTTGTCGCTTGTCAGTTCCTCGGGAAAACCACACTTTGGGCGAACAGGTCCTGCTGTCTGTCCTCCGTAAAGGGGTACACCTTCTTCCCCGTTTTACAGTCGAGCGTGCACACACCGACGGGACAGCAGTGAAGAGCTTTGTAGTATTTTGAGGGGAGTTTACTTAAAATGGACAAGACAGAATCTGAAGCCGCTGAGCATAACAACCACTCAGCTTCTAGTTTTCATTTTCAAACCTTCATTAAACAAGCTAAATTGAGAAGGTGACTGATTACAATGCACAACTACTCTGGGTCCTGTCTGCCCCAATTGAAAATAGAACAAAAAAGAAAAACATTTCTTTTTCATTGTGGATAGAGTAAGGGAAGCCTAGGACCTTTGTCAGATTTTCTTGGCATCTGTGTCCCATTGGAGAGACAACCTCTGTGCTAACTAACCTTTGAAAAAAAGATTGCTATACTTGCCTATTTTCCGGTCTGGTCACTGCCACTAGCTGGCACAGAAGAACTCACGTGACCGGACCAGACTGGCCTGAAAATAAGTATCTTTCTTGCATGGATGTTGGGGGGGAGGCTATTTAGATTTAAGCTGGAATTCCACGTTAAGTAAATTTCCCCAAAGTAGCCCAAAGGAGGACTGTCTACAAGCTCTCTTTAGCCCATTGCACAGTACATCCGTGAACGCTACAGGCTATATAACCACGGCAAACTAAGGAAGAAAATGCATGTCATTCTTTTCTTTGGATCTAGGATTGAGTGTGCTACATACCCTAATTCTAGAAAGGAGTACTGGGGTTGTACACATGGCCTGGCCACCGCAGCAGCTTGACACTTGTCATGCTTTTTTTTCTCTACTCCAGGATTGAGTGTGCTACATACCCTAAGTCTGGAAAGGAGTACTGGGATTGTACGCTCTTATGAAACGTCACTTCTAGGTTTGGCCACTAGGGGCGCACGTGCCCCCTGCTCGCCCACAATCACTTGAGAACACACAGATCCCGGTTCTCTGAGGGGAGAACAGACAGATTGTCTGTTCATACAGAATATGAACAGTGATCTGTCATCTCCCCTACACAGTCCCCTACCCCTTCAGTTAGAACACACAATAGGGAACACATTAACCCCTTGATTGCCCCTAGTGGTTAACCCCATTCACTGCCAGTGACATTTTTACAGTAATCAATGCATTTTTATAGCACTGATCGCTGTAAAAATGCCAAATGGTCCGAAAAAATGTGTCAAAATTGTCCGACATGTCCGCCATAATGTTGCAGTCCTGATAAAAATCGTAGATCGCCGACATTACCAGTAAAAAAAAAAATCATTAAAAATGCCGTACAACTATCCCCCATTTTGTAGACGCTATAGCTTTTGCGCAAACCAATCAATATACGCTTATTGGTAATTTTTTTACCAAAAATATGTAGAAGAATACATATAGGCCTAAACTGAGGAAAAAAATCATTTTTTTTATATTTTTTGGGGGGGGGTACTTATTAGAGCAAAAGTTAAAAAAGATTGCGTTTTTTTCAAAATTGAGGCTCTTTCTTGTTTATAGTGCAAAAAAAATAAAAAAATAAATAAATAAACGCAGATGTGATCAAATACCATCAAAAGAAAGCTCTATTTGTGCTGAAAAAACGACGTCAATTTTGTTTGGGTGCAACGTCGCACGACCGCACAATTGTCAGTTAAAGCGATGCAGTGCCAAATTGCAAAAAGAAGTTTATCAAACAAAAAGCCCCATCTCTTTTGCATGCATATTACATACCATACAATACCATACTATACCGCTTTTCTAATATCACATGCATACATACACACATAGGGCTGCAACTAACGATTATTTTCATAATCGATTAGTTGGTCGATTGTTGTTTCAATTAATAGATTACTAACCTTAAAAAAAGGGTAATTTTGCTGCAATTTGCATTTTTGCATATTTTTTTGGCCAATTTGTTGTTGGGCAGATTAAAAAACACAAATTGCCGCAAAAACGCATTACATGCTTTTCTGCAGCTTCTCCATTGAAGTGTATTGAACCAAAAAAACAAAATAGCATCGTTTTGCGTTAAAAAAAAAGTCCTTGTCTTTTCAAAATACACAGCAGCTGAAAAAATCATGGATGTGAACGTGTCACATAGGAAACCATGTAAATGAACTGTAGTGTGTTTCTGCAAAAAGCACCAAACAACACAGAGGTGTGACCCAGGCCTGAGATGTTTAGTAACATAATGGGGTTAAAAAAAACGAAAATTATTACAAAGAAAGCAAATAATCGCTACTGTAAGGGGTTCATTTTTTACTATGGGACAGTGAAAGTAATATTTACAGTAGCGATTTGCTCTTTCTGTACTATAAAGGGCTAATTTCTTTTTCTTGTTTTTAACCCCATTATGTTAGTGACCAATTAATCGATTATGAAAATAGTAATCGATTAGTTGTCGATTAATCGATTCGTTTTTTCACCCTTATACACACACATACTAGAGCCATATTGTTCATTCACATCAGTCCCTGCCCTGAAAGCTCTTACAATCAAAATGCCCAACCTTACATACCTACACACACACACACACACACTGACTGACTGACGATTGCCCAAGCTGTCCACACAGACAACAAAGGTGAGAATTCTCAGCAGTGTTGTGGCGCAGAATCTAGGGAACCACCTTCTCTTCTCCAAAGCTCCTGTTGGTGGCGATAGGCTGCCCTGCAAACATTTTCCATGTTCCAGTCATCTGAATCACTCTGGTCTGAAAAAAAAAAACACATATAAATGGATTTTTTTAAATGAATGAACATATCATATTTAAAATCTCTGTTCCATTGGTTTGCGCAGAGCAGCCCCAATCCTCTTCTGGTATCCCCCACTGGTGTTCCTGGCTCCTCCTTTTTAGCAAATGCCCGCATAGGAAGCAGCTTCCTACAGGGGAAATTGTGCAGGCTCGATCACGACCTGCCCACACAGGCAGCGAAGGTGAGGATTCTTATATTGCAGCCCTCCCCAAATATCATAGTAGGTCTTATTTTCGGTGAAATGCGGTATAAACGAACATAATATGTTCATTTATATTAGGTTAATGGTTACCACCTACATGGTGGCACCATCCGCAGCCTCCTGGGACATGTCACAGGTCCTAGGAGGCTGCAGGACAACTTACAAATCATAGTTCAGCTCATACATGTGTGGTGGGGGGCCCTCTGTGAAGTCGCAAGGAGTCACAGCTGGTATCCCACAGTCAACATGACAGTGCAGGGGACCTGAAGACCGGAAAAGAACCTGCCTGGGTGAGGCTAGCACTGGATCCCTGGACAAGTAAATGTCTGTTTTTTAAAAGTCAGCAGCTACAGTATTTGAAGCTGCTGACTTTTAATTCTTTTTTTAAGATGACCGTAGATCCTCTTTAACCAGTTGCCGACCAGCTGCCACAGTTGTACTGTGGCAACATTGTTTGGCTGCACGAATTGCCATTATGTTACGTCGCTTCTAGATTTGGCCACTAGGGGCGCACGTGCCTTCTGCTCGCCCACAATCACTCGAGAACACACAAGTTCTACACAGTCCCCTCCCCCTTCAGTTAGAACACACAATAGGGAACACATTAACCCCTTGATTTCCCCCTAGCGGTTAACCCCTTCACTGCCAGTAAAAATTTTTTACGGTAATCAATGCATTTTTATAGCACTGATTACTGAAAAAATGTCAAATGGTCCGTAAAATGTGTCAAAATTGTCCAACGTGTCCACCGTAATGTCGCAAACACAATAAAAATCTCAGATCGCCAACACTACTTTTAAAAAAAAATGTAATAATTAAAAATGACGTAAAACTATCGCCGATTTTCTAGATGCTATAACTTTTGCGCAAACCAATCAATGTAGGCTTATTACACTTTTTTTTAACAAAAATATATAGAAGAATACATATAGGCCTAAACTGAGGAAAAAATCTTTTTTTTTATATATTTTTGGGGGGTACTTATTATAAAAAACGTTAAAAAAGATTGCGTTTTTTTTCAAAATTGAGGCTCTTTTTTGTTTATAGTGCAAAACAATAGGCAGAGGTGATCAAATACCACCAAAAGAAAGCTCTATTTGTTGGAAAAAAGGATGTCAATTTTGTATGGGTGCAACATCGCATGACCGCGCAATTGTCAGTTGAAGCGATGCAGTGCCAAATCGCAAAAAGTGCTCTGGTCAGGAAGGGGGTAAAATCTTCCGGGGCTGCATCAGTTAAGAAGCTTATCAAACTAAAAGCCCCATATCTTTTGCGTGCATATTACATACCATACAATACCATACTATACCGCTTTTCCGCACTTTGAACAGGTCCGTAAAGTGCTTCACTAGGGCAGCCGGTGGTTTGTCGCTTGTCAGTTCCTCGGGAAAACCACACTTTGGGCGAACAGGTCCTGCTGTCTGTCCTCCGTAAAGGGGTACACCTTCTTCCCCGTTTTACAGTCGAGCGTGCACACACCGACGGGACAGCAGTGAAGAGCTTTGTAGTATTTTGAGGGGAGTTTACTTAAAATGGACAAGACAGAATCTGAAGCCGCTGAGCATAACAACCACTCAGCTTCTAGTTTTCATTTTCAAACCTTCATTAAACAAGCTAAATTGAGAAGGTGACTGATTAAAATGCACAACTACTCTGGGTCCTGTCTGCCCCAATTGAAAATAGAACAAAAAAGAAAAACATTTCTTTTTCATTGTGGATAGAGTAAAGGAAGCCTAGGACCTTTGTCAGATTTTCTTGGCATCTGTATCCCATTGGAGAGACAACCTCTGTGCTAACTAACCTTTGAAAAAAAGATTGCTATACTTGCCTATTTTCCGGTCCGGTCACTGTCACTAGCTGGCACAGAACTCACGTGACCGGACCAGACTGGCCTGAAAATAAGTATCTTTCTTGCATGGATGTTGGGGGGGAGGCTATTTAGATTTAAGCTGGAATTCCACGTTAAGTAAATTTCCCCAAAGTAGCCCAAAGGAGGACTGTCTACAAGCTCTCTTTAGCCCATTGCACAGTACATCCGTGAACGCTACAGGCTATATAACCACGGCAAACTAAGGAAGAAAATGCATGTCATTCTTTTCTTTGGGTCTAGGATTGAGTGTGCTACATACCCTAATTCTAGAAAGGAGTACTGGGGTTGTACACATGGCCTGGCCACCGCAGCAGCTTGACACTTGTCATGCTTTTTTTTTCTCTACTCCAGGATTGAGTGTGCTACATACCCTAAGTCTGGAAAGGAGTACTGGGATTGTACGCTCTTATGAAACGTCACTTCTAGGTTTGGCCACTAGGGGCGCACGTGCCCCCTGCTCGCCCACAATCACTTGAGAACACACAGATCCCGGTTCTCTGAGGGGAGAACAGATAGATTGTCTGTTCATACAGAATATGAACAGTGATCTGTCATCTCCCCTACACAGTCCCCTACCCCTTCAGTTAGAACACACAATAGGGAACACATTAACCCCTTGATTGCCCCTAGTGGTTAACCCCATTCACTGCCAGTGACATTTTTACAGTAATCAATGCATTTTTATAGCACTGATCGCTGTAAAAATGCCAAATGGTCCGAAAAAATGTGTCAAAATTGTCCGACGTGTCCGCCATAATGTTGCAGTCCTGATAAAAATCATAGATCGCCGACATTACCAGTAAAAAAAAAATAATCATTAAAAATGCCGTACAACTATCCCCCATTTTGTAGACGCTATAGCTTTTGCGCAAACCAATCAATATACGCTTATTGGTAATTTTTTTACCAAAAATATGTAGAAGAATACATATAGGCCTAAACTGAGGAAAAAAATCTTTTTTTAAATATTTTTTGGGGGGATACTTATTAGAGCAAAAGTTAAAAAAGATTGCGTTTTTTTCAAAATTGAGGCTCTTTTTTGTTTATAGTGCAGAACAATAGGCAGAGGTGATCAAATACCACCAAAAGAAAGCTCTATTTGTTGGAAAAAAGGATGTCAATTTTGTATGGGTGCAACATCGCATGACCGCGCAAATGTCAGTTGAAGCGATGCAGTGCCAAATTGCAAAAAGTGCTCTGGTCAGGAAGGGGGTAAAATCTTCCGGGGCTGCATCAGTTAAGAAGCTTATCAAACTAAAAGCCCCATATCTTTTGCGTGCATATTACATACCATACAATACCATACTATACCGCTTTTCCGCACTTTGAACAGGTCCGTAAAGTGCTTCACTAGGGCAGCCGGTGGTTTGTCACTTGTCAGTTCCTCGGGAAAACCACACTTTGGGCGAACAGGTCCTGCTGTCTGTCCTCCGTAAAGGGGTACACCTTCTTCCCCGTTTTACAGTCGAGCATGCACACACCGACGGGACAGCAGTGAAGAGCTTTGTAGTATTTTGAGGGGAGTTTACTTAAAATGGACAAGACAGAATCTGAAGCCGCTGAGCATAACAACCACTCAGCTTCTAGTTTTCATTTTCAAACCTTCATTAAACAAGCTAAATTGAGAAGGTGACTGATTACAATGCACAACTACTCTGGGTCCTGTCTGCCCCAATTGAAAATAGAACAAAAAAGAAAAACATTTCTTTATCATTGTGGATAGAGTAAGGGAAGCCTAGGACCTTTGTCAGATTTTCTTGGCATCTGTGTCCCATTGGAGAGACAACCTCTGTGCTAACTAACCTTTGAAAAAAAGATTGCTATACTTGCCTATTTTCCGGTCCGGTCACTGCCACTAGCTGGCACAGAAGAACTCACGTGACCGGACCAGACTGGCCTGAAAATAAGTATCTTTCTTGCATGGATGTTGGGGGGGAGGCTATTTAGATTTAAGCTGGAATTCCACGTTAAGTAAATTTCCCCAAAGTAGCCCAAAGGAGGACTGTCTACAAGCTCTCTTTAGCCCATTGCACAGTACATCCGTGAACGCTACAGGCTATATAACCACGGCAAACTAAGGAAGAAAATGCATGTCATTCTTTTCTTTGGGTCTAGGATTGAGTGTGCTACATACCCTAATTCTAGAAAGGAGTACTGGGGTTGTACACATGGCCTGGCCACCGCAGCAGCTTGACACTTGTCATGCTTTTTTTTTCTCTACTCCAGGATTGAGTGTGCTACATACCCTAAGTCTGGAAAGGAGTACTGGGATTGTACGCTCTTATGAAACGTCACTTCTAGGTTTGGCCACTAGGGGCGCACGTGCCCCCTGCTCGCCCACAATCACTTGAGAACACACAGATCCCGGTTCTCTGAGGGGAGAACAGACAGATTGTCTGTTCATACAGAATATGAACAGTGATCTGTCATCTCCCCTACACAGTCCCCTACCCCTTCAGTTAGAACACACAATAGGGAACACATTAACCCCTTGATTGCCCCTAGTGGTTAACCCCATTCACTGCCAGTGACATTTTTACAGTAATCAATGCATTTTTATAGCACTGATCGCTGTAAAAATGCCAAATGGTCCGAAAAAATGTGTCAAAATTGTCCGACGTGTCCGCCATAATGTTGCAGTCCTGATAAAAATCGTAGATCGCCGACATTACCAGTAAAAAAAAAAATCATTAAAAATGCCGTACAACTATCCCCCATTTTGTAGACGCTATAGCTTTTGCGCAAACCAATCAATATACGCCTATTGGTAATTTTTTTACCAAAAATATGTAGAAGAATACATATAGGCCTAAACTGAGGAAAAAAATCATTTTTTTATATTTTTTGGGGGGGTACTTATTAGAGCAAAAGTTAAAAAAGATTTTTTTCAAAATTGAGGCTCTTTTTTGTTTATAGTGCAAAAAAAATAAAAAAATAAATAAAAAAACGCAGATGTGATCAAATACCATCAAAAGAAAGCTCTATTTGTGCGGAAAAAAGGACGTCAATTTTGTTTGGGTGCAACTTCGCACGACCGCACAATTGTCAGTTAAAGCGATGCAGTGCCAAATTGCAAAAAATTTGCAAAAAGAAGTGTATCAAACAAAAAGCCCCATCTCTTTTGCATGCATATTACATACCATACAATACCATACTATACCGTTTTTCTAATATCACATGCATACATACACACATAGGGCTGCAACTAACGATTATTTTCATAATCGATTAGTTGGTCGATTGTTGTTTCAATTAATAGATTACTAACCTTAAAAAAAAGGGTAATTTTGCTGCAATTTGCATTTTTGCATATTTTTTTGGCCAATTTGTTGTTTGGCAGATTAAAAAACACAAATTGCCGCAAAAACGCATTACATGCTTTTCTGCAGCTTCTCCATTGAAGTGTATTGAACCAAAAAAACAAAATAGCATCGTTTTGCATTAAAAAAAAAGTCCTTGTCTTTTCAAAATACACAGCAGCTGAAAAAATCATGGATGTGAACGTGTCACATAGGAAACCATGTAAATGAACTGTAGTGTGTTTCTGCAAAAAGCACCAAACAACACAGAGGTGTGACCCAGGCCTGAGATGTTTAGTAACATAATGGGGTTAAAAAAAAACTAAAATTATTACAAAGAAAGCAAATAATCGCTACTGTAAGGGGTTCATTTTTTACTATGGGACAGTGAAAGTAATATTTACAGTAGTGATTTGCTCTTTCTGTACTATAAAGGGCTAATTTCTTTTTCTTGTTTTTAACCCCATTATGTTAGTGACCAATTAATCGATTATGAAAATAGTAATCGATTAGTTGTCGATTAATCGATTCGTTTTTTCACCCTTATACACACACATACTAGAGCCATATTGTTCATTCACATCAGTCCCTGCCCTGAAAGCTCTTACAATCAAAATGCCCAACCTTACATACATACACACACACACACACACACACACACACACTGACTGACTGAAGATTGCCCAAGCTGTCCACACAGACAACAAAGGTGAGAATTCTCAGCAGTGTTGTGGCGCAGAATCTAGGGAACCACCTTCTCTTCTCCAAAGCTCCTGTTGGTGGCGATAGGCTGCCTTGCAAACATTTTCCATGTTCCAGTCATCTGAATCATTCTGGTCTGAAAAAAAAAAAACACATATAAATGGATTTTTTTAAATGAATGAACATATCATATTTAAAATCTCTGTTCCATTGGTTTGCGCAGAGCAGCCCCAATCCTCTTCTGGTATCCCCCACTGGTGTTCCTGGCTCCTCCTTTTTAGCAAATGCCCGCATAGGAAGCAGCTTCCTACAGGGGAAATTGCGCAGGCTCGATCACGACCTGCCCACACAGGCAGCGAAGGTGAGGATTCTTATATTGCAGCCCTCCCCAAATATCATAGTAGGTCTTATTTTCGGTGAAATGCGGTATAAACGAATATAATATGTTCATTTATATTAGGTTAATGGTTACCACCTACATGGTGGCACCATCCGCAGCCTCCTGGAACATGTCACAGGTCCTAGGAGGCTGCAGGACAACTTACAAATCATAGTTCAGCTCATACATGTGTGGTGGGGGGCCCTCTGTGAAGTCGCAAGGAGTCACAGCTGGTATCCCACAGTCAACATGACAGTGTAGGGGACCTGAAGACCGGAAAAGAACCTGCCTGGGTGAGGCTAGCACTGGATCCCTGGACAAGTAAATGTCTGTTTTTTAAAGTCAGCAGCTACAGTATTTGAAGCTGCTGACTTTTAATTCTTTTTTTAAGATGACCGTAGATCCTCTTTAACCAGTTGCCGACCAGCTGCCACAGTTGTACTGTGGCAACATGGTTCGGCTGCACGAATTGCCATTATGTTACGTCGCTTCTAGATTTGGCCACTAGGGGCGCACGTGCCTCCTGCTCGCCCACAATCACTCGAGAACACACAAGTTCTACACAGTCCCCTCCCCCTTCAGTTAGAACACACAATAGGGAACACATTAACCCCTTGATTTCCCCCTAGCGGTTAACCCCTTCACTGCCAGTAAAAAAAATTTACAGTAATCAATGCATTTTTATAGCACTGATTACTGTAAAAATGTCAAATGGTCCGTAAAATGTGTCAAAATTCTCCAACGTGTCCACCGTAATGTCGCAAACACAATAAAAATCTCAGATCGCCAACACTACTTTAAAAAAAATGTAATAATTAAAAATGACGTAAAACTATCGCCTATTTTCTAGATGCTATAACTTTTGCGCAAACCAATCAATGTAGGCTTATTACAATTTTTTTTAACAAAAATATGTAGAAGAATACATATAGGCCTAAACTGAGGAAAAAATCTTTTTTTTATATATTTTTGGGGGGTACTTATTATAGAAAACGTTAAAAATGATTGCGTTTTTTTTCAAAATTGAGGCTCTTTTTTGTTTATAGTGCAGAACAATAGGCAGAGGTGATCAAATACCACCAAAAGAAAGCTCTATTTGTTGGAAATAAGGATGTCAATTTTGTATGGGTGCAACATCGCATGACCGCGCAATTGTCAGTTGAAGCGATGCAGTGCCAAATCGCAAAAAGTGCTCTGGTCAGGAAGGGGGTAAAATCTTCCGGGGCTGCATCAGTTAAGAAGCTTATCAAACTAAAAGCCCCATATCTTTTGCGTGCATATTACATACCATACTATACCGCTTTTCCGCACTTTGAACAGGTCCGTAAAGTGCTTCACTAGGGCAGCCGGTGGTTTGTCGCTTGTCAGTTCCTCGGGAAAACCACACTTTGGGCGAACAGGTCCTGCTGTCTGTCCTCCGTAAAGGGGTACACCTTCTTCCCCGTTTTACAGTCGAGCGTGCACACACCGACGGGACAGCAGTGAAGAGCTTTGTAGTATTTTGAGGGGAGTTTACTTAAAATGGACAAGACAGAATCTGAAGCCGCTGAGCATAACAACCACTCAGCTTCTAGTTTTCATTTTCAAACCTTCATTAAACAAGCTAAATTGAGAAGGTGACTGATTACAATGCACAACTACTCTGGGTCCTGTCTGCCCCAATTGAAAATAGAACAAAAAAGAAAAACATTTCTTTTTCATTGTGGATAGAGTAAGGGAAGCCTAGGACCTTTGTCAGATTTTCTTGGCATCTGTGTCCCATTGGAGAGACAACCTCTGCGCTAACTAACCTTTGAAAAAAGAGGTTGCTATACTTGCCTATTTTCCGGTCCGGTCACTGTCACTAGCTGGCACAGAACTCACGTGACCGGACCAGACTGGCCTGAAAATAAGTATCTTTCTTGCATGGATGTTGGGGGGGAGGCTATTTAGATTTAAGCTGGAATTCCACGTTAAGTAAATTTCCCCAAAGTAGCCCAAAGGAGGACTGTCTACAAGCTCTCTTTAGCCCATTGCACAGTACATCCGTGAACGCTACAGGCTATATAACCACGGCAAACTAAGGAAGAAAATGCATGTCATTCTTTTCTTTGGGTCTAGGATTGAGTGTGCTACATACCCTAATTCTAGAAAGGAGTACTGGGGTTGTACACATGGCCTGGCCACCGCAGCAGCTTGACACTTGTCATGCTTTTTTTTTCTCTACTCCAGGATTGAGTGTGCTACATACCCTAAGTCTGGAAAGGAGTACTGGGATTGTACGCTCTTATGAAACGTCACTTCTAGGTTTGGCCACTAGGGGCGCACGTGCCCCCTGCTCGCCCACAATCACTTGAGAACACACAGATCCCGGTTCTCTGAGGGGAGAACAGACAGATTGTCTGTTCATACAGAATATGAACAGTGATCTGTCATCTCCCCTACACAGTCCCCTACCCCTTCAGTTAGAACACACAATAGGGAACACATTAACCCCTTGATTGCCCCTAGTGGTTAACCCCATTCACTGCCAGTGACATTTTTACAGTAATCAATGCATTTTTATAGCACTGATCGCTGTAAAAATGCCAAATGGTCCGAAAAAATGTGTCAAAATTGTCCGACGTGTCCGCCATAATGTTGCAGTCCTGATAAAAATCGTAGATCGCCGACATTACCAGTAAAAAAAAAAAATCATTAAAAATGCCGTACAACTATCCCCCATTTTGTAGACGCTATAGCTTTTGCGCAAACCAATCAATATACGCTTATTGGTAATTTTTTTACCAAAAATATGTAGAAGAATACATATAGGCCTAAACTGAGGAAAAAAATCATTTTTTTAATATTTTTTGGGGGGGTACTTATTAGAGCAAAAGTTAAAAAAGATTGCGTTTTTTCAAAATTGAGGCTCTTTTTTGTTTATAGTGCAAAAAAAATTAAAAAATAAATAAAAAAACGCAGATGTGATCAAATACCATCAAAAGAAAGCTCTATTTGTGCGGAAAAAAGGACGTCAATTTTGTTTGGGTGCAACGTTGCACGACCGCACAATTGTCAGTTAAAGCGATGCAGTGCCAAATTGCAAAAAGAAGTTTATCAAACAAAAAGCCCCATCTCTTTTGCATGCATATTACATACCATACAATACCATACTATACCGTTTTTCTAATATCACATGCATACATACACACATAGGGCTGCAACTAACGATTATTTTCATAATCGATTAGTTGGTCGATTGTTGTTTCAATTAATAGATTACTAACCTTAAAAAAAAGGGTAATTTTGCTGCAATTTGCATTTTTGCATATTTTTTTGGCCAATTTGTTGTTGGGCAGATTAAAAAACACAAATTGCCGCAAAAACGCATTACATGCTTTTCTGCAGCTTCTCCATTGAAGTGTATTGAACCAAAAAAACAAAATAGCATCGTTTTGCGTTAAAAAAAAAGTCCTCGTCTTTTCAAAATACACAGCAGCTGAAAAAATCATGGATGTGAACGTGTCACATAGGAAACCATGTAAATGAACTGTAGTGTGTTTCTGCAAAAAGCACCAAACACAGAGGTGTGACCCAGGCCTGAGATGTTTAGTAACATAATGGGGTTAAAAAAAACTAAAATTATTACAAAGAAAGCAAATAATCGCTACTGTAAGGGGTTCATTTTTTACTATGGGACAGTGAAAGTAATATTTACAGTAGCGATTTGCTCTTTCTGTACTATAAAGGGCTAATTTCTTTTCCTTGTTTTTAACCCCATTATGTTAGTGACCAATTAATCGATTATGAAAATAGTAATCGATTAGTTGTCGATTAATCGATTCGTTTTTTCACCCTTATACACACACATACCAGAGCCATATTGTTCATTCACATCAGTCCCTGCCCTGAAAGCTCTTACAATCAAAATGCCCAACCTTACATACATACACACACACACACACACACACACACACTGACTGACTGAAGATTGCCCAAGCTGTCCACACAGACAACAAAGGTGAGAATTCTCAGCAGTGTTGTGGCGCAGAATCTAGGGAACCACCTTCTCTTCTCCAAAGCTCCTGTTGGTGGCGATAGGCTGCCCTGCAAACATTTTCCATGTTCCAGTTATCTGAATCATTCTGGTCTGAAAAAAAAAAAAAACACATATAAATGGATTTTTTTAAATGAATGAACATATCATATTTAAAATCTCTGTTCCATTGGTTTGCGCAGAGCAGCCCCAATCCTCTTCTGGTATCCCCCACTGGTGTTCCTGGCTCCTCCTTTTTAGCAAATGCCCGCATAGGAAGCAGCTTCCTACAGGGGAAATTGCGCAGGCTCGATCACGACCTGCCCACACAGGCAGCGAAGGTGAGGATTCCTATATTGCAGCCCTCCCCAAATATCATAGTAGGTCTTATTTTCGGTGAAATGCGATATAAACGAACATAATATGTTCATTTATATTAGGTTAATGGTTACCACCTACATGGTGGCACCATCCGCAGCCTCCTGGGACATGTCATAGGTCCTAGGAGGCTGCAGGACAACTTACAAATCATAGTTCAGCTCATACATGTGTGGTGGGGGGCCCTCTGTGAAGTCGCAAGGAGTCACAGCTGGTATCCCACAGTCAACATGACAGTGCAGGGGACCTGAAGACCGGAAAAGAACCTGCCTGAGTGAGGCTAGCACTGGATCCCTGGACAAGTAAATGTCTGTTTTTTAAAAGTCAGCAGCTACAGTATTTGAAGCTGCTGACTCTTAATTCTTTTTTTAAGATGACCGTAGATCCTCTTTAACCAGTTGCCGACCAGCTGCCACAGTTGTACTGTGGCAACATGGTTCGGCTGCACGAATTGCCATTATGTTACGTCGCTTCTAAATTTGGCCACTAGGGGCGCACGTGCCTCCTGCTCGCCCACAATCACTCGAGAACACACAAGTTCTACACAGTCCCCTCCCCCTTCAGTTAGAACACACAATAGGGAACACATTAACCCTTTGATTTCCCCCTATCGGTTAACCCCTTCACTGCCAGTAACATTTTTTTACAGTAATCAATGCATTTTTATAGCACTGATTACTGTAAAAATGTCAAATGGTCCGTAAAATGTGTCAAAATTGTCCAACGTGTCCACCGTAATGTCGCAAACACAATTAAAATCTCAGATCGCCAACACTACTTTTAAAAAAAATGTAATAATTAAAAATGACATAAAACTATCGCCTATTTTCTAGATGCTATAACTTTTGCGCAAACCAATCAATGTAGGCTTATTACAATTTTTTTTAACAAAAATATGTAGAAGAATACATATAGGCCTAAACTGAGGAAAAAATCTTTTTTTTATATATTTTTGGGGGGTACTTATTATAGAAAACGTTAAAAAAGATTGCGTTTTTTTTCAAAATTGAGGCTCTTTTTTGTTTATAGTGCAGAACAATAGGCAGAGGTGATCAAATACCACCAAAAGAAAGCTCTATTTGTTGGAAAAAAGGATGTCAATTTTGTATGGGTGCAACATCGCATGACCGCGCAATTGTCAGTTGAAGCGATGCAGTGCCAAATCGCAAAAAGTGCTCTGGTCAGGAAGGGGGTAAAATCTTCCAGGGCTGCATCAGTTAAGAAGCTTATCAAACTAAAAGCCCCATATCTTTTGCGTGCATATTACATACCATACAATACCATACTATACCGCTTTTCCGCACTTTGAACAGGTCCGTAAAGTGCTTCACTAGGGCAGCCGGTGGTTTGTCGCTTGTCAGTTCCTCGGGAAAACCACACTTTGGGCGAACAGGTCCTGCTGTCTGTCCTCCGTAAAGGGGTACACCTTCTTCCCCGTTTTACAGTCGAGCGTGCACACACCGACGGGACAGCAGTGAAGAGCTTTGTAGTATTTTGAGGGGAGTTTACTTAAAATGGACAAGACAGAATCTGAAGCCGCTGAGCATAACAACCACTCAGCTTCTAGTTTTCATTTTCAAACCTTCATTAAACAAGCTAAATTGAGAAGGTGACTGATTACAATGCACAACTACTCTGGGTCCTGTCTGCCCCAATTGAAAATAGAACAAAAAAGAAAAACATTTCTTTATCATTGTGGATAGAGTAAGGGAAGCCTAGGACCTTTGTCAGATTTTCTTGGCATCTGTGTCCCATTGGAGAGACAACCTCTGTGCTAACTAACCTTTGAAAAAAAGATTGCTATACTTGCCTATTTTCCGGTCCGGTCACTGCCACTAGCTGGCACAGAAGAACTCACGTGACCGGACCAGACTGGCCTGAAAATAAGTATCTTTCTTGCATGGATGTTGGGGGGGAGGCTATTTAGATTTAAGCTGGAATTCCACGTTAAGTAAATTTCCCCAAAGTAGCCCAAAGGAGGACTGTCTACAAGCTCTCTTTAGCCCATTGCACAGTACATCCGTGAACGCTACAGGCTATATAACCACGGCAAACTAAGGAAGAAAATGCATGTCATTCTTTTCTTTGGATCTAGGATTGAGTGTGCTACATACCCTTATTCTAGAAAGGAGTACTGGGGTTGTACACATGGCCTGGCCACCGCAGCAGCTTGACACTTGTCATGCTTTTTTTTCTCTACTCCAGGATTGAGTGTGCTACATACCCTAAGTCTGGAAAGGAGTACTGGGATTGTACGCTCTTATGAAACGTCACTTCTAGGTTTGGCCACTAGGGGCGCACGTGCCCCCTGCTCGCCCACAATCACTTGAGAACACACAGATCCCGGTTCTCTGAGGGGAGAACAGACAGATTGTCTGTTCATACAGAATATGAACAGTGATCTGTCATCTCCCCTACACAGTTCCCTACCCCTTCAGTTAGAACACACAATAGGGAACACATTAACCCCTTGATTGCCCCTAGTGGTTAACCCCATTCACTGCCAGTGACATTTTTACAGTAATCAATGCATTTTTATAGCATTGATCGCTGTAAAAATGCCAAATGGTCCGAAAAAATGTGTCAAAATTGTCCGACGTGTCTGCCATAATGTTGCAGTCCTGATAAAAATCGTAGATCGCCGACATTACCAGTAAAAAAAAAATAATCATTAAAAATGCCGTACAACTATCCCCCATTTTGTAGAGGCTATAGCTTTTGCGCAAACCAATCAATATACGCTTATTGGTAATTTTTTTACCAAAAATATGTAGAAGAATACATATAGGCCTAAACTGAGGAAAAAAATCATTTTTTTAATATTTTTTGGGGGGGTACTTATTAGAGCAAAAGTTAAAAAAGATTGCGTTTTTTTCAAAATTGAGGCTCTTTTTTGTTTATAGTGCAAAAAAAATAAAAAAATAAATAAAAAACGCAGATGTGATCAAATACCATCAAAAGAAAGCTCTATATGTGCGGAAAAAAGGACGTCAATTTTGTTTGGGTGCAACGTCGCACGACCGCACAATTGTCAGTTAAAGCGATGCAGTGCCAAATTGCAAAAAGAAGTTTATCAAACAAAAAGCCCCATCTCTTTTGCATGCATATTGCATACCATACAATACCATACTATACCGCTTTTCTAATATCACATGCATACATACACACATAGGGCTGCAACTAACGATTATTTTCATAATCGATTAGTTGGTCGATTGTTGTTTCAATTAATAGATTACTAACCTTAAAAAAAGGGTAATTTTGCTGCAATTTGCATTTTTGCATATTTTTTTGGCCAATTTGTTGTTGGGCAGATTAAAAAACACAAATTGCCGCAAAAACGCATTACATGCTTTTCTGCAGCTTCTCCATTGAAGTGTATTGAACCAAAAAAACAAAATAGCATCGTTTTGCGTTAAAAAAAAAGTCCTTGTCTTTTCAAAATACACAGCAGCTGAAAAAATCATGGATGTGAACGTGTCACATAGGAAACCATGTAAATGAACTGTAGTGTGTTTCTGCAAAAAGCACCAAACAACACAGAGGTGTGACCCAGGCCTGAGATGTTTAGTAACATAATGGGGTTAAAAAAAACTAAAATTATTACAAAGAAAGCAAATAATCGCTACTGTAAGGGGTTCATTTTTTACTATGGGACAGTGAAAGTAATATTTACAGTAGCGATTTGCTCTTTCTGTACTATAAAGGGCTAATTTCTTTTTCTTGTTTTTAACCCCATTATGTTAGTGACCAATTAATCATTATGAAAATAGTAATCGATTAGTTGTCCATTAATCGATTCGTTTTTTCACCCTTATACACACACATACTAGAGCCATATTGTTCATTCACATCAGTCCCTGCCCTGAAAGCTCTTACAATCAAAATGCCCAGCCTTACATACATACACACACACACTGACTGACTGAAGATTGCCCAAGCTGTCCACACAGACAACAAAGGTGAGAATTCCCAGCAGTGTTGTGGCGCAGAATCTAGGGAACCACCTTCTCTTCTCCAAAGCTCCTGTTGGTGGCGATAGGCTGCCCTGCAAACATTTTCCATGTTCCAGTCATCTGAATCACTCTGGTCTGAAAAAAAAAAAAACACATATAAATGGATTTTTTTAAATGAATGAACATATCATATTTAAAATCTCTGTTCCATTGGTTTGCGCAGAGCAGCCCCAATCCTCTTCTGGTATCCCCCACTGGTGTTCCTGGCTCCTCCTTTTTAGCAAATGCCCGCATAGGAAGCAGCTTCCTACAGGGGAAATTGCGCAGGCTCGATCACGACCTGCCCACACAGGCAGCGAAGGTGAGGATTCTTATATTGCAGCCCTCCCCAAATATCATTGTAGGTCTTATTTTCGGTGAAATGCGGTATAAACTAACATAATATGTTCATTTATATTAGGTTAATGGTTACCACCTACATGGTGGCACCATCCGCAGCCTCCTGGGACATGTCACAGGTCCTAGGAGGCTGCAGGACAACTTACAAATCATAGTTCAGCTCATACATGTGTGGTGGGGGGCCCTCTGTGAAGTCGCAAGGAGTCACAGCTGGTATCCCACAGTCAACATGACAGTGCAGGGGACCTGAAGACCGGAAAAGAACCTGCCTGGGTGAGGCTAGCACTGGATCCCTGGACAAGTAAATGTCTGTTTTTTAAAAGTCAGCAGCTACAGTATTTGAAGCTGCTGACTTTTAATTCTTTTTTTAAGATGACCGTAGATCCTCTTTAACCAGTTGCCGACCAGCTGCCACAGTTGTACTGTGGCAACATGGTTCGGCTGCACGAATTGCCATTATGTTACGTCGCTTCTAGATTTGGCCACAAGGGGCGCACGTGCCTCCTGCTCGCCCACAATCACTCGAGAACACACAAGTTCTACACAGTCCCCTCCCCCTTCAGTTAGAACACACAATAGGGAACACATTAACCCCTTGATTTCCCCCTAGCGGTTAACCCCTTCACTGCCAGTAACATTTTTTTACAGTAATCAATGCATTTTTATAGCACTGATTACTGTAAAAATGTCAAATGATCCGTAAAATGTGTCAAAATTGTCCAACGTGTCCACCGTAATGTCGCAAACACAATAAAAATCTCAGATCGCCAACACTACTTTTAAAAAAAAAATGTAATAATTAAAAATGACATAAAACTATCGCCTATTTTCTAGATGCTATAACTTTTGCGCAAACCAATCAATGTAGGCTTATTACAATTTTTTTTAACAAAAATATGTAGAATACATATAGGCCTAAACTGAGGAAAAAATCTTTTTTTTATATATTTTTGGGGGGTACTTATTATAGAAAACGTTAAAAAAGATTGCGTTTTTTTTCAAAATTGAGGCTCTTTTTTGTTTATAGTGCAGAACAATAGGCAGAGGTGATCAAATACCACCAAAAGAAAGCTCTATTTGTTGGAAAAAAGGATGTCAATTTTGTATGGGTGCAACATCGCATGACCGCGCAATTGTCAGTTGAAGCGATGCAGTGCCAAATCGCAAAAAGTGCTCTGGTCAGGAAGGGGGTAAAATCTTCCGGGGCTGCATCAGTTAAGAAGCTTATCAAACTAAAAGCCCCATATCTTTTGCGTGCATATTACATACCATACAATACCATACTATACCGCTTTTCCGCACTTTGAACAGGTCCGTAAAGTGCTTCACTAGGGCAGCCGGTGGTTTGTCGCTTGTCAGTTCCTCGGGAAAACCACACTTTGGGCGAACAGGTCCTGCTGTCTGTCCTCCGTAAAGGGGTACACCTTCTTCCCCGTTTTACAGTCGAGCGTGCACACACCGACGGGACAGCAGTGAAGAGCTTTGTAGTATTTTGAGGGGAGTTTACTTAAAATGGACAAGACAGAATCTGAAGCCGCTGAGCATAACAACCACTCAGCTTCTAGTTTTCATTTTCAAACCTTCATTAAACAAGCTAAATTGAGAAGGTGACTGATTACAATGCACAACTACTCTGGGTCCTGTCTGCCCCAATTGAAAATAGAACAAAAAAGAAAAACATTTCTTTTTCATTGTGGATAGAGTAAGGGAAGCCTAGGACCTTTGTCAGATTTTCTTGGCATCTGTGTCCCATTGGAGAGACAACCTCTGTGCTAACTAACCTTTGAAAAAAAGATTGCTATACTTGCCTATTTTCCGGTCTGGTCACTGCCACTAGCTGGCACAGAAGAACTCACGTGACCGGACCAGACTGGCCTGAAAATAAGTATCTTTCTTGCATGGATGTTGGGGGGGAGGCTATTTAGATTTAAGCTGGAATTCCACGTTAAGTAAATTTCCCCAAAGTAGCCCAAAGGAGGACTGTCTACAAGCTCTCTTTAGCCCATTGCACAGTACATCCGTGAACGCTACAGGCTATATAACCACGGCAAACTAAAGAAGAAAATGCATGTCATTCTTTTCTTTGGATCTAGGATTGAGTGTGCTACATACCCTAATTCTAGAAAGGAGTACTGGGGTTGTACACATGGCCTGGCCACCGCAGCAGCTTGACACTTGTCATGCTTTTTTTTTCTCTACTCCAGGATTGAGTGTGCTACATACCCTAAGTCTGGAAAGGAGTACTGGGATTGTACGCTCTTATGAAACGTCACTTCTAGGTTTGGCCACTAGGGGCGCACGTGCCCCCTGCTCGCCCACAATCACTTGAGAACACACAGATCCCGGTTCTCTGAGGGGAGAACAGACAGATTGTCTGTTCATACAGAATATGAACAGTGATCTGTCATCTCCCCTACACAGTCCCCTACCCCTTCAGTTAGAACACACAATAGGGAACACATTAACCCCTTGTTTGCCCCTAGTGGTTAACCCCATTCACTGCCAGTGACATTTTTACAGTAATCAATGCATTTTTATAGCACTGATCGCTGTAAAAATGCCAAATGGTCCGAAAAAATGTGTCAAAATTGTCCGACGTGTCCGCCATAATGTTGCAGTCCTGATAAAAATCGTAGATCGCCGACATTACCAGTAAAAAAAAAATAATCATTAAAAATGCCGTACAACTATCCCCCATTTTGTAGAGGCTATAGCTTTTGCGCAAACCAATCAATATACGCTTATTGGTAATTTTTTTACCAAAAATATGTAGAAGAATACATATAGGCCTAAACTGAGGAAAAAAATCATTTTTTTAATATTTTTTGGGGGGGTACTTATTAGAGCAAAAGTTAAAAAAGATTGCGTTTTTTTCAAAATTGAGGCTCTTTTTTGTTTATAGTGCAAAAAAAATTAAAAAATAAATAAAAAACGCAGATGTGATCAAATACCATCAAAAGAAAGCTCTATATGTGCGGAAAAAAGGACGTCAATTTTGTTTGGGTGCAACGTCGCACGACCGCACAATTGTCAGTTAAAGCGATGCAGTGCCAAATTGCAAAAAGAAGTTTATCAAACAAAAAGCCCCATCTCTTTTGCATGCATATTACATACCATACAATACCATACTATACCGCTTTTCTAATATCACATGCATACATACACACATAGGGCTGCAACTAACGATTATTTTCATAATCGATTAGTTGGTCGATTGTTGTTTCAATTAATAGATTACTAACCTTAAAAAAAAGGGTAATTTTGCTGCAATTTGCATTTTTGCATTATTTTTTGGCCAATTTGTTGTTGGGCAGATTAAAAAACACAAATTGCCGCAAAAACACATTACATGCTTTTCTGCAGCTTCTCCATTGAAGTGTATTGAACCAAAAAAACAAAATAGCATCGTTTTGCGTTAAAAAAAAAGTCCTTGTCTTTTCAAAATACACAGCAGCTGAAAAAATCATGGATGTGAACGTGTCACATAGGAAACCATGTAAATGAACTGTAGTGTGTTTCTGCAAAAAGCACCAAACAACACAGAGGTGTGACCCAGGCCTGAGATGTTTAGTAACATAATGGGGTTAAAAAAAACTAAAATTATTACAAAGAAAGCAAATAATCGCTACTGTAAGGGGTTCATTTTTTACTATGGGACAGTGAAAGTAATATTTACAGTAGCGATTTGCTCTTTCTGTACTATAAAGGGCTAATTTCTTTTTCTTGTTTTTAACCCCATTATGTTAGTGACCAATTAATCATTATGAAAATAGTAATCGATTAGTTGTCCATTAATCGATTCGTTTTTTCACCCTTATACACACACATACTAGAGCCATATTGTTCATTCACATCAGTCCCTGCCCTGAAAGCTCTTACAATCAAAATGCCCAGCCTTACATACATACACACACACACTGACTGACTGAAGATTGCCCAAGCTGTCCACACAGACAACAAAGGTGAGAATTCCCAGCAGTGTTGTGGCGCAGAATCTAGGGAACCACCTTCTCTTCTCCAAAGCTCCTGTTGGTGGCGATAGGCTGCCCTGCAAACATTTTCCATGTTCCAGTCATCTGAATCACTCTGGTCTGAAAAAAAAAAAAACACATATAAATGGATTTTTTTAAATGAATGAACATATCATATTTAAAATCTCTGTTCCATTGGTTTGCGCAGAGCAGCCCCAATCCTCTTCTGGTATCCCCCACTGGTGTTCCTGGCTCCTCCTTTTTAGCAAATACCCGCATAGGAAGCAGCTTCCTACAGGGGAAATTGCGCAGGCTCGATCACGACCTGCCCACACAGGCAGCGAAGGTGAGGATTCTTATATTGCAGCCCTCCCCAAATATCATTGTAGGTCTTATTTTCGGTGAAATGCGGTATAAACTAACATAATATGTTCATTTATATTAGGTTAATGGTTACCACCTACATGGTGGCACCATCCGCATTCTCCTGGGACATGTCACAGGTCCTAGGAGGCTGCAGGACAACTTACAAATCATAGTTCAGCTCATACATGTGTGGTGGGGGGCCCTCTGTGAAGTCGCAAGGAGTCACAGCTGGTATCCCACAGTCAACATGACAGTGCAGGGGACCTGAAGACCGGAAAAGAACCTGCCTGGGTGAGGCTAGCACTGGATCCCTGGACAAGTAAATGTCTGTTTTTTAAAAGTCAGCAGCTACAGTATTTGAAGCTGCTGACTTTTAATTCTTTTTTTAAGATGACCGTAGATCCTCTTTAACCAGTTGCCGACCAGCTGCCACAGTTGTACTGTGGCAACATGGTTCGGCTGCACGAATTGCCATTATGTTACGTCGCTTCTAGATTTGGCCACTAGGGGCGCACATGCCTCCTGCTCGCCCACAATCACTCGAGAACACACAAGTTCTACACAGTCCCCTCCCCCTTCAGTTAGAACACACAATAGGGAACACATTAACCCCTTGATTTCCCCCTAGCGGTTAACCCCTTCACTGCCAGTAACATTTTTTTACAGTAATCAATGCATTTTTATAGCACTGATTACTGTAAAAATGTCAAATGGTCCGTAAAATGTGTCAAAATTGTCCAACGTGTCCACCGTAATGTCGCAAACACAATAAAAATCTCAGATCGCCAACACTACTTTTAAAAAAAAAATGTAATAATTAAAAATGACATAAAACTATCGCCTATTTTCTAGATGCTATAACTTTTGCGCAAACCAATCAATGTAGGCTTATTACAATTTTTTTTAACAAAAATATGTAGAATACATATAGGCCTAAACTGAGGAAAAAATCTTTTTTTTATATATTTTTGGGGGGTACTTATTATAGAAAACGTTAAAAAAGATTGCGTTTTTTTTCAAAATTGAGGCTCTTTTTTGTTTATAGTGCAGAACAATAGGCAGAGGTGATCAAATACCACCAAAAGAAAGCTCTATTTGTTGGAAAAAAGGATGTCAATTTTGTATGGGTGCAACATCGCATGACCGCGCAATTGTCAGTTGAAGCGATGCAGTGCCAAATCGCAAAAAGTGCTCTGGTCAGGAAGGGGGTAAAATCTTCCGGGGCTGCATCAGTTAAGAAGCTTATCAAACTAAAAGCCCCATATCTTTTGCGTGCATATTACATACCATACAATACCATACTATACCGCTTTTCCGCACTTTGAACAGGTCCGTAAAGTGCTTCACTAGGGCAGCCGGTGGTTTGTCGCTTGTCAGTTCCTCGGGAAAACCACACTTTGGGCGAACAGGTCCTGCTGTCTGTCCTCCGTAAAGGGGTACACCTTCTTCCCCGTTTTACAGTCGAGCGTGCACACACCGACGGGACAGCAGTGAAGAGCTTTGTAGTATTTTGAGGGGAGTTTACTTAAAATGGACAAGACAGAATCTGAAGCCGCTGAGCATAACAACCACTCAGCTTCTAGTTTTCATTTTCAAACCTTCATTAAACAAGCTAAATTGAGAAGGTGACTGATTACAATGCACAACTACTCTGGGTCCTGTCTGCCCCAATTGAAAATAGAACAAAAAAGAAAAACATTTCTTTATCATTGTGGATAGAGTAAGGGAAGCCTAGGACCTTTGTCAGATTTTCTTGGCATCTGTGTCCCATTGGAGAGACAACCTCTGTGCTAACTAACCTTTGAAAAAAAGATTGCTATACTTGCCTATTTTCCGGTCCGGTCACTGCCACTAGCTGGCACAGAAGAACTCACGTGACCGGACCAGACTGGCCTGAAAATAAGTATCTTTCTTGCATGGATGTTGGGGGGGAGGCTATTTAGATTTAAGCTGGAATTCCACGTTAAGTAAATTTCCCCAAAGTAGCCCAAAGGAGGACTGTCTACAAGCTCTCTTTAGCCCATTGCACAGTACATCCGTGAACGCTACAGGCTATATAACCACGGCAAACTAAGGAAGAAAATGCATGTCATTCTTTTCTTTGGATCTAGGATTGAGTGTGCTACATACCCTAATTCTAGAAAGGAGTACTGGGGTTGTACACATGGCCTGGCCACCGCAGCAGCTTGACACTTGTCATGCTTTTTTTTCTCTACTCCAGGATTGAGTGTGCTACATACCCTAAGTCTGGAAAGGAGTACTGGGATTGTACGCTCTTATGAAACGTCACTTCTAGGTTTGGCCACTAGGGGCGCACGTGCCCCCTGCTCGCCCACAATCACTTGAGAACACACAGATCCCGGTTCTCTGAGGGGAGAACAGACAGATTGTCTGTTCATACAGAATATGAACAGTGATCTGTCATCTCCCCTACACAGTTCCCTACCCCTTCAGTTAGAACACACAATAGGGAACACATTAACCCCTTGATTGCCCCTAGTGGTTAACCCCATTCACTGCCAGTGACATTTTTACAGTAATCAATGCATTTTTATAGCATTGATCGCTGTAAAAATGCCAAATGGTCCGAAAAAATGTGTCAAAATTGTCCGACGTGTCTGCCATAATGTTGCAGTCCTGATAAAAATCGTAGATCGCCGACATTACCAGTAAAAAAAAAATAATCATTAAAAATGCCGTACAACTATCCCCCATTTTGTAGAGGCTATAGCTTTTGCGCAAACCAATCAATATACGCTTATTGGTAATTTTTTTACCAAAAATATGTAGAAGAATACATATAGGCCTAAACTGAGGAAAAAAATCATTTTTTTAATATTTTTTGGGGGGGTACTTATTAGAGCAAAAGTTAAAAAAGATTGCGTTTTTTTCAAAATTGAGGCTCTTTTTTGTTTATAGTGCAAAAAAAATAAAAAAATTAATAAAAAACGCAGATGTGATCAAATACCATCAAAAGAAAGCTCTATATGTGCGGAAAAAAGGACGTCAATTTTGTTTGGGTGCAACGTCGCACGACCGCACAATTGTCAGTTAAAGCGATGCAGTGCCAAATTGCAAAAAGAAGTTTATCAAACAAAAAGCCCCATCTCTTTTGCATGCATATTGCATACCATACAATACCATACTATACCGCTTTTCTAATATCACATGCATACATACACACATAGGGCTGCAACTAACGATTATTTTCATAATCGATTAGTTGGTCGATTGTTGTTTCAATTAATAGATTACTAACCTTAAAAAAAAGGGTAATTTTGCTGCAATTTGCATTTTTGCATATTTTTTTGGCCAATTTGTTGTTGGGCAGATTAAAAAACACAAATTGCCGCAAAAACGCATTACATGCTTTTCTGCAGCTTCTCCATTGAAGTGTATTGAACCAAAAAAACAAAATAGCATCGTTTTGCGTTAAAAAAAAAGTCCTTGTCTTTTCAAAATACACAGCAGCTGAAAAAATCATGGATGTGAACGTGTCACATAGGAAACCATGTAAATGAACTGTAGTGTGTTTCTGCAAAAAGCACCAAACAACACAGAGGTGTGACCCAGGCCTGAGATGTTTAGTAACATAATGGGGTTAAAAAAAACTAAAATTATTACAAAGAAAGCAAATAATCGCTACTGTAAGGGGTTCATTTTTTACTATGGGACAGTGAAAGTAATATTTACAGTAGCGATTTGCTCTTTCTGTACTATAAAGGGCTAATTTCTTTTTCTTGTTTTTAACCCCATTATGTTAGTGACCAATTAATCATTATGAAAATAGTAATCGATTAGTTGTCCATTAATCGATTCGTTTTTTCACCCTTATACACACACATACTAGAGCCATATTGTTCATTCACATCAGTCCCTGCCCTGAAAGCTCTTACAATCAAAATGCCCAGCCTTACATACATACACACACACACTGACTGACTGAAGATTGCCCAAGCTGTCCACACAGACAACAAAGGTGAGAATTCCCAGCAGTGTTGTGGCGCAGAATCTAGGGAACCACCTTCTCTTCTCCAAAGCTCCTGTTGGTGGCGATAGGCTGCCCTGCAAACATTTTCCATGTTCCAGTCATCTGAATCACTCTGGTCTGAAAAAAAAAAAAACACATATAAATGGATTTTTTTAAATGAATGAACATATCATATTTAAAATCTCTGTTCCATTGGTTTGCGCAGAGCAGCCCCAATCCTCTTCTGGTATCCCCCACTGGTGTTCCTGGCTCCTCCTTTTTAGCAAATGCCCGCATAGGAAGCAGCTTCCTACAGGGGAAATTGCGCATGCTCGATCACGACCTGCCCACACAGGCAGCGAAGGTGAGGATTCTTATATTGCAGCCCTCCCCAAATATCATTGTAGGTCTTATTTTCGGTGAAATGCGGTATAAACTAACATAATATGTTCATTTATATTAGGTTAATGGTTACCACCTACATGGTGGCACCATCCGCAGCCTCCTGGGACATGTCACAGGTCCTAGGAGGCTGCAGGACAACTTACAAATCATAGTTCAGCTCATACATGTGTGGTGGGGGGCCCTCTGTGAAGTCGCAAGGAGTCACAGCTGGTATCCCACAGTCAACATGACAGTGCAGGGGACCTGAAGACCGGAAAAGAACCTGCCTGGGTGAGGCTAGCACTGGATCCCTGGACAAGTAAATGTCTGTTTTTTAAAAGTCAGCAGCTACAGTATTTGAAGCTGCTGACTTTTAATTCTTTTTTTAAGATGACCGTAGATCCTCTTTAACCAGTTGCCGACCAGCTGCCACAGTTGTACTGTGGCAACATGGTTCGGCTGCACGAATTGCCATTATGTTACGTCGCTTCTAGATTTGGCCACAAGGGGCGCACGTGCCTCCTGCTCGCCCACAATCACTCGAGAACACACAAGTTCTACACAGTCCCCTCCCCCTTCAGTTAGAACACACAATAGGGAACACATTAACCCCTTGATTTCCCCCTAGCGGTTAACCCCTTCACTGCCAGTAACATTTTTTTACAGTAATCAATGCATTTTTATAGCACTGATTACTGTAAAAATGTCAAATGGTCCGTAAAATGTGTCAAAATTGTCCAACGTGTCCACCGTAATGTCGCAAACACAATAAAAATCTCAGATCGCCAACACTACTTTTAAAAAAAAAATGTAATAATTAAAAATGACATAAAACTATCGCCTATTTTCTAGATGCTATAACTTTTGCGCAAACCAATCAATGTAGGCTTATTACAATTTTTTTTAACAAAAATATGTAGAATACATATAGGCCTAAACTGAGGAAAAAATCTTTTTTTTATATATTTTTGGGGGGTACTTATTATAGAAAACGTTAAAAAAGATTGCGTTTTTTTTCAAAATTGAGGCTCTTTTTTGTTTATAGTGCAGAACAATAGGCAGAGGTGATCAAATACCACCAAAAGAAAGCTCTATTTGTTGGAAAAAAGGATGTCAATTTTGTATGGGTGCAACATCGCATGACCGCGCAATTGTCAGTTGAAGCGATGCAGTGCCAAATCGCAAAAAGTGCTCTGGTCAGGAAGGGGGTAAAATCTTCCGGGGCTGCATCAGTTAAGAAGCTTATCAAACTAAAAGCCCCATATCTTTTGCGTGCATATTACATACCATACAATACCATACTATACCGCTTTTCCGCACTTTGAACAGGTCCGTAAAGTGCTTCACTAGGGCAGCCGGTGGTTTGTCGCTTGTCAGTTCCTCGGGAAAACCACACTTTGGGCGAACAGGTCCTGCTGTCTGTCCTCCGTAAAGGGGTACACCTTCTTCCCCGTTTTACAGTCGAGCGTGCACACACCGACGGGACAGCAGTGAAGAGCTTTGTAGTATTTTGAGGGGAGTTTACTTAAAATGGACAAGACAGAATCTGAAGCCGCTGAGCATAACAACCACTCAGCTTCTAGTTTTCATTTTCAAACCTTCATTAAACAAGCTAAATTGAGAAGGTGACTGATTACAATGCACAACTACTCTGGGTCCTGTCTGCCCCAATTGAAAATAGAACAAAAAAGAAAAACATTTCTTTTTCATTGTGGATAGAGTAAGGGAAGCCTAGGACCTTTGTCAGATTTTCTTGGCATCTGTGTCCCATTGGAGAGACAACCTCTGTGCTAACTAACCTTTGAAAAAAAGATTGCTATACTTGCCTATTTTCCGGTCTGGTCACTGCCACTAGCTGGCACAGAAGAACTCACGTGACCGGACCAGACTGGCCTGAAAATAAGTATCTTTCTTGCATGGATGTTGGGGGGGAGGCTATTTAGATTTAAGCTGGAATTCCACGTTAAGTAAATTTCCCCAAAGTAGCCCAAAGGAGGACTGTCTACAAGCTCTCTTTAGCCCATTGCACAGTACATCCGTGAACGCTACAGGCTATATAACCACGGCAAACTAAGGAAGAAAATGCATGTCATTCTTTTCTTTGGGTCTAGGATTGAGTGTGCTACATACCCTAATTCTAGAAAGGAGTACTGGGGTTGTACACATGGCCTGGCCACCGCAGCAGCTTGACACTTGTCATGCTTTTTTTTCTCTACTCCAGGATTGAGTGTGCTACATACCCTAAGTCTGGAAAGGAGTACTGGGATTGTACGCTCTTATGAAACGTCACTTCTAGGTTTGGCCACTAGGGGCGCACGTGCCCCCTGCTCGCCCACAATCACTTGAGAACACACAGATCCCGGTTCTCTGAGGGGAGAACAGACAGATTGTCTGTTCATACAGAATATGAACAGTGATCTGTCATCTCCCCTACACAGTTCCCTACCCCTTCAGTTAGAACACACAATAGGGAACACATTAACCCCTTGATTGCCCCTAGTGGTTAACCCCATTCACTGCCAGTGACATTTTTACAGTAATCAATGCATTTTTATAGCATTGATCGCTGTAAAAATGCCAAATGGTCCGAAAAAATGTGTCAAAATTGTCCGACGTGTCTGCCATAATGTTGCAGTCCTGATAAAAATCGTAGATCGCCGACATTACCAGTAAAAAAAAATAATCATTAAAAATGCCGTACAACTATCCCCCATTTTGTAGAGGCTATAGCTTTTGCGCAAACCAATCAATATACGCTTATTGGTAATTTTTTTACCAAAAATATGTAGAAGAATACATATAGGCCTAAACTGAGGAAAAAAATCATTTTTTTAATATTTTTTGGGGGGGTACTTATTAGAGCAAAAGTTAAAAAAGATTGCGTTTTTTTCAAAATTGAGGCTCTTTTTTGTTTATAGTGCAAAAAAAATAAAAAAAAAAATAAAAAACGCAGATGTGATCAAATACCATCAAAAGAAAGCTCTATTTGTGCGGAAAAAAGGACGTCAATTTTGTTTGGGTGCAACGTCGCACGACCGCACAATTGTCAGTTAAAGCGATGCAGTGCCAAATTG
This sequence comes from Lithobates pipiens, assembly GCF_037356315.1. Taxonomy (NCBI): domain Eukaryota; kingdom Metazoa; phylum Chordata; class Amphibia; order Anura; family Ranidae; genus Lithobates; species Lithobates pipiens. Next base: position 265,392,797 of record NW_027507784.1, on the reverse strand, counting down.
CAAAAAGAAGTTTATCAAACAAAAAGCCCCATCTCTTTTGCATGCATATTGCATACCATACAATACCATACTATACCGCTTTTCTAATATCACATGCATACATACACACATAGGGCTGCAACTAACGATTATTTTCATAATCGATTAGTTGGTCGATTGTTGTTTCAATTAATAGATTACTAACCTTAAAAAAAAGGGTAATTTTGCTGCAATTTGCATTTTTGCATATTTTTTTGGCCAATTTGTTGTTGGGCAGATTAAAAAACACAAATTGCCGCAAAAACGCATTACATGCTTTTCTGCAGCTTCTCCATTGAAGTGTATTGAACCAAAAAAACAAAATAGCATCGTTTTGCGTTAAAAAAAAAGTCCTTGTCTTTTCAAAATACACAGCAGCTGAAAAAATCATGGATGTGAACGTGTCACATAGGAAACCATGTAAATGAACTGTAGTGTGTTTCTGCAAAAAGCACCAAACAACACAGAGGTGTGACCCAGGCCTGAGATGTTTAGTAACATAATGGGGTTAAAAAAAACTAAAATTATTACAAAGAAAGCAAATAATCGCTACTGTAAGGGGTTCATTTTTTACTATGGGACAGTGAAAGTAATATTTACAGTAGCGATTTGCTCTTTCTGTACTATAAAGGGCTAATTTCTTTTTCTTGTTTTTAACCCCATTATGTTAGTGACCAATTAATCGATTATGAAAATAGTAATCGATTAGTTGTCCATTAATCGATTCGTTTTTTCACCCTTATACACACACATACTAGAGCCATATTGTTCATTCACATCAGTCCCTGCCCTGAAAGCTCTTACAATCAAAATGCCCAGCCTTACATACATACACACACACACTGACTGACTGAAGATTGCCCAAGCTGTCCACACAGACAACAAAGGTGAGAATTCCCAGCAGTGTTGTGGCGCAGAATCTAGGGAACCACCTTCTCTTCTCCAAAGCTCCTGTTGGTGGCGATAGGCTGCCCTGCAAACATTTTCCATGTTCCAGTCATCTGAATCACTCTGGTCTGAAAAAAAAAAAAACACATATAAATGGATTTTTTTAAATGAATGAACATATCATATTTAAAATCTCTGTTCCATTGGTTTGCGCAGAGCAGCCCCAATCCTCTTCTGGTATCCCCCACTGGTGTTCCTGGCTCCTCCTTTTTAGCAAATACCCGCATAGGAAGCAGCTTCCTACAGGGGAAATTGCGCAGGCTCGATCACGACCTGCCCACACAGGCAGCGAAGGTGAGGATTCTTATATTGCAGCCCTCCCCAAATATCATTGTAGGTCTTATTTTCTGTGAAATGCGGTATAAACTAACATAATATGTTCATTTATATTAGGTTAATGGTTACCACCTACATGGTGGCACCATCCGCATTCTCCTGGGACATGTCACAGGTCCTAGGAGGCTGCAGGACAACTTACAAATCATAGTTCAGCTCATACATGTGTGGTGGGGGGCCCTCTGTGAAGTCGCAAGGAGTCACAGCTGGTATCCCACAGTCAACATGACAGTGCAGGGGACCTGAAGACCGGAAAAGAACCTGCCTGGGTGAGGCTAGCACTGGATCCCTGGACAAGTAAATGTCTGTTTTTTAAAAGTCAGCAGCTACAGTATTTGAAGCTGCTGACTTTTAATTCTTTTTTTAAGATGACCGTAGATCCTCTTTAACCAGTTGCCGACCAGCTGCCACAGTTGTACTGTGGCAACATGGTTCGGCTGCACGAATTGCCATTATGTTACGTCGCTTCTAGATTTGGCCACTAGGGGCGCACATGCCTCCTGCTCGCCCACAATCACTCGAGAACACACAAGTTCTACACAGTCCCCTCCCCCTTCAGTTAGAACACACAATAGGGAACACATTAACCCCTTGATTTCCCCCTAGCGGTTAACCCCTTCACTGCCAGTAACATTTTTTTACAGTAATCAATGCATTTTTATAGCACTGATTACTGTAAAAATGTCAAATGGTCCGTAAAATGTGTCAAAATTGTCCAACGTGTCCACCGTAATGTCGCAAACACAATAAAAATCTCAGATCGCCAACACTACTTTTAAAAAAAAAATGTAATAATTAAAAATGACATAAAACTATCGCCTATTTTCTAGATGCTATAACTTTTGCGCAAACCAATCAATGTAGGCTTATTACAATTTTTTTTAACAAAAATATGTAGAATACATATAGGCCTAAACTGAGGAAAAAATCTTTTTTTTATATATTTTTGGGGGGTACTTATTATAGAAAACGTTAAAAAAGATTGCGTTTTTTTTCAAAATTGAGGCTCTTTTTTGTTTATAGTGCAGAACAATAGGCAGAGGTGATCAAATACCACCAAAAGAAAGCTCTATTTGTTGGAAAAAAGGATGTCAATTTTGTATGGGTGCAACATCGCATGACCGCGCAATTGTCAGTTGAAGCGATGCAGTGCCAAATCGCAAAAAGTGCTCTGGTCAGGAAGGGGGTAAAATCTTCCGGGGCTGCATCAGTTAAGAAGCTTATCAAACTAAAAGCCCCATATCTTTTGCGTGCATATTACATACCATACAATACCATACTATACCGCTTTTCCGCACTTTGAACAGGTCCGTAAAGTGCTTCACTAGGGCAGCCGGTGGTTTGTCGCTTGTCAGTTCCTCGGGAAAACCACACTTTGGGCGAACAGGTCCTGCTGTCTGTCCTCCGTAAAGGGGTACACCTTCTTCCCCGTTTTACAGTCGAGCGTACACACACCGACGGGACAGCAGTGAAGAGCTTTGTAGTATTTTGAGGGGAGTTTACTTAAAATGGACAAGACAGAATCTGAAGCCGCTGAGCATAACAACCACTCAGCTTCTAGTTTTCATTTTCAAACCTTCATTAAACAAGCTAAATTGAGAAGGTGACTGATTACAATGCACAACTACTCTGGGTCCTGTCTGCCCCAATTGAAAATAGAACAAAAAAGAAAAACATTTCTTTATCATTGTGGATAGAGTAAGGGAAGCCTAGGACCTTTGTCAGATTTTCTTGGCATCTGTGTCCCATTGGAGAGACAACCTCTGTGCTAACTAACCTTTGAAAAAAAGATTGCTATACTTGCCTATTTTCCGGTCCGGTCACTGCCACTAGCTGGCACAGAAGAACTCACGTGACCGGACCAGACTGGCCTGAAAATAAGTATCTTTCTTGCATGGATGTTGGGGGGGAGGCTATTTAGATTTAAGCTGGAATTCCACGTTAAGTAAATTTCCCCAAAGTAGCCCAAAGGAGGACTGTCTACAAGCTCTCTTTAGCCCATTGCACAGTACATCCGTGAACGCTACAGGCTATATAACCATGGCAAACTAAGGAAGAAAATGCATGTCATTCTTTTCTTTGGATCTAGGATTGAGTGTGCTACATACCCTAATTCTAGAAAGGAGTACTGGGGTTGTACACATGGCCTGGCCACCGCAGCAGCTTGACACTTGTCATGCTTTTTTTTCTCTACTCCAGGATTGAGTGTGCTACATACCCTAAGTCTGGAAAGGAGTACTGGGATTGTACGCTCTTATGAAACGTCACTTCTAGGTTTGGCCACTAGGGGCGCACGTGCCCCCTGCTCGCCCACAATCACTTGAGAACACACAGATCCCGGTTCTCTGAGGGGAGAACAGACAGATTGTCTGTTCATACAGAATATGAACAGTGATCTGTCATCTCCCCTACACAGTTCCCTACCCCTTCAGTTAGAACACACAATAGGGAACACATTAACCCCTTGATTGCCCCTAGTGGTTAACCCCATTCACTGCCAGTGACATTTTTACAGTAATCAATGCATTTTTATAGCATTGATCGCTGTAAAAATGCCAAATGGTCCGAAAAAATGTGTCAAAATTGTCCGACGTGTCTGCCATAATGTTGCAGTCCTGATAAAAATCGTAGATCGCCGACATTACCAGTAAAAAAAAAATAATCATTAAAAATGCCGTACAACTATCCCCCATTTTGTAGAGGCTATAGCTTTTGCGCAAACCAATCAATATACGCTTATTGGTAATTTTTTTACCAAAAATATGTAGAAGAATACATATAGGCCTAAACTGAGGAAAAAAATCATTTTTTTAATATTTTTTGGGGGGGTACTTATTAGAGCAAAAGTTAAAAAAGATTGCGTTTTTTTCAAAATTGAGGCTCTTTTTTGTTTATAGTGCAAAAAAAAATAAAAAAAAAAATAAAAAACGCAGATGTGATCAAATACCATCAAAAGAAAGCTCTATATGTGCGGAAAAAAGGACGTCAATTTTGTTTGGGTGCAACGTCGCACGACCGCACAATTGTCAGTTAAAGCGATGCAGTGCCAAATTGCAAAAAGAAGTTTATCAAACAAAAAGCCCCATCTCTTTTGCATGCATATTGCATACCATACAATACCATACTATACCGCTTTTCTAATATCACATGCATACATACACACATAGGGCTGCAACTAACGATTATTTTCATAATCGATTAGTTGGTCGATTGTTGTTTCAATTAATAGATTACTAACCTTAAAAAAAAGGGTAATTTTGCTGCAATTTGCATTTTTGCATATTTTTTTGGCCAATTTGTTGTTGGGCAGATTAAAAAACACAAATTGCCGCAAAAACGCATTACATGCTTTTCTGCAGCTTCTCCATTGAAGTGTATTGAACCAAAAAAACAAAATAGCATCGTTTTGCGTTAAAAAAAAAGTCCTTGTCTTTTCAAAATACACAGCAGCTGAAAAAATCATGGATGTGAACGTGTCACATAGGAAACCATGTAAATGAACTGTAGTGTGTTTCTGCAAAAAGCACCAAACAACACAGAGGTGTGACCCAGGCCTGAGATGTTTAGTAACATAATGGGGTTAAAAAAAACTAAAATTATTACAAAGAAAGCAAATAATCGCTACTGTAAGGGGTTCATTTTTTACTATGGGACAGTGAAAGTAATATTTACAGTAGCGATTTGCTCTTTCTGTACTATAAAGGGCTAATTTCTTTTTCTTGTTTTTAACCCCATTATGTTAGTGACCAATTAATCGATTATGAAAATAGTAATCGATTAGTTGTCCATTAATCGATTCGTTTTTTCACCCTTATACACACACATACTAGAGCCATATTGTTCATTCACATCAGTCCCTGCCCTGAAAGCTCTTACAATCAAAATGCCCAGCCTTACATACATACACACACACACTGACTGACTGAAGATTGCCCAAGCTGTCCACACAGACAACAAAGGTGAGAATTCCCAGCAGTGTTGTGGCGCAGAATCTAGGGAACCACCTTCTCTTCTCCAAAGCTCCTGTTGGTGGCGATAGGCTGCCCTGCAAACATTTTCCATGTTCCAGTCATCTGAATCACTCTGGTCTGAAAAAAAAAAAACACATATAAATGGATTTTTTTAAATGAATGAACATATCATATTTAAAATCTCTGTTCCATTGGTTTGCGCAGAGCAGCCCCAATCCTCTTCTGGTATCCCCCACTGGTGTTCCTGGCTCCTCCTTTTTAGCAAATACCCGCATAGGAAGCAGCTTCTTCCTACAGGGGAAATTGCGCAGGCTCGATCACGACCTGCCCACACAGGCAGCGAAGGTGAGGATTCTTATATTGCAGCCCTCCCCAAATATCATTGTAGGTCTTATTTTCGGTGAAATGCGGTATAAACTAACATAATATGTTCATTTATATTAGGTTAATGGTTACCACCTACATGGTGGCACCATCCGCATTCTCCTGGGACATGTCACAGGTCCTAGGAGGCTGCAGGACAACTTACAAATCATAGTTCAGCTCATACATGTGTGGTGGGGGGCCCTCTGTGAAGTCGCAAGGAGTCACAGCTGGTATCCCACAGTCAACATGACAGTGCAGGGGACCTGAAGACCGGAAAAGAACCTGCCTGGGTGAGGCTAGCACTGGATCCCTGGACAAGTAAATGTCTGTTTTTTAAAAGTCAGCAGCTACAGTATTTGAAGCTGCTGACTTTTAATTCTTTTTTTAAGATGACCGTAGATCCTCTTTAACCAGTTGCCGACCAGCTGCCACAGTTGTACTGTGGCAACATGGTTCGGCTGCACGAATTGCCATTATGTTACGTCGCTTCTAGATTTGGCCACTAGGGGCGCACATGCCTCCTGCTCGCCCACAATCACTCGAGAACACACAAGTTCTACACAGTCCCCTCCCCCTTCAGTTAGAACACACAATAGGGAACACATTAACCCCTTGATTTCCCCCTAGCGGTTAACCCCTTCACTGCCAGTAACATTTTTTTACAGTAATCAATGCATTTTTATAGCACTGATTACTGTAAAAATGTCAAATGGTCCGTAAAATGTGTCAAAATTGTCCAACGTGTCCACCGTAATGTCGCAAACACAATAAAAATCTCAGATCGCCAACACTACTTTTAAAAAAAAAATGTAATAATTAAAAATGACATAAAACTATCGCCTATTTTCTAGATGCTATAACTTTTGCGCAAACCAATCAATGTAGGCTTATTACAATTTTTTTTAACAAAAATATGTAGAATACATATAGGCCTAAACTGAGGAAAAAATCTTTTTTTTATATATTTTTGGGGGGTACTTATTATAGAAAACGTTAAAAAAGATTGCGTTTTTTTTCAAAATTGAGGCTCTTTTTTGTTTATAGTGCAGAACAATAGGCAGAGGTGATCAAATACCACCAAAAGAAAGCTCTATTTGTTGGAAAAAAGGATGTCAATTTTGTATGGGTGCAACATCGCATGACCGCGCAATTGTCAGTTGAAGCGATGCAGTGCCAAATCGCAAAAAGTGCTCTGGTCAGGAAGGGGGTAAAATCTTCCGGGGCTGCATCAGTTAAGAAGCTTATCAAACTAAAAGCCCCATATCTTTTGCGTGCATATTACATACCATACAATACCATACTATACCGCTTTTCCGCACTTTGAACAGGTCCGTAAAGTGCTTCACTAGGGCAGCCGGTGGTTTGTCGCTTGTCAGTTCCTCGGGAAAACCACACTTTGGGCGAACAGGTCCTGCTGTCTGTCCTCCGTAAAGGGGTACACCTTCTTCCCCGTTTTACAGTCGAGCGTGCACACACCGACGGGACAGCAGTGAAGAGCTTTGTAGTATTTTGAGGGGAGTTTACTTAAAATGGACAAGACAGAATCTGAAGCCGCTGAGCATAACAACCACTCAGCTTCTAGTTTTCATTTTCAAACCTTCATTAAACAAGCTAAATTGAGAAGGTGACTGATTACAATGCACAACTACTCTGGGTCCTGTCTGCCCCAATTGAAAATAGAACAAAAAAGAAAAACATTTCTTTTTCATTGTGGATAGAGTAAGGGAAGCCTAGGACCTTTGTCAGATTTTCTTGGCATCTGTGTCCCATTGGAGAGACAACCTCTGTGCTAACTAACCTTTGAAAAAAAGATTGCTATACTTGCCTATTTTCCGGTCCGGTCACTGCCACTAGCTGGCACAGAAGAACTCACGTGACCGGACCAGACTGGCCTGAAAATAAGTATCTTTCTTGCATGGATGTTGGGGGGGAGGCTATTTAGATTTAAGCTGGAATTCCACGTTAAGTAAATTTCCCCAAAGTAGCCCAAAGGAGGACTGTCTACAAGCTCTCTTTAGCCCATTGCACAGTACATCCGTGAACGCTACAGGCTATATAACCACGGCAAACTAAGGAAGAAAATGCATGTCATTCTTTTCTTTGGGTCTAGGATTGAGTGTGCTACATACCCTAATTCTAGAAAGGAGTACTGGGGTTGTACACATGGCCTGGCCACCGCAGCAGCTTGACACTTGTCATGCTTTTTTTTTCTCTACTCCAGGATTGAGTGTGCTACATACCCTAAGTCTGGAAAGGAGTACTGAGATTGTACGCTCTTATGAAACGTCACTTCTAGGTTTGGCCACTAGGGGCGCACGTGCCCCCTGCTCGCCCACAATCACTTGAGAACACACAGATCCCGGTTCTCTGAGGGGAGAACAGACAGATTGTCTGTTCATACAGAATATGAACAGTGATCTGTCATCTCCCCTACACAGTCCCCTACCCCTTCAGTTAGAACACACAATAGGGAACACAATAACCCCTTGATTGCCCCTAGTGGTTAACCCCATTCACTGCCAGTGAAATTTTTACAGTAATCAATGCATTTTTATAGCACTGATCGCTGTAAAAATGCCAAATGGTCCGAAAAAATGTGTCAAAATTGTCCGACGTGTCCGCCATAATGTTGCAGTCCTGATAAAAATCGTAGATCGCCGACATTACCAGTAAAAAAAAAAATAATCATTAAAAATGCCGTACGACTATCCCACATTTTGTAGACGCTATAGCCTTTGCGCAAACCAATCAATATACGCTTATTGGTAATTTTTTTACCAAAAATATGTAGAAGAATACATATAGGCCTAAACTGAGGAAAAAAATCATTTTTTTTATATTTTTTGGGGGGGTACTTATTAGAGCAAAAGTTAAAAAAGATTGTGTTTTTTTCAAAATTGAGGCTCTTTTTTGTTTATAGTGCAAAAAAAATAAAAAAATAAATAAAAAAAACGCAGATGTGATCAAATACCATCAAAACAAAGCTCTATTTGTGCGGAAAAAAGGACGTCAATTTTGTTTGGGTGCAACGTCGCAGGACCCCACAATTGTCAGTTAAAGCGATGCAGTGCCAAATTGCAAAAAGAAGTTTATCTAACAAAAAGCCCCATCTCTTTTGCATGCATATTACATACCATACAATACCATACTATACCGCTTTTCTAATATCACATGCATACATACACACATAGGGCTGCAACTAACGATTATTTTCATAATCGATTAGTTGGTCGATTGTTGTTTCAATTAATAGATTACTAACCTTAAAAAAAAGGGTAATTTTGCTGCAATTTGCATTTTTGCATATTTTTTTGGCCAATTTGTTGTTGGGCAGATTAAAAAACACAAATTGCCGCAAAAACGCATTACATGCTTTTCTGCAGCTTCTCCATTGAAGTGTATTGAACCAAAAAAACAAAATAGCATCGTTTTGCGTTAAAAAAAAAGTCCTTGTCTTTTCAAAATACACAGCAGCTGAAAAAATCATGGATGTGAACGTGTCACATAGGAAACCATGTAAATGAACTGTAGTGTGTTTCTGCAAAAAGCACCAAACAACACAGAGGTGTGACCCAGGCCTGAGATGTTTAGTAACATAATGGGGTTAAAAAAAACTAAAATTATTACAAAGAAAGCAAATAATCGCTACTGTAAGGGGTTCATTTTTTACTATGGGACAGTGAAAGTAATATTTACAGTAGCGATTTGCTCTTTCTGTACTATAAAGGGCTAATTTCTTTTTCTTGTTTTTAACCCCATTATGTTAGTGACCAATTAATCGATTATGAAAATAGTAATCGATTAGTTGCCGATTAATCGATTCGTTTTTTCACCCTTATACACACACATACTAGAGCCATATTGTTCATTCACATCAGTCCCTGCCCTGAAAGCTCTTACAATCAAAATGCCCAACCTTACATACATACACACACACACTTACTGACTGAAGATTGCCCAAGCTGTCCAAACAGACAACAAAGGTGAGAATTCTCAGCAGTGTTGTGGCGCAGAATCTAGGGAACCACCTTCTCTTCTCCAAAGCTCTTGTTGGTGGCGATAGGCTGCCCTGCAAACATTTTCCATGTTCCAGTCATCTGAATCACTCTGGTCTGAAAAAAAAAAACACATATAAATGGATTTTTTTAAATGAATGAACATATCATATTTAAAATCTCTGTTCCATTGGTTTGCGCAGAGCAGCCCCAATCCTCTTCTGGTATCCCCCACTGGTGTTCCTGGCTCCTCCTTTTTAGCAAATGCCCGCATAGGAAGCAGCTTCCTACAGGGGAAATTGCGCAGGCTCGATCACGACCTGCCCACACAGGCAGCGAAGGTGAGGATTCTTATATTGCAGCCCTCTCCAAATATCATAGTAGGTCTTATTTTCGGTGAAATGCGGTATAAACGAACATAATATGTTCATTTATATTAGGTTAATGGTTACCACCTACATGGTGGCACCATCCGCAGCCTCCTGGGACATGTCACAGGTCCTAGGAGGCTGCAGGACAACTTACAAATCATAGTTCAGCTCATACATGTGTGGTGGGGGGCCCTCTGTGAAGTCGCAAGGAGTCACAGCTGGTATCCCACAGTCAACATGACAGTGCAGGGGACCTGAAGACCGGAAAAGAACCTGCCTGGGTGAGGCTAGCACTGGATCCCTGGACAAGTAAATGTCTGTTTTTTAAAAGTCAGCAGCTACAGTATTTGAAGCTGCTGACTTTTAATTCTTTTTTTAAGATGACCGTAGATCCTCTTTAACCAGTTGCTGACCAGCTGCCACAGTTGTACTGTGGCAACATGGTTCGGCTGCACGAATTGCCATTATGTTACGTCGCTTCTAGATTTGGCCACAAGGGGCGCACGTGCCTCCTGCTCGCCCACAATCACTCGAGAACACACAAGTTCTACACAGTCCCCTCCCCCTTCAGTTAGAACACACAATAGGGAACACATTAACCCCTTGATTTCCCCCTAGCGGTTAACCCCTTCACTGCCAGTAACATTTTTTTACAGTAATCAATGCATTTTTATAGCACTGATTACTGTAAAAATGTCAAATGGTCCGTAAAATGTGTCAAAATTGTCCAACGTGTCCATTGTAATGTCGCAAACACAATAAAAATCTCAGATCGCCAACACTACTTTTAAAAAAAAAATGTAATAATTAAAAATGACATAAAACTATCGCCTATTTTCTAGATGCTATAACTTTTGCGCAAACCAATCAATGTAGGCTTATTACAATTTTTTTTAACAAAAATATGTAGAATACATATAGGCCTAAACTGAGGAAAAAATCTTTTTTTTATATATTTTTGGGGGGTACTTATTATAGAAAACGTTAAAAAAGATTGCGTTTTTTTCAAAATTGAGGCTCTTTTTTGTTTATAGTGCAGAACAATAGGCAGAGGTGATCAAATACCACCAAAAGAAAGCTCTATTTGTTGGAAAAAAGGATGTCAATTTTGTATGGGTGCAACATCGCATGACCGCGCAATTGTCAGTTGAAGCGATGCAGTGCCAAATCGCAAAAAGTGCTCTGGTCAGGAAGGGGGTAAAATCTTCCGGGGCTGCATCAGTTAAGAAGCTTATCAAACTAAAAGCCCCATATCTTTTGCGTGCATATTACATACCATACAATACCATACTATACCGCTTTTCCGCACTTTGAACAGGTCCGTAAAGTGCTTCACTAGGGCAGCCGGTGGTTTGTCGCTTGTCAGTTCCTCGGGAAAACCACACTTTGGGCGAACAGGTCCTGCTGTCTGTCCTCCGTAAAGGGGTACACCTTCTTCCCCGTTTTACAGTCGAGCGTGCACACACCGACGGGACAGCAGTGAAGAGCTTTGTAGTATTTTGAGGGGAGTTTACTTAAAATGGACAAGACAGAATCTGAAGCCGCTGAGCATAACAACCACTCAGCTTCTAGTTTTCATTTTCAAACCTTCATTAAACAAGCTAAATTGAGAAGGTGACTGATTACAATGCACAACTACTCTGGGTCCTGTCTGCCCCAATTGAAAATAGAACAAAAAAGAAAAACATTTCTTTTTCATTGTGGATAGAGTAAGGGAAGCCTAGGACCTTTGTCAGATTTTCTTGGCATCTGTGTCCCATTGGAGAGACAACCTCTGTGCTAACTAACCTTTGAAAAAAAGATTGCTATACTTGCCTATTTTCCGGTCTGGTCACTGCCACTAGCTGGCACAGAAGAACTCACGTGACCGGACCAGACTGGCCTGAAAATAAGTATCTTTCTTGCATGGATGTTGGGGGGAGGCTATTTAGATTTAAGCTGGAATTCCACGTTAAGTAAATTTCCCCAAAGTAGCCCAAAGGAGGACTGTCTACAAGCTCTCTTTAGCCCATTGCACAGTACATCCGTGAACGCTACAGGCTATATAACCACGGCAAACTAAGGAAGAAAATGCATGTCATTCTTTTCTTTGGATCTAGGATTGAGTGTGCTACATACCCTAATTCTAGAAAGGAGTACTGGGGTTGTACACATGGCCTGGCCACCGCAGCAGCTTGACACTTGTCATGCTTTTTTTTTCTCTACTCCAGGATTGAGTGTGCTACATACCCTAAGTCTGGAAAGGAGTACTGGGATTGTACGCTCTTATGAAACGTCACTTCTAGGTTTGGCCACTAGGGGCGCACGTGCCCCCTGCTCGCCCACAATCACTTGAGAACACACAGATCCCGGTTCTCTGAGGGGAGAACAGACAGATTGTCTGTTCATACAGAATATGAACAGTGATCTGTCATCTCCCCTACACAGTCCCCTACCCCTTCAGTTAGAACACACAATAGGGAACACATTAACCCCTTGATTGCCCCTAGTGGTTAACCCCATTCACTGCCAGTGACATTTTTACAGTAATCAATGCATTTTTATAGCACTGATCGCTGTAAAAATGCCAAATGGTCCGAAAAAATGTGTCAAAATTGTCCGACATGTCCGCCATAATGTTGCAGTCCTGATAAAAATCGTAGATCGCCGACATTACCAGTAAAAAAAAAAATAATCATTAAAAATGCCGTACAACTATCCCCCATTTTGTAGAGGCTATAGCTTTTGCGCAAACCAATCAATATACGCTTATTGGTAATTTTTTTACCAAAAATATGTAGAAGAATACATATAGGCCTAAACTGAGGAAAAAAATCATTTTTTTAATATTTTTTGGGGGGTACTTATTAGAGCAAAAGTTAAAAAAGATTGCGTTTTTTTCAAAATTGAGGCTCTTTTTTGTTTATAGTGCAAAAAAATAAAAAAATAAATAAAAAAAACGCAGATGTGATCAAATACCATCAAAAGAAAGCTCTATTTGTGCGGAAAAAAGGACGTCAATTTTGTTTGGGTGCAACGTCGCACGACCGCACAATTGTCAGTTAAAGCGATGCAGTGCCAAATTGCAAAAAGAAGTTTATCAAACAAAAAGCCCCATCTCTTTTGCATGCATATTACATACCATACAATACCATACTATACCGCTTTTCTAATATCACATGCATACATACACACATAGGGCTGCAACTAACGATTATTTTCATAATCGATTAGTTGGTCGATTGTTGTTTCAATTAATAGATTACTAACCTTAAAAAAAAGGGTAATTTTGCTGCAATTTGCATTTTTGCATATTTTTTTGGCCAATTTGTTGTTGGGCAGATTAAAAAACACAAATTGCCGCAAAAACGCATTACATGCTTTTCTGCAGCTTCTCCATTGAAGTGTACTGAACCAAAAAAACAAAATAGCATCGTTTTGCGTTAAAAAAAAAGTCCTTGTCTTTTCAAAATACACAGCAGCTGAAAAAATCATGGATGTGAACGTGTCACATAGGAAACCATGTAAATGAACTGTAGTGTGTTTCTGCAAAAAGCACCAAACAACACAGAGGTGTGACCCAGGCCTGAGATGTTTAGTAACATAATGGGGTTAAAAAAAACTAAAATTATTACAAAGAAAGCAAATAATCGCTACTGTAAGGGGTTCATTTTTTACTATGGGACAGTGAAAGTAATATTTACAGTAGCGATTTGCTCTTTCTGTACTATAAAGGGCTAATTTCTTTTTCTTGTTTTTAACCCCATTATGTTAGTGACCAATTAATCGATTATGAAAATAGTAATCGATTAGTTGTCCATTAATCGATTCGTTTTTTCACCCTTATACACACACATACTAGAGCCATATTGTTCATTCACATCAGTCCCTGCCCTGAAAGCTCTTACAATCAAAATGCCCAGCCTTACATACATACACACACACACACACACACACACACTGACTGACTGAAGATTGCCCAAGCTGTCCACACAGACAACAAAGGTGAGAATTCTCAGCAGTGTTGTGGCGCAGAATCTAGGGAACCACCTTTTCTTCTCCAAAGCTCCTGTTGGTGGCGATAGGCTGCCCTGCAAACATTTTCCATGTTCCAGTCATCTGAATCATTCTGGTCTGAAAAAAAAACAACACATATAAATGGATTTTTTTAAATGAATGAACATATCATATTTAAAATCTCTGTTCCATTGGTTTGCGCAGAGCAGCCCCAATCCTCTTCTGGTATCCCCCACTGGTGTTCCTGGCTCCTCCTTTTTAGCAAATGCCCGCATAGGAAGCAGCTTCCTACAGGGGAAATTGCGCAGGCTCGATCACGACCTGCCCACACAGGCAGCGAAGGTGAGGATTCTTATATTGCAGCCCTCCCCAAATATCATAGTAGGTCTTATTTTCGATGAAATGCGGTATAAACGAACATAATATGTTCATTTATATTAGGTTAATGGTTACCACCTACATGGTGGCACCATCCGCAGCCTCCTGGAACATGTCACAGGTCCTAGGAGGCTGCAGGACAACTTACAAATCATAGTTCAGCTCATACATGTGTGGTGGGGGGCCCTCTGTGAAGTCGCAAGGAGTCACAGCTGGTATCCCACAGTCAACATGACAGTGCAGGGGACCTGAAGACCGGAAAAGAACCTGCCTGGGTGAGGCTAGCACTGGATCCCTGGACAAGTAAATGTCTGTTTTTTAAAAGTAAGCAGCTACAGTATTTGAAGCTGCTGACTTTTAATTCTTTTTTTAAGATGACCGTAGATCCTCTTTAACCAGTTGCCGACCAGCTGCCACAGTTGTACTGTGGCAACATGGTTCGGCTGCACGAATTGCCATTATGTTACGTCGCTTCTAGATTTGGCCACTAGGGGCGCACGTGCCTCCTGCTCGCCCACAATCACTCGAGAACACACAAGTTCTACACAGTCCCCTCCCCCTTCAGTTAGAACACACAATAGGGAACACATTAACCCCTTGATTTCCCCCTAGCGGTTAACCCCTTCACTGCCAGTAAAAAAATTTTACAGTAATCAATGCATTCTTATAGCACTGATTACTGTAAAAATGTCAAATGGTCCGTAAAATGTGTCAAAATTGTCCAACGTGTCCACCGTAATGTCGCAAACACAATAAAAATCTCAGATCGCCAACACTACTTAAAAAAAAAATGTAATAATTAAAAATGACGTAAAACTATCGCCTATTTTCTAGATGCTATAACTTTTGCGCAAACCAATCAATGTAGGCTTATTACAATTTTTTTTAACAAAGATATGTAGAAGAATACATATAGGCCTAAACTGAGGAAAAAATATTTTTTTTATATATTTTTGGGGGGTACTTATTATAGAAAACGTTAAAAATTATTGCGTTTTTTTTCAAAATTGAGGCTCTTTTTTGTTTATAGTGCAAAACAATAGGCAGAGGTGATCAAATACCACCAAAAGAAAGCTCTATTTGTTGGAAAAAAGGATGTCAATTTTGTATGGGTGCAACATCGCATGACCGCGCAATTGTCAGTTGAAGCGATGCAGTGCCAAATCGCAAAAAGTGCTCTGGTCAGGAAGGGGGTAAAATCTTCCGGGGCTGCATCAGTTAAGAAGCTTATCAAACTAAAAGCCCCATATCTTTTGCGTGCATATTACATACCATACAATACCATACTATACCGCTTTTCCGCACTTTGAACAGGTCCGTAAAGTGCTTCACTAGGGCAGCCGGTGGTTTGTCGCTTGTCAGTTCCTCGGGAAAACCACACTTTGGGCGAACAGGTCCTGCTGTCTGTCCTCCGTAAAGGGGTACACCTTCTTCCCCGTTTTACAGTCGAGCGTGCACACACCGACGGGACAGCAGTGAAGAGCTTTGTAGTATTTTGAGGGGAGTTTACTTAAAATGGACAAGACAGAATCTGAAGCCGCTGAGCATAACAACCACTCAGCTTCTAGTTTTCATTTTCAAACCTTCATTAAACAAGCTAAATTGAGAAGGTGACTGATTAAAATGCACAACTACTCTGGGTCCTGTCTGCCCCAATTGAAAATAGAACAAAAAAGAAAAACATTTCTTTTTCATTGTGGATAGAGTAAGGGAAGCCTAGGACCTTTGTCAGATTTTCTTGGCATCTGTGTCCCATTGGAGAGACAACCTCTGTGCTAACTAACCTTTGAAAAAAAGATTGCTATACTTGCCTATTTTCCGGTCCGGTCACTGTCACTAGCTGGCACAGAACTCACGTGACCGGACCAGACTGGCCTGAAAATAAGTATCTTTCTTGCATGGATGTTGGGGGGAGGCTATTTAGATTTAAGCTGGAATTCCACGTTAAGTAAATTTCCCCAAAGTAGCCCAAAGGAGGACTGTCTACAAGCTCTCTTTAGCCCATTGCACAGTACATCCGTGAACGCTACAGGCTATATAACCACGGCAAACTAAGGAAGAAAATGCATGTCATTCTTTTCTTTGGGTCTAGGATTGAGTGTGCTACATACCCTAATTCTAGAAAGGAGTACTGGGGTTGTACACATGGCCTGGCCACCGCAGCAGCTTGACACTTGTCATGCTTTTTTTTTCTCTACTCCAGGATTGAGTGTGCTACATACCCTAAGTCTGGAAAGGAGTACTGGGATTGTACGCTCTTATGAAACGTCACTTCTAGGTTTGGCCACTAGGGGCGCACGTGCCCCCTGCTCGCCCACAATCACTTGAGAACACACAGATCCCGGTTCTCTGAGGGGAGAACAGATAGATTGTCTGTTCATACAGAATATGAACAGTGATCTGTCATCTCCCCTACACAGTCCCCTACCCCTTCAGTTAGAACACACAATAGGGAACACATTAACCCCTTGATTGCCCCTAGTGGTTAACCCCATTCACTGCCAGTGACATTTTTACAGTAATCAATGCATTTTTATAGCACTGATCGCTGTAAAAATGCCAAATGGTCCGAAAAAATGTGTCAAAATTGTCCGACGTGTCCGCCATAATGTTGCAGTCCTGATAAAAATCATAGATCGCCGACATTACCAGTAAAAAAAAAATAATCATTAAAAATGCCGTACAACTATCCCCCATTTTGTAGACGCTATAGCTTTTGCGCAAACCAATCAATATACGCTTATTGGTAATTTTTTTACCAAAAATATGTAGAAGAATACATATAGGCCTAAACTGAGGAAAAAAATCTTTTTTTAAATATTTTTTGGGGGGATACTTATTAGAGCAAAAGTTAAAAAAGATTGCTTTTTTTTTCAAAATTGAGGCTCTTTTTTGTTTATAGTGCAGAACAATAGGCAGAGGTGATCAAATACCACCAAAAGAAAGCTCTATTTGTTGGAAAAAAGGATGTCAATTTTGTATGGGTGCAACATCGCATGACCGCGCAAATGTCAGTTGAAGCGATGCAGTGCCAAATTGCAAAAAGTGCTCTGGTCAGGAAGGGGGTAAAATCTTCCGGGGCTGCATCAGTTAAGAAGCTTATCAAACTAAAAGCCCCATATCTTTTGCGTGCATATTACATACCATACAATACCATACTATACCGCTTTTCCGCACTTTGAACAGGTCCGTAAAGTGCTTCACTAGGGCAGCCGGTGGTTTGTCGCTTGTCAGTTCCTCGGGAAAACCACACTTTGGGCGAACAGGTCCTGCTGTCTGTCCTCCGTAAAGGGGTACACCTTCTTCCCCGTTTTACAGTCGAGCGTGCACACACCGACGGGACAGCAGTGAAGAGCTTTGTAGTATTTTGAGGGGAGTTTACTTAAAATGGACAAGACAGAATCTGAAGCCGCTGAGCATAACAACCACTCAGCTTCTAGTTTTCATTTTCAAACCTTCATTAAACAAGCTAAATTGAGAAGGTGACTGATTACAATGCACAACTACTCTGGGTCCTGTCTGCCCCAATTGAAAATAGAACAAAAAAGAAAAACATTTCTTTTTCATTGTGGATAGAGTAAGGGAAGCCTAGGACCTTTGTCAGATTTTCTTGGCATCTGTGTCCCATTGGAGAGACAACCTCTGTGCTAACTAACCTTTGAAAAAAAGATTGCTATACTTGCCTATTTTCCGGTCCGGTCACTGCCACTAGCTGGCACAGAAGAACTCACGTGACCGGACCAGACTGGCCTGAAAATAAGTATCTTTCTTGCATGGATGTTGGGGGGGAGGCTATTTAGATTTAAGCTGGAATTCCACGTTAAGTAAATTTCCCCAAAGTAGCCCAAAGGAGGACTGTCTACAAGCTCTCTTTAGCCCATTGCACAGTACATCCGTGAACGCTACAGGCTATATAACCACGGCAAACTAAGGAAGAAAATGCATGTCATTCTTTTCTTTGGGTCTAGGATTGAGTGTGCTACATACCCTAATTCTAGAAAGGAGTACTGGGGTTGTACACATGGCCTGGCCACCGCAGCAGCTTGACACTTGTCATGCTTTTTTTTTCTCTACTCCAGGATTGAGTGTGCTACATACCCTAAGTCTGGAAAGGAGTACTGAGATTGTACGCTCTTATGAAACGTCACTTCTAGGTTTGGCCACTAGGGGCGCACGTGCCCCCTGCTCGCCCACAATCACTTGAGAACACACAGATCCCGGTTCTCTGAGGGGAGAACAGACAGATTGTCTGTTCATACAGAATATGAACAGTGATCTGTCATCTCCCCTACACAGTCCCCTACCCCTTCAGTTAGAACACACAATAGGGAACACATTAACCCCTTGTTTGCCCCTAGTGGTTAACCCCATTCACTGCCAGTGACATTTTTACAGTAATCAATGCATTTTTATAGCACTGATCGCTGTAAAAATGCCAAATGGTCCGAAAAAATGTGTCAAAATTGTCCGACGTGTCCGCCATAATGTTGCAGTCCTGATAAAAATCGTAGATCGCCGACATTACCAGTAAAAAAAAAATAATCATTAAAAATGCCGTACAACTATCCCCCATTTTGTAGAGGCTATAGCTTTTGCGCAAACCAATCAATATACGCTTATTGGTAATTTTTTTACCAAAAATATGTAGAAGAATACATATAGGCCTAAAAATCATTTTTTTTAATATTTTTTGGGGGGGTACTTATTAGAGCAAAAGTTAAAAAAGATTGCGTTTTTTTCAAAATTGAGGCTCTTTTTTGTTTATAGTGCAAAAAAAATTAAAAAATAAATAAAAAACGCAGATGTGATCAAATACCATCAAAAGAAAGCTCTATATGTGCGGAAAAAAGGACGTCAATTTTGTTTGGGTGCAACGTCGCACGACCGCACAATTGTCAGTTAAAGCGATGCAGTGCCAAATTGCAAAAAGAAGTTTATCAAACAAAAAGCCCCATCTCTTTTGCATGCATATTGCATACCATACAATACCATACTATACCGCTTTTCTAATATCACATGCATACATACACACATAGGGCTGCAACTAACGATTATTTTCATAATCGATTAGTTGGTCGATTGTTGTTTCAATTAATAGATTACTAACCTTAAAAAAAAGGGTAATTTTGCTGCAATTTGCATTTTTGCATATTTTTTTGGCCAATTTGTTGTTGGGCAGATTAAAAAACACAAATTGCCACAAAAACGCATTACATGCTTTTCTGCAGCTTCTCCATTGAAGTGTATTGAACCAAAAAAACAAAATAGCATCGTTTTGCGTTAAAAAAAAAGTCCTTGTCTTTTCAAAATACACAGCAGCTGAAAAAATCATGGATGTGAACGTGTCACATAGGAAACCATGTAAATGAACTGTAGTGTGTTTCTGCAAAAAGCACCAAACAACACAGAGGTGTGACCCAGGCCTGAGATGTTTAGTAACATAATGGGGTTAAAAAAAACTAAAATTATTACAAAGAAAGCAAATAATCGCTACTGTAAGGGGTTCATTTTTTACTATGGGACAGTGAAAGTAATATTTACAGTAGCGATTTGCTCTTTCTGTACTATAAAGGGCTAATTTCTTTTTCTTGTTTTTAACCCCATTATGTTAGTGACCAATTAATCGATTATGAAAATAGTAATCGATTAGTTGTCCATTAATCGATTCGTTTTTTCACCCTTATACACACACATACTAGAGCCATATTGTTCATTCACATCAGTCCCTGCCCTGAAAGCTCTTACAATCAAAATGCCCAGCCTTACATACATACACACACACACACTGACTGACTGAAGATTGCCCAAGCTGTCCACACAGACAACAAAGGTGAGAATTCTCAGCAGTGTTGTGGCGCAGAATCTAGGGAACCACCTTCTCTTCTCCAAAGCTCCTGTTGGTGGCGATAGGCTGCCCTGCAAACATTTTCCATGTTCCAGTCATCTGAATCACTCTGGTCTGAAAAAAAAAAAAACACATATAAATGGATTTTTTTAAATGAATGAACATATCATATTTAAAATCTCTGTTCCATTGGTTTGCGCAGAGCAGCCCCAATCCTCTTCTGGTATCCCCCACTGGTGTTCCTGGCTCCTCCTTTTTAGCAAATGCCCGCATAGGAAGCAGCTTCCTACAGGGGAAATTGCGCAGGCTCGATCACGACCTGCCCACACAGGCAGCGAAGGTGAGGATTCTTATATTGCAGCCCTCCCCAAATATCATTGTAGGTCTTATTTTCGGTGAAATGCGGTATAAACTAACATAATATGTTCATTTATATTAGGTTAATGGTTACCACCTACATGGTGGCACCATCCGCAGCCTCCTGGGACATGTCACAGGTCCTAGGAGGCTGCAGGACAACTTACAAATCATAGTTCAGCTCATACATGTGTGGTGGGGGGCCCTCTGTGAAGTCGCAAGGAGTCACAGCTGGTATCCCACAGTCAACATGACAGTGCAGGGGACCTGAAGACCGGAAAAGAACCTGCCTGGGTGAGGCTAGCACTGGATCCCTGGACAAGTAAATGTCTGTTTTTTAAAAGTCAGCAGCTACAGTATTTGAAGCTGCTGACTTTTAATTCTTTTTTTAAGATGACCGTAGATCCTCTTTAACCAGTTGCCGACCAGCTGCCACAGTTGTACTGTGGCAACATGGTTCGGCTGCACGAATTGCCATTATGTTACGTCGCTTCTAGATTTGGCCACTAGGGGCGCACATGCCTCCTGCTCGCCCACAATCACTCGAGAACACACTCCCCCTTCAGTTAGAACACACAATAGGGAACACATTAACCCCTTGATTTCCCCCTAGCGGTTAACCCCTTCACTGCCAGTAACATTTTTTTACAGTAATCAATGCATTTTTATAGCACTGATTACTGTAAAAATGTCAAATGGTCCGTAAAATGTGTCAAAATTGTCCAACGTGTCCACCGTAATGTCGCAAACACAATAAAAATCTCAGATCGCCAACACTACTTTTAAAAAAAAAATGTAATAATTAAAAATGACATAAAACTATCGCCTATTTTCTAGATGCTATAACTTTTGCGCAAACCAATCAATGTAGGCTTATTACAATTTTTTTTAACAAAAATATGTAGAATACATATAGGCCTAAACTGAGGAAAAAATCTTTTTTTTATATATTTTTGGGGGGTACTTATTATAGAAAACGTTAAAAAAGATTGCGTTTTTTTTCAAAATTGAGGCTCTTTTTTGTTTATAGTGCAGAACAATAGGCAGAGGTGATCAAATACCACCAAAAGAAAGCTCTATTTGTTGGAAAAAAGGATGTCAATTTTGTATGGGTGCAACATCGCATGACCGCGCAATTGTCAGTTGAAGCGATGCAGTGCCAAATCGCAAAAAGTGCTCTGGTCAGGAAGGGGGTAAAATCTTCCGGGGCTGCATCAGTTAAGAAGCTTATCAAACTAAAAGCCCCATATCTTTTGCGTGCATATTACATACCATACAATACCATACTATACCGCTTTTCCGCACTTTGAACAGGTCCGTAAAGTGCTTCACTAGGGCAGCCGGTGGTTTGTCGCTTGTCAGTTCCTCGGGAAAACCACACTTTGGGCGAACAGGTCCTGCTGTCTGTCCTCCGTAAAGGGGTACACCTTCTTCCCCGTTTTACAGTCGAGCGTGCACACACCGACGGGACAGCAGTGAAGAGCTTTGTAGTATTTTGAGGGGAGTTTACTTAAAATGGACAAGACAGAATCTGAAGCCGCTGAGCATAACAACCACTCAGCTTCTAGTTTTCATTTTCAAACCTTCATTAAACAAGCTAAATTGAGAAGGTGACTGATTACAATGCACAACTACTCTGGGTCCTGTCTGCCCCAATTGAAAATAGAACAAAAAAGAAAAACATTTCTTTTTCATTGTGGATAGAGTAAGGGAAGCCTAGGACCTTTGTCAGATTTTCTTGGCATCTGTGTCCCATTGGAGAGACAACCTCTGTGCTAACTAACCTTTGAAAAAAAGATTGCTATACTTGCCTATTTTCCGGTCCGGTCACTGCCACTAGCTGGCACAGAAGAACTCACGTGACCGGACCAGACTGGCCTGAAAATAAGTATCTTTCTTGCATGGATGTTGGGGGGGAGGCTATTTAGATTTAAGCTGGAATTCCACGTTAAGTAAATTTCCCCAAAGTAGCCCAAAGGAGGACTGTCTACAAGCTCTCTTTAGCCCATTGCACAGTACATCCGTGAACGCTACAGGCTATATAACCACGGCAAACTAAGGAAGAAAATGCATGTCATTCTTTTCTTTGGGTCTAGGATTGAGTGTGCTACATACCCTAATTCTAGAAAGGAGTACTGGGGTTGTACACATGGCCTGGCCACCGCAGCAGCTTGACACTTGTCATGCTTTTTTTTTCTCTACTCCAGGATTGAGTGTGCTACATACCCTAAGTCTGGAAAGGAGTACTGAGATTGTACGCTCTTATGAAACGTCACTTCTAGGTTTGGCCACTAGGGGCGCACGTGCCCCCTGCTCGCCCACAATCACTTGAGAACACACAGATCCCGGTTCTCTGAGGGGAGAACAGACAGATTGTCTGTTCATACAGAATATGAACAGTGATCTGTCATCTCCCCTACACAGTCCCCTACCCCTTCAGTTAGAACACACAATAGGGAACACATTAACCCCTTGTTTGCCCCTAGTGGTTAACCCCATTCACTGCCAGTGACATTTTTACAGTAATCAATGCATTTTTATAGCACTGATCGCTGTAAAAATGCCAAATGGTCCGAAAAAATGTGTCAAAATTGTCCGACGTGTCCGCCATAATGTTGCAGTCCTGATAAAAATCGTAGATCGCCGACATTACCAGTAAAAAAAAAATAATCATTAAAAATGCCGTACAACTATCCCCCATTTTGTAGAGGCTATAGCTTTTGCGCAAACCAATCAATATACGCTTATTGGTAATTTTTTTACCAAAAATATGTAGAAGAATACATATAGGCCTAAAAATCATTTTTTTTAATATTTTTTGGGGGGGTACTTATTAGAGCAAAAGTTAAAAAAGATTGCGTTTTTTTTCAAAATTGAGGCTCTTTTTTGTTTATAGTGCAAAAAAAATTAAAAAATAAATAAAAAACGCAGATGTGATCAAATACCATCAAAAGAAAGCTCTATATGTGCGGAAAAAAGGACGTCAATTTTGTTTGGGTGCAACGTCGCACGACCGCACAATTGTCAGTTAAAGCGATGCAGTGCCAAATTGCAAAAAGAAGTTTATCAAACAAAAAGCCCCATCTCTTTTGCATGCATATTGCATACCATACAATACCATACCATACCGCTTTTCTAATATCACATGCATACATACACACATAGGGCTGCAACTAACGATTATTTTCATAATCGATTAGTTGGTCGATTGTTGTTTCAATTAATAGATTACTAACCTTAAAAAAAAGGGTAATTTTGCTGCAATTTGCATTTTTGCATATTTTTTTGGCCAATTTGTTGTTGGGCAGATTAAAAAACACAAATTGCCACAAAAACGCATTACATGCTTTTCTGCAGCTTCTCCATTGAAGTGTATTGAACCAAAAAAACAAAATAGCATCGTTTTGCGTTAAAAAAAAAGTCCTTGTCTTTTCAAAATACACAGCAGCTGAAAAAATCATGGATGTGAACGTGTCACATAGGAAACCATGTAAATGAACTGTAGTGTGTTTCTGCAAAAAGCACCAAACAACACAGAGGTGTGACCCAGGCCTGAGATGTTTAGTAACATAATGGGGTTAAAAAAAACTAAAATTATTACAAAGAAAGCAAATAATCGCTACTGTAAGGGGTTCATTTTTTACTATGGGACAGTGAAAGTAATATATACAGTAGCGATTTGCTCTTTCTGTACTATAAAGGGCTAATTTCTTTTTCTTGTTTTTAACCCCATTATGTTAGTGACCAATTAATCGATTATGAAAATAGTAATCGATTAGTTGTCCATTAATCGATTAGTTTTTTCACCCTTATACACACACATACTAGAGCCATACTGTTCATTCACATCAGTCCCTGCCCTGAAAGCTCTTACAATCAAAATGCCCAACCTTACATACATACACACACACACACACACACACACACACACTGACTGACTGAAGATTGCCCAAGCTGTCCACACAGACAACAAAGGTGAGAATTCTCAGCAGTGTTGTGGCGCAGAATCTAGGGAACCACCTTCTCTTCTCCAAAGCTCCTGTTGGTGGCGATAGGCTGCCCTGCAAACATTTTCCATGTTCCAGTCATCTGAATCACTCTGGTCTGAAAAAAAAAAAACACATATAAATGGATTTTTTTAAATGAATGAACATATCATATTTAAAATCTCTGTTCCATTGGTTTGCGCAGAGCAGCCCCAATCCTCTTCTGGTATCCCCCACTGGTGTTCCTGGCTCCTCCTTTTTAGCAAATGCCCGCATAGGAAGCAGCTTCCTACAGGGGAAATTGTGCAGGCTCGATCACGACCTGCCCACACAGGCAGCGAAGGTGAGGATTCTTATATTGCAGCCCTCCCCAAATATCATAGTAGGTCTTATTTTCGGTGAAATGCGGTATAAACGAACATAATATGTTCATTTATATTAGGTTAATGGTTACCACCTACATGGTGGCACCATCCGCAGCCTCCTGGGACATGTCACAGGTCCTAGGAGGCTGCAGGACAACTTACAAATCATAGTTCAGCTCATACATGTGTGGTGGGGGGCCGTCTGTGAAGTCGCAAGGAGTCACAGCTGGTATCCCACAGTCAACATGACAGTGCAGGGGACCTGAAGACCGGAAAAGAACCTGCCTTTAACCAGTTGCCGACCAGCTGCCACAGTTGTACTGTGGCAACATGGTTCGGCTGCACGAATTGCCATTATGTTACGTCGCTTCTAGATTTGGCCACTAGGGGCGCACGTGCCTTCTGCTCGCCCACAATCACTCGAGAACACACAAGTTCTACACAGTCCCCTCCCCCTTCAGTTAGAACACACAATAGGGAACACATTAACCCCTTGATTTCCCCCTAGCGGTTAACCCCTTCACTGCCAGTAAAAAAAAATTACGGTAATCAATGCATTTTTATAGCACTGATTACTGTAAAAATGTCAAATGGTCCGTAAAATGTGTCAAAATTGTCCAACGTGTCCACCGTAATGTCGCAAACACAATAAAAATCTCAGATCGCCAACACTACTTTTAAAAAAAAATTTAATAATTAAAAATGACGTAAAACTATCGCCTATTTTCTAGATGCTATAACTTTTGCGCAAACCAATCAATGTAGGCTTATTACACTTTTTTTTAACAAAAATATATAGAAGAATACATATAGGCCTAAACTGAGGAAAAAATCTTTTTTATATATATTTTTGGGGGGTACTTATTATAGAAAACGTTAAAAAAGATTGCGTTTTTTTTCAAAATTGAGGCTCTTTTTTGTTTATAGTGCAGAACAATAGGCAGAGGTGATCAAATACCACCAAAAGAAAGCTCTATTTGTTGGAAAAAAGGATGTCAATTTTGTATGGGTGCAACATCGCATGACCGCGCAATTGTCAGTTGAAGCGATGCAGTGCCAAATCGCAAAAAGTGCTCTGGTCAGGAAGGGGGTAAAATCTTCCGGGGCTGCATCAGTTAAGAAGCTTATCAAACTAAAAGCCCCATATCTTTTGCGTGCATATTACATACCATACAATACCATACTATACCGCTTTTCCGCACTTTGAACAGGTCCGTAAAGTGCTTCACTAGGGCAGCCGGTGGTTTGTCGCTTGTCAGTTCCTCGGGAAAACCACACTTTGGGCGAACAGGTCCTGCTGTCTGTCCTCCGTAAAGGGGTACACCTTCTTCCCCGTTTTACAGTCGAGCGTGCACACACCGACGGGACAGCAGTGAAGAGCTTTGTAGTATTTTGAGGGGAGTTTACTTAAAATGGACAAGACAGAATCTGAAGCCGCTGAGCATAACAACCACTCAGCTTCTAGTTTTCATTTTCAAACCTTCATTAAACAAGCTAAATTGAGAAGGTGACTGATTACAATGCACAACTACTCTGGGTCCTGTCTGCCCCAATTGAAAATAGAACAAAAAAGAAAAACATTTCTTTTTCATTGTGGATAGAGTAAGGGAAGCCTAGGACCTTTGTCAGATTTTCTTGGCATCTGTGTCCCATTGGAGAGACAACCTCTGTGCTAACTAACCTTTGAAAAAAAGATTGCTATACTTGCCTATTTTCCGGTCCGGTCACTGCCACTAGCTGGCACAGAAGAACTCACGTGACCGGACCAGACTGGCCTGAAAATAAGTATCTTTCTTGCATGGATGTTGGGGGGGAGGCTATTTAGATTTAAGCTGGAATTCCACGTTAAGTAAATTTCCCCAAAGTAGCCCAAAGGAGGACTGTCTACAAGCTCTCTTTAGCCCATTGCACAGTACATCCGTGAACGCTACAGGCTATATAACCACGGCAAACTAAGGAAGAAAATGCATGTCATTCTTTTCTTTGGGTCTAGGATTGAGTGTGCTACATACCCTAATTCTAGAAAGGAGTACTGGGGTTGTACACATGGCCTGGCCACCGCAGCAGCTTGACACTTGTCATGCTTTTTTTTTCTCTACTCCAGGATTGAGTGTGCTACATACCCTAAGTCTGGAAAGGAGTACTGGGATTGTACGCTCTTATGAAACGTCACTTCTAGGTTTGGCCACTAGGGGCGCACGTGCCCCCTGCTCGCCCACAATCACTTGAGAACACACAGATCCCGGTTCTCTGAGGGGAGAACAGACAGATTGTCTGTTCATACAGAATATGAACAGTGATCTGTCATCTTCCCTACACAGTCCCCTACCCCTTCAGTTAGAACACACAATAGGGAACACATTAACCCCTTGATTGCCCCTAGTGGTTAACCCCATTCACTGCCAGTGACATTTTTACAGTAATCAATGCATTTTTATAGCACTGATCGCTGTAAAAATGCCAAATGGTCCGAAAAAATGTGTCAAAATTGTCCGATGTGTCCGCCATAATGTTGCAGTCCTGATAAAAATCGTAGATCGCCGACATTACCAGTAAAAAAAAATAATCATTAAAAATGCCGTACAACTATCCCCCATTTTGTAGAGGCTATAGCTTTTGCGCAAACCAATCAATATACGCTTATTGGTAATTTTTTTACCAAAAATATGTAGAAGAATACATATAGGCCTAAACTGAGGAAAAAAATCATTTTTTTAATATTTTTTGGGGGGGTACTTATTAGAGCAAAAGTTAAAAAAGATTGCGTTTTTTTCAAAATTGAGGCTCTTTTTTGTTTATAGTGCAAAAAAAATAAAAAAAAAAATAAAAAACGCAGATGTGATCAAATACCATCAAAAGAAAGCTCTATATGTGCGGAAAAAAGGACGTCAATTTTGTTTGGGTGCAACGTCGCACGACCGCACAATTGTCAGTTAAAGCGATGCAGTGCCAAATTGCAAAAAGAAGTTTATCAAACAAAAAGCCCCATCTCTTTTGCATGCATATTACATACCATACAATACCATACTATACCGCTTTTCTAATATCACATGCATACATACACACATAGGGCTGCAACTAACGATTATTTTCATAATCGATTAGTTGGTCGATTGTTGTTTCAATTAATAGATTACTAACCTTAAAAAAAAGGGTCATTTTGCTGCAATTTGCATTTTTGCATATTTTTTTGGCCAATTTGTTGTTGGGCAGATTAAAAAACACAAATTGCCGCAAAAACGCATTACATGCTTTTCTGCAGCTTCTCCATTGAAGTGTATTGAACCAAAAAAACAAAATAGCATCGTTTTGCGTTAAAAAAAAAGTCCTTGTCTTTTCAAAATACACAGCAGCTGAAAAAATCATGGATGTGAACGTGTCACATAGGAAACCATGTAAATGAACTGTAGTGTGTTTCTGCAAAAAGCACCAAACAACACAGAGGTGTGACCCAGGCCTGAGATGTTTAGTAACATAATGGGGTTAAAAAAAACTAAAATTATTACAAAGAAAGCAAATAATCGCTACTGTAAGGGGTTCATTTTTTACTATGGGACAGTGAAAGTAATATTTACAGTAGCGATTTGCTCTTTCTGTACTATAAAGGGCTAATTTCTTTTTCTTGTTTTTAACCCCATTATGTTAGTGACCAATTAATCGATTATGAAAATAGTAATCGATTAGTTGTCCATTAATCGATTCGTTTTTTCACCCTTATACACACACATACTAGAGCCATATTGTTCATTCACATCAGTCCCTGCCCTGAAAGCTCTTACAATCAAAATGCCCAGCCTTACATACATACACACACACACTGACTGACTGAAGATTGCCCAAGCTGTCCAAACAGACAACAAAGGTGAGAATTCTCAGCAGTGTTGTGGCGCAGAATCTAGGGAACCACCTTCTCTTCTCCAAAGCTCCTGTTGGTGGCGATAGGCTGCCCTGCAAACATTTTCCATGTTCCAGTCATCTGAATCACTCTGGTCTGAAAAAAAAAAAACACATATAAATGGATTTTTTTAAATGAATGAACATATCATATTTAAAATCTCTGTTCCATTGGTTTGCGCAGAGCAGCCCCAATCCTCTTCTGGTATCCCCCACTGGTGTTCCTGGCTCCTCCTTTTTAGCAAATGCCCGCATAGGAAGCAGCTTCCTACAGGGGAAATTGCGCAGGCTCGATCACGACCTGCCCACACAGGCAGCGAAGGTGAGGATTCTTATATTGCAGCCCTCCCCAAATATCATAGTAGGTCTTATTTTCGGTGAAATGCGGTATAAACGAACATAATATGTTCATTTATATTAGGTTAATGGTTACCACCTACATGGTGGCACCATCCGCAGCCTCCTGGGACATGTCACAGGTCCTAGGAGGCTGCAGGACAACTTACAAATCATAGTTCAGCTCATACATGTGTGGTGGGGGGCCCTCTGTGAAGTCGCAAGGAGTCACAGCTGGTATCCCACAGTCAACATGACAGGGCAGGGGACCTGAAGACCGGAAAAGAACCTGCCTGGGTGAGGCTAGCACTGGATCCCTGGACAAGTAAATGTCTGTTTTTTAAAAGTCAGCAGCTACAGTATTTGAAGCTGCTGACTTTTAATTCTTTTTTTAAGATGACCGTAGATCTTCTTTAACCAGTTGCCGACCAGCTGCCACAGTTGTACTGTGGCAACATGGTTCGGCTGCACGAATTGCCATTATGTTACGTCGCTTCTAGATTTGGCCACTAGGGGCGCACGTGCCTCCTGCTCGCCCACAATCACTCGAGAACACACAAGTTCTACACAGTCCCCTCCCCCTTCAGTTAGAACGCACAATAGGGAACACATTAACCCCTTGATTTCCCTCTAGCGGTTAACCCCTTCACTGCCAGTAACATTTTTTTACAGTAATCAATGCATTTTTATAGCACTGATTACTGTAAAAATGTCAAATGGTCCGTAAAATGTGTCAAAATTGTCCAACGTGTCCACCGTAATGTCGCAAACACAATAAAAATCTCAGATCGCCAACACTACTTTTAAAAAAAAAATTAATAATTAAAAAGGACGTAAAACTATCGCCTATTTTCTAGATGCTATAACTTTTGCGCAAACCAATCAATGTAGGCTTATTACAATTTTTTTTAACAAAAATATGTAGAAGAATACATATAGGCCTAAACTGAGGAAAAAATCTTTTTTTTATATATTTTTGGGGGGTACTTATTATAGAAAACGTTAAAAAAGATTGCGGTTTTTTTTCAAAATTGAGGCTCTTTTTTGTTTATAGTGCAGAACAATAGACAGAGGTGATCAAATACCACCAAAAGAAAGCTCTATTTGTTGGAAAAAAGGATGTCAATTTTGTATGGGTGCAACATCGCATGACCGCGCAATTGTCAGTTGAAGCGATGCAGTGCCAAATCGCAAAAAGTGCTCTGGTCAGGAAGGGGGTAAAATCTTCCGGGGCTGCATCAGTTAAGAAGCTTATCAAACTAAAAGCCCCATATCTTTTGCGTGCATATTACATACCATACAATACCATACTATACCGCTTTTCCGCACTTTGAACAGGTCCGTAAAGTGCTTCACTAGGGCAGCCGGTGGTTTGTCGCTTGTCAGTTCCTCGGGAAAACCACACTTTGGGCGAACAGGTCCTGCTGTCTGTCCTCCGTAAAGGGGTACACCTTCTTCCCCGTTTTACAGTCGAGCGTGCACACACCGACGGGACAGCAGTGAAGAGCTTTGTAGTATTTTGAGGGGAGTTTACTTAAAATGGACAAGACAGAATCTGAAGCCGCTGAGCATAACAACCACTCAGCTTCTAGTTTTCATTTTCAAACCTTCATTAAACAAGCTAAATTGAGAAGGTGACTGATTACAATGCACAACTACTCTGGGTCCTGTCTGCCCCAATTGAAAATAGAACAAAAAAGAAAAACATTTCTTTTTCATTGTGGATAGAGTAAGGGAAGCCTAGGACCTTTGTCAGATTTTCTTGGCATCTGTGTCCCATTGGAGAGACAACCTCTGTGCTAACTAACCTTTGAAAAAAAGATTGCTATACTTGCCTATTTTCCGGTCCGGTCACTGCCACTAGCTGGCACAGAAGAACTCACGTGACCGGACCAGACTGGCCTGAAAATAAGTATCTTTCTTGCATGGATGTTGGGGGGGAGGCTATTTAGATTTAAGCTGGAATTCCACGTTAAGTAAATTTCCCCAAAGTAGCCCAAAGGAGGACTGTCTACAAGCTCTCTTTAGCCCATTGCACAGTACATCCGTGAACGCTACAGGCTATATAACCACGGCAAACTAAGGAAGAAAATGCATGTCATTCTTTTCTTTGGGTCTAGGATTGAGTGTGCTACATACCCTAATTCTAGAAAGGAGTACTGGGGTTGTACACATGGCCTGGCCACCGCAGCAGCTTGACACTTGTCATGCTTTTTTTTCTCTACTCCAGGATTGAGTGTGCTACATACCCTAAGTCTGGAAAGGAGTACTGGGATTGTACGCTCTTATGAAACGTCACTTCTAGGTTTGGCCACTAGGGGCGCACGTGCCCCCTGCTCGCCCACAATCACTTGAGAACGCACAGATCCCGGTTCTCTGAGGGGAGAACAGACAGATTGTCTGTTCATACAGAATATGAACAGTGATCTGTCATCTCCCCTACACAGTCCCCTACCCCTTCAGTTAGAACACACAATAGGGAACACATTAACCCCTTGATTGCCCCTAGTGGTTAACCCCATTCACTGCCAGTGACATTTTTGCAGTAATCAATGCATTTTTATAGCACTGATCGCTGTAAAAATGCCAAATGGTCCGAAAAAATGTGTCAAAATTGTCCGACGTGTCTGCCATAATGTTGCAGTCCTGATAAAAATCGTAGATCGCCGACATTACCAGTAAAAAAAAAATAATCATTAAAAATGCTGTACAACTATCCCCCATTTTGTAGACGCTATAGCTTTTGCGCAAACCAATCAATATACGCTTATTGGTAATTTTTTTACCAAAAATATGTAGAAGAATACATATAGGCCTAAACTGAGGAAAAAAATCATTTTTTTAATATTTTTTGGGGGGGTACTTATTAGAGCAAAAGTTGAAAAAGATTGCGTTTTTTTCAAAATTTAGGCTCTTTTTTGTTTATAGTGCAAAAAAAATAAAAAAAAAAATAAAAAAACGCAGATGTGATCAAATACCATCAAAAGAAAGCTCTATTTGTGCGAAAAAAAGGACGTCAATTTTGTTTGGGTGCAACGTCGCACGACCGCACAATTGTCAGTTAAAGCGATGCAGTGCCAAATTGCAAAAAACAGAAAATTGTACCATACTTACCGTAATTTTATTTTCCTGGTGCCTATCCATGGCAGCATACCTGTGACAAGCTCCGCCTTGGCTCCTCCCTCAGGACTAGTGAATATTATAAAAGAAAAGGTTAGTACAGCCCCCGCATTCTCGTTAATATAGAATACCGAGGGTGGGAATGTATGCTGCCATGGATAGGCACCAGGAAAAGAAAATTACGGTAAGTATGGTACAATTTTCTGTTTTCCTGGTGCCTCCATGGCAGCATACCTGTGACAAATAACTAGCTGAGACGGGTGGGATAATGCTTAGAGATTTATTTAAAGAATTTATTATTTAGAAGAGGCGAAGGCCGAAGTGACTGCCTGTCTGCCAAACTCGACTGAGGAGAGAGCTCCTGGGTCCACCCTGTAATGTTTCAGGAATTTGTTTTGGGACGACCAGGTCGCTGCCCGACAAATAGTTTCGATCGACACATTCGCTCTTGCCGCCCAAGAGGCAGAAACCGCTCTTGTGGAGTGCGCCCTGACCGCTGAAGGGGTCTCTAGTCCCTTTGTCCTGTACGCCTTGTGAATGAGTTTGACGATCCATGTATTTGTATTTTCCCCAGGGAATTATGAACAGTCTGATGGAAGCCCGGAATGAAGCTGTGGCTTGCAGATAGCATTTCAGAGTGGAGGCGATGTCTAATTCATGAAGAGCGACAGAGTCTTGTTCAGAAAATGTTAGGAGTGCCCAGGGCTCTGACATGCTCAAGGATGAAGCGACCTTGGGAATGAACCCTAGTACTGTTCTGAGTTCCACTCTATCTGGGTAAAATATAATGTGATCCTGATCTGCTCCCAGAGCTTGGAGCTCTGACACCCGTCTGCCGGAGGTTATGGCTATCAGAAAGGCTAATTTTAAAGTTACATTCCAAAGTGATATTGAGTTTGAAGGGGCAAAGGGTGGATTGGCTAAGGACTCCAGGATGACCGTAAGGTCCCAAGTGGGAAAAGATTGTTTGGTTGGTGGTCTGATCTTCCTGACGGCCTTAAAGAATTGGATTAACAATGGATCCTCCGCCCATCTTCTACTGGTTGCTGCTGAGATCGCTGACACCTGTACCTTCAAAGTACTTAACGCAAGACCTAGGTCCAGGCCTGCCTGCAAGAACTCAAGAATTTGAGATGACGAAGGGGAACCTGGATCACAGTTTCTATCAAGCATGAAGGACCTGAACTTGTTCCATACTTTATCATATATGTTGTTCGTGGATGGTTTTCTCGCTTTGAGCAGGGTTGCGATCACTCTGTCGGAGCACCCCAGGGATTGAAACCTTTCCCTTTCAGTTGCCAGATGTGAAGGTCCAGCCTGCGGGGATCTGGGTGGGTGTGACATCCTTGCGACAGGAGGAGGGGTACTATTGGAACCTTGACTGGAGGACTGGTGCTCAGATCCATTGCCGTAGGGAACCAAGGCCTTCTTGGCCAGTATGGTAGAATTGCTATCACTGTCGATGTCTCCCTCACGAGTCTTGACAGGAACCTCGGTATGAGGGGCCGCGGAGGAAAGGCGTAGGCCCGATCGCATGCCCAAGGGGCTGAGAGGGCATCTGTTGCCTCCGCCTGGGGGTGCGGAAATCTCGAGATAAACCTTGGAAGTTTGGTGTTGGATGCTGTCGCAAAGAGGTCTAGCTCGAGGGTCCCCCACTGGATCACTATCCAGTTGAAGATTTCCGGGTGTAAGGACCACTCGTTGGTGTCTGCGAACCTGCGGGAAAGGCCGTCTGCCCTTGAGTTGGGATGGCCGGGCAGATAGACTGCCCTCAGGTCCTACAGATTCCTTTCGGCCCAGAGGAATATGGGCTCCACCTCGTTCAGGAGAGATCTGCTGCGCGTTCCCCCTTGACGGTGCACATAGGATACGGCGGCCCTGTTGTCCATCCTGAGGAGAACTGGTTTGCCCGAAATCTCGAACTCCAGGGCTAGCAGAGCAAGATAGGCTGCTCTGAGCTCCAGGACATTGGACACCATGCCGGCTGCATTGAAGGACCACCTTCCTTGTACTGAGGTCTTGTTGGAATGTGCTCCCCAACCAGTTGCGCTGGCATCGGTAGTAATTATGATCCAGTCGACATGCCCTAGCGGGCGAGACTTCAGAAGCGACTGTCTCTTCATCCACCAATGTAGACTCCTGAGCATCCAGGTCGTCAGGTGTATGGGTTGGGATAGATATCGTTTGTTCCACATTCTTAAGAACTCCAGCTGAAAATGTCTCAAATGCATGATGACATCCGACCTATCAGGCTCAAACAATTTGAGGCTGTCAGGTAGGATCTCGAGCTCACCTTCTTCATCTGTTGGACAATGGAAGATACCTTCTGAGGTGGGAGAGACACCGTTCCGTTCATTGTATTGAACAGGGCTCCCAGATAGACCATCTCTTGAGTCGGAGAGAGAAGACTTTTCTCGTAGTTTATCTTCCATCCAAAATCCACTAGTGTTGTCAACAGGATATTCCTGTGTTCTAATAACTGGTTTGGGTCCTTTGCCAGGAGTAGAAGGTCGTCCAGATAGTGATATACCCGGAGCCCCAATTCTCTCAGAGGTGCTATGATGGCAATCAGGGTTTTTGTAAAGACTCTGGGTGACGTGCAGAGGCCAAATGGAAGGCTCTGAAATTGGAGATGTACTTGCCCCACCGCGAATCTCATATATTTTTGGAACGTAGGGAGTATGGGTATGTGTAAGTACTCGTCTTGCAGGTCTACTGACAACATCCAATCCCCTGGTTGGACTACGCAAATAATTGTCTGTAGAGACTCCATCTTTAATTTTTCCAGAAAGATATAGCGATTTAGCCTCTTTAGGTCTATCACGGGTCTCCACCCTCCGTTTCTCTTGGGGACTAGAAACAGGGTGGAATAGAAACCTAAATATCTTTCGGATGGAGGTACTGGAACTACTGCTCGTTGTTCCTGTAGGGAAAGAAGAAATTGCTTCAGGGCTTCCGCTTTTTGAGGGGATCTTGATACCCTTGTCGGAGAAAAAAAGTCCTTGGGGGGTTTGTTTAGGAAGGACCAGAAATGACCGTGTTTGACTGTTGCAACTACCCAAGGATCCCTGCATTTTTGTTCCCAGATCTTTGAGAACTGTTTCAACCTGGCCCCCACAGGGATCACTTGGGCTGGCCTGGCGTCAAAAGGATTTTGATGGATCCTGTGGGGTAGGTACTGGCCTCTGCCTCCTGGACTTGAGGAACGTAGACTGTGTGCTTTTCCAGTTGTGCCTGAAGCCTTTCCCTTGTCTGGATTGTCGGTAGTCCCTATTTTTGGAATACTGGAACCTTGGTGCAGATGATCTGAAACGTCTGGATCTCCTGTCTTGAGGAAGTAGGCCTGACTTTCCGCCAGTGACCCGAGAGATGGCTTTGTCGAGTTTTTCCCCGAACAAGGCTTTACCGTCAAAAGGTATCTTGCACCAATTTTGCTTCGAGGCAACGTCCGCTGCCCATGGTTTTAGCCACAGTGCCCTCTTGGCCATTACTGTGTGAAGCATTGCCCTTGCGGAGCAACGAATCAAATCGATGGCGGCCTCCCCAATGAAGTCGGCTGAGAGCTTCAGCTCATCCAATGCCTTGATTATATCTTCTTTAGGGATATCCTGTTGAATTGCCGACTCTATATTATCTGTCCAGACGCGTAATGCGTTGGACACTGATGTCAGAGCTATTGCAGGTTTACAGGCATTTCCTGCCATCTGATAGGCCTTCTTAAGGTCGAGGTCCATCCTCCTGTCCAGAGGGTCCTTGAAGGAGGTTGAATCATCTAGGGGCAAAGTGACATTCTTGGCCAGCCTTACCACTGCGGCATCTACCACCGGGGGGCCGTCCAGCATTTTGGAATCTGCCTCAGAGAGAGGGTATAATTTTCCCAATCGATTGGTGGAAAGTCTTTTGTCTGTCCTCCCCCATTCTTCCTCAATCACTTCCCTGATTTCCTCCATAAGAGGGAAGAAGGAGATCTGGCGCTTAAGGAAGGGGAAGTATGATTTGGACTTCCTGACCTCCGTGTTGGAATCCTCCCAACCGATTGCTTGTTTAATAGCCTGCACATAGGGCTGGACCATGGCGAAGGCAAAGCCAGAGGCATCTGTGTCATCTGAAGAATCCTCTGAAATCGCCATTTCGTCCTGATGCTTAGAGGAGGGAGGGAACGGACGACCACTTCCACTCGTGGATGGAACTGGAATGGAGGCCTCGGCCAGCTGTTCCTGAGGAGGGGATGCCGGTTGTTGCGTCGGCATTGTGGCGACCAATTCCGCAAGGGAGTCTTTTACTGCATTTTTAAGGAGATCTGCCACCTGTAGGCAATCAGACTCTCTGTCTGCTGCATAGTCTCTAAGGCAATCTCGACAAATTAGTTTGTCCGGAAGTGGGGTGCCTCCGCAGGCCTGACATCTATTAGGTCTAGGTCTCGGGGAGCGCGAATGACGGCGCCTCTTGGCTGAAGCTTTCCTGCCACTTCTGTAATGCCCATGTCTGGGCGACCTGTCCCTGCTGTGACAGGAATCATCATCGCCATCTTCATATCGCCTTGAGGTCTTCTTAGACGTCTTCTGGCGTACAGGACTGAAATACAAAAAGTACCGTCCTTAGTGCACTCTTTTTTTTTTAAAACTTACCTGGGCGTAGGTCCTTACCTTGGGAGTAGAGTAGGATCTTGAGCGGGCGGCGAAAGGCTCATTTTAGGCGGCTTAGCAGAGGTAACGACTAGGAAAGAGTCAGAGGAAAAAGCGTCAACCAGTCGTGCGCTGAATCACGGAAAAAAGGGAATTTGCCTACATAGGTAACGACTTCCCCCCTCTGTGCTGTGTTTTTTTTTTTTTTTTTTTTTTAAACATCCCCCTTTTTTTTTTTTTGGAGGCTCCGATGAAAAATAAATTTTTAAATGGTTTAATAAATTAATAAATCAATAAATCAATAAATTAACACACTTTCAATGCACGAGTTATTCCTTCAGAGCTATACATATATATATATATATATATATATTCGCATGCCCACATGTATGAGAAAACAAATGCATTAAGACATGCCTTACCTTAACAGGGGTGGGTATAGCCTGGAACTCTAGAGTGTAATTCTCTTGTTGACCACAGGCATTTCACTTGTGCTGCTGGGGAAATAAATAGGAGGAGGGGAAGTTATGGCACGCTCGAGCTCCTCCCCTGACGCTCTGAGGGCAAAAAGAACCATTCGCCCTCAGTAAAAATGGCCGTCGAATCCTTCGACGCTACCGCGCATGCGCCGAACGTCGAGACTGGCCGTCGAAACATACGACCCGCCGGCGCATGCGCAGACGACGGCGGGAATGCTGATCTATCATAAAATAACACAGACTCGCCGCGCGCGACCCCTAGTGAGTCTGAGGATGACGGCGCACGTGGGAAGGGAAGGGGGGTCCCCTAAAGCTATGGGAACCAGGGGAACCAGAGCGCAAGAGAGGGAGAGAAAGGACAGGAGAGACTGGAGTGGAACAACAGGTCTCAGAAACAGAGCAAAGCTGCCACCTCTGCTGCCATAGACTGGAGCCTGAACGCCCATACTGCAGGTACAGCTCTTACTTAAGAGACAAACTGCTTGTCCCAAAAGATCCTACAGAAGGGACTTCCAACCTTATAAGCGCATTTAGCTGCCCAAGAGAAGGAACTGCGTCCGGGAGAGGCTTGAACCCGGACGGACGCTGCCGAATGCAGAAGGTAAGGACGCCGACCAGGATTCACTGCCATGAGGTATGAGGAAAAAAAGGAGAATGCGGGGGCTGTACTAACCTTTTCTTTTATAATATTCACTAGTCCTGAGGGAGGAGCCAAGGCGGAGCTTGTCACAGGTATGCTGCCATGGAGGCACCAGGAAAGAAGTTTATCAAACAAAAAGCCCCATCTCTTTTGCATGCATATTACATACCATACTATACCGCTTTTCTAATATCACATGCATACATACACACATAGGGCTGCAACTAACGATTATTTTCATAATCGATTAGTTGGTCGATTGTTGTTTCAATTAATAGATTACTAACCTTAAAAAAAAGGGTAATTTTGCTGCAATTTGCATTTTTGCATATTTTTTGGCCAATTTGTTGTTGGGCAGATTAAAAAACACAAATTGCCGCAAAAACGCATTACATGCTTTTCTGCAGCTTCTCCATTGAAGTGTATTGAACCAAAAAAACAAAATAGCATCGTTTTGCGTTAAAAAAAAAGTCCTCGTCTTTTCAAAATACACAGCAGCTGAAAAAATCATGGATGTGAACGTGTCACATAGGAAACCATGTAAATGAACTGTAGTGCGTTTCTGCAAAAAGCACCAAACAACACAGAGGTGTGACCCAGGCCTGAGATGTTTAGTAACATAATGGGGTTAAAAAAAACTAAAATTATTACAAAGAAAGCAAATAATCGCTACTGTAAGGGGTTCATTTTTTACTATGGGACAGTGAAAGTAATATTTACAGTAGCGATTTGCTCTTTCTGTACTATAAAGGGCTAATTTCTTTTTCTTGTTTTTAACCCCATTATGTTAGTGACCAATTAATAGATTATGAAAATAGTAATCGATTAGTTGTCGATTAATCGATTCGTTTTTTCACCCTTATACACACACATACTAGAGCCATATTGTTCATTCACATCAGTCCCTGCCCTGAAAGCTCTTACAATCAAAATGCCCAGCCTTACATACATACACTGACTGACTGAAGATTGCCCAAGCTGTCCAAACAGACAACAAAGGTGAGAATTCTCAGCAGTGTTGTGGCGCAGAATCTAGGGAACCACCTTCTCTTCTCCAAAGCTCCTGTTGGTGGCGATAGGCTGCCCTGCAAACATTTTCCATGTTCCAGTCATCTGAATCACTCTGGTCTGAAAAAAAAAAAAAACACATATAAATGGATTTTTTTAAATGAATGAACATATCATATTTAAAATCTCTGTTCCATTGGTTTGCGCAGAGCAGCCCCAATCCTCTTCTGGTATCCCCCACTGGTGTTCCTGGCTCCTCCTTTTTAGCAAATGCCCGCATAGGAAGCAGCTTCCTACAGGGGAAATTGCGCAGGCTCGATCACGACCTGCCCACACAGGCAGCGAAGGTGAGGATTCTTATATTGCAGCCCTCCCCAAATATCATTGTAGGTCTTATTTTCGGTGAAATGCGGTATAAACGAACATAATATGTTCATTTATATTAGGTTAATGGTTACCACCTACATGGTGGCACCATCCGCAGCCTCCTGGGACATGTCACAGGTCCTAGGAGGCTGCAGGACAACTTACAAATCATAGTTCAGCTCATACATGTGTGGTGGGGGGCCCTCTGTGAAGTCGCAAGGAGTCACAGCTGGTATCCCACAGTCAACATGACAGTGCAGGGGACCTGAAGACCGGAAAAGAACCTGCCTGGGTGAGGCTAGCACTGGATCCCTGGACAAGTAAATGTCTGTTTTTTAAAAGTCAGCAGCTACAGTATTTGAAGCTGCTGACTTTTAATTCTTTTTTTAAGATGACCGTAGATCCTCTTTAACCAGTTGCCGACCAGCTGCCACAGTTGTACTGTGGCAACATGGTTCGGCTGCACGAATTGCCATTATGTTACGTCGCTTCTAGATTTGGCCACTAGGGGCGCACATGCCTCCTGCTCGCCCACAATCACTCGAGAACACACAAGTTCTACACAGTCCCCTCCCCCTTCAGTTAGAACACACAATAGGGAACACATTAACCCCTTGATTTCCCCCTAGCGGTTAACCCCTTCACTGCCAGTAACATTTTTTTACAGTAATCAATGCATTTTTATAGCACTGATTACTGTAAAAATGTCAAATGGTCCGTAAAATGTGTCAAAATTGTCCAACGTGTCCACCGTAATGTCGCAAACACAATAAAAATCTCAGATCGCCAACACTACTTTTAAAAAAAAAATGTAATAATTAAAAATGACATAAAACTATCGCCTATTTTCTAGATGCTATAACTTTTGCGCAAACCAATCAATGTAGGCTTATTACAATTTTTTTTAACAAAAATATGTAGAATACATATAGGCCTAAACTGAGGAAAAAATCTTTTTTTTATATATTTTTGGGGGGTACTTATTATAGAAAACATTAAAAAAGATTGCGTTTTTTTTCAAAATTGAGGCTCTTTTTTGTTTATAGTGCAGAACAATAGGCAGAGGTGATCAAATACCACCAAAAGAAAGCTCTATTTGTTGGAAAAAAGGATGTCAATTTTGTATGGGTGCAACATCGCATGACCGCGCAATTGTCAGTTGAAGCGATGCAGTGCCAAATCGCAAAAAGTGCTCTGGTCAGGAAGGGGGTAAAATCTTCCGGGGCTGCATCAGTTAAGAAGCTTATCAAACTAAAAGCCCCATATCTTTTGCGTGCATATTACATACCATACAATACCATACTATACCGCTTTTCCGCACTTTGAACAGGTCCGTAAAGTGCTTCACTAGGGCAGCCGGTGGTTTGTCGCTTGTCAGTTCCTCGGGAAAACCACACTTTGGGCGAACAGGTCCTGCTGTCTGTCCTCCGTAAAGGGGTACACCTTCTTCCCCGTTTTACAGTCGAGCGTGCACACACCGACGGGACAGCAGTGAAGAGCTTTGTAGTATTTTGAGGGGAGTTTACTTAAAATGGACAAGACAGAATCTGAAGCCGCTGAGCATAACAACCACTCAGCTTCTAGTTTTCATTTTCAAACCTTCATTAAACAAGCTAAATTGAGAAGGTGACTGATTACAATGCACAACTACTCTGGGTCCTGTCTGCCCCAATTGAAAATAGAACAAAAAAGAAAAACATTTCTTTTTCATTGTGGATAGAGTAAGGGAAGCCTAGGACCTTTGTCAGATTTTCTTGGCATCTGTGTCCCATTGGAGAGACAACCTCTGTGCTAACTAACCTTTGAAAAAAAGATTGCTATACTTGCCTATTTTCCGGTCCGGTCACTGCCACTAGCTGGCACAGAAGAACTCACGTGACCGGACCAGACTGGCCTGAAAATAAGTATCTTTCTTGCATGGATGTTGGGGGGGAGGCTATTTAGATTTAAGCTGGAATTCCACGTTAAGTAAATTTCCCCAAAGTAGCCCAAAGGAGGACTGTCTACAAGCTCTCTTTAGCCCATTGCACAGTACATCCGTGAACGCTACAGGCTATATAACCACGGCAAACTAAGGAAGAAAATGCATGTCATTCTTTTCTTTGGGTCTAGGATTGAGTGTGCTACATACCCTAATTCTAGAAAGGAGTACTGGGGTTGTACACATGGCCTGGCCACCGCAGCAGCTTGACACTTGTCATGCTTTTTTTTTCTCTACTCCAGGATTGAGTGTGCTACATACCCTAAGTCTGGAAAGGAGTACTGAGATTGTACGCTCTTATGAAACGTCACTTCTAGGTTTGGCCACTAGGGGCGCACGTGCCCCCTGCTCGCCCACAATCACTTGAGAACACACAGATCCCGGTTCTCTGAGGGGAGAACAGACAGATTGTTTGTTCATACAGAATATGAACAGTGATCTGTCATCTCCCCTACACAGTCCCCTACCCCTTCAGTTAGAACACACAATAGGGAACACAATAACCCCTTGATTGCCCCTAGTGGTTAACCCCATTCACTGCCAGTGAAATTTTTACAGTAATCAATGCATTTTTATAGCACTGATCGCTGTAAAAATGCCAAATGGTCCGAAAAAATGTGTCAAAATTGTCCGACGTGTCCGCCATAATGTTGCAGTCCTGATAAAAATCGTAGATCGCCGACATTACCAGTAAAAAAAAAATGACCAGTTACACTTACCGGTAACGTCTTTTCTAGGAAATCTTCCAGGACGGCACACCTGAGAGATGACTGGTCCACCTGACAGGAAACACAATCAACAACGAATTTAAAAGTCCCCACCCCTCCCTCAGACCCTCAGTTATGGTAAAGAAAATCCCACACCAGTGTCAGAGGGAACATTCTGTGAAGAATTAATATATCACCAATAAAACAAGGGTAGGGAGTAGGCCTGCCGTCCTGGAAGATTTCCTAGAAAAGACGTTACCGGTAAGTGTAACTGGTCATTTTCTCCAGTCATCTTCCAGGACGGCACACCTGAGAGGATAAGCAAGAAGTTCAGGCCTACCTTTAGGGCGGGACAACCGCTTGTAGGACCTTCCTGCCAAATGCCAAATCCTGAGGGGACAACAGCTCCACTCTGTAGTGCCTCAGAAATGTTCTATGGCTCGTCCATGTTGCTGCCTTGCAGATCTGGTCAATTGAGGCGCCTGCCCTCTCTGCCCAGGAGGTCGCTAGGGATCTAGCTGAATGCGCCTTAAGGCGGGTTGGTACTGGTTTACCTGCCTGTCTATAAGCGATGGATATGGTCTGTCTAACCCATCTAGCTATCGTAGACTTAGATGCTTGAAGACCCTTTTTCTTCCCTGAAAAAGTGACCAATAAATGACTGGATCTCCTAAAGTCTTTCACCCTTTCTAAATAGACTAGGAGACAACGCCTGACATCTAACATTCCTTATTCTTAGGATTCTGGCAAAAGGACGGGAGAATAATCTCCTGTGTTCTGTGAAATAATGAAGCTACCTTTGGCAAATAAAGAGGATCCTGAGTGAGGATTAACCTATCCTCTAGGATGCGCAAAAACGGCTCTTTAATCGACAGAGCCTGTATATCACTCACCCTCCTGGCCGTAGTGATAGCCAGGAGGAAGGCCAACTTAAATGATAAAAGCTTAACCGAAATTTGAGCCACCGGCTCAAAAGGCCCCCTTGTTAGGGCATCTAATACCAGGGACAGATCCCATGGAGGGCAACTGACCGACCTAACTGGAACTACCCTTTCCCTGGCCGACAAAAATCTTTTTATTAGCGGCTCCTGTCCTAGCTTCCTATCAAAAAACACGGACAGGGCTGCCACCTGGACCTTTAGGGTGCTAACTGCCAAACCCTGGTCCACCCCCTCCTGAAGAAAGTCTAGGATGGTGGGTATCATCTGGAGAGCCCCCTCCTTAGACTGTAGCCAGTGGGAGAAGACTTTCCAGACCTTTGCATAAATCTTTCTGGTGACGCTTTTCCTACTGAGGAGAAGAGTATCTATCACTTTTTCCGAACAGCCCCTGTCTCGGAGTATTTCCCTTTCAATAGCCATGCTGTC
This sequence comes from Lithobates pipiens, assembly GCF_037356315.1. Classification (NCBI taxonomy): domain Eukaryota; kingdom Metazoa; phylum Chordata; class Amphibia; order Anura; family Ranidae; genus Lithobates; species Lithobates pipiens. The sequence goes on along the minus strand of NW_027507784.1, from coordinate 265,349,342 downwards.
AGAGAGAGACGACCCGGGTCGGGGTGAAAGACTGGACCCTGACTGAGTAGGTCTCGTTGCACCGGCAGACGCAGCGGGGGAGCTATCGCGAGACTCTGAATGGTGGGAAACCAAACTCTCTTGGGCCACCAGGGTGCTATCAGTATCAGGACTGACCTTGAGTAGGTTAATTTTTGTAGGACTCTGGGAAGGAGCACCAATGGGGGAAAGGCATAAGCCAGTCTGAAATCCCACACTTGTACAAGAGCGTCTATCCCTTCTGCTTCTTGATCCTTGTAAAGGGAGAAAAACCTGAGAACCTTCGCATTCTCCCGGGAAGCGAACAAATCTATTTCTGGCTTGCCAAAATGTTTGCACACCAGGAAGAAGATTTCTTTGCTCAATCCCCATTCCCCTTGAAGGATGGGCTGTCTGCTTAGAAAATCTGCTTGCAGATTGAGTGAGCCCTTTATATGAATCGCTGACAGTGAAAGGACCCTCTTTTCTGCCTTCATAAGGATCTGTTGCGCTAACCGTCTTAGTTTGTCCGACCTTGTCCCTCCTTGGTGGTTTAGGTATGCCACCGTGACCAGGTTGTCCGAGAGGACCTGAACCTCCCTGTCCTGCAGTTCCTCTCGGAAATAGTCTAGGGCTTTGCCTACTGCCAGAAGCTCCCTGAAATTGGAAGACTCCCTGGCTTGGCTGTGGTTCCAGGACCCCTGGGTATATCGGTCTCCCAGATGAGCCCCCCAACCCCAGGCGCTGGCGTCCGTGGTTAAGACCAAAGGGTTTACCTGAGACCAGGGGCGACCATTCAACAAATTCTGTGGGTCGAGCCACCACCGCAGAGAACGAGATACCTCCTCTGTGATGGGTACTCTGTTCTCTAATGTTTCTCTTTTTCCTCCCCATGAGGCAAGTAGAAAAGACTGAAGCTCCCGAGAATGGAGTTGTGCCCAGGTTACTGCCGGAATGCAGGCCGTCATGAGGCCCAGCAATCTCATTATATATCTCAGAGAGGCTTCTCCTCTTTCGAGAAGGGTGACAACCGCATTCTGGACCTTCGTTACCTTTTCTGTTGGTAAGAATACCTTCTGTGCCTGCAGTCTAACAGGTAGCCTAGGTATAGTTTGGACTGAGATGGAGTCAGTGAGGACTTCTCCTGACTGACCATCCAGCCCAAGGTCTCCAGAGTTTCCAACACGATGTCTCTGTCTATTACTGCTTGCCTCTGATCCACACTGTAGATCAGCAAGTCGTCCAGGTAGGGTATTAACCCTATCCCCTGCAGGTGTAGGTATGCCACTACTTCGGCTAACACCTTTGTGAATATCCTTGGACTTGCCGCCAGCCCAAAGGGAAGAGCCCTGAACTGCCAGTGTTGTATCCTCTGCTGTATGCAAACTGCGAAGCGTAGGTACTTCTGGTGTTCGGGAGCAATGGGTACGTGTAGATAAGCGTCTTTTAGGTCCAGGGTGACCATAAAGACTCCTCTCTGCAGATGCTTTCTTACTGAGTAAATACTCTCCATCCTGAACTTCTTGTGAAGCAGGTAACGGTTGAGTCTTCTCAAGTTTATTATCAACCGAAATTTTCCTGAGGGTTTTGGAACCACAAATACGTGTGAGTAAAAACCCTGGGTAAGCTGATTGGTTGGTACTGGAGTAATAACCCTTTGCTCTGCTAGCTCCTTTAGATTTTTCAGTAATCCTTCTGCCTTGGTTGGGTCCCTGGGAGGAAAAGTAACCAGAAATTCCTGTGGGGGATGGGTCTGAAATTCCAGTCTGTACCCCACTTCTAAAAGGTTTAGAATGTATGGACTCTGCGTAATCCTTTCCCACTGTGGAAGGAATTCGCTGAGTCTTGCGCCTACCTTTACGGTGGCGTCATTTACCTTCTTTCTGAGAGGCTCCGGAGCTGGAGAAAAGAATTGCACTTTTTTCTTTTCCTTTCCCCAAGTTCCATTTCCTCCTTGGTTCAGTTTTCCCCTTATGATGGGTCTTTGAATAGGGGCCTCGAAAAAATTTCTTACCCCTTTCTTTCTTGGGCCTTACAGGAAATTTCTTGCCCTTCTCCGTAGATCGGGACAAAACCTGATCTAGGCCTGAACCAAACAGCAAGGAACCCTCAAAGGGGATGCCGCATAGGCGAGACTTGGAAGTAAAATCCCCATCCCAGGTCTTGACCCATAGAGCTATCCTGGAAGAGTTCAAAAGTGCTGCTGCTTTAGCTGTGGTCCTAACAGTTTCTACAGCTGCATCTGCCACATATGCTACTGCTCGACTGATTACTTCCAGCGAGTCTACAATCTCTTTAGCCTCCCTACTGCGGGAAACATGATCCATTAATTTGCCCAGCCAGGTGTCAGCATTTCTGGCTACACAGGCGGAAGCTAGGGCAGGCGCCATTGCTGCCGCATTCGCCTCCCAGGCTCTTTTGAGTAAAGTTTCCGACTTTCTATCCATCTGATCCTGGATATTTCCGGAATCTTCAAAGGATAAATCGGACCTCTTAGATACTTGCGCTAAGGCTGCATCCAAGCGAGGAGCTTTAAAAAATCTTTCCTCCTCCTCATCTTTAAAGGGACACCTCCTTTTCCAAGCTTTCAGTTTGAGAAGCTTGCGTTCAGGTTCCTTCCATTCTCTAAGGATTATCTCCTTCAGAGACTGGTGGATGGGAAAGGTCTTGGTCTGTAACCTTCCTAAACCTCTATATACTCTATCTTGAGCTGAGACTTGAGCAGAGGGAACCTGAATATCTTCTGAGGCGTAAATGGCTTTTAATAAACCCTCCATGTCCTCACTCGGGAACAAAAATCCCCCAAGCTTAGCCTCCCCCTGGCTATCTTGGACTGAATCTTCCTCTCCAGAACTACAATCTGGTACTTGGCCTTCCTCCACTTCAGATAATAAGGAGACTTGGCCCTGGGAACTTTCCGCATAAGATGTGGAAAGGTTTTCCTGTAACTGAGGAGTCTCTCTCTCTGACGGTACTTCCTGCAAACCCTTCACAAGGGTGGACTGAAAAGTTTGAAGGGTAGCCAACATTTCTGCTTGTAAGGCCCTACATTCCTTCACGACCTGAGCGGTCTCCCTGCCTGCGAGCTTGATGATACATCGATCGCAGAAAGGTTTGGAGTGGTCTTGTGCTAACTTAGCGTTACAGTAACCACAACGCCTGGACTTTGAAGTAACCTTCCCCTTAGACCTAGCAGCTGACCCCTGGGCAGAGCTTTCGGTCCCTGGGAATAGTCAAAAAAAATAGACAATTTAGCTACACAAGTCCTAAAAGGGGCACAGGAGCTCTACCCCGAGAACCCTGCCCCTAAATAAAGTTGGATCACTCACCCCCAGTGGCGACCTCAACGACTGTCTGCTCAGATGGACCTTCCTCTTCCATGGCGATTTGCTGCCCTGCAGGATCGCTGGATCAGGTCTCGAGCATCCCCTTGTTGTCTTTTCCAAGTGTCAGGAAAGTGTCTTGCAGGACGAGGAGACTGGGTGTATTACAGCACACCCGTTCTGTTTGAAAAAACGCGCCGATCGGCGCCATCTTTAAGGAGGTCCGTCGCCCGGAAATGACGCACGGCCTCTTCCGGTCCTGCGCACTGAGGCTGGAACGCACGCCGGTGCGTCCAGCCATCTCAACTTCCGGAACTCGATACCCGGAAGTGACGCCCTTGGACTTCCGGACATGCGCTGTGGCGTTGGAACGCACGCCATCCGCGTCCGCATAAGGAAAGGCATCACCTCACCACTCCACCAACGAATGTGCAGGTAGGCCAATACAACAGGGGAATAACCTACTGGGACAACTCCCCTGTCCCACGAGGCTCATACAAGGCTCCCTAAGGAGACCTTGAGTGAGGAATACCCCCCCAAGATTTCTCCTGGGGGTATACAAGGGAGCACCACAGACCCTGTCTGTTTAAGTCCCTAAAAAAGAACCTCACGAGAAAAACACGGGGTCCCAGACCCCAAGGAAAAAACTTTTAGAAAGAAACTTGGTTTCGCTGTCATCCTGTGGGAAACACAATCAAGAACTGAGGGTCTGAGGAAGGGGTGGGGACTTTTAAATTCGTTGTTGATTGTGTTTCCTGTCAGGTGGACCAGTCATCTCTCAGGTGTGCCGTCCTGGAATATGACTGGAGAAAAATAATCATTAAAAATGCCGTACGACTATCCCACATTTTGTAGACGCTATAGCCTTTGCGCAAACCAATCAATATACGCTTATTGGTAATTTTTTTACTAAAAATATGTAGAAGAATACATATAGGCCTAAACTGAGGAAAAAAATCATTTTTTAAATATTTTTTGGGGGGGTACTTATTAGAGCAAAAGTTAAAAAAGATTGTGTTTTTTTCAAAATTGAGGCTCTTTTTTGTTTATAGTGCAAAAAAAATAAAAAAAATAAATAAAAAAAACGCAGATGTGATCAAATACCATCAAAAGAAAGCTCTATTTGTGCGGAAAAAAGGACGTCAATTTTGTTTGGGTGCCATGTCGCACGACCGCACAATTGTCAGTTAAAGCGATGCAGTGCCAAATTGCAAAAAGAAGTTTATCAAACAAAAAGCCCCATCTCTTTTGCATGCATATTACATACCATCCAATACCATACTATACCGCTTTTCTAATATCACATGCATACATACACACATAGGGCTGCAACTAACGATTATTTTCATAATCGATTAGTTGGTCGATTGTTGTTTCAATTAATAGATTACTAACCTTAAAAAAAGGGTAATTTTGCTGCAATTTGCATTTTTGCATATTTTTTTGGCCAATTTGTTGTTGGGCAGATTAAAAAACACAAATTGCCGCAAAAACGCATTACATGCTTTTCTGCAGCTTCTCCATTGAAGTGTATTGAACCAAAAAAACAAAATAGCATCGTTTTGCGTTAAAAAAAAAGTCCTTGTCTTTTCAAAATACACAGCAGCTGAAAAAATCATGGATGTGAACGTGTCACATAGGAAACCATGTAAATGAACTGTAGTGTGTTTCTGCAAAAAGCACCAAACAACACAGAGGTGTGACCCAGGCCTGAGATGTTTAGTAACATAATGGGGTTAAAAAAAACTAAAATTATTACAAAGAAAGCAAATAATCGCTACTGTAAGGGGTTCATTTTTTACTATGGGACAGTGAAAGTAATATTTACAGTAGCGATTTGCTCTTTCTGTACTATAAAGGGCTAATTTCTTTTTCTTGTTTTTAACCCCATTATGTTAGTGACCAATTAATCGATTATGAAAATAGTAATCGATTAGTTGCCGATTAATCGATTCGTTTTTTCACCCTTATACACACACATACTAGAGCCATATTGTTCATTCACATCAGTCCCTGCCCTGAAAGCTCTTACAATCAAAATGCCCAACCTTACATACATACACACACACACTGACTGACTGAAGATTGCCCAAGCTGTCCAAACAGACAACAAAGGTGAGAATTCTCAGCAGTGTTGTGGCGCAGAATCTAGGGAACCACCTTCTCTTCTCCAAAGCTCTTGTTGGTGGCGATAGGCTGCCCTGCAAACATTTTCCATGTTCCAGTCATCTGAATCACTCTGGTCTGAAAAAAAAAAAACACATATAAATGGATTTTTTTAAATGAATGAACATATCATATTTAAAATCTCTGTTCCATTGGTTTGCGCAGAGCAGCCCCAATCCTCTTCTGGTATCCCCCACTGGTGTTCCTGGCTCCTCCTTTTTAGCAAATGCCCGCATAGGAAGCAGCTTCCTACAGGGGAAATTGCGCAGGCTCGATCACAACCTGCCCACACAGGCAACGAAGGTGAGGATTCTTATATTGCAGCCCTCTCCAAATATCATAGTAGGTCTTATTTTCGGTGAAATGCGGTATAAACGAACATAATATGTTCATTTATATTAGGTTAATGGTTACCACCTACATGGTGGCACCATCCGCAGCCTCCTGGGACATGTCACAGGTCCTAGGAGGCTGCAGGACAACTTACAAATCATAGTTCAGCTCATACATGTGTGGTGGGGGGCCCTCTGTGAAGTCGCAAGGAGTCACAGCTGGTATCCCACAGTCAACATGACAGTGCAGGGGACCTGAAGACCGGAAAAGAACCTGCCTGGGTGAGGCTAGCACTGGATCCCTGGACAAGTAAATGTCTGTTTTTTAAAAGTCAGCAGCTACAGTATTTGAAGCTGCTGACTTTTAATTCTTTTTTTAAGATGACCGTAGATCCTCTTTAACCAGTTGCCGACCAGCTGCCACAGTTGTACTGTGGCAACATGGTCGGCTGCACGAATTGCCATTATGTTACGTCGCTTCTAGATTTGGCCACAAGGGGCGCACGTGCCTCCTGCTCGCCCACAATCACTCGAGAACACACAAGTTCTACACAGTCCCCTCCCCCTTCAGTTAGAACACACAATAGGGAACACATTAACCCCTTGATTTCCCCCTAGCGGTTAACCCCTTCACTGCCAGTAACATTTTTTTACAGTAATCAATGCATTTTTATAGCACTGATTACTGTAAAAATGTCAAATGGTCCGTAAAATGTGTCAAAATTGTCCAACGTGTCCACCGTAATGTCGCAAACACAATAAAAATCTCAGATCGCCAACACTACTTTTAAAAAAAAAATGTAATAATTAAAAATGACATAAAACTATCGCCTATTTTCTAGATGCTATAACTTTTGCGCAAACCAATCAATGTAGGCTTATTACAATTTTTTTTAACAAAAATATGTAGAATACATATAGGCCTAAACTGAGGAAAAATCTTTTTTTTATATATTTTTGGGGGGTACTTATTATAGAAAACGTTAAAAAAGATTGCGTTTTTTTTCAAAATTGAGGCTCTTTTTTGTTTATAGTGCAGAACAATAGGCAGAGGTGATCAAATACCACCAAAAGAAAGCTCTATTTGTTGGAAAAAAGGATGTCAATTTTGTATGGGTGCAACATCGCATGACCGCGCAATTGTCAGTTGAAGCGATGCAGTGCCAAATCGCAAAAAGTGCTCTGGTCAGGAAGGGGGTAAAATCTTCCGGGGCTGCATCAGTTAAGAAGCTTATCAAACTAAAAGCCCCATATCTTTTGCGTGCATATTACATACCATACAATACCATACTATACCGCTTTTCCGCACTTTGAACAGGTCCGTAAAGTGCTTCACTAGGGCAGCCGGTGGTTTGTCGCTTGTCAGTTCCTCGGGAAAACCACACTTTGGGCGAACAGGTCCTGCTGTCTGTCCTCCGTAAAGGGGTACACCTTCTTCCCCGTTTTACAGTCGAGCGTGCACACACCGACGGGACAGCAGTGAAGAGCTTTGTAGTATTTTGAGGGGAGTTTACTTAAAATGGACAAGACAGAATCTGAAGCCGCTGAGCATAACAACCACTCAGCTTCTAGTTTTCATTTTCAAACCTTCATTAAACAAGCTAAATTGAGAAGGTGACTGATTACAATGCACAACTACTCTGGGTCCTGTCTGCCCCAATTGAAAATAGAACAAAAAAGAAAAACATTTCTTTTTCATTGTGGATAGAGTAAGGGAAGCCTAGGACCTTTGTCAGATTTTCTTGGCATCTGTGTCCCATTGGAGAGACAACCTCTGTGCTAACTAACCTTTGAAAAAAAGATTGCTATACTTGCCTATTTTCCGGTCTGGTCACTGCCACTAGCTGGCACAGAAGAACTCACGTGACCGGACCAGACTGGCCTGAAAATAAGTATCTTTCTTGCATGGATGTTGGGGGGGAGGCTATTTAGATTTAAGCTGGAATTCCACGTTAAGTAAATTTCCCCAAAGTAGCCCAAAGGAGGACTGTCTACAAGCTCTCTTTAGCCCATTGCACAGTACATCCGTGAACGCTACAGGCTATATAACCACGGCAAACTAAGGAAGAAAATGCATGTCATTCTTTTCTTTGGATCTAGGATTGAGTGTGCTACATACCCTAATTCTAGAAAGGAGTACTGGGGTTGTACACATGGCCTGGCCACCGCAGCAGCTTGACACTTGTCATGCTTTTTTTTCTCTACTCCAGGATTGAGTGTGCTACATACCCTAAGTCTGGAAAGGAGTACTGGGATTGTACGCTCTTATGAAACGTCACTTCTAGGTTTGGCCACTAGGGGCGCACGTGCCCCCTGCTCGCCCACAATCACTTGAGAACACACAGATCCCGGTTCTCTGAGGGGAGAACAGACAGATTGTCTGTTCATACAGAATATGAACAGTGATCTGTCATCTCCCCTACACAGTCCCCTACCCCTTCAGTTAGAACACACAATAGGGAACACATTAACCCCTTGTTTGCCCCTAGTGGTTAACCCCATTCACTGCCAGTGACATTTTTACAGTAATCAATGCATTTTTATAGCACTGATCGCTGTAAAAATGCCAAATGGTCCGAAAAAATGTGTCAAAATTGTCCGACGTGTCCGCCATAATGTTGCAGTCCTGATAAAAATCGTAGATCGCCGACATTACCAGTAAAAAAAAAATAATCATTAAAAATGCCGTACAACTATCCCCCATTTTGTAGAGGCTATAGCTTTTGCGCAAACCAATCAATATACGCTTATTGGTAATTTTTTTACCAAAAATATGTAGAAGAATACATATAGGCCTAAACTGAGGAAAAAAATCATTTTTTTAAAAATTTTTGGGGGGGTACTTATTAGAGCAAAAGTTAAAAAAGATTGCGTTTTTTTCAAAATTGAGGCTCTTTTTTGTTTATAGTGCAAAAAAAAATAAAAAATAAATAAAAAACGCAGATGTGATCAAATACCATCAAAAGAAAGCTCTATATGTGCGGAAAAAAGGACATCAATTTTGTTTGGGTGCAATGTCGCACGACCGCACAATTGTCAGTTAAAGCGATGCAGTGCCAAATTGCAAAAAGAAGTTTATCAAACAAAAAGCCCCATCTCTTTTGCATGCATATTACATACCATACAATACCATACTATACCGCTTTTCTAATATCACATGCATACATACACACATAGGGCTGCAACTAACGATTATTTTCATAATCGATTAGTTGGTCGATTGTTGTTTCAATTAATAGATTACTAACCTTAAAAAAAAGGGTAATTTTGCTGCAATTTGCATTTTTGCATATTTTTTTGGCCAATTTGTTGTTGGGCAGATTAAAAAACACAAATTGCCGCAAAAACGCATTACATGCGTTTCTGCAGCTTCTCCATTGAAGTGTATTGAACCAAAAAAACAAAATAGCATCGTTTTGCGTTAAAAAAAAAGTCCTTGTCTTTTCAAAATACACAGCAGCTGAAAAAATCATGGATGTGAACGTGTCACATAGGAAACCATGTAAATGAACTGTAGTGTGTTTCTGCAAAAAGCACCAAACAACACAGAGGTGTGACCCAGGCCTGAGATGTTTAGTAACATAATGGGGTTAAAAAAAACTAAAATTATTACAAAGAAAGCAAATAATCGCTACTGTAAGGGGTTCATTTTTTACTATGGGACAGTGAAAGTAATATTTACAGTAGCGATTTGCTCTTTCTGTACTATAAAGGGCTAATTTCTTTTTCTTGTTTTTAACCCCATTATGTTAGTGACCAATTAATCGATTATGAAAATAGTAATCGATTAGTTGCCGATTAATCAATTCGTTTTTTCACCCTTATACACACACATACTAGAGCCATATTGTTCATTCACATCAGTCCCTGCCCTGAAAGCTCTTACAATCAAAATGCCCAGCCTTACATACATACACACACACACTGACTGACTGAAGATTGCCCAAGCTGTCCACACAGACAACAAAGGTGAGAATTCTCAGCAGTGTTGTGGCGCAGAATCTAGGGAACCACCTTCTCTTCTCCAAAGCTCCTGTTGGTGGCGATAGGCTGCCCTGCAAACATTTTCCATGTTCCAGTCATCTGAATCACTCTGGTCTGAAAAAAAAAAAAAACACATATAAATGGATTTTTTTAAATGAATGAACATATCATATTTAAAATCTCTGTTCCATTGGTTTGCGCAGAGCAGCCCCAATCCTCTTCTGGTATCCCCCACTGGTGTTCCTGGCTCCTCCTTTTTAGCAAATGCCCGCATAGGAAGCAGCTTCCTACAGGGGAAATTGCGCAGGCTCGATCACGACCTGCCCACACAGGCAGCGAAGGTGAGGATTCTTATATTGCAGCCCTCCCCAAATATCATTGTAGGTCTTATTTTCGGTGAAATGCGGTATAAACTAACATAATATGTTCATTTATATTAGGTTAATGGTTACCACCTACATGGTGGCACCATCCGCAGCCTCCTGGGACATGTCACAGGTCCTAGGAGGCTGCAGGACAACTTACAAATCATAGTTCAGCTCATACATGTGTGGTGGGGGGCCCTCTGTGAAGTCGCAAGCAGTCACAGCTGGTATCCCACAGTCAACATGACAGTGCAGGGGACCTGAAGACCGGAAAAGAACCTGCCTGGGTGAGGCTAGCACTGGATCCCTGGACAAGTAAATGTCTGTTTTTTAAAAGTCAGCAGCTACAGTATTTGAAGCTGCTGACTTTTAATTCTTTTTTTAAGATGACCGTAGATCCTCTTTAACCAGTTGCCGACCAGCTGCCACAGTTGTACTGTGGCAACATGGTTCGGCTGCACGAATTGCCATTATGTTACGTCGCTTCTAGATTTGGCCACTAGGGGCGCACATGCCTCCTGCTCGCCCACAATCACTCGAGAACACACAAGTTCTACACAGTCCCCTCCCCCTTCAGTTAGAACACACAATAGGGAACACATTAACCCCTTGATTTCCCCCTAGCGGTTAACCCCTTCACTGCCAGTAACATTTTTTTACAGTAATCAATGCATTTTTATAGCACTGATTACTGTAAAAATGTCAAATGGTCCGTAAAATGTGTCAAAATTGTCCAACGTGTCCACCGTAATGTCGCAAACACAATAAAAATCTCAGATCGCCAACACTACTTTAAAAAAAAAAATGTAATAATTAAAAATGACATAAAACTATCACCTATTTTCTAGATGCTATAACTTTTGCGCAAACCAATCAATGTAGGCTTATTACAATTTTTTTTAACAAAAATATGTAGAATACATATAGGCCTAAACTGAGGAAAAAATCTTTTTTTTATATATTTTTGGGGGGTACTTATTATAGAAAACGTTAAAAAAGATTGCGTTTTTTTTCAAAATTGAGGCTCTTTTTTGTTTATAGTGCAGAACAATAGGCAGAGGTGATCAAATACCACCAAAAGAAAGCTCTATTTGTTGGAAAAAAGGATGTCAATTTTGTATGGGTGCAACATCGCATGACCGCGCAATTGTCAGTTGAAGCGATGCAGTGCCAAATCGCAAAAAGTGCTCTGGTCAGGAAGGGGGTAAAATCTTCCGGGGCTGCATCAGTTAAGAAGCTTATCAAACTAAAAGCCCCATATCTTTTGCGTGCATATTACATACCATACAATACCATACTATACCGCTTTTCCGCACTTTGAACAGGTCCGTAAAGTGCTTCACTAGGGCAGCCGGTGGTTTGTCGCTTGTCAGTTCCTCGGGAAAACCACACTTTGGGCGAACAGGTCCTGCTGTCTGTCCTCCGTAAAGGGGTACACCTTCTTCCCCGTTTTACAGTCGAGCGTGCACACACCGACGGGACAGCAGTGAAGAGCTTTGTAGTATTTTGAGGGGAGTTTACTTAAAATGGACAAGACAGAATCTGAAGCCGCTGAGCATAACAACCACTCAGCTTCTAGTTTTCATTTTCAAACCTTCATTAAACAAGCTAAATTGAGAAGGTGACTGATTACAATGCACAACTACTCTGGGTCCTGTCTGCCCCAATTGAAAATAGAACAAAAAAGAAAAACATTTATTTTTCATTGTGGATAGAGTAAGGGAAGCCTAGGACCTTTGTCAGATTTTCTTGGCATCTGTGTCCCATTGGAGAGACAACCTCTGTGCTAACTAACCTTTGAAAAAAAGATTGCTATACTTGCCTATTTTCCGGTCCGGTCACTGCCACTAGCTGGCACAGAAGAACTCACGTGACCGGACCAGACTGGCCTGAAAATAAGTATCTTTCTTGCATGGATGTTGGGGGGGAGGCTATTTAGATTTAAGCTGGAATTCCACGTTAAGTAAATTTCCCCAAAGTAGCCCAAAGGAGGACTGTCTACAAGCTCTCTTTAGCCCATTGCACAGTACATCCGTGAACGCTACAGGCTATATAACCACGGCAAACTAAGGAAGAAAATGCATGTCATTCTTTTCTTTGGGTCTAGGATTGAGTGTGCTACATACCCTAATTCTAGAAAGGAGTACTGGGGTTGTACACATGGCCTGGCCACCGCAGCAGCTTGACACTTGTCATGCTTTTTTTTTCTCTACTCCAGGATTGAGTGTGCTACATACCCTAAGTCTGGAAAGGAGTACTGAGATTGTACGCTCTTATGAAACGTCACTTCTAGGTTTGGCCACTAGGGGCGCACGTGCCCCCTGCTCACCCACAATCACTTGAGAACACACAGATCCCGGTTCTCTGAGGGGAGAACAGACAGATTGTCTGTTCATACAGAATATGAACAGTGATCTGTCATCTCCCCTACACAGTCCCCTACCCCTTCAGTTAGAACACACAATAGGGAACACATTAACCCCTTGTTTGCCCCTAGTGGTTAACCCCATTCACTGCCAGTGACATTTTTACAGTAATCAATGCATTTTTATAGCACTGATCGCTGTAAAAATGCCAAATGGTCCGAAAAAATGTGTCAAAATTGTCCGACGTGTCCGCCATAATGTTGCAGTCCTGATAAAAATCGTAGATCGCCGACATTACCAGTAAAAAAAAAATAATCATTAAAAATGCCGTACAACTATCCCCCATTTTGTAGAGGCTATAGCTTTTGCGCAAACCAATCAATATACGCTTATTGGTAATTTTTTTACCAAAAATATGTAGAAGAATACATATAGGCCTAAACTGAGGAAAAAAATCATTTTTTTAATATTTTTTGGGGGGGTACTTATTAGAGCAAAAGTTAAAAAAGATTGCGTTTTTTTCAAAATTGAGGCTCTTTTTTGTTTATAGTGCAAAAAAAATTAAAAAATAAATAAAAAACGCAGATGTGATCAAATACCATCAAAAGAAAGCTCTATATGTGCGGAAAAAAGGACGTCAATTTTGTTTGGGTGCAACGTCGCACGACCGCACAATTGTCAGTTAAAGCGATGCAGTGCCAAATTGCAAAAAGAAGTTTATCAAACAAAAAGCCCCATCTCTTTTGCATGCATATTGCATACCATACAATACCATACTATACCGCTTTTCTAATATCACATGCATACATACACACATAGGGCTGCAACTAACGATTATTTTCATAATCGATTAGTTGGTCGATTGTTGTTTCAATTAATAGATTACTAACCTTAAAAAAAAGGGTAATTTTGCTGCAATTTGCATTTTTGCATATTTTTTTGCCCAATTTGTTGTTGGGCAGATTAAAAAACACAAATTGCCGCAAAAACGCATTACATGCTTTTCTGCAGCTTCTCCATTGAAGTGTATTGAACCAAAAAAACAAAATAGCATCGTTTTGCGTTAAAAAAAAAGTCCTTGTCTTTTCAAAATACACAGCAGCTGAAAAAATCATGGATGTGAACGTGTCACATAGGAAACCATGTAAATGAACTGTAGTGTGTTTCTGCAAAAAGCACCAAACAACACAGAGGTGTGACCCAGGCCTGAGATGTTTAGTAACATAATGGGGTTAAAAAAAACTAAAATTATTACAAAGAAAGCAAATAATCGCTACTGTAAGGGGTTCATTTTTTACTATGGGACAGTGAAAGTAATATTTACAGTAGCGATTTGCTCTTTCTGTACTATAAAGGGCTAATTTCTTTTTCTTGTTTTTAACCCCATTATGTTAGTGACCAATTAATCGATTATGAAAATAGTAATCGATTAGTTGTCCATTAATCGATTCGTTTTTTCACCCTTATACACACACATACTAGAGCCATATTGTTCATTCACATCAGTCCCTGCCCTGAAAGCTCTTACAATCAAAATGCCCAGCCTTACATACATACACACACACACTGACTGACTGAAGATTGCCCAAGCTGTCCACACAGACAACAAAGGTGAGAATTCTCAGCAGTGTTGTGGCGCAGAATCTAGGGAACCACCTTCTCTTCTCCAAAGCTCCTGTTGGTGGCGATAGGCTGCCCTGCAAACATTTTCCATGTTCCAGTCATCTGAATCACTCTGGTCTGAAAAAAAAAAAAAACACATATAAATGGATTTTTTTAAATGAATGAACATATCATATTTAAAATCTCTGTTCCATTGGTTTGCGCAGAGCAGCCCCAATCCTCTTCTGGTATCCCCCACTGGTGTTCCTGGCTCCTCCTTTTTAGCAAATGCCCACATAGGAAGCAGCTTCCTACAGGGGAAATTGCGCAGGCTCGATCACGACCTGCCCACACAGGCAGCGAAGGTGAGGATTCTTATATTGCAGCCCTCCCCAAATATCATAGTAGGTCTTATTTTCGGTGAAATGCGGTATAAACGAACATAATATGTTCATTTATATTAGGTTAATGGTTACCACCTACATGGTGGCACCATCCGCAGCCTCCTGGGACATGTCACAGGTCCTAGGAGGCTGCAGGACAACTTACAAATCATAGTTCAGCTCATACATGTGTGGTGGGGGGCCCTCTGTGAAGTCGCAAGGAGTCACAGCTGGTATCCCATAGTCAACATGACAGTGCAGGGGACCTGAAGACCGGAAAAGAACCTGCCTGGGTGAGGCTAGCACTGGATCCCTGGACAAGTAAATGTCTGTTTTTTAAAAGTCAGCAGCTACAGTATTTGAAGCTGCTGACTTTTAATTCTTTTTTTAAGATGACCGTAGATCCTCTTTAACCAGTTGCCGACCAGCTGCCACAGTTGTACTGTGGCAACATTGTTTGGCTGCACGAATTGCCATTATGTTACGTCGCTTCTAGATTTGGCCACTAGGGGCGCACGTGCCTTCTGCTCGCCCACAATCACTCGAGAACACACAAGTTCTACACAGTCCCCTCCCCCTTCAGTTAGAACACACAATAGGGAACACATTAACCCCTTGATTTCCCCCTAGCGGTTAACCCCTTCACTGCCAGTAAAAAAAATTTACGGTAGTCAATGCATTTTTATAGCACTGATTACTGAAAAAATGTCAAATGGTCCGTAAAATGTGTCAAAATTGTCCAACGTGTCCACCGTAATGTCGCAAACACAATAAAAATCTCAGATCGCCAACACTACTTTTAAAAAAAAATGTAATAATTAAAAATGACGTAAAACTATCGCCTATTTTCTAGATGCTATAACTTTTGCGCAAACCAATCAATGTAGGCTTATTACACTTTTTTTTAACAAAAATATATAGAAGAATACATATAGGCCTATTTGAGGAAAAAATCTTTTTTTTATATATTTTTGGGGGGTACTTATTATAGAAAACGTTAAAAAAGATTGCGTTTTTTTTCAAAATTGAGGCTCTTTTTTGTTTATAGTGCAAAACAATAGGCAGAGGTGATCAAATACCACCAAAAGAAAGCTCTATTTGTTGGAAAAAGGGATGTCAATTTTGTATGGGTGCAACATCGCATGACCGCGCAATTGTCAGTTGAAGCGATGCAGTGCCAAATCGCAAAAAGTGCTCTGGTCAGGAAGGGGGTAAAATCTTCCGGGGCTGCATCAGTTAAGAAGCTTATCAAACTAAAAGCCCCATATCTTTTGCGTGCATATTACATACCATACAATACCATACTATACCGCTTTTCCGCACTTTGAACAGGTCCGTAAAGTGCTTCACTAGGGCAGCCGGTGGTTTGTCACTTGTCAGTTCCTCGGGAAAACCACACTTTGGGCGAACAGGTCCTGCTGTCTGTCCTCCGTAAAGGGGTACACCTTCTTCCCCGTTTTACAGTCGAGCGTGCACACACCGACGGGACAGCAGTGAAGAGCTTTGTAGTATTTTGAGGGGAGTTTACTTAAAATGGACAAGACAGAATCTGAAGCCGCTGAGCATAACAACCACTCAGCTTCTAGTTTTCATTTTCAAACCTTCATTAAACAAGCTAAATTGAGAAGGTGACTGATTAAAATGCACAACTACTCTGGGTCCTGTCTGCCCCAATTGAAAATAGAACAAAAAAGAAAAACATTTATTTTTCATTGTGGATAGAGTAAGGGAAGCCTAGGACCTTTGTCAGATTTTCTTGGCATCTGTGTCCCATTGGAGAGACAACCTCTGTGCTAACTAACCTTTGAAAAAAAGATTGCTATACTTGCCTATTTTCCGGTCCGGTCACTGCCACTAGCTGGCACAGAAGAACTCACGTGACCGGACCAGACTGGCCTGAAAATAAGTATCTTTCTTGCATGGATGTTGGGGGGAGGCTATTTAGATTTAAGCTGGAATTCCACGTTAAGTAAATTTCCCCAAAGTAGCCCAAAGGAGGACTGTCTACAAGCTCTCTTTAGCCCATTGCACAGTACATCCGTGAACGCTACAGGCTATATAACCACGGCAAACTAAGGAAGAAAATGCATGTCATTCTTTTCTTTGGGTCTAGGATTGAGTGTGCTACATACCCTAATTCTAGAAAGGAGTACTGGGGTTGTACACATGGCCTGGCCACCGCAGCAGCTTGACACTTGTCATGCTTTTTTTTTCTCTACTCCAAGATTGAGTGTGCTACATACCCTAAGTCTGGAAAGGAGTACTGGGATTGTACGCTCTTATGAAACGTCACTTCTAGGTTTGGCCACTAGGGGAGCACGTGCCCCCTGCTCGCCCACAATCCCTTGAGAACACACAGATCCCGGTTCTCTGAGGGGAGAACAGACAGATTGTCTGTTCATACAGAATATGAACAGTGATCTGTCATCTCCCCTACACAGTCCCCTACCCCTTCAGTTAGAACACACAATAGGGAACACATTAACCCCTTGATTGCCCCTAGTGGTTAACCCAATTCACTGCCAGTGACATTTTTACAGTAATCAATGCATTTTTATAGCACTGATCGCTGTAAAAATGCCAAATGGTCCGAAAAAATGTGTCAAAATTGTCCGACGTGTCCGCCATAATGTTGCAGTCCTGATAAAAATCGTAGATCGCCGACATTACCAGTAAAAAAAAAAATAATCATTAAAAATGCCGTACAACTATCCCCCATTTTGTAGACGCTATAGCTTTTGCGCAAACCAATCAATATACGCTTATTGGTAATTTTTTTACCAAAAATATGTAGAAGAATACATATAGGCCTAAACTGAGGAAAAAAATCATTTTTTTTATATTTTTTGGGGGGGTACTTATTAGAGCAAAAGTTAAAAAAGATTGAGTTTTTTTCAAAATTGAGGCTCTTTTTTGTTTATAGTGCAAAAAAAATAAAAAAATAAATAAAAAAACGCAGATGTGATCAAATAACATCAAAAGAAAGCTCTATTTGTGCGGAAAAAACGACGTCAATTTTGTTTGGGTGCAACGTCGCACGACCGCACAATTGTCAGTTAAAGCGATGCAGTGCCAAATTGCAAAAAGAAGTTTATCAAACAAAAAGCCCCATCTCTTTTGCATGCATATTACATACCATACAATACCATACTATACCGCTTTTCTAATATCACATGCATACATACACACATAGGGCTGCAACTAACGATTATTTTCATAATCGATTAGTTGGTCGATTGTTGTTTCAATTAATAGATTACTAACCTTAAAAAAAGGGTAATTTTGCTGCAATTTGCATTTTTGCATATTTTTTTGGCCAATTTGTTTTGGGCAGATTAAAAAACACAAATTGCCGCAAAAACGCATTACATGCTTTTCTGCAGCTTCTCCATTGAAGTGTATTGAACCAAAAAAACAAAATAGCATCGTTTTGCGTTAAAAAAAAAGTCCTTGTCTTTTCAAAATACACAGCAGCTGAAAAAATCATGGATGTGAACGTGTCACATAGGAAACCATGTAAATGAACTGTAGTGTGTTTCTGCAAAAAGCACCAAACAACACAGAGGTGTGACCCAGGCCTGAGATGTTTAGTAACATAATGGGGTTAAAAAAAACTAAAATGATTACAAAGAAAGCAAATAATCGCTACTGTAAGGGGTTCATTTTTTACTATGGGACAGTGAAAGTAATATTTACAGTAGCGATTTGCTCTTTCTGTACTATAAAGGGCTAATTTCTTTTTCTTGTTTTTAACCCCATTATGTTAGTGACCAATTAATCGATTATGAAAATAGTAATCGATTAGTTGTCGATTAATCGATTCGTTTTTTCACCCTTATACACACACATACTAGAGCCATATTGTTCATTCACATCAGTCCCTGCCCTGAAAGCTCTTACAATCAAAATGCCCAACCTTACATACCTACACACACACACACACACACACACACACACTGACTGACTGAAGATTGCCCAAGCTGTCCACACAGACAACAAAGGTGAGAATTCTCAGCAGTGTTGTGGCGCAGAATCTAGGGAACCACCTTCTCTTCTCCAAAGCTCCTGTTGGTGGTGATAGGCTGCCCTGCAAACATTTTCCATGTTCCAGTCATCTGAATCACTCTGGTCTGAAAAAAAAAAAAAACACATATAAATGGATTTTTTTAAATGAATGAACATATCATATTTAAAATCTCTGTTCCATTGGTTTGCGCAGAGCAGCCCCAATCCTCTTCTGGTATCCCCCACTGGTGTTCCTGGCTCCTCCTTTTTAGCAAATGCCCGCATAGGAAGCAGCTTCCTACACTTCCTACAGGGGAAATTGCGCAGGCTCGATCACGACCTGCCCACACAGGCAGCGAAGGTGAGGATTCTTATATTGCAGCCCTCCCCAAATATCATTGTAGGTCTTATTTTCGGTGAAATGCGGTATAAACGAACATAATATGTTCATTTATATTAGGTTAATGGTTACCACCTACATGGTGGCACCATCCGCAGCCTCCTGGGACATGTCACAGGTCCTAGGAGGCTGCAGGACAACTTACAAATCATAGTTCAGCTCATACATGTGTGGTGGGGGGCCCTCTGTGAAGTCGCAAGGAGTCACAGCTGGTATCCCACAGTCAACATGACAGTGCAGGGGACCTGAAGACCGGAAAAGAACCTGCCTGGGTGAGGCTAGCACTGGATCCCTGGACAAGTAAATGTCTGTTTTTTAAAAGTCAGCAGCTACAGTATTTGAAGCTGCTGACTTTTAATTCTTTTTTTAAGATGACCGTAGATCCTCTTTAACCAGTTGCCGACCAGCTGCCACAGTTGTACTGTGGCAACATGGTTCGGCTGCACGAATTGCCATTATGTTACGTCGCTTCTAGATTTGGCCACTAGGGGCGCACATGCCTCCTGCTCGCCCACAATCACTCGAGAACACACAAGTTCTACACAGTCCCCTCCCCCTTCAGTTAGAACACACAATAGGGAACACATTAACCCCTTGATTTCCCCCTAGCGGTTAACCCCTTCACTGCCAGTAACATTTTTTTACAGTAATCAATGCATTTTTATAGCACTGATTACTGTAAAAATGTCAAATGGTCCGTAAAATGTGTCAAAATTGTCCAACGTGTCCACCGTAATGTCACAAACACAATAAAAATCTCAGATCGCCAACACTACTTTTAAAAAAAAAATGTAATAATTAAAAATGACATAAAACTATCGCCTATTTTCTAGATGCTATAACTTTTGCGCAAACCAATCAATGTAGGCTTATTACAATTTTTTTTAACAAAAATATGTAGAATACATATAGGCCTAAACTGAGGAAAAAATCTTTTTTTTATATATTTTTGGGGGGTACTTATTATAGAAAACGTTAAAAAATATTGCGTTTTTTTTTCAAAATTGAGGCTCTTTTTTGTTTATAGTGCAGAACAATAGGCAGAGGTGATCAAATACCACCAAACGAAAGCTCTATTTGTTGGAAAAAAGGATGTCAATTTTGTATGGGTGCAACATCGCATGACCGCGCAATTGTCAGTTGAAGCGATGCAGTGCCAAATCGCAAAAAGAAGTTTATCAAACAAAAAGCCCCATCTCTTTTGCATGCATATTACATACCATACAATACCATACTATACCGCTTTTCTAATATCACATGCATACATACACACATAGGGCTGCAACTAACGATTATTTTCATAATCGATTAGTTGGTCGATTGTTGTTTCAATTAATAGATTACTAACCTTAAAAAAAAGGGTAATTTTGCTGCAATTTGCATTTTTGCATATTTTTTTGGCCAATTTGTTGTTGGGCAGATTAAAAAACACAAATTGCCGCAAAAACGCATTACATGCTTTTCTGCAGCTTCTCCATTGAAGTGTATTGAACCAAAAAAACAAAATAGCATCGTTTTGCGTTAAAAAAAAAGTCCTTGTCTTTTCAAAATACACAGCAGCTGAAAAAATCATGGATGTGAACGTGTCACATAGGAAACCATGTAAATGAACTGTAGTGTGTTTCTGCAAAAAGCACCAAACAACACAGAGGTGTGACCCAGGCCTGAGATGTTTAGTAACATAATGGGGTTAAAAAAAACTAAAATTATTACAAAGAAAGCAAATAATCGCTACTGTAAGGGGTTCATTTTTTACTATGGGACAGTGAAAGTAATATTTACAGTAGCGATTTGCTCTTTCTGTACTATAAAGGGCTAATTTCTTTTTCTTGTTTTTAACCCCATTATGTTAGTGACCAATTAATCGATTATGAAAATAGTAATCGATTAGTTGTCCATTAATCGATTCGTTTTTTCACCCTTATACACACACATACTAGAGCCATATTGTTCATTCACATCAGTCCCTGCCCTGAAAGCTCTTACAATCAAAATGCCCAGCCTTACATACATACACACACACACACACACACACACACACACTGACTGACTGAAGATTGCCCAAGCTGTCCACACAGACAACAAAGGTGAGAATTCTCAGCAGTGTTGTGGCGCAGAATCTAGGGAACCACCTTCTCTTCTCCAAAGCTCCTGTTGGTGGCGATAGGCTGCCCTGCAAACATTTTCCATGTTCCAGTCATCTGAATCACTCTGGTCTGAAAAAAAAAAACACATATAAATGGATTTTTTTAAATGAATGAACATATCATATTTAAAATCTCTGTTCCATTGGTTTGCGCAGAGCAGCCCCAATCCTCTTCTGGTATCCCCCACTGGTGTTCCTGGCTCCTCCTTTTTAGCAAATGCCCGCATAGGAAGCAGCTTCCTACAGGGGAAATTGTGCAGGCTCGATCACGACCTGCCCACACAGGCAGCGAAGGTGAGGATTCTTATATTGCAGCCCTCCCCAAATATCATAGTAGGTCTTATTTTCGGTGAAATGCGGTATAAACGAACATAATATGTTCATTTATATTAGGTTAATGGTTACCACCTACATGGTGGCACCATCCGCAGCCTCCTGGGACATGTCACAGGTCCTAGGAGGCTGCAGGACAACTTACAAATCATAGTTCAGCTCATACATGTGTGGTGGGGGGCCCTCTGTGAAGTCGCAAGGAGTCACAGCTGGTATCCCACAGTCAACATGACAGTGCAGGGGACCTGAAGACCGGAAAAGAACCTGCCTGGGTGAGGCTAGCACTGGATCCCTGGACAAGTAAATGTCTGTTTTTTAAAAGTCAGCAGCTACAGTATTTGAAGCTGCTGACTTTTAATTCTTTTTTTAAGATGACCGTAGATCCTCTTTAACCAGTTGCCGACCAGCTGCCACAGTTGTACTGTGGCAACATTGTTTGGCTGCACGAATTGCCATTATGTTACGTCGCTTCTAGATTTGGCCACTAGGGGCGCACGTGCCTTCTGCTCGCCCACAATCACTCGAGAACACACAAGTTCTACACAGTCCCCTCCCCCTTCAGTTAGAACACACAATAGGGAACACATTAACCCCTTGATTTCCCCCTAGCGGTTAACCCCTTCACTGCCAGTAAAAAAAATTTACGGTAATCAATGCATTTTTATAGCACTGATTACTGAAAAAATGTCAAATGGTCCGTAAAATGTGTCAAAATTGTCCAACGTGTCCACCGTAATGTCGCAAACACAATAAAAATCTCAGATCGCCAACACTACTTTTAAAAAAAAATGTAATAATTAAAAATGACGTAAAACTATCGCCTATTTTCTAGATGCTATAACTTTTGCGCAAACCAATCAATGTAGGCTTATTACACTTTTTTTTAACAAAAATATATAGAAGAATACATATAGGCCTAAACTGAGGAAAAAATCTTTTTTTTATATATTTTTGGGGGGTACTTATTATAGAAAACGTTAAAAAAGATTGCGTTTTTTTTCAAAATTGAGGCTCTTTTTTGTTTATAGTGCAAAACAATAGGCAGAGGTGATCAAATACCACCAAAAGAAAGCTCTATTTGTTGGAAAAAAGGATGTCAATTTTGTATGGGTGCAACATCGCATGACCGCGCAATTGTCAGTTGAAGCGATGCAGTGCCAAATCGCAAAAAGTGCTCTGGTCAGGAAGGGGGTAAAATCTTCCGGGGCTGCATCAGTTAAGAAGCTTATCAAACTAAAAGCCCCATATCTTTTGCGTGCATATTACATACCATACAATACCATACTATACCGCTTTTCCGCACTTTGAACAGGTCCGTAAAGTGCTTCACTAGGGCAGCCGGTGGTTTGTCGCTTGTCAGTTCCTCGGGAAAACCACACTTTGGGCGAACAGGTCCTGCTGTCTGTCCTCCGTAAAGGGGTACACCTTCTTCCCCGTTTTACAGTCGAGCGTGCACACACCGACGGGACAGCAGTGAAGAGCTTTGTAGTATTTTGAGGGGAGTTTACTTAAAATGGACAAGACAGAATCTGAAGCCGCTGAGCATAACAACCACTCAGCTTCTAGTTTTCATTTTCAAACCTTCATTAAACAAGCTAAATTGAGAAGGTGACTGATTAAAATGCACAACTACTCTGGGTCCTGTCTGCCCCAATTGAAAATAGAACAAAAAAGAAAAACATTTCTTTTTCATTGTGGATAGAGTAAGGGAAGCCTAGGACCTTTGTCAGATTTTCTTGGCATCTGTGTCCCATTGGAGAGACAACCTCTGTGCTAACTAACCTTTGAAAAAAAGATTGCTATACTTGCCTATTTTCCGGTCCGGTCACTGTCACTAGCTGGCACAGAACTCACGTGACCGGACCAGACTGGCCTGAAAATAAGTATCTTTCTTGCATGGATGTTGGGGGGGAGGCTATTTAGATTTAAGCTGGAATTCCACGTTAAGTAAATTTCCCCAAAGTAGCCCAAAGGAGGACTGTCTACAAGCTCTCTTTAGCCCATTGCACAGTACATCCGTGAACGCTACAGGCTATATAACCACGGCAAACTAAGGAAGAAAATGCATGTCATTCTTTTCTTTGGGTCTAGGATTGAGTGTGCTACATACCCTAATTCTAGAAAGGAGTACTGGGGTTGTACACATGGCCTGGCCACCGCAGCAGCTTGACACTTGTCATGCTTTTTTTTTCTCTACTCCAGGATTGAGTGTGCTACATACCCTAAGTCTGGAAAGGAGTACTGGGATTGTACGCTCTTATGAAACGTCACTTCTAGGTTTGGCCACTAGGGGCGCACGTGCCCCCTGCTCGCCCACAATCACTTGAGAACACACAGATCCCGGTTCTCTGAGGGGAGAACAGATAGATTGTCTGTTCATACAGAATATGAACAGTGATCTGTCATCTCCCCTACACAGTCCCCTACCCCTTCAGTTAGAACACACAATAGGGAACACATTAACCCCTTGATTGCCCCTAGTGGTTAACCCCATTCACTGCCAGTGACATTTTTACAGTAATCAATGCATTTTTATAGCACTGATCGCTGTAAAAATGCCAAATGGTCCGAAAAAATGTGTCAAAATTGTCCGACGTGTCCGCCATAATGTTGCAGTCCTGATAAAAATCATAGATCGCCGACATTACCAGTAAAAAAAAAATAATCATTAAAAATGCCGTACAACTATCCCCCATTTTGTAGACGCTATAGCTTTTGCGCAAACCAATCAATATACGCTTATTGGTAATTTTTTTACCAAAAATATGTAGAAGAATACATATAGGCCTAAACTGAGGAAAAAAATCTTTTTTTAAATATTTTTTGGGGGGATACTTATTAGAGCAAAAGTTAAAAAAGATTGCGTTTTTTTCAAAATTGAGGCTCTTTTTTGTTTATAGTGCAGAACAATAGGCAGAGGTGATCAAATACCACCAAAAGAAAGCTCTATTTGTTGGAAAAAAGGATGTCAATTTTGTATGGGTGCAACATCGCATGACCGCGCAAATGTCAGTTGAAGCGATGCAGTGCCAAATTGCAAAAAGTGCTCTGGTCAGGAAGGGGGTAAAATCTTCCGGGGCTGCATCAGTTAAGAAGCTTATCAAACTAAAAGCCCCATATCTTTTGCGTGCATATTACATACCATACAATACCATACTATACCGCTTTTCCGCACTTTGAACAGGTCCGTAAAGTGCTTCACTAGGGCAGCCGGTGGTTTGTCGCTTGTCAGTTCCTCGGGAAAACCACACTTTGGGCGAACAGGTCCTGCTGTCTGTCCTCCGTAAAGGGGTACACCTTCTTCCCCGTTTTACAGTCGAGCGTGCACACACCGACGGGACAGCAGTGAAGAGCTTTGTAGTATTTTGAGGGGAGTTTACTTAAAATGGACAAGACAGAATCTGAAGCCGCTGAGCATAACAACCACTCAGCTTCTAGTTTTCATTTTCAAACCTTCATTAAACAAGCTAAATTGAGAAGGTGACTGATTACAATGCACAACTACTCTGGGTCCTGTCTGCCCCAATTGAAAATAGAACAAAAAAGAAAAACATTTCTTTTTCATTGTGGATAGAGTAAGGGAAGCCTAGGACCTTTGTCAGATTTTCTTGGCATCTGTGTCCCATTGGAGAGACAACCTCTGTGCTAACTAACCTTTGAAAAAAAGATTGCTATACTTGCCTATTTTCCGGTCCGGTCACTGCCACTAGCTGGCACAGAAGAACTCACGTGACCGGACCAGACTGGCCTGAAAATAAGTATCTTTCTTGCATGGATGTTGGGGGGGAGGCTATTTAGATTTAAGCTGGAATTCCACGTTAAGTAAATTTCCCCAAAGTAGCCCAAAGGAGGACTGTCTACAAGCTCTCTTTAGCCCATTGCACAGTACATCCGTGAACGCTACAGGCTATATAACCACGGCAAACTAAGGAAGAAAATGCATGTCATTCTTTTCTTTGGGTCTAGGATTGAGTGTGCTACATACCCTAATTCTAGAAAGGAGTACTGGGGTTGTACACATGGCCTGGCCACCGCAGCAGCTTGACACTTGTCATGCTTTTTTTTTCTCTACTCCAGGATTGAGTGTGCTACATACCCTAAGTCTGGAAAGGAGTACTGGGATTGTACGCTCTTATGAAACGTCACTTCTAGGTTTGGCCACTAGGGGCGCACGTGCCCCCTGCTCGCCCACAATCACTTGAGAACACACAGATCCCGGTTCTCTGAGGGGAGAACAGACAGATTGTCTGTTCATACAGAATATGAACAGTGATCTGTCATCTCCCCTACACAGTCCCCTACCCCTTCAGTTAGAACACACAATAGGGAACACATTAACCCCTTGATTGCCCCTAGTGGTTAACCCCATTCACTGCCAGTGACATTTTTACAGTAATCAATGCATTTTTATAGCACTGATCGCTGTAAAAATGCCAAATGGTCCGAAAAAATGTGTCAAAATTGTCCGACGTGTCCGCCATAATGTTGCAGTCCTGATAAAAATCGTAGATCGCCGACATTACCAGTAAAAAAAAAAATCATTAAAAATGCCGTACAACTATCCCCCATTTTGTAGACGCTATAGCTTTTGCGCAAACCAATCAATATACGCTTATTGGTAATTTTTTTACCAAAAATATGTAGAAGAATACATATAGGCCTAAACTGAGGAAAAAAATCATTTTTTTATATTTTTTGGGGGGGGGTACTTATTAGAGCAAAAGTTAAAAAAGATTTTTTTCAAAATTGAGGCTCTTTTTTGTTTATAGTGCAAAAAAAATAAAAAAATAAATAAAAAAAACGCAGATGTGATCAAATACCATCAAAAGAAAGCTCTATTTGTGCGGAAAAAAGGACGTCAATTTTGTTTGGGTGCAACGTCGCACGACCGCACAATTGTCAGTTAAAGCGATGCAGTGCCAAATTGCAAAAAGAAGTTTATCAAACAAAAAGCCCCATCTCTTTTGCATGCATATTACATACCATACAATACCATACTATACCGCTTTTCTAATATCACATGCATACATACACACATAGGGCTGCAACTAACGATTATTTTCATAATCGATTAGTTGGTCGATTGTTGTTTCAATTAATAGATTACTAACCTTAAAAAAAAGGGTAATTTTGCTGCAATTTGCATTTTTGCATATTTTTTTGGCCAATTTGTTGTTGGGCAGATTAAAAAACACAAATTGCCGCAAAAACGCATTACATGCTTTTCTGCAGCTTCTCCATTGAAGTGTATTGAACCAAAAAAACAAAATAGCATCGTTTTGCGTTAAAAAAAAAGTCCTTGTCTTTTCAAAATACACAGCAGCTGAAAAAATCATGGATGTGAACGTGTCACATAGGAAACCATGTAAATGAACTGTAGTGTGTTTCTGCAAAAAGCACCAAACAACACAGAGGTGTGACCCAGGCCTGAGATGTTTAGTAACATAATGGGGTTAAAAAAAACTAAAATTATTACAAAGAAAGCAAATAATCGCTACTGTAAGGGGTTCATTTTTTACTATGGGTCAGTGAAAGTAATATTTACAGTAGCGATTTGCTCTTTCTGTACTATAAAGGGCTAATTTCTTTTTCTTGTTTTTAACCCCATTATGTTAGTGACCAATTAATCGATTATGAAAATAGTAATCGATTAGTTGCCGATTAATCGATTCGTTTTTTCACCCTTATACACACACATACTAGAGCCATATTGTTCATTCACATCAGTCCCTGCCCTGAAAGCTCTTACAATCAAAATGCCCAACCTTACATACATACACACACACACTGACTGACTGAAGATTGCCCAAGCTGTCCAAACAGACAACAAAGGTGAGAATTCTCAGCAGTGTTGTGGCGCAGAATCTAGGGAACCACCTTCTCTTCTCCAAAGCTCTTGTTGGTGGCGATAGGCTGCCCTGCAAACATTTTCCATGTTCCAGTCATCTGAATCACTCTGGTCTGAAAAAAAACAAAACACATATAAATGGATTTTTTTAAATGAATGAACATATCATATTTAAAATCTCTGTTCCATTGGTTTGCGCAGAGCAGCCCCAATCCTCTTCTGGTATCCCCCACTGGTGTTCCTGGCTCCTCCTTTTTAGCAAATGCCCCCATAGGAAGCAGCTTCCTACAGGGGAAATTGCGCAGGCTCGATCACGACCTGCCCACACAGGCAGCGAAGGTGAGGATTCTTATATTGCAGCCCTCTCCAAATATCATAGTAGGTCTTATTTTCGGTGAAATGCGGTATAAACGAACATAATATGTTCATTTATATTAGGTTAATGGTTACCACCTACATGGTGGCACCATCCGCAGCCTCCTGGGACATGTCACAGGTCCTAGGAGGCTGCAGGACAACTTACAAATCATAGTTCAGCTCATACATGTGTGGTGGGGGGCCCTCTGTGAAGTCGCAAGGAGTCACAGCTGGTATCCCACAGTCAACATGACAGTGCAGGGGACCCGAAGACCGGAAAAGAACCTGCCTGGGTGAGGCTAGCACTGGATCCCTGGACAAGTAAATGTCTGTTTTTTAAAAGTCAGCAGCTACAGTATTTGAAGCTGCTGACTTTTAATTCTTTTTTTAAGATGACCGTAGATCCTCTTTAACCAGTTGCCGACCAGCTGCCACAGTTGTACTGTGGCAACATGGTTCGGCTGCACGAATTGCCATTATGTTACGTCGCTTCTAGATTTGGCCACTAGGGGCGCACGTGCCTCCTGCTCGCCCACAATCACTCGAGAACACACAAGTTCTACACAGTCCCCTCCCCCTTCAGTTAGAACACACAATAGGGAACACATTAACCCCTTGATTTCCCCCTAGCGGTTAACCCCTTCACTGCCAGTAACATTTTTTTACAGTAATCAATGCATTTTTATAGCACTGATTACTGTAAAAATGTCAAATGGTCCGTAAAATGTGTCAAAATTGTCCAACGTGTCCACCGTAATGTCGCAAACACAATAAAAATCTCAGATCGCCAACACTACTTTTAAAAAAAAAATGTAATAATTAAAAATGACGTAAAACTATCGCCTATTTTCTAGATGCTATAACTTTTGCGCAAACCAATCAATGTAGGCTTATTACAATTTTTTTTAACAAAAATATGTAGAATACATATAGGCCTAAACTGAGGAAAAAATCTTTTTTTTTATATATTTTTGGGGGGTACTTATTATAGAAAACGTTAAAAAAGATTGCGTTTTTTTTCAAAATTGAGGCTCTTTTTTGTTTATAGTGCAGAACAATAGGCAGAGGTGATCAAATACCACCAAAAGAAAGCTCTATTTGTTGGAAAAAAGGATGTCAATTTTGTATGGGTGCAACATCGCATGACCGCGCAATTGTCAGTTGAAGCGATGCAGTGCCAAATCGCAAAAAGTGCTCTGGTCAGGAAGGGGGTAAAATCTTCCGGGGCTGCATCAGTTAAGAAGCTTATCAAACTAAAAGCCCCATATCTTTTGCGTGCATATTACATACCATACAATACCATACTATACCGCTTTTCCGCACTTTGAACAGGTCCGTAAAGTGCTTCACTAGGGCAGCCGGTGGTTTGTCGCTTGTCAGTTCCTCGGGAAAACCACACTTTGGGCGAACAGGTCCTGCTGTCTGTCCTCCGTAAAGGGGTACACCTTCTTCCCCGTTTTACAGTCGAGCGTGCACACACCGACGGGACAGCAGTGAAGAGCTTTGTAGTATTTTGAGGGGAGTTTACTTAAAATGGACAAGACAGAATCTGAAGCCGCTGAGCATAACAACCACTCAGCTTCTAGTTTTCATTTTCAAACCTTCATTAAACAAGCTAAATTGAGAAGGTGACTGATTACAATGCACAACTACTCTGGGTCCTGTCTGCCCCAATTGAAAATAGAACAAAAAAGAAAAACATTTCTTTTTCATTGTGGATAGAGTAAGGGAAGCCTAGGACCTTTGTCAGATTTTCTTGGCATCTGTGTCCCATTGGAGAGACAACCTCTGTGCTAACTAACCTTTGAAAAAAAGATTGCTATACTTGCCTATTTTCCGGTCCGGTCACTGCCACTAGCTGGCACAGAAGAACTCACGTGACCGGACCAGACTGGCCTGAAAATAAGTATCTTTCTTGCATGGATGTTGGGGGGGAGGCTATTTAGATTTAAGCTGGAATTCCACGTTAAGTAAATTTCCCCAAAGTAGCCCAAAGGAGGACTGTCTACAAGCTCTCTTTAGCCCATTGCACAGTACATCCGTGAACGCTACAGGCTATATAACCACGGCAAACTAAGGAAGAAAATGCATGTCATTCTTTTCTTTGGGTCTAGGATTGAGTGTGCTACATACCCTAATTCTAGAAAGGAGTACTGGGGTTGTACACATGGCCTGGCCACCGCAGCAGCTTGACATTTGTCATGCTTTTTTTTTCTCTACTCCAGGATTGAGTGTGCTACATACCCTAAGTCTGGAAAGGAGTACTGAGATTGTACGCTCTTATGAAACGTCACTTCTAGGTTTGGCCACTAGGGGCGCACGTGCCCCCTGCTCGCCCACAATCACTTGAGAACACACAGATCCCGGTTCTCTGAGGGGAGAACAGACAGATTGTCTGTTCATACAGAATATGAACAGTGATCTGTCATCTCCCCTACACAGTCCCCTACCCCTTCAGTTAGAACACACAATAGGGAACACAATAACCCCTTGATTGCCCCTAGTGGTTAACCCCATTCACTGCCAGTGAAATTTTTACAGTAATCAATGCATTTTTATAGCACTGATCGCTGTAAAAATGCCAAATGGTCCGAAAAAATGTGTCAAAATTGTCCGACGTGTCCGCCATAATGTTGCAGTCCTGATAAAAATCGTAGATCGCCGACATTACCAGTAAAAAAAAAAAATAATCATTAAAAATGCCGTACGACTATCCCACATTTTGTAGACGCTATAGCCTTTGCGCAAACCAATCAATATACGCTTATTGGTAATTTTTTTACCAAAAATATGTAGAAGAATACATATAGGCCTAAACTGAGGAAAAAAATCATTTTTTTTATATTTTTT
This sequence comes from Lithobates pipiens, assembly GCF_037356315.1. Classification (NCBI taxonomy): domain Eukaryota; kingdom Metazoa; phylum Chordata; class Amphibia; order Anura; family Ranidae; genus Lithobates; species Lithobates pipiens. The sequence goes on along the minus strand of NW_027507784.1, from coordinate 265,318,885 downwards.
GGGGGGGTACTTATTAGAGCAAAAGTTAAAAAAGATTGTGTTTTTTTCAAAATTGAGGCTCTTTTTTGTTTATAGTGCAAAAAAAATAAAAAAATAAATTAAAAAAACGCAGATGTGATCAAATACCATCAAAAGAAAGCTCTATTTGTGCGGAAAAAAGGACGTCAATTTTGTTTGGGTGCAACGTCGCACGACCGCACAATTGTCAGTTAAAGCGATGCAGTGCCAAATTGCAAAAAGAAGTTTATCAAACAAAAAGCCCCATCTCTTTTGCATGCATATTACATACCATACAATACCATACTATACCGCTTTTCTAATATCACATGCATACATACACACATAGGGCTGCAACTAACGATTATTTTCATAATCGATTAGTTGGTCGATTGTTGTTTCAATTAATAGATTACTAACCTTAAAAAAAAGGGTAATTTTGCTGCAATTTGCATTTTTGCATATTTTTTTGGCCAATTTGTTGTTGGGCAGATTAAAAAACACAAATTGCCGCAAAAACCATTACATGCTTTTCTGCAGCTTCTCCATTGAAGTGTATTGAACCAAAAAAACAAAATAGCATCGTTTTGCGTTAAAAAAAAAAGTCCTTGTCTTTTCAAAATACACAGCAGCTGAAAAAATCATGGATGTGAACGTGTCACATAGGAAACCATGTAAATGAACTGTAGTGTGTTTCTGCAAAAAGCACCAAACAACACAGAGGTGTGACCCAGGCCTGAGATGTTTAGTAACATAATGGGGTTAAAAAAAACTAAAATTATTACAAAGAAAGCAAATAATCGCTACTGTAAGGGGTTCATTTTTTACTATGGGACAGTGAAAGTAATATTTACAGTAGCGATTTGCTCTTTCTGTACTATAAAGGGCTAATTTCTTTTTCTTGTTTTTAACCCCATTATGTTAGTGACCAATTAATCGATTATGAAAATAGTAATCGATTAGTTGTCCATTAATCGATTCGTTTTTTCACCCTTATACACACACATACTAGAGCCATATTGTTCATTCACATCAGTCCCTGCCCTGAAAGCTCTTACAATCAAAATGCCCTACCTTACATACATACACACACACACACACACTGACTGACTGAAGATTGCCCAAGCTGTCCACACAGACAACAAAGGTGAGAATTCTCAGCAGTGTTGTGGCGCAGAATCTAGGGAACCACCTTCTCTTCTCCAAAGCTCCTGTTGGTGGCGATAGGCTGCCCTGCAAACATTTTCCATGTTCCAGTCATCTGAATCACTCTGGTCTGAAAAAAAAAAAAACACATATAAATGGATTTTTTTAAATGAATGAACATATCATATTTAAAATCTCTGTTCCATTGGTTTGCGCAGAGCAGCCCCAATCCTCTTCTGGTATCCCCCACTGGTGTTCCTGGCTCCTCCTTTTTAGCAAATGCCCGCATAGGAAGCAGCTTCCTACAGGGGAAATTGCGCAGGCTCGATCACGACCTGCCCACACAGGCAGCGAAGGTGAGGATTCTTATATTGCAGCCCTCCCCAAATATCATTGTAGGTCTTATTTTCGGTGAAATGCGGTATAAACGAACATAATATGTTCATTTATATTAGGTTAATGGTTACCACCTACATGGTGGCACCATCCGCAGCCTCCTGGGACATGTCACAGGTCCTAGGAGGCTGCAGGACAACTTACAAATCATAGTTCAGCTCATACATGTGTGGTGGGGGGCCCTCTGTGAAGTCGCAAGGAGTCACAGCTGGTATCCCACAGTCAACATGACAGTGCAGGGGACCTGAAGACCGGAAAAGAACCTGCCTGGGTGAGGCTAGCACTGGATCCCTGGACAAGTAAATGTCTGTTTTTTAAAAGTCAGCAGCTACAGTATTTGAAGCTGCTGACTTTTAATTCTTTTTTTAAGATGACCGTAGATCCTCTTTAACCAGTTGCCGACCAGCTGCCACAGTTGTACTGTGGCAACATGGTTCGGCTGCACGAATTGCCATTATGTTACGTCGCTTCTAGATTTGGCCACTAGGGGTGCACATGCCTCCTGCTCGCCCACAATCACTCGAGAACACACAAGTTCTACACAGTCCCCTCCCCCTTCAGTTAGAACACACAATAGGGAACACATTAACCCCTTGATTTCCCCCTAGCGGTTAACCCCTTCACTGCCAGTAACATTTTTTTACAGTAATCAATGCATTTTTATAGCACTGATTACTGTAAAAATGTCAAATGGTCCGTAAAATGTGTCAAAATTGTCCAACGTGTCCACCGTAATGTCGCAAACACAATAAAAATCTCAGATCGCCAACACTACTTTTAAAAAAAAAATGTAATAATTAAAAATGACATAAAACTATCGCCTATTTTCTAGATGCTATAACTTTTGCGCAAACCAATCAATGTAGGCTTATTACAATTTTTTTTAACAAAAATATGTAGAATACATATAGGCCTAAACTGAGGAAAAAATCTTTTTTTTATATATTTTTGGGGGGTACTTATTATAGAAAACGTTAAAAAAGATTGCGGTTTTTTTCAAAATTGAGGCTCTTTTTTGTTTATAGTGCAGAACAATAGGCAGAGGTGATCAAATACCACCAAAAGAAAGCTCTATTTGTTGGAAAAAAGGATGTCAATTTTGTATGGGTGCAACATCGCATGACCGCGCAATTGTCAGTTGAAGCGATGCAGTGCCAAATCGCAAAAAGTGCTCTGGTCAGGAAGGGGGTAAAATCTTCCGGGGCTGCATCAGTTAAGAAGCTTATCAAACTAAAAGCCCCATATCTTTTGCGTGTATATTACATACCATACAATACCATACTATACCGCTTTTCCGCACTTTGAACAGGTCCGTAAAGTGCTTCACTAGGGCAGCCGGTGGTTTGTCGCTTGTCAGTTCCTCGGGAAAACCACACTTTGGGCGAACAGGTCCTGCTGTCTGTCCTCCGTAAAGGGGTACACCTTCTTCCCCGTTTTACAGTCGAGCGTGCACACACCGACGGGACAGCAGTGAAGAGCTTTGTAGTATTTTGAGGGGAGTTTACTTAAAATGGACAAGACAGAATCTGAAGCCGCTGAGCATAACAACCACTCAGCTTCTAGTTTTCATTTTCAAACCTTCATTAAACAAGCTAAATTGAGAAGGTGACTGATTACAATGCACAACTACTCTGGGTCCTGTCTGCCCCAATTGAAAATAGAACAAAAAAGAAAAACATTTCTTTTTCATTGTGGATAGAGTAAGGGAAGCCTAGGACCTTTGTCAGATTTTCTTGGCATCTGTGTCCCATTGGAGAGACAACCTCTGTGCTAACTAACCTTTGAAAAAAAGATTGCTATACTTGCCTATTTTCCGGTCCGGTCACTGCCACTAGCTGGCACAGAAGAACTCACGTGACCGGACCAGACTGGCCTGAAAATAAGTATCTTTCTTGCATGGATGTTGGGGGGGAGGCTATTTAGATTTAAGCTGGAATTCCACGTTAAGTAAATTTCCCCAAAGTAGCCCAAAGGAGGACTGTCTACAAGCTCTCTTTAGCCCATTGCACAGTACATCCGTGAACGCTACAGGCTATATAACCACGGCAAACTAAGGAAGAAAATGCATGTCATTCTTTTCTTTGGGTCTAGGATTGAGTGTGCTACATACCCTAATTCTAGAAAGGAGTACTGGGGTTGTACACATGGCCTGGCCACCGCAGCAGCTTGACACTTGTCATGCTTTTTTTTTCTCTACTCCAGGATTGAGTGTGCTACATACCCTAAGTCTGGAAAGGAGTACTGGGATTGTACGCTCTTATGAAACGTCACTTCTAGGTTTGGCCACTAGGGGCGCACGTGCCCCCTGCTCGCCCACAATCACTTGAGAACACACAGATCCCGGTTCTCTGAGGGGAGAACAGACAGATTGTCTGTTCATACAGAATATGAACAGTGATCTGTCATCTCCCCTACACAGTCCCCTACCCCTTCAGTTAGAACACACAATAGGGAACACATTAACCCCTTGATTGCCCCTAGTGGTTAACCCCATTCACTGCCAGTGACATTTTTACAGTAATCAATGCATTTTTATAGCACTGATCGCTGTAAAAATGCCAAATGGTCCGAAAAAATGTGTCAAAATTGTCCGACGTGTCCGCCATAATGTTGCAGTCCTGATAAAAATCGTAGATCGCCGACATTACCAGTAAAAAAAAATAATCATTAAAAATGCCGTACAACTATCCCCCATTTTGTAGAGGCTATAGCTTTTGCGCAAACCAATCAATATACGCTTATTGGTAATTTTTTTACCAAAAATATGTAGAAGAATACATATAGGCCTAAACTGAGGAAAAAAATCATTTTTTTAATATTTTTTGGGGGGGTACTTATTAGAGCAAAAGTTAAAAAAGATTGCGTTTTTTTCAAAATTGAGGCTCTTTTTTGTTTATAGTGCAAAAAAAATAAAAAAAAAAATAAAAAACGCAGATGTGATCAAATACCATCAAAAGAAAGCTCTATATGTGCGGAAAAAAGGACGTCAATTTTGTTTGGGTGCAACGTCGCACGACCACACAATTGTCAGTTAAAGCGATGCAGTGCCAAATTGCAAAAAGAAGTTTATCAAACAAAAAGCCCCATCTCTTTTGCATGCATATTACATACCATACAATACCATACTATACCGCTTTTCTAATATCACATGCATACATACACACATAGGGCTGCAACTAACGATTATTTTCATAATCGATTAGTTGGTCGATTGTTGTTTCAATTAATAGATTACTAACCTTAAAAAAAGGGTAATTTTGCTGCAATTTGCATTTTTGCATATTTTTTTGGCCAATTTGTTGTTGGGCAGATTAAAAAACACAAATTGCCGCAAAAACGCATTACATGCTTTTCTGCAGCTTCTCCATTGAAGTGTATTGAACCAAAAAAAACAAAATAGCATCGTTTTGCGTTAAAAAAAAAGTCCTTGTCTTTTCAAAATACACAGCAGCTGAAAAAATCATGGATGTGAACGTGTCACATAGGAAACCATGTAAATGAACTGTAGTGTGTTTCTGCAAAAAGCACCAAACAACACAGAGGTGTGACCCAGGCCTGAGAGGTTTAGTAACATAATGGGGTTAAAAAAAACTAAAATTATTACAAAGAAAGCAAATAATCGCTACTGTAAGGGGTTCATTTTTTACTATGGGACAGTGAAAGTAATATTTACAGTAGCGATTTGCTCTTTCTGTACTATAAAGGGCTAATTTCTTTTTCTTGTTTTTAACCCCATTATGTTAGTGACCAATTAATCGATTATGAAAATAGTAATCGATTAGTTGTCCATTAATCGATTCGTTTTTTCACCCTTATACACACACATACTAGAGCCATATTGTTCATTCACATCAGTCCCTGCCCTGAAAGCTCTTACAATCAAAATGCCCAACCTTACATACCTACACACACACACACACACACACTGACTGACTGAAGATTGCCCAAGCTGTCCACACAGACAACAAAGGTGAGAATTCTCAGCAGTGTTGTGGCGCAGAATCTAGGGAACCACCTTCTCTTCTCCAAAGCTCCTGTTGGTGGCGATAGGCTGCCCTGCAAACATTTTCCATGTTCCAGTCATCTGAATCACTCTGGTCTGAAAAAAAAAAAACACATATAAATGGATTTTTTTAAATGAATGAACATATCATATTTAAAATCTCTGTTCCATTGGTTTGCGCAGAGCAGCCCCAATCCTCTTCTGGTATCCCCCACTGGTGTTCCTGGCTCCTCCTTTTTAGCAAATGCCCGCATAGGAAGCAGCTTCCTACAGGGGAAATTGTGCAGGCTCGATCACGACCTGCCCACACAGGCAGCGAAGGTGAGGATTCTTATATTGCAGCCCTCCCCAAATATCATAGTAGGTCTTATTTTCGGTGAAATGCGGTATAAACGAACATAATATGTTCATTTATATTAGGTTAATGGTTACCACCTACATGGTGGCACCATCCGCAGCCTCCTGGGACATGTCACAGGTCCTAGGAGGCTGCAGGACAACTTACAAATCATAGTTCAGCTCATACATGTGTGGTGGGGGGCCCTCTGTGAAGTCGCAAGGAGTCACAGCTGGTATCCCACAGTCAACATGACAGTGCAGGGGACCTGAAGACCGGAAAAGAACCTGCCTGGGTGAGGCTAGCACTGGATCCCTGGACAAGTAAATGTCTGTTTTTTAAAAGTCAGCAGCTACAGTATTTGAAGCTGCTGACTTTTAATTCTTTTTTTAAGATGACCGTAGATCCTCTTTAACCAGTTGCCGACCAGCTGCCACAGTTGTACTGTGGCAACATTGTTTGGCTGCACGAATTGCCATTATGTTACGTCGCTTCTAGATTTGGCCACTAGGGGCGCACGTGCCTTCTGCTCGCCCACAATCACTCGAGAACACACAAGTTCTACACAGTCCCCTCCCCCTTCAGTTAGAACACACAATAGGGAACACATTAACCCCTTGATTTCCCCCTAGCGGTTAACCCCTTCACTGCCAGTAAAAAAATTTTACGGTAATCAATGCATTTTTATAGCACTGATTACTGAAAAAATGTCAAATGGTCCGTAAAATGTGTCAAAATTGTCCAACGTGTCCACCGTAATGTCGCAAACACAATAAAAATCTCAGATCGCCAACACTACTTTTAAAAAAAAATGTAATAATTAAAAATGACGTAAAACTATCGCCTATTTTCTAGATGCTATAACTTTTGCGCAAACCAATCAATGTAGGCTTATTACACTTTTTTTTAACAAAAATATATAGAAGAATACATATAGGCCTAAACTGAGGAAAAAATCTTTTTTTTTATATATTTTTGGGGGGTACTTATTATAGAAAACGTTAAAAAAGATTGCGTTTTTTTTCAAAATTGAGGCTCTTTTTTGTTTATAGTGCAAAACAATAGGCAGAGGTGATCAAATACCACCAAAATAAAGCTCTATTTGTTGGAAAAAAGGATGTCAATTTTGTATGGGTGCAACATCGCATGACCGCGCAATTGTCAGTTGAAGCGATGCAGTGCCAAATCGCAAAAAGTGCTCTGGTCAGGAAGGGGGTAAAATCTTCCGGGGCTGCATCAGTTAAGAAGCTTATCAAACTAAAAGCCCCATATCTTTTGCGTGCATATTACATACCATACAATACCATACTATACCGCTTTTCCGCACTTTGAACAGGTCCGTAAAGTGCTTCACTAGGGCAGCCGGTGGTTTGTCGCTTGTCAGTTCCTCGGGAAAACCACACTTTGGGCGAACAGGTCCTGCTGTCTGTCCTCCGTAAAGGGGTACACCTTCTTCCCCGTTTTACAGTCGAGCGTGCACACACCGACGGGACAGCAGTGAAGAGCTTTGTAGTATTTTGAGGGGAGTTTACTTAAAATGGACAAGACAGAATCTGAAGCCGCTGAGCATAACAACCACTCAGCTTCTAGTTTTCATTTTCAAACCTTCATTAAACAAGCTAAATTGAGAAGGTGACTGATTACAATGCACAACTACTCTGGGTCCTGTCTGCCCCAATTGAAAATAGAACAAAAAAGAAAAACATTTCTTTTTCATTGTGGATAGAGTAAGGGAAGCCTAGGACCTTTGTCAGATTTTCTTGGCATCTGTGTCCCATTGGAGAGACAACCTCTGTGCTAACTAACCTTTGAAAAAAAGATTGCTATACTTGCCTATTTTCCGGTCCGGTCACTGCCACTAGCTGGCACAGAAGAACTCACGTGACCGGACCAGACTGGTCTGAAAATAAGTATCTTTCTTGCATGGATGTTGGGGGGGAGGCTATTTAGATTTAAGCTGGAATTCCACGTTAAGTAAATTTCCCCAAAGTAGCCCAAAGGAGGACTGTCTACAAGCTCTCTTTAGCCCATTGCACAGTACATCCGTGAACGCTACAGGCTATATAACCACGGCAAACTAAGGAAGAAAATGCATGTCATTCTTTTCTTTGGGTCTAGGATTGAGTGTGCTACATACCCTAATTCTAGAAAGGAGTACTGGGGTTGTACACATGGCCTGGCCACCGCAGCAGCTTGACACTTGTCATGCTTTTTTTTTCTCTACTCCAGGATTGAGTGTGCTACATACCCTAAGTCTGGAAAGGAGTACTGGGATTGTACGCTCTTATGAAACGTCACTTCTAGGTTTGGCCACTAGGGGCGCACGTGCCCCCTGCTCGCCCACAATCACTTGAGAACACACAGATCCCGGTTCTCTGAGGGGAGAACAGACAGATTGTCTGTTCATACAGAATATGAACAGTGATCTGTCATCTCCCCTACACAGTCCCCTACCCCTTCAGTTAGAACACACAATAGGGAACACATTAACCCCTTGATTGCCCCTAGTGGTTAACCCCATTCACTGCCAGTGACATTTTTACAGTAATCAATGCATTTTTATAGCACTGATCGCTGTAAAAATGCCAAATGGTCCGAAAAAATGTGTCAAAATTGTCCGACGTGTCCGCCATAATGTTGCAGTCCTGATAAAAATCGTAGATCGCCGACATTACCAGTAAAAATAAAATCATTAAAAATGCCGTACAACTATCCCCCATTTTGTAGACGCTATATCTTTTGCGCAAACCAATCAATATACGCTTATTGGTAATTTTTTTACCAAAAATATGTAGAAGAATACATATAGGCCTAAACTGAGGAAAAAAAATCATTTTTTTATATTTTTTGGGGGGGTACTTATTAGAGCAAAAGTTAAAAAAGATTTTTTTCAAAATTGAGGCTCTTTTTTGTTTATAGTGCAAAAAAATAAAAAAATAAATAAAAAAACGCAGATGTGATCAAATACCATCAAAAGAAAGCTCTATTTGTGCGGAAAAAAGGACGTCAATTTTGTTTGGGTGCAACTTCGCACGACCGCACAATTGTCAGTTAAAGCGATGCAGTGCCAAATTGCAAAAAATTTGCAAAAAGAAGTGTATCAAACAAAAAGCCCCATCTCTTTTGCATGCATATTACATACCATACAATACCATACTATACCGTTTTTCTAATATCACATGCATACATACATACACACATAGGGCTGCAACTAACGATTATTTTCATAATCGATTAGTTGGTCGATTGTTGTTTCAATTAATAGATTACTAACCTTAAAAAAAAGGGTAATTTTGCTGCAATTTGCATTTTTGCATATTTTTTTGGCCAATTTGTTGTTTGGCAGATTAAAAAACACAAATTGCCGCAAAAACGCATTACATGCTTTTCTGCAGCTTCTCCATTGAAGTGTATTGAACCAAAAAAACAAAATAGCATCGTTTTGCGTTAAAAAAAAAGTCCTTGTCTTTTCAAAATACACAGCAGCTGAAAAAATCATGGATGTGAACGTGTCACATAGGAAACCATGTAAATGAACTGTAGTGTGTTTCTGCAAAAAGCACCAAACAACACAGAGGTGTGACCCAGGCCTGAGATGTTTAGTAACATAATGGGGTTAAAAAAAACTAAAATGATTACAAAGAAAGCAAATAATCGCTACTGTAAGGGGTTCATTTTTTACTATGGGACAGTGAAAGTAATATTTACAGTAGCGATTTGCTCTTTCTGTACTATAAAGGGCTAATTTCTTTTTCTTGTTTTTAACCCCATTATGTTAGTGACCAATTAATCGATTATGAAAATAGTAATCGATTAGTTGTCCATTAATCGATTCGTTTTTTCACCCTTATACACACACATACTAGAGCCATATTGTTCATTCACATCAGTCCCTGCCCTGAAAGCTCTTACAATCAAAATGCCCAACCTTACATACCTACACACACACACACACACTGACTGAAGATTGCCCAAGCTGTCCACACAGACAACAAAGGTGAGAATTCTCAGCAGTGTTGTGGCGCAGAATCTAGGGAACCACCTTCTCTTCTCCAAAGCTCCTGTTGGTGGCGATAGGCTGCCCTGCAAACATTTTCCATGTTCCAGTCATCTGAATCACTCTGGTCTGAAAAAAAAAAAAACACATATAAATGGATTTTTTTAAATGAATGAACATATCATATTTAAAATCTCTGTTCCATTGGTTTGCGCAGAGCAGCCCCAATCCTCTTCTGGTATCCCCCACTGGTGTTCCTGGCTCCTCCTTTTTAGCAAATGCCCGCATAGGAAGCAGCTTCCTACAGGGGAAATTGCGCAGGCTCGATCACGACCTGCCCACACAGGCAGCGAAGGTGAGGATTCTTATATTGCAGCCCTCCCCAAATATCATAGTAGGTCTTATTTTCGGTGAAATGCGGTATAAACGAACATAATATGTTCATTTATATTAGGTTAATGGTTACCACCTACATGGTGGCACCATCCGCAGCCTCCTGGGACATGTCACAGGTCCTAGGAGGCTGCAGGACAACTTACAAATCATAGTTCAGCTCATACATGTGTGGTGGGGGGCCCTCTGTGAAGTCGCAAGGAGTCACAGCTGGTATCCCACAGTCAACATGACAGTGCAGGGGACCTAAAGACCGGAAAAGAACCTGCCTTGGTGAGGCTATAACTGGATCCCTGGACAAGTAAATGTCTGTTTTTTAAAAGTCAGCAGCTACAGTATTTGAAGCTGCTGACTTTTAATTCTTTTTTTAAGATGACCGTAGATCCCCTTTAACCAGTTGCCGACCAGCTGCCACAGTTGTACTGTGGCAACATGGTTCGGCTGCACGAATTGCCATTATGTTACGTCACTTCTAGATTTGGCCACTAGGGGCGCACGTGCCTCCTGCTCGCCCACAATCACTCGAGAACACACAAGTTCTACACAGTCCCCTCCCCCTTCAGTTAGAACACACAATAGGGAACACATTAACCCCTTGATTTCCCCCTAGCGGTTAACCCCTTCACTGCCAGTAACATTTTTTTACAGTAATCAATGCATTTTTATAGCACTGATTACTGTAAAAATGTCAAATGGTCCGTAAAATGTGTCAAAATTGTCCAACGTGTCCACCGTAATGTCGCAAACACAATAAAAATCTCAGATCGCCAACACTACTTTTAAAAAAAAATGTAATAATTAAAAATGATGTGAATGGGAGTGAGGACGTGTGAGGAGTGAGAACATGGAGCTGCTCTCCCACCCCCCACCCTGCCTATCGTGAGTTATTCGCTCCGCTTTGATCCTGTGTGCCCCGGGCTGCCTGGCGTTGCTTGGAGGCTCCCCTGTGCACTGCATCTCTCTGTGGCTTTCATGCTCCTGTGTTTGGGCGGAGATCGCCTACCTGAACTAAAGGGCTCGCGGCCGCCGGAGCTCGGAGTACGGGGGCGTTGTTGCTGACGAGCGGTTGGTGGAGCAGGGGCCGAGAATCTCGCTGAAGATCTCGTGAGACTTCGAGCGGTTCCCGGGCTCTCGTGGTACCGCTGTGCCTGCCGGCCGATTTGAATTAGCCGCAGACTCGTGCGGACTTGTGCGGACTTGTGCGGCGTGTTGTGCGCCCCAGGAGCTGTGCGATGGGCTGGGTGAGTGAGAGGGGATGCCTGTAAAGAGCTCCCTCTCCCCTTCTTACCCGCTGGTTACTAGCTGCCTCCTACTTACTTACCTGCCAAATAAGGAAGCTGAGATGAGCGACAACTGAATGTGACTGCACCAATTGCTTAACCCCAGGGGGAAGATCTGGATATCTGGTATACTCTTCCTATGGTTTCATGGACTATGCACCAGCAATTGAGATAAGTGCCTTTCCTTCTCTTGGTCTCTAACAAATATTGATGTAAATTGTTGATCTGGTTTGCCCTATTCTGAACATACATGGTGAACACACTGTGGATACATGCATATGTATACAAATACAAATAACTCATTATAGGGCGGCGAGTTTTGTGCTATTGAGTCATTTGTTGAGGCTGGAGCTAGGAGTTAACCAGCATTGCCCCCCCTGATAAGCCCCCCCCTTGATAAGCAGTGTTATCTATACTAGGAGAGACACCACATTATTGTTGCCCTCCTCCTTCTCCCCCCCCCCTTTGTATTATCTTGATTAGTTGATAAGCAGAAGCCGCTAATCGGTAAGGGGGGCTCTTACGTGGCTACTTAATCCAATTATGTCGAGAAAAAGATCCCCCGAGGAACAAATACCCGCAGAGGGTCAACAAATTACTCGTGCCGCCAAGGATAAAACTAATCAAATGGCGGCAGCATCAGCAGCGGCAAAATTGGAGCGCTACGCCCACTCAGGCCCAGGCTCACCCAGCAATTCAAGTACTCAGCGGGGTGATCTACATAATAAAGATACTAAGAACTCATCTGCTGATAGAAGGAGCCAAGGCCAGTCTTTGGCCAACCCCATCTTTCCAGCTGCTAAAGTGGGGGGCAATAAGGGAGGGGGGGGAGGAAAATTATCAATAGCAACAATAAATTCGGAAACAACGCTAAGTAGCTCCCATACACTGATGCCGAGTAATGCAGATGAGGAACCCACATTAAGAGACATTTTGAACGCAATTAAGGAATGCAAAAACTCGATATCCAATTTTGATGAACAGCTAAAATATATAAAGGAGGAACTACTGTCCATGAGACAGGAGTTGAACAGGACTATACTAAGAACTACCGAGCTTGAGGAACGCATGGGTGCAATGGAGGATGAATTGAGGCCTATGAGGCTGGAAATCGATTCATTTAAAAAAGCAGCTGCTGCACAAGCGGACAAACTCGACGAGATGGAGAATAGGAATCGAAGAAATAATATCAGGGTGCTAGGCTTCCCTGAACATTGCGAGGGGACCAATCTAACAGGTTTTCTGGAGGGGTGGTTCCGAGAACTTTTCGGGGCGGAAACATTTACCCCGATATTCGCAATAGAACGGGCACATCGTACCCCGGGAAAAACCCGTCATATGGGGGAGCGCCCTAGGCCTATAATGCTTAAAATTCTCAACTACCAGGATAAAGTGTCTCTACTGCGAGAGGCTAGATTGAGAGGAGACATTAGGTATAAGGGAGCTAGGGTGTCTTTGTATCCCGATTTCTCTCCTGACCTTCAGAAAAGAAGAGCTGAATTTATACCAGTTAAAAGGGAAATGGTTAAATACAAGTTAGAATATGCACTCCTCTATCCAGCTCGCTTAAGGGTGATTGCATTAGGAAAAACGCTTTTTTTCAATACGCCAGAGGAAGCATCCCAATGGTTAGATGCAAGTAAGAAAGACCTATAAATATATGTTATAGGGCAGTTGGGTGGTTTCTAAGGGATTTGGGGGTATATATTCTTTTTGGGGGGGGGGGGGTAGGAATAAGGGGTAAGTTTGCTGAAAATTGTTACACTGGTATTGTGCACAATATGAGTGGGGGGTAGGGATTGAGCAGTAAGGGCGTGTGGAGTACAAGTGGGTACTTGTAGTGGGGAAGAAAGGGTTCCCATGAGCGGGCGGGGAATCAGGGTGAGAGCACTGAGTAGGATTGGTATGTGTGAGTGGTGGGAGTGTTTCAAGAAGGCCACAATTGTACCCCTAGGGGGTAGCCCTATGGGGCGAGGGGGGGGGGAGGGGGAGCTTGGTAGAAAGGGAGGAGGGGGGTGGGAGAGGGAGGTTGGGGTAAGGGGAGGGGGGAGAGTTGAGGTGGTAAGAAGGGGAAAGGGAACAACAATGAAAATAACACAAGGACACATATATTTGGGTGGGAGAACTGGGAAGGGAGGGCGGGGTAAGGGAATGACAATAAAAGCAATACAAGGATATATAAATTTGGGTAAGGGAATGATAATAAAAATAATACAAAGATACACAAGTTTGGAGACGCACGGTCTAGGAGGGGATGGGAGAAAATGGTATGCACTATTTAGAGTTTATGCACGTAAGACTAAGGGGAGGGGAAGGGGAGGGGAAGGCTTTCCCCTTTCTTTTCTTCTCTCTCTTGGTACCGATATACTTATACACTTTTTTCACTGTTTCTTCTGTTATTCTCAAAACTGCCCAATTGTTAGGTTATTAAGTAGTGATGCAGGGGAAGAGAATTAGGATAGTATCATGGAATGTGCGGGGCCTGGGAGATCCGACCAAAAGAAAAGTGGTCTTGTCAGCTTTAGAGGGTAAGGGACCCGGATTACTATGCCTTCAGGAGACCCACTTAACGGGTGATACGATTCGGTGCCTACGAGGTCGGAAATTCCAGACCCAGTTCCATTCCACGTTCTCAACCTATGCAAGAGGGGTTAGCATCCTTGTTGACAGGGCGGTTCGTTTCTCTTGCCACAATAGCTGTATAGATGTAGAGGGTAGGTATATTTTTTTATACTGTCAAATTGAAAATAGTCCCTACGTGATAGCCAACATATATGTTCCTCCTCCATTTAAATTGGAGATTCTATATAAGCTATTAGCCTTTGTAATAGATAAACCTGATATTCCGGTGATAGCAGTAGGGGACTTTAATGAGGTCTTGGACAAATCTTTGGATAGATTTCCAACTGGAAAAACATCAACGGTGAAAGAGGAAACGAGGTTAGCTCGTTTCCTACTTGAAGCCGGTCTATGCGACGCATGGCGTACTCGACACCCGGGGGAGCGACAATACTCTTGCTACTCCGCAACTTTCTCTACATTATCAAGACTAGATATGGCTTTGGTTAACAACAGTGCGATGCCACGAGTGGACGAGGTAGAATATGGCCCGAGAGGAGTCTCGGACCACTCCCCCCTAATAGTGACACTTTGTGTAGCTAAAAAACAATACTCTGGCCAATGGAAATTGGACCCCGTATGGTTGGAATTAATGAAGGATACGGATAGGGTGACAACTAGGTTAAAGGAGTTCATTGAGGTTAATAGGGGCACAGCATCAGTGGGGGCCATCTGGGACTCTTTAAAGGCCTTTTTAAGAGGTCTTTTTATTCAACAAATCGCCAGAAGTAGGGCCGAGATGAAAAAACAGGAAGAGGAATCTACCAAGGCGGTATTAGAGACAGAAAGACAGTACATTATGAATCCGAATCCTACTACACAGAAGGCTTGGCTGGATAAACAGCAAGAATTTAAGATAACTATTAGGCATAAGATGGACAACAGACGTATACTGCAGAAGCAAGCAAATTTTGGGGAGGGAGAAAGAGTGGGGCGAATGCTGTCATTTTTGGTTAAAGTAAATACGTCACCGTCAGCGATAATATCAATTAGAACTTTAGAGGGAGGGATTACCTCTGAACCATCCATTATTAATAAGATATTCTATCATTACTATAGTTCACTATATAAGTCCCAAGGAGGAAGTGAAGGGCGAGTTGTGGCGGGCTTTTTGGGGAACTTGAATATGCCAACAATAATAGCAGAAGACTTAGTAGTTCTGGAGGCCCCAATTACTATCGAGGAACTCCAAAGAGCGGTGGCAGAGATGCCTAGCTTAAAAGCACCGGGACCCGATGGTTTACCAATCGAGGTCTATAAGAGATATGGGGAGGTTTTGCTCCCACAACTATTGGAGACACTGAAGCAGTCCCTGCAGTGCGGAGAATTGCCTTCCTCGATGTTGGAAGCCACGATAGTGGTGATTCCTAAAGAGGATAAAGACCCAATGGACCCGGCCTCATATCGTCCGATCTCGCTTTTGGGATCGGATGTTAAAATACTAGCAAAAGTGCTCGCAACACGCCTAAAAAGAATTGTCCATAAGCTTATTCACCCTGACCAATCGGGTTTTATCCCGAATAGATCTACTAGTATCAATATCCGTAGACTGTTTTTGAATGCCCAGATTCCAGTAGACAATGGCGGCCCCAGAGCAGTCTTGACTCTGGATGCAGCCAAAGCATTCGACAGCCTTGAATGGGAATATTTATTTAAAGTGCTTATTAGATTTGGGTTTGGACCAAACTTTCTCAAATGGGTAAAACTCCTCTATACAGACCCAAGAGCGAAAGTTAAAATTAACAATGAGCTTTCTGAGACCTTTTTTTTGGAACGAGGTACAAGGCAGGGGTGCCCTCTTTCCCCCTTATTGTTTGTTTTGGCAGTGGAGCCATTAGCCATCGCTATTAGGGCCAACCCTGATATACAGGGATTTAAGAGAGGACAGGTAGAGGAAAAAATTGCACTGTTTGCTGATGACATTCTGCTCTTCCTGGGGGATGTTCAGGCCTCGATGAAAACGGCAATGAAGATAATCAGAGAATTTGGTCTGATATCAGGATTGACTATTAACTGGGATAAATCCGCTTTGTTGTCGCTGGAACCGGGGTTTATTTGCGCCCCCCAGGAAATTCAGAATTTGAAACAGGTCGAGAAGTTTAAATACTTAGGGGTGTGGATTACTAGGGAAGTAAACTCTTACCTGGAAGATAATTTATCTCCTCTCTTAGTAAAATTAAAACAAAAGGCTGATATTTGGAGTCGCCTCCCCCTTTCGTTGGCAGGCCGCTGCAATTTGGTCAAAATGGTATGGCTTCCTCAAATTCTGTATTGTCTCCATAACTCACCAATATGGATAGGGGAAGGATGGTTCAAGAAAATAGAATCCCTATTTAGACTCCTTATATGGAAAAAGGGCCCCTCGAGGATTAGCTTACGGACCCTGCAGCTCCCGTTGGAACAAGGGGGGTTGGCGATTCCATATCCTAGACTCTACTACTTAGCGGCCCAGCTACAGCATTTAGCTGGAGCAAGGGCAATAAGTGAAGCTAACCCCTGCCATAGGCTGCTAATGCTAGGCTGTCCGCACAAGACGCTTGTGGAGGCGTTGGAGGCAAACTCATTTAATATGCACTGCCCAACAATCAATCAGACAGCGAAACTATGGAAAACAGTTAAGACCTTACTAGGATATCAAAAGACATCTGTGTTGGCTCCCTTATGGGATAATAAAAACCTAGACGAGCTATTTAAAGTGGAAAGATCTAGGGAATGGGAAACCCAAGGGATATATAGGTTAGAGCAAATTGTCCAAGGTTCATCTATTAGATCATTTTCTGACCTAAGATCTGAATTTTCCTTACCAAACCGCTCATTCTACAAATATCTCCAGATCAGACACGCAATTCAGGCCCAATTTAGATCGCAGGAGATACAGTTGATCCAAGTCCCGGTGATATCTCAAATCATGTCTCGAGATACGCTTAAAGGCTTGATTACGCTTATATACGCCAGGCTGGGGGACAAAGTGTTAGATCAAAGCGGTACGATTAAAAGTAAAATGAAATGGGAGAGCGATGTTGGTCCATTGTCCATACCCGATTGGGATTGGATAATGGAACAGGGAACCAAGGTTTCTATTTCCCCGGCACAGAAAGCTTCTCAACTCTTCTTTTTTCACCGGGTATATTATACACCTAGGAAAATGTTTAGAATGGGATGGAGGGATAATGATCAGTGCCCCAGATGCGGCCGGGTTGGAGATTTTATTCATATGTTCTGGAGGTGCCCGAAACTTTTCAGATATTGGACACAAGTTATAGACCATGTGAATGAGATCTTCGGGTTGAAATTAAAGGCAACAGTGAGGACTTGCTTGTTGGCTATACCGGAGGGATATAATATCTCTAAAAATAAATTTGTACCAGTTACCAGATGCCTTTTCCAGGCAAGGAAATTAATTGCCCAGAATTGGCAAGCACACTCTAGCCCACTACCAGAAATATGGTTGGCTAACATAAGAAAAAATATTGGAAATGAGAGGGTTTTTTTTGTTAAGCAGGGTAATGGTAAGGAGTTTAAAAAGATATGGGGCCCTGGAATGGGGAAACTAGGGATCCCCCTATAAGTAACTGCGATGGAACAAGTGCTTTTCAGCTTGTACAATTCTACTAACTATTCTTAGTATGTATTTAATTGCTTAGTATACTTTCTTATGAGCTGAGGATAGGGGGGGGGGGGGGGGGGGGGTGGAGGAGGGGAGTAGGGAGAGGGAAACCTGTTCTAGATACGAGATATTAGGGCAATAGATAGCGTCACAATGGGTAGTCTACTAACACTAGGGGATTTTTTATTATCTTTGTATTTAAATTAAACGACACAAAATTTTTATGTGTTTACACTAAGTCAAATATTTGTATAACTAAATATGCCACGATGATGTGGAATTGAGAATGAGACACGAGTGAGCGTTAAGCTGAACCTAGTCTCTGCTATAGAAACACTGACGTGGCAAAAAATAGAAAAAAAAAAAAAAAAAAAAAAAAAAAAAAAAAAAAAAAAAAATGATGTAAAACTATCGCCTATTTTCTAGATGCTATAACTTTTGCGCAAACCAATCAATGTAGGCTTATTACAATTTTTTTTAACAAAAATATGTAGAAGAATACATATAGGCCTAAACTGAGGAAAAAATCTTTTTTTTATATATTTTTGGGGGGTACTTATTATAGAAAACGTTAAAAAAGATTGCGTTTTTTTTCAAAATTGAGGCTCTTTTTTGTTTATAGTGCAGAACAATAGGCAGAGGTGATCAAATACCACCAAAAGAAAGCTCTATTTGTTGGAAAAAAGGATGTCAATTTTGTATGGGTGCAACATCGCATGACCGTGCAATTGTCAATTGAAGCGATGCAGTGCCAAATCGCAAAAAGTGCTCTGGTCAGGAAGGGGGTAAAATCTTCCGGGGCTGCATCAGTTAAGAAGCTTATCAAACTAAAAGCCCCATATCTTTTGCGTGCATATTACATACCATACAATACCATACTATACCGCTTTTCCGCACTTTGAACAGGTCCGTAAAGTGCTTCACTAGGGCAGCCGGTGGTTTGTCGCTTGTCTGTTCCTCGGGAAAACCACACTTTGGGCGAACAGGTCCTGCTGTCTGTCCTCCGTAAAGGGGTACACCTTCTTCCCCGTTTTACAGTCGAGCGTGCACACACCGACGGGACAGCAGTGAAGAGCTTTGTAGTATTTTGAGGGGAGTTTACTTAAAATGGACAAGACAGAATCTGAAGCCGCTGAGCATAACAACCACTCAGCTTCTAGTTTTCATTTTCAAACCTTCATTAAACAAGCTAAATTGAGAAGGTGACTGATTACAATGCACAACTACTCTGGGTCCTGTCTGCCCCAATTGAAAATAGAACAAAAAAGAAAAACATTTCTTTTTCATTGTGGATAGAGTAAGGGAAGCCTAGGACCTTTGTCAGATTTTCTTGGCATCTGTGTCCCATTGGAGAGACAACCTCTGTGCTAACTAACCTTTGAAAAAAAGATTGCTATACTTGCCTATTTTCCGGTCCGGTCACTGCCACTAGCTGGCACAGAAGAACTCACGTGACCGGACCAGACTGGCCTGAAAATAAGTATCTTTCTTGCATGGATGTTGGGGGGGAGGCTATTTAGATTTAAGCTGGAATTCCACGTTAAGTAAATTTCCCCAAAGTAGCCCAAAGGAGGACTGTCTACAAGCTCTCTTTAGCCCATTGCACAGTACATCCGTGAACGCTACAGGCTATATAACCACGGCAAACTAAGGAAGAAAATGCATGTCATTCTTTTCTTTGGATCTAGGATTGAGTGTGCTACATACCCTAATTCTAGAAAGGAGTACTGGGGTTGTACACATGGCCTGGCCACCGCAGCAGCTTGACACTTGTCATGCTTTTTTTTTTCTCTACTCCAGGATTGAGTGTGCTACATACCCTAAGTCTGGAAAGGAGTACTGGGATTGTACGCTCTTATGAAACGTCACTTCTAGGTTTGGCCACTAGGGGCGCACGTGCCCCCTGCTCGCCCACAATCACTTGAGAACACACAGATCCCGGTTCTCTGAGGGGAGAACAGACAGATTGTCTGTTCATACAGAATATGAACAGTGATCTGTCATCTCCCCTACACAGTCCCCTACCCCTTCAGTTAGAACACACAATAGGGAACACATTAACCCCTTGATTGCCCCTAGTGGTTAACCCCATTCACTGCCAGTGACATTTTTACAGTAATCAATGCATTTTTATAGCACTGATCGCTGTAAAAATGCCAAATGGTCCGAAAAAATGTGTCAAAATTGTCCGACGTGTCCGCCATAATGTTGCAGTCCTGATAAAAATCGTAGATCGCCGACATTACCAGTAAAAAAAAAATAATCATTAAAAATGCCGTACAACTATCCCCCATTTTGTAGAGGCTATAGCTTTTGCGCAAACCAATCAATATACGCTTATTGGTAATTTTTTTACCAAAAATATGTAGAAGAATACATATAGGCCTAAACTGAGTAAAAAAATCATTTTTTTAATATTTTTTGGGGGGGTACTTATTAGAGCAAAAGTTAAAAAAGATTGCGTTTTTTTCAAAATTGAGGCTCTTTTTTGTTTATAGTGCAAAAAAAATAAAAAAATAAATAAAAAACGCAGATGTGATCAAATACCATCAAAAGAAAGCTCTATATGTGCGGAAAAAAGGACGTCAATTTTGTTTGGGTGCAACGTCGCACGACCGCACAATTGTCAGTTAAAGCGATGCAGTGCCAAATTGCAAAAAGAAGTTTATCAAACAAAAAGCCCCATCTCTTTTGCATGCATATTACATACCATACAATACCATACTATACCGCTTTTCTAATATCACATGCATACATACACACATAGGGCTGCAACTAACGATTATTTTCATAATCGATTAGTTGGTCGATTGTTGTTTCAATTAATAGATTACTAACCTTAAAAAAAAGGGTAATTTTGCTGCAATTTGCATTTTTGCATATTTTTTTGGCCAATTTGTTGTTGGGCAGATTAAAAAACACAAATTGCCGCAAAAACGCATTACATGCTTTTCTGCAGCTTCTCCATTGAAGTGTATTGAACCAAAAAAACAAAATAGCATCGTTTTGCGTTAAAAAAAAAGTCCTTGTCTTTTCAAAATACACAGCAGCTGAAAAAATCATGGATGTGAACGTGTCACATAGGAAACCATGTAAATGAACTGTAGTGTGTTTCTGCAAAAAGCACCAAACAACACAGAGGTGTGACCCAGGCCTGAGATGTTTAGTAACATAATGGGGTTAAAAAAAACTAAAATTATTACAAAGAAAGCAAATAATCGCTACTGTAAGGGGTTCATTTTTTACTATGGGACAGTGAAAGTAATATTTACAGTAGCGATTTGCTCTTTCTGTACTATAAAGGGCTAAGTTCTTTTTCTTGTTTTTAACCCCATTATGTTAGTGACCAATTAATCGATTATGAAAATAGTAATCGATTAGTTGTCCATTAATCGATTTGTTTTTTCACCCTTATACACACACATACTAGAGCCATATTGTTCATTCACATCAGTCCCTGCCCTGAAAGCTCTTACAATCAAAATGCCCAGCCTTACATACATACACACACACACACACACACACACACTGACTGACTGACGATTGCCCAAGCTGTCCACACAGACAACAAAGGTGAGAATTCTCAGCAGTGTTGTGGCGCAGAATCTAGGGAACCACCTTCTCTTCTCCAAAGCTCCTGTTGGTGGCGATAGGCTGCCCTGCAAACATTTTCCATGTTCCAGTCATCTGAATCACTCTGGTCTGAAAAAAAAAAAAAACACATATAAATGGATTTTTTTAAATGAATGAACATATCATATTTAAAATCTCTGTTCCATTGGTTTGCGCAGAGCAGCCCCAATCCTCTTCTGGAATCCCCCACTGGTGTTCCTGGCTCCTCCTTTTTAGCAAATGCCCGCATAGGAAGCAGCTTCCTACAGGGGAAATTGCGCAGGCTCGATCACGATCTGCCCACACAGGCAGCGAAGGTGAGGATTCTTATATTGCAGCCCTCCCCAAATATCATAGTAGGTCTTATTTTCGGTGAAATGCGGTATAAACGAACATAATATGTTCATTTATATTAGGTTAATGGTTACCACCTACATGGTGGCACCATCCACAGCCTTCTGGGACATGTCACAGGTCCTAGGAGGCTGCAGGACAACTTACAAATCATAGTTCAGCTCATACATGTGTGGTGGGGGGCCCTCTGTGAAGTCGCAAGGAGTCACAGCTGGTATCCCACAGTCAACATGACAGTGCAGGGGACCTGAAGACCGGAAAAGAACCTGCCTGGGTGAGGCTAGCACTGGATCCCTGGACAAGTAAATGTCTGTTTTTTAAAAGTCAGCAGCTACAGTATTTGAAGCTGCTGACTTTTAATTCTTTTTTTAAGATGACCGTAGATCCTCTTTAACCAGTTGCCGACCAGCTGCCACAGTTGTACTGTGGCAACATGGTTCGGCTGCACGAATTGCCATTATGTTACGTCGCTTCTAGATTTGGCCACTAGGGGTGTACGTGCCTCCTGCTCGCCCACAATCACTCGAGAACACACAAATCGTCTGTTCATACAGAATATGAACAGCGATCTGTCATCTCCCCTACACAGTCCCCTCCCCCTTCAGTTAGAACACACAATAGGGAACACATTAACCCCTTGATTTCCCCCTAGCGGTTAACCCCTTCACTGCCAGTGACATTTTTTTACAGTAATCAATGCATTTTTATAGCACTGATCACTGTAAAAATGTCAAATGGTCCGTAAAATGTGTCAAAATTGTCCAACGTGTCCGCCATAATGTCGCAAACACAATAAAAATCTCAGATCGCCAACACTACTAGTAAAAAAAAAGAATTTAATAATTAAAAATGCCGTAAAACTATCGCCTATTTTCTAGATGCTATAACTTTTGCGCAAACCAATCAATGTAGGCTTATTACAATTTTTTTTAACAAAAATATGTAGAAGAATACATATAGGCCTAAACTGAGGAAAAAAACTTTTTTTTATATATTTTTGGGGGGTACTTATTATAGAAAACGTTAAAAAAGATTGCGTTTTTTTTCAAAATAGAGGCTCTTTTTTGTTTATAGTGCAGAAAAATAGGCAGAGGTGATCAAATACCACCAAAAGAAAGCTCTATTTGTTGGAAAAAAGGACGTCAATTTTGTATGGGTGCAACATCGCATGACCGCGCAATTGTCAGTTGAAGCGATGCAGTGCCAAATCGCAAAAAGTGCTCTGGTCAGGAAGGGGGTAAAATCTTCCGGGGCTGCATCAGTTAAGAAGCTTATGAAACTAAAAGCCCCATCTCTTTTGCGTGCATATTACATACCATACAATACCATACTATACCGCTTTTCCGCACTTTGAACAGGTCCGTAAAATGCTTCACTAGGGCAGCCGGTGGTTTGTTGCTTGTCTGTTCCTCGGGAAAACCACACTTTGGGCGAACAGGTCCTGCTGTCTGTCCTCCGTAAAGGGGTACACCTTCTTCCCCGTTTTACAGTCGAGCGTGCACACACAGACGGGACAGCAGTGAAGAGCTTTGTAGTATTTTGAGGGGAGTTTACTTAAAGCGGGAGTCCGCCGGGACTCCGCGTTTTTTTTTTTTTCTTAAAAGCCAGCAGCTACAAATACTGCAGCTGCTGACTTTTAAAATAGTGACACTTACCTGTCCAGCGCGCCCGCGATGTCGGCACCCGAAGCCGATCTCTAGATCGTCTCTCGGGTGCTGCCGCCGCCATCTTGGGTATGGGAATCAGGAAATGGAGCCTTTCGGCTCCATTTCCCGGTTCCCTACTGCGCATGCGCGAGTCGCGCTGCGCAATAAGGGCGGTCCCCGCTGCCTCTGGGATCTGTGTGTTTCCCAGCAGGCAGCGGGGCACTTGCGGAAAGGGGCGGGCACTTGCGGAAAGGGGCGTAATCTACGCCCCTTTTCGCAGAGAGCTATCCCGGAAGTGGGTGCAGATAACTGTACTGTACAGGTATCTGCACCCCCCTCCCCCTTGAAAGGTGGCAATTGTGGCGCCGGAGGGGGGGAGGGTTCCGATGAGCGGAAGGTCCACTTTAGGGTGGACCTCCGCTTTAAAATGGACAAGACAGAATCTGGAGCCGCTGAGCATAACAACCACTCAGCTTCTAGTTTTCATTTTCAAACCTTCATGAAACAAGCTAAATTGAGAAGGTGACTGATTACAATGCACAACTACTCTGGGTCCTGTCTGCCCCAATTGAAAATAGAACAAAAAAGAAAAACATTTCTTTTTCATTGTGGATAGAGTAAGGGAAGCCTAGGACCTTTGTCAGATTTTCTTGGCATCTGTGTCCCATTGGAGAGACAACCTCTGTGCTATCTAACCTTTGAAAAAAAGATTGCTATACTTGCCTATTTTCCGGTCCAGTCACTGCCACTAGCTGGCACAGAAGAACTCACGTGACCGGACCAGACTGGCCTGAAAATAAGTATCTTTCTTGCATGGATGTTGGGGGGGAGGCTATTTAGGTTTAAGCTGGAATTCCACGTTAAGTAAATTTCCCCAAAGTAGGACTGTCTACAAGCTCTCTTTAGCCCATTGCACAGTACACCCGTGAATGCTACAGGCTATATAACCACAGCAAACGAAGGAAGGAAATACATCTGCTCATATAGTAGTAAAATTTTGTTTCTAACATTTCATCTCAAGAACATTCCTTTGATTTCCTAATTCTTAGTGGGGTCAATGCGACCTTTGTTTTGAAATGCAGTGAGGAGAAAATTCAAGGGAACAAGATGGACATTTTCTCTCAAACTAACAAATTTATAACAGTGTATGTAGTTATCGATCAGGAAAGTCTATTCATTTGAAAATTCAATGTTAAAAGCAAGCGATAATTTGAAGTACTTTCAAACAGCTTTCATCCAGTCATCGAACATACTGAGAATTTTTGTATGAATGTTAATATAAATAATTGTTCAAATGTTCCTTTGAACATTTACTAGTAGGTGGCGGGCTTAAACAAACACACACACACACACACACAATCAATGCAAAGGACCTACCTCACATACATTCACACAAGGATAGGACCATACTATGTTTTATCATCAGTCTCTGCCCTTAAAGAGCTTACAATCTAAAGGTCTAATATCACATGCATACATACACACACATACTAGAGTCATATTGTTCATTCACATCAGTCCCTGCCCTGAAAGCTCTTACAATCAAAATGCCCAACCTTACATACCTACACACACACACACACACACTGACTGACTGAAGATTGCCCAAGCTGTCCACACAGACAACAAAGGTGAGAATTCTCAGCAGTGTTGTGGCGCAGAATCTAGGGAACCACCTTCTCTTCTCCAAAGCTCCTGTTGGTGGCGATAGGCTGCCCTGCAAACATTTTCCATGTTCCAGTCATCTGAATCACTCTGGTCTGAAAAAAAAAAAACATATATAAATGGATTTTTTTAAATGAATGAACATATCATATTTAAAATCTCTGTTCAATTGGTTTGCGCAGAGCAGCCCCAATCCTCTTCTGGAATCCCCCACTGGTGTTCCTGGCTCCTCCTTTTTAGCAAATGCCC
The DNA here is from genome assembly GCF_037356315.1 of Lithobates pipiens. Lineage (NCBI taxonomy): Eukaryota > Metazoa > Chordata > Amphibia > Anura > Ranidae > Lithobates > Lithobates pipiens. The sequence continues at coordinate 265,293,584 of NW_027507784.1, read as the reverse complement.
GCATAGGAAGCAGCTTCCTACAGGGGAAATTGCGCAGGCTCGATCACGACCTGCCCACACAGGCAGCGAAGGTGAGGATTCTTATATTGCAGCCCTCCCCAAATATCATAGTAGGTCTTATTTTCGGTGAAATGCGGTATAAACGAACATAATATGTTCATTTATATTAGGTTAATGGTTACCACCTACATGGTGGCACCATCCGCAGCCTCCTGGGACATGTCACAGGTCCTAGGAGGCTGCAGGACAACTTACAAATCATAGTTCAGCTCATACATGTGTGGTGGGGGGCCCTCTGTGAAGTCGCAAGGAGTCACAGCTGGTATCCCACAGTCAACATGACAGTGCGGGGGACCTGAAGACCGGAAAAGAACCTGCCTGGGTGAGGCTAGCACTGGATCCCTGGACAAGTAAATGTCTGTTTTTTAAAAGTCAGCAGCTACAGTATTTGAAGCTGCTGACTTTTAATTCTTTTTTTAAGATGACCGTAGATCCTCTTTAACCAGTTGCCGACCAGCTGCCACAGTTGTACTGTGGCAACATGGTTCGGCTGCACGAATTGCCATTATGTTACGTCGCTTCTAGATTTGGCCACTAGGGGCGCACATGCCTCCTGCTCGCCCACAATCACTCGAGAACACACAAGTTCTACACAGTCCCCTCCCCCTTCAGTTAGAACACACAATAGGGAACACATTAACCCCTTGATTTCCCCCTAGCGGTTAACCCCTTCACTGCCAGTAACATTTTTTTACAGTAATCAATGCATTTTTATAGCACTGATTACTGTAAAAATGTCAAATGGTCCGTAAAATGTGTCAAAATTGTCCAACGTGTCCACCGTAATGTCGCAAACACAATAAAAATCTCAGATCGCCAACACTACTTTTAAAAAAAAAATGTAATAATTAAAAATGACATAAAACTATCGCCTATTTTCTAGATGCTATAACTTTTGCGCAAACCAATCAATGTAGGCTTATTACAATTTTTTTTAACAAAAATATGTAGAATACATATAGGCCTAAACTGAGGAAAAAATCTTTTTTTTATATATTTTTGGGGGGTACTTATTATAGAAAACGTTAAAAAAGATTGCGTTTTTTTTCAAAATTGAGGCTCTTTTTTGTTTATAGTGCAGAACAATAGGCAGAGGTGATCAAATACCACCAAAAGAAAGCTCTATTTGTTGGAAAAAAGGATGTCAATTTTGTATGGGTGCAACATCGCATGACCGCGCAATTGTCAGTTGAAGCGATGCAGTGCCAAATCGCAAAAAGTGCTCTGGTCAGGAAGGGGGTAAAATCTTCCGGGGCTGCATCAGTTAAGAAGCTTATCAAACTAAAAGCCCCATATCTTTTGCGTGCATATTACATACCATACAATACCATACTATACCGCTTTTCCGCACTTTGAACAGGTCCGTAAAGTGCTTCACTAGGGCAGCCGGTGGTTTGTCGCTTGTCAGTTCCTCGGGAAAACCACACTTTGGGCGAACAGGTCCTGCTGTCTGTCCTCCGTAAAGGGGTACACCTTCTTCCCCGTTTTACAGTCGAGCGTGCACACACCGACGGGACAGCAGTGAAGAGCTTTGTAGTATTTTGAGGGGAGTTTACTTAAAATGGACAAGACAGAATCTGAAGCCGCTGAGCATAACAACCACTCAGCTTCTAGTTTTCATTTTCAAACCTTCATTAAACAAGCTAAATTGAGAAGGTGACTGATTACAATGCACAACTACTCTGGGTCCTGTCTGCCCCAATTGAAAATAGAACAAAAAAGAAAAACATTTCTTTTTCATTGTGGATAGAGTAAGGGAAGCCTAGGACCTTTGTCAGATTTTCTTGGCATCTGTGTCCCATTGGAGAGACAACCTCTGTGCTAACTAACCTTTGAAAAAAAGATTGCTATACTTGCCTATTTTCCGGTCTGGTCACTGCCACTAGCTGGCACAGAAGAACTCACGTGACCGGACCAGACTGGCCTGAAAATAAGTATCTTTCTTGCATGGATGTTGGGGGGGAGGCTATTTAGATTTAAGCTGGAATTCCACGTTAAGTAAACTTCCCCAAAGTAGCCCAAAGGAGGACTGTCTACAAGCTCTCTTTAGCCCATTGCACAGTACATCCGTGAACGCTACAGGCTATATAACCACGGCAAACTAAGGAAGAAAATGCATGTCATTCTTTTCTTTGGATCTAGGATTGAGTGTGCTACATACCCTAATTCTAGAAAGGAGTACTGGGGTTGTACACATGGCCTGGCCACCGCAGCAGCTTGACACTTGTCTTGCTTTTTTTTTTCTCTACTCCAGGATTGAGTGTGCTACATACCCTAAGTCTGGAAAGGAGTACTGGGATTGTACGCTCTTATGAAACGTCACTTCTAGGTTTGGCCACTAGGGGCGCACGTGCCCCCTGCTCGCCCACAATCACTTGAGAACACACAGATCCCGGTTCTCTGAGGGGAGAACAGACAGATTATCTGTTCATACAGAATATGAACAGTGATCTGTCATCTCCCCTACACAGTCCCCTACCCCTTCAGTTAGAACACACAATAGGGAACACATTAACCCCTTGATTGCCCCTAGTGGTTAACCCCATTCACTGCCAGTGGGGGGCTCGGTGGTGTGAGGCTTCTGGTGTGGGTGAGGGCAGGCCCCTTGCCACCCGAGCTGCGGATGAGCAGAGCCAGGTGGGGGACCCGGTGATGTGAGGCCTCTGGTGTGGGTGAAGGTAGGCCCCTTGCCACCCGAGCTGAGGATGAGCACAGCCAGGTGGGGGGCCCGGTGGTGTGAGGCCTCTGGTGTGGGTGAGGGCAGGCCCCTTGCCACCCGAGCGGAGGATGAGCACAGCCAGGTGGGGGACCCGGTGTTGTGAGGCCTCTGGTGTGGGTGAGGGCAGGCCCCTTGCCACCCGAGCTGCGGATGAGCACAGCCAGGTGGGGGGCCCTGTGGTGTGAGGCCTCTGGTGTGGGTGAGGGCAGGCCCCTTGCCACCCAAACTGCAGATGAGAGCAGTCAGGTGGGGGGCCTGGTGATGTGAGGCCTCTGGTGTGGGTGAGGGCAGGCCCCTTGCCACCCGAGCTGAGGATGAGCACAGCCAGGTGGGGGACCCGGTGTTGTGAGGCCTCTGGTGTGGGTGAGGGCAGACCCCTTGCCACCTGAGCTGCGGATGAGCGCAGCCAGGTGGGGGGCCCGGTGGTGTGAGGCTTATGGTGTGGGTGAGGGCAGGCCCCTTGCCACCCGAGCTGCGGATGAAAGCAGCCAGGTGGGGGGCCCGGTGGTGTGAAGCCTCTGTTGTGGGTGAAGGCAGGCCCCTTGCCATCCCAGCTGCGGATGAGCACAGCCAGGTGGGGGACCTAGTGTTGTGAAGCATCTGGTGTGGGTGAGGGCAGGCCCCTTGCCACCCAAGCTGCGTATGAGAGCAGCCAGGTGGGGGGCCCGATGATGTGAGGCCTCTGGTGTGTGTGAAGGTAGACCCCTTGCCACCCGAGCTGTGGATGAGCACAGCCAGGTGGGGGACCCGGTGGTGTGAGGCCTCTGGTGTGGGTGAGGTCAGGCCCCTTGCCACCCGAGCTGTGGATGAGCACAGCCAGGTGGGGGATCCGGTGTTGTGAGGCGTCTGGTGTGGGTGAGGGCAGGCCCCTTGCCACCCGAGCTGCAGGTGAGCGCAGCCAGGTGGGGGACCCGTGGTGTGAGGCTTCTGGTGTGGGTGAGGGCAGGCCCCTTGCCACCCGAGCTGGGGATGAGCGCAGCAAGGTGGGGGGCCCGGTGGTGTGAGGCCTCTGGTGTGGGTGAAGGTAGGCCCCTTGCCACCCGAGCTGCGGATGAGCACAGCCAGGTGGGGGACCCGGTGGTGTGAGGCCTCTGGTGTGGGTGAGGGCAGGCCCCTTGCCACCCGAGCTGCGGATGAGAGCAGCCAGGTGGGGGGCCCGGTGGTGTGAAGCCTCTGTTGTGGGTGAAGGCAGGCCCCTTGCCATCCCAGCTGCGGATGAGCACAGCCAGGTGGGGGACACAGTGTTGTGAGGCATCTGGTGTGGGTGAGGGCAGGCCCCTTGCCACCCGAGCTGCGGATGAGCGCAGCCAGGTGGGGGGCCCGGTGGTGTGAGGCCTCTGGTGTGGGTGAGGGCAGGCCCCTAGCCATACGTGCTGAGGATGAGCACAGCCAGGTGGGGGGACCGGTGATGTGAGGCCTCTGGTGTGGGTGAGGGGAGGCCCCTTGCCACCCGAGCTGAGGATGAGCACAGCCAGGTGGGGGACCCGGTGTTGTGAGGCCTCTGGTGTGGATGAGGGCAGGCCCCTTGCCACCCGAGCTGAGGATGAGCACAGCCAGGTGGGGGACCCGGTGTTGTAAGGCCTCTGGTGTAGGTGAGGGCAGGCCCCTTGCCACCCGAGCTGCGGATGAGCGCAGCCAGGTGGGGGGCCCGGTGGTGTGAGGCTTCTGGTGTGGGTGAGGGCAGGCCCCTTGCCACCCGAGCTGCGGATGAGCGGAGCCAGGTGGGAGGTCTTGTGGTGTGAGGCTTCTGGTGTGGGTGAAGGCAGGCCCCTTGCCACCCGAGCTGTGGATGAGCACAGCCAGGTGGGGGACCCGGTGTTGTGAGGCCTCTGGTGTGGGTGAGGGCAGGCCCCTTGCCACCCGAGCTGCAGATGAGCACAGCCAGGTGGGGGACCCGGTGGTGTGAGGCCTCTGCTGTGGGTGAGGGCAGGCCCCTAGCCATCCGAGCTGAGGATGAGCACAGCCAGGTGGGGGGACCGGTGATGTGAGGCCTCTGGTGTGGGTGAGGGCAGATCTCTTGCCACCCGAGCTGAGGATGAGCACAGCCAGGTGGGGGACCCGGTGTTGTGAGGCCTCTGGTGTGGGTGAGGGCAGGCCCCTTGCCACCCGAGCTGAGGATGAGCACAGCCAGGTGGGGGACCCGGTGTTGTAAGGCCTCTGGTGTAGGTGAGGGCAGGCCCCTTGCCACCCGAGCTGCGGATGAGCGCAGCCAGGTGGGGGACCCGGTGTTGTGAGGCCTCTGGTGTGGGTGAGGGTAGGCCCCTTGCCACCCGAGCTGCGGATGAGTACAGCCAGGTGGGGGACCCGGTGTTGTGAGGCCTCTGGTGTGGGTGAGCGCTGGCCCCTTGCCATCCCAGCTGCGGATGAGCACAACCAGGTGGGGGATCCGGTGATGTGAGGCCTCTGGTGTGGGTGAAGGTAGGCCCCTTGCCACCCGAGCTGAGGATGAGCACAGCCAGGTGGGGGGCCTGGTGGTGTGAGGCTTCTGGTGTGGGTGAGGGCAGGCCCCTTGCCACCCGAGCTGCGGATGAGCACAGCCAGGTGGGGGACCCGGTGGTGTGAGGCCTCTGGTGTGGGTGAGGGCAGGCCCCTAGCCATCCGAGCTGAGGATGAGCACAGCCAGGTGGGGGGACCGGTGATGTGAGGCCTCTGGTGTGGGTGAGGGCAGGCCCCTTGCCACCCGAGCTAAGGATGAGCACAGCCAGGTGGGGGACCCGGTGTTGTGAGGCCTCTGGTGTGGGTGAGGGCAGGCCCCTTGCCACCCGAGCTGAGGATGAGCACAGCCAGGTGGGGGACCCGGTGTTGTAAGGCCTCTGGTGTAGGTGGGGGCAGGCCCCTTGCCACCCGAGCTGCGGATGAGTGCAGCCAGGTGGGGGGCCCCGTGGTGTGAGGCTTCTGGTGTGGGTGAGGGCAGGCTTCTTGCCACCCGAGCTGCGGATGAGCGGAGCCAGGTGGGAGGTCTTGTGGTGTGAGGCTTCTGGTGTGGGTGAAGGCAGGCCCCTTGCCAACCGAGCTGTGGATGAGCACAGCCAGGTGGGGGACCCGGTGGTGTGAGGCCTCTGGTGTGGGTGAGGGCAGGCCCCTTGCCACCCGAGCTGCGGATGAGAGCAGCCAGGTGGGGGGCCCGGTGGTGTGAAGCCTCTGTTGTGGGTGAGGGCAGGCCCCTTGCCATCCCAGCTGCGGATGAGCACAGCCAGGTGGGGGACCCAGTGTTGTGAAGCATCTGGTGTGGGTGAGGGCAGGCCCCTTGCCACCCAAGCTGCAGATGAGAGCAGCCAGGTGGGGGGCCCGGTGGTGTGAAGCCTCTGTTGTGGGTGAAGGAAGGCCCCTTGCCATCCCAGCTGCGGATGAGCACAGCCAGGTGGGGGACACAGTGTTGTGAGGCATCTGGTGTGGGTGAGGGCAGGCCCCTTGCCACCCAAGCTGCGGATGAGAGCATCCAGGTGGGGGGCCCAATGATGTGAGGCCTCTGGTGTGGGTGAAGGTAGGCCCCTTGCCACCCGAGCTGAGGATGAGCACAGCCAGGTGGGGGGACCGGTGATGTGAGGCCTCTGGTGTGGGTGAGGGCAGGGCCCTTGCCACCCGAGCTGAGGATGAGCACAGCCAGGTGGGGGACCCGGTGTTGTGAGGCCTCTGGTGTGGGTGAGGGCAGGCCCCTTGCCACCCGAGCTGCGGATGAGCGCAGCCAGGTGGGGGGCCCCGTGGTGTGAGGCTTCTGGTGTGGGTGAGGGCAGGCCCCTTGCCACCCGAGCTGCGGATGAGCGGAGCCAGGTGGGAGGTCTTGTGGTGTGAGGCCTCTGGTGTGTGTGAAGGTAGACCCCTTGCCACCCGAGCTGTGGATGAGCACAGCCAGGTGGGGGATCCGGTGTTGTGAGGCGTCTGGTGTGGGTGAGGGCAGGCCCCTTGCCACCCGAGCTGCAGGTGAGCGCAGCCAGGTGGGGGGCCCGGTGGTGTGAGGCTTCTGGTGTGGGTGAGGGCAGGCCCCTTGCCACCCGAGCTGCGGATGAGCGCAGCAAGGTGGGGGGCCCGGTGGTGTGAGGCCTCTGGTGTGGGTGAAGGTAGGCCCCTTGCCACCCGAGCTGCGGATGAGCACAGCCAGGTGGGGGACCCGGTGGTGTGAGGTCTCTGGTGTGGGTGAGGGCAGGCCCCTTGCCACCCGAGCTGCGGATGAGAGCAGCCAGGTGGGGGGCCCGGTGGTGTGAAGCCTCTGTTGTGGGTGAAGGCAGGCCCCTTGCCATCCCAGCTGCGGATGAGCACAGCCAGGTGGGGGACACAGTGTTGTGAGGCATCTGGTGTGGGTGAGGGCAGGCCCCTTGCCACCCAAGCTGCGGATGAGAGCATCCAGGTGGGGGGCCCAATGATGTGAGGCCTCTGGTGTGGGTGAAGGTAGGCCCCTTGCCACCCGAGCTGAGGATGAGCACAGCCAGGTGGGGGGGATCGGTGATGTGAGGCCTCTGGTGTGGGTGAGGGCAGGGCCCTTGCCACCCGAGCTGAGGATGAGCACAGCCAGGTGGGAGACCCGGTGTTGTGAGGCCTCTGGTGTGGGTGAGGGCAGGCCCCTTGCCACCCGAGCTGCGGATGAGTACAGCCAGGTGGGGGACCCGGTGATGTGAGGCCTCTGGTGTGGGTGAGGGCAGGGCCCTTGCCACCCGAGCTGAGGATGAGCACAGCCAGGTGGGGGACCCGGTGTTGTGAGGCCTCTGGTGTGGGTGAGGGCAGGCCCCTTGCCACCCGAGCTGAGGATGAGCACAGCCAGGTGGGGGACCCGGTGTTGTAAGGCCTCTGGTGTAGGTGAGGGCAGGCCCCTTGCCACCCGAGCTGCGGACGAGCGCAGCCAGGTGGGGGGCCCGGTGGTGTGAGGCTTCTGGTGTGGGTGAGGGCAGGCCCCTTGCCACCCGAGCTGCGGATGAGCGGAGCCAGGTGGGAGGTCTTGTGGTGTGAGGCTTCTGGTGTGGGTGAAGGCAGGCCCCTTGACACCAGAGCTGTGGATGAGCACAGCCAGGTGGGGGACCCGGTGTTGTGAGACCTCTGGTGTGGGTGAGGGCAGGCCCCTTTCCACCCGAGCTGAGGATGAGCACAGCCAGGTGGGGGACCCGGTGTTGTAAGGCCTCTGGTGTAGGTGAGGGCAGGCCCCTTGCCACCCGAGCTGCGGATGAGCGCAGCCAGGTGGGGGACCCGGTGTTGTAAGGCCTCTGGTGTAGGTGAGGGCAGGCCCCTTGCCACCCGAGCTGCGGATGAGCGCAGCCAGGTGGGGGACCCGGTGGTGTGAGGCCTCTGGTGTGGGTGAGGGCAGGCCCCTTGCCACCCGAGCTGCGGATGAGAGCAGCCAGGTGGGGGGCCCGGTGGTGTGAAGCCTCTGTTGTGGGTGAAGGCAGGCCCCTTGCCATCCCAGCTGCGGATGAGCACAGCCAGGTGGGGGACCCAGTGTTGTGAAGCATCTGGTGTGGGTGAGGGCAGGCCCCTTGCCACCCAAGCTGCTGATGAGAGCAGCCAGGTGGGGGGCCCGATGATGTGAGGCCTCTGGTGTGTGTGAAGGTAGACCCCTTGCCACCCGAGCTGTGGATGAGCACAGCCAGGTGGGGGACCCGGTGGTGCGAGGCCTCTGGTGTGGGTGAGGGCAGGCCCCTTGCCACCCGAGCTGAGGATGAGCACAGCCAGGTGGGGGGCCCGGTGGTGTGAGGCTTCTGGTGTGGGTGAGGGCAGGCCCCTTGCCACCCAAGCTGTGGATGAGAGCAGCCAGGTGGGGGGCCCGATGATGTGAGGCCTCTGGTGTGGGTGAAGGTAGGCCCCTTGCCACCCAAGCTGCGGATGAGCGCAGCCAGGTGGGGGGCCGGTGGTGTGAGGCTTCTGGTGTGGGTGAGGTCAGGCCCCTTGCCACCCGAGCTGTGGATGAGCACAGCCAGGTGGGGGATCCGGTGTTGTGAGGCGTCTGGTGTGGGTGAGGGCAGGCCCCTTGCCACCCGAGCTGCAGGTGAGCGCAGCCAGGTGGGGGGCCCGGTGGTGTGAGGCTTCTGGTGTGGGTGAGGGCAGGCACCTTGCCACCCGAGCTGAGGATGAGCGCAGCCAGGTGGGGGGCCCGGTGGTGTGAGGCTTCTGGTGTGGGTGAGGGCAGGCCCCTTGCCACCCGAGCTGCGGATGAGCGGAGCCAGGTGGGAGGTCTTGTGGTGTGAGGCTTCTGGTCTGGGTGAAGGCAGGCCCCTTGCCACCCGAGCTGAGGATGAGCACAGCCAGGTGGGGGACCCGGTGTTGTAAGGCCTCTGGTGTAGGTGAGGGCAGGCCCCTTGCCACCCGAGCTGCGGATGAGCGCAGCCAGGTGGGGGACCCGGTGTTGTGAGGCCTCTGGTGTGGGTGAGGGCAGGCCCCTTGCCACCCGAGCTGCGGATGAGAGCAGCCAGGTGGGGGGCCCGATGATGTGAGGCCTCTGGTGTGTGTGAAGGTAGACCCCTTGCCACCCGAGCTGTGGATGAGCACAGCCAGGTGGGGGACCCGGTGGTGCGAGGCCTCTGGTGTGCGTGAGGGCAGGCCCCTTGCCACCCGAGCTGAGGATGAGCACAGCCAGGTGGGGGGCCCGGTGGTGTGAGGCTTCTGGTGTGGGTGAGGGCAGGCCCCTTGCCACCCGAGCTGAGGATGAGCGCAGCCAGGTGGGGGACCCGGTGTAGTGAGGCCTCTGGTGTGGGTGAGAGCTGGCCCCTTGCCATCCCAGCTGCGGATGAGCACAACCAGGTGGGGCATTCGGTGATGTGAGGCCTCTTGTGTGGGTGAGGGCAGACCCCTTGCCACCCGAGCTGCGTATGAGCTCAGCCAGGTGGGGGGCCCGGTGGTGTGAGGCTTCTGGTGTGGGTGAGGGCAGGCCCCTTGCCACCCGAGCTGCGGATGAGCAGAGCCAGGTGGGAGGTCTTGTGGTGTGAGGCTTCTGGTGTGGGTGAAGGCAGGCCCCTTGCCACCCGAGCTGTGGATGAGCACAGCCAGGTGGGGGACCCGGTGGTGTGAGGCTTCTGGTGTGGGTGAGGGCAGGCCCCTTGCCACCCGAGCTGCGGATGAGCGCAGCAAGGTTGGGGGCCCGGTGGTGTGAGGCCTCTGGTGTGGGTGAGGGCAGGCCCCTTGCCACCCAAGCTGCAGATGAGCGCAGTCAGGTGGGGGCCCGGTGGTGTGAGGCTTCTGGTGTGGGTGAGGGCAGGCCCCTTGCCACCAGAGCTGTTGGTGAACACAGCCAGGTCGGGGACCCGGTGGGGTGAGGCTTCTGGTGTGGGTGAAGGCGGGCCCCTTGCCACCCGACTGTGGATGAGCACAGCCAGGTGGGGGACCCGGTGGTGTGAGGCTTCTGGTGTGGGTGAGGGCAGGCCTCTTGCCACCCGAGCTGCAGATGAGCGCAGCAAGGTGGGGGGCCCGGTGGTGTGAGGCCTCTGGTGTGGGTGAGGGCAGGCCCCTTGCCACCCGAGCTGCGGATGAGCGCAGCCAGGTGGGGGGGGCGGTGGTGTGAGGCTTCTGGTGTGGGTGAGGGCAGGCCCCTTGCCACCCGAGCTGCGGATGAGCGCAGCAAGGTTGGGGGCCCGGTGGTGTGAGGCCTCTGGTGTGGGTGAGGGCAGGCCCCTTGCCACCCAAGCTGCGGATGAGCGCAGCCAGGTGGGGGGGCCGGTGGTGTGAGGCTTCTGGTGTGGGTGAGGGCAGGCCCCTTGCCACCCGAGCTGCGGATGAGCGCAGCCAGGTGGGGGGCCCGGTGGTGTGAGGCTTCTGGTGTGGGTGAGGGCAGGCCCCTTGCCACCCGAGCTGCGGATGAGCGGAGCCAGGTGGGAGGTCTTGTGGTGTGAGGCCTCTGGTGTGGGTGAAGGCAGGCCCCTTGCCACCCGAGCTGTGGATGAGCACAGCCAGGTGGGGGACCCGGTAGTGTGAGGCCTCTGGTGTGGGTGAGGGCAGGCCCCTTGCCACCCGAGCTGCGGATGAGAGCAGCCAGGTGGGGGGCCCGGTGGTGTGAAGCCTCTGTTGTGGGTGTAGGCAGGCCCCTTGCGATCCCAGCTGCGGATGAGCACAGCCAGGTGGGGGACCCAGTGTTGTGAAGCATCTGGTGTGGGTGAGGGCAGGCCCCTTGCCACCCGAGCTGCGGATGAGAGCAGCCAGGTGGGGGGCCCGATGATGTGAGGCCTCTGGTGTGTGTGAAGGTAGACCTCTTGCCACCCGAGCTGTGGATGAGCACAGCCAGGTGGGGGGCCCGGTGGTGTGAGGCTTCTGGTGTGGGTGAGGGCAGGCCCCTTGCCACCCAAGCTGCGGATGAGGGCAGCCAGGTGGGGGGCCCGGTGATGTGAGGCCTCTGGTGTTGGTGAAGGTAGTCCCCTTGCCACCCGAGCTGCGGATGAGCACAGCCAGGTGGGGGACCCGGTGGTGTGAGGCCTCTGGTGTGGGTGAGGTCAGGCCCCTTGCCACCCGAGCTGTGGATGAGCACAGCCAGGTGGGGGATCCGGTGTTGTGAGGCGTCTGGTGTGGGTGAGGGCAGGCCCCTTGCCACCCGAGCTGCAGGTGAGCGCAGCCAGGTGGGGGGCCCGGTGGTGTGAGGCTTCTGGTTTGGGTGAGGGCAGGCCCCTTGCCACCAGAGCTGTGGATGAACACAGCCAGGTGGGGGACTCGGTGGGGTGAGGCCTCTGGTGTGGGTGAGGGCAGGCCCCTTGCCACCCGAGCTGAGGATGAGCACAGCCAGGTGGGGGACCCGGTGGTGTGAGGCCTCTGGTGTGGGTGAGGGCAGGCCCCTTGCCATCCCAGCTGCAGATGAGCACAACCAGGTGGGGGACCCGGTGATGTGAGGCCTCTGGTGTTGGGTGAAGGTAGGCCCCTTGCCACCCGAGCTGAGGATGAGCACAGCCAGGTGGGGGGCCCGGTGGTGTGAGGCTTCTGGTGTGGGTGAGGGCAGGCCCCTTGCCACCCGAGCTGAGGATGAGCGCAGCCAGGTGGGGGACCCGGTGTTGTGAGGCCTCTGGTGTGGGTGAGGGCTGGCCCCTTGCCATCCCAGCTGCGGATGAGCACAACCAGGTGGGGGACCCGGTGGTGTGAGGCTTCTGGTGTGGGTGAGGGCAGGCCCCTTGCCACCCGAGCTGCGGATAAGCGCAGCAAGGTGGGGGGCCCGGTGGTGTGAGGCCTCTGGTGTGGGTGAAGGTAGGCCCCTTGCCACCCGAGCTGCGGATGAGAACAGCCAGGTGGGGGACCCGGTGGTGTGAGGTCTCTGGTGTGGGTGAGGGCAGGCCCCTTGCCACCCGAGCTGCGGATGAGAGCAGCCAGGTGGGGGGCCCGGTGGTGTGAAGCCTCTGTTGTGGGTGAAGGCAGGCCCCTTGCCATCCCAGCTGCGGATGAGCACAGCCAGGTGGGGGACACAGTGTTGTGAGGCATCTGGTGTGGGTGAGGGCAGGCCCCTTGCCACCCAAGCTGCGGATGAGAGCAGCCAGGTGGGGGGCCCGATGATGTGAGGCCTCTGGTGTGGGTGAAGGTAGGCCCCTTGCCACCCGAGCTGTGGATGAGCACAGCCAGGTGGGGGACCCGGTGGTGTGAGGCCTCTGGTGTGGGTGAGGGCAGGCCCCTAGCCATCCGAGCTGAGGATGAGCACAGCCAGGTGGGGGGACCGGTGATGTGAGGACTCTGGTGTGGGTGAGGGCAGGCCCCTTGCCACCCGAGCTGAGGATGACCACAGCCAGGTGGGGGACCCGGTGTTGTGAGGCCTCTGGTGTGGGTGAGGGCAGGCCCCTTGCCACCCGAGCTGAGGATGAGCACAGCCAGGTGGGGGACCCGGTGTTGTAAGGCCTCTGGTGTAGGTGAGGGCAGGCCCCTTGCCACCCGAGCTGCGGATGAGCGGAGCCAGGTGGGGGTTCTGGTGGTGTGAGGCTTCTGGTGTGGGTGAGGGCAGGCCACTTGCCACCCGAGCTGAGGATGAGCACAGCCAGGTGGGGGACCCAGTGGTGTGAGGCTTCTGGTGTTGGTGAGGGCAGGCCCCTTGCCACCCGAGCTGTGGATGAGCGGAGCCAGGTGGTGGGTCCAGTGGTGTGAGGCTTCTGGTGTGGATGAGGGCAGGCCCCTTGCCACCCAAGCTGCGGATGAACGCAGTCAGATGAGGGGCCCGGTGGTGTGAGGCCTCGGGTGTGGGTGAGGGCAGGCCCCTTGCCACCCGCACTGTATTAGCGCAGCCAGGGGGGGAGCCCAGTGGTGTGAGGCCCACCCACTAATCATGAGGTACTTTGTCGCAGTAAGTGGGCTTAAGCACCATATAAGTACAAAAATAAAATATAATACAGCGCTAGAAAAAAAACTTTAAGAAAAGAAAAAACAAGCTGCAGCAAGACACCATTAAATATAAACATGGAAAACAAACATAAAAATAAAAATATTGCTGCGCTAAGTATTTGTGAACAGTCCCAAATAAGCTTAATTATAGTTATACACATAGTGATACATGAATCTACATAGACCATGTGGGTAATCAATAAACTGTATAAACTCTAATATATCTTTGTAAACAGTCCATGAACTGCACAACCAGCCAGAAAAGAAATGAATCCTATAACAGTCCAATGGTGATAATAAAAAACGTATTGAATGTGAAAAAAGCCAAAAATTGAAAAAAATTGTGAGAAAATAGTCAATAAAAATCTCAATCCATTTATCGGATCAAATGTGTTTATCCCAAATCTTGAAAAACCTTTTCTTGGTATTTTAAATACGTGTGGGTCCTTACCGGAGCCAGTGGACACCCTTAAAAGCAGAGTCGGCAACGTGTATGGAGATACCCTCTCCGGGGGTGGACAGATCCTCCGTGTACGTACTTTTCCTCCCCGGCAACCTGGGAACTCACTTGTGGATCGTCCCTATCCTCCAAAGGCTCCGGATACCCGCAAAGTCTGCCGATGATCTCAGAACGTTACCGAACAATGGACAGATAACCCGGCCAATCCCTGCTGTAGTATCGCGTCTCCTCGCTGTTAGGCGGAGAAATCGCTGGGACACCGGGAGACTTTGCAGCCTATCAATCTGTCAGAGAAAAAAAAAAAAAACACTCGGGCCTCCGGCCCTTAGTGAAAGGGAGGAGGGAGACAAACAGACTCAAATAGTGACTGTACCGTTATACATACAAGCATAAACACCCGTGCATAAGGATCATAAGAACGTGATGGGATCAACATATATTGCCCGACATGTTTCGTAATACCTTATGTCCTCCTGGGGCACAGGTGATATGTTGATCCATCACTTAAATACCCATGAGTCTAAACCAAGCCTCTATTTAGTTTAGACGCCATTGTCATGTAGTCCAAGAATGAACCAGACGCCATTTTTCCGAAGGCCAAAAATGAACCCGACCTCTCTCTCTCATACTCAACATACAATAGTCAACCTAAACCCCTTCCATTTTCTAAATAGACTTCCTCTAGAAGCCATTTTCCTGTAGTCACGAATAGACTAGTCGCCATTTTGCTGGGGTCCGGATGTAAACCAAACCACACTCTCGTATTAAGTGCTAAGCACTCAACTTAGACTCCTTTCAATTTTTATGCACATACCCCTTTTCCAATTATGGTGTAAGGAGGTGTTTAGAAAGTAACACGGAGAGGGAAATTCCATTTTCCTCCCCTTAATATTCTTACAACTAACCACCCCTTATTAAGTTGTTCCAAGATATAATAATAATTAACTAAAAAATCTAAATTAAATAAACTCCAGAATCCCCCCTAGGAGGCTGGGTCCATTCCTGTACAGACAAAGCATACATATTGCACCATCCGCAAATTAGATGTAAAATAATAATAAAAAAGGATTATCCTCTAAGGCCGCGTACACACGGGCGGACTGTTCGCCCAACTTTGTCCGCTGAACAGTGTTTGGGCGGACAGTCCGCTCGTGTGTGGGCTTTCAGCGGACAGTTTGACGGACAAGGTTTTTCGGAAATTCCGTAAAACTGTCCGCTGAAACCTTGTTTCAGCGAACAGTCCGCTCGTGTGTAGGCTTGTTCGTCAAACAAAGTTGCGCGCATGCTCAGAAAGGATTTTCACGCCGAAAGTTATAATGCAGTGTATAGGACGTCGTATTTTTCGTCCCGTCGTACGTGCCGTTCACGTCATCGCGCACGGTATCAGCAAACTGTTCGTTCGCCGTGTGTGGCCATGTCCGTCCATGCTAATTTGTGTGTACGCGGCCTAAGTGTTGTCTTTGGGTCCCCTATTTATATCTTATATTTGTATCAAAAAGTGATTGTCTCAGGCATTATCTATGAAAGCATTAATTTCAATGTCTACATTGAGACCGAGAGGTTTGAGACTTTTAATCTTATATATCCAACTCATTTCTAATCTAGGAATCAATCTCCTCTTTGGCCCTCCCCTCCACGGTAATTTATCTATTCCAATAAGGGCCGTCCCTTTGGGATTTTGACTGTGCTTTTCCAAATAATGTTTGGATACGGGATGTCCTTTGAACCCCCTTCTAATATTCCCCAAATGTTCCCCCAGTCTCACCTGGAGTGGGTGTACAGTGCACCCCACATAATGTAACCCGCAGGGGCATGTTAAAAGATAAACTACCCCCGCTGTTGAACACGTTATATAAGATCCAATAGGGAACATTTGTTTAGTGTTAAGCGAGCAAAATTCAGTAGTTTTCCTTTCTTTTATACTATTAATGGAACAGACCACACAGTTATTGCATTTGTAAAACCCTATTAAATTCTGAAAAAAACATAGGTTTTATTGTTGGTGGATTGCACACATTGGGTGCCACTTTATGTTTGATCGAGGAAACCCCTCTGAAGACCACCTGAGGTCTCTCAGGAAGGGTATCGGCTAATACTTGATCGTTTTTAATAATATGCCAATGTCTTTGTATATTTTTTTAAATAGAGAAACCGGAAAATTGTATACTTACCTTCCCGTAATTTTCCTTTCCTGTCGCATCTTCATGGCAGCATACACTCTGGGTTGTGACTCCGCCCCCACAACCTGATAGGACCACATAGCTATAAGATGAAGATACGCCCCCCGCCCCGGTATTCTCTGTATATATGAATCACCTTTGTGGGTGGGATATTGTATGCTGCCATGAAGATGCGACAGGAAAGGAAAATTACGGGAAGGTAAGTATACAATTTTCCGGTTTCCTGTCGCATCATGGCAGCATACACTCTGGGGATTAACTCGCAGACTGGGTGGGAGATGCAAAGGTAAACGTTTATTAGCAAGGAATAGAAGAGTTGGCTTGAATAATGGACTTTCCAAATTCTACTGTTGATAGCCGAGCTGAGTCCACCTTGTAATGAGAGATAAAGGTGTTCCTGGAGGACCAAGTGGCCGCTCTGCAGATGGTTTCCGCTGAGACCCTACAATACGCTGCCCAGGAGGTGGCCACTGCTCTGGTGGAATGAGCCCTCAGGTCTTCAGGAATTTGCAGCTCACTCAGCAAGTAGGCTTTTTTAATGGTCTTCACCAACCAGGAGGCAATGGTTCGGGCCGATGCTGCTTGACCTCTCCTAAGGCCGTAGGGAATGATGAAGAGGTTTTCCGATCTTCTAAAGGATTCGGACATGGAAAGATATTTTATGATGTTGCCCCTTACATCCAGAGGATGAGGGTCGCCGTGGTCTGTGTTAAGAGCTGGCAAGTTGATTTCCTGGTTGAAGTGAAAAGAAGATGCCACCTTTGGGATAAAGCGATCCGAGGGTCTTAGAACTACCCTGTCCGGATGGATGATCAGATACGGCTCCTTAGTCAGTAATGCTTGCATCTCTGAAACTCTCTTCGCTGATGTGATTGCGACCAGGAAGGCAACTTTTAGTGTCAGGTGCCAGAGGGAGATGTTTTCCAGCGGAAAAAAGGGTTCTTTGGATAGTACCTCTAAGACGACTGATAGGTCCCATGTTGGAAAGGAGGGCTTCCTAGGTGGTCTTAGTTTAAGACAGGCCTTCTGAAATTGCATAACAAGGGGATCATGAGCCCATTTTACCCCTGTCAGGGCGGATAGAGCTGACACCTGAACTTTCAGAGTACTAGAGCCAAGACCTTTGTCTAAGCCTGATTGCAGGAACTCTAGGATCAGAGGAGCCGAAAGGGAGGATAGATCCCGGCCAAGGTCCTGAGAGAAGGAAACAAACCTCTCCCAGACCCTGCGGTAGGTGCAGTTGGTGGTAGGTTTTCTGGCCTGGAGCAGGGTATCAACTACCTTCTGGGAACAGCCCTGACCTAGATACCTAGCCCTCTCAGCCTCCAAGCCATCAAGTGTAGCCTCCCCGGATCTGGATGTAGTAGCTGGCCCTGGGAGAGCAAGTCGGCTGACAGGGGGAGAGCAAGAGGGTCTGCTGTGCTCAGTTGTAGGAGGGTGGTGAACCATGGCCTCCTGGGCCAAAAAGGAATCACTGTTATCACCAATGCTGTTGATCTCTTGAGCCTTAAGAGAAATCTCGCTATCAGGGGAGTCGGAGGGAAGATATACCCGAGATGGAAATTCCAGGGATGCTGGAGGCAATCTGTCCCCTCCGCTGAGTGAAAGGGAAACCTCGACAGGAACCTTCGGCACTTGGAGTTTGCCGGAGTCGCAGCAAGGTCTATGTCTGGTTGACCCCAGGTCTGGCAGATGAGGGAGAAGGCCTGAGGGCTCAGGGACCACTCGCTGTTGGAGGCGAACTCCCTGCTGAGCGGGATGTAAGTCGCCCTCAGGTCCGACAGGTTCAACTGTGCCCATTCCATCACAGGGAGAACTTCCTGCATCATGGAGGGACTCCTGGTCCCCCCCTGTCTGTATATGTAGGCGACAGCAACCTTGTTGTCCATCCTTAAGAGGACCTGCTTCCCCCTTAAAAGGGAGCTGAAAGCCAGGAGAGCCTGGAGGGCCGCCCTCATCTCCGGCACGTTCGATACCAAGTCCCGTACTTCGAAAGGCCAACGGCCCTGCACTACATGGGACTGGTAGTGGGCTCCCCAACCTTCTAGACTGGCATCCGTGGTCACTACCTCCTGAGGAGGAATGACTATGTGTTTGTAATTGTTTAAGTTGTGGGGACGAGTCCACCAACGCAATGAGCGCCTGACTGTCTCTGAGATCCTGATCGTCTGGGTCATGGATGAACCATCCCACTGATGTAGGAAGGAGTTCTGCAGAGGTCTGGTGTGCCACTGCGCCCAACGGACCATAGGAATGGTCGCTGATAGGGAGCCTAGAAGGCTGAGGCATACTCTGGCCGACAGGGATCTTGCTAAAATGGCCTTCTTCACCTTCCGAACCAACAGGGAAGACTTCTCCGGAGGCAGCTGCACTGTATTCAACTGGGTATCTAGTTGGGCTCCTAAGAAGATCATTCTCTGGGTGGGCCGAATCTGGCTTTTCCCCCAGTTTATCAGCCATCCCAGATTCTGCAGAGTGGAGATGAGGATCTCCCGACGTTGTAACAGCGACTCCCGGCTGTCTGAGAGGAGGAGAATATCGTCCA
This sequence comes from Lithobates pipiens, assembly GCF_037356315.1. NCBI lineage: Eukaryota > Metazoa > Chordata > Amphibia > Anura > Ranidae > Lithobates > Lithobates pipiens. Next base: position 265,275,363 of record NW_027507784.1, on the reverse strand, counting down.
GATAATGGTGGACTCGCAGCCCCCTCTCCCTCAGATGCGCGATAACGGGAAGAAGGACCTTTGTAAAGGTCCTGGGAGCCGTAGAAATTCCAAACGGAAGACTTCGGAACTGAAAGTGTCTGTGGTTTAGCGAAAAGCGGAGGAACTTTTGGAGTTCTGAATGGATAGGGATATGGAGGTAGGCGTCCTGTAGATCTATGGAGAGCATCCAGTCCCCCAGATTTATAGCCTGGAGGATAGACTGGAGGCTCTCCATTTTGAAAGCTTCTACCCGGATAGAGCGGTTTAATTTTTTTAGATCCAGGACCGGACGTAGGTCCCCCGATTTCTTTTTTACTAGAAATAGAGGGGAATAGTACCCCTGACCTCTTTGGGATAGGGGCACCTCCATAATTGCTTCCTTTTGGAGCAGATCCTGAACGTATTGAGCCAAGGCTAACCTCTTTTGCCGGGATGACGGGAGGTTTGTTGGGCAAAAATAGTCCCCCGGGGGAAGTCCCCTGAATGACCATCTGTGCCCCGAAGTGAATGGTGGCTAACGTCCAGGGGTCGCTTATCATTTCCGCCCAGACCAGCGTGAACTTTGACAGTCTGGCCCCCACCACTGCTGGCTGGGCGGACGCACCTTCAAAAGGACTTCTGGTCAGTAGATCCCGGGGTCCTGGGCTTCTGGAACTTCAGGAAGGATGTTTGAGGGGCCTTCCAGTTCCTTCTGTACTCCCTACCAGGCCTGTAGGACTTGGCATCCCTGTACCTGTCCGGGAGGTTACGCTTAAAGGGAGGAGGCCTCTGAAGCTTTGGCTTTCTATCCGAGGGGATAAGCCCTGATTTTCCGCCAGTAACCTTAGAAATAGCAGAGTCCAATTTGGCGCCAAAAAGATTCTCGCCATCATATGGGATGTGGCACCAATTGGACTTGGAAGCAGGATCTGCCACCCAGGGTTTGAGCCAGAGAGCCCGTCTGGCCATTACCGAGGACAACATAGCCCTGGATGCAGACTTAATAGCATCCACAGATGCCTCTGCCACAAAATCCCCTGCAAGGCTTAGTTCTTGCAGGGCCCTAACTATCTGGTCCTGATCAGCGCCTTCACATACAAGCTTTTCTGTGCTTGCTGACCAACTGGCAATCGCCTTACCCACAGCTGCAAGAACCACTGCTGGCCTGCATACGCCTCCTGCTGCTAGGTAAGCTCTTTTGAGATCAGTATCAATCTTCCTATCTAGGACGTCCTTGAATGACACGGCGTTCTCGATAGGGAGCGTAACGTGCCTGGCCAGGCGCATGAGGGATGCATCCACCACTGGCGGTGACACAAGAGATTTAATTTTAGCCTCCTTTAGAGGATATAGTTTGGCAAGCCGATTGTTAAGACTTGCTTTCTTCTCGGGTCTCTGCCACTCGTCTCTGATAAGTTCCTCCAACTCATCAATGAAGGGGAAGGCTTCGGGTTCTCTCTTCAGGTACGGGAAATATTTTTTCTTTTTGGGTTGGGCCTCCTGGGGTTCCTCCCAGCTAATGGCCTCCTTCACTGACCTCACAAAAGGCTCTATTAGGAAGAAATCAAAGCCAGCTGAAGCCTCTAGTTCTTCCTCATCTGAAGGAAAATCATACGCTCTGGAAGTACTTGGGGGAGCCGGCGAAGCACCCCGTGGAGATAACTCCATGTCCCGAGCGACACGTGGGGCAGAAGACTCCGTGAGCTGTGTTCTTGCCCTTTTTCTCTGGTGGCTTCTTCAAAGCACCTGCGGCATGCCAACCTGTCTGGAAGGGCTATGGCCCCGCATACCCAGCAGGTATTTTCAGAAGGATGGGAGTGGTGTGCTGGTGAATGGCGCCTCCGGTCAGGGGATCTTCTTTGGCGGGAATGGCTGCGCCTTGAACGAGACCTGGAGCGACTCCTCATGCGACTCCTTTTCCCTGAGCGACTTCCTCCACCCGAATGGCTCCGCCTTTGGCCAGAGCGGCTTCTTCTATGCGAGGAATCTCTGCGAGATGATCTTGCGGACCTGATGGGGCTAACCATTTAGGTAGCGTTAGTGCGTCCTGCTCTCTTTTTCGATCTTCTCTACTTACCAAACTCCTCCCCTCTTACCTATTATGCTGGTGGTGATCTGCTGGAGCAGTGGTCTCCATGGATAGGGAACAGAGGAAGCCTGAAGACACAGGTAACACAAAAAGGGTAAGGAAGATAAAGCCACAATAGAAACAAGAGGGGAATAGAGAGAAGAAAAAATACAGGGAAGATACTTACCAAACAGAGAGGCAACACTGGGGCAGAAAAAACAGAAAAGCAGCAGTCATGAAATTCAGCTGAGCACAAAAACAGGCAAAAAAGGCATCTGCATTAAAAAAAGGCATCTTCCCCTTTTAAAATTGGAGCCAGGTTCACGACCTGCCCGCACATGCTCAGTAGCGCCATGCGGCCGCCGGCGCCATCTTGGAAAAGGGAAAAGACATAGATAGACATACACAGGCTGCCCAAAGTGCACAGTGAGCATGTGCAAAGCGGCAGAGTGACCAGGAAGAATGCTGATGCTACTATGGTACTACAGAGCTCAGGAAAAGGTAAAATATGGCAGAGAGGCAACACTGGGGAAAGGCACCAGGCAACTTAAGGTGACAAGAGATACTAAAGGCAGAGAGTATGCTGTCAAGCTGCAGACAGAGTGACACCAGGGAGGAAGAGGAAACCGGAGACCACCGCAGGTACTAAGCCTGTTTAAGGCTTAAAGACCAATCTTTTTGTTATATGCCTTCAGCCTGTTTAAGGCTTACTTCCAACGGCTATAGAGGCAATGCTCTGTTTGCAGAGAAAAAGTATTCATACCCCTGAGATCACCAGAGTGGGGTTCCTTCCATTTAGCTTCCTTTAGAGGCTGTACCGGTAAGGACTTCCACCCAGGAGAGGCTAGAACCTGGCTGGGGCGGAGCGGTAAGAGGGTGATGATCCGTGCGGTCCCAACAGGTGAGGAAAAATAAGAGAATACGGGGGCGGGGGGCGTATCTTCATCTTATAGCTATGTGGTCCTATCAGGTTGTGGGGGCGGAGTCACAACCCAGAGTGTATGCTGCCATGATGCGACAGGAAATGTTGTTGAGAATACCTAGTGATGAATGGACACTGGAAATTCATATTAATGTTACCAACTTGGTCAATCGCCTCTCTTTCTTTAAGTAGACCTTCACAGTCAATCCTCCGTACTTCCATACATTTATCCTTTAAAGTTGCCTCATCGCAACCTTTTTCTATCAATCTCTCAATGAGAATTCCTGCGTGTGTGTTGAAATCCTCTACCCGGGTACAGTTGCACCTCATACGGATAAATTGGCTCTTAGGCACTGACACTAGCCATGAATTATGATGGCAACTGTCCCCGGGGATAAATGGATTCCAATCCGTATTCTTGAAGAAGGTAGATGTTACCAGTACATCTCCCTCATTCCATATAGTCAGATCTAAGACGTTAATAGTATGTTGACTTGCAGAATATTTGAACTCAATCCCTCTGTCATGACTATTAAGGTCAGTCATGAATCCCTCCAGGGATTCTAGGGTACCATTCCATAGGAGGAAGACGTCATCTATATATCTGCCTCAAAACCATACTTAAACTATACTTTCCAATTCCTTAATATACCTAAATCTTGGATCGCCTGGTAGCACCATATAGCAATATGGTGTGGCCAAATCCCCATATTTTTTGATAATGTCTAGGTGTTTTTAAAAAGCCTTGCTGGAGGTAAATGTTAGTTTTGAATGTGTGCGCTGTAATATTTTTGTTCTGTTGTATGGTCTTATGGCAGCACCATCTTAATGAATTTTTTTAGGGTGTGCCCCCCAAATATCTTGTTTGTGTGTGAGGGCAGGCCCCTTGCCACACGAGCTGTAGATGGGAAAAACAAGGTGGGGGCCCGTGATGTGAGGCCTCTGGTGTGGGTGAGGGCAGGCCTCCTGCCACCTGCACTGCAGATGAGCACAGCCAGGTGGGGGGCCCGGTGGTGTGAGGCCTCTGGTGTGGGTGAGGGCAGGCCCCTTGCCACCCGAGCTGCGGATGGGTGCAGCCAGGTGGGGGGCCCAGTGATGTGAGGACATACCCCTTGCCACCCGCACTCTGGATGAGGTGGGAGGCTCGTGGTGTGAGGCCTCTGGTGTGGGGGAGGGCAGGCCCCTTGCCACCCGAGCTGCAGATGAGTGAAGCCAGGTGGGGGGCCTGGTGATGGGAGGCCTCTGGTGTGGGTGAGGGCATGCCCCTTGCCACCCGAGCTGCAGATGGGCAATGTTGTGGAAAATTTTAGATGTATTTTTATTTGTATTGTCATAAGAGTCACCCGGTGTTCATTCTCCCCTAGCCCGCTCTAAAAGAGCTGACTGGGGCAGATTGACGCTGGTTGAGATCCGTTAGGTAGTAGATAACTTCCTGGGATTGGAAAGAGGTGTTTGCGGAGTGGGAGTATGTCAGCCATCGAATGGGCCCCTGTACATGATACAGACAATCGTCTGGGGGCATATGCTTGCTCTGCAAGGATTGGTTGTAGGCGGATGTGCGCTCATTGTCTCTGCAGTGTCTGATCACCACATGTGGAGATCGCAGCGTACATCTTTGGATAACCTTCCATCCACAAGGAGAATAATCCTGGTATACATTGTTCTCTGGAACAACGTATATTAATGATTTCTATCAACGGAATTGTAGTCATCGTTCATTGGTTTTGTATGGTTTGCATCAACGAAAGCATTTAGTCTGTTTGCGTCACTGACTATTTCAATGTATACATGTCTGTGATTGGTTCTTTTGAAGGAAAACAAATGTCTGATTGACTGTCTGAAGACACCACTTTATTCTGTATTGTATTGCATTGGATTGTCCTTATATGGTTGTTCACATCCTGTGTTGCTGCTGTGAGGTCACAAGCTTTGTAGGCGGAGTTTAGCTGTCGGAGGCAATCCCTCCAGGGAGTGGCTTCCTGTTGAAATGTAAATAAAAGATGTGTACAGCTCAGAGAGCTCAAACATGCTGACTGATTGGAGATGTAAGAATGCTGGTAATGTCTCTTTAATGGGAAGCCAGAGGGGCCTGGCTGAAGAGCAGCCAGGCTGAAATGAGGCTGTAGGAATGCGGGTGATGTCTGAATACTTGGATGAGTGGGTTGGAAGATAAGCTAAATTATTATATCATTAAGACAGAAATGTTATTATTAGAAACAGGAGATTTGGCTGTGTGCTCTGCGTAGGGCCACAATTTTCAGGACATCAAAGCCAGGTAGGGGGCCCAGTGATGTAAGCCCCTGGTGTGGGTGAGGGCAGGCCCCTTGCCACACGCACTGCTGATGAGCATAGCCAGGTGGGGGGCTCAGTGATGTGAGTCCCCTGGTGTGAGTGTGTGAGGGCAGGCCCCTTGCCACCCGAGCTGTAGATGGGCAAAACAAGTGGGGTGGCTTCTGATGTGAGGCCTCTGCTGTGGGTGAGGGCAGGCCTCTTGGCACCTGCACTCCGGATGAGCGCAGGCAGGTGGGGGCCCGGTGGTGTGAGGCCTCTGGTGTGGGTGAGGGGAGGTCCCTTGCTACGCAAGCTGTAGATGGGAAAAACAAGTGAGGGGGCTGGTGATGTGAGGCCACTGGTGTGGGTGAGGGCAGGCTACTTGCCACCCGCACTGTGGATGAGCGCAGCCAGGTGGGGGGACCGGTGGTGTGAGGAAAGTACAATAAGGGATGCAGTTAGGGTGACCACATTTCCAAACTGCCATTCAGGGACACCCCCCCCCAAAAAAGATGATTTTTTACATATTTTTTTGCCAATTTTTGGGGCAGGGGCATATGAAATCAGCAGACCTGTGTGCAAGATCAAAAGTGGGCCCTAGACATTAAGAACAACAACAATATGGCGCGCAAAGCGTGTCATGGTGAACAGTGGACATGTCTTAAATTGCACTAAATATTGGCTTAAAGGGGGTGTTGTTTAGGGCGGCAACTAACGATTATTTTCATAATCGATTAGTTGGCCGATTATTGTTTCGATTAATCGGTTAATAACCTTAAAAAAAAAAGTGTGTCAAATTATTGTTTAATAAATAGGGAATGCGGAATGTATGGTGGTGAGTAGTATGTACAGGAGAGGAGTGCAGAATGTATGGCGGGGGTAATATGTACAGGAGAGGAGTACGGAGTGTATGGCAGGGGGTAATATGTACAGGAGAGGAGTGCGGGGTGTATGGCAGAGGGGTAATATGTACAGGGGAGGAGTGCGGGGTGTATGGCAGGGGGGTAATATATACAGGGGAGGAGTGCGGAGTGTATGGCAGGGCGGTAATATGTACAGGGGAGGAGTGCGGAGTGTATGGCAGGGGGGTAATATGTACAGGGGAGGAGTGCGGAGTGTATGGCAGGGGGGTAATATGTACAGGGGAGGAGTGCGGAGTGTATGGCAGGGGGGTAATATGTACAGGGGAGGAGTGCGGAGTGTATGGCGGGGGTAATATGTACAGGAGAGGAGTACGGAGTGTATGGCGGGGGGTAATATGTACAGGGGAGGAGTGCGGGGTGTATGGCAGAGGGGTAATATGTACAGGGGAGGAGTGCGGGGTGTATGGTAGGGGGTAATATATACAGGGGAGGAGTGCGGAGTGTATGGCAGAGGGGTAATATGTACAGGGGAGGAGTGCGGGGTGTATGGTAGGGGGTAATATATACAGGGGAGGAGTGCGGAGTGTATGGCAGGGCGGTAATATGTACAGGGGAGGAGTGCGGAGTGTATGGCAGGGGGGTAATATGTACAGGGGAGGAGTGCGGGGTGTATGGCAGGGGGGTAATATGTACAGGGGAGGAGTGCGGAGTGTATGGCAGGGGGGTAATATGTACAGGGGAGGAGTGCGGGGTGTATGGTAGGGGGTAATATATACAGGGGAGGAGTGCGGAGTGTATGGCAGGGGGGTAATATGTACAGGGGAGGAGTGCGGGGTGTATGGCAGGGGGGTAATATGTACAGGGGAGGAGTGCGGAGTGTATGGCAGAGGGGTAATATGTACAGGGGAGGAGTGCGGGGTGTATGGTAGGGGGTAATATATACAGGGGAGGAGTGCGGAGTGTATGGCAGGGCGGTAATATGTACAGGGGAGGAGTGCGGAGTGTATGGCAGGGGGGTAATATGTACAGGGGAGGAGTGCGGGGTGTATGGCAGGGGGGTAATATGTACAGGGGAGGAGTGCGGAGTGTATGGCAGGGGGGTAATATGTACAGGGGAGGAGTGCGGAGTGTATGGCGGGGGGGTAATATGTACAGGGGAGGAGTGCGGAGTGTATGGCAGGGGGTAGTTAGTGGAAAGAGGAGGAAGAGGAGTGCACCTCCTGATAGTCTGTTAAAGTTCCCAGGATACCAGACAGTACAATTATCTCCGTGATAGCAGCCAGTTTGTCTTTGAAGATGGGGAGGGAGCAAGTTGTGAAAGAAGAATACTTGCAGTGATTTGGGGGGATAAGAGCGTGCTGTATGTTCTAGGAGGGCACACTTTGGGAGGGGAGAGAAATTGTGCAGGAAGGGGGGGGTTGAATAAAAAATCTGACCCCCCCCAGCACAATTTCTCTCCTCTGCTAAAGTGCCCCCTAGCACATACAGCATGCTCTTATCCCCCAAAATCGCTGCAAGTATTCTTTTTTGACAACTTGCCCCCCGTCTCTGTGTCTTCTTCTCCTGCAAGTGCCAAGCATTAATATTCTGTACAAACCTCAGATCAGCACATCCCGTCCTGTTGTGTCCATTCTCCTCCCCCTCCTTCTCCTGTCTGTGAGCCGAGGAAAAGGGGGAGGGGACTTCAGTCCATGTGTTAGTGTGAGGTGGGCAGGAGGGGGGAGGAAGGGAGAGATACCATGCAGTACACACTGTAATCGCAGTGTGTGGGAACAGAAACACCCCGCACAAGCTGCAAGCCAGCCACTGGAGCCAAATGCGGAGGTAAAAGAACCAGCAGTGACTCCCAGCAGCACTAGCGTGGAGGAGGAGGATGTAAAATCCTCCTCCGCATTCAACGCTGGGCTGTGACGTCACTGGTTGCCAGACGCAAGGCGGCTATAGCAACCAGTGATCAGGAGGAGGTGGAGGCGGAGCTAGAGCCAGCGCTATGGCAGCTCGGTCCGCCCCTGTTCCCAGATTGTCAATTTCATTCCGGGACACTTTATTGCCACGGAATGAAGGTGCCCGGGACTGGGGACAGAGATATAAATTACGGGATAATCCCGGGCAATCCGGGACACGTGGGCACCCTAGATGCAGTATATTGCTGGGTGTGGAGGAGTTATCAGGTGATCTTAGTACATAGCTGTGTTCCTGGGAGTAGACTAGACAGATGTCGGCCCCTGGATGTATACTGTATGTGGCTAAAAGTCCATCCACACACATTATATATATATATATAATGTGTGGATGGACTTTTAGCCACATACAGTATACATCCAGGGGCCGACATCTATCTAGTCTACTCCCAGGAACACAGCTATGTGATACACATACATACATAATTATATATATATATATATATATGGACTAATACACATTATATATACACACACACATATATATATATATACACACACACACACACATATATATACTTATACTTGTACTTATAAATATATAAATTTATATATGTGGATGGACTAATACAGACACATATACACATATTTATATTATATTATGTGTGGACGCGCACGGGGGCGGGGAAGGTAGAAGTGTGATTTGCATTCGGGATAGAGGAGGAGGAGCCGTAGTGCAGAGGGCTGGACAGGCGGAGTTCCGATCTGAGCCGAGAGCCAGGGGAAGCAGATCTCGACAGGGAAGCCATTCTCGGCACAACACCGGTATTCAGTACGCATGCGCCGTATTGATTCGGGATATGTAGCGGCGCTGTAATCAGCACGTCATACTTTAGTCCTGCCCAATAACTGCTTTCCTCCTCCCAGCAGGCCCCGCCTCCGGAATGTGACTTAATAGAGAGTGCCCAATAGCTAACCTGCTCCAGTGATCATCGGCGGTGGGATGGACGTTGGAGGGCTGGCTGTGCGCGGATCCAGCTGGGAGAGATGTTCACTCCTCCGCAGACTGCCTCACACTAACGGGTCGCTTTCCCGCGCGGCTATATATTGGCCCTGAGCACGTCCGTTAAGTTGTGACGTCATGCTCGTCACGTGATTTCCACATCAGGCTGGGAAAGAATAACGTACTTTCCAAAGGGGAGGAGCACTGCGCATGTGCCAGTTTTGTGCAGCAAACATCCTGCTTCGTGCGGCCTATTCCCCCATAGATGTCAAGTCGGCTGTAGTATAATCTTCCAATCCTGGTTGGCTCCTCTGCCTTCAATCCACACCCCTTCTCTCTCATTGGCTCTGGAAAAGCTCTGAATGTTCAGTGTGGAGAGAGGAGAGGAGCCGAGGATGTGAAGTATGAGCTCAGCATGACTGGACACTGAGCCTGTCACATGGCTGAGGGAGAGAAGAGGAGAGTGTCACCTCAAGAGCCTGGACACACAACACACCCCGCCCCCTCGGATCCATGGAGGAGGGACCGAGAGCATTGCAGAGTAATGTCCACAAAGGAGAAGCTTCATCTCTGCTTGTCTTGTGTTCCTGTCAGCACCCCCTCCCCCTCGAGGACAGAGCAAGCAGACGATCACTGGAGATCTCCATAAGGCTGGATGACACGTGACATTCTTCTCCTGTCACTCCAATTGTTCTGCCTTCCACCCTGTATAGATCTGTGCTGGAAACTTGTCCTGTACCTCAGCAGGGCGGCTCTGGGGAAAGTGAAAGTCAAATTCCTCAATATCTTAGGAATATAATAGGACTTGTCAGGTGGAGGCATTTCACAAAATCATTCTTCCACACGCCGACCGAACCACAGCCGAAAGACGGCTACAGCGCGGTCAGCTTAGTCTGGGAGAGCGTCCATGGACGTCCTCCCAGAATCTTACTCCCAGAGGAGCCGACGGATCACGGTAAAGGGCCGCTGATAGCGTCTGTTTACCACGTGATCGCTCCGTCAAATGACGGGATGACCACTTGTAAACAAACCCGCGTACCGATCTGTACAGTGCGAGGGGGGAGAGATTGCAGCAACGCTGTGGGGCTGGATGTGCCCACAGTGCTGCTCTGTGCCAATAATCTGCACTACTCTGATATACTCTGCCAACACTGGCCAATACTCTACAAAACTCGGCAATACTCTGCCACACTACAATACTCTGCTAATACTCTTCAACTCTGTGCAATACTCTGCAACACTCGCCAATATTCTGCCAATACTCTGCAATAAATTTTAAAAGAAACAAAGATTTATTTATTTTTGCCGAATTTTCAGTCTTTTTTGATTAATAGTGCAAAAAATAAAAAACACAGCAATGATTAAATACCACCAAAAGAAAGCTCTATTTGTGTACAGTGTATTTCATTTGGGTACAGTGTTGCATGACTGAGTAATTGTCATTCAAACTGTGAGAGCACCGAAAGCTGAAAATTGGTCTGGTTAGGAAGGGGGTTTAAGTGTCAAGTGGTTAATATATGTGTATGTAGAATATCTCTATAGCACCTGAAAAGTCCCAGTATATTCCTAACATATTCAGGAATTTGAGCAATAAAAGGAAAGGATGTGGTTCCATAATACAGCCCAACTCCAGGATTAAAAAAAAAAAATCCAATCTTGAGGGGGGGGGGGGGGGGGGGAGAGGTCCAGGAACAGGTAAGTGAAAGACTATTCTTTCTGACTATGGGGTGTGACCATAATCAGTAAAACATACAGGGCCATCTTTAACCACCTCCCGCCCGCCCTATAGCCGAATGACGGCCGTAGAGCAGGCGGGTTCCTTCGCCTGGCCGTCCCTGGACGGCCTTGTGTTTACTTCCGCAATGCGCGCCGCCGGGGGCGCGCATCGCGGAAGTTTTGTATTCGCCGTGTCTCCCGGAGACAGGCAAATACAGATCGCCGTGAACGGCCAATCAAAGCGGCCGTTCACAGCGCGATCGCAGCTGCCAATGGGATATGATCTCATATGTAAACATATGAGATCATCTCCCATTGCCGTGTCTCTCCCTCCTCACAGAGACAGCGTGTGAGGAGGGAGAGTGATCTGTAAGTCAGCCCCAGTGCCATCTGTCAGCCCAGTGCCATCTGTCAGCCCAGTGCCATCTGCCAGTAGTGCCAGCGCCTGCCGTCAGCCCCAGTGCCGCCAGTGCCACCTGCCAGCACCAGTGCCACCTGCCAGTGCCACCTGTCAGCCCCAGTGCCGTCAGCCCCAGTGCCACCTGCCAGTGCCATCCGTCAGCCCCAGTGCCATCAGCGCCAGTGCAACCTGCCAGTGCCACCTGCCAGCACCAGTGCCATCCATCAGCCCCAGTGCCGCCAGCCCCAGTGCCACCTGCCAGCGCCATCCGTCAGCCCCAGTGCCATCAGCGCCAGTGCCACCTGCCAGTGCCATCTGCCAGCCGCAGTGCCATCTGCCAGCCCCATTTGCCAGAGCAAATAGCCAGCATCATCTGTCAGTGCCAGCCCCAGTGCTATCTGTCAGCGACATCTGTCAGCCCCATCTGCCTCCAGTGCCATCTGCCTCCAGTGCCATCTGTCAGTGCCACGTGTCGTCAGTGCCACGTGTTGTCAGTGCCACGTGGGGTCACTTTGTGGGCATTTCCATTGTCCTGGTGCTCCAGGGCCTTCAAAACTGTAATAGGTGGTTGAGAAATAAGATGTGTAATTTATGCTCCTAGAACGCCTGATGGTGCTATTTCAATATTGGGCCTCTGTATGTGGCCAGGCTGTGTAAAAGTCTCACACATTTGGTATCGTTATACTCAGGAGGAGTAGCAGAACGTATTTTGGGGTGTCATTTTTGCTATGTACATGCTATGTGTTGGAAATATCTTATAAATGGACAACTTTGCGTAAAAAAAATGCGTTTTCCACATTTTTCCATTGTTCTGGTGCTCCAGGGCCTTCAAAAATGTAATAGGTGGTTGAGAAATGAAATGTGTAATTTATGCTCCTAGAACGCCTGATGGTGCTATTTCAATATTGGGCCTCTGTATGTGGCCAGGCTGTGTAAAAGTCTCGCAGGCCCCTTGCCACCCGAGCAGAGGATGAGCACAGCCAGGTGGGGGGCCCGGTGGTGTGAGGCTTCTGGTGTGGGTGAGGGCAGGCCCCTTGCCACCCAAGCTGCGGATGAGAGCAGCCAGGTGGGGGGCCCGATGATGTGAGGCCTCTGGTGTGGGTGAAGGTAGGCCCCTTGCCACCCAAGCTGCGGATGAGCGCAGCCAGGTGGGGGGCCGGTGGTGTGAGGCTTCTGGTGTGGGTGAGGTCAGGCCCCTTGCCACCCGAGCTGTGGATGAGCACAGCCAGGTGGGGGACCCGGTGTTGTAAGGCCTCTGGTGTAGGTGAGGGCAGGCCCCTTGCCACCCGAGCTGCGGATGAGCGGAGCCAGGTGGGGGTTCTGGTGGTGTGAGGCTTCTGGTGTGGGTGAGGGCAGGCCACTTGCCACCCGAGCTGAGGATGAGCACAGCCAGGTGGGGGGCCCGGTGGTGTGAAGCCTTTGGTGTGGGTGAGGGCAGGCCCATTGCCACCCGAGCTGAGGATGAGCACAGCCAGGTGGGGGACCCGGTGGTGTGAGGCTTCTGGTGTTGGTGAGAGCAGGCCCCTTGCCACCCGAGCTGTGGATGAGCGGAGCCAGGTGGTGGGTCCAGTGGTGTGAGGCTTCTGGTGTGGATGAGGGCAGGCCCCTTGCCACCCAAGCTGCGGATGAACGCAGTCAGATGAGGGGCCCGGTGGTGTGAGGCCTCGGGTGTGGGTAAGGGCAGGCCCCTTGCCACCCGAGCTGCGGATGAGCACAGCCAGGTGGGGGGTTCGGTGGTGTAAGGCTTCTGGTATGGGTGAGGGTAGGCCCCTTGCCACCCGAGCTGCAGATGAGCGGAGCCAGGTGGGGGGCCCGGTGTTGTGATGCCTCTGGTGTGGATGAGTGCAGGCTCCTTGCCACCCGCACTGTATTAGCGCAGCCAGGGGGGGAGCCCAGTGGTGTGAGGCCCACCCACTAATCATGAGGTACTTTGTCGCAGTAAGTGGGCTTAAGCACCATATAAGTACAAAAATAAAATATAATACAGCGCTAGAAAAAAAACTTTAAGAAAAGAAAAAACAAGCTGCAGCAAGACACCATTAAATATAAACATGGAAAAGAAACATAAAAATAAAAATATTGCTGCGCTAAGTATTTGTGAACAGTCCCAAATAAGCTTAATTATAGTTATACACATAGTGATACATGAATCTACATAGACCATGTGGGTAATCAATAAACTGTATAAACTCTAATATATCTTTGTAAACAGTCCATGAACTGCACAACCAGCCAGAAAAGAAATGAATCCTATACCAGTCCAATGGTGATAATAAAAAACGTATTGAATGTGAAAAAAGCCAAAAATTGAAAAAAATTGTGAGAAAATAGTCAATAAAAATCTCAATCCATTTATCGGATCAAATGTGTTTATCCCAAATCTTGAAAAAACTTTTCTTGGTATTTTAAATACGTGTGGGTCCTTACCGGAGCCAGTGGACACCCTTAAAAGCAGAGTCGGCAACGTGTATGGAGATACCCTCTCCGGGGGTGGACAGATCCTCCGTGTACGTACTTTTCCTCCCCGGCAACCTGGGAACTCACTTGTGGATCGTCCCTATCCTCCAAAGGCTCCGGATACCCGCAAAGTCTGCCGATGATCTCAGAACGTTACCGAACAATGGACAGATAACCCGGCCAATCCCTGCTGTAGTATCGCGTCTCCTCGCTGTTAGGCGGAGAAATCGCTGGGACACCGGGAGACTTTGCAGCCTATCAATCTGTCAGAGAAAAAAAAAAAAAAACACTCGGGCCTCCGGCCCTTAGTGAAAGGGAGGAGGGAGACAAACAGACTCAAATAGTGACTGTGCCGTTATACATACAAGCATAAACACCCGTGCATAAGGATCATAAGAACGTGATGGGATCAACATATATTGCCCGACATGTTTCGTAATACCTTATGTCCTCCTGGGGCACAGGTGATATGTTGATCCATCACTTAAATACCCATGAGTCTAAACCAAGCCTCTATTTAGTTTAGACGCCATTGTCATGTAGTCCAAGAATGAACCAGACGCCATTTTTCCGAAGGCCAAAAATGAACCCGACCTCTCTCTCTCATACTCAACATACAATAGTCAACCTAAACCCCTTCCATTTTCTAAATAGACTTCCTCTAGAAGCCATTTTCCTGTAGTCACGAATAGACTAGTCGCCATTTTGCTGGGGTCCGGATGTAAACCAAACCACACTCTCGTATTAAGTGCTAAGCACTCAACTTAGACTCCTTTCAATTTTTATGCACATACCCCTTTTCCAATTATGGTGTTTAGAAAGTAACACGGAGAGGGAAATTCCATTTTCCTCCCCTTAATATTCTTACAACTAACCACCCCTTATTAAGTTGTTCCAAGATATAATAATAATTAACTAAAAAATCTAAATTAAATAAACTCCAGAATCCCCCCTAGGAGGCTGGGTCCATTCCTGTACAGACAAAGCATACATATTGCACCATCCGCAAATTAGATGTAAAATAATAATAAAAAAGGATTATCCTCTAAGGCCGCGTACACACGGGCGGACTGTTCGCCCAACTTTGTCTGCTGAACAGTGTTTGGGCGGACAGTCCGCTCGTGTGTGGGCTTTCAGCGGACAGTTTCAGCGGACAGTTTGACGGACAAGGTTTTTCGGAAATTCCGTAAAACTGTCCGCTGAAACCTTGTTTCAGCGAACAGTCCGCTCGTGTGTAGGCTTGTTCGTCAAACAAAGTTGCGCGCATGCTCAGAAAGGATTTTCACGCCGAAAGTTATAATGCAGTGTATAGGACGTCGTATTTTTCGTCCCGTCGTACGTGCCGTTCACGTCATCGCGCACGGTTTCAGCAAACTGTTCGTTCGTCGTGTGTGGCCATGTCCGTCCATGCTAATTTGTGTGTACGCGGCCTAAGTGTTGTCTTTGGGTCCCCTATTTATATCTTATATTTGTATCAAAAAGTGATTGTCTCAGGCATTATCTATGAAAGCATTAATTTCAATGTCTACATTGAGACCGAGAGGTTTGAGACTTTTAATCTTATATATCCAACTCATTTCTAATCTAGGAATCAATCTCCTCTTTGGCCCTCCCCTCCACGGTAATTTGTCTATTCCAATAAGGGCCGTCCCTTTGGGATTTTGACTGTGCTTTTCCAAATAATGTTTGGATACGGGATGTCCTTTGAACCCCCTTCTAATATTCCCCAAATGTTCCCCCAGTCTCACCTGGAGTGGGTGTACAGTGCACCCCACATAATGTAACCCGCAGGGGCATGTTAAAAGATAAACTACCCCCGCTGTTGAACACGTTATATAAGATCTAATAGGGAACATTTGTTTAGTGTTAAGCGAGCAAAATTCAGTAGTTTTCCTTTCTTTTATACTATTAATGGAACAGACCACACAGTTATTGCATTTGTAAAACCCTATTAAATTCTGAAAAAAACATAGGTTTTATTGTTGGTGGATTGCACACATTGGGTGCCACTTTATGTTTGATCGAGGAAACCCCTCTGAAGACCACCTGAGGTCTCTCAGGAAGGGTATCGGCTAATACTTGATCGTTTTTAATAATATGCCAATGTCTTTGTATATTTTTTTAAATAGAGAAATGTTGTTGAGAATACCTAGTGATGAATGGACACTGGAAATTCATATTAATGTTACCAACTTGGTCAACCGCCTCTCTTTCTTTAAGTAGACCTTCACAGTCAATCCTCCGTACTTCCATACACTTATCCTTTAAAGTTGCCTCATCGCAACTTTTTTCTATCAATCTCTCAATGAGAATTCCTGCGTGTGTGTTGAAATCCTCTACCCGGGTACAGTTGCACCTCATACGGATAAATTGGCTCTTAGGCACTGACACTAGCCATGAATTATGATGGCAACTGTCCCCGGGGATAAATGGATTCCAATCCGTATTCTTGAAGAAGGTAGATGTTACCAGTACATCTCCCTCATTCCATATAGTCAGATCTAAGACGTTAATAGTATGTTGACTTGCAGAATATTTGAACTCAATCCCTCTGTCATGACTATTAAGGTCAGTCATGAATCCCTCCAGGGATTCTAGGGTACCATTCCATAGGAGGAAGACGTCATCTATATATCTGCCTCAAAACCATACTTAAACTATACTTTCCAATTCCTTAATATACCTAAATCTTGGATCGCCTGGTAGCACCATATAGCAATATGGTGTGGCCAAATCCCCATATTTTTTGATAATGTCTAGGTGTTTTTAAAAAGCCTTGCTGGAGGTAAATGTTAGTTTTGAATGTGTGCGCTGTAATATTTTTGTTCTGTTGTATGGTCTTATGGCAGCACCATCTTAATGCATTTTTTTAGGGTGTGCCCCCCAAATATCTTGTTTGTGTGTGAGGGCAGGCCCCTTGCCACACGAGCTGTAGATGGGAAAAACAAGGTGGGGGGCCCGTGATGTGAGGCCTCTGGTGTGGGTGAGGGCAGGCCTCCTGCCACCTGCACTGCAGATGAGCACAGCCAGGTGGGGGGCCCGGTGGTGTGAGGCCTCTGGTGTGGGTGAGGGCAGGCCCCTTGCCACCCGAGCTGCGGATGGGTGCAGCCAGGTGGGGGGCCCAGTGATGTGAGGACATACCCCTTGCCACCCGCACTCTGGATGAGGTGGGAGGCTCGTGGTGTGAGGCCTCTGGTGTGGGGGAGGGCAGACCCCTTGCCACCCGAGCTGCAGATGAGTGAAGCCAGGTGGGGGGCCTGGTGATGGGAGGCCTCTGGTGTGGGTGAGGGCATGCCCCTTGCCACCCGAGCTGCAGATGGGCAATGTTGTGGAAAATTTTAGATGTATTTTTATTTGTATTGTCATAAGAGTCACCCGGTGTTCATTCTCCCCTAGCCCGCTCTAAAAGAGCTGACTGGGGCAGATTGACGCTGGTTGAGATCCGTTAGGTAGTAGATAACTTCCTGGGATTGGAAAGAGGTGTTTGCGGAGTGGGAGTATGTCAGCCAGCGAATGGGCCCCTGTACATGATAGAGACAATCGTCTGGGGGCATATGCTTGCTCTGCAAGGATTGGTTGTAGGCGGATGTGCGCTCATTGTCTCTGCAGTGTCTGATCACCACATGTGGAGATCGCAGCGTACATCTTTGGATAACCTTCCATCCACAAGGAGAATAATCCTGGTATACATTGTTCTCTGGAACAACGTATATTAATGATTTCTATCAACGGAATTGTAGTCATCGTTCATTGGTTTTGTATGGTTTGCATCAACGAAAGCATTTAGTCTGTTTGCGTCACTGACTATTTCAATGTATACATGTCTGTGATTGGTTCTTTTGAAGGAAAACAAATGTCTGATTGACTGTCTGAAGACACCACTTTATTCTGTATTGTATTGCATTGGATTGTCCTTATATGGTTGTTCACATCCTGTGTTGCTGCTGTGAGGTCACAAGCTTTGTAGGCGGAGTTTAGCTGTCGGAGGCAATCCCTCCAGGGAGTGGCTTCCTGTTGAAATGTAAATAAAAGATGTGTACAGCTCAGAGAGCTCAAACATGCTGACTGATTGGAGATGTAAGAATGCTGGTAATGTCTCTTTAATGGGAAGCCAGAGGGGCCTGGCTGAAGAGCAGCCAGGCTGAAATGAGGCTGTAGGAATGTGGGTGATGTCTGAATACTTGGATGAGTGGGTTGGAAGATAAGCTAAATTATTATATCATTAAGACAGAAATGTTATTATTAGAAACAGGAGATTTGGCTGTGTGCTCTGCGTAGGGCCACAATTTTCAGGACATCAAAGCCAGGTAGGGGGCCCAGTGATGTAAGCCCCTGGTGTGGGTGAGGGCAGGCCCCTTGCCACACGCACTGCTGATGAGCATAGCCAGGTGGGGGGCTCAGTGATGTGAGTCCCCTGGTGTGAGTGTGTGAGGGCAGGCCCCTTGCCACCCGAGCTGTAGATGGGCAAAACAAGTGGGGTGGCTTCTGATGTGAGGCCTCTGCTGTGGGTGAGGGCAGGCCTCTTGGCACCTGCACTCCGGATGAGCGCAGGCAGGTGGGGGCCCGGTGGTGTGAGGCCTCTGGTGTGGGTGAGGGGAGGTCCCTTGCTACCCAAGCTGTAGATGGGAAAAACAAGTGAGGGGGCTGGTGATGTGAGGCCACTGGTGTGGGTGAGGGCAGGCTGCTTGCCACCCGCACTGTGGATGAGCGCAGCCAGGTGGGGGGACCGGTGGTGTGAGGAAAGTACAATAAGGGATGCAGTTAGGGTGACCACATTTCCAAACTGCCATTCAGGGACACCCCCCCCCCCCCCCAAAAGATGATTTTTTACATATTTTTTTGCCAATTTTTGGGGCAGGGGCATATGAAATCAGCAGACCTGTGTGCAAGATCAAAAGTGGGCCCTAGACATTAAGAACAACAACAATATGGCGCGCAAAGCGTGTTATGGTGAACAGTGGACATGTCTTAAATTGCACTAAATATTGGCTTAAAGGGGGTGTTGTTTAGGGCGGCAACTAACGATTATTTTCATAATCGATTAGTTGGCCGATTATTGTTTCGATTAATCGGTTAATAACCTTAAAAAAAAAAAAGTGTGTCAAATTATTGTTTAATAAATAGGGAATGCGGAATGTATGGTGGTGAGTAGTATGTACAGGAGAGGAGTGCAGAATGTATGGCGGGGGTAATATGTACAGGAGAGGAGTACGGAGTGTATGGCAGGGGGTAATATGTACAGGAGAGGAGTGCGGGGTGTATGGCAGAGGGGTAATATGTACAGGGGAGGAGTGCGGGGTGTATGGCAGGGGGGTAATATATACAGGGGAGGAGTGCGGAGTGTATGGCAGGGCGGTAATATGTACAGGGGAGGAGTGCGGAGTGTATGGCAGGGGGGTAATATGTACAGGGGAGGAGTGCGGAGTGTATGGCAGGGGGGTAATATGTACAGGGGAGGAGTGCGGAGTGTATGGCAGGGGGGTAATATGTACAGGGGAGGAGTGCGGAGTGTATGGCGGGGGTAATATGTACAGGAGAGGAGTACGGAGTGTATGGCGGGGGGTAATATGTACAGGGGAGGAGTGCGGGGTGTATGGCAGAGGGGTAATATGTACAGGGGAGGAGTGCGGGGTGTATGGTAGGGGGTAATATATACAGGGGAGGAGTGCGGAGTGTATGGCAGGGCGGTAATATGTACAGGGGAGGAGTGCGGAGTGTATGGCAGGGGGGTAATATGTACAGGGGAGGAGTGCGGGGTGTATGGCAGGGGGGTAATATGTACAGGGGAGGAGTGCGGAGTATATGGCAGGGGGGTAATATGTACAGGGGAGGAGTGCGGAGTGTATGGCGGGGGGGTAATATGTACAGGGGAGGAGTGCGGAGTGTATGGCAGGGGGTAGTTAGTGGAAAGAGGAGGAAGAGGAGTGCACCTCCTGATAGTCTGTTAAAGTTCCCAGGATACCAGACAGTACAATTATCTCCGTGATAGCAGCCAGTTTGTCTTTGAAGATGGGGAGGGAGCAAGTTGTGAAAGAAGAATACTTGCAGTGATTTGGGGGGATAAGAGCGTGCTGTATGTTCTAGGAGGGCACACTTTGGGAGGGGAGAGAAATTGTGCAGGAAGGGGGGGTTGAATAAAAAATCTGACCCCCCCCCAGCACAATTTCTCTCCTCTG
Source organism: Lithobates pipiens (assembly GCF_037356315.1). Lineage (NCBI taxonomy): Eukaryota > Metazoa > Chordata > Amphibia > Anura > Ranidae > Lithobates > Lithobates pipiens. The sequence goes on along the minus strand of NW_027507784.1, from coordinate 265,255,586 downwards.
CTAAAGTGCCCCCTAGCACATACAGCATGCTCTTATCCCCCAAAATCGCTGCAAGTATTCTTTTTTGACAACTTGCCCCCCGTCTCTGTGTCTTCTTCTCCTGCAAGTGCCAAGCATTAATATTCTGTACAAACCTCAGATCAGCACATCCCGTCCTGTTGTGTCCATTCTCCTCCCCCTCCTTCTCCTGTCTGTGAGCCGAGGAAAAGGGGGAGGGGACTTCAGTCCATGTGTTAGTGTGAGGTGGGCAGGAGGGGGGAGGAAGGGAGAGATACCATGCAGTACACACTGTAATCCCAGTGTGTGGGAACAGAAACACCCCGCACAAGCTGCAAGCCAGCCACTGGAGCCAAATGCGGAGGTAAAAGAACCAGCAGTGACTCCCAGCAGCACTAGCGTGGAGGAGGAGGATGTAAAATCCTCCTCCGCATTCAACGCTGGGCTGTGACGTCACTGGTTGCCAGACGCAAGGCGGCTATAGCAACCAGTGATCAGGAGGAGGTGGAGGCGGAGCTAGAGCCAGCGCTATGGCAGCTCGGTCCGCCCCTGTTCCCAGATTGTCAATTTCATTCCGGGACACTTTATTGCCACGGAATGAAGGTGCCCGGGACTGGGGACAGAGATATAAATTACGGGATAATCCCGGGCAATCCGGGACACGTGGGCACCCTAGATGCAGTATATTGCTGGGTGTGGAGGAGTTATCAGGTGATCTTAGTACATAGCTGTGTTCCTGGGAGTAGACTACACAGATGTCGGCCCCTGGATGTATACTGTATGTGGCTAAAAGTCCATCCACACACATTATATATATATATATATAATGTGTGGATGGACTTTTAGCCACATACAGTATACATCCAGGGGCCGACATCTATCTAGTCTACTCCCAGGAACACAGCTATGTGATACACATACATACATAATTATATATATATATATATATATATATATGGACTAATACACATTATATATACACACACACATATATATATACTTATACTTGTACTTATAAATATATAAATTTATATATGTGGATGGACTAATACAGACACATATACACATATTTATATTATATTATGTGTGGACGCGCACGGGGGCGGGGAAGGTAGAAGTGTGATTTGCATTCGGGATAGAGGAGGAGGAGCCGTAGTGCAGAGGGCTGGACAGGCGGAGTTCCGATCTGAGCCGAGAGCCAGGGGAAGCAGATCTCGACAGGGAAGCCATTCTCGGCACAACACCGGTATTCAGTACGCATGCGCCGTATTGAGTCGGGATATGTAGCGGCGCTGTAATCAGCACGTCATACTTTAGTCCTGCCCAATAACTGCTTTCCTCCTCCCAGCAGGCCCCGCCTCCGGAATGTGACTTAATAGAGAGTGCCCAATAGCTAACCTGCTCCAGTGATCATCGGCGGTGGGATGGACGTTGGAGGGCTGGCTGTGCGCGGATCCAGCTGTGAGAGATGTTCACTCCTCCGCAGACTGCCTCACACTAACGGGTCGCTTTGCCGCGCGGCTATTTATTGGCCCTGAGCACGTCCGTTAAGTTGTGACGTCATGCTCGTCACGTGATTTCCACATCAGGCTGGGAAAGAATAACGTACTTTCCAAAGGGGAGGAGCACTGCGCATGTGCCAGTTTTGTGCAGCAAACATCCTGCTTCGTGCGGCCTATTCCCCCATAGATGTCAAGTCGGCTGTAGTATAATCTTCCAATCCTGGTTGGCTCCTCTGCCTTCAATCCACACCCCTTCTCTCTCATTGGCTCTGGAAAAGCTCTGAATGTTCAGTGTGGAGAGAGGAGAGGAGCCGAGGATGTGAAGTATGAGCTCAGCATGACTGGACACTGAGCCTGTCACATGGCTGAGGGAGAGAAGAGGAGAGTGTCACCTCAAGAGCCTGGACACACAACACACCCCGCCCCCTCGGATCCATGGAGGAGGGACCGAGAGCATTGCAGAGTAATGTCCACAAAGGAGAAGCTTCATCTCTGCTTGTCTTGTGTTCCTGTCAGCACCCCCTCGAGGACAGAGCAAGCAGACGATCACTGGAGATCTCCATAAGGCTGGATGACACGTGACATTCTTCTCCTGTCACTCCAATTGTTCTGCCTTCCACCCTGTATAGATCTGTGCTGGAAACTTGTCCTGTACCTCAGCAGGGCGGCTCTGGGGAAAGTGAAAGTCAAATTCCTCAATATCTTAGGAATATACCGATCTGTACAGTGCGAGGGGGGAGAGATTGCAGCAACGCTGTGGGGCTGGATGTGCCCACAGTGCTGCTCTGTGCCAATAATCTGCACTACTCTGATATACTCTGCCAACACTGCAATACTCTGCCAACACTCTGCAACACTGTGCAATACTCTGCCAACACTGGCCAATACTCTACAAAACTCGGCAATATTCTGCCACACTACAATACTCAGCTAATACTCTTCAACTCTGTGCAATACTCTGCAACACTCGCCAATATTCTGCCAATACTCTGCAATAAATTTTAAAAGAAACAAAGATTTATTTATTTTTGCCGAATTTTCAGTCTTTTTTGATTAATAGTGCAAAAAATAAAAAACACAGCAATGATTAAATACCACCAAAAGAAAGCTCTATTTGTGTACAGTGTATTTCATTTGGGTACAGTGTTGCATGACTGAGTAATTGTCATTCAAACTGTGAGAGCACCGAAAGCTGAAAATTGGTCTGGTTAGGAAGGGGGTTTAAGTGTCAAGTGGTTAATATATGTGTATGTAGAATATCTCTATAGCACCTGAAAAGTCCCAGTATATTCCTAACATATTCAGGAATTTGAGCAATAAAAGGAAAGGATGTGGTTCCATAATACAGCCCAACTCCAGGATTAAAAAAAAAAAATCCAATCTTGAGGGGGGGGGGGGGGAGAGAGGTCCAGGAACAGGTAAGTGAAAGACTATTCTTTCTGACTATGGGGTGTGACCATAATCAGTAAAACATACAGGGCCATCTTTAACCACCTCCCGCCCGCCCTATAGCCGAATGACGGCCGTAGAGCAGGCGGGTTCCTTCGCCTGGCCGTCCCTGGACGGCCTTGTGTTTACTTCCGCAATGCGCGCCGCCGGGGGCTCGCATCGCGGAAGTTTTGTATTCGCCGTGTCTCCCGGAGACAGGCAAATACAGATCGCCGTGAACGGCCAATCAAAGCGGCCGTTCACAGCGCGATCGCAGCTGCCAATGGGATATGATCTCATATGTAAACATATGAGATCATCTCCCATTGCCGTGTCTCTCCCTCCTCACAGAGACAGCGTGTGAGGAGGGAGAGTGATCTGTAAGTCAGCCCCAGTGCCATCTGTCAGCCCAGTGCCATCTGCCAGTAGTGCCAGCGCCTGCCGTCAGCCCCAGTGCCGCCAGTGCCACCTGCCAGTGCCACCTGTCAGCCCCAGTGCCACCTGCCAGTGCCATCCGTCGGCCCCAGTGCCATCAGCGCCAGTGCAACCTGCCAGTGCCACCTGCCAGCACCAGTGCCATCCATCAGCCCCAGTGCCGCCAGCCCCAGTGCCACCTGCCAGTGCCATCCGTCAGCCCCAGTGCCGTCAGCGCCAGTGCCACCTGCCAGTGCCATCTGCCAGCCGCAGTGCCATCTGCCAGCCCCATTTGCCAGAGCAAATAGCCAGCATCATCTGTCAGTGCCAGCCCCAGTGCTATCTGTCAGCGACATCTGTCAGCCCCATCTGCCTCCAGTGCTATCTGCCTCCAGTGCCATCTGTCAGTGCCACGTGTCGTCAGTGCCACGTGTTGTCAGTGCCACGTGGGGTCACTTTGTGGGCATTTCCATTGTCCTGGTGCTCCAGGGCCTTCAAAACTGTAATAGGTGGTTGAGAAATAAGATGTGTAATTTATGCTCCTAGAACGCCTGATGGTGCTATTTCAATATTGGGCCTCTGTATGTGGCCAGGCTGTGTAAAAGTCTCACACATTTGGTATCGTTATACTCAGGAGGAGTAGCAGAACGTATTTTGGGGTGTCATTTTTGCTATGTACATGCTATGTGTTGGAAATATCTTATAAATGGACAACTTTGCGTAAAAAAAATGCGTTTTCCACATTTTTCCATTGTTCTGTTGCTCCAGGGCCTTCAAAAATGTAATAGGTGGTTGAGAAATGAAATGTGTAATTTATGCTCCTAGAACGCCTGATGGTACTATTTCAATATTGGGCCTCTGTATGTGGCCAGGCTGTGTAAAAGTCTCGCAGGCCCCTTGCCACCCGAGCAGAGGATGAGCACAGCCAGGTGGGGGGCCCGGTGGTGTGAGGCTTCTGGTGTGGGTGAGGGCAGGCCCCTTGCCACCCAAGCTGCGGATGAGAGCAGCCAGGTGGGGGGCCCGATGATGTGAGGCCTCTGGTGTGGGTGAAGGTAGGCCCCTTGCCACCCAAGCTGCGGATGAGCGCAGCCAGGTGGGGGGCCGGTGGTGTGAGGCTTCTGGTGTGGGTGAGGTCAGGCCCCTTGCCACCCGAGCTGTGGATGAGCACAGCCAGGTGGGGGATCCGGTGTTGTGAGGCGTCTGGTGTGGGTGAGGGCAGGCCCCTTGCCACCCGAGCTGCAGGTGAGCGCAGCCAGGTGGGGGGCCCGGTGGTGTGAGGCTTCTGGTGTGGGTGAGGGCAGGCCCCTTGCCACCAGAGCTGTGGATGAACACAGCCAGGTGGGGGACCCGGTGGGGTGAGGCCTCTGGTGTGGGTGAGGGCAGGCCCCTTGCCACCCGAGCTGAGGATGAGCACAGCCAGGTGGGGGGCCCGGTGGTGTGAGGCTTCTGGTGTGGGTGAGGGCAGGCCCCTTGCCACCCAAGCTGCAAATGAGAGCAGTCAGGTGGGGGGCCCGGGTGATGCGAGGCCTCTGGTGTGGGTGAAGGTAGGCCCCTTGCCACCCGAGCTGTGGATGAGCACAGCCAGGTGGGGGACCCGGTGGTGTGAGGCCTCTGGTGTGGGTGAGGGCAGGCCCCTTGCCACCCGAGCTGCGGATGAGAGCAGCCAGGTGGGGGGCCCGGTGGTGTGAAGCCTCTGTTGTGGGTGAAGGCAGGCCCCTTGCCATCCCAGCTACGGATTAGCACAGCTAGGTGGGGGACCCAGTGTTGTGAGGCCTCTGGTGTGCCTCACATCATCGGAGGGCAGGCCCCTTGCCACCCCAGCTGCGGATGAGCACAACCAGGTGGGGGACCCGGTGTTGTGAGGCCTCTGGTGTGGGTGATGGCAGGCCTCTTGCCACCCAAGCTGCGGATGAGAGCAGCCAGGTGGGGGGCCCGATGATGTGAGGCCTCTGGTGTGTGTGAAGGTAGACCCCTTGCCACCCGAGCTGTGGATGAGCACAGCCAGGTGGGGGACCCGGTGGTGTGAGGCCTCTGGTGTGGGTGAGGGCAGGCCCCTTGCCACCCGAGCTGAGGATGAGCACAGCCAGGTGGGGGGCCCGGTGGTGTGAGGCTTCTGGTGTGGGTGAGGGCAGGCCCCTTGCCACCCAAGCTGCGGATGAGGGCAGCCAGGTGGGGGGCCCGGTGATGTGAGGCCTCTGGTGTTGGTGAAGGTAGTCCCCTTGCCACCCGAGCTGCGGATGAGCACAGCCAGGGGGGACCCGGTGGTGTGAGGCCTCTGGTGTGGGTGAGGTCAGGCCCCTTGCCACCCGAGCTGTGGATGAGCACAGCCAGGTGGGGGATCCGGTGTTGTGAGGCGTCTGGTGTGGGTGAGGGCAGGCCCCTTGCCACCCGAGCTGCAGGTGAGCGCAGCCAGGTGGGGGGCCCGGTGGTGTGAGGCTTCTGGTTTGGGTGAGGGCAGGCCCCTTGCCACCAGAGCTGTGGATGAACACAGCCAGGTGGGGGACCCGGTGGGGTGAGGCCTCTGGTGTGGGTGAGGGCAGGCCCCTTGCCACCCGAGCTGAGGATGAGCACAGCCAGGTGGGGGACCCGGTGGTGTGAGGCCTCTGGTGTGGGTGAGGGCAGGCCCCTTGCCACCCGAACTGCGGATGAGCACAACCAGGTGGGGGACCCGGTGTTGTGAGGCCTCTGGTGTGGGTGAGGGCAGGCCCCTTGCCATCCCAGCTGCGGATGAGCACAACCAGGTGGGGGACCCGGTGATGTGAGGCCTCTGGTGTTGGGTGAAGGTAGGCCCCTTGCCACCCGAGCTGAGGATGAGCACAGCCAGGTGGGGGGCCCGGTGGTGTGAGGCTTCTGGTGTGGGTGAGGGCAGGCCCCTTGCCACCCAAGCTGCGGATGAGAGCAGCCAGGTGGGGGGCCCGATGATGTGAGGCCTCTGGTGTGGGTGAAGGTAGGCCCCTTGCCACCCAAGCTGCGGATGAGTGCAGCCAGGTGGGGGGCCGGTGGTGTGAGGCTTCTGGTGTGGGTGAGGTCAGGCCCCTTGCCACCCGAGCTGTGGATGAGCACAGCCAGGTGGGGGATCCGGTGTTGTGAGGCGTCTGGTGTGGGTGAGGGCAGGCCCCTTGCCACCCGAGCTGCAGGTGAGCGCAGCCAGGTGGGGGGCCCGGTGGTGTGAGGCTTCTGGTGTGGGTGAGGGCAGGCCCCTTGCCACCAGAGCTGTGGATGAACACAGCCAGGTGGGGGACCCGGTGGGGTGAGGCCTCTGGTGTGGGTGAGGGCAGGCCCCTTGCCACCCGAGCTGAGGATGAGCACAGCCAGGTGGGGGACCCGGTGTTGTGAGGCCTCTGGTGTGGGTGAGGGCAGGCCCCTTGCCACCCAAGCTGCAAATGAGAGCAGTCAGGTGGGGGGCCCGGGTGATGCGAGGCCTCTGGTGTGGGTGAAGGTAGGCCCCTTGCCACCCGAGCTGTGGATGAGCACAGCCAGGTGGGGGACCCGGTGGTGTGAGGCCTCTGGTGTGGGTGAGGGCAGGCCCCTTGCCACCCGAGCTGCGGATGAGAGCAGCCAGGTGGGGGGCCCGGTGGTGTGAAGCCTCTGTTGTGGGTGAAGGCAGGCCCCTTGCCATCCCAGCTACGGATTAGCACAGCTAGGTGGGGGACCCAGTGTTGTGAGGCCTCTGGTGTGCCTCACATCATCGGAGGGCAGGCCCCTTGCCACCCCAGCTGCGGATGAGCACAACCAGGTGGGGGACCCGGTGTTGTGAGGCCTCTGGTGTGGGTGATGGCAGGCCTCTTGCCACCCAAGCTGCGGATGAGAGCAGCCAGGTGGGGGGCCCGATGATGTGAGGCCTCTGGTGTGTGTGAAGGTAGACCCCTTGCCACCCGAGCTGTGGATGAGCACAGCCAGGTGGGGGACCCGGTGGTGTGAGGCCTCTGGTGTGGGTGAGGGCAGGCCCCTTGCCACCCGAGCTGAGGATGAGCACAGCCAGGTGGGGGGCCCGGTGGTGTGAGGCTTCTGGTGTGGGTGAGGGCAGGCCCCTTGCCACCCAAGCTGCGGATGAGGGCAGCCAGGTGGGGGGCCCGGTGATGTGAGGCCTCTGGTGTTGGTGAAGGTAGTCCCCTTGCCACCCGAGCTGCGGATGAGCACAGCCAGGGGGGACCCGGTGGTGTGAGGCCTCTGGTGTGGGTGAGGTCAGGCCCCTTGCCACCCAAGCTGTGGATGAGCACAGCCAGGTGGGGGATCCGGTGTTGTGAGGCGTCTGGTGTGGGTGAGGGCAGGCCCCTTGCCACCCGAGCTGCAGGTGAGCGCAGCCAGGTGGGGGGCCCGGTGGTGTGAGGCTTCTGGTTTGGGTGAGGGCAGGCCCCTTGCCACCAGAGCTGTGGATGAACACAGCCAGGTGGGGGACCCGGTGGGGTGAGGCCTCTGGTGTGGGTGAGGGCAGGCCCCTTGCCACCCGAGCTGAGGATGAGCACAGCCAGGTGGGGGACCCGGTGGTGTGAGGCCTCTGGTGTGGGTGAGGGCAGGCCCCTTGCCACCCGAGCTGCGGATGAGCACAACCAGGTGGGGGACCCGGTGTTGTGAGGCCTCTGGTGTGGGTGAGGGCAGGCCCCTTGCCATCCCAGCTGCGGATGAGCACAACCAGGTGGGGGACCCGGTGATGTGAGGCCTCTGGTGTTGGGTGAAGGTAGGCCCCTTGCCACCCGAGCTGAGGATGAGCACAGCCAGGTGGGGGGCCCGGTGGTGTGAGGCTTCTGGTGAGGGCAGGCCCCTTGCCACCCGAGCTGAGGATGAGCGCAGCCAGGTGGGGGACCCGGTGTTGTGAGGCCTCTGGTGTGGGTGAGGGCTGGCCCCTTGCCATCCCAGCTGCGGATGAGCACAACCAGGTGGGGGACCCGGTGGTGTGAGGCTTCTGGTGTGGGTGAGGGCAGGCCCCTTGCCACCCGAGCTGCGGATAAGCGCAGCAAGGTGGGGGGCCCGGTGGTGTGAGGCCTCTGGTGTGGGTGAGGGCAGGCCCCTTGCCACCCAAGCTGCAGATGAGCGCAGTCAGGTGGGGGCCCGGTGGTGTGAGGCCTCTGGTGTGGGTGGAGGTAGGCCCCTTGCCACCCGAGCTGCGGATGAGAACAGCCAGGTGGGGGACCCGGTGGTGTGAGGTCTCTGGTGTGGGTGAGGGCAGGCCCCTTGCCACCCGAGCTGCGGATGAGAGCAGCCAGGTGGGGGGCCCGGTGGTGTGAAGCCTCTGTTGTGGGTGAAGGCAGGCCCCTTGCCATCCCAGCTGCGGATGAGCACAGCCAGGTGGGGGACACAGTGTTGTGAGGCATCTGGTGTGGGTGAGGGCAGGCCCCTTGCCACCCAAGCTGCGGATGAGAGCAGCCAGGTGGGGGGCCCGATGATGTGAGGCCTCTGGTGTGGGTGAAGGTAGGCCCCTTGCCACCCGAGCTGTGGATGAGCACAGCCAGGTGGGGGACCCGGTGGTGTGAGGCCTCTGGTGTGGGTGAGGGCAGGCCCCTAGCCATCCGAGCTGAGGATGAGCACAGCCAGGTGGGGGGACCGGTGATGTGAGGACTCTGGTGTGGGTGAGGGCAGGCCCCTTGCCACCCGAGCTGAGGATGAGCACAGCCAGGTGGGGGACCCGGTGTTGTGAGGCCTCTGGTGTGGGTGAGGGCAGGCCCCTTGCCACCCGAGCTGAGGATGAGCACAGCCAGGTGGGGGACCCGGTGTTGTAAGGCCTCTGGTGTAGGTGAGGGCAGGCCCCTTGCCACCCGAGCTGCGGATGAGCGCAGCCAGGTGGGGGGCCCGGTGGTGTGAGGCTTCTGGTGTGGGTGAGGGCAGGCCCCTTGCCACCCGAGCTGCGGATGAGCGGAGCCAGGTGGGAGGTCTTGTGGTGTGAGGCTTCTGGTGTGGGTGAAGGCAGGCCCCTTGCCACCCGAGCTGTGGATGAGCACAGCCAGGTGGGGGACCCGATGGTGTGAGGCCTCTGGTGTGGGTGAGGGCAGGCCCCTTGCCACCCGAGCTGAGGATGAGCATAGCCAGGTGGGGGGACCCGGTGTTGTGAGGCCTCTGGTGTGGGTGAGGGCAGGCCCCTTGCCACCCGAACTGCGGATGAGCGCAGCCAGGTGGGGGGCCCGGTGGTGTGAGGTCTCGTGTGTGGGTGAAGGCAGGACCCTTGCTACCCAAGCTGCGGATGAGCGGAGCCAGGTGGGGGTTCTGGTGGTGTGAGGCTTCTGGTGTGGGTGAGGGCAGGTCACTTGCCACCCGAGCTGCAGATGAGCGCAGCCAGATGGGGGGCCCTGTGGTGTGAGGCTTCTGGTGTGGGTGAGGGCAGGCCCCTTGCCACCCGAGCTGCGGATGAGCGGAGCCAGGTGGGGGTTCTGGTGGTGTGAGGCTTCTGGTGTGGGTGAGGGCAGGCCACTTGCCACCCGAGCTGAGGATGAGCACAGCCAGGTGGGGGGCCCGGTGGTGTGAAGCCTTTGGTGTGGGTGAGGGCAGGCCCATTGCCACCCGAGCTGAGGATGAGCACAGCCAGGTGGGGGACCCGGTGGTGTGAGGCTTCTGGTGTTGGTGAGGGCAGGCCCCTTGCCACCCGAGCTGTGGATGAGCGGAGCCAGGTGGTGGGTCCAGTGGTGTGAGGCTTCTGGTGTGGATGAGGGCAGGCCCCTTGCCACCCAAGCTGCGGATGAACGCAGTCAGATGAGGGGCCCGGTGGTGTGAGGCCTCGGGTGTGGGTGAGGGCAGGCCCCTTGCCACCCGAGCTGCGGATGAGCACAGCCAGGTGGGGGGTTCGGTGGTGTGAGGCTTCTGGTATGGGTGAGGGTAGGCCCCTTGCCACCCGAGCTGCAGATGAGCGGAGCCAGGTGGGGGGCCCGGTGTTGTGATGCCTCTGGTGTGGATGAGGGCAGGCTCCTTGCCACCCGCACTGTATTAGCGCAGCCAGGGGGGGAGCCCAGTGGTGTGAGGCCCACCCACTAATCATGAGGTACTTTTTCGTAGTAAGTGGGCTTAAGCACCATATAAGTACAAAAATAAAATATAATACAGCGCTAGAAAAAAAACTTTAAGAAAAGAAAAAACAAGCTGCAGCAAGACACCATTAAATATAAACATGGAAAACAAACATAAAAATAAAAATATTGCTGCGCTAAGTATTTGTGAACAGTCCCAAATAAGCTTAATTATAGTTATACACATAGTGATACATGAATCTACATAGACCATGTGGGTAATCAATAAACTGTATAAACTCTAATATATCTTTGTAAACAGTCCATGAACTGCACAACCAGCCAGAAAAGAAATGAATCCTATACCAGTCCAATGGTGATAATAAAAAACGTATTGAATGTGAAAAAAGCCAAAAATTGAAAAAAATTGTGAGAAAATAGTCAATAAAAATCTCAATCCATTTATCGGATCAAATGTGTTTATCCCAAATCTTTAAAAACCTTTTCTTGGTATTTTAAATACGTGTGGGTCCTTACCGGAGCCAGTGGACACCCTTAAAAGCAGAGTCGGCAACGTGTATGGAGATACCCTCTCCGGGGGTGGACAGATCCTCCGTGTACGTACTTTTCCTCCCCGGCAACCTGGGAACTCACTTGTGGATCGTCCCTATCCTCCAAAGGCTCCGGATACCCGCAAAGTCTGCCGATGATCTCAGAACGTTACCGAACAGTGGACAGATAACCCGGCCAATCCCTGCTGTAGTATCGCGTCTCCTCGCTGTTAGGCGGAGAAATCGCTGGGACACCGGGAGACTTTGCAGCCTATCAATCTGTCAGAGAAAAAAAAAAAAACACTCGGGCCTCCGGCCCTTAGTGAAAGGGAGGAGGGAGACAAACAGACTCAAATAGTGACTGTACCGTTATACATACAAGCATAAACACCCGTGCATAAGGATCATAAGAACGTGATGGGATCAACATATATTGCCCGACATGTTTCGTAATACCTTATGTCCTCCTGGGGCACAGGTGATATGTTGATCCATCACTTAAATACCCATGAGTCTAAACCAAGCCTCTATTTAGTTTAGACGCCATTGTCATGTAGTCCAAGAATGAACCAGACGCCATTTTTCCGAAGGCCAAAAATGAACCCGACCTCTCTTTCATACTCAACATACAATAGTCAACCTAAACCCCTTCCATTTTCTAAATAGACTTCCTCTAGAAGCCATTTTCCTGTAGTCACGAATAGACTAGTCGCCATTTTGCTGGGGTCCGGATGTAAACCAAACCACACTCTCGTATTAAGTGCTAAGCACTCAACTTAGACTCCTTTCAATTTTTATGCACATACCCCTTTTCCAATTATGGTGTAAGGAGGTGTTTAGAAAGTAACACGGAGAGGGAAATTCCATTTTCCTCCCCTTAATATTCTTACAACTAACCACCCCTTATTAAGTTGTTCCAAGATATAATAATAATTAACTAAAAAATCTAAATTAAATAAACTCCAGAATCCCCCCTAGGAGGCTGGGTCCATTCCTGTACAGACAAAGCATACATATTGCACCATCCGCAAATTAGATGTAAAATAATAATAAAAAAGGATTATCCTCTAAGGCCGCGTACACACGGGCGGACTGTTCGCCCAACTTTGTCCGCTGAACAGTGTTTGGGCGGACAGTCCGCTCGTGTGTGGGCTTTCAGCGGACAGTTTCAGCGGACAGTTTGACGGACAAGGTTTTTCGGAAATTCCGTAAAACTGTCCGCTGAAACCTTGTTTCAGCGAACAGTCCGCTCGTGTGTAGGCTTGTTCGTCAAACAAAGTTGCGCGCATGCTCAGAAAGGATTTTCACGCCGAAAGTTATAATGCAGTGTATAGGACGTCGTATTTTTCGTCCCGTCGTACGTGCCGTTCACGTCATCGCGCACGGTTTCAGCAAACTGTTCGTTTGTCGTGTGTGGCCATGTCCGTCCATGCTAATTTTGAGCGGACTGTTTGCCGAAACTGTTTGACGGACAAAGTTGGGCGAACAGTCCGCCCGTGTGTACGCGGCCTAAGTGTTGTCTTTGGGTCCCCTATTTATATCTTATATTTGTATCAAAAAGTGATTGTCTCAGGCATTATCTATGAAAGCATTAATTTCAATGTCTACATTGAGACCGAGAGGTTTGAGACTTTTAATCTTATATATCCAACTCATTTCTAATCTAGGAATCAATCTCCTCTTTGGCCCTCCCCTCCACGGTAATTTATCTATTCCAATAAGGGCCGTCCCTTTGGGATTTTGACTGTGCTTTTCCAAATAATGTTTGGATACGGGATGTCCTTTGAACCCCCTTCTAATATTCCCCAAATGTTCCCCCAGTCTCACCTGGAGTGGGTGTACAGTGCACCCCACATAATGTAACCCGCAGGGGCATGTTAAAAGATAAACTACCCCCGCTGTTGAACACGTTATATAAGATCTAATAGGGAACATTTGTTTAGTGTTAAGCGAGCAAAATTCAGTAGTTTTCCTTTCTTTTATACTATTAATGGAACAGACCACACAGTTATTGCATTTGTAAAACCCTATTAAATTCTGAAAAAAACATAGGTTTTATTGTTGGTGGATTGCACACATTGGGTGCCACTTTATGTTTGATCGAGGAAACCCCTCTGAAGACCACCTGAGGTCTCTCAGGAAGGGTATCGGCTAATACTTGATCGTTTTTAATAATATGCCAATGTCTTTGTATATTTTTTTAAATAGAGAAATGTTGTTGAGAATACCTAGTGATGAATGGACACTGGAAATTCATATTAATGTTACCAACTTGGTCAACCGCCTCTCTTTCTTTAAGTAGACCTTCACAGTCAATCCTCCGTACTTCCATACACTTATCCTTTAAAGTTGCCTCATCGCAACCTTTTTCTATCAATCTCTCAATGAGAATTCCTGCGTGTGTGTTGAAATCCTCTACCCGGGTACAGTTGCACCTCATACGGATAAATTGGCTCTTAGGCACTGACACTAGCCATGAATTATGATGGCAACTGTCCCCGGGGATAAATGGATTCCAATCCGTATTCTTGAAGAAGGTAGATGTTACCAGTACATCTCCCTCATTCCATATAGTCAGATCTAAGACGTTAATAGTATGTTGACTTGCAGAATATTTGAACTCAATCCCTCTGTCATGACTATTAAGGTCAGTCATGAATCCCTCCAGGGATTCTAGGGTACCATTCCATAGGAGGAAGACGTCATCTATATATCTGCCTCAAAACCATACTTAAACTATACTTTCCAATTCCTTAATATACCTAAATCTTGGATCGCCTGGTAGCACCATATAGCAATATGGTGTGGCCAAACCCCCATATTTTTTGATAATGTCTAGGTGTTTTTAAAAAGCCTTGCTGGAGGTAAATGTTAGTTTTGAATGTGTGCGCTGTAATATTTTTGTTCTGTTGTATGGTCTTATGGCAGCACCATCTTAATGAATTTTTTTAGGGTGTGCCCCCCAAATATCTTGTTTGTGTGTGAGGGCAGGCCCCTTGCCACACGAGCTGTAGATGGGAAAATCAAGGTGGGGGGCCCGTGATGTGAGGCCTCTGGTGTGGGTGAGGGCAGGCCTCCTGCCACCTGCACTGCAGATGAGCACAGCCAGGTGGGGGGCCCGGTGGTGTGAGGCCTCTGGTGTGGGTGAGGGCAGGCCCCTTGCCACCCGAGCTGCGGATGGGTGCAGCCAGGTGGGGGGCCCAGTGATGTGAGGACATACCCCTTGCCACCCGCACTCTGGATGAGGTGGGAGGCTCGTGGTGTGAGGCCTCTGGTGTGGGGGAGGGCAGGCCCCTTGCCACCCGAGCTGCAGATGAGTGAAGCCAGGTGGGGGGCCTGGTGATGGGAGGCCTCTGGTGTGGGTGAGGGCATGCCCCTTGCCACCCGAGCTGCAGATGGGCAATGTTGTGGAAAATTTTAGATGTATTTTTATTTGTATTGTCATAAGAGTCACCCGGTGTTCATTCTCCCCTAGCCCGCTCTAAAAGAGCTGACTGGGGCAGATTGACGCTGGTTGAGATCCGTTAGGTAGTAGATAACTTCCTGGGATTGGAAAGAGGTGTTTGCCGAGTGGGAGTATGTCAGCCAGCGAATGGGCCCCTGTACATGATACAGACAATCGTCTGGGGGCATATGCTTGCTCTGCAAGGATTGGTTGTAGGCGGATGTGCGCTCATTGTCTCTGCAGTGTCTGATCACCACATGTGGAGATCGCAGCGTACATCTTTGGATAACCTTCCATCCACAAGGAGAATAATCCTGGTATACATTGTTCTCTGGAACAACGTATATTAATGATTTCTATCAACGGAATTGTAGTCATCGTTCATTGGTTTTGTATGGTTTGCATCAACGAAAGCATTTAGTCTGTTTGCGTCACTGACTATTTCAATGTATACATGTCTGTGATTGGTTCTTTTGAAGGAAAACAAATGTCTGATTGACTGTCTGAAGACACCACTTTATTCTGTATTGTATTGCATTGGATTGTCCTTATATGGTTGTTCACATCCTGTGTTGCTGCTGTGAGGTCACAAGCTTTGTAGGCGGAGTTTAGCTGTCGGAGCCAATCCCTCCAGGGAGTGGCTTCCTGTTGAAATGTAAATAAAAGATGTGTACAGCTCAGAGAGCTCAAACATGCTGACTGATTGGAGATGTAAGAATGCTGGTAATGTCTCTTTAATGGGAAGCCAGAGGGGCCTGGCTGAAGAGCAGCCAGGCTGAAATGAGGCTGTAGGAATGCGGGTGATGTCTGAATACTTGGATGAGTGGGTTGGAAGATAAGCTAAATTATTATATCATTAAGACAGAAATGTTATTATTAGAAACAGGAGATTTGGCTGTGTGCTCTGCGTAGGGCCACAATTTTCAGGACATCAAAGCCAGGTAGGGGGCCCAGTGATGTAAGCCCCTGGTGTGGGTGAGGGCAGGCCCCTTGCCACACGCACTGCTGATGAGCATAGCCAGGTGGGGGGCTCAGTGATGTGAGTCCCCTGGTGTGAGTGTGTGAGGGCAGGCCCCTTGCCACCCGAGCTGTAGATGGGCAAAACAAGTGGGGTGGCTTCTGATGTGAGGCCTCTGCTGTGGGTGAGGGCAGGCCTCTTGGCACCTGCACTCCGGATGAGCGCAGGCAGGTGGGGGCCCGGTGGTGTGAGGCCTCTGGTGTGGGTGAGGGGAGGTCCCTTGCTACCCGAGCTGTAGATGGGAAAAACAAGTGAGGGGGCTGGTGATGTGAGTCCACTGGTGTGGGTGAGGGCAGGCTGCTTGCCACCCGCACTGTGGATGAGCGCAGCCAGGTGGGGGGACCGGTGGTGTGAGGAAAGTACAAAAAGGGATGCAGTTAGGGTGACCACATTTCCAAACTGCCATTTAGGGACACCCCCCCCCCCCCAAAAAAAAGATGATTTTTTACATATTTTTTTGCCAATTTTTGGGGCAGGGGCATATGAAATCAGCAGACCTGTGTGCAAGATCAAAAGTGGGCCCTAGACATTAAGAACAACAACAATATGGCGCGCAAAGCGTGTCATGGTGAACAGTGGACATGTCTTAAATTGCACTAAATATTGGCTTAAAGGGGGTGTTGTTTAGGGCGGCAACTAACGATTATTTTCATAATCGATTAGTTGGCCGATTATTGTTTCGATTAATCGGTTAATAACCTTAAAAAAAAAAAAGTGTGTCAAATTATTGTTTAATAAATAGGGAATGCGGAGTGTATGGTGGTGAGTAGTATGTACAGGAGAGGAGTGCAGAATGTATGGCGGGGGTAATATGTACAGGAGAGGAGTACAGAGTGTATGGCAGGGGGTAATATGTACAGGAGAGGAGTGCGGGGTGTATGGCAGAGGGGTAATATGTACAGGGGAGGAGTGCGGGGTGTATGGCAGGGGGGTAATATATACAGGGGAGGAGTGCGGAGTGTATGGCAGGGCGGTAATATGTACAGGGGAGGAGTGCGGAGTGTATGGCAGGGGGGTAATATGTACAGGGGAGGAGTGCGGAGTGTATGGCAGGGGGGTAATATGTACAGGGGAGGAGTGCGGAGTGTATGGCGGGGGTAATATGTACAGGAGAGGAGTACGGAGTGTATGGCGGGGGGTAATATGTACAGGGGAGGAGTGCGGGGTGTATGGCAGAGGGGTAATATGTACAGGGGAGGAGTGCGGGGTGTATGGTAGGGGGTAATATATACAGGGGAGGAGTGCGGAGTGTATGGCAGGGCGGTAATATGTACAGGGGAGGAGTGCGGAGTGTATGGCAGGGGGGTAATATGTACAGGGGAGGAGTGCGGGGTGTATGGCAGGGGGGTAATATGTACAGGGGAGGAGTGCGGAGTGTATGGCAGGGGGGTAATATGTACAGGGGAGGAGTGCGGAGTGTATGGCGGGGGGGGTAATATGTACAGGGGAGGAGTGCGGAGTGTATGGCAGGGGGTAGTTAGTGGAAAGAGGAGGAAGAGGAGTGCACCTCCTGATAGTCTGTTAAAGTTCCCAGGATACCAGACAGTACAATTATCTCCGTGATAGCAGCCAGTTTGTCTTTGAAGATGGGGAGGGAGCAAGTTGTGAAAGAAGAATACTTGCAGTGATTTGGGGGGATAAGAGCGTGCTGTATGTTCTAGGAGGGCACACTTTGGGAGGGGAGAGAAATTGTGCAGGAAGGGGGGGTTGAATAAAAAATCTGACCCCCCCCAGCACAATTTCTCTCCTCTGCTAAAGTGCCCCCTAGCACATACAGCATGCTCTTATCCCCCAAAATCGCTGCAAGTATTCTTTTTTGACAACTTGCCCCCCGTCTCTGTGTCTTCTTCTCCTGCAAGTGCCAAGCATTAATATTCTGTACAAACCTCAGATCAGCACATCCCGTCCTGTTGTGTCCATTCTCCTCCCCCTCCTTCTCCTGTCTGTGAGCCGAGGAAAAGGGGGAGGGGACTTCAGCCCATGTGTTAGTGTGAGGTGGGCAGGAGGGGGGAGGAAGGGAGAGATACCATGCAGTACACACTGTAATCGCAGTGTGTGGGAACAGAAACACCCCACACAAGCTGCAAGCCAGCCACTGGAGCCAAATGCGGAGGTAAAAGAACCAGCAGTGACTCCCAGCAGCACTAGCGTGGAGGAGGAGGATGTAAAATCCTCCTCCGCATTCAACGCTGGGCTGTGACGTCACTGGTTGCCAGACGCAAGGCGGCTATAGCAACCAGTGATCAGGAGGAGGTGGAGGCGGAGCTAGAGCCAGCGCTATGGCAGCTCGGTCCGCCCCTGTTCCCAGATTGTCAATTTCATTCCGGGACACTTTATTGTCCCGGAATGAAGGTGCCCGGGACTGGGGGCAGAGATATAAATTACGGGATAATCCCGGGCAATCCGGGACACGTGGGCACCCTAGATGCAGTATATTGCTGGGTGTGGAGGAGTTATCAGGTGATCTTAGTACATAGCTGTGTTCCTGGGAGTAGACTAGACAGATGTCGGCCCCTGGATGTATACTGTATGTGGCTAAAAGTCCATCCACACACATTATATATATATATATATATATATATATATATATATATATATATATATAATGTGTGGATGGACTTTTAGCCACATACAGTATACATCCAGGGGCCGACATCTGTGTAGTCTACTCCCAGGAACACAGCTATGTGATACACATACATACATAATTATATATATATATATATATATATATATATATATATATATATATATATGGACTAATACACATTATATATACACACACACATATATATATATATATATATATATATATATATATATATATACACACACACACATATATATATATACTTATACTTGTACTTATAAATATATAAATTTATATATGTGGATGGACTAATACAGACACATATACACATATTTATATTATATTATGTGTGGACGCGCACGGGGGCGGGGAAGGTAGAAGTGTGATTTGCATTCGGGATAGAGGAGGAGGAGCCGTAGTGCAGAGGGCTGGACAGGCGGAGTTCCGATCTGAGCCGAGAGCCAGGGGAAGCAGATCTCGACAGGGAAGCCATTCTCGGCACAACACCGGTATTCAGTACGCATGCGCCGTATTGAGTCGGGATATGTAGCGGCGCTGTAATCAGCACGTCATACTTTAGTCCTGCCCAATAACTGCTTTCCTCCTCCCAGCAGGCCCCGCCTCCGGGATGTGACTTAATAGAGAGTGCCCAATAGCTAACCTGCTCCAGTGATCATCGGCGGTGGGATGGACGTTGGAGGGCTGGCTGTGCGCGGATCCAGCTGGGAGAGATGTTCACTCCTCCGCAGACTGCCTCACACTAACGGTTCGCTTTCCCGCGCGGCTGTATATTGGCCCTGAGCACGTCAGTTAAGTTGTGACGTCATGCTCGTCACGTGATTTCCACATCAGGCTGGGAAAGAATAACGTACTTTCCAAAGGGGAGGAGCACTGCGCATGTGCCAGTTTTGTGCAGAAAATATCCTGCTTCGTGCGGCCTATTCCCCCATAGATGTCAAGCCGGTGTCTTGTCAATTAGGGTCCTCCATCAGATGCTGTCCTCTGCGTACTGCGCATGCGCAGTACACAGGAGCACAGATTCCGAAAATTGCCGAGGACGAACGGCGCCTGCGCCGTGAGTCCAGGTTCTATCCCCACTATCCAAGTGGACATAGAGTTAGAATAAAAAAGAGCCGAGCGCAGCGAGGCCGAGCCCGAAGCGTGGCGAGCGAAGCTCGCCCGCGAGGGGCCCTCTAAAATTCTAAACCCTATGTCCGCTTGGATAGTGGGGCTACCTCCTCCACTCACGGCGCAGGCGCCGTTCAGCTTCGGAGATTTTCCGAAGCTTCGTCTGCTCCGTACTGCGCATGCGCAGTACGGAACGGACACATATCGATGGCCGGACTCTATTAGGCAGAACACCGGCTGTAGTATAATCTTCCAATCCTGGTTGGCTCCTCTGCCTTCAATCCACACCCCTTCTCTCTCATTGGCTCTGGAAAAGCTCTGAATGTTCAGTGTGGAGAGAGGAGCCGAGGATGTGAAGTATGAGCTCAGCATGACTGGACACTGAGCCTGTCACATGGCTGAGGGAGAGAAGAGGAGAGTGTCACCTCAAGAGCCTGGACACACAACACACCCCGCCCCCTCGGATCCATGGAGGAGGGACCGAGAGCATTGCAGAGTAATGTCCACAAAGGAGAAGCTTCATCTCTGCTTGTCTTGTGTTCCTGTCAGCACCCCCTCCCCCTCGAGGACAGAGCAAGCAGACGATCACTGGAGATCTCCATAAGGCTGGATGACACGTGACATTCTTCTCCTGTCACTCCAATTGTTCTGCCTTCCACCCTGTATAGATCTGTGCTGGAAACTTGTCCTGTACCTCAGCAGGGCGGCTCTGGGGAAAGTGAAAGTCAAATTCCTCAATATCTTAGGAATATACCGATCTGTACAGTGCGAGGGGGGAGAGATTGCAGCAACGCTGTGGGGCTGGATGTGCCCACAGTGCTGCTCTGTGCCAATAATCTGCACTACTCTGATATACTCTGCCAACACTGCAATACTCTGCCAACACTCTGCAACACTGTGCAATACTCTGCCAACACTGGCCAATACTCTACAAAACTCGGCAATATTCTGCCACACTACAATACTCAGCTAATACTCTTCAACTCTGTGCAATACTCTGCAACACTTGCCAATATTCTGCCAATACTCTGCAATAAATTTTAAAAGAAACAAAGATTTATTTATTTTTGCCGAATTTTCAGTCTTTTTTGATTAATAGTGCAAAAAATAAAAAACACAGCAATGATTAAATACCACCAAAAGAAAGCTCTATTTGTGTACAGTGTATTTCATTTGGGTACAGTGTTGCATGACTGAGTAATTGTCATTCAAACTGTGAGAGCACCGAAAGCTGAAAATTGGTCTGGTTAGGAAGGGGGTTTAAGTGTCAAGTGGTTAATATATGTGTATGTAGAATATCTCTATAGCACCTGAAAAGTCCCAGTATATTCCTAACATATTCAGGAATTTGAGCAATAAAAGGAAAGGATGTGGTTCCATAATACAGCCCAACTCCAGGATTAAAAAAAAAAAATCCAATCTTGAGGTGGGGGGGGGGGGGGGGGGGGGGGAGAGAGGTCCAGGAACAGGTAAGTGAAAGACTATTCTTTCTGACTATGGGGTGTGACCATAATCAGTAAAACATACAGGGCCATCTTTAACCACCTCCCGCCCGCCCTATAGCCGAATGACGGCCGTAGAGCAGGCGGGTTCCTTCGCCTGGCCGTCCCTGGACGGCCTTGTGTTTACTTCCGCAATGCGCGCCGCCGGGGGCTCGCATCGTGGAAGTTTTGTATTCGCCGTGTCTCCCGGAGACAGGCAAATACAGATCGCCGTGAACGGCCAATCAAAGCGGCCGTTCACAGCGCGATCGCAGCTGCCAATGAGATATGATCTCATATGTAAACATATGAGATCATCTCCCATTGCCGTGTCTCTCCCTCCTCACAGAGACAGCGTGTGAGGAGGGAGAGTGATCTGTAAGTCAGCCCCAGTGCCATCTGTCAGCCCAGTGCCATCTGCCAGTAGTGCCAGCGCCTGCCGTCAGCCCCAGTGCCGCCAGTGCCACCTGCCAGTGCCACCTGTCAGCCCCAGTGCCGTCAGCCCCAGTGCCACCTGCCAGTGCCATCCGTCAGCCCCAGTGCCATCAGCGCCAGTGCAACCTGCCAGTGCCGCCAGTGCCAACTGCCAGCACCAGTGCCATCCATCAGCCCCAGTGCCGCCAGCCCCAGTGCCACCTGCCAGCGCCAGTGCCATCCGTCAGCCCCAGTGCCGTCAGCGCCAGTGCCACCTGCCAGTGCCATCTGCCAGCCGCAGTGCCATCTGCCAGCCCCATTTGCCAGAGCAAATAGCCAGCATCATCTGCCAGTGCCAGCCCCAGTGCTATCTGTCAGCGACATCTGTCAGCCCCATCTGCCTCCAGTGCCATCTGCCTCCAGTGCCATCTGTCAGTGCCACATGTCGTCAGTGCCACGTGTTGTCAGTGCCACGTGGGGTCACTTTGTGGGCATTTCCATTGTCCTGGTGCTCCTGGGCCTTCAAAACTGTAATAGGTGGTTGAGAAATAAGATGTGTAATTTATGCTCCTAGAACGCCTGATGGTGCTATTTCAATATTGGGCCTCTGTATGTGGCCAGGCTGTGTAAAAGTCTCACACATTTGGTATCGTTATACTCAGGAGGAGTAGCAGAACGTATTTTGGGGTGTCATTTTTGCTATGTACATGCTATGTGTTGGAAATATCTTATAAATGGACAACTTTGCGTAAAAAAAATGCGTTTTCATTTTTTTTCCACATTTTTCCAAAACTTCTGGAAAAAAAATGAACCATTAAAACGACTCATTATGCCTCATAAATTATACGTTGGGGTGTTAGCTTTCCAAAATGGGGTCACTTTGTGGGCATTTCCATTGTTCTGGTGCTCCAGGGCCTTCAAAAATGTAATAGGTGGTTGAGAAATGAAATGTGTAATTTATGCTCCTAGAACGCCTGATGGTGCTATTTCAATATTGGGCCTCTGTATGTGGCCAGGCTGTGTAAAAGTCTCACACATTTGGTATCGTAATACTCAGAAGGAGTAGCAGAACGTATTTTGGGGTGTCATTTGTGGTATACACATGCCATGTGAGAGAAATAACCTATTACATTGAAAATTTTGTGAGAAAAAAATAAATAAAAAAATCTTCATTTTGCAAAGAATTGTGGGAAAAAGATGACAACATCAAAAACCTCACCATGCATCTTAGTAAATACCTTGGAATGTCTACTTTCAAAAAAGGGGTCATTTGGGGGGTATTTGTACTTTCCTGACTTGTTCGGGTCGCAAGAAATGAGATAGGCCACCAGTACATCAGGTGTGATCAATTTTGTGCGATTCGCACCACAGCTTGTAGACTCTCTAACTTTCACAAAGACCAAATAATATCCACTAATTTGGGTTATTTTTACCAAAGATATGTAGCAGTATAAATTGTGGCCAAAATTTATGAAAAAAAAAATTATAATTTGCAAAATTTTATCACAGAAACAAAGAAATATGCGTTTTTTTTCAAAATTTTCGGTCTTTTTTCATTGATAGCGCAAAAAAATAAAAACCCCAGAGGTGATCAAATACCACCAAAAGAAAGCTCTATTTGTGGGGAAAAAAAGGACACAACATTAATTTGGGTACAGTGTTGCATGACTGAGTAATTGTCATTCAAAGTGTGAGAGCACCAAAAGCTGAAAATTGGTCTGGTCAGGAAGGGTGTTTAAGTGCCCAGTAAGCAAGTGGTTAAGTCAGGGCAAAGGGGGCAGCTTCCCTGGGTCCTGTCATTGTTGTGGGGCCCAAAGCAGCTCCCCCATGCTTGCCAACTATCCCAGTTTAAATTCTCTTGTCCCTTGAAGTTTTAGTCCTGTGCTGTGTCCTGATATCTCAGTGTGAAGTGCTGCCACTAATGCTGCCCAGTTCCGTCCTATTGTTGTGTACAGATGACTCACCTGCAGACCCTGTGTTTACATGTAAATATCCGTCATTCTAATGTAAATAGCTGCGGCCGGTGGTATTGATATGTAAATAAAGGTGGCAGTCATATGTATATCATGCTCCCCTGCAGTGAGGAGATGATGTGCTGTAACCGCTAGCAACCATTCAGTGAGCGGTATTACTGTACAGTAATCTCTAGCAACCAATTAACAAGTAGAAATCATTTGCTGTAACCTCTAGCAACCAGTCATTAAGCAGTAATGATATGCTGTAACCACTGGCAACCAATCGCTTCCTGATCTGATACAGTAAACTGATTTTAAGTCTAGCTGCTATTTATTGTATGTCTCAGAGCAGGTGGAGAGTGAAATTGCATGGAGGGGGGCCCAAGAAAATTTTTGCTCAGGGTCCAATCAATATTAAAGACGGCCCTGAAAACTTACACAAGTGCCGTGGGGAACCAGTCAGTGCTGGAAGAAGAGAATAGTGGTTGTGATAATCAGACATTTCCAGAGGAAGGAGATGAAATGACGGGTCCTTCACATCCTCCAAGTCTCATGTGAATTATTTTTCCTTTAAAGGTAAAGAAAAGATTTGGGGTCATTTTGACCCCCCCCCCCCCCCCCCCCGATCTCTCTATAAAGAGGAGAGGTGATCCTTATTTCTGTTATAAGGGATGATTACATTTCTTGTAATAGAAATAAAAATTATGACAAAAAATAATTAAAGGGACAGCGTAAAAAAATAAAAATCTAAGAAGCGCCCCCATCCCTCGGTGCTTGGAAGTGATTACATATGTAAGTCACACACAAATATGTAAACAGGCCTGGGGTCTCTACAGAGGAGTTCCACCCAAAAGTAGAACTTCCGTTCATCTGTCTCCCCGCCCCCCCTCCGGTGCCACATTTGGCACCTTTCATTGGGAGAAGGGGGGTACCTGTTTTTTGACAGATACCCCGGCCCCCACTTCCACCAGACCTCTCCGTGGCGCGGTACGTGTGAAGTTCGGCTCCCTCCACCGTCAGACCAGTAAGAGAGCGCAGCGAGCATGTGCAGTAGGGAACCACCCGGGAAGCCGCAATTAGGGCTGTCACTTTTTCTTCAAGCCAAACCCGAACACTTTAGCGGCGCACAGTACAGGGTCTTCTCATCCAACATCAGTACCTGACCTGAATTGGGCACAAATTCACAGAAACAGAATAACAGCAAGGGGTTCATCCAGTCTGCCTTATTAAATAATTTACAGTGGATCCTTGGATTACGAGCATAATCCACTCCAGGAGAATGCTTGTAATCCACCAAAGCACTCGCCTCGCATATCAAAGCGAGTTTCCCCATAGCTGCAAAAGGTAAGGGGGTTGGGGGGGGGGTGTTCGGATTCCATATTAAGGTCTATGGTTTTGTAATGGAGCATCCAACAAGCTCAACCATATGATGGTCAGGTGCTCTGCAATCTTTTGCCCATATAGTGTAATAGATCAGACGTTGGCAACCTCCACCACAGCTCAGAAGATGAGACTGAACTCCCGATCATCAGCTGAACTGTACTTCAGTAAAAAGGAAGGGTGCACAGTGCTCTCTACCTCCCCCTACAGTGCAGTATTGGCTCTAAATGACGGTATTGTTCTGCAACGTTTTAAAAGGCTGCATGTGTGGGTGTGTGCATGTGATTGTATGTACGCGTGTGTATACATGTGCTTTAATGTGTGTGTGTCCTATTTAAGAATGTACTATCAGAACTGATATTTTTAGAACTGGTTCGTAATAGCAGCAATGACTACCACTCCTCTGAAAAGCATTCCATGCCCAGATTGCTTTTCAGAGGCATGACAGGTGGTGGAGAGGCAATATGTTGCCTCCTCCCCACCTATTTTTTTTTTAAATCAAATAAGTTTTTATTGTAAAACACTTATGGTACAAACCAAACATAGGAGTAAAGTACAGTCTTACAGTAGCATTGGTTTTTACATCCAAAAATATACAGGAAATATAAAAATACAAATAGGTTCGGTTTGAAGACTGTTGAGACATGGAAAATAACAATAAAACCAAAAAATAAAGAAGGAAGGAGGTAAAAAGAAGGAACCAAAAGTAAAAACAAAAGTAACGTTCTCTCATAGACCACTCCGCATCAGGAAACAGCCACATAGGTACCTTAAATATATACTACGGCCCACAGCCCATCACACAGTCCCACTGGTGTCTCCCTACACCCCGTACAATTACCGGATAAGGGAGAGACATAGAATTAGACCCATCCTGGAAACATGACCATTTATGTACCTCCATATACCGGTCCTAGGACCTTCAGTCAACCCTGTAAAAGTCTGTCCTGTATAAGTTGGTGGGGAGCTAGTCCCGGGACCTCCAGCCAACCCCCCCACATGGCATTAAATTTGTGCGGTGCGTTTCTGTGTTGGTATGTTATCTTTTCTCTGATCAGCATCTGGTTCACCTGTTCTATCCATTGCTGCCTGGTGGGAACCCTGTGGGTCATCCACAATCTCGCTATCAATTTTCTAGCTACATATAGTAACCTGATAATGGCTGTATGGGCCGAGGGCGTCAATGATTCCTCATCCAGGGCCCCCAACAGGCAGACCAACGGACACCGCGGAATACCAACAGAGAACACTGAGGATATAGTGTCAAAAATTCCCGCCCAATATCGTTTTAGTTTCGGGCACCTCCAGAACATGTGCATAAGATCCCCATGGTCCCGCATACATTTAGGGCAAAGGGGAGACCCTCTAACACCCCAACTGTGCAGTTTAACTGGAGTTCTATAGGTCCTATGTAGTAAATATAGGTGGGAGAGCCTATGGGAGGCCGATACCGACACCAACGGAGCGGAGGACAAGCAAAGGTTACAGGTCTCCGCGTCCAGGGGCCCCAGGTCCGCCTCCCATCTCTGCCGACATGGAAGACGTGCCGGGTCCTGCACCGCATCAAGAAGCATAGCATACCCCCTAGAGATCATGCCTTTACGGTCAATCTGCATAAATATCCCCTGCACCACAGGATGGTCTGTTAGGGAGAGCTGCACACTCCGTGCCTGTGTCTGCAGCGCATGACGTAACTGTAAATATTTAAAAAAATCCCTACGTGGGATGTCAAACTCCGCTTGTATTTCCATAAAGGACTTCAGTACCCGTCCACTATACAGTTGCGAGAGATACTGAAGACCACTCCTACTCCAGTTACCAAATCCCTTGAGCTTAAAAAGTTCACCATAATTAGCGTTCCGCCAAATAGGGGTGAGGGCAAGGAAGCCACGTATTCGTAGCAGTTTTTTAACATGAGACCACAGGGTATTCAGCAGTATAATAGTCGGGGAACCCCTGTCCATATGAGGGAAGCCTGCCTCCAATCTAGACAATGCTGTGTCCGGTGCGACCGTGTCAGCCAGTATCCTTCGGATCGGGTCCAATGGGTCATCCAACCCCCACCCACCCAGGTGCTGGAGCTGCGAAGCTAAAAAATACATTCTAGCGTGTGGAAGTGCCAACCCCCCTTCGTCCTTATTATATTGCAAGGTAAGTAAACTAAGTCTGGCCGTCTTTCTACACCATATTAATTCCCTAAACTGAGAGTCAATATTATCAAACCAACGTTTCGGGATCCAGGTCGGGGAGTTATGACAAATATAGAGCAACTGCGGGGCCCACACCATTTTAATGAGGTTTACCCTGCCCACCACCGATAACGGTAGTTTACACCAGATCTTACATTTATCCCTGAACTTAAGTAACAATGGCATAAGATTCAGTTTGGCATATTCCGTCACCTCGGGGGATATCTGCACCCCCAGATACTTAAAGGATGTAACCGTCTGGATCATGCTTGCACAAGGGGGTAAGGGAGCCGTTAGAGGGGACAAGGGCATCAGTACAGATTTGTCCCAGTTAATCTTAAAACCTGACAATGTACCAAATAGGGTAATCAGGTTCATGGTGGCCGTAAGGGAGCCCTGGGTGTCCCCCAGGTATATAAGCGTGTCATCAGCGTAGAGCGATACCACATCCATTCCAGTGGGCCTGCAGAAACCCACAATATCCGGAGCCGATCTCATTCTGGCTGCAAGTGGTTCAAGCACCATGGCAAAGAGCAGGGGCGACAGAGGGCACCCCTGTCTCGTGCCTCTATACAGCACGAATGGGTCGGAGAGCTCTGCATTAGCTCTGATTCTAGCCGTAGGCTTGGCATATAACAGTCGGACCCAGCTAATAAATGTGCTACCCAGCCCCATCCGCTCCATCACTTTCCACAGATAAGGCCACTCAACACTATCAAAGGCCTTAGCCGCGTCCAGCGAGAGGATGGCCTGATTACCGGGGTTATCCACAGGGACCTGTAGGTTTAAGAATAAACGGCGAATATTTAGGGCAGTGGTACGTGAGGGAATAAATCCTGATTGATCCCTATGGATCAGTTTGTGTATTACCAGAGATAATCTCGTTGCCAAGACCCGAGCCAATAGTTTAACGTCTGTCGTGAGCAAGGTGATGGGCCTATATGCGTCCGGTGATGTTGCTACCTTACCCGGTTTCAGAAGTACAATTATAATTGCTTCATTCATAGAAGCAGGTAGGACCCCCGTCTCTAAGGCGTTGTTAAACACTTTTAAAAGGGTTGGCAAAAGAACCCCGGCATAACGCTTGTATACCTCGGATGGGAGGCCATCCGCCCCCGGAGCTTTGTTATTATGAGAGTGTTCCAGTGCAGAAGCCAATTCCTCCTCCGTTAAGGGGGCGTTCAACAGCTCTCCGTCCGACGCAGACAGGCATGGAATATCACAACCATTTAAAAAGTCCACAATCTCCCCATCACCGGGCTGCACCTTAGAGGAGTACAGGTCTGCATAAAAGGATCGAAATACCCGCAAGATCCCAGGGGTGTCCGAATGGGTCACTCCCTGCGAATCGCACAGTGAGTGAGTCATAGGCGCGGAACCCTGGGCCCTCGCCAGCAGAGCCAGCATATGGCCTGTCGATTCCCCCTCCTCAAAGTGTGTTTGTTGTAGGAAAAACCTTTTATTTTCTGCCAGTTGTAAAGTTACCTGTCTAGACATAGATTGCGCCCCCAACCAAGCCCTCTTAGTGTCCTCCGAGGGGTTGTCAACATAGGCCTGCTCCGACTCTCTAAGTGCTCTACCGACCTCCATTTCCCAAGCTTTAGTGTTCCGTTTTATATCAGTTATAGTAGTGATAAATTGTCCCCTAAGGAAGGCCTTAGCTGCATCCCAGACTACATCTATAGATGCCGAGCCTAAATTGTCCTGCAGGAAAAGTTTAAGGGCACTTGCAATGGGGTCAGGCTGCGGGAATAGTGCAAGCCAAAAGGGGTTAAGCTTCCAACTCCTAGGTGCGAGGTCAGTTGACAGGGACATCTCAATCCACAAAGAGGAGTGGTCGGATACATGTCTAACCCCATAACCAGAATCTCTAATTAGGGGGAGGAGGGCGGAGTTTCCCAGTCCCAGGTCTATTCTGGACAAGCTCCCAAACGCTGGAGAGCAACAGGAATATAAACGGGAGTGGGGGTGGGCTTTCCGCCAGACATCCACCAACCCAAGTTCAGCCAACAGAGCTGCAAAAGGAGTATCGCCATTAGGGCGTGAGGGGACTACCGGAGGAGTTGGAATCTTATCCCACAGGCCGTTGACATAGTTGTTAAAATCACCCATTGCCAACAGGGGTATGCCAGGGAACTGTGCCATGAACCCAGCTAGGCGCCTAAGAATCTCTGCCGAATACGGCGGCGGGATATAAACATTGGCAATAATGCATTGTATAGTAGCAAGCTTACACAGCAAAAAAATGTACCTCCCCCCGGATCAATAACCTGTTGGGAGCAAGAGAAACGTGCATGCTGTCTAGTTAGGATACTCACTCCTCTTGCATAGGCAGAGTATGTGGAATGGTATTGGTGGATATACAGTCTAGAACCCAGGCTAGGAGTACCAGCAGGAGCAAAATGTGTCTCCTGCAGACACACAATGTCAGCTTTCATATCTTTAAGGTGCCTAAGCACCGCCAGCCTCTTCACCGGACTGCCCAGCCCCCTAACATTCCAAGAAAGAAATCTAATCTTAGCCATCAGAAATACAAAACATAAGTGCAAGTAGGAGTAACCATAATAACAGTCGTAAACCACCAGGGAGGAAAAAGGCAATTAACACACATTTATCAGCGACTAGCGACTGGGAAGTTGCATCACCTGAGATGTCCCAAAACTGGAGAGAAAAAAGTCCGACAGGAGCTGTCGCAGCTAGGAAGAGGCGCCCAGAGGGGTGCAGACAGGCCGGAAAATAGTCCTTGTGCGTTGCGATCCTGAGAGAGTTAAAAATGATTGCGTTTTTTTTCAAAATTGAGGCTCTTTTTTGTTTATAGTGCAGAACAATAGGCAGAGGTGATCAAATACCCCCAAAAGAAAGCTCTATTTGTTGGAAAAAAGGATGTCAATTTTGTATGGGTGCAACATCGCATGACCGCGCAATTGTCAGTTGAAGCGATGCAGTGCCAAATCGCAAAAAGTGCTCTGGTCAGGAAGGGGGTAAAATCTTCCGGGGCTGCATCAGTTAAGAAGCTTATCAAACTAAAAGCCCCATATCTTTTGCGTGCATATTACATGCCATACAATACCATACTATACCGCTTTTCCGCACTTTGAACAGGTCCGTGAAGTGCTTCACTAGGGCAGCCGGTGGTTTGTCGCTTGTCAGTTCCTCGGGAAAACCACACTTTGGGCCAACAGGTCCTGCTGTCTGTCCTCCGTAAAGGGGTACACCTTCTTCCCCGTTTTACAGTCGAGCGTGCACACACCGACGGGACAGCAGTGAAGAGCTTTGTAGTATTTTGAGGGGAGTTTACTTAAAATGGACAAGACAGAATCTGAAGCCGCTGAGCATAACAACTACTCAGCTTCTAGTTTTCATTTTCAAACCTTCATTAAACAAGCTAAATTGAGAAGGTGACTGATTACAATGCACAACTACTCTGGGTCCTGTCTGCCCAAATTGAAAATAGAACAAAAAAGAAAAACATTTCTTTTTCATTGTGGATAGAGTAAGGGAAGCCTAGGACCTTTGTCAGATTTTCTTGGCATCTGTGTCCCATTGGAGAGACAACCTCTGTGCTAACTAACCTTTGAAAAAAAGATTGCTATACTTGCCTATTTTCCGGTCTGGTCACTGCCACTAGCTGGCACAGAAGAACTCACGTGACCGGACCAGACTGGCCTGAAAATAAGTATCTTTCTTGCATGGATGTTGGGGGGGAGGCTATTTAGATTTAAGCTGGAATTCCACGTTAAGTAAATTTCCCCAAAGTAGCCCAAAGGAGGACTGTCTACAAGCTCTCTTTAGCCCATTGCACAGTACATCCGTGAACGCTACAGGCTATATAACCACGGCAAACTAAGGAAGAAAATGCATGTCATTCTTTTCTTTGGATCTAGGATTGAGTGTGCTACATACCCTAATTCTAGAAAGGAGTACTGGGGTTGTACACATGGCCTGGCCACCGCAGCAGCTTGACACTTGTCATGCTTTTTTTTTCTCTACTCCAGGATTGAGTGTGCTACATACCCTAAGTCTGGAAAGGAGTACTGGGATTGTACGCTCTTATGAAACGTCACTTCTAGGTTTGGCCACTAGGGGCGCACGTGCCCCCTGCTCGCCCACAATCACTTGAGAACACACAGATCCCGGTTCTCTGAGGGGAGAACAGACAGATTGTCTGTTCATACAGAATATGAACAGTGATCTGTCATCTCCCCTACACAGTCCCCTACCCCTTCAGTTAGAACACACAATAGGGAACACATTAACCCCTTGATTGCCCCTAGTGGTTAACCCCATTCACTGCCAGTGACATTTTTACAGTAATCAATGCATTTTTATAGCACTGATCGCTGTAAAAATGCCAAATGGTCCGAAAAAATGTGTCAAAATTGTCCGACGTGTCCGCCATAATGTTGCAGTCCTGATAAAAATCCTAGATCGCCGACATTACCAGTAAAAAAAAAAATCATTGAAAATGCCGTACAACTATCCCCCATTTTGTAGACGCTATAGCTTTTGCGCAAACCAATCAATATACGCTTATTGGTAATTTTTTTACCAAAAATATGTAGAAGAATACATATAGGCCTAAACTGAGGAAAAAAATCTTTTTTTAATATTTTTTGGGGGGGTACTTATTAGAGCAAAAGTTAAAAAAGATTGCGTTTTTTCAAAACTGAGGCTCTTTTTTGTTTATAGTGCAAAAAAAATAAAGAAATAAATAAAAAAACGCAGATGTGATCAAATACCATCAAAAGAAAGCTCTATTTGTGCGGAAAAAAGGACGTCAATTTTGTTTGGGTGCAACGTTGCACGACCGCACAATTGTCAGTTAAAGCGATGCAGTGCCAAATTGCAAAAAGAAGTTTATCAAACAAAAAGCCCCATCTCTTTTGCATGCATATTACATACCATACAATGCCATACTATACCGCTTTTCTAATATCACATGCATACATACACACATAGGGCTGCAACTAACGATTATTTTCATAATCGATTAGTTGGTCGATTGTTGTTTCAATTAATAGATTACTAACCTTAAAAAAAAGGGTAATTTTGCTGCAATTTGCATTTTTGCATATTTTTTTGGCCAATTTGTTGTTGGGCAGATTAAAAAACACAAATTGCCGCAAAAACGCATTACATGCTTTTCTGCAGCTTCTCCATTGAAGTGTATTGAACCAAAAAAACAAAATAGCATCGTTTTGCGTTAAAAAAAAAGTCCTTGTCTTTTCAAAATACACAGCAGCTGAAAAAATCATGGATGTGAACGTGTCACATAGGAAACCATGTAAATGAACTGTAGTGTGTTTCTGCAAAAAGCACCAAACAACACAGAGGTGTGACCCAGGCCTGAGATGTTTAGTAACATAATGGGGTTAAAAAAAACTAAAATTATTACAAAGAAAGCAAATAATCGCTACTGTAAGGGGTTCATTTTTTACTATGGGACAGTGAAAGTAATATTTACAGTAGCGATTTGCTCTTTCTGTACTATAAAGGGCTAATTTCTTTTTCTTGTTTTTAACCCCATTATGTTAGTGACCAATTAATCGATTATGAAAATAGTAATCGATTTGTTGTCGATTAATCGATTCGTTTTTTCACCCTTATACACACACATACTAGAGCCATATTGTTCATTCACATCAGTCCCTGCCCTGAAAGCTCTTACAATCAAAATGCCCAACCTTACATACATACACACACACACACACACACTGACTGACTGAAGATTGCCCAAGCTGTCCACACAGACAACAAAGGTGAGAATTCTCAGCAGTGTTGTGGCGCAGAATCTAGGGAACTACCTTCTCTTCTCCAAAGCTCCTGTTGGTGGCGATAGGCTGCCCTGCAAACATTTTCCATGTTCCAGTCATCTGAATCATTCTGGTCTGAAAAAAAAAAACACATATAAATGGATTTTTTTAAATGAATGAACATATCATATTTAAAATCTCTGTTCCATTGGTTTGCGCAGAGCAGCCCCAATCCTCTTCTGGTATCCCCCACTGGTGTTCCTGGCTCCTCCTTTTTAGCAAATGCCCGCATAGGAAGCAGCTTCCTACAGGGGAAATTGCGCAGGCTCGATCACGACCTGCCCACACAGGCAGCGAAGGTGAGGATTCTTATATTGCAGCTCTCCCCAAATATCATAGTAGGTCTTATTTTCGGTGAAATGCGGTATAAACGAACATAATATGTTCATTTATATTAGGTTAATGGTTACCACCTACATGGTGGCACCATCCGCAGCCTCCTGGGACATGTCATAGGTCCTAGGAGGCTGCAGGACAACTTACAAATCATAGTTCAGCTCATACATGTGTGGTGGGGGGCCCTCTGTGAAGTCGCAAGGAGTCACAGCTGGTATCCCACAGTCAACATGACAGTGCAGGGGACCTGAAGACCGGAAAAGAACCTGCCTGGGTGAGGCTAGCACTGGATCCCTGGACAAGTAAATGTCTGTTTTTTAAAAGTCAGCAGCTACAGTATTTGAAGCTGCTGACTAGTGATGGCCGAACGGTTCGCCCGGCGGTCGTTTCGCGGCGAATTTCCGACTTTCGCCGTCCGCGGGTTCGAACGCCTTTTTCCGTCGTTCGCCCCGGCGGACTTACGTGTTTAATGTATACAAGAACTTTAACCTTTCGTGACACGTTTATCATGTGTTACAGGACAACCAATTGAGACATGACAGCTCATGGACACTTGGACATTCCCCCTAACCTATAAATACACCCGATCCGGTGGCCATTTTACATTCTTTCTTCTGTCACTGTAGGGAAAGGATCCTGTGTGGAGTAGGGACAGAGAAAACGCTAGCTATTTGGTACACAAAAGTTCTTTTCAGGACTGGTATAGGTGTTAGGTCAGCAGCCTGAGTTTCTTTTGTCAGTTTAGATAAAGGGACAGAGCGCTGTATGCTGCTATTTTAGGGACAGCTCAGCCAGATTAGTCTTTCTTCATCATCATCATCATCATCATCATTAGCTGTTACTATCAGGTCCACAAAAGAGCTGTTCCAGCTAATCGTTCCAGCCTACTCTTTTTTGCCAATTTGTATAGGGACAGGCAGGAAGCAGTGTGTCAGGCAGTGAGGATAATTTTAAAGACTTGCTGTTACTATTAGTTCCACAAAGGTTCTTTTCAGGACTGGTATCAGTGGTACGGTAATAGGCTTGTACACGTATAATATTCTTTCTTCCAAATATAGAAAGAATATTATACTTGACTGCTGCCCTTCTGCTGCAGTCTGCTAATCATTCACAACTCACTTGTTCCACAAAGCTCTTTATCAGGACTGGTAACTTGGTCTGTCTAGGGTGCTACGGTACATAGGCTTGGGTGCGGTACAGTCTGCTGTTCTGTAAGGACCGCTATCGGTCCACAATACATAGGGTTGCCGTGCACTACTGCTGACCGCTGCCCTATACTGCAGCAGTCCTTCAGCGGTATAGGGACTGACGCACAGTCTGCTAAACACTAATACACAACCTGCTTGGTCCACAAAAGTTCTTATAAGGACTGGTAACTTGGTATAGGGTGCTACGGTACATAGGCCTGAGTGCGTTACAGTCTGCTGTTCTGTAAGGACCGCTATCGGTCCACAATACATAGGGTTGACGTGCACTACTGCTGACCGCTGCCCTATACTGCAGCAGTCCTTCAGCGGTATAGGGACTGACGCACAGTCTGCTAAACACTAACACACAACCTGCTTGGTCCACAAAAGTTCTTATAAGGACTGGTAACTTGGTATAGGGTGCTACGGTACATAGGCCTGAGTGCAGTACAGTCTGCTGTTCTGTAAGGACTGCTATCGGTCCACAATACATAGGGTTGCCGTGCACTACTGCTGACCGCTGCCCTATACTGCAGCAGTCCTTCAGCGGTATAGGGACTGACGCACAGTCTGCTAAACACTAACACACAACCTGCTTGGTCCACAAAAGTTCTTATAAGGACTGGTAACTTGGTATAGGGTGCTACGGTACATAGGCCTGAGTGCAGTACAGTCTGCTGTTCTGTAAGGACTGCTATCGGTCCACAATACATAGGGTTGCCGTGCACTACTGCTGACCGCTGCCCTATACTGCAGCAGTCCTTCAGCGGTATAGGGACTGACGCACAGTCTGCTAAACACTAATACACAACCTGCTTGGTCCACAAAAGTTCTTATAAGGACTGGTAACTTGGTATAGGGTGCTACGGTACATAGGCCTGAGTGCAGTACAGTCTGCTGTTCTGTAAGGACCGCTATCGGTCCACAATACATAGGGTTGCCGTGCACTACTGCTGACCGCTGCCCTATACTGCAGCAGTCCTTCATTGGTATAGGGACTGACGTACAGTCTGCTAATCACTAACACACAACCTGCTTGGTCCACAAAAGTTCTTATAAGGACTGGTAACTTGGTATAGGGTGCTACGGTACATAGGCCTGAGTGCGTTACAGTCTGCTGTTCTGTAAGGACCGCTATCGGTCCACAATACATAGGGTTGCCGTGCACTACTGCTGACCGATGCCCTATACTGCAGCAGTCCTTCAGCGGTATAGGGACTGACGCACAGTCTGCTAAACACTAACACACAACCTGCTTGGTCCACAAAAGTTCTTATAAGGACTGGTAACTTGGTATAGGGTGCTACGGTACATAGGCCTGAGTGCAGTACAGTCTGCTGTTCTGTAAGGACTGCTATCGGTCCACAATACATAGGGTTGCCGTGCACTACTGCTGACCGCTGCCCTATACTGCAGCAGTCCTTCAGCGGTATAGGGACTGACGCACAGTCTGCTAAACACTAATACACAACCTGCTTGGTCCACAAAAGTTCTTATAAGGACTGGTAACTTGGTATAGGGTGCTACGGTACATAGGCCTGAGTGCGTTACAGTCTGCTGTTCTGTAAGGACCGCTATCGGTCCACAATACATAGGGTTGACGTGCACTACTGCTGACCGCTGCCCTATACTGCAGCAGTCCTTCAGCGGTATAGGGACTGACGCACAGTCTGCTAAACACTAACACACAACCTGCTTGGTCCACAAAAGTTCTTATAAGGACTGGTAACTTGGTATAGGGTGCTACGGTACATAGGCCTGAGTGCAGTACAGTCTGCTGTTCTGTAAGGACTGCTATCGGTCCACAATACATAGGGTTGCCGTGCACTACTGCTGACCGCTGCCCTATACTGCAGCAGTCCTTCAGCGGTATAGGGACTGACGCACAGTCTGCTAAACACTAACACACAACCTGCTTGGTCCACAAAAGTTCTTATAAGGACTGGTAACTTGGTATAGGGTGCTACGGTACATAGGCCTGAGTGCAGTACAGTCTGCTGTTCTGTAAGGACTGCTATCGGTCCACAATACATAGGGTTGCCGTGCACTACTGCTGACCGCTGCCCTATACTGCAGCAGTCCTTCAGCGGTATAGGGACTGACGCACAGTCTGCTAAACACTAATACACAACCTGCTTGGTCCACAAAAGTTCTTATAAGGACTGGTAACTTGGTATAGGGTGCTACGGTACATAGGCCTGAGTGCAGTACAGTCTGCTGTTCTGTAAGGACCGCTATCGGTCCACAATACATAGGGTTGCCGTGCACTACTGCTGACCGCTGCCCTATACTGCAGCAGTCCTTCATTGGTATAGGGACTGACGTACAGTCTGCTAATCACTAACACACAACCTGCTTGGTCCACAAAAGTTCTTATAAGGACTGGTAACTTGGTATAGGGTGCTACGGTACATAGGCCTGAGTGCGTTACAGTCTGCTGTTCTGTAAGGACCGCTATCGGTCCACAATACATAGGGTTGCCGTGCACTACTGCTGACCGCTGCCCTATACTGCAGCAGTCCTTCAGCGGTATAGGGACTGACGCACAGTCTGCTAAACACTAACACACAACCTGCTTGGTCCACAAAAGTTCTTATAAGGACTGGTAACTTGGTATAGGGTGCTACGGTACATAGGCCTGAGTGCAGTACAGTCTGCTGTTCTGTAAGGACTGCTATCGGTCCACAATACATAGGGTTGCCGTGCACTACTGCTGACCGCTGCCCTATACTGCAGCAGTCCTTCAGCGGTATAGGGACTGACGCACAGTCTGCTAAACACTAATACACAACCTGCTTGGTCCACAAAAGTTCTTATAAGGACTGGTAACTTGGTATAGGGTGCTACGGTACATAGGCCTGAGTGCGTTACAGTCTGCTGTTCTGTAAGGACCGCTATCGGTCCACAATACATAGGGTTGACGTGCACTACTGCTGACCGCTGCCCTATACTGCAGCAGTCCTTCAGCGGTATAGGGACTGACGCACAGTCTGCTAAACACTAACACACAACCTGCTTGGTCCACAAAAGTTCTTATAAGGACTGGTAACTTGGTATAGGGTGCTACGGTACATAGGCCTGAGTGCAGTACAGTCTGCTGTTCTGTAAGGACTGCTATCGGTCCACAATACATAGGGTTGCCGTGCACTACTGCTGACCGCTGCCCTA
This sequence comes from Lithobates pipiens, assembly GCF_037356315.1. Lineage (NCBI taxonomy): Eukaryota > Metazoa > Chordata > Amphibia > Anura > Ranidae > Lithobates > Lithobates pipiens. The sequence continues at coordinate 265,218,658 of NW_027507784.1, read as the reverse complement.
TACTGCAGCAGTCCTTCAGCGGTATAGGGACTGACGCACAGTCTGCTAAACACTAATACACAACCTGCTTGGTCCACAAAAGTTCTTATAAGGACTGGTAACTTGGTATAGGGTGCTACGGTACATAGGCCTGAGTGCAGTACAGTCTGCTGTTCTGTAAGGACCGCTATCGGTCCACAATACATAGGGTTGCCGTGCACTACTGCTGACCGCTGCCCTATACTGCAGCAGTCCTTCATTGGTATAGGGACTGACGTACAGTCTGCTAATCACTAACACACAACCTGCTTGGTCCACAAAAGTTCTTATAAGGACTGGTAACTTGGTATAGGGTGCTACGGTACATAGGCCTGAGTGCGTTACAGTCTGCTGTTCTGTAAGGACCGCTATCGGTCCACAATACATAGGGTTGCCGTGCACTACTGCTGACCGCTGCCCTATACTGCAGCAGTCCTTCAGCGGTATAGGGACTGACGCACAGTCTGCTAAACACTAACACACAACCTGCTTGGTCCACAAAAGTTCTTATAAGGACTGGTAACTTGGTATAGGGTGCTACGGTACATAGGCCTGAGTGCAGTACAGTCTGCTGTTCTGTAAGGACTGCTATCGGTCCACAATACATAGGGTTGCCGTGCACTACTGCTGACCGCTGCCCTATACTGCAGCAGTCCTTCAGCGGTATAGGGACTGACGCACAGTCTGCTAAACACTAATACACAACCTGCTTGGTCCACAAAAGTTCTTATAAGGACTGGTAACTTGGTATAGGGTGCTACGGTACATAGGCCTGAGTGCAGTACAGTCTGCTGTTCTGTAAGGACCGCTATCGGTCCACAATACATAGGGTTGCCGTGCACTACTGCTGACCGCTGCCCTATACTGCAGCAGTCCTTCATTGGTATAGGGACTGACGTACAGTCTGCTAATCACTAACACACAACCTGCTTGGTCCACAAAAGTTCTTATAAGGACTGGTAACTTGGTATAGGGTGCTACGGTACATAGGCCTGAGTGCAGTACAGTCTGCTGTTCTGTAAGGACTGCTATCGGTCCACAATACATAGGGTTGCCGTGCACTACTGCTGACCGCTGCCCTATACTGCAGCAGTCCTTCATTGGTATAGGGACTGACGTACAGTCTGCTAATCACTAACACACAACCTGCTTGGTCCACAAAAGTTCTTATAAGGACTGGTAACTTGGTATAGGGTGCTACGGTACATAGGCCTGAGTGCAGTACAGTCTGCTGTTCTGTAAGGACTGCTATCGGTCCACAATACATAGGGTTGCCGTGCACTACTGCTGACCGCTGCCCTATACTGCAGCAGTCCTTCAGCGGTATAGGGACTGACGCACAGTCTGCTAAACACTAATACACAACCTGCTTGGTCCACAAAAGTTCTTATAAGGACTGGTAACTTGGTATAGGGTGCTACGGTACATAGGCCTGAGTGCAGTACAGTCTGCTGTTCTGTAAGGACCGCTATCGGTCCACAATACATAGGGTTGACGTGCACTACTGCTGACCGCTGCCCTATACTGCAGCAGTCCTTCAGCGGTATAGGGACTAAGAGTTTTGTCACAGGGTGATTTAAAAAATGACAGGCAGAGGAAGAGGCAGGCCCTTCCGCAGGGGTGGTAGGGGTAGGGCAGGAGCAACAGCCTTGAGCCAAAGTGGGAAGTTGCAGAAGGTGCGTTCAATTACTTTAAAGGACGCACCAGACTTGGTTGAGTGGCTCACTCAGCCTTATTCTTCTGCACCCTCCTCATCCTCTCGATCTGCACCCTCTTCTTCACTCTCTGCTATGTGCACCCCCAAAGACACTACCACCAACAACACCACCACCACCACATACCTTCCGCTTGAGTGCAAATGGGGGCCTTCATGCTCCAGTGTTTTAATAGGGACCCCCGTATAAAAAGCATGAGGGTCAAGGACCAGTACTGGGTGGCAACGTACTTAGATCCCCGGTACAAACACAAAATGGCGGAAATGTTACCGCCGTCGCAGAGGGCTGTCAGAATGCAGCACTTCCAGGCCTTGCTTCGAGAAATGCTGCATTCTGCTTTTGCGTGCGCTGGCAGAGGAGCAATTCCCACTCCCAGAGAAGGATTTGCGGGTACCAATCCAACAGCGCCTGCAAGAAGAGGCCGGTTTGAAGATGTGTTGGTGACTTCGGATATGAGGTCATTCTTTCAGCCGACCCATCGACAGGTGTCATCCGGATCCAGCATCAGGGAACGCCTAGACCGTCAGGTGTCCGACTACATTGGGTTAACGGCCGATGTGGACGCTCTGAGGAGTGATGAACCCCTAGACTACTGGGTGGGCAGGCTTGACCTCTGGCCAGAGCTTGCCCAATTTGCAATCGAACTGTTGGCTTGCCCCTCATCCAGTGTCCTGTCCGAAAGGACGTTCAGCGCAGCAGGGGGGATTGTGACCGATAAGCGTACTCGCCTAGCTCACGACAGTGTTAACTACCTCACATTTCTAAAAATGAATGAGGCATGGATCTCGGAGGAATTCAACACATGTGATCAGTAGACCATGTATATGTCTATAAACAATTTTTGGAATCAAGCACACAGACCTTCTTAATTCATTTGGCTCACTTCCCTGACCCAAAAAAGCACACCGTACTATATGCCCCTACCCTCCTCTTTGAAGAGGTTGAGCGGTGTCATATTTCTACTGGGGCTGCTTATTATGAGGGGTTCCCACCATCCCTGTGCTGTGCTGACTTCCTCCTGGGTGTTCTTATTATGAGGGGCTCCCACCATCCCTGTGCTGTGCTGACTTCCTCCTGGGGGTTCTTATTATGAGGGGATCACACCATCCCTGTGCTGTGCTGACTTCCTCCTGGGGCTGCTTACGGTGCTGCTGTCAGCGCTGTATGTCACGGAGCTGCTGTCAGCGCTGTATGTCACGGAGCTGCTGTCAGCGCTGTATGTCACGGAGCTGCTGTCAGCGCTGTATGTCACGGAGCTGCTGTCAGCGCTGTATGTCACGGAGCTGCTGTCAGCGCTGTATGTCACGGTGCTGCTGTCAGCGCTGTATGTCACGGTGCTGCTGTCAGCGCTGTATGTCACGGTGCTGCTGTCAGTGCTCTGTATTACGGTGCTGCTGTCAGATGCCTCTATCACGGTGCATGTGTCATTCCGGTATGTCACGCTGCTGGTGATCATCTCCTGCACCCTCTTCTTTGCCTACCCTGGTCCCTGACCTTCCCTCTCCTCCATTGCCTTCATTAGCTCCATAGTCCTGAATTGTTAGAACAATTTCCCAAATAAAATAAAAATGCTTGTAGTTATCGATCCCAAATTCACCTCATACATGTATTATGTCATTGTCCAGATGGTGGGACTACGTTTTACCCCCTAATAATTACCACGTGGCCGCAAATTCGACATGAAGGTTTGCAAAGTTCGCCTCCCATTGAAGTCAATGGGGCCCGCGGCGAACGGTCGGTTTCGCGAACGTTTGGGTCCGTTCGCATTTCGCGTTCGCGAAACGTCCCGTCGGAAGTTCGTCCATCACTATTGGCTTGCCCCTCATCCAGTGTCCTGTCCGAAAGGACGTTCAGCGCAGCAGGGGGGATTGTGACCGATAAGCGTACTCGCCTAGCTCACCACAGTGTTAACTACCTCACATTTCTAAAAATGAATGAGGCATGGATCTCGGAGGAATTCAACACATGTGACCAGTAGACCATGTATATGTCTATAAACTATTTTTTTAATCAAGCACACAGACCTTCTTAATTCATTTGGCTCACTTCCTTGACCCAAAAAAGCACACCGTACTATATGCCCCTACCCTCCTCTTTGAAGAGGTTGAGCGGTGTCATATTTCTACTGGGGCTGCTTATGATATCCCTGTGCTGTGCTGACTTCCTCCTGGGGGTTCTTATTATGAAGGGATCACACTATCCCTGTGCTGTGCTGACTTCCTCCTGGGGGTTCTTATTATGAGGGGATCACACCATCCCTGTGCTGTGCTGACTTCCTCCTGGGGCTGCTTACGGTGCTGCTGTCAGTGCTGTATGTCACGGTGCTGCTGTCAGCGCTGTATGTCACGGTGCTGCTGTCAGCGCTGTATGTCACGGTGCTGCTGTCAGCGCTGTATGTCACGGTGCTGCTGTCAGCGCTGTATGTCACGGTGCTGCTGTCAGCGCTGTATGTCACGGTGCTGCTGTCAGCGCTGTATGTCACGGTGCTGCTGTCAGCGCTGTATGTCACGGTGCTGCTGTCAGCGCTGTATGTCACGGTGCTGCTGTCAGCGCTGTATGTCACGGTGCTGCTGTCAGCGCTGTATGTCACGGTGCTGCTGTCAGCGCTGTATGTCACGGTGCTGCTGTCAGTGCTCTGTATTACGGTGCTGCTGTCAGATGCCTCTATCACGGTGCATGTGTCATTCCGGTATGTCACGCTGCTGGTGATCATCTCCTGCACCCTCTTCTTTGCCTACCCTGGTCCCTGACCTTCCCTCTCCTCCATTGCCTTCATTAGCTCCATAGTCCTGAATTGTTAGAACAATTTCCCAAATAAAATAAAAATGCTTGTAGTTATCGATCCCAAATTCACCTCATACATGTATTATGTCATTGTCCAGATGGTGGGACTACGTTTTACCCCCTAATAATTACCACGTGGCCGCAAATTCGACATGAAGGTTTGCAAAGTTCGCCTCCCATTGAAGTCAATGGGGCCCGCGGCGAACGGTCGGTTTCGCGAACGTTTGGGTCCGTTCGCATTTCGCGTTCGCGAAACGTCCCGTCGGAAGTTCGTCCATCACTATTGGCTTGCCCCTCATCCAGTGTCCTGTCCGAAAGGACGTTCAGCGCAGCAGGGGGGATTGTGACCGATAAGCGTACTCGCCTAGCTCACCACAGTGTTAACTACCTCACATTTCTAAAAATGAATGAGGCATGGATCTCGGAGGAATTCAACACATGTGACCAGTAGACCATGTATATGTCTATAAACTATTTTTTTAATCAAGCACACAGACCTTCTTAATTCATTTGGCTCACTTCCTTGACCCAAAAAAGCACACCGTACTATATGCCCCTACCCTCCTCTTTGAAGAGGTTGAGCGGTGTCATATTTCTACTGGGGCTGCTTATGATATCCCTGTGCTGTGCTGACTTCCTCCTGGGGGTTCTTATTATGAAGGGATCACACTATCCCTGTGCTGTGCTGACTTCCTCCTGGGGGTTCTTATTATGAGGGGATCACACCATCCCTGTGCTGTGCTGACTTCCTCCTGGGGCTGCTTACGGTGCTGCTGTCAGTGCTGTATGTCACGGTGCTGCTGTCAGCGCTGTATGTCACGGTGCTGCTGTCAGCGCTGTATGTCACGGTGCTGCTGTCAGCGCTGTATGTCACGGTGCTGCTGTCAGCGCTGTATGTCACGGTGCTGCTGTCAGCGCTGTATGTCACGGTGCTGCTGTCAGCGCTGTATGTCACGGTGCTGCTGTCAGCGCTGTATGTCACGGTGCTGCTGTCAGCGCTGTATGTCACGGTGCTGCTGTCAGCGCTGTATGTCACGGTGCTGCTGTCAGCGCTGTATGTCACGGTGCTGCTGTCAGTGCTCTGTATTACGGTGCTGCTGTCAGATGCCTCTATCACGGTGCATGTGTCATTCCGGTATGTCACGCTGCTGGTGATCATCTCCTGCACCCTCTTCTTTGCCTACCCTGGTCCCTGACCTTCCCTCTCCTCCATTGCCTTCATTAGCTCCATAGTCCTGAATTGTTAGAACAATTTCCCAAATAAAATAAAAATGCTTGTAGTTATCGATCCCAAATTCACCTCATACATGTATTATGTCATTGTCCAGATGGTGGGACTACGTTTTACCCCCTAATAATTACCACGTGGCCGCAAATTCGACATGAAGGTTTGCAAAGTTCGCCTCCCATTGAAGTCAATGGGGCCCGCGGCGAACGGTCGGTTTCGCGAACGTTTGGGTCCGTTCGCATTTCGCGTTCGCGAAACGTCCCGTCGGAAGTTCGTCCATCACTATTGGCTTGCCCCTCATCCAGTGTCCTGTCCGAAAGGACGTTCAGCGCAGCAGGGGGGATTGTGACCGATAAGCGTACTCGCCTAGCTCACCACAGTGTTAACTACCTCACATTTCTAAAAATGAATGAGGCATGGATCTCGGAGGAATTCAACACATGTGACCAGTAGACCATGTATATGTCTATAAACTATTTTTTTAATCAAGCACACAGACCTTCTTAATTCATTTGGCTCACTTCCTTGACCCAAAAAAGCACACCGTACTATATGCCCCTACCCTCCTCTTTGAAGAGGTTGAGCGGTGTCATATTTCTACTGGGGCTGCTTATGATATCCCTGTGCTGTGCTGACTTCCTCCTGGGGGTTCTTATTATGAAGGGATCACACTATCCCTGTGCTGTGCTGACTTCCTCCTGGGGGTTCTTATTATGAGGGGATCACACCATCCCTGTGCTGTGCTGACTTCCTCCTGGGGCTGCTTACGGTGCTGCTGTCAGTGCTGTATGTCACGGTGCTGCTGTCAGCGCTGTATGTCACGGTGCTGCTGTCAGCGCTGTATGTCACGGTGCTGCTGTCAGCGCTGTATGTCACGGTGCTGCTGTCAGCGCTGTATGTCACGGTGCTGCTGTCAGCGCTGTATGTCACGGTGCTGCTGTCAGCGCTGTATGTCACGGTGCTGCTGTCAGCGCTGTATGTCACGGTGCTGCTGTCAGCGCTGTATGTCACGGTGCTGCTGTCAGCGCTGTATGTCACGGTGCTGCTGTCAGCGCTGTATGTCACGGTGCTGCTGTCAGTGCTCTGTATTACGGTGCTGCTGTCAGATGCCTCTATCACGGTGCATGTGTCATTCCGGTATGTCACGCTGCTGGTGATCATCTCCTGCACCCTCTTCTTTGCCTACCCTGGTCCCTGACCTTCCCTCTCCTCCATTGCCTTCATTAGCTCCATAGTCCTGAATTGTTAGAACAATTTCCCAAATAAAATAAAAATGCTTGTAGTTATCGATCCCAAATTCACCTCATACATGTATTATGTCATTGTCCAGATGGTGGGACTACGTTTTACCCCCTAATAATTACCACGTGGCCGCAAATTCGACATGAAGGTTTGCAAAGTTCGCCTCCCATTGAAGTCAATGGGGCCCGCGGCGAACGGTCGGTTTCGCGAACGTTTGGGTCCGTTCGCATTTCGCGTTCGCGAAACGTCCCGTCGGAAGTTCGTCCATCACTATTGGCTTGCCCCTCATCCAGTGTCCTGTCCGAAAGGACGTTCAGCGCAGCAGGGGGGATTGTGACCGATAAGCGTACTCGCCTAGCTCACCACAGTGTTAACTACCTCACATTTCTAAAAATGAATGAGGCATGGATCTCGGAGGAATTCAACACATGTGACCAGTAGACCATGTATATGTCTATAAACTATTTTTTTAATCAAGCACACAGACCTTCTTAATTCATTTGGCTCACTTCCTTGACCCAAAAAAGCACACCGTACTATATGCCCCTACCCTCCTCTTTGAAGAGGTTGAGCGGTGTCATATTTCTACTGGGGCTGCTTATGATATCCCTGTGCTGTGCTGACTTCCTCCTGGGGGTTCTTATTATGAAGGGATCACACTATCCCTGTGCTGTGCTGACTTCCTCCTGGGGGTTCTTATTATGAGGGGATCACACCATCCCTGTGCTGTGCTGACTTCCTCCTGGGGCTGCTTACGGTGCTGCTGTCAGTGCTGTATGTCACGGTGCTGCTGTCAGCGCTGTATGTCACGGTGCTGCTGTCAGCGCTGTATGTCACGGTGCTGCTGTCAGCGCTGTATGTCACGGTGCTGCTGTCAGCGCTGTATGTCACGGTGCTGCTGTCAGCGCTGTATGTCACGGTGCTGCTGTCAGCGCTGTATGTCACGGTGCTGCTGTCAGCGCTGTATGTCACGGTGCTGCTGTCAGCGCTGTATGTCACGGTGCTGCTGTCAGCGCTGTATGTCACGGTGCTGCTGTCAGCGCTGTATGTCACGGTGCTGCTGTCAGCGCTGTATGTCACGGTGCTGCTGTCAGCGCTGTATGTCACGGTGCTGCTGTCAGTGCTCTGTATTACGGTGCTGCTGTCAGATGCCTCTATCACGGTGCATGTGTCATTCCGGTATGTCACGCTGCTGGTGATCATCTCCTGCACCCTCTTCTTTGCCTACCCTGGTCCCTGACCTTCCCTCTCCTCCATTGCCTTCATTAGCTCCATAGTCCTGAATTGTTAGAACAATTTCCCAAATAAAATAAAAATGCTTGTAGTTATCGATCCCAAATTCACCTCATACATGTATTATGTCATTGTCCAGATGGTGGGACTACGTTTTACCCCCTAATAATTACCACGTGGCCGCAAATTCGACATGAAGGTTTGCAAAGTTCACCTCCCATTGAAGTCAATGGGGCCCGCGGCGAACGGTCGGTTTCGCGAACGTTTGGGTCCGTTCGCATTTCGCGTTCGCGAAACGTCCCGTCGGAAGTTCGTCCATCACTAGTGGTCATAAATTATTTGGCTGATCATGGGGTGGTCATAATATTTTGGCTGATCATGTTGTGGTCAAAATATTTTGGCTAATCATAGGGGGTCATAATGTTTTGGCTGAGCCAAATTCTTATAATAACAATAATAACATATAACATAAATGGTCTTGCTATGCAAGAACACTTAAATAAGTAGAAAAGCTAGACCCTGCTGTGGGGATGTACAGGAGTGCATGGCACCCCCTGCAGGCAGTCTGATTAATGTAAATTGGGAAGCAGCGGCCCCACAATAGTAAATTAAAGCAATAAGAATAAAATAAGAATAGATATAATAAGAGTAAAATATACAATTATAATCATAACAATACAATTAATAATAGAAAATAATAAAAAATAATACTGATAATTAATGATAATATTATAATAATACATAAAATAATACCAATAACAGAAATAATCAATAATAAGAATAGCTTATCAGGTGACGTCTTCTCTTCTTCCTGCTCTGCGTCCTCTCCTCAGCCCCGCCCTCAGAGGGCGGTCCTATGTGACACCCCTGAGGGGAGGGGCGCTGTCTTTAGGAGATCTTGGCTGTAGTTACTTGGTCGGCTCTAGATGTCTCACTAAATCCACAAATGTATTGAACGGATTGGCGGAGTTTACAGCTGTGTGTTGTTTTACAGCAGAGCGGTGGCGCCCTCTATCAATCATGAGCAGAGACATGAGGGGGGTGGACTCGGACGTGTCTTTGAATAGCGATAGGCGAAATGTAATTGGACAAATAGACCATCTCTGGTCACATGACCAGAAAATGCTTTTCTCACCCCGCCCACTGTACAGAAATCCCGTCCATTGGAGGAGAGTGTTCTGTACTGAGGAGGCGCGTCTGTTATATGACTCCGCCCCTCCTCAGTGAGGTCTCTGGGGGCGGGTTTCCCCCATTCCCGGATGTGCAGGAAGTGAAGATGAGATGTGTATGTGTAACTAGCTATAGATTTATCCAAAGATAATGTGTGCCGTGGGCGCCCCCTGCTTGTCTCCGCCAGCTCCACTCTCTGCGTCCTCTCCTGAGCTCTGCTCACAGCCGACTAACGGCTTTTCTGTGTTACTAGTTATATAAACGGTTGGAGCTTACGTCATGGCGTGGAGGCGTTGCTAGGCGATAACTCCGCCTCTGCACAGTTTATGGGCGTGGCTTATCCCTGTTCCGATGGTCCAACGGTAGCGCGCATTAGGCTGTAATGCTGTACAATGAATGGGGGAATGTGCCATGTGGGGGGGGGGGGGGCAGGCGATGCTTTCATTGGCTGTGCACACCCACTGTAATACTCAATGTGAGCCCCTCCAGCCAACATGACTGATTAGTACAAAGAAAGTGAATGATGAAATCATAGCAGAGCTTGGATCATACACAGAAGGGGGTCTCACAATAGCACCACCTCCTCCCAGGATCAGAGTGCCCTGTGCATCAAAAATGGCAAATGAAGCCACCAAGGGCTGTACACATTCCATGACTGCGATGGTTCACAACTAAGGAAAGGCTTGGGCATGTTCACAACCCCACGTGCAGAGCCCACCAGGAAGAGGACACTGCGCAGCGCTAATCACAGGCAGTGAGACATCTCCTGATTCGCGGCTGCACAGATTGGGAAAGGTCTCACTGCCTGTGATTATCGCTGCTCAGTGTCAGTTCATGCAGGGTTGTGAACACGCCCGTGCCTATCCTTATTCACAACCACAGTAAAAATTAAACCCCTTGTCGTGTTTGGTGGCAGCACTGCCGCTGAACATGACCCATTCCAGTGGATGGGGCCAAACTGCAACTGCTTGCAACGCATGTGGTTCTGCACAGTGGGTTGGCATTTTCAGGTTTAAATCACCTCTTGTCAAATGTCTTCTGAAAAGCGATCTACCACACCAAAATTTTCTGAGGGACAGCAAGAGCTGCCTCATGTGAAGAGAAACCATAGGGCAGGATTGTATAGTTAGAATTGGGTGGTTTCACAGACTTTCTATCATGTTCTTGGACCATCAGCACCAGGTCTGGCCCAAGACATTGTGCTGCCTGGGAACAAGAATGAAATGTTGCCCCCCCCCCAGAAAAAAAATCACACCCACCACAAGGCCCTCACATTTATTATTTTATAGCGTGATAACTAGAGCACCTGTCATGGCTTTATACATGTATATAGGTGTATAAAGAGGACCTGTCATGGCTTTATACATGCAAGTAGGAGTATAAAGAGGACCTGTCATGGCTCTATACATGTATATAGGTGTATAAAGAGGACCTGTCATGGCTTTATACATGTATATAGGTGTATAAAGAGGACCTGTCATGGCTCTATATATTTAAAGGCTAATAAAGAGGGCCCGTTGTGGCTCTACACATGTTTATAGGAGTATAAAGAGGATCTGTCATGGCTCTATACATGTATATAGAAGTATAAAGAGGACTTGTCATGGCTCTATACATGTATAAAGAGGAGCTGTCATGCCTCTATACATGTATAAAGAGGACTTGTCATGGCTCTATACATGTATAAAGAGGACCTGTCATGGCTCTATACATGTATAAAGAGGACCTGTCATGGCTCTATACATGTATGTAGAAGTATAAAGAGGACCTGTCATGGCTCTATACATGTATATAGGAGTATAAAGAGGAGCTGTCATGGCTCTATACATGTATATAGGAGTATAAAGAGGAGCTGTCATGGCTCTATACATGTATAGAGGAGTATAAAGAGGAGCTGTCATGGCTCTATACATGTATGTAGAGGTATAAAGAGGACCTGTCATGGCTCTATACATGTATATAGGAGTATAAAGAGGAGCTGTCATGGCTCTATACATGTATATAGGGGTAGAAAGAGGACCTGTCATGGCTCTATACATGTATATAGGAGTATAAAGAGGAGCTGTCATGGCTCTATACATGTATATAGGGGTAGAAAGAAAACCTGTCATGGCTCTATACATGTAAAGGAATATAAAGAGGACCCGTTGTGGCTCTACACATGTTTATAGAAGTATAAAGAGGACTTGTCATCGCTCTATACATGTATAAAGAGGACCTGTCATGCCTCTAAACATGTAAAGGAATATAAAGAGGACCTGTCATGGCTCTATAGGAGTATAGAAGGGCCTGTCACGGCTCTATATTCGTGTGTGTATAGGAGTGTAAAAGGACATGCCATGGCTCAAAACATGTATGTAAGAGTATAAAGAGGACCTGTCATGGCTCTATACATGTATAAAGAGGACCTGTCACAGCTCTACACATGTTTATAGGAGTATAGAGGACCTGAGGTCCAGCGATGCAGTGCGGGCCAAGTGCCAAATGGGTCAATAGAGGTCAGGGCATGTTAGGACCCTGCCACTGGATATCCAATGGGAAGTGTCCCTGTCTCCAAGTGGCAAACTGGACACGGGGAAAAAAAGACCCTTCCACTCTTTATTCTAATGGAGAAAAGATTCTGGACCCTAGACATCACATCACTGCGGATTTAGGTGACTATTTTGGAAGATGTCCCTAACTGGAGCACATCTTTGATGCAGAGCAGTGGTTGAGGATCTTTTATTGATTGATGCTTTTGTTATGGTGTATTTTTTTAAAGGTATACACCCATCATCACCTAAAATGAACTCCTCAGATGCAGGGGAGCTCAACGTTCCTCCTCAGTATTTCCGATTTTCATCTAGCCATTGGTGGTTATTTATGAAAGACAAATCCACGTTGCACTGAAAGTGCAGTCACTTTAAATCTAAGGGGTAGATCTGAAATGAGTGGAAGCTCTGCTGATTTTATTATCCAGTCATGTGCAAGCTAAAGTGTTGTTTTTTATTTTCCTTGCATTTCCCCCTCGGATCTACAGTGACTTTACTTCCAAGTGCACTTGCAGTGCAAAGTAGATTTTCCCTTCTTAAATAACCCCCATTGTTGTATTATTATTATTATACAGGATGTATACAGGGCAACAGTTTACGTGGCACTTTACAATATAAAGGGGGACAGTACAATTACAATACAGTTCAATACAGAAGGAATAGGAGCAATAGCGGCAAGGCTTCTGAATGAACTACCAGAGCACTCATCAGGACCCTCGTAGTCCATTTCTACAAGGCGTCAGCTGAGGTGGCTGGCAGTAGCTGTAGTTAATTAATTCACAGAAAACTCTAAATGACTGACACGTGTGGGCGGAGTCCCGCACAGTTGTGCTGGTTTTGAATTGTGACAGCAGGTGCTGGGAGAAGATCCCCCACCCGTTGTCACACTGAGGCAGCAGGAGAGGAGGCAGGAGCTGGAACATGTTACATGTTCCTCAAATACGGGTGAAACATGTAACATGTTTTGAAAGGTGAACTTAGCCTTTAATCACTTACAGCAGGGGTGCCCAACCTTTTGAAGAGCGAGGGCCACCTAAGCAAATTGGTAACCGGTCGCGGGCCACAATGAGTGGAGCATGTGCATGGCAGTATACTCTACTCTTTTTTTGCGGATCGGATTGGAGGTAGGCGTTTGTAAATGGACACAAGTCCATTTACATCTGCTACTCTTTAGAGGTGAATGGAGGGTCCAACTGTGTCGGACTGACCGTGTGAAAGGGGCCCATGGCTCAGTGCAGGTAACCCTCAAGTGCACTGCTCTGCACCTGCAGATCATTTTGAAAGCAGCCCAGTAACCACTGCAGAAAAGATATGCCCATATATACACTGTGATTTTAGTAATAAACTTACTATTAATAACAGTATTCTATTCTATTCCATCACAGAACAGGAGGTCGCGGGCCACATCAGAGGGCTCTGTGGGCCACATGTGGCCCCCGGGCCACGGGTTGGGCACCCCTGACTTACAGAGTACGTAGCTCTTTCATTTTTTAAATCCTTGTCTATGTTCCTGTTTAGGCTGATACCACGACCACTAGGGATGAGCTTCGTGTTCGAGTCGAACGCATGTTCGACTCGAACATCGGTCGTTCGTGCGTTCGCCGAATTCCGAACGTTTGGGCCGTTCGTGGCAAAATTCGTGTGGCCCACAATGCACTGCGATGGCGCAATGCATTGCTGTCTCACGATTGGCCAAGCATGCACTGTGACCCCGCATGCTTGGCCAATCGCAGCGCCAGTAGCGAGGAGAGCAATGGTTGGCCACAGGCATCCTGCCTGTGGCCAATCATAGCTCAGGCTGTGTAGTGCACGCCCCACACTATATAAAGCCGCCTTTCAGGCGGCCTCGTGTAGTGTTTGTTAGCATCTGAAGCAGTGGGTGTTCTGTGTACCTTCAACACAGTTACACACCAATCGTTTTTGGCTGATTTACTATTTTGCTCTTGTGTAGTGGTTACTGTCTGTGCCCTGACCGCAGTATACACCACTATATTCACCTCACCTATATAGCTAGTGATCTAGCTTTAATAATAGAGCTTGCAGTCAGTAGTGTTAGTGCGTGCTGTCTGCGTACTCTGTACCCAGTACATACCACTATATACACCTATATACCCCTTTAACTCTGCTGTTTTCTGGTTATTGTCTGCATGCCCTGACCGCAGTATACACCGTGATATTCACCTCACCTATATAGCTAGTGGTCCATCTTTAACAATAGAGCTTGCAGTCAGTAGTGTCACTCAGGAGATAGTGCGTGCTGTGTGCGTGCTCTGTACCCAGTACATACCGCTATTATCCACCTACATAGCTGTTCTCTATTTGGGCCCGATTGTCATCTGCGGGAGTTATTGGAAGTTGTGTGTGCTTCCAGCACAGCACAGTATACATCTGTATATACCCCTTTAACTCTGCTGTTTTCTGGTTATTGTCTGCGTGCCCTGACCGCAGTATACACCGTGATATTCACCTCACCTATATAGCTAGTGGTCCATCTTTAACAATAGAGCTTGCAGTCAGTAGTGTCACTCAGGAGATAGTGCGTGCTGTGTGCGTGCTCTGTACCCAGTACATACCGCTATTATCCACCTATATACTCGAGTATAGGCCGACCCGAATATAAGCCGAGGCCCCCAATTTACCCCCAAAAAAACTGGCAAACTTATTGACTCGTGTATAAGCCGAGGGTGAGACATGCCTGTCCATCCCTGTGTGTGTGTCCGTCCATCCCTGTGTGTCCGTCCATCCCTGTGTGTCCGTCCATCCCTGTGTGTCCGTCCATCCATCCCTGTGTGTGTGTGTGTCCATCCATCCATCCATCCCTGTGTGTGTGTGTCTCCATCCATCCATCCATCCATCCCTGTGTGTGTGTGTCTCCATCCATCCATCCATCCATCCCTGTGTGTGTGTGTCTCCATCCATCCATCCATCCCTGTGTGTGTGTGTATCCATCCATCCCTGTGTGTGTGTGTATCCATCCATCCCTGTGTGTGTGTCTCCATCCATCCATCCATCCGTGTGTGTGTGTCTCCATCCGTGTGTGTGTGTGTGTGTGTGTGTGTGTGTGTGTGTGTCCAGCCTACCTGTGTCCCGAGCCTTTGTCCCGAGCCTCCGTCCCGTGTCGTGCCTTGCCTTCGTCCCGTCCCGTCCCGTCCCGTGCCGTGCCTTGCCTTGCCTCCGTCCCGTGCCCTCTTCGTCGGCGGCCATTGTAAAATTCAAAAGCCGCGCCTCCTCCTTCGCCTGTGATAGGCGGAACACTGAATTTCCCAGCAGCCTGTGTTCCGCCTATCACGGACGTCGTATCATCCTCGTCCGTAGTACGAGGATGAGACGATGCCCGTGATAGGCGGAACACAGGCTGCTGGGAAATTCAGTGTTCCGCCTATCACAGGCGAAGGCGGAGCCGGAGGCGCGGCTTTTGAATCATAGAATGGCCGCTGTCTGTCTGCTCGACACGCTGATCGAGCGGGCAGACAGCGATGACTCGAGTATAAGCCGAGGGGGGCACTTTCAGCCTCAAAAAAGAGGCTGAAAATCTCGGCTTATACTCGAGTATATACGGTAGCTGTTCTCTATTTGGGCCCGATTGTCATCTGCAGGAGTTATTGGAAGTTGTGTGTGCTTCCAGCACAGCACAGTATACATCTGTATATACCCCTTTAACTCTGCTGTTTTCTGGTTATTGTCTGCGTGCCCTGACCGCAGTATACACCGTGATATTCACCTCACCTATATAGCTAGTGGTCCATCTTTAACAATAGAGCTTGCAGTCAGTAGTGTCACTCAGGAGATAGTGCGTGCTGTGTGCGTGCTCTGTACCCAGTACATACCGCTATTATCCACTTACATAGCTGTTCTCTATTTGGGCCCGATTGTCATCTGCGGGAGTTATTGGAAGTTGTGTGTGCTTCCAGCACAGCACAGTATACATCTGTATATACCCCTTTAACTCTGCTGTTCTATAAAAAAGGCATCTGCAGGAGTTAGTGGGTGTTGTGTGCCTCCAGCACAATATAAACTACCCAACTACTGTTTTACCCAACTCCCTTCAGGCCATTACCATGTCTGGAAGGCCAGCAAGGAGAGGCAGACAGGCGCGAGCCGATAAAAGAGGGCAAGCAGGCTCTGTGTCTAGAGACAACAGTGCTGGTCGTGGACGCGGTGCATTGTCATCAGCACGTGGCCATGGGACATGCTTGTCCTTCTTTTCTGCAGCTGGACATGTTGAACCGCAACATGCCAACGACTTGGTAGAGTGGATGACCAAGCCCTCTTCATCCTCCTCATCCTCTCTCACCCAGTCTCAGGGTAGTAGAAAAGCAGCTGCCAACACATCGTCGTCCCTCCTCTCAATGTCATCATCAGTGACTCCTTCCCTAGACCCACCATGTCCTCCTGAGGAGTCTCCTGAACTCTTTGAGCACAGTGTTGGGTACATGCTCCAGGAGGATGCCCAGTGTTTGGTGGGCTCTGATTATGACACTCAGCTAGAGGAAGGCAGTAGCGTGAGCGCAGAGAGAGAGGATGCTCAAGAAGCACAGCAATCTGGCAGTCATGTTCCACAAGCTGCAGCATACTGCCAGGTTTGCTACAGCGATGAAGAGGGAGGGGATGATGAGGGCACTGACTCCACGTGGGTGCCTGGAAGGAGGGAGGAGGAGGAGGAGGAGGAGGCACATGTCCAACGAGGCAGGATGCCCTCCGGGGGCCAGCTTAGGGGCAGCACACCGACTGAATCACACCGCAGAGCTCCGCCTGCGCAGAGCGCTTCCTCTGTGCGTTATTCTAAAAGTTCTTTGGTGTGGGCCTTTTTTGAGACGAGTGCATCAGATCGCACCGCTGCTATTTGCAACATATGTCTCAAGCGTATCTCACGTGGCCAAAACATCAGCCGCTTGGGCACCACATGCTTGACCAGACATATGTTGACCTGCCATGCAGCTCGTTGGCAAGCATACCTCAAAGACCCACACCAAAGAACAAAGCGGACCTCTCCTTGCTCCTCATCAGCTGGCATCTCCAACCCCACTAGACCTTCAGTCCTCTCTGAAACCTGCTCTGAGAGGAATGAAGGTGTAGAATTAGGTGTGTCACAGCCAAGTGCTTCCGGGAACTCTGCTAGTGGTACATCCACATCCGATTATAGCAGGCAAATGTCCCTGCCCCAGCTGCTGGACCGGCGGAAGAAATTTACTCCCAGCCATCCACACGCCCAGCGGTTGAATGCTAGCTTGGCTAAATTGCTAGCACTTCAACTGCTGCCTTTTCAGTTGGTAGACTCGGCCCCCTTCCGTGAGTTTGTACAATGTGCGGTTCCTCAGTGGCAGGTCCCCAAACGCCACTTTTTCTCACGGAAGGCGATTCCGGCTCTCTACCGGCATGTGGAAGGCAATGTCCTTGCCTCGCTGGACAGGGCGGTCAGCGGTAAGGTGCATATTACCGCTGACTCATGGTCCAGCAGGCATGGACAGGGACGTTACCTGTCTTTCACGGCCCATTGGGTCACTCTTCTGGCTGCTGGGAAGGATGCAGGACAAGGTGCAGTAGTGTTGGAGGTTGTTCCGCCACCACGCCTCCAAAATGCTACTATTGGTTGTGACACACTTCTCTCCTCCACCCCCTCCTCTTCTTCTTCCTCCATGGCCTCTTCCAGTGCTCTGTCCTCAGAACCAGCGGTGCTCCGTAGGCGTTGCAGGGGCTACGCAAGTACGCAGGCAAAACGATGCCATGCCGTTCTTGCGCTGGTTTGTTTGGGGGACAGGAGCCACACTGGGGCGGATGTTTTGTCAGCTCTGCAGGGGCAGGCCGAGAGGTGGTTGACGCCACGCCAGCTTAAGCCAGGAATGGTGGTTTGCGACAATGGCACCAACCTCCTCTCCGCCCTCCGACAGGGACAACTGACCCATGTGCCCTGTGTAGCTCACGTCCTTAACCTGGTGGTGCAGCGGTTCTTGGGCAGGTACCCCGGCTTACAGGATGTCCTGAAACAGGCCAGGAGAGTCTGTGTGCATTTCCGCCGATCATTTAATGCCTGTGCTCAGCTGGCTGAGCTCCAAAAGGAGTTGAACCTGCCCAAGAACCGCCTTATATGTGACATGCCCACCAGATGGAACTCAACATTGGCCATGCTGCAGCGGATGCACACGCAGCAGAGGGCCATCAATGAGTACCTGTGCGACTACGGCACCAGGACAGGGTCAGGGGAGCTTGGTTTTTTCTCACCACGCCAGTGGGGCATGATCAGGGATGCATGCACTGTCCTGTCACCGTTTGAGGAGGCCACAAGGATGGTGAGCAGTGACAGTGCATGCATCAGTGACACTGTACCTCTTGTCCACCTCTTGAAGCATACGCTGCGTGGAATAATGGACAGGGCACTTGAGGCAGAACAGAGGCAGGAAGAGGAGGACTTCCTTGCCTCTCAAGGCCCCCTTTATCCAGACAGTGTTCCTGCTGTGCCACCCATCACACAGGAAGAGGGTGAGGAGGAGGAAGAGGAGGAGGAGGATGATTGTGTCAGCATGGAGGTGGAGGCTGGCACTCAGCATCAGCAGCAGCAGTCTTATAGGGATGATTTACAGTCCCAAGAAACACGTGGACTTGTACGTGGCTGGGAGGAGGTAGCTGCGGATCATGTTGTCCTTAGTGACCCAGAGGACTCCGGACCGAATGCCTCAGCTAACCTACGCTGCATGGCCTCCCTGATCCTGCAAAGCCTGCGGAAGGATCCTCGTATTCTTCGGATCAAGGAGAGGGACCATTACTGGCTGGCCACTCTCCTTGATCCACGGTACAAGGGTAAGGTTGCCGACCTTATCTTGCCATCGCAGAGGGAGCAGAGGATGAGACATCTCCGGGAGGCCTTGCAGAAAGCTCTGTGCAACGCGTTCCCAGAGACTGGGAGGTCACAAACTCCTGGTCCTGGACAACGTGTTGCTGAGGCATCAGTCAGAAGGAGCGGTGGAGAAGGTGGCCGTCTGACTGATGCTTTCAGACAATTTTTTAGTCCGCAGCCCCAAGGTATGATTGGTTCCAGCACCCATCGCCAGCGTCTAATTTACATGGTGCAGGAATACCTAGGGGCAAGGTCAGACTTGGACACCTTTCCCACTGAAAATCCTCTGGCTTACTGGGTCTTGAGGATGGATCACTGGCCAGAGCTTGCACAGTATGCAATTGAGCTACTGGCCTGTCCTGCATCCAGCGTTCTTTCGGAACGCACCTTCAGTGCTGCTGGTGGCTTCGTTACCGATCACAGGGTGCGCCTGTCCACCGAATCAGTTGATCGACTGACCTTCATCAAGATGAATCAGTCTTGGATCACCCACAGCTACCAAGCACCTGAAGCTGATGTAACCGAATAATTTTTTTTTAAATAGCACATCCCTTCAAGACTGCCTATGCTGATGCTGAGTGACTGTCCTGTTATGTTGATTGTCTATCCTCTTCCTCCTCCGCTGATATGTTGGAAGAACATTTTTGGTTCTGGGTGATGCCAGCAGCCCAATTTTTCTGCCCCTGTTTAACAGGGGCGTTTAAGTACAATTTTTGATGCAATGCTTTGCAGCAGGGCTAATTCCTGCAATAAAACTAGAGTGTATGGCAGAGGTTGCAGTGTGATGGCACCAGTGCCTAAGGCCCAATTTTTCTGCCCCTGTTTAACAGGGGCGTTTAAGTACAATTTTTGATGCAATGCTTTGCAGCAGGGCTAATTCCTGCAATAAAACTAGAGTGTATGGCAGAGGTTGCAGTGTGATGGCACCAGTGCCTAAGGCCCAATTTTTCTGCCCCTGTTTAACAGGGGCGTTTAAGTACAATTTTTGATGCAATGCTTTGCAGCAGGGCTAATTCCTGCAATAAAACTAGAGTGTATGGCAGAGGTTGCAGTGTGATGGCACCAGTGCCTAAGGCCCAATTTTTCTGCCCCTGTTTAACAGGGGCGTTTAAGTACAATTTTTGATGCAATGCTTTGCAGCAGGGCTAATTCCTGCAATAAAACTAGAGTATATGGCAGAGGTTGCAGTGTGATGGCACCAGTGCCTAAGGCCCAATTTTTCTGCCCCTGTTTAACAGGGGCGTTTAAGTACAATTTTTGATGCAATGCTTTGCAGCAGGGCAAATTCCTGCAATAAAACTAGAGTGTATGGCAGAGGTTGCAGTGTGATGGCACCAGTGCCTAAGGCCCAATTTTTCTGCCCCTGTTTAACAGGGACATGTAATTACAATTCTTGATATAATATTTCACAGGAGGGCCCCTTCCTGTGCCCACCCAGAGTAACGGTGAGGACTTATAGTGTTGTGGCACCAGCACCACAACCACCAAAGGTCAATTTTTCTACCACTGTTCAACAATGGCATGTAATTACAATTCTTGATATAATCGTTCACAGCAGGGCGCTCCAGCGCCCACCGAGAGTCACTTTGAGGGCTTACAATGTTGTTGCAGAACCAACACCTTGTTCCGCCATTTCTGCAGAGCATATAGGGCAGGCCCCTACTTTCAAACATCCAATTTACAAACATCTCCTACTTGCAAACGGAAGGAGACAACAGCAAGTGAGATGAAAAAAGATGGACGACAAAACAAATTATACAGGGGTGATAACCCTTCCCTATATTTTCCAAAAAACTTAAAAATAGTTTTTTTGACTGGAGCTACACTTTAAAAATGTACCAGTTGAAAATTACAAACAGATTCAACTTAACACAACAAACCTACACAGTCCCTGTCTTGTTTACACCGCCTGTATACTGCTGTTCTGAGTATATAGGGCCTGGGGGCCACACGCATTTCCTTTTTTTTAATATGGGTACGGGGTTCCCCTTAATATGCGTACGAAACCCAAAGGGGCTGGTAATGGGCAGGGAGGGCTACCCATGCCATTTTTCTCAATGATTTTCAACCATATTGCAGGAACCAGATATAACATTAAAACCGCAAGCAGTTTTAAATGGTGTTATTTCCGTTTAATGTCATTTTGTGCAGGGACTGTTCTAAACACGGGAAACACGTGGCACTTCACAGGCATACTACAGACACCCCCCAGGCACCATATTTAAAGGAATATTTCACTTTTTTTTTCCACTTTAATCGTCATTAAAATCAGTGCTCCCGCCAAAACGGTAGTTTTTAAAACTTTTTTTTGCAGTGACCCATGTCCCCTGAGGCAGGAGGCAGGTCGCCAAACCCTTTTTAGGACACTATCTTGCATATTAGCCGTTAAAATTAGCACTTTCCAATTCGAACGTTCGAGTCCCATAGACTTCAATGGGGTTCTAACGTTCGTACCGAACGCGGGGGTCGTTCGCAAGTTCTGGTGCGAACCGAACCGGGGGGTGTTCGGCTCATCCCTAACGACCACTGTGCAAGTAGTTTTCCTGTTTTAGGGTGGCTCCTTTCTCTTCTCTTTCTACGGAGCCACCCTTGCATACAAGGACTCAGGGCCGGTGCTACCATTAGGCGGACTAGGCAACCGCCTAGGGCGCCCAGCCGCTGGTTATTTTACTCCTGCACAGTGCACTGTCCTTGTAATTATCCTGCCATGTCAAGCAGCGCCGCCACCAACCCCCCCCCCCCCCGCCCCCGTTCCGCTGATGTCTGTGTAATGTGTGTTTACATATTACAGTCCACACAGGCATCCCCCCTCTCTGCTCTGCAGCGTGACAGCCAGTAAACCCCTAGGCACTCTGTGTGTGTGTCAATGTCAATGTGTCAGCACTGTCAGGTAGCAGCAGCGCCCCCCACCCCCCTCCCCCTTCTCCGCTCTCTGTCAGTTTCAGTCTGTCATGTGACGTCATGACTCATATCTCGCAGAGGCCGCTCTCCAGACTCCAGTGTCAGTCCAGCAGCACAGTTCCCCCGGCCCCACCCCCCCCCCACACACACTCTCCATAGCCTCCTGGGACATGTCACAGGTCCTAGGAGGCTGCAGGACCACTTACAAATCTCAGTTCGGCTCACACATGCGTGGTGGGGGGCCCTCTGTGAAGCCACAAGGAATCACAGCTGGTATCCCACAGTCAACATGACAGTGCAGGGGACCCAAAGACCGGAAAAAAAGAACCTGCCTGTGATGAGGATAGCGCTGGATCCCTGGACAAGAAAATGCCTGTTTTTTTAATTCAAAAAGATTTCTTTTTTTTTTTTTATGATTTTTTTTTTCAAAAATTTTTTTTTTTTCATAAATTATTTGGCTGTTCATGGGGTGGTCATAAAGTTTTGACTCACCACGAGTGTGTTTTGATTTTTTTTTTTTTCACATTTTTGTTTTCACAAATTATTTTTGTTTTTCAAAAAATATTATTATTATTTTTTTTTCATGGGGTGGTCATAATATTTTGGCTGAGCATGTTGTGGTCATAATATTTTGTCTGATTATGGGGTGGTCATAATGTTTTGGCTGATAATGGGGTGGTCATAAATTATTTGGCTGATCATGGGGTGGTCATAATATTTTGGCTGATCATGTGGTCAAAATGTTTTGGCTAATCATAGGGGGTCATAATGTTTTGGCTGAGCCAAATTCTTATAATAACAATAATAACAACATAAATGGTCTTGCTATGCAAGAACACTTAATAAGTAGAAAAGCTAGATCCTGCTGTGGGGATGTACAGGGGTGCATGGCACCCCCTGCAGGCAGTCTGATTAATGTTAATTGGGAAGCAGAGGCCCCACAATAATAAACTATAGCAAGAATAAAATAAGAATAGATATAAGAAGAGTAAAATATACAATTATAATCATAACAATAAAATTAATAATAGAAAATAATAAAAAAGAATACTGCTAATTAATGATAATATTATAATAATACATAAAATAATACCAATAACAGAAATAATCAATAATAAGAATAGCTTATCAGGTGACGTCTTCTCTTCTTCCTGCTCTGCGTCCTCTCCTCAGCCCCGCCCTCAGAGGGCGGTCCTATGTGACACCCCTGAGGGGAGGGGACGCGTCCCCATGAGCGCTGTCTTTAGGAGATCTCGGCTGTAGTTACTTGGTCGGCTCTAGATGTCTCACTAAATCCACAAATGTAATGAACGGATTGGCGGAGTTTACAGCTGTGTGTTGTTCTACAGCAGAGCGGTGGCGTCCTCTATCAATCATGAGCAGAGACATGAGGGGGGTGGACTCGGACGTGTCTTTGAATAGTGATAGGCGAAATGTAATTGGACAAATAGACCATCTCTGGTCACATGACCAGAAAATGCTTTCCTCACCCCGCCCACTGTACAGAAATCCCGTCCATTGAAGGAGAGTGTTCTGTACTGAGGAGGCGCGTCTGTTATATGACTCCGCCCCTCCTCAGTGAGGTCTCTGGGGGCGGGTTTCCCCCATTCCCGGATGTGCAGGAAGTGAAGATGAGATGTGCATGTGTAACTAGCTATAGATTTATCCGAAGATAATGTGTGCCGTGGGCGCCCCCTGCTTGTCTCCGCCAGCTCCGCTCTCTGCGTCCTCTCCTGAGCTCTGCTCACAGCCGACTAACGGCTTTTCTGTGTTACTAGTTATATAAACGGTTGGAGCTTACGTCATGGCGTGGAGGCGTTGCTAGGCGATAACTCCGCCTCCGCACAGTTTATGGGCGTGGCTTATCCCTGTTCCGATGGTCCAACGGTAGCGCGCATTAGGCTGTAATGCTGTACAATAAATGGGGGAATGTGCCGTGGGGGGGGGGGGGCAGGCGATGCTTTCATTGGCTGTGCACACCCACTGTAATACTCAATGTGAGCCCCTCCAGCCAACATGACTGATTAGTACAAAGAAAGTGAATGATGAAATCATAGCAGAGCTTGGATCATACACAGAAGGGGGTCTCCCAATAGCACCACCTCCTCCCAGGATCAGAGTGCCCTGTGCATCCTGCTACCATAGGGGCTCACTCAGAAGTCAGGGGGTGGTAAAAACAGGCAATTGAGCTGCATTGTTACTGTCCCCAACTACCCATCAAAAATGGCAAATGAAGCCACCAAGGGCTGTACACATTCCATGGCTGCGATGGTTCACAACTAAGGATAGGCTTGGGCATGTTCACAACCCCACGTGCAGAGCCCACCAGGAAGAGGACACTGCGCAGCGCTAATCACAGGCAGTGAGATATCTCCTGATTCGCGGCTGCACAGATTGGGAAAGGTCTCACTGCCTGTGATTATCGCTGCTCAGTGTCAGTTCATGCGGGGTTGTGAACACGCCCGCGCCTATCCTTATTCACAACCACAGTAAAAATTAAACCCCCTTGTCGTGTTTGGTGGCAGCACTGCCGCTGAACACGACCCATTCCAGTGGATGGGGCCAAACTGCAACTGCTTGCAACGCATGTGGTTCAGCACAGTGGGTTGGCATTTTCAGTTTTAAATCACCTCTTGTCAAATGTCTTCTGAAAAGCGATCTACCACACCTCAATTTTCTGAGGGACAGCAAGAGCTGCCTCATGTGAAGAGAAACCATAGGGCAGGATTGTATAGTTAGAATTGGGTGTTTCACAGACTTTCTATCATGTTCTTGGACCATCAGCACCAGGTCTGGCCCAAGACATTGTGCTGCCTGGGAACAAGAATGAAATGGTGCCCCCCCCCCCCCCCAAGAAAAAAATTACACCCACCACAAGGCCCTCACATTTATTATTTTATAGCGTGATAACTAGAGCACCTGTCATGGCTTTATACATGTATATAGGTGTATAAAGAGGACCTGTCATGGCTTTATACATGCAAGTAGGAATATAAAGAGGACCTGTCATGGCTCTATACATGTATATAGGTGTATAAAGAGGACCTGTCATGGCTTTATACATGTATATAGGTGTATAAAGAGGACCTGTCATGGCTCTATACATTTAAAGGCTAATAAAGAGGGCCCGTTGTGGCTCTACACATGTTTATAGGAGTATAAAGAGGATCTGTCATGGCTCTATACATGGATATAGAAGTATAAAGAGGACTTGTCATGGCTCTATACATGTATAAAGAGGACCTGTCATGGCTCTATACATGTATAAAGAGGACTTGTCATGGCTCTATACATGTATAAAGATGACCTGTCATGGCTCTATACATGTATAAAGACGAACTGTCATGGCTCTATACATGTAAAGGAATATAAAGAGGACCTGTCATGGCTCTATACATGTAAAAAGAGGACCTGTCATGGCTCTATACATGTATGTAGAAGTATAAAGAGGACCTGTCATGGCTCTATACATGTATATAGGAGTATAAAGAGGAGCTGTCATGGCTCTATACATGTATATAGGAGTATAAAGAGGAGCAGTCATGGCTCTATACATGTATATAGGAGTATAAAGAGGAGCTGTCATAGCTCTATACATGTATGTAGAAGTATAAAGAGGACCTGTCATGGCTCTATACATGTATATAGGAGTATAAAGAGGAGCTGTCATGGCTCTATACATGTATATAGGGGTAGAAAGAAAACCTGTCATGGCTCTATACATGTAAAGGAATATAAAGAGGACCTGTTGTGGCTCTACACATGTTTATAGAAGTATAAAGAGGACTTGTCATGGCTCTATACATGTATAAAGAGGACCTGTCATGGCTCTAAACATGTAAAGGAATATAAAGAGGACCTGTCATGGCTCTATAGGAGTATAGAAGGGCCTGGTACGGCTCTATATTCGTGTGTATAGGAGTGTAAAAGGACATGCCATGGCTCAAAACATGTATGTAGGAGTTTAAAGAGGACCTGTCATGGCTCTATACATGTATAAAGAGGACCTGTCACAGCTCTACACATGTTTATAGGAGTATAGAGGACCTGAGGTCCAGCGATGAAGTGCGGGCCAAGTGCCAAATGGGTCAATAGAGGTCAGGGCATGTTAGGACCCTGCCACTGGATATCCAATGGGAAGTGTCCCTGTCTCCAAGTGGCAAACTGGACATGGGAAAAAAAGACCCTTCCACTCTTTATTCTAATGGAGAAAAGATTCTGGACCCTAGACATCACATCACTGCGGATTTAGGTGACTATTTTGGAAGATGTCCCTAACTGGAGGACATCTTTGATGCAGAGCAGTGGTTGAGGATCTTTTATTGATTGATGCTTTTGTTATGGTGTATTTTTTTAAAGGTATACACCCATCATCACCTAAAATGAACTCCTCAGATGCAGGGGAGCTCAACGTTCCTCCTCAGTATTTCCGATTTCCATCTAGCCATTGGTGGTTATTTATGAAAGACAAATCCACATTGCACTGAAAGTGCAGTCACTCTAAATCTAAGGGGTAGATCTGAAATGAGTGGAAGCTCTGCTGATTTTATTATCCAGTCATGTGCAAGCTAAAGTGCTGTTTTTTATTTTCCTTGCATTTCCCCCTCGGATCTACAGTGACTTTACTTCCAAGTGCGCTTGCAGTGCAAAGTAGATTTTCCCTTCTTAAATAACCCTCATTGTTGTATTATTATTATTATACAGGATGTATATAGGGGAAACAGTTTACGTGGCACTTTACAATATAAAGGGGGACAGTACAATTACAATACAGTTCAATACAGAAGGAATAGGAGCAATAGCGGCAAGGCTTCTGAATGAACTACCAGAGCACTCATCAGGACCCTCGTAGTCCATTTCTACAAGGCGTCAGCTGAGGTGGCTGGCAGTAGCTGTAGTTAATTAATTCACAGAAAACTCTAAATGACTGACACGTGTGGGCGGAGTTCTGCACAGTTGTGCTGGTTTTGAATTGTGACAGCAGGTGCTGGGAGAAGATCCCCCACCTGTTGTCACACCGAGGCAGCAGGAGAGGAGGCAGGAGCTGGAACATGTTACATGTTCCTCAAATACGGGTGAAATGTAACATGTTTTGAAAGGTGAACTTAGCCTTTAATCACTTACAGCAGGGGTGCCCAACCTTTTGAAGAGCGAGGGCCACCTAAGCAAATTGGTAACCGGTCGCGGGCCACAATGAGTGGAGCATGTGCATGGCAGTATACTCTACTCTTTTTTTGCGGATCGGATTGGAGGTAGGCGTTTGTAAATGGACACAAGTCCATTTACATCTGCTACTCTTTAGAGGTGAATGGAGGGTCCAACTGGGTCGGACTAACCGTGTGAAAGGGGCCCATGGCTCAGTGCAGGTAACCCTCAAGTGCACTGCTCTGCACCTGCAGATCATTTTGAAAGCAGCCCAGTAACCACTGCAAAAAAGAAATGCCCATATATACACTGTGATTTTAGTAATAAACTTACTATTAATAACAGCATTCTATTCTATTCCATCACAAAACAGGAGGTCGTGGGCCACATCAGAGGGCTCTGTGGGCCACATGTGGCCCCCGGGCCACGGGTTGGGCACCCCTGACTTACAGAGTACGTAGCTCTTTCATTTTTTAAATCCTTGTCTATGTTCCTGTTTAGGCTGATACCACGACCACTGTGCCAGCAGTTTTCCTGGTTTAGGGTGGCTCCTTTCTCTTCTCTTTCTACGGAGCCACCCTTGCATACAAGGACTCAGGGCCGGTGCTACCACTAGGTGGACTAGGCAACCGCCTAGGGCGCCCAGCCGCTGGTTATTTTACTCCTGCACAGTGCACTGTCCTTCTAATTATCCTGCCATGTCAAGCAGCGCCATCACCAACCCCCCCGCCCCCGTTCCACTGATGTCTGTGTAATGTGTTTACATATTACAGTCCACACAGGCATCCCCCCTCTCTGCTCTGCAGCGTGACAGCCAGTAAACCCCTAGGCACTCTGTGTGTGTGTCAATGTCAATGTGTCAGCACTGTCAGGTAGCAGCAGCACCCCCCCACCCCCCTCCCCCTTCTCCGCTCTCTGTCAGTTTCAGTCTGTCATGTGACGTCATGACTCATATCTCGCAGAGGCCGCTCTCCAGACTCCAGTGTCAGTCCAGCAGCACAGTTCCCCCGGCCCCACCCCCCCCCACACACACTCTCCATAGCCTCCTGGGACATGTCACTGGTCCTAGGAGGCTGCAGGACCACTTACAAATCATAGTTCAGCTCATACATGTGTGGTGGGGGGCCCTCTGTGAAGCCACAAGGAATCACAGCTGGTATCCCACAGTCAACATGACAGTGCAGGGGACCCAAAGACCGGAAAAGAACCTGCCTGTGATGAGGATAGCGCTGGATCCCTGGACAAGAAAATGTCTGTTTTTTTAATTCAAGAAGATTATTTTTTTTTATGATATTTTTTTTTTTAAAAATGTTTTTTTTTTTTTTCATAAATTATTTGGCTGTTCATGGGGTGGTCATAATGTTTTGGCTCACCATGAGTGAGTTTTGATTTTTTTTTTTTTGATTTTTTTTTTTCACATTTTTGTTTTCACAAATTATTTTTTTTTTTTCAAAAAATATTATTATTATTTTTTTTTCATGGGGTGGTCATAATATTTTGGCTGAGCATGTTGTGGTCATAATATTTATTCTGATTATGGGGTGGTCATAATGTTTTGGCTGATAATGGGGTGGTCATAATATTTTGGCTGATCATGTTGTGGTCATAATATTTTGGCTGATCATGGGGTGGTCATAATATTTTGGCTGATCATGTTGTGGTCAAAATGTTTTGGCTAATCATAGGGGGTCATAATGTTTTGGCTGAGCCAAATTCTTATAACAATAATAACAACAGAAATGGTCTTGCTATGCAAGAACTCTTAGACCCCTTTAACACTGAGGCATTTTTCAGGCGCTTAACGTTAAAAAAAAGTGCCTGTAAAGCGCTTGAAAGAAGCCTCATCTGCAGTCCCAATGTGAAAGCCCAAGAGCTTTAAGACCCCTTTCACACTGGGGCGTTTTTCAGGCGTTTTTCATGCGCTTCAGCGTTAAAAAAAGCGCTTGAAAGAAGCCGCAACTGCAATCCCAATGTAAAAGGCCGAGTGCTTTCACACCGAGATTCCTTTCACACTGGGGCGTTTTTCAGGCGCTTTAGCGTTAAAAAACACGGCTGAAAGAAGCTGCAACTGCAATCCCAATGTAAAAGCCCGAGTGCTTTCACACTGAGACGCTGCGCTGGCAGGGCATCAAAAAAAAGTCCTGCAAGCAGCTTCTTTGCAGCGCTTTTGCAACGGTGAATACAACGCTCCTAAAGCGCCCCTTCCCATTGAAATCAATGGGAAGCGCCTGTAAAACACCAGAAAAACGCCTGAAAAACGCTATTGGCAGCAGCATTTTGTGGGCGCTTTTAACCCTTTATTTGGCCACTAGCAGGGGTTAAAAGCGCCCCAATAATGCTCGAAAAACGCTGGTAAAGCGCTGCTAGTTTAAGCTGCGCTTTACGAGCGTTTTTCGGGCGCTGACATTGTGAAAGGGCTCTTAAAGCACTTGGGCTTTCACATTGGGACTGCAGATGAGGCTTCTTTCAAGCGCTTTACAGGCGCTTTTTTTAACGCTAAAGCGCCTGAAAAACGCCTGAAAAACGCCCCAGTGTGAAAGGGGTCTAAGAGCCCTTTCACAATGTCAACGCCTGAAAAACACTCATAAAGCGCAGTTTAAACTAGCAGCGCTTTACCAGCGTTTTTCGAGCGTTATTGGGGCGCTTTTAACCCCTGCTAGTGGCCAAATAAAGGGTTAAAAGTGCCCACAAAACGCTGCTGCCAATAGCGTTTTTCAGGCGTTTTACAGGCGCTTCCCATTGATTTCAATGGGAAGGGGAGCTTTAGGAGCGTTATATTCACCGCTCCAAAAGCGCTGCAAAGAAGCTGCTTGCAGGACTTTTTTTTGACGTCCTGCCAGCGCAGCGCCTCAGTGTGAAAGCACTCGAGCTTTTACATTGGGATTGCAGTTGCAGCTTCTTTCAGGCACTTTTTTAACGCTAAAGCGCCTGAAAAACGCCACAGGGTGAAGGGAATCTCGGTCTGAAAGCACTCGGGCTTTTACATTGGGATTGCAGTTGCGGCTTCTTTCAAGCGCTTCTTTTAACGCTAAAGCGCATGAAAAACGCCCCAGTGTGAAAAGGGTCTTAATAAGTAGAAAAGCTAGACCCTGCTGTGGGGATGTACAGGGGTGCATGGCACCCCCTGCAGGCAGTCTGATTAATGTTAATTGGGAAGCAGCGGCCCCACAATAATAAACTATAGCAATAAGAATAAAATAAGAATAGAATAGATATAAGAATAAAATATACAATTATAATCATAATAAAATTAATAATAGAAAATAATAAAAAAGAATACTGATAATTAATGATAATATTATAATAATACATAAAATAATACCAATAACAGAAATAATCAATAATAAGAATAGCTTATCAGGTGACGTCTTCTATTCTTCCTGCTCTGCGTCCTCTCCTCAGCCCCGCCCTCAGAGGGCGGTCCTATGCGATTCTCTGTACTTCCTCCACAGATCATGTGAAACCTCTGAGGGGAGGAGCCGTGTCCCTATAAACGCTGTCTTTAACCACCTCGATACAGGACACTTAAACCCCCTTCCTTCCCAGACCAATTTTCAGCTTTCAGTGCTCTCTCACTTTGAATGACAATTACTCAGTCATGCTACACTGTAACCAAATGAATTTTTTATCATTTTGTTCACACAAATAGAGCTTTCTTTTGGTGGTATTTATTCACCACTTCATTTATTATTTTTTGTAATATAAGCGAAAAAAGAGCAAATTTTTTGAAAAAAAAAACAAAATTTTCTACTTTCTCTTTTAAAAGAAACCAAAAAAATCTAATTTTGGCGAAAATTTAGGCCAAAATGTATTCTACTACATGTCTTTGGTAAAAAAAATCCTGATAAGTGTATGATCATTGGTTTGTGTGAAAGTTATAGAGCCTACAAGCCATGCTATGCATAATTGAAAATGTATCAATCCTAATGCACTGATGGCCTATCTCAGTTCTTGAGGCCCTAAAATGTTAGGACAGTACAATAACCCCCCAAATGACCCCTTTTTGGAAAGAAGACAGTCTGCGGTAATTGGTAAGAGGTGTAGTGAATTAAGTTGCAATTTTTCCCCCACAATGCTTTGGAAAATTAAGAAATATATATATTTTTTTTTTCTTCACTAAATTATCATATTTACAAGTTATTTCTCACACATGGTGCAGGCATAATTGCAATTACACCCCAAAATACATTCTGCTATTCGTCCTGAGTATGGAGATACCCCATGTGTCAGACTTTTCCACAGCCTGGCCACATACAGAGGCCCAACATCCATGTAGCACCATCAGGCATTCTAAAGGCATAAATTAACACATTTCAACACATGAAACACATTTCATTTCCTGAGTACCTATTACATTTTTGAAGGCCCTGGAGCACCAGGACAATGGAATTACCCACAAAGTGACCCCATTTTGTAAAGAAAACAACCTAATGTATATTCTATGAGGCATAATGAGTCTTTTGAACATGTAATTTCTTTCCACAAGTTTTTGGAAACTCGTCCTGAGTATGGCGATACCCCATGTGTCAGACTTTTCCACAGCCTGGCCGCATACAGAAGCCCAACATACAAGTACCACCTTCAGGCTTCTAACATGTACACACCAAGAATTACACACCAAAATACATTCTGCTGAGCAAAGGGTAAAAAAAAGGCTCACCTGTGGTTTTAGCAGGCAGGGACACCGTTCCAGAGCAGTCAAAGCATTTTCTAGACAGCCAAAGGAAATGTCCAGGAATTGTCCAGGCAGCAGACAGATATGGAAAATTATGAACATGGTTCAGTACAGTCCAAGGTTTAGCAGGCAGTTCAGGCATAGGCATGTCCAGTTCGGGTGGCAGGCACAGGCATGGCCAGTTCAGGTGGCAGGCAAAGGCAGGGCCAGTTCAGATGGCAGCAGGCGGCACTTTGTACATTGGGCCTTGGTCAGGTAAGACCCGAGGACAGGGGTAGAGGCTTCTTCCCACCCAAATCTCTACGAAGCCTCCGAGTCTCCAGACCCTAATCCGAGAAAATGAAAAACCTGGAGAAAAAGGTTTTCTCCACTCGGAAAACTTTTTCTGGAGATCCTCACATGTGAGACCCCTGTGCTGTACAGTGGCAGGGCAAATGATCAGTTCAGGAGGCAGGCAAAAAGCATGGTCATTTAACAGGCCGAGGTCAATTCACGTTGAAGGCAGAAATATGTTTGGCAGAGGCATAGTCATTTAACAATCTGGGTCATACACAGAAATGGCAGAAAGTGGAAACTGGAAAGAAATCATCTTCACTTTACTAATAGTTTAGTGAAGTATGATAGCTTCGATAGCAAGTTCCAATGCAGAGGCCTGGCTGGGAGGGACAGTCTGGACAGTAGTAGTCACGGCGAATTCCTCTACTTGTACATACACAGCATTTTTTTGGGGGTTTGCAACCTGTTTGGGTAGGAGGGAGGATGTCGGGAAAGTGCCTTTCATGGAGTCTGGCTACTGCATCAGAGCGAATTAGTTGAGTGGGTTGGCCATGGGGATAGACAAGGGCTGTGATGACATCTTCTTGGAATCTTAGATAGGTCAGGGAACTTTGGGTGCTCTTAGAAAAAATAATATAAGAATTGAACATGGCCAGTTGCATCAAATAAATGGCGACTTTCTTGTACCAAAACAGTGATTTCCTGGTGGCCAAGTAGGGCTGCATCATCTGGTCATTCATATCCACCCCCCCCATGTATAAGTTATACTCGTGGATACATTTTGGCTTCTGGATGGGGCCTTTTCTTCTTTGCAGTTCCACCAAGGTGTCATTGTGTATTGTGGAAAGGATGTAGACATCTCTTTTTTTATCTCTCCACTTCACCGCTAGTACCTCTTCAGTCCGCATACTGGCCATTTCACCCTGTTTTAATTTCTTGGTGACCAATATCTGTGGGAAGCCTTTGCAGTTGGTCCGTGCTGTCCCACAGGCCACAGTCTGCTTTAGGTATAGATGGCGGAAAAGTGGGAGACTTGTGTAGAAATTGTCTACATATAGGTGGTAACCTTTCCCAAGCAATGGTTGGATCAGCTGCCAGACAATTTTGCCACTTGTTCCCATGTAGGTAGGGCATCCAGGGGGTTTAGCTGTCGGTCTTTTCCCTCATAAATTATGAAGTCATATGTGTAACCCGTGGCCCTGTCACACGCCTTATAAAATTTTACCCCACGTCTGGCTCTTTTACTGGGCATGTATTGTTGTATTCCAAGTCGCCCAGTGAAGTGTAATAGGGATTCATCCACACAAATATTTTTTATCAGGGGTAAACATCTGTTTGAAACTGGCGGAAAAAAAATTGATTAGGGGCCGAATTTTGAATAATTTATCATAACTGGGATGATTTCGAGGGAGGCATTGGGCATTGTTATTGAAATGTAAAAATCTCATGATCATCTCATAACGGTTTCTGGGCATAATTGATGAATAGACCGGCATGTGGTGGATAGGTTGGGTAGACCAGTAGGAATGGACTTCATTTTTTTTTGTTAGCCCCATGTTGAGGGTTAGGCCAAGGAAAATTTTAAATTCTTCCACGGTGAGGGGTTTCCAAAAAAAAGGA
The DNA here is from genome assembly GCF_037356315.1 of Lithobates pipiens. Classification (NCBI taxonomy): domain Eukaryota; kingdom Metazoa; phylum Chordata; class Amphibia; order Anura; family Ranidae; genus Lithobates; species Lithobates pipiens. The sequence continues at coordinate 265,185,288 of NW_027507784.1, read as the reverse complement.
CGGGCATAGGAAGAACTGGGATTGTTGGCTATATGTTGGCTGGCATATAGATTACATTGCTCCACAATGTCGGTTAGGAGATCATTGGTAAAAAATAAATGAAAATAATAAAGTGGGGTTACATTTTCTGTCTGTATCTGAGGGCCTGGCTGGGATGTAAAAAGGGGAATAACAGGTTCTACTGACGTATCGGGCAGCCATGTTGGATACAGCAGAACATCTGGAAGGCTAGTATGGGCACTGCCTCGTTGATGGGCCAGTTCAGGTGGCAGGCAAAGGCAGGGCCAGTTCAGATGGCAGCAGGCGGCACTTTGTACATTGGGCCTTGGTCAGGTAAGACCCGAGGACAGGGGTAGAGGCTTCTTCCCACCCAAATCTCTACGAAGCCTCCGAGTCTCCAGACCCTAATCCGAGAAAATGAAAAACCTGGAGAAAAAGGTTTTCTCCACTCGGAAAACTTTTTCTGGAGATCCTCACATGTGAGACCCCTGTGCTGTACAGTGGCAGGGCAAATGATCAGTTCAGGAGGCAGGCAAAAAGCATGGTCATTTAACAGGCCGAGGTCAATTCACGTTGAAGGCAGAAATATGTTTGGCAGAGGCATAGTCATTTAACAATCTGGGTCATACACAGAAATGGCAGAAAGTGGAAACTGGAAAGAAATCATCTTCACTTTACTAATAGTTTAGTGAAGTATGATAGCTTCGATAGCAAGTTCCAATGCAGAGGCCTGGCTGGGAGGGACAGTCTGGACAGTAGTAGTCACGGCGAATTCCTCTACTTGTACATACACGGCATTTTTTTGGGGGTTTGCGACCTGTTTGGGTAGGAGGGAGGATGTCGGGAAAGTGCCTTTCATGGAGTCTGGCTACTGCATCAGAGCGAATTAGTTGAGTGGGTTGGCCATGGGGATAGACAAGGGCTGTGATGACATCTTCTTGGAATCTTAGATAGGTCAGGGAACTTTGGGTGCTCTTAGAAAAAATAATATAAGAATTGAACATGGCCAGTTGCATCAAATAAATGGCGACTTTCTTGTACCAAAACAGTGATTTCCTGGTGGCCAAGTAGGGCTGCATCATCTGGTCATTCATATCCACCCCCCCATGTATAAGTTATACTCGTGGATACATTTTGGCTTCTGGATGGGGCCTTTTCTTCTTTGCAGTTCCACCAAGGTGTCATTGTGTATTGTGGAAAGGATGTAGACATCTCTTTTTTTATCTCTCCACTTCACCGCTAGTACCTCTTCAGTCCGCATACTGGCCATTTCACCCTGTTTTAATTTCTTGGTGACCAATATCTGTGGGAAGCCTTTGCAGTTGGTCCGTGCTGTCCCACAGGCCACAGTCTGCTTTAGGTATAGATGGCGGAAAAGTGGGAGACTTGTGTAGAAATTGTCTACATATAGGTGGTAACCTTTCCCAAGCAATGGTTGGATCAGCTGCCAGACAATTTTGCCACTTGTTCCCATGTAGGTAGGGCATCCAGGGGGTTTAGCTGTCGGTCTTTTCCCTCATAAATTATGAAGTCATATGTGTAACCCGTGGCCCTGTCACACGCCTTATAAAATTTTACCCCACGTCTGGCTCTTTTACTGGGCATGTATTGTTGTATTCCAAGTCGCCCAGTGAAGTGTAATAGGGATTCATCCACACAAATATTTTTTATCAGGGGTAAACATCTGTTTGAAACTGGCGGAAAAAAAATTGATTAGGGGCCGAATTTTGAATAATTTATCATAACTGGGATGATTTCGAGGGAGGCATTGGGCATTGTTATTATAATGTAAAAATCTCATGATCATCTCATAACGGTTTCTGGGCATAATTGATGAATAGACCGGCATGTGGTGGATAGGTTGGGTAGACCAGTAGGAATGGACTTCATTTTTTTTTGTTAGCCCCATGTTGAGGGTTAGGCCAAGGAAAATTTTAAATTCTTCCACGGTGAGGGGTTTCCAAAAAAAAGGACGGGCATAGGAAGAACTGGGATTGTTGGCTATATGTTGGCTGGCATATAGATTACATTGCTCCACAATGTCGGTTAGGAGATCATTGGTAAAAAATAAATGAAAATAATAAAGTGGGGTTACATTTTCTGTCTGTATCTGAGGGCCTGGCTGGGATGTAAAAAGGGGAATAACAGGTTCTACTGACGTATCGGGCAGCCATGTTGGATACAGCAGAACATCTGGAAGGCTAGTATGGGCACTGCCTCGTTGATGGGATGCTCCGTTGCTAGTATCTGGCCTATCTTCAAGGAAGGTTGCAGAACTGCTGGTGGATGCCTGCCTATCCCAGAGTGCTGCGCTGCTGGTGGATGCCTGCATATCATCCTGGAGTGGTGCGCTGCTGTTTGATGTCTGCGTTTCTCCTTGTTAGGATTCTGTCTTCCACAGTTTCCATCTCGGAGCCACTGCTTTCCACTGGCTCATAATCGCTATCCGAGTCTGACGGAGAGAGTTCCCCGCTACTCTCGTCCGACATACTCTGGAGCATCTGGAAAGCCTCCTCTGCGCTGTACGACCTTTTAGTCATGTTGACAGGCAGATGTCAGGTGGCGGGCGGAAGATGTCAGATGGCGGGCGTCAGATGTGCCTGATGGCGGGCGTCAGATGGGCCTGATGGCGGGCGTCAGATGGGCCTGATGGCGGGCGTCAGATGCGCCTGGTGATGGCGGGCGTCAGATGCGCCTGGTGATGGCGGGCGTCAGATGCGCCTGGTGATGGCGGGCCGATGCGCCTGGTGATGGCGGGCCGATGCGCCTGGTGATGGCGGGCCGATGCGCCTGGTGATGGCGGGGCAGATGCGCCTGGTGATGGCGGGGCAGATGCGCCTGGTGATGGCGGGTCAGATGCGCCTGGTGATGGCGGGTCAGATGCGCCTGGTGATGGCGGCAGATGCGCCTGGTGATGGCGGGCAGGTGCGCCTGGTGATGGCGGGTGGCTGATGTGTCAGATGGCGGGCTGATGTGCCAGGTGTTTTTGGGGACACTGTGTTTTGGGGGACACTGTGTTTTGGGGGACACTAGCTGGGAGATCAGTGGGTAAACAGCAGACAAACAGCTAGAAAACTCACTGATCTTCCCGGCTGAAGCAGATTTCTCTTCCTCTCCTCACTGACAGGTTCTGTGTGAGGAGAGGAAGAGATGAGAGCAGTTACAACTGCTCTCTATTTACATTACATGACGACTGTGATTGGACACAGTCGTCATGTGATCAGGAGGGCCAATCACATGGCCCTCCTGTTGTATTCTTCTCTCCAGTCTCCGGGGGTCTCAGGCAGATCGGGATCGCACCACTGCGCGGACACGTGGCGGCGCGATCACCGGTTATCTGCCACCCATCCCCCTTTGTTTACTTACGATGGCTGTGAATAGACACAGCCATCGTGCGGATCAGGAGGGCAAATTACATTGCCCTCCTGCCGATCCGAGATGCGGCGTGTGCGGGGGAAACATGCGCGCATCGGGATTGCGCAGCTGCGCGGGAGCACGCCCACGCGATCCCGCTACTTTGACAGGACGTTCGGGAATGTCCTGTCAGGAGTAGAGAGCTCCCACCCGGCCGTTTATATGCAGTGGCCGGGTGGGAAGTGGTTAAGAGGTCTTGACTGTAGTTACTTGGTTGGCTCTAGATGTCTCACTAAATCCACAAATGAAATGAACGGATTGGCGGGGTTTACAGCTGTGTGTTGTTTTACAACAGAACGGTGGCGCCCCCTATCATGACTCGGACGTGTCTTTGAATAGCGATAGGCGAAATGTAATTGGACAAATAGACCATCTCTGGTCACATGACCAGAAAATGTTTTCCTCACCCCGTCCACTGTACAGAAATCCCGTCCATTGGAGGAGAGTGTTCTGTACTGAGGAGGCGCGTCTGTTATATGACTCCGCCCCTCCTCAGTGAGGTCTCTGGGGGCGGGTTTCCCCCATTCCCGCATGTGCAGGAAGTGAAGATGAGATGTGCATGTGTAACTAGCTATAGATTTATCCGAAGATAATGTGTGCCGTGGGCGCCCCCTGCTTGTCTCCGCCAGCTCCGCTCTCTGCGTCCTCTCCTGAGCTCTGCTCACAGCCGACTAACGGCTTTTCTGTGTTACTAGTTATATAAACGGTTGGAGCTTACGTCATGGCGTGGAGGCGTTGCTAGGCGATAACTCCGCCTCCGCACAGTTTATGGGCGTGGCTTATCCCTGTTCCGATGGTCCAACGGTAGCGGGCATTAGGCTGTGATGCTGTACAATGAATTGGGGAATGTGCCATGTGGGGGGGGGGGGGGGTGGGCAGGCGATGCTTTCATTGGCTGTGCACACCCACTGTAATACTCAAATCATAGCAGAGCTTAGATCATACACAGAAGGGGGTCTCTCAATAGCACCACCTCCTCCCAGGATCAGAGTGCCCTGTGCATCCTGGTACCATAGGGGCTCACTAGGGTTGCCACCTGTCCAGGATTCACCCAGACAGTTCGGGTTTGGAATCATACGTCCATGTTTTAGACTGCCTGAAACCCGGACACATTATTTAGACTGGACTATGGCTTCCCAGCAGAGATGCTGGCTGCAGTTGTCTAAGCTGAGTGTGTCTGTCACTCCTTCACAACACATAAAGCCGGCATTAACAACCCCCCCCCCCCCAGACACACACACAGATGGGATAGGAGAGAGGGCTCAATCTGCACCTCTTCCCCCCTACCCCTACTCCTCTGTGGTCTGCCCACACTCCAAATTTCCAGCCCCAACTTTCTTTTCTGAGGCATAGAGCCGAGGATTGAAGTCCAGCAGCCTCAGATACATCTGGATGAGAGGTGCGGACTGCCATGGAGTGAGTGAGCTCACCATCCATCCCTGTCTGTGATTGAAGCCTACCCCTCTTCTCTCTCCTGCCTCTAAGGTAAGTACACTGAGGCAAATCAGGGTTCTCAGAGCACGCCTTACATCAGAGTTCCCCTTTACACCAGAGGCCACAGTATTTCCCCTTACATCAGAGTCCTCTACGTACATCAGAGTGTTCAGTGTCCCCCATAAATCAGGGTTCCCAGAGCATCCCTTATGTTAGAGGCCCCAGAGTTCTTCCTTACATCAGAGTCTGCAGAGTCCTCCCTTACAGTGAAAAACAACTCTGCGAGTTCAGATGTAATAGGGGAACTCTGTGGATCCAGATGTAAAGGGGGACTCTTGTTATTAACTTTCTATCATTAGAAATGTTATTTGATAACAAAATATACATATATAGTTTATACTATGAAAAAAATTAAAATGCCGGGTGCCTCTAAACTGTTCGGGTTTAACTTGAAGAAAAGGTGGCAACCCTAGGGCTCACTCAGACATGAAGTCAGGGGGTGGTAAAAACAGGCAATTGAGCTGCATTGTTACTGTCCCCAACTACCCATCAAAAAAGGCAAATGAAGCCACCAAGGACTGTACACATTTCATGGCTGCGATGGTTCACAACTAAGGATAGGCTTGGGCATGTTCACAACCCCACGTGCAGAGCCCACCAGGAAGAGGACACTGCGCAGCGCTAATCACAGGCAGTGAGACATCTCCTGATTCGCGGCTGTACAGATTGGGAAAGGTCTCACTGCCTGTGATTATCGCTGCTCAGTGTCAGTTCATGTGGGGTTGTGAACACGCCTGCGCCTATCCTTATTCACAACCACAGTAAAAATTAAATCCCTTGTCGTGTTTGGTGGCAGCACTGCCGCTGAACACGACCAATTCCAGTGGATGGGGCCAAACTGCAACTGCTTGCAACGCATGTGGTTCAGCACAGTGGGTTGGCATTTTTAGGTTTAAATCACCTCTTGTCAAATATCTTCTGAAAAGCGATCTACCACACCTCAATTTTCTGAGGGACAGCAAGAGCTGCCTCATGTGAAGTGAAACCATAGGGCAGGATTGTATAGTTAGAATTGGGTGGTTTCACAGACTTTCTATCATGTTCTTGGACCATCAGCACCAGGTCCGGCCCAAGACATTGTGCTGCCTGGGAACAAGAATGAAATGTTGCCCCCCCCCCCCCCCCAAGAAAAAAATCACACCCACCACAAGGCCCTCACATTTATTATTTTATATCATGATAACTAAAGGACCTGTCATGGCTTTATACATGTATATAGGTGTATAAAGAGGACCTGTCATGGCTTTTTACATGCAAGTAGGAGTATAAAGAGGACCTGTTATGGCTCTATACATGTATATAGGTGTATAAAGAGGACCTGTCATGGCTTTATACATGTATATAGGTGTATAAAGAGGACCTGTCATGGCTCTATACATTTAAAGGCTAATAAAGAGGGCCCGTTGTGGCTCTACACATGTTTATAGGAGTATAAAGAGGACTTGTCATGGCTCTATACATGTATATAGAAGTATAAAGAGGACTTGTCATGGCTCTATACATGTATAAAGAGGACCTGTCATGGCTCTATACATTTGAAGGCTAATAAAGAGGGCCCGTTGTGGCTCTACACATGTTTATAGGAGTATAAAGAGGACCTGTCATGGCTCTATACATGTATATAGGTATATAAAGAGGATCTGTCATGGCTTTATACATGTATATAGGTGTATAAAGAGGACCTGTCATGGCTCTATACATTTAAAGGCTAATAAAGAGGGCCCGTTGTGGCTCTACACATGTTTATAGGAGTATAAAGAGGACTTGTCATGGCTCTATACATGTATAAAGAGGACCTGTCATGGCTCTATACATGTACAAAGAGGACCTGTCATGGCTCTATACATGTAAAGGAATATAAAGAGGACCTGTCATGGCTCTATACATGTATAAAGAGGACCTGTCATGGCTCTATACATGTATGTAGAAGTATAAAGAGGACCTGTCATGGCTCTATACATGTATATAGGAATATAAAGAGGAGCTGTCATGGCTCTATACATGTATATAGAAGTTTAAAGAGGAGCTGTCATGGCTCTATACATGTATATAGGCGTATAAAGAGGAGCTGTCATGGCTCTATACATGTATATAGGTAGGGGTAGAAAGAAAACCTGTCATGGCTATATACATGTAAAGGAATATAAAGAGGAACCGTTGTGGCTCTACACGTTTATAGAAGTATAAAGAGGACTTGTCATGGCTCTATACATGTATAAAGAGGACCTGTCATGGCTCTATACATGTAAAGGAATATAAAGAGGACCTGTCATGGCTCTAGAGGAGTATAAAAGGGCCTGTCACGGCTCTATATTCGTGTGTATAGCAGTGGCGGCCCGTCCATAGGGGGCGCCCGGGTGCCGCCCCCCCCCCCCCTTCTGTGTAGTCACAAAAAAAAAAAAAGTAAAAAAAAAAAAAGTTTAAAACTGCTCCTTTAAAAAAAAAAAAGTTCTTTAAGGAAGTGCACTGTGTTCGAGCGATGGACACAGTGCACTGTGGGAACCTCCACGTCAATGCAATCATGAGATTGCAGACGTGGCGCTTCATTTGCGGGCGTTTAGCCCGCCTTGGGGTGCTTTCTGAAGCGCTGAGTAGTTTCCGCCCAGCGCTGTAGTATGTATTTGATTGACATCTGACTCAGATGTCACTTCCTGTCTTCTCTCTCCCATTGCACCCGAGAGAGGAAACAGGAAGTAAGAGGAGTAGAGCACACCGCAGGAGAGGAGCACACAGTCATCAAGTGCTGATGCTGTGCTCCCATGGAGAAGGGGGTGGAGGGGGACGGTTTAGGTGGAAGTGTCAGTGTTCTCTCTCTCACTCTCTCATTCTCTCTCTCTCTCACTCTCTCTCTCTCTCACCCTCTCTCTCTCTCACCCTCTCACCCTCTCTCTCTCTGTCTGTCTGTCTTTCTGTTTATTTATCTATCTATCTATCTATCTATCTATCTATCTATCTATATGTATATCTATCTATCTATCTATCTGTCTGTCTGTGTATATATATATATATATATATATATATATATATATATATATATGTATATCTATCTACCGCAGGAGAGGAGCGGAGAACACCGGAGAGGAGCACACAGTCATCAAGGTAAGTGCTGATGCTGTGCTCCCATGGAGAAGCGGGTGGAGGGGGACGGTTTAGGTGGAAGTGTCAGTGTTCTCTCTCTCTCTCTCTATCTATCTATCTATCTATCTATCTATCTATCTATCTATCTATCTATATGTATATCTATCTGTCTGTCTATCTATATGTATATCTGTCTATCTGTATGTATATCTATCTGTATGTCTATCTATCTCTCTATCTATCTCTCTATCTATCTATCTCTATGTATATCTATATGTATATCTATCTATCTGTATATCTATCTATCTATATGTAAATCTATCTATCTGTTTGTATATCTATCTGTCTGTCTGTCTGTATGTCTATCTGTTTATCTATCTATATGTTTGTCTGTATATCTATCTATCTATCTATCTATCTATCTATCTATCTATCTATCTATCTATCTATCTATCTATCTATCTGTCTATCTATATGTATATCTATCTGTATGTCTATCTATATGTATATCTATCTATCTATCTGTATGTCTATCTATCTGTATGTCTATCTATCTGTATGTCTATCTATCTGTATGTCTATCTATCTGTATGTCTATCTATCTGTATGTCTATCTATCTGTATGTCTATCTATCTGTATGTCTATCTATCTGTATGTCTATCTATCTGTATGTCTATCTATCTGTATGTCTATCTATCTCTCTATCTATCTCTCTATCTCTATGTATATCTATCTATCTATCTATCTATCTATCTATCTATCTATCTGTCCATCCGTCCGTCTGTGTATCTATCCATGTATATCTATTTATCTGTTTAACTGCATATCTACCTGTCTGTATGTCTATCTTATGTATATTTGTCTATTTGTCTATCTGTCTGTCCTATCCAATCTATCCCTCTTTCTGTCTATAGGCCCCATCACGGCAAGTGACGTTGGGGGGGGGGGGGTTGGTTGTGGGTTTTTTGCGCCCCCCTAAAAAAATGGAGCACCAGCCGCCACTGGTGTATAGGAGTGTAAAAGGACATGCCATGGCTCAAAACATGTATGTAGGAGTATAAAGAGGACCTGTCATGGCTCTATACATGTATAAAGAGGACCTGTCACGGCTCTACACATGTTTATAGGAGTATAGAGGACCTGAGGTCCAGTGTTCCAGCGATGCAGTGCGGGCCAAATGCCAAATGGGTCAATAGAGGTCAGGGCATGTTAGGACCCTGCCATTGGATATCCAATGGGAAGTGTCCCTGTCTCCAAGTGGCAAACTGGACACGGGAAAAAAAGACCCTTCCACTCTTTATTCTAATGGAGAAAAGATTCTGGACCCTAGCCATCACATCACTGCGGATTTAGGTGACTATTTTGGAAGATGTCCCTAACTGGAGCACATCTCTGATGCAGAGCAGTGGTTGAGGATCTTTTATTGATTGATGTTTTTGTTATGGGGTATTTTTTTAAAGGTATACACCCATCATCACCTAAAATGAACTCCTCAGATGCAGGGGAGCTCAACGTTCCTCCTCAGCATTTCCGATTTTCATCTAGCCATTGGTGGTTATTTATGAAAGACAAATCCACGTTGCACTGAAACTGCAGTCACTCTAAATCTAAGGGATAGATCTGAAATGAGTGGAAGCTCTGCTGATTTTATTATCCAGTCATGTGCAAGCTAAAGTGCTGTTTTTTATTTTCCTTGCATTTCCCCCTCGGATCTACAGTGACTTTACTTCCAAGTGCACTTGCAGTGCAAAGTAGATTTTCCCTTCGTAAATAACCCCCATTGTTGTATTATTATTATTATTATTATTATACAGGATGTATATAGTGGCAACAGTTTACGTGGCACTTTACAATATAAAGGGGGACAGTACAATTACAATACAGTTCAATACAGAAGGAATAGGAGCAATAGCGGCAAGGCTTCTGAATGAACTACCAGAGCACTCATCAGGACCCTCGTAGTCCATTTCTACAAGGCGTCAGCTGAGGTGGCTGGCAGTAGCTGTAGTTAATTAATTCACAGAAAACTCAAAATGACTGACACGTGTGGGCGGAGTCCCGCACAGTTGTACTGGTTTTGAATTGTGACAGTAGGTGCTGGGAGAAGATCCCCCACCCGTTGTCACACTGAGGCAGCAGGAGAGGAGGCAGGAGCTGGAACATGTTACATGTTCCCTAAATACGGGTGAAACATGTAACATGTTTTGAAAGGTGAACTTAGCCTTTAATCACTTACAGCAGGGGTGCCCAACCTTTTGAAGAGCGAAGGCCACGTAAGCAAATTGGTAACCGGTCGCGGGCCACAATGAGTGGAGCATATGCATGGCAGTATACTCTACTCTTTTTTTTGCGGATCGAATTGGAGGTAGGCGTTTAAGATCACAGGGTTTTTCAGAGAGAGTGGTTAAGACCTTGTTAGAATGCCGTAAACCAGTAACTAGAGCGATTTACGCCAAGATAGGGAAAAGGTTTAATTCCTGGTTGCGAGAACAGGGAATTGCACGTCCCGGGGTTCCGGCAGTCCTAGATTTTTATGCAAGCAGCGGTAGAGCTGGGCCTCTCTATCAGCACCCTAGGTACAGGTGGCGGCCTTATGCCGCATACACACGGGCGGACTGTATGGCGTACTTAGTCCGTCGAAACACATTTCAGCAGACAGTCCGCTCGTGTGTGGGCTTCAGCGGACTTTTTCAGCGTGCAGTCCGGCGTACTAAGAATTTCAGATTTTTCAAAATTCTGTCCGTCGTACTTTGGTTTCAGCGGACAATCCGCTCGTCAGTATGCTAGTTCGACGGACTAAGAATGGCGCATGCCCAGAAAGGATTTACACGGCGGAAGGGTGCTTTGCTGTGTATTGGACTTCCTATTTCTAGTCCCGTTGTACGTGCTGTACACGTCATCGCGCAAGCTTTCGTCGGACTGTTTGGGTATCCGTGTGTGGTCAAGTCCATTCAGTGGAAAGTATGACGGACTGTCCGTCGGATTGTATGACGGACTAAGTACGCCATACAGTCCGCTCGTGTGTACGCGGCATTAAGTGTTTTCCTTCAGTCCTCTCTCCAGCAGAATCCTTTTGTCAAGAACTTCTTCAAGGCTTTGGCTAGATCCAGGCCTGTGAAGATGAAGACCTGTCCTACTTGGGATTTGTCCTTGGTCCTTAGGACTTTGACCCGAGATCCATTTGAGCCCTTAGAGAAAGAGTCACTTAAGTGGATGGTACTAAAAACAGTTTTTTTGATAGCGAGCATCAGCTAGAAGGGTCAGTGATCTGCAGGCGCTCTCGGTCAGAGAGCCATTTTTGTTTTTTTTAGAGGATAAGGTAGTGCTTAAGACTGACCCTAGTTTTCTCCCTAAGGTTGTGTCCACTTTTCATAGGACACAGGATATTATTTTACCAACATTTTTCTCAGCCTCAGATGAGGCGAGATCTTTAAGTTTGTTAGGAGTCTATTAATTTTTTTTAGAAGCCACTAGGGTCTTCAGGAAGTCAGACTCACTTTTTGTTAATTTTTCGGGTGCCCGCAAGGGCTGCAAGGCGTCCAAATCACCTATCGCCAGGTGGATACGAATGGCGATAGTTAAAGCCTATGAATTAGAGGGGAAACAGGCTCCCTTAGTTAAGGCACACTCTACCAGGGCGGTTTCCGCATCATGGGCAGAGAGGGCTGGAGCCTCTCCGGAGGAGATCTGTAAGGCAGCAACGTGGTCCAGCTACTCTACGTTTGCAAGACATTACCGTCTGAATTTATGGTCTGATAAAGAGCAGACTTTTGGACAAAAGGTCCTCCAGGCAGTGGTCCCACCCTGACAAGGTGAGCTCTTTGCTTATCATCTCAGAGGCTGTCCTGGAAGACGATATGAGAAAACCGGAGTTAGACTTACCGGTAACTCTTTTTCTAGGAGTCTTCCAGGACAGCCTGGTTTCCCACCCAAAGTTGTTTAAGTTGGACTAAGTGGTGAGGATGTGTACTAACGTGATTGTTAGTGTGTTATGTCTTTCAGAGCCTTCCGGCGGTTCTTGGAGTAAAACTGAGGAGGGCCTGGAGGACCACACCTTTTATTTGATTGGGTTGACGTGTTTCCTGTCCCGGAGGGAGGAGCCCTATATCTCAGAGGCTGTCCTGGAAGACTCCTAGAAAAAGAGTTACCGGTAAGTCTAACTCCGGTTTATCAAATTCAAAATTTTTTTCTTACATCATTTCTTACATCATAGCATGGAGGCGTTGCTAGGCGATAACACCGCCTCCGCACAGTTTATGGGCGTGGCTTATCCCTGTTCCGATGGTCCAACGATAGCGGGCATTAGGCTGTGATGCTGTACAATGAATGGGGGAATGTGCCATGTGGGGGGGGGGGGGGGGGGCAGGCGATGCTTTCATTGGCTGTGCACACCCACTGTAATACTCAATGTGAGCCCCTCCAGCCAACATGACTGATTAGTACAAAGAAAGTGAATGATGAAATCATAGCAGAGCTTGGATCATACACAGAAGGGGGTCTCCCAATAGCACCACCTCCTCCCAGGATCAGAGTGCCCTGTGCATCCTGCTACCATAGGGGCTCACTCAGACATGAAGTCAGGGGGTGGTAAAAACAGGCAATTGAGCTGCATTGTTACTGTCCCTAACTACCCGTCAAAAAAGGCAAATGAAGCCACCAAGGGCTGTACACATTCCATGGCTGCGATGGTTCACAACTAAGGATAGGCTTGGGCATGTTCACAACCCCACGTGCAGAGCCCACCAGGAAGAGGACACTGCGCAGCGCTAATCACAGGCAGTGAGACATCTCCTGATTCGCGGTTGCACAGATTGGGAAAGGTCTCACTGCCTGTGATTGGCGCTGCGCAGTGTCAGTTCACGCGGGGTTGTGAACACGCCCACGCCTATCCTTATTCACAACCACAGTACAAAAGGAAACCTCTTGTCGTGTTTGGTGGCAGTACTGCCGCTGAACACGACCCATTACAGTGGATGGGGCCAAACTGCAACTGCTTGCAACGCATGTGGTTCAGCACAGTGTGTTGGCATTTTCAGGGTTAAATCACCTCTTGTCAAATGTCTTCTGAAAAGCGATCTACCACACCTCACTTTTCTGAGGGGCAGCAAGAGCTGCCTCATGTGAAGAGAAACCATAGGGCAGGATTGTATAGTTAGAATTGGGTGGTTTCACATACTTTCTATCATGTTCTTGGACCATCAGCACCAGGTTCGGTCCAAGACATTGTGCTGCCTGGGACCAAGAATGAAATGTTGCCCCCCACCCAAGAAAAAAATCACGCCCACCACAAGGCCCCCACATTTATTATTTTATATCATGATAACTAGGGGACCTGTCATGGCTTTATACATGCAAGTAGGAGTATAAAGAGGAACTGTCATGGCTTTATACATGTATATAGGTGTATAAAGAGGAACTGTCATGGCTTTATACATGTATATAGGTGTATAAAGAGGACCTGTCATGGCTTTATACATGTATAAAGAGGACCTGTCATGGCTCTATACATGTATGTAGGAGTATAAAGAGGACCTGTCATGGCTCTATACATGTATGTATGAGTATAAAGAGGACCTGTCATCGCTCTATACATGTATATAGGAGTATAAAGAGGACCATTCATGGCTCTATACATGTGTATATAGGGGTATAAAGAAAACCTGTCATGGCTCTATACATGTAAAGGAATATAAAGAGGACCCGTTGTGGCTCTACACATATTTATAGGAGTATAAAGAGGATCTTTCATGGCTCTATACATGTATAAAGAGGACTTGTCATGGCTCTATACATGTAAAGGAATATAAAGAGGACCTGTCATGGCTCTATAGGAGTATAAAAGGACCTGTCGGGGCTCTAGATTCGTGTGTATAGGAGCGTTAAAGGACAAAGTGTACCTGTAATGGCTCTATACATGTATATAGGAGTATAAAGAGGACCTGTCATGGCTCTATACATGTATAAAGAGTACCTGCTCTACACATGTTTATAGGAGTATAGAGGACCTGAGGTCCAGTGTTCCAGCGATGCATTGCGGGCCAAGTGCCAAGCAGTCTTACCATTTCCCGTGTGTTGTGGCAGCATATAGAGGTCAGGGCATGTTAGGACCCTGCCACTGGATATCCCATGGGAAGTGTCCCTGTCTCCAAGTGGCAAACTGGACATGGGGAAAAAAAGACTCTTCCACTCTTTATTCTAATAGAGAAAAGATTCTGGACCCTAGACATCATGTCACTGCGGATTTAGGTGACTATTTTGGAAGATGTCCCTAACTGGAGCACATCTCTGATGGAGAGCAGTGGTTGAAGATCTTTTATTGATTGATGCTTTTGTTATGGGGTATTTTTTTAAAGGTATACACCCATCATCACCTAAAATGAACTCCTCAGACACAGTGGAGCTCAACCTTCCTGCTCTTCCTGCTCAGTACTTCCGATTTTCATCTAGCCATAGGGGGTTATCTATGAAAGGCAAATCCACGTTGCACTGAAAGTGCAGTCACTCTAAATCTGAGGGGTAGATCTGAAATGAGTGGAAGCTCTGCTGATTTTATTATCCAATCATGTGCAAGCTAAAATGCTGTTTTTTATTTTCCTTGCATTTCGCCCTCGGATCTACAGCGACTTTACTTCCAAGTGCACTTGCAGTGCAAAGTGGATTTTCCTTTCATAAATAACCCCCATTGCAGTATTATTAGTATTATATATAGGATGTATATAGTGGCAACAGTTTTTGTGGCACTTTACAATATAAAGGGGGACAGTACAATTACAATACAGTTCAATACAGAAGAAATAGGAGCAATAGCTGTAAGCCCTTGTACACACGGTCGGAGATTCCGACGGAATGTGTCCGATCGGACCGTTTTGTCGGATATTCCGACTGCGTGTGGTCTCCATCGGACTGTTTCCTTCGGAGTATCCGACAGACCAAGTTTTTCAACTTGTTGGTAAAATTTTCCGACAAAATGGTCCGATCGGACATACTCCGATCATGTGTAGAGAATTCCGATCGGACAAAGTGCCACGCATGCTCAGATCAAATTCCTAGACCAAAGCTATTGGCTACTAGCGTGAACGTAGTCCCGTGGTAACGAAATAACGTAATCACGTTGGATTTTCCGACAACTTTGTCCGACCGCGTGTATGCAACAGTTTCGGACAAAATCCGACGGATTTGGTTGTCGGAATCTTCGACCGTGTGTACAAGGGCTTAGGCTTGTGAATGAACTACCAAAGCACTCATCAGGACCCACGCAGTCCATTCCTACAAGGCGTCAGCTGAGGTGGCTGGCAGTAGCTGTAGTTAATTAATTCACAGAAAACCTTGAATGACTGACACGTGTGGGCGGAGTCCCGCACAGTTTTGCTGGTCTTGAATTGTGACAGCAGGTGCTGGGAGAAGATCCCCCCACCCGTTGTCACACTGAGGCAGCAGGAGAGGAGGCAGGAGCTGGAACATGTTACATGTTCCCTAAATACGGGTGAAACATGTAACATGTTTTGAAAGGTGAACATAGCCTTTAATCACTTACAGAGTACGTAGCTCTTTCATTTTTTTAATCCTTGGCTATGTTCCTGTTTAGGCTGATACCACGACCACTGTGCCAGAAGTTTTCCTGTTTCAGGGTGGCTCCTTTCTCTTCTCCTTATACGGAGCCACCCTTGCATACAAGTACTAGAGCTGAGTCTTCGTAGCCCACGTACACACGGTCGGAGATTTTGCCAACCAAATCCGTCGGATTTAGTCCGACGGATTGTGTCCGAAACTGTTGCATACACACGGTCGGACCAAGTTGTCTGATTTTGCGGTTGCCAATAACGCGGTGATGTAAGCCGTGTACGGCGGGACTAGAAAAAGGAAGTTCAGCACCATGTCCGGCACCCTTTGGGCTCCTTCTGCTGATCTCGTGTTTTAGTAGAAGTTTGGTGAAAGACGATTCGCGCTTTTCAGATTAGTGATTCAGATCGCTACTGCTCTTCAGTTTGTGCTTGTCTTTGCGTATCTGATAATCAGTGCGTGCAGTCATTAAGTATTTGCTTCTCATTGTGGACTCTATCTTGGTATAGTACGCTTTGAAAGGCATTTTTTATTGTCTGCTTGCTTCTGCTATTCAGGTCGTCCTTTCAGGCCTTGCTGTTTAGCGTTGCTTTCTGGTGTCCGTTCTGAACAGCCCACCGTTTTCCAAACATGTTTCGTCTATGTACTCATCGTACAGTTTGTGCTGTGCAGGGGTTCTTACTTTAACACAAGCCAAAGGGCTTGTGTCAAAGTCAAAGTAAGAACCCCTGCACAGCACAAACTGTACGATGAGTACGTAGACGAACCTTCAGGACCTCAAGTTCTCTACAGGCATCTCCCCCCAGGCTCTGGGGATCATTATTCCAGAGACCTCTTCTGCCATCATTCAGCTCCTGCAGAAGGACTATATGAAGCTAAGTTTTATCCTTAAACATCACATTCTATGTATTTCATGATTGCTAATGTCTTGCATTTCTTTCCTCATTCCCTAATTACCATCATTGCAATATGCTCTAATTCATATGCTCTGCCCCTTTGTCCTCATGCGGATTTGCCTCACTAACTTCCCCACCATGCTCTTCTTGGCCCCTAAAACTATAGTCTAGTCACTTGACAATGTCTTTTGGCAGCTCCATAGTATTGCTTTCCCCTAAACACCCCCTAAAATGTCTACAAATGTGATGTGTGTGCTTCAATTCATGAAAAGTGACCTTTTTATTGTTTTTTGGAGTTGTGCCAAACTCATTAGGAACCCCCCTCTCCCCAACTGTTACCTCAGCTGATAGCAATCTTCTATCTGATGACTTGACCCAACCCAATACACACTCTAAATACCTTTTTCATGATCACATTTATGGAACAATTCACCAAAGCATGTAGTGTAAGGGCCTCAATACTTTCAAATGCTAGTTTTATTTTTTTAACACATTAATTTTCTTGCTATGTAATAGCAGAATGTCAAAATGTCCTTCCATTTTGTTATTATGACACTTCTTTACCTGTCCGGTAGGCTGCCAATAGTGTAACTAAGGAAGGTCTTCCCAAAGTATCACACATTATTTAGGCATTCAGCTCTCAATAAAGTGGAGAGGGTTACCTCTCCTAAACATCCCCCCCTCATTTTTTATCAAGGGCCCATCAGATGGGGGGGGGGGGGGGGGTGGGGGGGTTAGGACTCTCATAATTATACTTTATGCTTTAAATACTCATTTTGAAAAAATGTTATACTAATTTTGTCCAAAAATGTGTGTGTCTAATCTGCATGCAATGTTGATTTGTAAAATTACTAGTTTTTTTTCTTGTGTCACTACACAGTGTCCTTCAACGCCACAGGAATGGCAGACTGCGGCCTCCCACTTTGCCATTTTTCGTCAAGTTGTGCCTTTTTCAGCAACAGTGCAAACCCAAGTTCAGAGTGAGATGAGGGGACAGTCTCTTCTTCAGATAATCTTATTATGTTGTGGGTCTGCTACACACACACACCTTCTTTTTGTTAACTAATGTGTAGTGCATTACTGATCTAAATCGTGCTCATTTTCAGCACCATGGCAGGAAAATGGCATGATTGTCCAAATTTACACCTCACTGTGGGTGCTTTTTACTAAAGGCACATCCACTATGCACTACAAGTGCACTGCAAAAGTACACCTGAAACTGCACTTGGAGTGCAAAGTGGAGTTGCCTTTAGTATATCACACTCCTTCTCAGCACAAACTAAAATTTCACTACAAATAAATTTTAATCCCAATGAAAAAGGAAGCCACACATTGTTGAGAATTAAACTTTTTAATACAAGCACATTCATATGTGCGTTTAGTAAAGGTTTTTACAACAAACCAAGATATTTTGGGTATCCAAAACCCAGTTTAATCATATTTATTTTTTACTTGTTTTTTTGTGTAAACAGGCATGTATCAAACCGTAAAATACAGAACACAGGAACTTACAACGTTCAACTTGGAAAAGTGAAGACAATATCAGACATGAGTATGTACAAACTGGGCTGATATTGCCTTCATCACATGGGGTGTCACCCCTGAAAAATCCAAATTTGGAAGATGCACACAGTGTGTCAACATGTGCTATCTCCCATCATGGGGGATCAATGTACATGCTTTCGGGCTGCAACCCCTTCATCTCAGACACTTTCCACAAAACATGTACATTGATCCCCCATGATGTGAGATAGCGCATGGTTAGGACTCTCATAATTATACTTTATGCTTTAAATACTCATTTTGAAAAAATGTTATACTAATTTTGTCCAAAAATGTGTGTGTCTAATCTGCATGCAATGTTGATTTGTAAAATTACTAGTTTTTTTTCTTGTGTCACTACACAGTGTCCTTCAACGCCACAGGAATGGCAGACTGCGGCCTCCCACTTTGCCATTTTTCGTCAAGTTGTGCCTTTTTCAGCAACAGTGCAAACCCAAGTTCAGAGTGAGATGAGGGGACAGTCTCTTCTTCAGATAATCTTATTATGTTGTGGGTCTGCTACACACACACACCTTCTTTTTGTTAACTAATGTGTAGTGCATTACTGATCTAAATCGTGCTCATTTTCAGCACCATGGCAGGAAAATGGCATGATTGTCCAAATTTACACCTCACTGTGGGTGCTTTTTACTAAAGGCACATCCACTATGCACTACAAGTGCACTGCAAAAGTACACCTGAAACTGCACTTGGAGTGCAAAGTGGAGTTGCCTTTAGTATATCACACTCCTTCTCAGCACAAACTAAAATTTCACTACAAATAAATTTTAATCCCAATGAAAAAGGAAGCCACACATTGTTGAGAATTAAACTTTTTAATACAAGCACATTCATATGTGCGTTTAGTAAAGGTTTTTACAACAAACCAAGATATTTTGGGTATCCAAAACCCAGTTTAATCATATTTATTTTTTACTTGTTTTTTTGTGTAAACAGGCATGTATCAAACCGTAAAATACAGAACACAGGAACTTACAACGTTCAACTTGGAAAAGTGAAGACAATATCAGACATGAGTATGTACAAACTGGGCTGATATTGCCTTCATCACATGGGGTGTCACCCCTGAAAAATCCAAATTTGGAAGATGCACACAGTGTGTCAACATGTGCTATCTCCCATCATGGGGGATCAATGTACATGCTTTCGGGCTGCAACCCCTTCATCTCAGACACTTTCCACAAAACATGTACATTGATCCCCCATGATGTGAGATAGCGCATGGTTACACACTCTGTGCATCTTCCAAATTTGGAATTATGCAAAATACACCTTTTTTTTTTTTTTTAAACAAAAATAAAACCCATCTAGTTTTTTTGTTTTCACACTCTCCCCAAAACATCAATGATGTTCTTCATTTTATTTTTAACATCATTGATGTTTTGTTGTACAATTTCCAAATCCCTATTGCACCCCATTATCTCCCTGATCAAGATCTGGCAACAATTTGGCCAACCTCCACGATCTCTCCTTCTTCCTCCTCCTCCTGCTCCTCTGTTTCTTCTTTTGGAAGTTGCCCTTCTTTGGGAGGGGTGTGGTCCCTGGTGTCCTCATGGTCCCTGGTGTCCTCATACTTGCCGAGTCTTCTCTCCCCTATGAGAATGTAAACAAAGATTAATTAGCACACAGAGGGCATAAATAGGAATATGAAACATTGCTTGGAAGTGTTGTACAATTGTTTTTTTGGGCCGAGTTACAAGGTGAGAACATTATTGGGGCCACTTTGTTAAGCTGGAATACTTCCCTGCAGAACGATGTTTCATACGAACGAACGAAACCATGACCTTGAAAGTGGCCATTTTAAAATGCACAACATGAAATCAAAGCACATGGAGCATGTATGCAAGCAAGAATAATCATATGAACACACGACAACTACTTACTTTTTTTAAGAACACGCTTGATCCTTACATACTGCTCGTGCTCCCTCAGATTCAGGTCTGACCAGCGTTTTCTCAGTTGATCCTTGGATCGGCGTACCCCAAAATTCTTATGAAGACTCTTCACAACTTTATTCATGATCTTGGCCTTTCTGATATTTGGGTTTGGGTAAGGTCCATACTTCCCATCATAGTCGGTCCTGTTCAATATGTCGACCATCTCCAACATCTCTCCAAAAGACATATTTGAGGCCTTAAATCTTGTCTTCCTGGATCAGGACGTTTCAGGCTCCGGGCTTTCCTCACCCTCCTCCTCGTTAGTGGAACTATTATTGCGCACCTGCGTTCTCTCCGCCATGTGCTCTCCCCACGGAAAGCGAAGGGGCGGGGAATAGTCTGGAAAGAACGTCAGGGGCGGGCGGAGTTTCACGCATGCGCACTGTATATAAAACGCCACACATGTGTATCGTCTGTACGATCTGGGAGAAGAGTGTGAGTCACGGACGCTGCGAACGTCGAAACGAAGGTAACATTTTTAAATTTGTGCTTCACTAGACTAGACTGCTTGTATCTAGGCCGCTGTTGGGACAAGATTAGGAGGGATTTTAATTGCATTATTAGTATTTGAGGGTTTGTCTTGTGTTGTGTCTTGCAGACAAAATGGACCCATTTAACAATCCCAACTTTATGGGGCTATTCCTCGAGCTCTACATGGAGATGCCCTGCCTGTGGCAGTTCCACAACAAATTTTATTATGACAGATCAAAGAGGAACACAGCACTGGAGAAACTGCTTGCTTTGGTGCAGATCAGGGTCGCAAAATTGTGGCCATGAAGCTTACATATTTCAGGGAGAGAAAGAAGCACCTGGAGTCATTGAGAGCAGGAGATCCAGATGCTGTTTATTACCCCAGGATGGTGCACTTTGACAGGCTGCATTTTCTGGTAGACCAGGGGGTACCCAGGCCACCACTCAGGCCACCACTTTCCAGGCTACCTCCAAGGCATCCTTCACCCCCAGCTGAGGCTTCTGATGTACAACCTGGGCCTTCCAGGCAGCACCATGTGGTGGGGCCCAGCTTGAGACAGGTATTGCATTGTTAAACATATTTCTTGTGTTACATTTAATGATGTTAACTAGATGTTTTTATTGATCAGTAAGTTGTGATTTCTCAAAGTGGTTTACATCTCAATAGACAGTAGTGACCAAAAATGATTGGGACGGGAAAGAAAAATGCTGTTGTCAGAATGATAGTCTGTTCTATTTGGTAACAGTCAAATAGCAAAAGCCAGGAGCACAAAATGTTGTGATTGATGATCAAAAAACTAAAACTATGTCCCCTTTTCATACACAGGAAGACCTCAGTCGGGAGGAGGCTGTGGCAAGTGGCAGCCAGGAGGTCCACCAACGCCCTCCTTCACCTCCTGCCCCAGCTACAGGAGCTCAGCCACAGCCTGGAAGGATGCCTGGTGGGAAGTCACAAAGGAATACCAGAGAGTGATGGCCTGGGATGAGTCTGGTGTGCCAGAAGATGCAGCCTCTTCAAGATCACCATCCTGGGGACAGAAATGTCATATGAATTTCCTGCTCTCTAGGACTTCAGGAGCAGACTTCTCTCCCTGAGATATGTACTCCTCAGGCCACCAATTTTTTTGTATATGTCATTTAGTCATGTCTGCCCTGGGGGCCAAAGGCTGCACCAAAGTTAAGAAGTTTCTCCAGTGCTGCATTCCTAGTTTTATTTTCTAGCAAAAAAAATAAATTTTATTTTTGTTTGATGAACTACCGTATATACTCGAGTATAAGCCGAGATTTTCAGCCTCTTTTTTGAGGCTGAAAGTGCCCCCCTCGGCTTATACTCGAGTCATCGCTGTCTGCCTGCTCGATCAGCGTGTCGAGCAGACAGACAGCGGCCATTCTATAATTCAAAAGCCGCGCCTCCGGCTCCGCCTTCGCCTGTGATAGGCGGAACACTGAATTTCCCAGCAGCCTGTGTTCCGCCTATCACGGACATCGTCTCATCCTCGTACTACGGACGAGGATGAAAGGATGTCCGTGATAGGCGGAACACAGACTGCTGGGAAATTGTGTTCCGCCTATCACAGACAGGGAGGCGCGGCATTTGAACAGGGGAATGGGCGCCGACGAAGAGCGGTGATCCTGGGACGGGACCGGACGGAGGCTCGGCTCGGGACGGGACGGGACCGGACGGAGTCTCGGGACGGGACGGGACCGGACGGAGGCTCGGGACGGGACGGGACCGGACGGAGGCTCGGCTCGGGACGGGACGGGACCGGACGGAGGCTCGGGACCGGACGGAGGCTCGGCACACAGGTAGGCTGGACACACAAGGCCACACACACACACACACACACACACACACACACACACACACACACACACACACACACACGGATGGATGGACACACACACAGGGATGGATGGATGGATGGACACACACACACACACACACACACACGGATGGATGGATGGACACACACACAGGGATGGATGGATGGATGGATGGACACACACACAGGGATGGATGGACACACACACACACAGGGATGGATGGACACACACACACACACAGGGATGGATGGATGGATGGACACACACACAGGGATGGACAGGCATATCTCACCCTCGGCTTATACACGAGTCAATAGGTTTCCCAGTTTTTTGGGGGTAAATTGGGGGCCTCGGCTTATACTCGGGTCGGCCTATACTCGAGTATATACGGTACTTGTGTAATGTGTTTTCCTTCAAAAAGTAGAGTTTATTTGTGAGCAGGCAGGTACATTTCCAAAATACAAAGTGAACTAAATAACAAGGGGTACCAACACTAAACAACCTCCTGTAGATTAAAAAAGCAAAAGAAAATCTAAAAAATACAATAATGTTGTTGTTGTAAGTTTACACCCAAAAATAAAAAGTAAAAAAAAAGGAGAAATGAGCAGTGTCTTTAACCACTTTCAGACCGGACCATTTTGCTGGTAAATGACCAGAGGTCTTTTTACAATTTGGCACTGCGCTGCTTTAACTGGTAATTGCGCGGTCATGCAATGTTGTACCCAAACGAAACTTGCGTCCTTTTCTTCCCACAAATAGAGCTTTCTTTTAAAGGTATTTGACTGACTCTGCGATTTTTATTTTTTGCGATATAAACGTAAAAAGATCGCAAATTTTGAAAAAAAATGATATTTTCTACTTTTTGTTATTAGAAAAATCCAATAAACTCAATTTTAGTCATACATTTAGGCCAAAATGTATTCAGCCACATGTCTTTGGTAAAAAAAAAGTCAATAACTGTATATTTATTGGTTTGCGCAAAAGTTGTCACATCTACAAACTAAGGTACATTTTCTGGAATTTACGCAGCTTTTAGTTTATGACTGCCTATCTCATTTCTTGAGGTGCTAAAATGGCAGGGCAGTACAAAACCCCCCCAAATGACCTTATTTTGGAAAGTAGACACCCTAAGGAAATTGATAAGAGGCATGTTGAGCCCATTGAATATTTTATTTTTTTGCCGCAAGCGATTGAATAATGACAAAAAAAAAATTTTTTTTTTTTTTACACAAAGTTGTCACTAAATGATATATTGCTCACACATGCCATGGTTATATGTGGAATTGTACCCCAAAATACATTCTGCTGCTTCTCCTGAGTACGGGGATACCACATGTGGTCGACTTTTTGGAAGCCTAGCCGCGTACGGGGCCCCGAAAGCCAAGCACCGCCTTCAGGATTTCTAAGGGCATACATATGTCATTTTACTCCTCACTACCTATCACAGTTTTGAAGGCCATAAAATGCCAAGATGGCACAAAACCCCCACAAATGACCCCATTTTAGAAAGTAGACACCCCAAGATATTTGCTGAGAGGCATGTTGAGTCCATGGAATATATTATATTTTGCCACAAGTTGCGGGAAAATTACAAACTTTATAAATTTTTCACAAAGTTGTCACTAAATGATATATTGCTCACGCATGCCATGGGCATATGTGAAATGACACCCCAAAATAAATTCTGCTGCTTCTCCTGAGTTCGGGGATACCACATGTGTGGGATTTTTTGGGAGCCTAGCTGCGTACGGGGCCCCGAAAGCCAAGAACCGCCTTCAGGCTTTCTAAGGGCGTAAATTTTTGATTTCACGCCTCACTACCTATTACAGTTTTGAAGGCCATAAAATGCCAAGATGGCACAAAACCCCCACAAATGACCCCATTTTAGAAAGTAGACACCCCAAGCTATTTGCTGAGAGGCATGTTGAGTCCATGGAATATTCTATATTTTGCCACAAGTTGCGGGAAAATTACAAACTTTTTTTTTTTTATTATTTTTTTTTTTTCACATAGTTGTCACTAAATGATATATTGCTCACACATGCCAGGGGCATTTGTGAAATGACACCCCAAAATAAATTCTGCTGCTTCTCCTGAGTACGGGGATACCACATGTGTGGGACTTTTTGGGAGCCTAGTCGCGTACGGGGCCCCGAAATCCAAGAACCGCCTTCAGGATTTCTAAGGGTGTAAATTTTTGATTTCACACCTCACTACCTATCACAGTTTTGAAGGCCATAAAATGCCAAAATAGCACAAAACCCCCCAAAATGACCCCATTTTGGAAAGTAGACACCCCAATCTATTTGCCGAGAGGCATGGTGAGTATTTTGCAGCTCTCATTTGTTTTTGAAAATGAAGAAAAAAAAAGATAATGTATATTTTTTTTCAATTTTCAAAACTTTGTGACAAAAATGAAGGTCTGCAAAATACTCACCATACCTCTCTGCAAATAGCTTGGGGTGTCTCCTTTCCAAAATGGGGTCACTTGGGGGGATTTTGTGCTATCTGGGCATTCCATGGCCTCCGAAACTGTGATAGGCAGTGAGGAATGAAATCAAAAATTTACACCCTTAGAAATCCTGAAGGTGGTGCTTGGATTTTGGGGTACCGTACGCGGTTAGGCTCCCAAAAGGTCTCACACTTGTGGTATCCCCGTACTCAGGAGAAGCAACAGAATGTATTTTGGGGTGTAATTTTACATATAACCATGGCATGTTTGAGCAATATATCATTTAATGACAACTTTGTGCAAAAAAAAAATAATAATAATCGTGTATTTTTTCCACAACTTTTGTCAAAATATAAAATATTCCATGGACTCGACATGCCTCTCAGCAAATAGCTTGGGGTGTCTACTTTCTAAAATGGGGTCATTTGGGGAGGTTTTGAACTGTCCTGGCATTTTATGCACAACATTTAGAAGCTTATGTCACACATCACCCACTCTTCTAACCACTTGAAGAAAAAGCCCTTTCTGACACTTTTTGTTTACATGAAAAAATATTTTTTTTTGCAAGAAAATCGGTGTGATAAAATGCTTTCCCAATTTCCCAATGGCGCTGTTTACATCCCGCAAAATCTAAGTCATGAAATGCTCGTAGCTTCCGGTGTCTTAGGCCATAGAGATGATTGGAGCCATTCTGGTCTCTGATCAGCTCTATGGTCAGCTGGCGGAACCACCTGCTGCATTCTCAGGTTCCCTGTTGGGACAGGAGAGCCTGAGAAAACCATGGAAGATGGTGCGGGGGGGACATTCCCTCCCACTGCTTGTAAAAGTAGTCTAGAGGCTAATTAGCCGCTAGGATTGCTTTTACATAAAAGCCGACCGCTGGCTGAAAAGAATGATACCAAGATGATACCTAAACCTGCAGGCATCATTCTGGTATAAGCACTCAAAGTCCCGCAACATACCAGTATGTTGCTGGAACTGGTTGGGCATATATTGTAATTTTTTTTTCATGCAGCCTGTGGGCTGAACGAAAAAAAAATATTGATCGGTGGGTATGCCCACCATTAGATACCTCCCTTCATCCACCCACTTCTAATGGTGGGCATACATGCACCATTTATATATGCCGAAGCATGGGGGCATCCTCCCTCAAAAGGTAGGAGCAGATCGCTCCTCCACCCCTTATGCCCCCATGCTTCGGCATATATGCTCTTTTTTAACTGTGGTGGTGAAATCACCCCCGACAGTGCTGGAGTCGTGGCTTTATGTATCGTGGGAGCAAACGCTGTTGCTGTCAAGATAAATAAATCCGCGCTGCAACTGAATGGCGTACCTGCTAAGCAAATGATGGTTAACAATAAAACAAAGTAACATTACAGTATAACAGTAAGACGTACCATACCTGCAAAGCAAATACAAAAAAAAAATAGCAAAAAATAACACATTTAACACAATCTGTGCCTAAAATATATATATGCCGAAGCATGGGGGCATCCTCCCGCAAAAGGTAGGAGCAGATCGCTCCTCCACCCCGTATGCCCCCATGCTTCGGCATATATGCTCTTTTTTAACTGTGGTGGTGAAATCACCTCCGACAGCGCTGGAGTCGTGGCTTTACGTATCGTGGGAGCAAACGCTGTTGCTGTCAAGATAAATAAATCCATGCTACAGCTGAATGGCGTACCTTAAAACAAAAAATGGTTAACAATAAAACATTGCAGAATAGAATACAGTACAAAGGAGCAGAACAATAGAGAGAGAATAGAGAGAGAGAGAACAATAAAACGACAACTATTTTAGGTTTTTTTATTTTATATTTTTTTTGGTTTTTTGTTTTTTTTCCTTTTTTTATTTTTTTAAACACTTTTTTATGTAACTTTAACACTTCTGTTGTAACGGTTCCAGCGGTTTGGGTCTCTCAAAATGCGATGGCATCTTGGGAGACCCTGTGAACGTGTGCCTAGCCTGTGCAATGCTGTACCCTACTCTAAAACTCAACTAGTTCATGGTAGCGTTCAAAACATTCACCAATGCAAAGACCAGGATTGTCAGGACAGCGGGGACAATAATGACGGGTGTCACGCCTATATCCGCACTTTCTGCAGACACAACATTTTCTTTGGGGGGCTCGTTGGGTAGGGGTACTCTGGAGGACATAAGGATAATGCCTCTCATGCAGCCGGCATACTGCATCTGGTTGGGGAACGTGAGGTGGAGCACCGCCTGGACACAGAAGGGCTCTGACGATATCCTCCTGGAATTTAAGGAAGGATCCAGTCCGTCCTGAAGCTTTGTGTAGTACATAAGCATTCAGTATAGCCAATTGGAATAAATAAACAGACACTTTTTTGTACCAGCGTCTGGCCTTACGGGCAACTAGATACGGCGCCAACAACTGATCATTGAGGTCCACCCCTCCCATGTTAAGGTTATATTTGTGGACACAGAGGGGTTTCTCCACAATACCAGTCGCCGTAGGAATTTGGACCGTCGTGTCTGCATGAAGGGAGGTAAGAACGAAAACATTCTTATTATCCCTCCACTTCATAGCGAGCAAATTATTACTGCGCAAGCAGGCTCTCTCCCCCAGCCTAAGACGGGACTCTACAAGCCGCTGGGGAAAGCCCTGGCGATTAGGTGCCACATGCTCCAATCTGCTGATCAAACAAGTGACTAAACAGTGGCACGCTTGTGTAATAATTGTCCACGTACAAGTGGTACCCCTTTCCGAATAAGGGTGACACCATGTCCCACACTATCTTGCCAGCGCTTCCTATGTAGTCAGGGCAGTTCTCCGGCTCTACGTGACTATCTTTACCCTCATAAACCATGAAACTACGTGTATAGCCTGTGGCCCTGTCACAGAGCTTATACATCTTGACCCCGTATCTGGAACGCTTGTTGGGGACGTATTGTTTGAATGACAAGCAACCAGAAAACTTAATCAGGGACTCATCAACGCAGACAACTTGATGGGGAGTAAACAAGTCTGCAAAACGTTGGTTTATGAGGGGCCGAATTTTGTAGAGCAGATCGTATTCAGGGTCTCCACGAGGACGACAGAGTTCATTGTCGCTGAAGTGCATGAACCGCAAAATCTGCTCGTATCGTGCCCTGGACATGGAAGCAGAGAACACGCGCATATGGTGAATTGGGTCAGTGGACCAATATGACCGCAACTCACTCTTTTTGGTTATGCCCATGTTGAGGGAGAGGCCCAGAAAGATTTAAAAATTCGGAAACCGTAACTGGTTTCCATTGTCTGGCAAGGGCGGACTGGGGAATAGTGGCGATGTGTTGACCAGCGTACAAATTGGTTTGGTCCACAATAGATCTATAGAGATCTTCGGTGAAAAAAAGTGAGTAAAAGTCAAGTGTCGTAAAATCAACTGTTTCCACGTTAATGCCAGGTTGGCCAGTGAATGGGGGAAGTACGGGTTCTGCAGAAGTGGTGGGCACCCAAATAGGATTGGCGAATTCTGCAGGAAGGGCACTATGGGTACGACGGGCCTGTCTTTGTCTTCTTCTTGGTGGCAGCGGGACACTACTTGTGCTTGCCACCTCGCCAGCTTGAACTGCACTTATGGGACTCGCCACGTCACCACGTGTTACTGCAGTGCTGGATGTAGGTCCAGGGTGTACTAGGCCGCTGGTGCTTGCCAGTTCACCAGAAGGATGAGCGGCTCTAGTACGTCTCTGCTCCATACGAGTGACCTGCGGTTCCTGCACCTGAACAACAGAATACATTTGGGATCGGGCACACCTGTCCTTAACAGGGACCTCATCTCCGTCGTCAGAGCTATCTGTCATGGAGCCGCTGTCCTCTACAGGATCGTATTCTGAGCCTGAATCTGACAGATGAGTGACGCCCTCTTCACTATCTGTCATGCTCAGAAACGTGTAGGCCTCTTCACTAGTGTACCTTCGCTTTGCCATTTTGGGCTCTAAATTTAGGGGTACACTAGTGAGACTCACAGGTAAAAAAGCACCTAGCCTGTCAGCGACTGTTTCAAAACGCTACAAAAAAAACTGTTAGCGATCGCAGGGATCAAGCCTGACTCTGCGAACGCTGCAGTTATGTGTGTTGTGTTTTGTAAGTGACAGTGATCGATCGATACTGCACTTGGGTGGGCTGGGCTGGGCTTGGCGGAGGGGCTAAACGCAGGTGCTAGCAGGTATCTGGGCTGATCCCGCTAACAATGCGTTTTGGGAAACCTAAAATGCTGGCAACGCTAATATAGATCTGATCAGATACTATATTATACTATATTATATACTAAGGGAGGTGTATGCTTTGCGCGTGGGTGTTAGCGGTACTGGCACTAACCTGACGCTGGGGCGACGCAGACCTTATCTGACCCTCAAACTTATATCACCCGCGGGGTGATCAGGGGGTTAAACCTTTATTCGGTAATAAATGGCGGGTGCCCTGAAACAAAAAAAAAATAACTAACCAACCAGCGTCACCTGTAACAGTTATATGGTGATCACTGGTGAAAGGGTTAACTGGGGGGCAATCAGGGGGCTTTATGCGGTAGTATATGGGGGTGCCTGACGCTATAAAAAGCTGCGGCGAACCTAAATACTTACCTGCCTAACTAGCGTCACCTGTGACACTAATACAGCGATCAGAAAAACGATCGCTTATTAGTGACACTGGCGACGGGGGGTGATCACGGGGTTAAACCTTTATTGGGGGGGTTAGGGGGGCACCCTAGAGCTAAAGGGGGCTAACCCTAACTGCCCTAACAGTTATTACAGTCACAAATGACACCAATGCAAAAAAAAAAAATGCAATTGGTGTCACTGTGACTGGGGGGGCAGGGGTGATTGGGGTGTAATTGGGGGGTGATCGGGGGGGTGAAAAGTGTGCCTGGCGTGTTCTACTGTAAGTGTAGTGTTGGGTGCAACTCACCGATCCTCTCTCCTCGGTGCCGGAACGAAAAAGACCGACACGAGGAGAGATTACATCACTTCCTCTGCCTGTGTTTACATTACAGGAGAGGAAGTGATGTCACGCTGCCATTTCATTCGTCGGGAGCGATCGCGAGGGGGTGGCCATGAATGAATGGCTGCCCCCTCATCCCGGATCGCTCCCGAACGATTACCGACCGCCGCAGGCACCGGGGGGGGGCCCGATCGGGCCCCCCACCCGCGGGAAGGCAGGGACGTACAGGTACGCCCATATGCCTGCCCGTGCCATTCTGTCGATGTACATCGTCGTGCGGCGGTCGGGAAGTGGTTAAAGGAGATTTTTAGGGAATCCCCCCCCCCCCCCAAAAAACATCCAAAAAAAAAAAAACATTGTGTAGATGTGACTTAAACTAAAGTTGTATTGCTGAAATGGTTAAAAAAGAGTAATGAAATCCATTTAGGAGAAGTGTGTGTGACTATGAGCATCAAAAGAAGTTGGTTCTTGCAGCATTGTAAAGAACAAGAGAATGCGCTTGATGAATGATTTTTTAACATTGCAGCGCGACGAATGTGCTATATCGCTTACGAGCAGTAGTTTTACCTGAACGAGCGCTTCCGTGTCGGAATTTGAATGTGAGCATGCGTGGCACTTGGTCCGATGAAAATGCTCTACACATGATCGGATTAGGTCCGTCCGGCCCAGTTGGTTGGGAAATCTTTCCAACATGTTGGAAAATTGGGTCGGATGGAGATTCGGACGGAGTCAGTCCGATGCATACCACACACAGTCGGATTATCTGACGACACGGTCCGATAAGACTCATTCCGACAGATTCTCCGACCGTGTGTACAAGGGCTTACACTGTGTGCATCAATAGAAACTCATAGCCCCATAGCCTAGGATAACAAGGCACACCCCTTCTCCTCCCTCCTCCACCCCCTCACTTCTTCAAGCTAACATACTGACGCCAGACTGGACTGTCTGTGAGGTCTTTCCTGTAAAGACCAGAAGTTATGGAAGCTGCATTGAGAAAGCAGAAGCAACATAAAGGGAGATACAAGCGCACGGGTTCATGGTGCAAATAATGTTTGTTTATTTGATAAAGGAAATAAAATCAATACACTTAAAGTGTAGATAAAACATATACGTCTAGAATCCTCCTGTATGGAGCCCTGAACAGTGTCATGTCCGAGCACCATGATAGAAGCCACAGGATGGATGGATGGATGAGTACCTCCACAAGCACTGACTCACCACGCAACTGCTGACAGGCTACGAGCAAGCCGCTCACTGACTCCAGGTGCCGGCCGGTCAGGACGAGGCTGTGGAAGCCTCCACCACGTAATCCAGGGGAAGCGTCTGATAGAACAGACTGACAGGGGACGCTATGTGGTTGATAGGACAATGCGTTTCAGAGCGCGTGGCCTTCTTCCTCAGGTCCCTCTGTGTTGTCCAAGGAGCCCTTACATAGCTATTGATAAATGTCCAAGGTATTAAACCTTCTTTCTCAGGCCATTGGGCATACATAGGAAACACACAGGGAATAATATGTGGCAACTACAAACCAATCATAAAAGGCTTCATACTTTGTATCTATGTTAAAAAATATTAAGACATATATATATAGAAAACTGAATTATATATACATATATAGATAAATATTTGGATAAAAGATATATACATATATTTTTCATATTCATATATCCTTATTATGCAATTTGTTTGGCCATTTTCTTTTTGGTGAATTACTTGTTTGTTGGATTGTATTTAGCTTCAATGCTTTTTGGCAAATATCTCTTTTAAGGGGGAAATCAATTTTAACCCCTGAAGGGGTATGAATATGCATATAAATCTATCCTTGTCTATTCCATTCTATTTATTCATTACCAAATTAATACCAATAACATGGCTTCAAAAAAAACTATATTCTGAAAAATGAAAAAAAAAAAAAAATATATATATATATATATATATATATATATATATATATATATATATATATATATATATATATATATATATATATATATATATATATATAAATATTTAATAAATAAAAAGTATACCGTATTATCAGTATTAAAAAAAAAAGCACATAAACTAATTTTAATTCGGGTAATTATATAATAAAATAAAAACAATTAACAGATACTAAGGAACGCAATTGCTAAACCGCTGAAAAATAATGTTTTTTATATATAGATACATACATAGATACTCAATAACTTATTTGTTTAAGGAGCAGAAACACACAGCATTTAACATTGTAAACTCCAAGTGGTGGGGTAAGAATTTTCAATAACTAGTTCCCTGGGGTATGTTTATTTTATTGTGCTCAGTGTGTTAAATATCTCCTAAACATGCACCGTGCTGTTCCTTCAGCGCCCTGCGACGTAAACAGCGGCTCTAGCACGCATGCGTGGGAGTGACGTTATTGCGGCTCGTACAATTAAAGGACTGGAGCCCGCCAGCCCCAAAGGAAGACAAGGTGAAGATGGAAGCCCTATCAGTTGTGACAATACGCAGCTGCAGGCCTTTTTTTGAATGTAACTAGCACATTATAACTTTGCCTTGCAGGTTTAAAAAGTAAATAAAAAATGGTGGTTTATGACCCCCCCCCCCCCCCCCCATGTTATATCCTTTTTTCCCTCCCGCGCTATAGCCGAAAGATGGCTACAGCACAGACTTACATTGCTGGGAGGGTGTCTATAAACGTCCTCCAGTTCTCAAGCTGTCCTTAGAACACAGCTGATCACAGATCAGAGTAAAGGGTCAATCACAGTGGCCCTTTATCATGTGATCAGCTGTTTCCAATGATCGCTGATCATGATGTAAACACAAGTAGGTTATCTGCATTCCTTTCCTCGTGCTGACAGCGCGAGAAGAGAAAAGCTGATAGCCGGCTTGTGTGAAAGGGACATCTACACTGACAATCAGGTCACTGATTATCAGTGCCTTGATTATTGGTGCAGTCCCAACAGTACCCACAAGTGCTGCCAATCAGTGTCCATCAGTGCTGACAATCAGTGTCTATCTGCCTCCTCATTAGTGTCACTTATCAGTGCCGTCTACCAGTGCCCAATAGTGCCACCTATTACTGCCGCTTATCAGTGCCACCTATTAGTGCCCTCTAGTGCCACCTATCAGTGCTGTCAATCAGTGGCACCTATCAGTGTTTATCGTTGACGCCTATCAGTGCCCGTAAGTATCACTGATCAGTGTCGATCAGTGCCACCTATCAGTGCAGCTTCATCATCAGTGCCCATCAGTACAGCCTATTAGTGCCGCCCCATCAGTGCCACCTGCCAGTGCCACCTATCCGTGCCCATCAGTGCCTATTAGTGCCCTTCAGTGCCGCCAATCAGTGGCCATCAGTGCTTCCTCATCAGTGTAACCTAGCAGTGCTGCCTATCAGTGCCACCTCTCACTGCAGCCTCATCAGTGCAGCCTATCCATGCCCATCAGTGCAACTTCATTAGCACACATCAGTGAAGGGGAAAAATTACCTCTTTGTAAAATTTATAACATACTATGAAAAACTAATTTTTTTTTAACAAAAAATAATAAAACCAGTGGTGATTAAATACCACTAAAAGAAAGCTCTATTTGTGTTAAAAAAAATGAATAAAAATGTCATATGGGTACAGTATAGCATGACCGTGCAATTGTCATTGCTGGGAGGGTGTCCATAAACATCCTCCGGTTCTCACGCTGCCCACACGCCCCGCTCTGTGATCACTGTGTCTTTAGAACACAGCTGATCACAGATCAGAGTAAAGGGTCAATCACAGCGTCCCTTTACCATGTGATCAGCTATGTCCAATGACAGCTGATCATGATGTAAACACAAGTCGGTTATCGGCATTTCTTTAGTGAGGAGAGAAGAGTCGATAACCTTCTTGTGTGAAAGGGACATCTACACTGATATTCACAACAAGTTAAGGCGCAAACATCAAAAGTAATATACTCAAAGAGGTTGTCTGTATAAAGTTATATGAAACGATAGTACATATGAGATCTTTCAGTTATCAAGTCCCAGGAGAGTGCCTTTCGTTCCTTGAATAGGAATTCAACATGCAGGGCTGCCACCGCAGGGAGCTGAAACCAGGCTCCTAGACTGTTACAGAGATACAAAAGAAGAAGAAGGGGGCGCCTCTGGGTGTAGATTTTTTTTTAAAAGCGATTTATTCACAAGCCATTCTAAAACAGAGAGATTTTGCACTCACATTTTCCATAAAATAAATGGGCATGTAGAATAAGAGGGGTCATCTGATTTGTCCGTCACTTCTAATCCGGTCCGCAAGTGTCCTGTTGTCCTCTCCTGGCGTTACCACTGGTTTGTTGTTCGAGAAAGCCGGCTTGGTGGACGCAGGGGATGTTTTTCCAAAACGAGGCTTGGTTTACTGTGACACGCGGGTCGCGGAACTGTGACATCACGGCAGGCGCCGCGTTTCCTGAGCGTTCGGGTCGAGGTGGAGGGACGACCGCGCTCTTTCATCAGGCCAATCGCAGTAAACCAAGCCTCGTTTTGGAAAAACATCCCCTGCGTCCACCAAGCCGGCTTTCTCGAACAACAAACCAGTGGTAACGCCAGGAGAGGACAACAGGACACTTGCGGACCGGATTAGAAGTGACGGACAAATCAGATGACCCCTCTTATTCTACATGCCCATTTATTTTATGGAAAATGTGAGTGCAAAATCTCTCTGTTTTAGAATGACTTGTGAATAAATCGCTTTTTAAAAAAATCTACACCCAGAGGCGCCCCCTTCTTTTTCTTTTGTACACTGATATTCAGGTCACTGATTATCAGTGCCTTGATTATTGGTGCAGTCCCAACAGTGCCCACCAGTACTGCCAATCAGTGCCCACCGGTGCGGCCAATCAGTGCTCATCAGTGCTGCCAATCAGTGTCCATCAGTGTTTCCTCATTAGTGTTACCTATCAGTGCCCAATAGTGCCACCTATCAGTGCTGCCTGTCAGTGCCACCTATTAGTGCCCATCAGTGCCACCTATCAGTGCTACCTATCAGTGATCTTCAGTGCTGCTTACCAGTGCCCATAAGTGCCACCTATCAGTGCCTAGTCATCAGTGCCCATTAGAGCCACCAATCAGTGATCATCAGTGCTGCCAATCAGTGGCCATCAGTGCTGCCAATCAGTGCCTCCTCATCAGTGTAACTTATCAATGCCACCTATCATTTCAGCCTCATCAGT